>NW_028317810.1:3672500-6072500 GCF_062004578.1 Staurois parvus
GACACAATTCTAACATTTTTGGCTCTATACACCACCACAATGGATTTGAAGCAACCAAAGAGTTTTCTAAGGGAAAGAAGTGTAATGTTATGCAATGGCCAAGTCAATCACCTGACCTGAATCCGATTGAGCATGCATTTCACTTGCTGAAGACAAAACTGAAGGGAAAATGCCCCAAGAACAAGCAGGAACTGAAGACAGTTGCAGTAGAGGCCTGGCAGAGCATCACCAGGGATGAAACCCAGCGTCTGGTGATGTCTATGCGTTTCAGACTTCAGGCTAAAATTGACTGCAAAGGATTTGCAACCAAGTATTAAAAAGTGAAAGTTTGATTTATGATTATTATTCTGTCCCATTACTTTTGGTCCCTTAACAAGTGGGAGGCACATATGCAAACTGTTGTAATTCCTACACCGTTCACCTGATTTGGATGTAAATACCCTCAAATTAAAGCTGACAGTCTGCAGTTAAAGCACATCTTGTTCATTTCATTTCAAATCCATTGTGGTGGTGTATAGAGCCAAAAATGTTAGAATTGTGTCGATGTCCCAATATTTATGGACCTGACTGTAGCTGATCCAGTTCAAGGGAATAGACTTTTTTAATTGCCATAAAATCCTCTAGTTTACAGTACATTAAAGCAGTGTTAAACCTAAAAAGCAAACATGTTGTATTATTATTATTTATTATTGCAGCTTACCAATTCGTGGAGGTGATGGCTGCATTTGTTTTCTCTTCTAGACTTTCTTTCCTTTATTTTCACCTGGTGATCTGGCCAGCAACTCTGTTGTTTTTTAAAAGCTCAAGCTCACCACCAGAATGTATCAGCTTACCATTTCTCACTGGCACGGGTGGTTAAAATGATCGGATTTTATTAATTCATATATAACCTGCCTCAGCTTTGTAGTATGCAATAGTACAAATGGATCATAAGAACAGAAGAGGGAATGACCCATGTCCCTTAACTTAGGTCAAGAAAAGGATTTTATGGTAATTCAAAAATTACATTTTGTTAATCATACATTAAGGGATACAGTATGAAGAATTCAGGTAAATTGAAATGTCCAAAGGCAGTCCAATTGAGGGCTGGGAAACACAGCAAAAAAAGGCCAATAAGCCCCAAAAAACAACAGGTTAACAGAGCCCACAGAGCCACCTGAAGAACCTTACAACGGAAGCCAGCATCAGCTGAGGCCTGAATATTCACCTAGTAAAATTTAAATAAAGTGCGAACAGAAGACCAGGTGGCCTCCTTGAAATCTGAGAAACAGATGCCTAATGCTGAAAGTCCCAAGAAGCACTAACTGATCTGGTGAAGTGTGCTTTGGCAGGGAAAGGGGGATCCTTGCCCTTGAGACCACAAGGCTGAACAATGAGTTGTCAAATCTACCTGGCGATAGTGGAAGAAGAATCAGGTCCTCCTAAGGGAACCTTCAGGAATGGTGCACAGAGAGTCAGATTGTCTAAAGGGAGCTGTAGTTGCGAGAGACTTGAACAGTGCATACCACATTAAGACAATGGAGGGAAATCTCCTTGGGAAGTTTCAAATTAAGGCATAAAGTTGGTAGAACAGTGTCCTAGTTAGGGTGAAAGTAAGAAACCTATAATAGAAAAGTGCAGCGCTATATATTGAATATTGATATATAATGCCCCCAATAACACAAGCATAAATCAGTGACAGGAGGAGCCTAGGACGTTGTGACGTCACGCCGCCGGAGCCACGTGGAGGCCCGGCGGTCATCTTAGTTTCTGGATGGAGCTACACTATGTTATTTATAGAGCCCTGCTGTGATCCAGTCATCCGCCCACCGCACCCAGAGAGGGAAGCTCCTGTAAGCAGGCACCTGTACCCATCCATCCCTTAAAGGGACCTCTGGCCGGCTGGATCATCTTACTTCTCTGAGGGCTCATAACCATACCACCCTGAGGGAGAATTGTCCTGTGTTCCAGACAAGACCTAGAGATCCGTGTTGATTTACACATTGCATACTTGAATTACCCATCTGGTGAGTGCGTAATTCTTACCTTATCACTGGGAGCACCGCCACTGTATTGGATTGTTATACCATACTATCTTCACCATATAGACTGTCACTGATTTATGCTTGTGTTATTGGGGACATTATATATCAATATTCAATATATAGCGCCGCACTTTTCAATTATATGTTTATGACGAGGGTTTTTATTTGGTTTCCTTGAGTGTTCCAGCTGCTTACCTTAGAGCGCTCACCTCTATTATCTTAACACATTGTGAAAGTAAGAAACCACCTTGTGAGGAAAATAAGACTTGGGCCTCAAAACAGCCTTGACTTTGGGTAGCACAAGAAGGGTTCTTTACAGAGACTCAACACGCAGAAGTGATGGTGATGAGAAAGGCAACTTGTGAGTAAGGATAGACAACGGAGTATCCCCAGTAGATTCAAGGGCAGGAATGCACAATTTATATCGCCCGACGCCTAGGACATGCAGTTCCAGGTGCCGGACAGGTGGATTTTTTTTTACATTTAGCCCTGCTGCAGGCAAGCAGCCTCTTTAGCCTGGGTTCACACATAGGTGTGCTGAAATCGCATTGTCATTCCGGTTTCAATACAGGTATGATTTTGCTGACTCTCTCCACAACTGCCTCCCATTGACTTTGATGAAAACTTGCCTCCCACGAACTTCAATGCAAAATCACGTCCCATTGACTTCAATGTAAAATCGCGTCCCATTGATTTAAATGCAAAACCGCGTCCTCTTTGACTTCAATGCAAAACCGCCTCCCATTGACTTCAATGCAAAAACGCCTCCCATTGACTTCAATGCAAAAACGCCTCCCATTGACTTCAATGCAAACACGCCTCCCATTGACTTCAATGCAAAAATGCCATCCATTCACTACAATGCAAAAACGCCTGTCAATAGCAATCCAAAGTGTACACGTATCTCCACATGCAACTCTACTCTATCACTCTGGAACGCACCTCTACAAACTTGCACAGAACCCTTTTTGTAATGGCACGCAAAACACAATGCCTGTGGATCACATCTGTGTGAACCACCTCAACAGAAACACATAATATCTAGCCTGTTATGTAAATCTGTGAGTATTAAAATGCATCCAGAATCGCATATGTATGAACCAGGAAAGTTCCATTCACACCTGGGCATTATGGGATAGCAGCAGAATCGCGGGTTCAAGTGCCATTATTTTCAATGACACCTAAAACGTGGTGTGGTTTTGCCGCGACTATTGCTCGGCAGATCGTATCGGGTGAAGCTTGTCGACCAAAAGATGCTCCTGCTCCTTTTTTGGGTGACAAGCTTCATGCAATGCAAACTGCCACGCAGTAAATCACACATTAATCATGGCAAATCGCATCGTGTGAAGCTTGTTGCCTCAAAGAAGCTCCTTCTACTTTTTTGGCAACAAGCTGCACTCAATGCGATTAGCCGCGATTACTGCGCAGTAAATTGCACAACTGTGGCAAAACCACCGAGCGGTTTTAAATGCCATTGAAAATAATGACACTTGAGCCTGCATTTTGCAATTGTAGTGCATTCTGAGATTGTGGTCAGAATCGCAGCCATTCTGCCGCAATTCCAAAATGCCCAGGTGTGAACAGGGCCTAACGGAGCAGACACCGGAGTTTGATTTGGCTGCTGAGCAGGCGCTAGTACTGAGCACCCAAGTGTGTCTTGTGGAAGGAAACCCTTGGAAAGGGCCATATCCAGGATCAGGCACAAATTCTCCAAGCACTAAGAAGGATCCATCCCGGATTTCAGATGGATCCACCCAAATTTCAGTAGGGTCCAGAGAGTCTGTTAGACATTGGCTGACAGAGCCTGGGCCAACTGTTTTCTCAAGAGAAGGTCAACCTGATATCCCACTTTGGAAATGCCCTGAGATGCAGTGAAAAGTTTTTTTTTTTAAATGAACAAACTGGAAATGATGCATGCCCACTGCAAAACACAGGAATCTTTGATGCTACAGAAAGACAGGGACATGCAAATAAGTATAATTGATGTCCACAGAGGCCAGAAGGTCTCCAGAAGGGAAGGAAACAACTATTGACTTGGTGGATTCAAAGCAGAAATTTTGTAACTGAAGGAAAGTATAGAGAACCATCAGATCCAGTATATGATGGATGGTCGCTTTGGCCTTGGGAACAGTGCACAAGTTTGATTGGGAATACTTAAACCTTTCCTTTTCTGGGGTAACAGCTATGATGAAGGAGATCCCCCTAAAGAGGCTAAGCAAAACTCAGAGATATGTTATGACACAGGCAAGGAGGACATGCTATCGGTCCTTTAGGACAGATGCCAGACCCATTCCTGGCACTGTGAGTGGATCAAAAGCTGACAAGGACCCCTGGATCACTGCCCTTGAATGTATGATCCATCATACTAGGTACAGAGAAAATGTCCACAAGACTACTCACACAACACAGCTGGAGCAAGAAAGATTAAAGCCATCTGTGACCAGGTCACTGTCAGGCTGCAGGACGTCTAAGTAATGCCTGGAGGATCATGGAGCTAATGAAAAACATAGAGGAGATGGCAGGAGGGCAACAGAAAAATGGCACACACATGGTATAAGACCAACAGGAGGGACTAAAGCAGGATGAGCATGCACAGCCACAGTAGGTGTTGTTTGAGTGCCAACATCCAAATCTGGTGCAACCCCCCTTTCCCGCCAACACAGCAACAGTCCAGTAATTTAACCCTTTGGAACCAGGACAAATAAGCACTAGTAGGTTCTTTGTAAATAATAGCAAAAGCCTTACTCACCGCAGCAGAAGTCCTTCAAAAGACCCTGCAGTTCCCAACATTAATACAAAGAAATAGAGAGGCAGGATCCACAGAAAATGCTGCTTCACTAGTCTTCACCCCACTGGCAGGCTTATCCTCAAGGAGTATTCAAGAACAGGGTTCCACCAGATGGGTGCACCATGGCCCCAGGACCTGTAAAACACTCCGTGGCTGCCTCGCACGATGCCCATAAGTGCTTAGTCATGCATCTTAAGCAGAGTCCAGTGTCAAAGGACATTACAGGCCGGCTCTGCTTCTTCTCAGCAGGGTCCAGTTGCAGCTTCCATGGCAATGCTGAAGTTTAGCTGATATGGAGGGTGCAAAATGACTGCCCTCTGAAAAAAAAACTTGTTAGATGAAACAAAATCTTGATAAAAATGTTTAAATGATTATTCTTCTCTCAGAAGAGATAAGACATCTGTTCTCCTAGGATGCTATAAAAAAACAAGACAGACTGGGAGTGGGAAGGGGTATACTGGTTTGTTCTTAGTTTTGTTTAGCCAGTGTCAAATGTCCTGAAGGCAGCAGCATAACCCAATGTACCTGAACAGTTTATAAATACTTTATGTAGTGCTACCTTGGCAGGAGCCGCTATTAGTATTGGATCCTCTGCTGATTCTCAGGCCCTAGCCGAAGCTTTCTTATTAAAATTTGTTTTAACATTTTTTTTTTAACAGAAACGGATTTTATATTAAAAAAATAAATAGCATTACCGAACAGAGTTCAAGACAGTACAGATAGAGTTGGATACATCAAAACAATCCAGCACAGGTATAGGAAGGGGTATACAAAATATGTGGACATGAGAGGCAGCAAATCTCTACAGGCAAGAATGAAAACTCAAACTCCTTTACAAAGTACAACATAAACATAGACTTCAGCATGGTTTCAACCACCAAAAGAGTTCCCATAAGCATTGTGGAGAAATAAGAATAGAATAACCAGAGGAGAAAAAATAAAAAAGGGGGGGGGGGTGAGAAGGAGGAAGCAGAGAAGCAGGAGAAGGAGGCAGGAGAAAGGAAACTTAAGGGGAGACCATGCACTTGGGGACGGAAGCCATAATCAAACAACAGAAATCAGATAGAAGTTTCCTCAGATTTTGTACAGCAATCAAGTTGTGGAGAACATCCATATGATACTCACAAGTATAGCCCTCTATCTGCCACCCAAGGACCCCAGGTTTTCTGAAAGTTTGGGGACAATTATGACCCATATAAATCAGTTTGAATAAAGGAGGCACTTGATTTACTGCAGTTTACCACTGTTGGACCATGGGGGACTCCGCTGTTTACATTTAAATATAATTTTATGCGCATAGAAGGCAGCACCACAGATGAAAATAAGCCTCCAGGTTGTCACCCACACTCAACAGAAGAAACACAGGAACCAACAGGACTTGCAAATCTGAAATAACATTAAAATTTGCAACCAGGAGAGAGACGGGGAGGGGGGTAGATAAGGAAGGGAAACCTCAATAGTTACCCACTGATAAACTGTTGGAAGTAATAGGGAGCATGATATTCAAAAAACCCTCAGTGGGATGTCCAGGGGAGCCCCACCTTATCATACTTCCAGAGACAGTCTCTACTAATATAGGTGAGTTTATACATGGGAAGAGCTGCATCGATGGCAGCTGCATCTTATGGAGATAAGATATCACCAATTTCAAATGGTGGGACCGTTGTACATCATTATGAAGTCCAAGTAGAGCCATGTCAGGCAAGAGGGGAAGAGATAGGTGCAACCTTAGATTAATTAAAAAACTTCAGACCAAAAGGGAATAACCCTAGGACATGTCCAAAACATTCGGTAACTAAAGAGATAAAATAAATGCTATACAAGGGTATGTATCCCCCTTAGGGGATATCTCAATGTACAAATACTAGTCACAGGTCATCGACTCACCGTATATTTTACATTGGGGTACCTCCAAAGCCATAAGCATGTCTAGAAGAAAAAACATACAGGGGACCAAGAGGGGCCACACTTGAAGAGGCTTTAACCTCCCTGGCGGTATGATTATTTCAGATTTTTGGTGCTGAAAGCGGTACCATTATTTTGCATGGAAATATGTAGTTTTTTTATTGTAGGCTGTAATTTTTAGGAATAACTCACTGAAATCTGTCCGAACAAGAGTCTATTAAACATCCTGGGTATGATAAAATTTGAAACACAAAATCATAAATTATAATTTAATAAATAATCATAAAAAATAATAATATAATAATAATAGATTTAATTCAATAATATAATCAAACCGAAAACACTGAAATTTGAAATAGAGCGCCAAGTTCGTACATTGCTGAGCAAAGTCACAAAATCGTTTTCAGTGTCTGATGACGAATTTCCCCCACGAATCATTATCACTCAATTCTGCAAGTGGTTCTGATTTACTATCGCTGTTCTCTAGCTGGTCTAAAACCGCTTTTGACCTAAAGGGACATTTTTTGGACGCCATGGATTTTTCTAAGTTTCCAGGCAGAAAGACAGACAAAATGTAGGCAGGGCACAGGACAAAGCACTAGGGACAATATGTATGTGAAATGGGTTGAAACAGCAATGTTTTACAGTGAAAAATGTGTTTTGAAAAAAATGACATTTTTTAAAATTTTCAAATTTCCCGCCGCCGCCGCCCGTACGTCCCGACGTCACGGGGACCGGAACACAGAAGCCGGATGCCGGCATCAGCCGGAGGAGATGGCCGGGGACGCTTCAGGGGACACATCGTGGGAGCGAAGGACAAGGTAAGTGCTGCAGGGACTCCCTATGCAGCGCCGCATGGTAAGCCCGAGTGTAGCTCGGGGTTACCGCTTTTGGTACTAAAACTCGACCCCGAGCTACACTCGGGAATACCGCCAGGGAGGTTAAAGAAGGACTGACCACAGTGTAACCAAACCATTAAGCTGAATGGCAGCATGTGTGAGTGGGTGAATGGACCCCGGGCTTGTTATTTAAGGTGATAACGTTATCCAGTCTTATTTTAATGGTGATTAGAGGAGTGCAGGTCATCTTGACCGATTTTTTAATAGAATTTTGATCTCAATAAAGCTTAATGGTTTGGTTACACTGTGGCCGGTCCTCCTTTAAAGCCTCTTCAAGGGTGGCCCCTCTTGGTCCCCTATATGTTTTTTTCTTTAGTCATGTCCAAAACATGTCTATAAAGGATCCCAGGTGTAACTGGCAACAGAGGCAAGTAGGGTCTCTCTCCAGGTATATCCAAGACAGCCTCAGAGGGATATAGTAAACCCTATTAAAACTTGACCTGTATGAGTTTATCTCTGGAGGGGATAACCAACTTAGGACCCTGTTCCAAAGCATCATCCCAGTCCCCCTCATCTAAAGAGGAAATATCCTCCTTTCAGGTCACCCACAGCATCTCAATCTTAGAGTTAACACAAAGCAACGCTACATAAAAGGCACATCTTTTTTTAGATCTTCCTGGATCAGCAGCTCCTCAATAGGGTCTACCTGCAGGATAGGTCGCGGAAACTGTGCCCTGGCCACGTGTCTTAGCTGAAAATACTGGAACAGCATGTCTTATGGAATGTGAAACAACTGGGAGAGCTGGAAGGGTCTTGATGCTATATCTCGCCAACAATTGGGGATCGGGAATGGAGTGAAAGTGGGGAAGCGTAGGATTTCCCCAAAGAGGTTGGGCCGGTGACAGATGATCAGCCTTATAAAATTCTGCAGGCAAGCCATCAATCCCAGGTGTCTTACCAGTCTGCAATGAGGAGAGAGCTCTTTTAACCTCATCCATGGGGATGTCTAATTTTTTCCTGGCCTGCGCACTGAGCATGGGAAATTCAATGCTATGAAGATAATGTTGTAACCAGTCCATAGTATAATGGGCTCTATATTGGCTGACCATAATATGAAGCAAGGCAAGCATTTATTAGAACCAGGTCCATCAGCAACTGTCCTTCATATGCTTGAATGCTAGCTATATGAGTTACGGGGCCTGCTCCTTAGAGAGCCTAACCAAAAGCCTGCCCGTCTTCTCCCCCTGGTCTAAGACCCATTGAGACTGATGGAGAAGTAGCTTACGAGAGGCCTCCACCCGAAGTAGAGACACCTTCCAGCAAGCCAGTAACGTAAACAGCCTGGTCACGAGAGAGTACTGAGTACTTCAAGCCTTTGGGTTCAGGTTTCCGCAGCTCGGAGAAAAGATTGGGTAATACACCGGGCCGTATTGGTATGAAGTTGATGCTGACCCCTGGTGAAGGCCTTACAGGCATCCCACACTCTCTCAGGGCAGGCCCCCCAGGGTTATGAGCCCAATAATCAGAAATAGCAGTGAGCATATGAGGCTCAAACTTCTCGTCAGTTATCTAGTACCTGGACAAGCGTCAAAGGCTAAATCCCTCCATGAATCTGCCCATAGAGAAGTGAAAAGCATCGGAACCTGTTCAGAGATTCCTTATGGGAGGATAGAAACCTCCTGCACTGTAGCAACACCAGCACACAGCAGTCATGTTCTTATTGGCACCACCAGAATACCTCAGCTGAGAACTCCCAGTGGTAACACAAGAATGGCACACACTGGTTAATTGAAGATAAACAGTTTGTAAGTCTATATTAACACATAAAAGACCAGTGCAATAACTGATACAATGCAGTCAACCCAGGTACCTCTAAGGACAAACTCAGCGTGTACTGCAGTACCAAAGCATAAACAGAAACTCTCGGCCTGGGACATTGCACTAGAAGTGACAAAAAAGAGTTAACAATAATTGTGAAGAGAGTTTAAGCCCAAGAGTTTGACTCACTACCTGCAACACAGTTTTGCCTCCAGGCAGGCGACAAAATTAGGACAGTACTGGATGTTAGCTTCTGCCGGCTCAGGTGGGACCCTTTAACGTTGGCGCGCATATACTTTGATATCTTGGGGAACAAAGCGTTCAAAAAAAGGTAAAGAACAGGTTATCCACAGCCGGTGGATGTGCCTCTTTAAAAGTGGCAGGACAAAGCAGGGGGAACACAAGGGACTGGGAGTGCACTGTGAGAGAAAGATTTGAAGGCGTTAGGGTATTATGCAGCAAACTGCAGTGTCAAGGGTGTAAACAGAAGCAGCAGTCTGAAAAAATAGCAACTATGAGGGCTGTCTTTGCTGGTTTCAGTGAGGAATGGCAGCACTGAAGCGTTTAGCTCTCTTAGAGAAACAAATAAACAGAGTGATGGAGCTCCACGCGTCTAAGTTGCAAAGGAAAGTCAGCCTCTAGTCAAAGTCATTAGCTTGGTATGAAGACCCTCTCACCTGATCCTTACAGTATGTGGCAGTCTAAAGATGTCGATACCTTCTCTGCATGGTGGGGGGCCCCTTAAACAACGAAGTAGCAGCAGTTTGGAAGAACACAGCTTGGCAGCTCTTCTGGGTAACAAAAGCTCCTCCCTGGATCCTTTCAGTGACTTGGCTCGACAATCGGCTATTTGGCTCTGATATCGCCTCGTCTGATGTGGTCCAACACATCTTTCTCTTACACCATATTGGTTGGCGCACCTCTCTCCAACTGCCCAGCTCCTTCCTGTGCTTTTCATCTTATATCTTGTCCCTCCCCTTTGATGGTACTTATGGGCCTTGTAGTTGCCATGCCAGCTTCACTGAAGGTACAGTAAAGCTATGGCAAAACACAATAGTAGACACTGCCATCTAGTGGGCAAAGAGAGTTCTGCATCTGTATACTGAGAATTACACCCAGCATATAAACAAGAAAAATGAGTAGACAGCAGTGGAGTTGATTTACTAAAACTGAAGAGTGCAAAATCATGTGCAGCTGTGCACAGAACCAATCAGCTTCCAGGTTTTTTTTTTTCAAAGCTTAATTGAACAAGCTGAAGTTAGAAGCCGATTGGCTACCATGCACAGCTGCACCAGATTTTGTACTTTCCAGTTTTAGTAAATCAACGCCACAGTGTTCTTCCTTCAGACAATTTCATAAATAAGGCCCAAAGTACTTTAGAAGAAGTGTTATATTTGAAGTGAATTGCATCCAAAACAAATGCAAGCTACAATGCAGTATATTCATGGATAAAGTACTGTAAAATATATGTGACTTTCAATGCACTGTATCCCTGGTAGTAGAGTTGAACTTAGTGCTTCAACAGAAATCACAGGACCCCCATGCAAATGTTTCAAATAGGCCACCATCTCCAAAGTCTATGTCCTGGCTGAACATATATAACTGTATACAAACTAGTCTGCTCCTTGTCTAAAGCTGGCCATACACGGCTCAGATTTGGAGGATTAAGCCTTGCTTAATCAGCCAAAATCTTGGAAGTCTGTATCACCACAAACTTCCATGAACAAATCACAGATGCCAGGCAGAAAAAAGTTTCCAGAACAGTGAAGGCATCCAACCAGATGCAGACCCTGTTCAAGCATTTTGCCAGCTACAGGTTTAGCTGTACAATACATGGAAGGGAAATTCCACCATCCACACTGTTTAGCATGGATTGGAGAATCTATAGCCTTTGGGCTGAACCATTAGTTGGAAATTCGTCTAGACTGCATTCATTTTTCTGCAAGACAAAATGCTGTGTATTTTAAAAAATCTCTCATTCAGAAAATATACTGGATTTTGGCCACTAGGTGGAGTTGCAACACCCAACATAGTCTATACAGTGCATGGGGTCAGGACTAATATACAACATAATGTATACCATGCAGGGGTCAGGAATTTGTATTGTACAACACAGCGAACAGTTCAGAAGTAAGGACTTTGTGACTCACAATAAAGCAGATACAGTGAAGGAGTCAGGCCTGTGTAAAGTACAACAAAGTATATACAGTGCAGAGGTCAGGCCTGTGCAAAGTACAAGTATATACAGTGCAGAGGTCAGGTCTGTGTAATATACAACAAAACACATGCAGTGCTGAAGTCAAAGCTGTGTAATTCACAATATAGCAGTCACAACGCAGGGGTCAGGACTGTTTAAAGTACAACATATCATATATAGTGAAGAGGTCATTACTGTGTAGCGTACAGCAGAACATATGCAGTTCAGAGGTCAGGACTGTGTAATGTACAACACAGCATATACAGTACATTGAAGGGGACAGGACTGTGTACTGTATTACATATTGAATACAGCACAGGGGTCAGGACTCTGTAATGTACAACACAGCAAACAGTGCATGAGTTAGTACACTGTAATGAAAAGAACAGTGTACACAGTGCAGGAGTCAGTATTATGTAATGTAAAACACAGAGTATACAATGCAGGAGACAGGACTGTAATATAAAATATTTTGTATACAGTGCAGTAGTAATGACTGTGTAACATACAACATAAGATATGAAGTATTGAGGACAGGACTGTGTAATGTACAACATAGAGCAGTGATGGCGAACCTATGGCACGCGTGCCAGAGCTGGCACGCAAAGCCATCTCAGTGGGCACGCCAGGAAGAAGAGGAAGAACGTGCTCGCCTGCGCACCCCCGGTGCCGTTCCCTGTCAGAGCAGGGAACGGCACCAATCATCAGGGTCACTGATCATCACTGCCCAGATGATCGGTGCACAGCAGTGCCACACACAAGTTCCGCCCACCTGTGCCCAGCAATGCACCCACCTGTGCCCAGCAGTGCGCCCACCTGTGCCCAGCAATGCACTCACCTGTGCTGCCCACCTGTGTCCAGAGGTGCCACCTACCTGTGCCCAGTAATGCCACCCACCTGTGCCCACCAGGGCCACCCACCCGTGCCCAGCAGTGCTGCCAGTCAGTGCCACCTGTCAGTGCCCAGCAGTGCCGCCAGTCAGTGCCCAGCAGTGCCGCCAGTCAGTGCCCAGCAGTGATGTCAGTCAGTGCCACCTATCAGTGCTGTCTATCAGTACCCATTATCAGTGTCGCCTATCAGTGCCACCAATCAGTGCCGCATATCAGTGCCACCTATCTGTGACACCTCATTAGTGCTGCCCATCAGTGCCACCCATCAATGATGCCCAGCAGTGCCGCTGGTCAGTGCCGTCTGTCAGTGCCTCCAGTTGGTGCTATCAGTCAGTGCCACTTATCAGTGCCCATCATTTCCTCATCAATGCTCACCAGTGCCGCCTCATCAGTGCTACCTATCTGTGCCGCCCCATCAGTGCTGCCTATTAGTGCAGCCTCACCAACGCACATCAAAGAAGAAATATTACCTGTTTGCAAAATTTTAAAATAGAAGCAAAGGAAACCTTTTATGTTTTAAATTTTTTGCTCTTTTTTCATTTATAGTGCAAAAAATAAAACACCCAGTGGTGATTAAATACCACCAAAAAAAGCTCTATTTGTGTGAAAAATTGATAAAAATTGCATATGGTTACAGTGTTGCATGACCGCACAATTGTCATTGTTAAGTGCAACAGCACTGAAAGCTGAAAATTGTCCTGGGCAGGAAGGGGGTAGAAGTGCCCGGTAGGCAAGTGATTAATTCCAGTGTTGGCACTTTGAAATAAAAAAGTTGGTTTTGTGTTGCAGTTTGGGCACTCGGGCTCAAAAAGGTTCGCCATCACTGACATAGAGTATACCAGGGGTATTGAATTAAAATCTCAAGTTTGTGCTATGACTCAGATAGATTGTAGTCACTGTATGTCTATCAAAAAATGAGAAATGTACAGTTTGTAACAACTTATATCAGGTGTCCCCATCAGGGTGCCCCGTTAGGTAATGTGTTCCCATCAGAGTGCCACCTTACATCAGGTATTCCTGCCAGATCGCCCCCTAACATCTGGTGTCACCCATCAGTATGCCTCTTTACATCATTTGTCCCCATCACAGTGCCCCATTATATAAGGTTCCCCTATCACAGTGACCCCTTACATAGGGTGTTCCCATCAGAGTGCCCCCTTACATCAGGTGTTGCCATCAAAGAGCTCCTTTACTTCAGGTGTCCCCATCACAGTGACAGGAATACCTGATGTAAGGTGGCACTGTGATGGGGACACCTGAAGTAAAGGAGCTCTCTGATGGCAACACCTGATGTAAGGGGGCACTCTGATGGGAACACCCTATGTAAGGGGTCACTGTGATAGGGGAACCTTATATAATGGGGCACTCTGATGGGGACAACTGATGTAAGGGGGCACACTGATGGGAGACAGCAGATGTATGGGGGCCTTCTGCTGCAGAAACCTGATGTAAGTGGATACTCTGATGGAGACACCTGATGTAAGGAGGCATTCGGATGGGAATACCTAATGTAAGGTGGCAAAGTGCCCCCTTACGTCAGTTGTGCCCATCAATAAAAAAAATTAAAAAATCTAATTTTGTCATAAATTTAGGCCAAACTGTATTCTGCTACATGTCTTTGCTAGAAAAAAATCCCAATACGTGTAAATTAATCGGTAATGTAAAAATTATAGCGTCTACAAATGGCGGTATATATACTGGAATTTTTACTTTTTTATACTAGTAATGGCGGTGATCAACGGCTTATAGCAGGACTGCAGGATTGTGGCGGGCATTCTGTCAATGGGTGGGAACTGAATAACTACCACTGACATCCCGAGTGACATTAATATAGTGATCTGTGCTAATAAAAAGCACTGACACTGTACTAATGACACTGGGCAGGAAGGAATTAACATCTGGGGTGATCAAAGGGTTAACTGTGTGCTGTGTGTGTTTTACTGTGTGCTGTGTTGTGTTTTACTAGGGATACATGCTGCTTTGTATCACTGCTGTGCAGAGAGATACAAAACAGCATGTCCATGGTGACAGGAGACAGACCTGTGTTGTTTAAACACAGGTCTCTCCCCTATCAGCTTTCCCCGATGATCATCGATTGTCATCTGCGAATCACCAGCCGGGAACTGGTGATTGACATCTCCAGCCACCAAGAGCTGCGTGGGTAGGGCGGCAGGCACGCACACACTACCCGCAAATGCAAATCACGTATATATACACGTTATTTTGCGCAGCCCTGTCACCCTGTAGCAGTAGTTCTGCTATAGGACAGAGGGCAAGTGGTTAACTGACAATTGCGTGGTCATACAATGCTGTACCCAAATTAAATGTATGTTCTTTTTTCCCATAAATAGAGCTTTCTTTTGGTGGTATTTTATCACCTCTGCGGTTTTTACTGTAGCAATCATACACAACAAGATGGACGCGGTCTTCCATCTTGTTAAGAATCTTCCATTTTATATCATTTCTACTCACAAATCAGCTTTCCTCATCCCCTCTCTCTCTCTCTCTGTTGAGCGACATGTGGTCTGGATGAGGCAGAGGTCACAGGCGTCAAGCTCAGCGGGAGAGCTCCAGAGCTATAAACCTCAATTAGCTGGTCCCCAGGTGTCTGTCAGACCCTTGCTAGAGAAGGCTCATTAAGCCAAAAACCAAGCCCTCACTTTTCCATATAATTACATATCTTGGATTATGAAAGACTTACATAAACATGGAGCCCATATTCGGACGGCTGACTTGAAGACCAGTCTCCTGGTATTTTACACCCCCTAGCTGGCATACACAGGAGAACAGAAAATGATATCTCCTGAACCATGCAAGCAGTTGTCTCATGTTTCATATATGTAGATGTTCCGACGGTGATTCTGAGTATTAATCTACTAGTGGCCAGGCTGCTAAATGCACCGAGAATAAGTTATGAACCATGACATCAAATGTGAGAGTTTTTGGTCATTGCTTAGGTCTCCACCTACACCTCCCTCCTCCAAAGGAGGCAATTGGTATACTGCTCCAGGGAGACACCCTGTGGAGTTACTAGAAAAAGCGAAGCTAGGCTGAGTTGAAAAGAGAAAGAAAAGAAGTTGAAGAATCTCCCTGTTTTAACATCGGAACTAACAGTGGGAGATAAGAAATCCTTTTGCTCTGAAACCTGATCTGCTTAACCCAGGACGTGTGGCAAGTACTTTAACCCTCTAAATTCCTTTCTGTTATCGCTTTGCTGTGCTATTGTTCTCTGTACACCGTGTTCCAAATTATTATGCAAATTATATTTTTCTAATTTACCTAAATAATTGATGTAAATAACAGTCAGCATAATTCTCATGTTATCAACTATTAAGAGTACAATTCACATTTTATTGAACAAACCTCCTAATGATAACAGGATTTTTTTTAAACATAAAAAACTTACAATGCACTGTTCCAAATTATTATGCACAGTAAGTTTCAAAACAATTTATAGGTTGTAAAGAACTGAACATTGTAATTTGTTGTGTTTGCAACATATTTACTGAAATCAAAAGCTATTTCATTCAAACTTTTAACAACATTTTAACTTTTTAAACATTTGAACAGGTCACGTTACATTTTAACATAGGACCCCTTATTTGATAGCAGCATCACAAGTCTTGCATCCATTGAACTTATGAGTTTTTGGACAGTTTCTGCTTGAATTTGTTTGCAAGATGTCAGAATAGCCTCCCAGAGCTGCTGTTTGGATGTAAACTTCCTCCCACCCTCATAGATATTTTGCTTAAAGATGCTCCAAAGGTTCTCAATAGGATTGAGGTCAGGGGAGGATGGAGGCCACACCATGACTGTCTCTCCTTTTATCCCCATAACAGCCATTGATGCAGAGGTATTCTTTGCAGCATGAGATGGTGCATTGTCATGCATGAAGATGATTTTATTACGGAAAGAATAGTTCTTCCTTCTGTACCAGGGAAGAAAGTGGTCAGTCATAAAATCCACATACTTTGCAGAGGTCATCATTACACCTTCGGTGACCCTAAAGGGGCCGACCAGCTCTGTTCCCATGATTCTGGCCCAAAACACGACTCCACCACTGCCTTGCTGACGTCACAGCCTTGTTGGAACAGGGTGGCCGTCCACCAACCATCCACTACTCTATTCATCTGGACCATCCAGGGTTGCACGGCACTCATCAGTGAACAGGACTGTTTGAAAATTAGTCTTCATGTATTTTTCTGCCCAATGCAGCCGTTTTTGCTTGTGAGTATTGGTTAGTGGTGGCCGAATAGAAGGTTTATGCACAGTTGCAAGACTCTGGAGGACTCTACACCTTGATGTCCGTGGGACTCCAGAGGCACCAGCAGCTTCAAATATCTGTTTGCTGCTATGTAATGGTATTTCAGCACCTGCTCTCTGGATCCGATGCATGGATCTGGCAGAAATCTTTCTCAATGTGCTTTTATCTGCACGAACCCGTCTGTGCTCTGAATCAGTCACAAATCTCTTAATAGTGCGATGATCACGCTTAAGTTTTTGTGAAATATCTAATGTTTTCATACCTCCTCCAAGGCATTGAACTATTTCACTCTTTTCGGCAGCAGAGAGATCCTTTTTCTTCCCCATATTGCTTGAAAATGGCGCTCTGCTTAATAATGTGGAACACCCTCCTTTAGTAGTTTTTCCTTAAATTGGGCTCACCGGCCAATCTAATTATTACAGGTGTCCGAGATTGTTTTCAGTGATCAAAAGAGCCCTGACACACAAAGCCATCCATGAGTTAACTTGAAAAACAAAATATTTAATCTTTGTGACACTTAAATAGAATTTGCATAATAATTTGGAACGCGGTGTATATTTATATATTGGCTACATCTTTTTCTGTAAATATTTCTTATTGCACCCTTTTGACCTTTTAGTAATAAATCTTACTTTCTGAAAGTGTTGAACTGTTTCTAAAGCCCTTTAACCACTTGCCTACCAGGCACTTATACCCCCTTCCTTACCAGGCCAATTTTCAGCTTTCAGCGCTGCCGCACTTTGATTGACAATTGCGCGGTCATGCAACATTGTACCCATATGAAATTTTGATAATTTTTTTCTCACAAATAGAGCTTTCTTTTGGTGGTATTTAATTGCCACTGGGCGCTTTACTTTTTGCGCTATAAATAAAAAAATGCAAAAAATTTGAAAAAAAAAATTTTTCTTTGTTTCTATTATAAAATTTTTCAAACAGGTATTTTTTCTCCTTCACTGATGTGCGTTGATGAGGCAGCACTGATGGGCACTGATAGGCGGCACTGATGGGGACTGATAGGCAGCACTAAAGGGCACTGATAGGCAGTACTAATGAGGTGGCACGGATAGGCGGCACTGATAGACAGCACTAATGAGGTGTCACGGATAGGCGGCACTAATATGCAGCACTGATAGGCGGCACTGATAGGTGACACTGATGATGGGTACTGATAGACGGCACTGACTGGCATCACTGCTGGGCACTGACTGGCGGCACTGACTGGCACAACCCCTGGGCACTGACTGGTGGCACTGACTGGCAGCACTGCTGGGCTGCACTGGTGGGTGGCACTGGTGGGCAGCACTGGTGGGTGGGCACAGGTGGGTGGCACAGGTGGGTGGCACTTCTGGGCACAGGTAGGTGGCACTTCTGGGCACAGGTGTGTGACACTGCAGAGTGGCACAGGTGGGTGCACTGCTGGGCACAGGTGGGTGATCTGCTGGGCACAGGTGGGCGGAGCTAGTGGGCGCACTGCTGGGCACAGGTGGGCGGAACTTGCGGGTGGCACTGCTGGGCACCGATCATCAGGGCACTGATCATCAGTGTCCTGATGATCGGTGCCAATCCCCGCTGTGACAACTGCCGGTTCTCAGCAGTACTTTCCTCACGATCTGACAGCGTGAGGAAAGTGCAGCCGAGAACCGGCACTTGCATTTCCCTGTGATCAGCGTGTCATTGGACACCGCTGATCACGTGGTAAAAGGCCGCTGGGATCGGCCTTTTACCACATCACGTGATCAGCTGTGTCCGTAGGACACAGCGATCACGGAGATCGCTGGGTGCGCGCCCCCTGGGGCGCGCAGGAGAGCGCGTTCTGGGGGGACGTCATATGACGTCCCCCCAGAACTGGCTGGCCGCAGTGAAGCCGTCATTCGGCTATCTGCGGTCGGCAACTAGTTAATGCAAACTATTAATTCCTGCCTTCTGAAGACCGCTACTGTTTGGGTGTTTTAAACTTCGGTATATCTCTGCCTGCGGTGACAGTGGTATACCGACGATTATTCAAACATCATAGTGTTAGTGCTGATATTGCCGAGTTTCCGCTTTCCCTGTACAAAAAGGAGGGGGTGGCAGTGTGAAGGGTTAATTGCGTAATTAACCTGACCCAGTAACAATCGCTCCCAGGCTGCAGAAACACAGATTGTGGTCCATTGGCTGGAAAATCTTTGTGCAGAGTGCAGCTGAGCGTGGCATTGTTACACACGTGACAACGCGGTTTTAGATTGGCTAGTCTTTCGGTCACGAGTTTGGTGAGAAGGGCAGGGGTCTGACGCCGCGATCATCACATATTGGCTGGCAGCGTACGTGTGATGCATTAGAGCTTCAGTGCATTGTTAGGAATTAGCTCTGCACTGAAGGACTGTAACCATTGTGGAAACAGTCCTTTGAAACAAGCGGTGCATATTTTTTGTATATACAGTTGTGACCAAAATTATTCAACCCCCACTGAAATTGAGTGTTTTGGCCAGTTTGACATTGCTTTTGATCATTCAGTCATCTTGCTTACATTTACATTAAAGAGGCACTTGTAGGTCAGACAAATATAACATAACAGTTATAATGAAATAACCACAAATGTCTTTTCTGTGCTCACAGCATTATCAGTTTTATTCAACCCCCAAGTGACATTCAATCTTAGTACTTAGTACAGCATCCTTTTACAGTTATAACAGCTTTTAAACGTGAAGCATAGCTTGACACAAGTGTCTTGCAGCGATCTACGGGTATCTTCGCCCATTCTTCATGGGCAAAGGCCTCCAGTTCAGTCACATTCTTAGGCTTGCGCACTGCAACTGCTTTCTTTAAGTCCCACCAGAGGTTCTCAATCGGATTTAAGTCTGGTGACTGCGATGGCCACTCCAAAATGTTCCAGCCTTTCCTCTGCAACCATGCTCTAGTGGACTTGGAGGTATGCTTGGGATCATTGTCCTGTTGAAAGGTCCAACGTCTCCCAAGCCTCAGGTGTGTGACGGACTGCATCACGTTTCCATCCAATATCTCCTGGTACTGAAGAGAATTCATGGTACCTTGCACACGCTGAAGCTTCCCTGTACCTGCAGAAGCAAAACAGCCCCAAAGCATGATTGACCCTCCACCATGCTTCACAGTAGGCAAGGTGTTCTTTTCATCATAGGCCTTGTTCTTCCTCCTCCAAACATAGCGTTGATCCATGGGCCCAAACAGTTCTAATTTTGTTTCATCAGTCCACAGAACACTATCCCACAACTTTTGTGGTTTGTCCACATGGCTTTTGGCATACTGCAGTCGACTCTTCTTATTCTTTGGAGACAGCAAGGGGGTACGCCTGGGAGTTCTGGCACGGAGGCCTTCATTACGCAGTGTGCGTCTTATTGTCTGGGCTGAAACTTCTGTACCCACATCTGACAAATCTTTTCTCAGTTCCTCAGCAGTCACACGGGGACTTCTCTCCACTCTACGCTTCAGGTAGCGCACAGCAGTCGAAGTCAGCATCTTCTTTCTGCCACGACCAGGTAGCGTTTCAACAGTGCCCTTTGCCTTGAATTTGCGAATGATGCTTCCTAAGGTGTCTCTTGGTATGTTTAACATCTTTGCAATCTTCTTATAGCCATTGCCCTTCCTGTGAAGAGAAATCACCTCTTCTCTTGTCTTCCTGGACCATTCTCTTGCCTTCACCATGTTTGTAACCACACCAGTAAATGTCTAGAAGGAGCTGAGTATCACAGTCATTTTAAAGCTGCCTAATTGGTGCTTATTATGCTTGATTGCTGCTCGGTGACATCCACAGGTGTTTTCAATACCTGATGGAAAGCACCTGTATGAACCTCTGTTCTTCAGAGTGGTAGTCTTTAAGGGGTTGAATAATTGTGGCAATGAAGAAACCACATAAGAACCATTTACTACTGTATTACATAAACAATTGATGTCATTTTAGTTGCATTTGGGTAGTTACAACGTCCTTGTAGGATTTGATTCTGAATACAATTCCAAATGTACACTATAGTCCCTAAACCCCTTTACAGCATTGGGGGTTGAATAATTTTGGTCACAACTGTATATAGAGAGAGAGACATATAGCTACAGCTCTTTCCTTTTTCTACTTTCTATTCTATCTTTGCTTGCAATTATGCCTGGTGACGCACAATACAGGAAAATGAGCAAAAGTGATTTGAGTACGGAATGTACCTCACGAGGAATGGACGTCGGTTGCAAAACTTTGATTCAGGACCTACAGGAGCATGATAGCCGAGCAGACCAGAACTCGGGGGAACTTGACAATGAAGGGGTTCCCGCTACCTCCGATCCCAGTGGCTCAGAGACGGCCTTGCAGGATGGGCATACAGAGACTGACACTGGAGGATCACCGAATGTTTTCGTCACACCACCGCCCGAGCAGGCCAGCACCGGAGTGCCTGTAACCAGCAGAGACTCTCAGATGCAGGAAACCCTGAAACGCATCATGGAGACAGATCCTATGGCATACCTGCAGTTCCTTGACCGCCAGGCTGAGAGAGTGGTTGACAGAGCAGCTGCGGAACGCCAAGCAGCGGCTGACTGAGAAGCATACGGAACACCAGGCTGAAAGAGCGGCTGAGAGGCAGTGCAAAGGGAAGCTGATCACCGGCACGAGCTGGAGATGGCGAGGCTCCAGCAGCAGCGACAGGTTCAGAATCTCGGGTCCTTAGAGCATAGGGACGCCTCTCTGACTGTGGGTACAGCAGCCAAGTTTCCAGTGATGGAAAAAGATAGTGACATTGAAAAAACTGTCATTTGAAAAAACGTGCCGTCAGTACCATCTGCCCCAAGCTCAATGGGCTCGGTACCTGACACCAAGGCTACAAGGCAAGGCCCTAGATGCATTTGTTGAATTGCCAGAGGGGCAAGACGACGATTATGAAGCTTTAAAAGATGCCATCGTCCGGAAGTACCAGATGACCCCGGAAGTGTACCGCAAGCGGTTTAGGTCCTTGCAAAAGGGACCTTGGGACTCTTACACGGATGTGGCAAGTCGCTTACGCACCACATTCCGGCAGTGGACTAAAGGACTGAAAGCTGACTCCTACGAGTCTTTGGAGGATCTCATGATACAAGATCAGCTCCTGCATATCTGCCCGGCAGACATCAGACAGTTTGTCTTAGAAAGAGAACCAGCATCTGCTAAAGTTGCAGCCGATCTGGCAGATACCTATTTACACACGCGGGTGTCTGACCATCGCAAGGCTCCTCCAAATGGCTGGAAAGGAGGGAAATCACCCATAGCAACCCCTCCTATGCCGGTTTGTCAAGCTCCCCCTCAGCCAACGCCTGCAGCACCTGGGGCCAAGCCATTCCTGACTGACAACCACAGATGTTTCACCTGTGGGAAATCTGGACATCTAAGGACGCAGTGTCCTGAGCAGAAGCAGATGACATCACCTGGCCAGCCGGCCACAAACTCTTCTTCCGTGCTGTTTGTCCGCAGGAAGATGTGGGTAACCCCCACCAACTTGCAGCCAGTAGCTGTGGCAACCGGTCTGTAACTGGTTTCCGTGACACTGGGGCAGAAATCACCTTGATCCGGCCAGAGGTGATTGAGCCAAGGAACCTCATCCCAGGGAAGTTCCTTGCCCTCACTGGAGTTGGGGGGACCCATTCACGCATACCCTGTGCAAAGGTATTCATTGATTGGGGTGCGGGAAGGGGGATGAGGGAGGTTGGGGTCTCGGATGAAATTCCCACACCTGTTTTGTTGGGTGCCGATTTGGGTACTCTTGTGTCCTATTATGCCCCTGCCGAGAATACCCGAAAGGCCCCCCTGGAACTCTCTGGACATGCCAAGGGACTGTGTGCAGATGTTGGGGTAATGTCTGGGCAACCTGTGGATGAACAGAGGGAGGGGGCTGGAAATAGAGTGGGGCTACAGGATTCTACATTAGCTGGAGGAGGAGAAGAAATTCCCTTGCATGGGGAGGTAATGAACTCATGTCATTGATAATATAAACGTAACTGTTGATAATGATGATGATAATGATGACGATGATGCTAACATTGATAATGTGGATGATAATGTTGATAATACTAATGATGATAATGATGATGATGATAATAATGATGCATTTTCATTGTTGGGGGTCACCCATAGTGCTGTGAAGTGGGCAGAGGTACAATCTCTGGGAGCTGAGCAAAGGGATGGTCTGGATAGGCCTTTTCCTTGCCCAGGCACAGAGGATTCTACCTTGATAATCGCCCAGTTGTTGTCCTTGCATGGTACTGGACAGCTGGTTGGAACTTGTAGTCCCACGGCCGTGGCAGCACTGAGGTGTGACCAACATGTTGCATTCAGCAGCAAGCTAGCTGTGAGCTTCCCTGATGAGAAAGGTACACAACAGCCGGCTGGTACTTGTAGTTCCACGGCCAAGGCAGCACTGAAAAGTGATCAACACGTGGACTTCAGCAGCCAGCTAGCTGTGGGCTTCCCTGCTGAGAAAGGTAAACAATGGCTTGAAGGGGATGGTGAAATGGTCTACCAGCAAGGGGCTTGGAAACTGAAAGAATGTCACCTGATCTGGCCTGTCACCATGTACGGGGAACATCTGAAGCCAGGGAGGACACCCCCTCCAACTATTTCTGGCTTCGATTCCCTCCCCAAACACCAGGCAGTATATATGATCTCCGATGGCATCATAACATATATCAGAACAAAGTAATATAGTGTAGTAGGCAATAGTAGAAATCCGACCATTTATCTAGCTAAAATTGTGCATTGGTGTAAAACCTCCAAAATGGCCGCTTCCGGGTTTATTCTGACGCATTTCGTCACTTCCGACTTCATCAAAGGCTGAATACATTGGACTGGCGGCCACTTAAATACCCACATCCGTCCCCAGCATGAACAGAGAAGCGCCATTTTGGAGGAGAGCAGACGCATACTAGAGGATTCCCTTTAGCCTACATTCATGATAAACATCGATGGCACGAACAAAAAGCATGGCAAGGTGGTTGTAAAGAGGTGTAATACAATTACATCTCTATAGGACTACAGCATATGGATTCTTAAACATTTGATCTTAACATAATACATATACTCTTGGTACACTGCCATCTAGTGGTATAATAGTGGATCTGTTACAATATAAAGGAAAATATATTGTTATAACCTTTTGTATTAATGGCTGAGTGCATCTTAAGAGTAAATACAATCAATACTAATCTAAAATTTGATTAAATACCCTTTTCTAAGACTGGATGGAAAATAATTTAAGTGAATAAAATATATGCATAAAATATACATGGCTGACTATATGAATAAGTAATATGCATAAAATATATGGCTACTTCTCCCGAGTATGGGGGTACCACATGTGAGAGACGTTTTGGCAGTCTAGCCAAGTACCCAAAATCCAATAAGCACCTTCAGGCTTTTAAAGGGCTTTATTTCCTCATTACACTTCCTGACTACCTATCACAGTTGGGAGTCCCTGAATTGCCAAGATAGCACCTAACCTCCCCAAACGACCCCTTTTTGGAAAGTAGACACCCCAAGGAATTTGATAAGAAGCATGGTGAGTATTTTGCAGATCTCGTTTATGGCCATAAGTTTTTGGAATATGAAGAAAAAAACCAAAAACATTTTCTTCTTTCCTTTTGTTATATTTCAAAACCTTGTGAGAAAAAATTAGATCTGCAAAATACTCACCATGCCTCTTTTTAAATTCCTTGGGGTGTCTACTTTCCAAAAAAGGGTCATTTGGGGGGGGGTTGGTGCTATCATGTCATTTCAGGGCCTGCGAAACTGTGATAGGTAGTAAGGAAGTGACATGAGGAAGTTGTTCACCTTCAGGCATTCAAAGCGGTCATTGGATTTCAGGCTCCTGTATGTGGCTAGGCTCCCAAAACGTCTGACACATGTGGTATCCCAATACTCAGTAGCAATAGCAGAATGTATTTTGGGGTGCAATTCCACATATACCCATGGCTTGTGCGAGAAATATATCATTTAAATGACAACTTTGTGTGAAAAAAAAAATGTGTTTGTCATTTTCCAGAAACTTGTGGAAAAAAAATAAATCTTCCATGAACTCAATATGCCTCTCAGCAGATAGCTTAGGGTGTCTACTTTCCGAAAAGGGGTCATTTGGGGGTGTTTGTACTATCCTGGTATTTTAGCGCCTCAAGAAATGTGATAAGCAGTAAGCAAGTAAAAGCTGTGTAAATTCCATTATCTACTGTATACCATAGTTTGTAGACGCTATAACTTGCACACAAAGCAATCAATGTACACGTACCGGGATTTTTTTAACCAAAAACATGTAGCAGAATACATTTTGGCCTAAATTCATGACAAAATTTTAGTTTTTTTGGTTATTTTTTATGACGGAAATTATTATTTTTTTTTTAATTTTTCTTCAAAACTTTATTTTGTTTATAGCGGCAAAAATAAAAAGCGCACAGGTGATCAAATACCACCAAAAGAAAGCTCTATTTGAGCGAAAAAAGGACATAAATTTAATTTATGTACCGTATTGCATGACCGTGCAATTGTCCGTTAAACTAGTGCAGTGCTGTATAGCAAAAAAAATTGCGTAAATTACAGTATCTGTTCCATAGTATGTAGACACTATAACTTTCACACAAAGCAATCAATATACACTTATTAGGATTTTTTTACCAAAAACATGTAGCAGAATACATTTTTGCCTAAATTTATGACTAACTTTGAGCTTACTATATATTTTTATAGCCAAAAGTAAACAATATCATTTTTCTTCAAAATGTTTGCTCTTTTTTTGTTTATAGCACGAAAAATAAAAAGCGCACAGGTGATCAAATACCACCAAAAGAAAGCTCTATTTGTGTGAAAAAAAAGGACGTAAATTACGTTTGGGTACAGCATTGCATGACCACGCAATTATCAGTTGAATTAGTGCAGCGCCGAGTAGCAAAAAGAGGCCTGGTCATTAAGGGGGGTAAATCCTCTAGAGGGCAAATGGTTAAGGAACATACCAGCACTCTGTAATCTCACTATTATTCATGGAGACATTCTATATGAAAAACACATTGCAGTGTCGCTGTCTGCAGATATCACCTTTTTTCCCTAATATGGGATTAATAAATATGTGGTTTTACATGTGAGCTACATTGCTTGGGTGGATCATTACCTACTTTGTTGTGTGCATTATACAAGTACTATTTTTTGTTTTCTGTACTATGCCAGGTTTACACCCACACCTTTATCATTAGGTGAGTCTTTGAGCTTACCATAAGGCTACCCCACCTATTTCTGGTGGTATTGTTTTCTTAATTATCATCCTGGTATAACCACTCAAAGTCCAGTGATGTACCAGTACGTCACTGGTCCTTATTGAATGAAAAAAAAGAGAATAAATCTCTGCCAGAAAAAGTGTGTAGTATGCCCACCATTAGAATATACCGCCCTGCATCTACCCACTTCTAATGGTGGGCTGACATGAAATGTTTTCTTTTTTGTCGTTCAGCCCAGGAGCTGAACAAAAAAAAAAAAAGAATGTAACAGATTCCTCTATTCACATCGGTCGATGTGGATGAAGAAATCTCTGCACCACATTTATTTTTTAAATATATACCTAAGCATAGGGGCCATCCACCCACTGGCAACCCCAGGCTCCCATGCTTTGGCATATATGCTCTTTTTTTAACTGCGGATGAAAAATGTCATCCAACAGCGCTGCACACACTGACTTATGTATATTCTGCAAGCAAGTTCCTGTTGTTGTCAGAATAAACAGTTCGGTGCTGCAGCTGAATGGTGTTCCTGCAAAGCAAACAATGGTTAACAATAAAACAAAGTAACAATAGAACAACTCAACTCAATAAAACTCGATAAAAACAAATTTTTTTTAATTTTGAATTTTTTTTTAACTTTATTTTTTTTAAACTTTTTTTGTAGCAACCTCTGCGTTTCGGGTCTCTCAAAATGTGATGGACAGTTTTCTGACTATCTAACATCTTTTGAGACCCTTTGTGAGAATGGTGAATATGTGCCCTGAACTGTGCCATGTTGTACCCTATACTAATACTCCACTAGTGTATGGTAGCGATGGAAGCAATCCTTGCGGCAGAGACCAGGTTGGCCAGGACAGGAGGGACAAAAAAAAGCAGGTGTTGCGTCTTATTCCGTATCTGCTACAGGCACGACTTCTTCTTTGGTGTGACCTTTGGGTTGGGTTATCAGAAAGGACATCTAGAAAATGCCTCTCATGCAGCCGGCTAACTGCATCTGGATTTGAGGATTGGGCCACAGCACCTTCTGGATACAAAAGGGACGTGATGATCTCTTCCTGAAATTTTAGGAAGGATCCACTTCATCCAGTTGCTTTGTAAAGTACAAAAGCGTTATATATAGCCAATTGAAATAAATAAATAGACAACTTTTTGTACCAGTGTCAAGCTTTCCAGGGAACTAGGCATGGATTCATTACTTGATCGTTGAAGTCCACCCCTCCCATGTTAAGGTTATAGTCGTGGACACAAAGGGGTTTCCCAACAATGCCATATACCGTGCTAATTTGGACTGTCGCGTCTGCACGAGTGGAAGACAGGACCAAAACATCCCATTTGTCCTTCCACTTCACTGTGAGCAATTAATCATTCCTCAAGCAGGCTATCTCCCCCTTTCTAAGTCAGGTATTTACAAGCTGTTAGGGGAAGCCCCGGCGACTAGGTAGCACGGTGCCACATGAGCCAATTCCAAGATTGTACAAATGTCTAAACAGTGGCACATTTCTATACAAATTGTTCACGTATAAGTGGTACCCCTTACAGAACAAGCACTACACCAAGTCCCAAACTATTTTTCCACTGCTCCCCATGTAGTCTGGGCAGTGGGGGGGCTCTACTTTGCTATCTCTTCCCTCAAACCCTATATTTGTATGTATAGCCTGTGGCCCTCTCAGAGAGCTTATACAATTTGACCCCATATCTGGCAAGCTTGCTGGGGATGTACTGTTTGTACTGTTTGAATGCAAGGCGGCCAGTACAGTGAATGAGGGTCTTGTTTTGCTGGGGCATATACACATCTGCAAATTTCTCAGTGAGGTAGTTTATAGGAGCCGAATTTTGTAGAGCCTGTCATGTTCAGGGTCACCCGGAGGATGACAAAGTGTGTTATCACTGAATTGCATGAAGCGCATTATTGTCTCATATCTATGCCTGGCCATGGCAGCAGAGAACATGGGCATATGATAAATTGGGTTTGTGGACCAATAAGACAGCAACTCATTCTTTTTTGTAATGCCCATGTTGAGGGTTAGGCCCAAAAAAGTTTTACATTCGGAAATCATAATAGGTTTCCATGTAAATGGTCTGTCAAGGTTTGAATTTGGGTTGGCAGTAATATATTGTTGAGCATATAAATCGCTTTGGCCCACAATCAAATTGTACAAATCTTCTGTGAAAAACAGCTCCATAAAATCAAGGGGAGTTAAATTTGCTGTTTCCACCTAAATTCTGGGTTGGACAGTGAATGGGGGAAGTTAAGGTGCTACAGAATCTGTGGCCTGCCAAACAGGATTTGCAAGCACGTCCAGAAGGACACTAGGGGATCTTGGTGGCTGCGGGACACTACTTGTGCTCGCCACCGCACCAGCTTGTACTGCACTTATGGGACTCGCTACGTCACCAAGTGATACTGCACTGCTGGTATAAACAAGACCAGGATATACTAGGCTGCTGGTGCTCACCAGTTTGCCAAAAGCTAGTGCGGCACTAGTACTGGCACTCTGCTGCATATGAGACAAGTCATGTGATTGTAGCACTTCAGCTTCATGGAGTCAGGTACACTTGTTCTTAACAGGGACCTCTTCTCCATCGTCCGAGCTACCTGTCAGTGTGCTGCAATAGGAAGAATGGTCAGCTGCACACCGGAGGATAGATGAATATAGTGTATATTTATTGATCCAAAGGACACACAAAACACCAGGACATGAATACAGGACCTGTTAACGCGTTTCACACAATCTCGTGCTTAATCACAACCATACCTGTCAGTGTGCCGCTACTGTCTACAGGTTCGTATTCTGAGGCAGATTCTGTCAGATAGACTTCTCCTTCACTATTATTTGACATGCTCAGAATCCTGTAGGCCTCATCACTAGTGTACCCTTTTGTTGGACATTTTGGACTCTAAATTTACAGGTACCCAGTGTGACTCACGGGAAAAAGAGCGCCTGGCTGTCAGGGACCACTTGAACCGCTACCAATAAAATTCATCTGGCAGAGATCAGGCCTTATTCTGTGAACACTGCGGTTTTGTGTGCAATGTATTACAGGTGACAATGATCAGAAATTATACTGACACTGCACTTCTTGTCGGGGGTGGGGGGGAGCGTTGGGCTAAACGCTAGTGCTGGCAGCGAACAGGGATGATCCTGCTAACACTGCGGTTTTGGGGACACTAATACCAAGGGGTCACTGGTATAGTTTTAAATAACAAAAATATATCCTCCTGCGCTTTTACGGTAAATAATACACTTAACTAAAAAGCAGCCAGCATCTATCCCACACCAAATAAGGGTGATAATAGAAACACATATAAAAAGTGATGCAGCGCTAATAATAAAAGACTCAAAAGGATAATATACATAAAATACTGATAATATATATATTTAAACAAACGGGGTAACAAATGACCCAAATCCACATGGGGATATAAAGGAGACAGTGACCCCTAGTATCCAAGGGTATTAAATGGTGACCAGGTGGGTATCTTCAGGAAAAACCAAACAGATACCAATGGCTTAGTGCAGTGGTGGGCAACCTTTTTTTTCAACTGAGCCAAATCTCGCCAAAACCACGATTGAAATTTATTTTGAGAGCCACATTTTTAAAACTGAAAATACATCCCCCATATAGTAATTCATCCCCCATAGTAATTCATCCCCCATATAGTAATTCATCCCCCATATAGTAATTCATCCCCCATAGTAATTAATCCCCCATATAGTAATTCATCCCCCATAGTAATTCATCCCCCATATAGTAATTCATCCCCCATAGTAATTCATCCCCCATAGTAATTCATCCCCCATATAGTAATTCATCCCCCATAGTAATTCATCCCCCATAGTAATTCATCCCCCATAGTAATTCATCCCCCATATAGTAATTCATCCCCCATATAGTAATTCATCCCCCATATAGTAATTCATCCCCCTATAGTAATTCATCCCCCATATAGTAATTCATCCCCCATATAGTAATTCATCCCCCTATAGTAATTCATCCCCCATATAGTAATTCATCCCCCATAGTAATTCATCCCCCATATAGTAATTCATCCCCCTATAGTAATTCATCCCCCATATAGTAATTCATCCCCCATATAGTAATTCATCCCCCTATAGTAATTCATCCCCCATATAGTAATTCATCCCCCTATAGTAATTCATCCCCCATATAGTAATTCATCCCCCATAGTAATTCATCCCCCATATAGTAATTCATCCCCCATATAGTAATTCATCCCCCATAGTAATTCATCTCCCATATAGTAATTCATTCCCCATATTGTGTCAATTCACTTACCTTTGCTCCGCGCGTTCCTCTCGCCGTGTTCCCGCGCCGTTCCGGTCTTCAGGGCGGACTGTGAGAGGAGAGGAGTTTGTCACGCTGCCCCGCCTACATCCTGACAGCCAATGTTTGCCACGCTCCGCGGGCCGGATTAAAAGGTTCGCCGGGCCGTATACGGCCCGCGGGCCGTAGTTTGCCCATTGCTGGGCTAGCTGCAGAGTCCTGACTTTTGGGGCGGCCGCCCGAGAGGAGGGAGGGGAGCGGGCACCCGGCACACAGAAGAGCCGCATTAAAGTGTGTAAAGAGCCGCATGTGGCTCGCGAGCCGCGGCTTGCCGACCACTGGCTTAGTGCACTAAACCATTGGTATCTGTTTGGTTTTTCCTGCAGATACCCACCTGGTCACCATTTAATACCCTTGGATACTAGGGGCCACTGGTATAGTTTTGTTCGTGATCAATATATTGATCCATACAAACACTATACTAGTAATGACGGTGATCAGCGATCTATAGCAGTGCGATAGTGTGCGGGCAATCTAATGCTAGCTGACCCTGGCTGGGAAGGACGCTAACTGACCCTGACGCTATCTGACGTTGCTAGTGGCACTGATACAGTAATCAGTGTAAAATACTGTACACTGACACTGTACTAATGGCACTGGCAGGGTGGCAGGGGGCAATCAAAGGGTGAAATGTGGCAATCAAGGGGTTAAAATGTCTCTATCTAACGTTTGTGGGTGCAGTGTGCTGCTTTTACTCACATGTGATGTCTCTTTCTTCTCTCCTTGGAACAAAATGGTTCCACAGACAGAAGAACCAGCTAGATCCTGTGCCTGTATTTACAAATAGAGGCAATGCTCTGCATCGCCATTCGCTGTAGGAGATTGGCAGAGTTCCGCCAAAATCACTGGCCGAGACCTGCTGACATACACAATCTACAACTAAAGACAGCAAGGTCAGCGGGGGGGGCACTCTCTAAACCCGGAAGAGCAAAGCGACGTAGGGGTACGTCGCTTTGTCTGCAGCTACCACCCATCCACAGTACATTACAGGCGGGTGGGAAGTGGTTAAAGTAATCAGGACTGTGTAAAGTGCAAAATAACAAATACAGTTCAAAGGTCAAGACTATGCAATGTACTCCACTCCAGCTCTGGCAAGACTACAAATTCCACCATGCCTCTGAGAGTCATGCCTAGGTTGTCAGTACCAACGTTGCCTAGCCCTGACATATATAATGCAGAGGCCAGGACTGTGTAACATGCAACATGACATATGCAGTACAGAGGTCAGGACTGTGTAATGCACAACATAGCATATACCAGTGGTTCTCAACCTTTCTAATGCCGCGACCCCTTAATACAGTTCCTCATGTTGTGGTGACCCCCAACCATAAAATTATTTTCATTGCTACTTCATAACTGTAATTTTGCAGTGGGAGGAGTAGTGCCATGTCATTGGTGTCAGTGGAAGGAATAGTGCCCCATTGTTGGTATCAGTGGGAGGAATAGTGTCCCATCATTGGTATCAGTGGAAGGAATAGTGCCCCATCGTTGGTATCAGTGGGAGGAATAGTGCCCCATCGTTGGTATCAGTGGGAGGAATAGTGCCCCATCACTGGTGTCAGTGGGAGGAATAGTGCCACATCATTGGTGTCAGTGGGAGGAATAGTGCCCCATCATTGGTGTCAGTGGGAGGAATAGTGCCACATCATTGGTGTCAGTGGGAGGAATAGTGCCCCATCATTGGTGTCAGTGGGAGGAATAGTGCCCCATCATTGGTGTCAGTGGGAGGAATAGTGCCCCATCATTGATGTCAGTGTGGTGGAGGGGAGAATAGTGCCCCATCATTGGGGTCAGTGGGGGGGGGAAATAGTGCCCCATCGTTAGTGTCAGTGGGGGGAGGAATAGTGCCCCATCGTTGGTGTCAGTGGGGGGAGGAATAGTGCCCCATCGTTGGTGTCAGTGGGGGGAGGAATAGTGCCCCATCGTTGGTGTCAGTGGGGGGAGGAATAGTGCCCCATCGTTGGTGTCAGTGGGGGGAGGAATAGTGCCCCATCGTTGGTGTCAGTGGGGGGAGGAATAGTGCCCCATCGTTGGTGTCAGTGGGGGGAGGAATAGTGCCCCATCACTGGTGTCAGTGGGGGGAGTAGTGCCCCATCACTGGTGTCAGTGGGAGGAGTAGTGCCCCATCACTGGTGTCAGTGGGAGGAATAGTGCCACATCATTGGTGTCAGTGGGAGGAATAGTGCCCCATCATTGGTGTCAGTGGGGGGAGTAGTGCCCCATCACTGGTGTCAGTGGGGGGAGTAGTGCCCCATCACTGGTGTCAGTGGGGGGAGTAGTGCCCCATCACTGGTGTCAGTGGGAGGAATAGTGCCCCATCACTGGTGTCAGTGGGGGGAGTAGTGCCCCATCATTGGTGTCAGTGGGAGGAATAGTGCCACATCATTGGTGTCAGTGGGAGGAATAGTGCCCCATCATTGGTGTCAGTGGGAGGAATAGTGCCCCATCATTGGTGTCAGTGGGAGGAATAGTGCCCCATCATTGATGTCAGTGTGGTGGAGGGGAGAATAGTGCCCCATCATTGGGGTCAGGGGGGGGGAAATAGTGCCCCATCGTTGGTGTCAGTGGGGGGAGGAATAGTGCCCCATCGTTGGTGTCAGTGGGGGGAGGAATACTGCCCCATCGTTGGTGTCAGTGGGGGGAGGAATACTGCCCCATCGTTGGTGTCAGTGGGGGGAGGAATACTGCCCCATCGTTGGTGTCAGTGGGGGGAGGAATACTGCCCCATCGTTGGTGTCAGTGGGGGGAGGAATACTGCCCCATCGTTGGTGTCAGTGGGGGGAGGAATACTGCCCCATCGTTGGTGTCAGTGGGGGGAGGAATACTGCCCCATCGTTGGTGTCAGTGGGGGGAGGAATAGTGCCCCATCGTTGGTGTCAGTGGGGGGAGGAATAGTGCCCCATCGTTGGTGTCAGTGGGGGGAGGAATAGTGCCCCATCGTTGGTGTCAGTGGGGGGAGGAATAGTGCCCCATCGTTGGTGTCAGTGGGGGGAGGAATACTGCCCCATCGTTGGTGTCAGTGGGGGGAGGAATAGTGCCCCATCGTTGGTGTCAGTGGGGGGAGGAATAGTGCCCCATCGTTGGTATTAGTGACACAAATGATGGGGCACTATTCCTCCCACTGACACCAATGATACTTACCTTGTTGACCCCTGCTCCAGCCTGGGCTCGCTCTCTCACTTACCTGTCAGCTGTCTTCCTTCTCTGGCCGCTCTCCTCTTCACTCGCTCCGACAGCTCCCTCGGTCTTCTTCGATCTCCGCGCGCTGCCGCTCGGCTCCTCCTCTCCAAGCTCCACCTCCTCGCCGGTGATTGGCCGCCTGTGTGCCTCTCCTGAGCTACAGTTCCGGCGGCCAATCAGCGGCGAGGAGGCGGAGCTGCTGAGCGATCCCGGAGGTGACAGGAGCAGCGTATCATCCCGCCCACACATCGCCGGAGACAGCAGCGGTGTCTCGGTTCCTAAGACCATCGGAAATATGTGTTTTCCGATGGTCTTAGGCGACCCCTGGGAAATGGTCGTTCGACCCCCAAAGGGGTCGCGACCCCCAGGTTGAGAACCGCTGGCATATACAATGCAGACGTCAGTACTGCTTAATGCACAACATAGTGTATACAGTGTAGAGGTCTGGCCTGTAATGTACAACACAGCAAATACAGTACAGGAGTCAGGACTATGTATTCTACAATGCAGAGTATACACTGCAGCGGTTAGGACTGTGTAAGGTACACCTACTGTATACAGCACAGAAGTCAGGACTGTGTAATGTACAACACAGCGTACACAGGGCAGAGGTCAGGACTGTTTAAAGTACAACACAGCATATACAGTGCAGGGGTCAGGATTATGTAACATACAACATGGCTTATACAGTGCAGGAGTCAGGATTATGTAACATACAACATGGCTTATACAGTGCATGGGCAGGATTGTGTAACATACAGCGATTTGCCATAACTTTATGACCACCCACATAATATTGAGTAGGTTCCCTTATTACCAGCAAAAAAGCCCTGACCTGCTAAGGCACGGACTTCATTAGACCTCTGAAGATATGCTGTGGTATCTGGCACCAAGCCATCAGTAGAAGATCCTTAAAGTGGAGCTCCACCCAAAAGGGGAAGTTCCGCTTTAAAGGCAGGTACCCGCTCCCACTGCAATCGCCTAGGTGATCGGAAGCGGAAGTTGTCCTCCTACCCCACTCCCTCCCCGTAGTCTTCTGGGACACGTGACAGGTCCCAGAAGACTACGGGGCCAATCAGGAAGCGCAGTGTTACTCGCACATGCGCAGTGGACACCTGGCTGTGAGACCGCAAGCTGTCACAGCCAGGTGCCCACACTGAAGATGCTGGTGCCTGGAACACCAGATGGCTGGTGAAACAGGCTGCAGGGAGGACACCGCGGGATTGTGGAGCAGGTAAGTGGCTGTTTTTTAAAAGGCAGCAGCTACAGTTTTTGTAGCTGCTGACTTTTATTTTTTCACAGTGCAACTAGAACTCCGCTTTACAGTCCTGTAAGTTGCAAGGTGGGGTCTTCATGGATGGAACTTGTTTTTCCAGTACATCCCACAGATGGCTCGAATGAATTAAGATTTGGAGAATTTGGAGGACAAGTCAACACCTCAATTTCGTCATTGTGTTCCTCAAACCATTCTTGAGCCATTTCTGCAGTGTGGCAGGGTGCATTATCCTGTTGAAAAAGGCCACTGTCATCAAGGAATACTGTTTCCATGAAGGGGTGTACTTGGTGAGCATGTTTGGATGGTACATGTAATACAACATAACATATACAATTCAAAGGTCAACACTGTGCAATAGTGGTGCACCGAAATGTAAATTCTTGGACCGAAACTGAAAACTCAGGATGTATTTGGCCAAAAACTGAAACCGAGATGGACAATTTTTAAAAAAAAAAAAAAAAATTTTTATATATATAATTGTATTATTTTTGACTTTTTTTTTAAAAAATCATGAATTTAAATTACCGTATTTTTCGCTCCATAAGACGCACCTAGGTTTTAGAGGCGAAAAACAAGAAAAAAAAATATTCTGAACCAATGGACTGCAGACACAGTACAGGGGATGACCAGAGACTGCGGACACAGTACAGGGGATGACCAGAGACTGCGGACACAGTACAGGGGATGACCAGAGACTGCGGACACGGTACAGGAGATGACCAGAGACTGCGGACACAGTACAGGGGATGACCAGAGACTGCGGACACAGTACAGGGGATGACCAGAGACTGCGGACACAGTACAGGAGATGACCAGAGACTGCGGACACAGTACAGGAGATGACCAGAGACTGCGGACAATACAGGAGATGACCAGAGACTGCGGACAGTGCAGGAGATGACCAGAGACTGCGGACACAGTGCAGGAGATGACCAGAGACTGCGGACACAGTGCAGGAGATGACCAGAGACTGCGGACACAGTGCAGGAGATGACCAGAGACTGCGGACACAGTGCAGGAGATGACCAGAGACTGCGGATACAGTGCAGGAGATGACCAGAGACTGCGGACACAGTGCAGGAGATGACCACAGACTGCGGACACAGTGCAGGAGATGACCAGAGACTGCGGACACAGTGCAGGAGATGACCAGAGACTGCGGACACAGTGCAGGGGATGACCAGAGACTGCGGACACAGTGCAGGGGATGACCAGAGACTGCGGACACAGTGCAGGGGATGACCAGAGACTGCGGACACAGTGCAGGGGATGACCAGAGACTGCGGACACAGTGCAGGGAATGACCAGAGACTGCAGACAGTGCAGGGGATGACCAGAGACTGCAGACAGTGCAGGGGATGACCAGAGACTGCAGACAGTGCAGGGAATGACCAGAGACTGCAGACAGTGCAGGGAATCGCTCCCGCTTCCGCGGAGTTGTCCTTTCCTCTTCTTCCCGGGCCGGCTTCTGTGACAGCCGGGTGCCCACTGCACATGCGCGAGAAGCGCTGCGCTTTGTGAATGGCCCAGCGCCTTCTGGGACCTGTCGTGTCCCAGAAGACACCGGATCATTCACAAAGCGCAGCACATGCGCAGTGGGCACCCGGCTGTCACAGAAGCCAGCGCGTGAAGACTGTGCAGCGCTGGAGCGAGGAACAGGTAAGGCCCTGCAGGAGAGAACAGCTGAGCGGCCGGCCCGGTATTCTGACATGGTGGCGGCAGAAATACCGGACCGGCCGCTTTATATTCGCTCCATAAGGCGCACTGACATTTTCCCCCCTTTTTTGGGGGGAAAAAAGTGCATCTTATGGAGCGAAAAATACGGTAATATGAATTTATTTTCAGCACATTTCAGCCAATAGGCTGCTTTCACACTAAGCAATTTTTGCAGTGCTTTTGCATTAAAAAAAAAAAAAAAACAGGGCACAAGAAAAATGCATCCCTTTAAATTCAATTTATGTCTTCACACTGGTCCATTCCCTTGCGGTGTTAAAAATCCTGCTTGCCGAATTTTTGGTGCATATTTGACGAGTTAAAAAAAAAACGCACCAAAAACGTACCTCCCCATAGACGCATGGTGAACACCAATGTGTTTTTTAGGGCTTTTTACAGAAACGCGTTAAAAGTCCAATTAACATGGTTTCCTATGGGACACGTTCACATCTTTGCTTTTTAGAGCTTTTCTGGAAAGGGTCAGGGACATTTCTAGACGCAAAACGTTGCGTTTTTGGTTCAATAGTCTTTAATGGAGTAGCTGCAGAAAACACATGTAGTGCATTTTTGAGGCATTATCATGCATTCGCCATGTTTTTGATGCACTTCGCATTTTTAATGTGCCTAGCAACAAGTTGTCCAAAAACGAAAAAAATTCAAAAACCGCAAAATCCATCAAAATGGACAAAACGCAAACTGCAATAGTGTAAACCAGGCCTGAAATGCATTGAAAATGCATCAAAAACACATACAAAAATGCACACGTGTTGCACTTTTGATGTGTTTTGCACTTTTAATCTGCCCAGCAATAAGTTGGTAAAAAAAAAATGAAAAAAAAACAAAAAGCACATCAAAACGCAAACTGCATTGGTGTGAACCAGGCCTGAAATGCATTTGGATGTTTGATGCGTTTTGCGTTTTTAATCTGCCCAGCAACAAGTTATTAAAAAAATTTTTTAAAAAATGCATAAAAAAGAGCCTGGAAAAATGCACTGAAAAACAGAAAAAACGCAAACTGCATTGGTGTAAATCAGGCCTGAAATGCATTGAAAGTGCATCAAAAACGCATAAAAAATGCACGTGTTGCATTTTTTATGCGTTTTGCGCTTTAAAATCTGTCCAGCAATAAGTTGGCCAAAAAAATTCCAAAACGCATCAAAAATGTGTGTGCAAAAACAAAAGGTGCACTGCAAAACGGACAAAACGCAAACTGCATTGGTGTGAACCAGGTCTGAAATGCACGGATTATGGTTCAAAAACACACCAAAAATACACATGTTGTGTTTTTCATGCGTTTTGAGTTTTTAATCTGCGCAGTAACAAGTTGGCCAAAAAAAATGAGTTCCAAAACTGCAAAACGCATCAAAAATGTGTCAAAAACGTGCATGCAAAAAGGGAGAAAATGCAAACTGCATTGGTGTGAACCATGCCTGAAATGCTTTGAAAACCCATCAAAAACGCACACGTGTCTGTGTGTTTTGGTGCATCCCTATATAACAGCGTAAAAAGTACAGAGATCAGGACTGTAAAGTACAATATATTGTATATAGTGCAGAGTTCAGGACTTTGTAAAGTACAATATATTGTATATAGTGCAGAGTTCAGGACTGTGTAAAGTACAATATATTGTATATAGTGCAGAGTTCAGGACTGTGTAAAGCACAATATATTGTATATAGTGCAGAGTTCAGGACTTTGTAAAGTACAATATATTGTATACAGTGCAGAGTTCAGGACTGTGTAAAGTACAATATATTGTATATAGTGCAGAGTTCAGGACTTTGTAAAGTACAATATATTGTATACAGTGCAGAGTTCAGGACTGTGTAACATACAACATAACATATGAAGTATAAAGGTCAGGACTGTGTAACATACAACATAACATGAAGTATAAAGGTCAGGAATGTGTAACGCACAACATAGCAGATACAGTGCAGGAGTCAAAACTGTGTAAAGTCCACCATATTATATATAGTGAAGAGGTCAACATAACATACACAGTGCAGAGGTCAGGACTATATAATGTACAACACAGCGCATACAGTGCAGAGGTTAGGTCTTTGTAAAGTACATCATAGCTTATGGAGCAGGGTTCAGGACCATATCCAAAAAGAACACTGTGAAAATAAAGAATTGCATTTGTGCAGACTGAGCAAATGCTTGTGATATTAGTTGTGCAAATGGTTTATAAAATGACGGATCAGTTAACAGGAAGAGCACCGCTTAGCAGTACAGCCTATATGTTTTGGCTGCCGATATATCGGTGCATCCCTACTTTTAACCTAAGTTACATTTCCACAAGGGTCCAGCAGTTCAAAAGGCCTGCTATCCCAACTCAGGATTAGCTATCACTCATTCTGCTATACCATTACTTAGTAGATTAATAACAAACAGCCATTTGCATTAGTTAAATAACTAATAGAATGCTTTAACAAGGAATCTGCATTCCAGCCTCTGAAACAGACGCTGTTGGCATCTCCCCTTTGATGCATATCTGAACAGTACTGAACTATGAGTGATTCCCTAAGCTGCCTTCTCCGGCTAGGGTGTTTCCATTTTGGCATTATATGCAATACCAGTTTACAGTTTTACTGTGTCTTTACTGCAGCAACCCCCCCCCCCACACACACACACACACACACACACACACACACACACACACACACACACACACACGCAGACCCTCTCATCTCTATTAACCAATACACATTTCAGTCTACCTCTAACAACTACTGTATAACATTTTAATTCTGTCATGCTTGGAGCCTCAGGGTAATTAAACCCATTAGAAGTACATGCCATGCAGTAAAATTCCTTCCCTAGGCTAATGGATTTCGTAAAGTATTTAGGCCTGATCTTTAGCAAAAATGCATTCCTGTCTGACTGGTTATTACCAAAGATTCAAAAACCTCAGTGTATTTCATAACTTCTGAAATACTTACAGAACTGCCAGAATATCTATTAATTAGCAGCGTTTTAAGCCCAATCACCCCTATATAAGAAAGTAAGCCTATAGGAACACATTACCCCTCCTAGTTAAAGTAGACATATGACAACCCTCATATTTATATTAATTCACAAGGTATTTTCACACTGGACAATAATATGCAAGTTAGAAGACTGTAACCTGCAAGTATTCAAAGATATTATTAACTATACAAAACTGGATTTGTGGCATGATTGTAAACACGGGAATCCCATCGGCCACAGCTTTGACCTGGTGCTCAGCCAAATCATTTCCACTAACACACCCCCAAAGGTCCACAAAAGAAGGACTGCAGCCACATTTGACAATCTCTGAATATACCTGTCTGTGGTGACACTGTGTTACAGACGATTATTCTAAAGTAAGAATTATCATGGTGGCAGTTGGGAGTTTAAAGGATAAATTGCTTAATTAACTAAACCCAGTGACAGTCGCTCTCAGCCTGTTGGCACTTAGATTGTGGTCCCACAAGCTGGAAAATCTTTGTGTAGGGTGAGGCTGAGAGTGTCATTGTTGTGTATCAGTGACAGCGTGGTATGAATTGGCCAGCCATTTGTCACGAGTTGGTGAATAGGGAGTGGTCTGACACCAAGTTTGTCACACCTGCTGGCTGATGTAACATGTTATACTTACTTGTAAGAATCATATCTATATGATTATTATTTTCTAGTATTCATATGTGTTTTTACACATTGTACTATAATGGTTTTAATTTTTTAGGCTTCGTGAACACTGTACTCTACTGACGCTTTTTTCCTACAGGAGTTTGCAGCAGTAAAAAAGTGGTAAAAAGCCACATTTTTACATGCACGTTCCCATGTCTGGTGTTAATACATTCTATTGGCCAGAATTCTAGCCATTAAAAAGCATTATGTGGGAACGTGCCTAGGAGTTTTTATGTGCATTTGAGTATTTTTTATGCTCTCCTGAACACACAAGTGTTTTTTTCTGCCTCTAAATGCGCCTGACTCCTTTGTGTGCACGGACATACAGGATAACATGGAGAGGTGTTTATAAGCAGAAAAAAAAAGCTCAAACGCCTGTTTGAGCTTGTTGTGCATGAGGCCTTACAGATCGATTAATATTATTGTGGATCAAAACAGACTTTACAATTACAGTAGACTTGAGGATGCAGTGGATTCACAAAATGCAACAATGTCATAACGGTCACTAATACATGTTCAGTATATGTATTATGCATGCATTTTTAACCACTTGATGACCAGCAACATACCTGTACGTCGCTGGACTTCAAGCGGTTATACCGGGATGATGCCCACAGCTGCAGGCATCATCCCGATACCAGTTTTTTTAATAGCCAACGGTCGTCTCTCTTGTGAAGGCAAAATCGGCTGTCCCACCTGACCCGCTGACCAGCTGGCACTTCCATCGGCTGATCATAGAGGCAGACAAAGACCAGAACTGCTATGTCCGTCTCTATGATATAGGGAACCAGAAGCGATGACCTTACATCACGTCCAGTTTACCTGGATGTAAACAGCACCATTTTTAAAAAACGAAAAGCATTTGATCACACCGATCTTGGTTTGATCAAATGCCTTTAAGTGCAGAGGATGGATCTGGGGTCTTACTTATAAAGTGTACCTGTCACATGACTATTGCTATCACAAGGGATGTTTACAGTCCTTGGGCAGAAAAAAAAGTGATTTGAAAAAACCTAAACACTACATTTAAAGTGACAGTGTAATTTTGTTTTTTTATTTAAAAAGCAAGCAGCGATGCACGGTAGTAAAATTTATGTTGCTTGTGTCTGTTGCATGCACAATTTTATTGTGTGACATGTTTGGTATCTAGTTACTTGGCATAACATCATCTTTTATATTTTACAAAAAAACTGGGTTATGCATTATTTTATTTTTGCATTTCAATAAAAAAAAGTGTATTTTTTCCAAAAAATTTGCATTTGAAAAATATCTGCGCAAATACTGTGTGACATAAAAAATGTCAACACACACCCTTTTAATCTCTAGGGCCAGTGCTTTAAAATACATAAAATGTTTGGATGTTAAAAGTAATTTTCTAGTAAAAAACCTGTTTTTTCAAATAAACAAAAAGAAGAGGAAAAACAAAAAAAGAAGAGAAAAAACAAAAAGTAAGAAAAGGCTTGGCCTTCAAGTGGTTAGAAAAGTAGGTGATGTGTGGCATTAACTTCTAATGTTGGTCCTGCAACGATAGTAGAAGCAACTCCCCCAGATGAAATTTTTGCAAAGCAGACACTCCAAGGTATTTGCTAAGAGGCATGGTGAGTATTTTGCAGATCTCGTTTGTTGCCACAAGTTTTTGGAAAACGAAGAAAGAAAACGAAAAAGTATTTTTTTCTTTTCTTTTTCAAAACCTTGTGACAAAAATGGTATCTGTAAAATACTCACCATGCCTTTTATCAAATTCTTTGGGGTATCTACTTTTCAAAAAGGGGTCATTGGGAGGAGAGGATATTTGTACTATCCTGCCATTTTAGGGCCTCCAAAACCGTGATAGGTAGTGAGGAAGTGATATGAGCAAATATGCCGTTTGAAAGCCTGGAGGTGTTCATTGGATTTTGGAGCCCTGTATGTGGCTAGGCTGACAAAAAGTCTTTCATATGTGGTATCCCCATATGTGGCGGAAGTAGCAGAATGTGTTTAGGGGTATTAATCCACATATACTCATGGCATGCGTGAGCAATATATCATTTAACTGACAACTTTGTGTAAAGAAAAAACATTTTTTTGTCATTTTCCAAAAATGTGTAGCAAAAAATAAAATGTTCCATGGATTCAACGTGCCACAGCAAATTCCTTGGGCTGTCCTCTTTCCAAAAAAGGATCATTTGGGTTTTTTTGTACTGTCCTGGCATTTTAGAAGCTCAAGAAATGTGATAGGCAGTCAGAAAGTAAAAGCTGAGTAAATTCCACTGTACACTATATTGTTAAATGTATTGGGACCCCCCAACAAATCATTGCATTTAGGTGTTCCAATCACCTCCATGGCCACAGGTGTATAAAATTAAGCACCCAGGCATGCAGACTGCTTCTACAAACATTTGTGAAAGAATGGGTCCCTCTCAGGAGTTCAGTGAATTCATGCGTGGTACCGTGATAGGTTGCCACCTGTGCAATAAGTCCATCCATGAAATTTCCTTGCTACTAAATATTCCAGTCAACTGTTAATAGTATTATAACAAAGTGGAAGCAACTGGGAACAACAGCAACTCAGCCATGAAGTGGTAGGCCACACAAAATGACAGAACGGGGTCAGTGCATGCTGAAGCGCACAGTGTGCAGAAGTCGCTGTCTGCAGAGTCAATAGCTAAAGACCTCCAAACTTCATGTGACCTTCAGATTATCACGACAGTGCATAGAGAGCTTCATGGAATGGGTTTCTATGGCCGAGCAGCTGCATTCAAGCCTTACATCACCAAGTGCAATGCAAAGCATCAGATGCAGTGGTGTAAAGCATGCTGCCACTGGACTCTAGAGCAATGGAGACATTTTCTCTGGAGTAATGAATCACACTTCTCTGTCTGGCATGTGTCTGGGTTTGGCGGTTGCCAGGAGAACAGTACTTGCCTGACTGCATTGTGCCAAGTGTACAGTTTGGTGGAGGGGGATTATGGTGTGGGGTTGTTTTTCAGGGGTTGGGCTTGGCCCCTTAGTTCCAGTGAAGGGAACGCTTAAGGCATTAGCATACCAAGACATTTTGGACAAATTTATGCTCCCAACTTTGTGGGAACAGTTTGGGGATGGCCCCTTCCTGTTCTAACATGACTGCACACCAGTGCACAAAGCAAGGTCCATAAAGAGCAAGTTTGGGGTGGAGGAACTTGACTGGCCTGCACAGAGTCCTGACCTCAACCCCATAGAACACCTTTGGGATGAATTAGAGTGGAGACTGTGAGCCAGGCCTTCTCATCCAACATCAGTGCCTGACCTCACAAATGCGCTTCTGGAAGAATAGTCAAACATTCCCATAGGCACACTCCTAAACCTTGTGGACAGCCTTCCCAGAAGAGTTGAAGCTGTTATAGCTGCAAAGTACGGGGCCAACTCAGTATTGAACCCTACGGACTAAGACTGGGATGCCATTAAAGTTCATGTGCGTGTAAAGGCAGGCATCCCAATACTTTTGCCAATATAGTGTATATACCAGGGGCATCCCTAGGGTTCGTGTCACCCGGTGCCGGTACACTTGGTGATCTGATCCATCCTGCGGGGATCGTCGGCTTGCAACCTATACGGGTTAACTGTCGGCTTGCTTTAAAGCTTACTTTTTCGTGGAGCTTGAGGAGAGATGAGTTAACCCCATATAGGTTGCAAGCCGAACCGCAGGATGGATCGGATCTGCGGATTGGGGAGGATAATGGATCGGACTCCGATCCATTATGCTCAATTCGCAGATCTGATTCATCCTGCGGGGATCGTTGGCTTGCATTAAATTTTACCTTTTCGTGTAGCGGGTCCGGAGTCACCCTGTACAAAAGGTGTCACCCGGTGCGGCGCGAACCCCCCCCACACCTGCCTAGGGACACCCCTGGTATATACCATAATTTGTAGATGCTATAACATTCACACAAATTAATTTACACGTATTGGGATTTGTTTTACCAAATACATGTAGCAGAATACATTTTGGCCTAAATTTATGACTAACTTTGAGTTTACTATATATTTTTTTCATAGCCGAAAGTAAAAAATGTTTTTTTTTTTCAAAATTTTAGTTTTTTTTTTTCCTTTATATCAGAAAAAAATAAAACACCCATTGGTGATCACATACGACCAAAAGAAATCTCTATTTGTGTGAAAAAAAGGGCATAAATTTCGCTTGGGTACAGCCAGAGGCGGACTGACCATTCGAGCACTTGGGCACTGCCCCAGGGCCCGGGGTCAGTAGGGGGCCCCATGAAATGCCCCTGGCACCTTTTTTAATAAGCTTTTTTTGGTGTGCTTTGAGTGTGGGCAAGAACACAGTGGCCCCATGATCCCCTATTGCCCGGGGGCCCCATGAGTTGTCAGTCTGCCCCTGGGTACAGCATTGCATGACCGCGCAATTACCAGATGAAATAGTGCAGTGTCAAATAGCAAAAAATGGCCAGGTCATGAAGGGGGGTAAATCTTGTGATTAAAAAATATATAATGTTTGGGGATTCTAATAAAATTTCTAGTTAAAACAAATACTGTTTGTTACATGTAAACAAACCAGAAAAGGCCTGCTCTTCAGTTGGTATGGATGTGATCTCTGGTGTGAGAGATATATCTGTCAAATAAAAAGAATCTTTTCTCCATTATTATTGGTGTTATTGTTAGATTTGTTGTTACCTCATCTCTTTCGGGGCTCCCAGAAAAAGCTACCTACAGCTTACTCATAGAGTCCACTATTTTCTATTTGACCGCCTCAAAACACCTCATGCAATTCCCAACATTACTGGTAGCAGCCCGCAGTGACCCCTTTCACACTGCGCTCCCCCCAGGAGACACATGAAGAGGGCTGGTTATTACTCACACACAAGAAGCGACACCGTCCAGCGCGGAGCGCACACGCAGGAAAAAGAGCGGGAAACATGCCAACCGCAGGGGGTGGGACGAGGGGCGGGTCTAGAAGAGGCAGCTGTAGTAACCAGCGCAGACGTCACACTGAAGTATATGGGGAGGGGCCAGATCTGCCGGGACGGAGCTGAGAGACAAGCCGGGTGCAAGGGAAGGGGGCAAGAGATGGGCGGGGCTAGATGCGGCAGCCGTAACTCGTGCAGAGCCCAGACTCGTGATTATAGGGAAGAGCCAGAGCTGTTGGGGCACCAGCAAGGGGAGGGGCTAGGCCGGCTGCAGAGCAAACAGGAGGCATGGGACAAGGCTGCTAGTGTGCAGAGTTTGGTTGGCACAGGGAACTTTTCAGTGATTGCTTTGGGACATCTTGATAGATGACGTGAAGTTCTCAGACTGTGCTGGAGCTACAAATCTGAGGAGCCCACACCAAACCATGGTAAGGCTTCTTAACCACTTCACCCCCTTCCTGTCCAGGCCAATTTTCAGCTTTCAGCGCTGTCACACTTTGAATGACAATTGCGCGGTCATGCGACACTGTACCCATATGAATTTTTGAGCTTATTTTGAGACAGATAACGCTTTATTTTGGTGGTATTTATTCACCACTGGGATTTTTATGTTTTTGCTATATAAATGAAAGAGGCCACAAGTTTTGAAAAAAACGTTTTTCTTATAAAATTTTGCAAATAAATAATCTTTCTTCATAAATCTTGGCCAAAATGTATTCATCTAAAAAAAAAAACACATTTAAATCCAAAAATTATAATTTTTCTAAATTTTTTTACACTTTTTTATATTATTATTATTTATGTTTTTTTAACATACTGTCACCCTAGCAGTACAGTGTCACCATAGTGACACTGTACTACTTGTGGGGGGTTATGAAGATTTTTTGTTTTCTTTTTTTACACTGATTGCTTTTACACCCATAAAGGCTGCAAAATTAATAATTTCTCCTCTCTGGCTGTATTCCTGCAGCCATTGAGAAATATTATGTGAGCTGTGATTGGTCACAGCTTGTCACATGGTACAAGGCTGTTGTGAATAACCTTGTACCATGTGACCTCTGTGACAGGGGCGGACTGACAACTCATGGGGCCCCCGGGCAATAGGGGATCATGAAGCCCCTGTGTCCTCATGCACAGTCAAAACCACACCCAAAAAAGCCTATGAAAGGTACTAGGGGCATCTCATCGGGCCCCCTACTGACCCTGGGCCCTCGAGCAGTGACCAAGAGCCCGAATGGTCACTCCGCCCCTGCTCTGTGATCATTCACAGATTTCACACGTAGTAAGCAACGATGTCAGGAAGTGACATCTTGCTTACTACTATTTATGTGATTACTGATTGGCCAATCAGTGATCACATGAATCTGGACCTCCCAGGCAATGGAGGCTGGGGGACGTTTAGAAACATCCACCCACATCGGCAGCACTCCTGTCTGGCTGTTTATCAACATGGGCCGGACAGGAAGTGGTTAAGGCGGTTACCAAATATTAGAAGTGATGGTTGCATTAGTTTTCTTTTTAGACTTTGTTTCTTGTATTTTCATCTGATAATCTAGTAGGCAAAGCCGACCATACATGGATCAAAGTTTGGCCAGTTCAGCAGGGACCAGACAGATTTCAATCCATGTATGGGATTTCAATCCATGTATGGGCAAACTAGTTGTACAGAAGTCGATCTACAAACACCCCAAAGTCACTGTACAAACAGCCAGATGGATTTTTCCTGCTTCATCAGTGCCTCCAGGTATAGCCAGCAGCACAGATCAGTGCATTCTGACTGGGAAAGTCTCCCCACTGTCAGAACACAAAGGAAGAGATTTACTAACACTGGTGCATACAGAATCTGTTGTATCGGATAAGATATCTGTATAATATCTGTTGTAGCTGTGCATAGTAACCAATCAATTTAAGTTCAGCCTGTTCAAGTTAACCCCTTGCCCTCCAGAGGATTTACCCCCCTTCCTGACCAGGCTGTTTTTTGCAACATGGTGCTGCCTTACTTTAACTGACAATTGCGCGGTCATGCAACTCTGCACCCAAATTAAATTTCCGTCTTTTTTTCCTACAAATAGAGCTTTCTTTCGGTGGTATTTGATCGCCTGTGTGCTTTTGTTTTGCACTATAAACAAGAAAATGTAACAAAATCTAATTTCATCATAAATTTAGGCCAAAATATATTCTGCTACATATCTTTGCTAAAAAAAAAATTCCAATACGTGTAAATGTATTGGTTTACGTGAAAGTTATAGCGTAGCGTAGATACTGTTTTTTTGTTTTTTTTATTTATTTTTTACTAGTAATGGCAGCAATCATCAACTTATTGCGGGACTGCGGCGGGCATTCGGACACTGGGGGGAATTGACTAACTGCCACTGACATTGCCAGTGACACTAATACAGTGATCAGTGCTAATAAAAAGCACTGACACTTTACTAATGAGTAAAGTGGGCAGGAAGGCGTTAACATCTGGGATGATTAAAAGGTTAACTGTGTGCTGTGTGTGTTTTACTTGGGAGACATGCTGCTTTGTATTGCTCTGCTGTGCCTGTTCATGCTGACGGGAGAGATCTGTATTGTTTACATACAGACCTCTCCTCAGTCAGCTCTACTGACAATCACTGAGTCCCAGCCAAGAATTGGCGACCGGGACATGGTGATTGACATGCCGAGGAGCCCACAGAGGCACAGGAAATCAGCACCCCCCTATCCGGAAATACAAAATCACATACATACAGTATATATATGTGGATAGTTGGATACACAGGTGAAATACAGATATTGGAAATGATTTAGCTGTCAAATTATTTTTTATTTCTGTCCAGTTTTGAGATTACACATCCCTGCCATGTACTGCAGCCAGGTATATGGCACTTTCCCTGCTACAGTTATAGATTGCAGAAGGAATACAGTGTTATCTTTGCACCCTCACCAGTTGATTGGACATCAAAGGAGCAGCAGGATACTGATGAGGTAATCCCCTTTCACACTCTGCTGTCCCATATCAGCATGTTGTTTATTAGTTGATTTGCATGCAGCACAGCTGACTGGCTCCCAGCACTGCTGTGGGAGCAGCGGCTGTGCCTTTGCAGCTGCTGTGTTCAGGAGACATGAATGGGTCTGCCTGCATGTGGATGCACAGAACACCTGTGCATGCCGTATGGGCAAACATGGCTCTTGGATAGGTGTGCACAGTATTGGGACACGTTCATCTAGCGCGCAGGGCAAGAATGTGGAACTGCACCCCCTCCCCCACTGTTAATGTTTGCCATAGAATGGGTTTACGGTCTTGTGTCCATTCTCTATCCCCTTGCTCCCCTGTGACCAAGGCAGCTGCCCCTCCTGCCCACCCTTGTCCTGGCCCAGGGTGGGCGCCTAGGTACAGCTGTGTGAACCTACGCCTAATTCTAATTGAGCTTCATCAAACGGATGCCGTTGACACAAGCCCAAAGCCCGTCCACACATAACCATGCTTACTGAAATCGATGGTCACATGGAGGGTAGACAGATGGGTGCCAACATTGCTGTCTAGGCAATAGGAACACTTCCAGTTGGCTGTACAGTGGTCGGGTCCGTAGGAGGCTAGAAGATGGCACAGGGTTATGGCCTCTCCAAAAGAAGACCGGTCAGTTCAGGGACAGATTGCAGTCCTGAATCACAGGTCTCCAGTCCCAAAAAGGGCACCATTGAGGGACATGTGTCGGGGGTTCAGAAATGCAAAAAAAGTGTTAAAGGATTGCTTTTTTTCACATGTGAATATGTGGGAGGGTTTGCACAAAATGAGCCCTGAGACGGGCTTTAATGAATACATACCTGTAATAAATTGTGTCTTTATATCTGCCTCATCTACAGTAATTTAATTCTTGACACCCCAGCCATGCAATAAATAGCTCTGTAGGATAATAACTACTTTCCTAGCATTAGGTGCCCGATTTATAATCATGTTATCCTACATGTTTATATACACTATATTGCCAAAAATATTGGGATTCCTGCCTTTACATGCACATGAACTTTAATGGCATCCCAGTCTTAGTCTGTAGGGTTCAATATTGAGTTGGCCCACCCTTTGCAGCTAAAACAGCTTCAACTCTTCTGGGAAGGCTGTCCACAAGGTTTAGGAGTGTGCCTATGGGAATGTTTGACCATTCTTCCAGAAGTGCATTTGTGAGGTCAGACACTGATGTCGGACGAGAAGGCCTGGCTCGCAGTCTCCACTCTAATTCATCCCAAAGGTTTTTTTTTTGGGTTGAGGTCAGGACTCTGTGCAGGCCAGTCAAATTCCTCCACCCCAAACTCGCTCATCCATGTCGTTATGGACCTTGCTTTGTGCACTGGTGCACAGTCATGTTGAAACAGGAAGGGGACATCCCCAAACTGATCCCACAAAGTTGGGAGCATGAAATTGTTCAAAATGTTTTGGTATGCTGACATCTTAAGAGTTCCATTTGCTGGAACTAAGGGGCCAAGCCCAACCCCTGATAAACAATCTCACACCATGATCCCCCCTCCACCAAACTTTACACTTGGCACATTTCAGTCAGGCAAGTACTGTTCTCCTCCGCTAAAACTCAGACGTGATTATCAGATTGCCAGACAGAGAAGTGTGATTCATCACTCCAGAGAACACGTCTCCACTGCTCTAGAGTCCAGTGGTGGCGTGCTTTACACCACTGCATCCAACACTTTGCATTGCACTTTGTGATATAAGGCTTGGATGCAGCTGTTCGGCCATGGAAACCCATTCCATGAAAATCTATATGCTCTATAGTTGTGCTAATCTGAAGGCCACACAAAGTTTGGAGGTTTTTAGCTATTGACTCTACAGACAGTTGGCAACTTCTGCACACTGTGCGCTTCAGCATGTTCTGATCCCGCTTTGTCATTTTGCGTGGCCTACCACTTGGTGGCTGAGTTGCTGTTGTTCCCAGTTGCTTCCACTTTGTTATAATACCACTATCAGTTGACTGTGGAATATTTAGTAGCAAGAAAATGTCACGCATGAACTTATTGCACAGGTGGCAACCTATCACGGTACCACGCTTGAATTCACTGAGCTCCTGCATGCCCAGGTGCTTGATTTTATATCTGGCCATGGAGGTGATTGGAACACCTGAATCCAATGATTTGGAGGGGTGTCCCAATACTTTTGGCAATGTGTATCAGATGTTATTGCTGCCTTATCCAGACTTTTCTGAGCCCCTTCCCCCCAGTCTGCCCTGTGCCATTAAAAAGGTCTGAATGTATATTTCTTGTTTTAAAAAAAAAAAAAAAAGTACATTTTAATAATGAAATTCTGTGTTAAGTAGAATATGCCTTTAGTGTGGAAATATAGGTTACATTTGGTACACTGCATTCAAAATGTATGGAATTAGCACATCACTCCTAATAGGGGTATAAATATTCTGTCTTTCTTATGATTCTTCCTTAATAATGGTGAAAAATGGAAGTCATCAGTTATTTCTAGGTCACATGTGTTATGATTGCATATTAAAAGAAACTTGATGACTGGACTTCTCTATCACCATTCAGAGGAGACCTTTTAGGATTTCATCACTTCGTTGTAATTATTGTATCATTTGTGTAAAAATGAGACATTAGTTATGTGTTATAAATTTTTTATTCCTTTCTTGATGATGTGCTTTCAGCTAACGCCGGCAGACTCTGTTCATGGAGTGAAGCAGCTAAAAATCTCTGTTTTTTCAGTAATGTTTTCTGAGCTCATGGAGCTGCAGGCGAGGCCACGGGCCTCTTGCGCCTTGGGGCCATGTAGACTTGCATCCATCACTGGACAGAGAGAACTTGATTGTCAGCCTGCGGCTATCACTTCCCCATGTTTGTAGAACAGACAAAGATGGCCCTTAGCTCTGCTAAGTCATTATTATTAGTGGCTTAACCTATTTGCAGGTTTGATTTTGCTGATTTCTTTCTTTAACTAGATTCTGAATGATTATATTTAAAAAAAGGCAAAAAAAACTTTACAATTAAATAACTTCAGATTTAATTTTCCTATTAGCTATGTCTAGGAACTAAATTTGTTTTCATAGTCCACAGCACCTGTGATAGCTTCTGCATCGTAATTTCTTCTTCTGCATGTTTCCACATCAATGTACCTGATCTGTTTCTCTTCATCTGTTTCTACATTCTTTGACATTGATTGATGGAAATGTAGTACACCACAAAAATTGCCTATTTAGATGAACCCTCAGGCAATGCACCAATTAGATGAGACCATTAATACTTTCCTTTTTTGTAGATATCACTTCCAAAATGCCAATTTAGCATTGGAGAATTGCAGAAGTTAGAGATGAGCGAATCGAACCAGGCGAAGTGGAATTCGTTTCGAATTCGAATATTTGCATAATTCGGGTGCGCGAATCGGATTTTTCCCGATCAGCCGGCAAAAGTGTCCCTGCAGAGAGCTCCGCTATTTCTGACAGTTCTCTGACAGTTCCTTCACATGTACAGCGGTTGAAACATTGTATCTATTTGTTTCCATTTAGGATACAGATGTTTTTATTCGGAAATAAATAGATACAATGTTTCAACCGCTGTCAACCGCTGGAACTGTCAGAGAACTGTTAGAAATAGCGGAGCTCTCTGCAGATACACTTTTTGCTGTACTGGAATACTTCTTCTCATTCTTCTTTTCATTCTTCTTCTTCTTCTTTTCATTCTTCTTTTCATTCTTCTCATTCTTCTTTTCTTCTTCATGAGAAGAAGAATGAAAAGAAGAATGAAAAGAAGAATGAAAAGAAGAATGAAAAGAAGAATGAGAAGAAGAATGAGAAGAAGAATGAGAAGAATGAAAAGAAGAATGAGAAGAAGAATGAGAAGAATGAAAAGAAGAATGAGAAGAATGAAAAGAAGAATGTAAAGAAGAAGAAGAATGAAAAGAAGAATGAAAAGAAGAAGAATCTTTTCATTCTTCTCATTCTTCATAAATGGAAACAAATAGATACAATGTTTCAACCGCTGTATGGAGTGAATGTCAGAGAACTGTCAGAAATAGCGGAGCTCTGCAGATACACTTAGCGGAGCTCTGCAGATACACTTTTTGCCGGCTTGGAATTCTTCTTATTTTCATCCTACTTCTTCTTCTTCTTCATCCTCATCCTCATCCTCTTCTTCTTCTTCCGAGGATGAGGATGAAGAAGAAGAAGAAGAAGTAGGATGAAAATAAGAAGAATTCCAAACCGGCAAAAAGTGTATCTGCAGAGCTCCTCTAAGTGTATCTGCAGAATAGAGGAGCTCTGCAGATACACTTTTTGCCGGCTTGGAATTCTTCTTATTTTCATCCTACTTCTTCTTCTTCTTCTTCTTCTTCCTCTTCATCCTCATCCTCTTCTTCTTCTTCTGAGGATGAGGATGAAGAAGAAGTAGGATGAAAATAAGAAGAATTCCAAGCCGGCAAAAAGTGTATCTGCAGAGCTCCGCTAAGTGTATCTGCAGAGCTCAGCGGTTGAAACATTGTATCTATTTGTTTCCATTTATGGAAACAAATAGATACAATGTTTCAACCGCTGTAAATGTGAATGTCAGAGAACTGTCAGAAATAGAGGAGCTCTGCAGATACACTTAGCGGAGCTCTGCAGATACACTTTTTGCCGGTTTGGAATTCTTATTTTCATCCTACTTCTTCTTCTTCATCCTCATCCTCAGAAGAAGAAGAAGAGGATGAGGATGAAGAAGAAGTAGTAGGATGAAAATAAGAAGAATTCCAAGCCGGCAAAAAGTGTATCTGCAGAGCTCCACTAAGTGTATCTGCAGAGCTCCGCTAAGAAATAGCGGAGCTCTGCAGATACACTTTTTGCCGGCTTGGAATTCTCCTTCTTCTCATCCTTCTTCTTCTTCTCATCCTTCTCCTTCTTCTCATCCTTCTTCTTCTTCTCATCCTTCTTCTTCTTCACATCCTTCTTCTTCTTCACATCCTTCTTCTTCTTCTCATCCTTCTTCTTCTTCTCATCCTTCTTCTTCTTCTCATCCTTCTTCTTCTTCTCATCCTTCTTCTTCTTCTCATCCTTCTCCTTCTTCTCATCCTTCTTCTTCTTCTTCTCATCCTTCTCCTTCTTCTCATCCTCCTTCTCATCCTTCTCCTTCTTCTCATCCTCCTTCTCATCCTTCTCCTTCTTCTCATCCTTCTTCTCATCCTTCTCCTTCTTCTCATCCTTCTCCTTCTTCTCATCCTTCTCCTTCTTCTCATCCTTCTCCTTCTTCTCATCCTTCTCCTTCTTCTCCTTCTTCTCATCCTTCTCCTTCTTCTCATCCTTCTCCTTCTTCTCATCCTTCTCCTTCTTCTCATCCTTCTCCTTCTTCTCATCCTTCTCCTTCTTCTCATCCTTCTCCTTCTCCTTCTTCTCATCCTTCTCCTTCTTCTCATCCTTCTCCTTCTCCTTCTTCTCATCCTTCTCCTTCTTCTCATCCTTCTCCTTCTCCTTCCTCATCTCCAAGGGCATTTAAATTAAAGGTACAGTGTTCTGCACTAATTTAAAGGCTCTCTGAAGCCTAGAAACCCTTTTTATAAGTTAAATTCGTAGCGAATAAATTCACATCGAATCGAATTTCTTCCTCAAATTCGGCGAATCAGCCGAATCGAATTTTTGAATAATTCGCTCATCTCTAGCAGAAGTATCTGGATGTGCATAACTGCAAGTTTCTTATGTTATTTAGGTGCAGTGATAAAACATTTTGGAGACCCCAATGGAAAGTTCACCCACACAAAGTGATAACTGGCAAGGAAATCTGGATGTTCCACAGCAGAGCAAGACTGAAACATATGGTGCAACAACACATGGATGTACGACCTAACATCACATAGTTTCTGAGACTCTGATATTGAGGACGGTGATCCCAGAAAGCAATCCCAGGTAGGCCTTGAAGATGGATATAACAGGATTATTCAGTTAGGCTGAGTATATCAGCTAACAGGTTCAATGTATTAAACCAACAGGTAGCAATGTGGTAAAGGATAAGATGAGGTGGACAAAACAGTACCAAAACTTTAAGCAGATGTCAGACCAAGCCCAAGTCCGCAACAAGTAGGCAAGCCAGGATCCAAATTAACCTGCTGTAATGAGGATAGGATAAACCTGGTTGAGAAACTGAGCATTAAGGGAATGTTCAAATCTTTCTGAACTGACCACAACCAGGCACATGTGATTTTTCCAGCATATGTAAGCTGTATACTTCATCAACACACCTTTTCTTCATCACAGATATTCTTTTATTTGAAAAGAACCATAAAGAAAAATGCAGTGTTTATTGGTGCACACAGAATCCCCCTCTTTAAGGCAGTAGTTACCAGCACATGTACCTAACTGCTGGCCAAGTATGAGTAGAACTTTAAATGTACTTTCTGAGTAAATTCCCAGCCAGCCATACATGGATCGAAAGTCGATATTTCAATAGACTTGTACAACCAGCCTGTCGTATTTTTCCCAAACGATTAGAACTGCTGGCTATAGCTGGCAACACTAATCATTGTGTTCTGTCAGCAGGGAAGGTCCCCCGTGCTCCACATCAGCAGAACCCTATAGTGCTGTTGGAGGCATTCCCCCATCAACACTGACTGTGTTGATGGGGGAATCGAGCAATTTTCTTTTCTTCCACCCAAGGTGGAAGGAAAGAAAATTACATAATCTATCATCTGCCTTGCACCACAGGTCAGTGTTGATGGGGGAATCCCTCTTGCAGCAGTATTGAGGGAGATTTACTAAGACTGGTGCACTCAAAATCTGGTGCATCTGCATGGCAGCCAATCAGCTTCTAACTTGTTCATTTAAACTTTAACAAGAAAACCTAGAAGTTGATTGGTGTCTATGCAGAGCTGCACCAGACTTTGCATTCTCCAGATTTGGTTAATAACCCCCATTGTGTTATGTTGGCAGGAAGCCTTCCCTGCTGGCAGAACACAATGAACACTGCTGGTGGCTATAGCCACCTGCAGTGGCAGTGATCACATGAAAAAATTCTGACAGGCAGGTTGTACTGAAGTCAGTCAGTGCCTGCCCTGCCCATAGATGGCTCAAATCTCAGCCGGTCCCTGCTGAACTGGCTGTGATTCAATCCATCTAGGGCTGGATTTAGGATGTAGGTCCACAGCCCTTGTTCATATCCAGACTAAACACTACCCATTGGTAGCTAATCCACATTTTAATGAATGCCAGATGAAGAGTTGGTTTCTAGAGGAGTACACAATGGTAAATTGCTATTTACACAAGTGCACACACACACACACACACCACTTTACACATCCATTTGACAGTGAGTTAAAATTTGATCACAGTCTTTTTCATCATGTGCCACCTATTAACATAATTAACAGAAGAATACCTTGAACATGTTTTCATTTTAGTTGGGTAAAATGACATTTCTAAATGCGACATTCAATCAAACTTTAATGACATATTGGGCAATAAATAATTAATTCCAAATATAAATATGAGCTAATGTAAACACTGGGGGATAGACAATGTTAATTTCTAGCCTTGACTTGTGATTGGAAAAAAAAAATGCTAAGAGCATCATTAGGAAAATACATCTTTTATTAATGTACATTTGACTTTCTTCCACAGGGGGGTCTCTGCATTGATGAATAGGATTATGATTTTTTCCTTCGTTCTTTCATCTTGTCATGGTCACGGATAATCAGGTCAGTTATGAATACTCCTGAGTCTTTATAAATGAAGTTTGAACTCCAGACAGATGTAAATACAGATGCAAATGTGCTAATTTAGTGCAGTTGAGTTCAGTTATATCCTTTTTACTAACATTTCTGAAACATACTGATTTCCTGTCATCACAGGGGGGATTATTTTCCTTAAACTAGCGATTCACAATTAGATTTCTCTTGTTCAGCCACATGAGCTGAACAAGAGAAATAGATCGATTCACCCATCCATGCTAAACAACAAGGATGGAAGAATCTACACTGCCTGCTATTGTAGCCACCGCCACAGCACCCTGAATACTCAAAGAGTGACTGCATCTGATTAGATGCATTCACTGTTCGGCCAATGATTTTTTTCACCTGGCTCCTTCTACTGCCTAATGCATGTAATTTACTGAATGACAATATTTATGCTGTTATGCTGGGTTCAATTCATGAATTGTTATTTTCCTCTTTAAAATTTGTAACATCAGTAAAATAGCTCATAGCATTTTTAGAATTTTTTTTTTCTAAATTCACAAAAAATTGCTACTAAAATAGGGTATGTGGTATTTCATTGAAGTTTGCGATATTCCTCTCATGAAACCAATGGGACAATGACAGTCATAAAACACACAACAAAAAGTACAAACAAGAATTAAGTGCACAACAGGAACATTTTATGTGATTATATACGTCTCATAAATCTGTAGAGATCCAGTCACATAGAAAACATCAGTGCAAAATCAGACCCTTGGATCACATTATTCATAACCGTAGGGTACTAGTGCGTAAGCAGGGTCCGACCCATGCAGGTTTAAGCCAAGAGAGAATTTTTAAACATGATTAACCACTTCCTGTCCAGGCCAATTTTCAGCTTTCAGTGCTATCACACTTTGAATGACAATTGCGCGGTCATGCAACACTGTACCCAGTACAGTAAAAAAAAAAAAAAAAAAAAAAATTAGTTTATAACCACAAATTATAATTTTTCAAAAAAAGATTTTGACATTTTAATTGTATTTTTTTACATTATTATTTATGTTTTTTTTTTTAACATACTGTCACCCTAGCAGTACAGTGTCAACATAGTGACACTGTACTACTTGTGGGGGGTGATGAAGATTTTTTTTTTTACACTGATTGCTTTTACACCCATAAAGGCTGCCATTGGAGCCATTGAAAAATACTGTGTGAGCTGTGATTGGTCATAGCTTGTCACATGGTACAAGGCTGTTGTGAATAGCCTTGTACCATGTGACCTCTGTGATCATTCACAGATTTCACTAGTAGTAAGCAATGATGTCAGAAGTGACATCTTGCTTACTACTATTCATGTGATCACTGATTGGCCAATCAGTGATCACAGGATTGGGACCTCACACAGTGGTCCCGTACAGCGACCGGTGTTGCGCTGTGCCCGCTCCTGCAGTGCTCCCTTCTGGCCGTTTATATACATGGGCCGGAGGGGAAGTGGTTAACAACGTATATGGGGGTCAAAGAAACAAAATTAAGAAAAAACAAAAAAAAGAGGAGGAGGGGTGAGGAAGGGAAGGCAGGGACGGGTGCCTGACAAAGAAGCCAAAAACCCAAAGTAGCTGGTCATCAATGGGTTGAAGCCTATACAGCCTGAGAAGATAGATATGAAGCATAGTCCCGTGAAAATTTAAACTCATGCCAGTAATACCATGTTTTACAGGTGTTTCTCTTTACAATTCATAGTCACAGTTAGACTTTCCATATCATGAATCACGTTTACCATAGTCACCCATTGACCAAATGACCACCTGTCAGTTTTTATTGCTGAAAAATAGGTAAAATGGTTTACACTGTAGAAATATGCCAACTCACTAAGTCAGAGCGGTCCCTGTAGCATATGTATTAATACAAAAGAAAAAAGTGACTAGAATACCAGTTAAAGGGAAGCTGCTTTCACAGGACATAAGTGGTGTATCAAAAACAACTAATTTAAATGAAGTAAATACAAAATATCATTATAAAATGTCAAATAAGAAAGAAATTATATGAATGCAAATAGTATAAAAAAATCACACACATATATAAATACCCTTCTTTCACCAATAACAAAAGACAACATTGTATTTTTATTGGTGGAAGAAGGGTATTTACAGTCAGGTCCATAAATATTGGGACATGGACACAATTCTAACATTTTTGGCTCTATACACCACCACAATGGATTTGAAATGAAACAAACAAGATGTGCTTTAACTGCAGACTGTCAGCTTTAATTTGAGGGTATTTACATCCAAAGCAGGTGAACAGTGTAGGAATTACAACAGTTTGCATATGTGTCTCCCACTTGTTAAAGGACCAAAAGTAATGGGACAGAATAATAATCATAAATCAAACTTTCACTTTTTAATACTTGGTTGCAAATCCTTTGCAGTCAATTACAGCCTGAAGTCTGGAATGCATAGACATCACCAGACGCTGGGTTTCATCCCTGGTGATGCTCTGCCAGGCCTCTACTGCAACTGTCTTCAGTTCCTGCTTGTTCTTGGGGCATTTTCCCTTCAGTTTTGTCTTCAGCAAGTGAAATGCATGCTCAATCGGATTCAGGTCAGGTGATTGACTTGGCCATTGCATAACATTCCACTTCTTTCCCTTAAAAAAACTCTTTGGTTGCTTTTGCAGTCTGCTTTGGGTCATTGTCCATCTGCACTGTGAAGCGGCGTCCAATGAGTTCTGAAGCATTTGGCTGAATATGAGCAGATAATATTGCCCGAAACACTTCAGAATTCATCCTGCTGCTTTTGTCAGCAGTCACATCATCAATAAATACAAGAGAACCAGTTCCATTGGCAGCCATACATGCCCACGCCATGACACTACCACCACCATGCTTCACTGATGAGGTGGTATGCTTAGGATCATGAGCAGTTCCTTTCCTTCTCCATACTCTTCTCTTCCCATCACTCTGGTACCAGTTGATCTCGGTCTCATCTGTCCATAGGATGTTGTTCCAGAACTGTGAAGGCTTTTTTAGATGTCGTTTGGCAAACTCTAATCTGGCCTTCCTGTTTTTGAGGCTCACCAATGGTTTACATCTTGTGGTGAACCCTCTGTATTCACTCTGGTGAAGTCTTCTCTTGATTGTTGACTTTGGCACACATACACCTACCTCCTGGAGAGTGTTCTTGATCTGGCCAACTGTTGTGAAGGGTGTTTTCTTCACCAGGGAAAGAATTCTTCGGTCATCCACCATATTTGTTGTCCGTGGTCTTCCGGGTCTTTTTGGTGTTGCTGAGCTCACCGGTGCGTTCCTTCTTTTTAAGAATTTTCCAAACAGTTGTTTTGGCCACACTTAATGTTTTTGCTATCTCTCTGATGGGTTTGTTTTGTTTCTTCAGCCTAATAATGGCTTGCTTCACTGATAGTGACAGCTCTTTGGATCTCATTTTGAGAGTTGACAGCAACAGATTCTAAATGCAAATAGCACACTTAAAATGAACTCTGGACCTTTTATCTGCTCATTGTAATTGGGATAATGAGGAAATAACACACACCTGGCCATGGAACAGCTGAGAAGCCAATTGTCCCATTACTTTTGGTCCCTTAAGAAGTTGGAGGCACATATGCAAACTGTTGTAATTCCTACACCGTTCACCTGATTTGGATGTAAATACCCTCAAATTAAAGCCGACAGTCTGCAGTTAAAGAACATCTTGTTCGTTTCATTTCAAATCCATTGTGGTGGTGTATAGAGCCAAAAATGTTAGAATTGTGTCGATGTCCCAATATTTATGGACCTGACTGTATATATGTGTGTAACTTTTTATACTATTTTCATTCAATATTTGACATTTATATATAGGATATTTTGTATGTACTTAAAGTATAACTAAAAGGAAAACCTTTTTTTCATGTGGATAGGGTACAGAGGTATTAGAACACCTAGTAGTTTTTTTTATTGCTGTCTGTGCCCCCATTAGGGAGATTCACCCTCTCTATTTGTCCTTTTTACAATTGTCATTAAAAGTGCTAGTAAAACAAATCTTCCAATGGGGACACTAGTTATGGCGACCTGGGGGACCCCAAGGAATTCCCTTAATTTGCAGGTAAATCCCCCCAATGGGATAGCAGGAAAACTGACAGTGGTTCTAATCTTCCATTACTCTATCACAATGAAAAAGAAAGTTTTGCCTTTAGTTACTCTTTAACCACCTTCCGCACACCATATAGTACAATGACAGGCGCAAGGTGGTTCTCTCGTTCTGATAGGACGTCATATGACGTCCTTCCATTCTCACCGCGCATGCGCGGCTCAGGGAGCGCGCAGCGGTGCGATCGCCGGTGCGCTGTGTCCCTCAGACACAGCGGATCACGGAAAGAGCCGAAGATGTTCGCTCTGTCATGTGATCAGCTGTGTCCAATCACAGCTGATCACATGTAAACACGGAAATGCCGGTTATCGGCATTTCTCTCCTCTTGAGATGTCACGCTGACAGCTCGAGAAGAGAGGAGAGCCGGTAATCGGCTTTCCGCGGAGGGGACATGTGCACTGATCATCAGGGCACTGATGATCAGTGTGCCCTGATGATCAGTGTGCCCTGATGATCAGTGTGGCCCCAGAAGTGCCACCTGTCAGTGTCCATCAGTGCTAGCAGTCAGTGCTCATCAGTGCCACATGCCAGTGCCCATCAGTGCATACCAGTGCACATCAATGCCGCATATCAGTGCCCATCTGAGCTGCATTTCAATGTCACCCATCAGTGCCAGTCAGTGCCGCCTATCAGTGCCAGTCAGTGCTGCCTATCAGTGCCAGTCAGTGCTGCCTATCAGTGCCACCTATCAGTGCCATATATCAGTGTCATGTATCAGTGCTGCCTTTCAGTGCCCATCAGTGATGCCTGTCAATGCCCATCAGTGCAACTTACCAGTGCCTCCTCAAAAATGCCTATCAGTTCCACCTATCAGTGTCCATCAGTGCAGCCTATCAGTGCCCATGACTGCAGCCTCATTAGCGCACATCAGTGAAGGACAAAAATCACTTATTTACAAAATTGTACACCAAAAACGTTTTTCAGTGGTTTTTGGTTTGTTTAAGAAAAAATAAAAATCCCAGAGGTGATTAAATACCACTAAAAGAAAGCTCTATCTGTCTCAAAAAAATGAAAAAAATTTCATATGGGTACAGTGTTGCATGACCGCGCAATTGTCATTCAAAGCGTGACAGTGCTGAAAGCTGGAAATTGGCCTGGGCAGGAAGGGGGTACAAGTGCCCTGTAGGCTAGTGGTTAAAGCAACCTTCAACACAAAAGAACCCTTGAAATAACTTTCCAGTCCCAGGTAACTCTTCTAAAAATTACTATATGTACAACTCATGATACATTATTGTGATTCTGCCTTGCGAATATTTGAGCCAAAGATATCTCTAAACATAATAGTGAAAAAGTATCCCCACTAATAAATCACATACAGTCATGGCCAAAAATATTGGCACCCCTGCATATCTGTCAGATAATGCACCACTTCCCCCAGAGAATTGTTGCAATTACAAATGTTTAGGCATTTTCATGTTTATTTCTTTTGTTTGTATTGGTATGACACAAACAAAGTGGAGAAACAAAAAGCCAAATCTGACACATTTCACACAAAACCCTAAAAAATGGACTGGACAAAATGATTGGCACCTTCTCAAAATTAGTATAAGTAAATAAAGGAATGCACTAAATAGTGAATAAACACCAAAAAATATTAAATAAAAATAATAAATATCAAAAATTCAAACATAATGTCCGTGATCATCCCGTGAGGACATCGGATGACGAAACGTGTAGGGCAGGGCTTAGTGGATGTGACGTCAGGACGCTCCTCGAGACTGTCGGCTGTGTTATCGTGGTGAGTGAGGCTCATCCCTGCTTTCTCGAGTCTGTCAGTGCTGGTGTCGGCTGGACACCCTGTTTGTGAGTGCATACCCGATGTTTTAAATAAAGCATACTTGTTTTAAACGTACTGCACCATTATATTCTTTTTGATTCCCTGAGCATTACCTATGATTATGGAGACATGATGACTACCTGCTGATAAGGCTGTTCCATTTTGTGCTGATTGGCTACTTGCAGTATATTGCTCCCTACTTTGGATACTTCTGCAGATCATCGCTCCCAGAGCAAATGCTATTTTGCTGATTTATAATTTGATCAGCATATAGCTCTGGTGAGTTTATCCATTTCATTTGGTGGTGGATTTTTTGCACTGTGTTTTTTGTTTGATTTATACAAGATTGCAGAATTAATTATCACTTGGGATGGTGGATGGACTTATATAATCATGGACATTATGTTTGAATTTTTATTATTTATTATTTTTATTTAATATTTTTTGGTGTTTATTCACTATTTAGCGCATTCCTTTATTTTCTTATATTATGTACCTTTCTTTGGTTAGGAGTGCTGCTCTCTTTTTTTATGTAGATTGCTGGCGCTGTTTCTACTGACATTTACCTTCTCAAAATTGTAAGGAATAATTGCATTCCAAGTTTGTGATGCTCCTGTAATTTGTAGTTAAACTCACCTGTATCAATTAACAGGTTCTGACAATATAGAAATCACACCGGCAACCAGTTAAAATGGTGAAAAATTGTCTCAACCTTTCTGTTGTGTGTCTCTGTGTGCCACATGGAGCATGGAGAAGAAGGGCAGGAAAGAATTGTCTAAGGATTTGGGAACAAAAATTGTGGAAAAGCACGGAAAATCTCAAGGTTTCAAGTCCATCTCCAGAGATCTTAATGTCCTTGTGTCCACTGTGCACAACATTGTCAAGAAGTATACAGCCCATGGCACTGTAGCTAATCTCCCTGGACGTGCACCAAAGAGAAAAATTGATCAAAGATTGCAACAAGGGATTGTTTGAAGGGTGGATAAAAAACCTTGGCCAGCTTCCAGACAAATTCAAAGTGACCGTCAGGCACAGGGTACAACTGTTTCAACTCGCACTATACATTGCAATCTGAATGAAAAGGAATGCTATGGTAGGAGACCAAGGAGGACCCCACTGCTGACACAGAAACATAAAAAAGGCAGATTGAAGTTTGCCAAAACTTACCTGAGGAAGCCAAAATCTTTTTGGAGAATGTGCTGTGGACACACGAAACAAAGTTAAATTTTTTTTGTAAAACCTAACATTTTACTGTTGAGAAATGAGGCCTTTAACCTCTTCCCAATCGCCCTATAGCAGAAATACTGCTACAGGCTGGCACGGGTGTGCAAAATCATGTGTATATATACGTGATTTTGCATTTCCGGGTAGGGGGCACGCGCATGCCCTACCCGCGCCGCCATCCACGGCTGTGAATCATCGGGTCCCGGCTGGTGATTACTTGCCGGCGCCCAGTGATTACTGAGGATCTCCGATGGGGAGGAAAACTGTTTTGTTTACTAACAATTCTCCTCCCTGTCAGCTTGGGTACACTGCTTTGGATGGCTGTGCACAGCACAGCCATTCAAAGCAGTGTGCTTACAGTGAAGCACACAGACATCGCCCCCTAGTAAAACACTCCCTGAACACAGTTAACCCTTTGATCACCCATCATGTTAACCCCTTCCTGGCCAGTGCCATTAGTACAGTGTCAGTGCTTTTTTTTAGCACTGATCACTGTATTGGTGTCAATGAGGATGTCAGTGACACTAAGTCAGTTCTCCCCAGTGTCAGAATGTCCGCCGCAGTCCCGCTATAAGTAGCTGAGCGCCGCCGTTACTAGTAAAAATTTAAAAAATCCCAGTAAATATACCGCCATTTGTAAATGCTATAACTTTCACGTAAACCAATTAATTTACACGTATTGGGATTTTGTTTAGCAAAGACATGCAGCAGAATACATTTTGGCCTAAATTTATGATGAAATTAGATTTTTAAAATTTTGTTACTGGACATGTTTAATAGCAAAAAGTCAAAAATATTGTGTTTTTTCTGAAAATTGTCAGTCTTTTTTTTTATAGCACAAAAAATAAAAAACGCACAGGCAATCAATTACCACCAAAAGCTCAATTCATGGGAAAAAAGGACATACATTTCATTTGGGTTCAGTGTTGCATGACCACGCAATTGTCAGTTAAAATAACGCAGCTCTATAATGCAAAAAATAGCCTGGTCGGAAGGGGGGGGGGGGGTAAATCCTCAGGAGGGCAAGAGGTTAAAGAAAAGAATACAGTCAAACATGGTGGAGGTTCACTGATGTTTTGGGATTGCTTTGCTGCTTCATGCACTGGATGTCTTGACTGTGTGTATGGCATTATGAAATCTGAAGACTTCTAAAGAATTCTGGGGGGCAATGTAGGACCCAGCGTCAGAAAGTTGGGTATCCTTCAGAGATCGTGGGTCTTACAGCAGGACAATGACCGAAAGCACACATCAAAAAGCACCCAGAAATGGTTTTAGACATAGCACTGGAGAATACTGAACTGGCCAGCAATGAGTCCAGATCTCAATCTCATAGAGCACCTGTGGAGAGATCTCAAAACAGCAGTTTGGAAAAGGAACCCTTTCAATCTGAGAGACCTGGAGCAGTTGGCGAAAGAAGAGTGGTCCAAAATTCCAGTACAGAGGTGTAAGAAACTGATGGATGGTTACAGGAAGCGATTGGTTTCAGTTATTTTTTCCAAGGGGTGTGCTACCAAATATTAAATTGAGGGTGCCAATATTTTTGTCCAGTCCATTTTTGGAGTTTTGGGTTGAATATGTCAGATTTGGCTTTTTGTTTTGCCACCATTGTAAACAAAAGAAATAAACATGAGAATGCCTAAACATTTCTAATTGGAACAATTTTCTGGACGAAGTGGTGCATGATCTGAGAGAAATGCAGGGGTGCCAATATTTTTGGCCATGGCTTTATATTCTAACAATGGATAAGACCATGATTTGTGATTTGAATGTACATTGTATAATGTTTGGAGTAATTGCGAGTGTTTTTGCAGCAAATGATGTATTTGCTAATATATAAACAAAAAAAAGTCTCTAAAAATCTGGCAAAATGACAGTAGCATATATATATATGTATTACTACATGTAATGGAGTGGATTTACTAAAGGTACATAGACTGAGAACTTTGCAAGTGCAGTTTTTCAAAAGCTTGGTAAATGAGGGGGCAGTTGATGATGGAATATTCACGGAGTCGTTCCTCCGCACTGTAATATAAAGGAGCGCTGTGATTATGTCACAGTGCCCCTTTACATTATAGTGCCCCTAGAGATCTAATCACAGTGCCCCCTATATATTCAAAGAGATGGCCCAATCCAGCAAAGAGACTTCCCAATCCAGCAAAGAGACATCCCCATATAGTAAAGAGACAGCCCAGTCCAGCAAACAGACATCCTCATATAGCAAAGAGACAGTCCCATATAGTAAAAAGACATCATCCAGCAAAGAGACATCTACATCCCTAAAGAGACGAGATGTCTCTTTGCTTTACAGGGATGTCTCTTTGCTGAATGGGGATGTCCCTTCTTGAACTGGGCCCAATTGAGCAAAGAGACAGCCCAGTCCATCAAAGAGACATCCCCATCCAACAAAGAGACATCCCCATCCAGCAAAGAGATATCCCCATACAGCAAAGAGACAGCCCAATCCAGAAAAGAGGCATCCGCATACAGCAAAGAGACATCCCATCTAGCAAAGAGACAGCCCATCCAGCAAAGAGACAGCCTGTTCAGCAAAGACACAGCTCGTCCAGTAAAGACACAGCCCATCCACCAAACAGATAGCTCAACCAGTAAAAAGACAACCCATTCAGCAATGAGACAGCTCAACTTGTAAGAGACAGCTCGACCAGCAAAGAGACAGCCCGTCCAGCAAAGAGACTGCTCACCCTGCAAAAAGACAGCTCATTCAGCAAAGAGACAGCCTCATTTGGTATAATACAATCCAGTATGTAAATCTTGGCTGTTGTATTGTTCACGACTCTAGGAGAGGCTATATTACGACTACTTGACTGTTTTTGTCAGAATTTGTATTTTTGGAAATGTGAAAATATGAATAAATATAACTTTAAAAAAAAAAAGAGAGACAGCCTGTCCAGCAAAGAGACATCCTGCCCAGCAAAGAAACAGCCCAATCCACCGCTGCTACAGAGCTGTCACAGTGTGTCAGCTGTGTGTGCAGCGGCCGGCCAGGGAGGTGTCTGTGTGTCCTCGGCAGCACTTTCTGCTTGTCGCTAGAGCTGTCTCTGCCACTTCTGTCGGACCTGCGTTAGGCATAGCCGCACAGAGGGAGGTAAGCAGCAGCCGCGGTCTGTGTTAGCCCTGTCCAGACCGCGATCACTGCTTACCATCGGCTGTGTGGCCCAGTCATTAACAGGCCGCTCTCCTAAAGCCCGGCAGCTCCAGCCCACTGGGCAAATGCCCGCTGTGCCCTATGGCCAGTCCGGTCCTGCTTCCATCATCCACTCATGTGCAAACAAAAATGCAGTTTTATTTTCCTTGCATGTGATCGAGTATTATTTGTAAAGTGTAGCTTTACCTCATTTATTAAGCTTTGAATCAACTTGCAAAGTGCAGTCTATTTGCCTCAAATAAGAACTTTAGGTAAAACATGTTTTCCATTTTGGATAGAGCAATGGAGAGTTATAACCCCTGTCAGATTTGTTTTAAACATTTGTGCCCCATTGTGGAGATTTCCCTTCGCTTTCTGTCCCATAGCAAAAGCACGAAGTGAGAGGAAATCTCTATAAATTTGAAGGAATCACTTGGAGCCCCCCAGATCACCAGAACCTGTGTCCCCATTGGAAAATTTCCCCTCTATTACTGTTCTGGGGACAACTCAAAATTTGGTATTTTCTTTTACTTTCACTTTCAATGATAATGCTAAACAGAACAAATAGAGGGTGAATCTAGCTAACGGGGGCACATACAGCAATAATAACCTGACAACGGTTTCTAATTCACCTCCACTCTAGCAAGAACTGAAAAAAAAAAGTTTTGCCTTTAGTTCTACTTTAAAGTGATATTAAAGGCAATTTTTTAAAATAACAAATAAGTCATACTTGCCTGCTCTTTGCAATGATTTTGCACAGAGCAGCCCTGATCCTCCTCTTCTCTGGTCCCCTGCCGGTGCTCCTGGCCCCTCCCTTTTGCCAAGTGCCCCCACAGCAAGCAACTTTCTATGGGGGAACCTGCTGCCCTGCGTGTCCATTCAGAAACTGAGTCGCCCACACTCTGTCTTCATTGGCTCACTGGCTTTGATTGACACCAGCAGGAGCCAATGGTTCCTGAATTTATGCGGATATGGACATAGGCGGGACATTAGTTCTTGGCCAATTGACCCTGGGGAGTGTTCCTGTACCCGTCCACAGGATGTCCTGGGTGCCGAACTGCCCAAGGTCAATCGGACCAAGACCGGCTTGAATCACCAAGTCGGGGATTGGATTTCCGACACCAACGCATCAGTCCGATCGCCACAGTACCAATCACTGTTCGACTGTCGCAATCCAGCGCCACCTAACCATTTCCTGCATTTTCCTGTCATTCTACCTAATCCACAAATATGGTTTTTAAATGTCGATGTGACCCACAGAGTTCCCTATCAGAAGGAAGTATTTTCATCTCTCTTCAACTAATATAGTATATTATTTTAGAGCTCCTGATGTCAGGGAGACAACCTGTCTCCAGCCGTTTCCTTCCAACAGGTTTCCCCAGAAGGTGACAAAATCTTATTAGCATCCAGGTGCCACTTCCAGAGGAAGCTGGGCTTTACAGATGCTAAATGACTGAATATTTCTTTACTGACAAGGCATGCAACTACATTTACGATTACATATTCCTACAGGTCAATCTTATCTACTCAAATCTGTACATTCATGTCACATTTATGTCACACTCTGCTTTAAATATCACATACCTGGACCACTACTTATTCTCAGACTTTTAAAATTCAAGTTGCCTGTCTGAAGATTTGTGGACAACGCTGTCCATATGCACATCCTACTTTTTCACTGTATTTCCACACTTGTCACCTACTGTGTACTGTATGGGCACTACAGGACCTTGTGCCACTCTCTGTGGACCTTGTGCCACTCTCTGTACTAGTCCATGAGAGTGAGACTGTACAGACAGCAAAATAATTGTGATTTAGCATGCACATTAGATGATTGGAAAATGCCCACTTTTGTGGTTGACAGAAATAAAGCACATGCTCATGCACAACATAAACCGAAAGCAAGGGCAGTGTTTTTTTGGATATAATTTTACAGTCAGATCTTTTGTCAATTTTGTCTTTTAAAGCAAATGTTGAGGCAAAATTAAAAAAAACATATTTAAGGCGTATCTATGGTCAAATTCTAAAATCATATATTAATATCCACATTGAGTTTCAATTATTTCTAGACTATTCCTGTAAATACGAATGATCTTAAAATTTGTAAATTTATTTTGTAAAGATTCCCACAAATTTACTTCCTTGAATTCTATGACACGTATTTGTGATTGCCTTCTGAACTACAGATGTGCAGAGAGGAGGAGTTTCAGGAGTCGAAGTCAGTACTGGAATGGGAGAGAGATGGCCAGCAGACCGGCAGCACTCCCAACATGAAAGGAGATTTTTCAAGTAAGCTTTTATTGGATTGTCAAAAATTACTATTGTTTTTATTGCTATTACAATGTTGATATAAATTGAAAGTGTGTGCTGTCACCATAGAACTTCTTTAGTACCTCTCTGGAATACATGCACGTTTTATCAGGCTGCATGTACAGATACATATACAGCCTGTATATACAGAAAAATACTTATTGATGTGCAAGAAATATAGTTAAAGTGTTACTAAACCCACAACAGTAAAAACAATCTGTATATTCAGTAAAGCATGCGTAACACTTTAAGGTTTACATACACTATTCCAACGCAGGGGTGTCCAAACTGTAGCCCACAGGTCGCATGCGGCCCAAGACAGCTATGAATGTGGCCCAACACAAAATCATAAACATACTTGGCCCAAGACAGCTATGAATGTGGCCCAACACAAAATCATAAACATACTTAACTACTTCCAGTCCGGACACTTTCACCCCCTTCCAGTCCAGTCCAATTTCCAGCTTTCAGTTCTATCCCACTTTGAATGACATTTGCGGGGTCATGCAACACTGTACCCATATGAATTTTGTAGCATTTTTTTGAGACAGATAAAACTTTATTTTGGTGGTATTTATTCACCACTGGGATTTTTATTTTTTTGCTATATAAATGAAAAAGTTCAAAAATTTGGGAAAAAAAGTGTTTTTCTTATAGAATTTTGCAAATAAATAATCTTTCTTCATAAATCTTGGACAAAATGTATTCAGCTATCTTTTTAGTAAAAAAAATAAATAACCCAAATTAGTTTATAACCAAAAATTATAATTTAAAAATATTTTTTTTTCCATTTTAAGTTTTGTTTTTATATTACTATTTTTAACATACCATCACCCTAGCAGCACAGTGTCACCATAGCGACACTGTACTACTTGTGGGGGGTGATGAAGATTTTTTTTTCTTTTTTTACACTGATTGCTTTTACTCCCATAAAGGCTGCAAAAGCAATCATTTCTCCTTCTCTTTGGCTGCATTCTTGCAGCCATTGAGAAATACTGTGAGAACTGTGATTGATCACAGCTTGTCACATGGTACAAGGCTGTTGTGAATAGCCTTGTACCATGTGACCTCTGTGATCATTCACAGATTTCACAAGTAGTAAACAATGATGTCAGGAAGTGTCTAGCCTGCCATTATCTAGCCTGTAGAGGGCTGTGCATCCCTCCATGGATATGCCTCCCCAGACCATCACTGGCCCACCACCAAAATGGTCATGCTGAATGATGTTACAGGCAGCATAACGTTCCCCACGGCTTCTCCAGACCTTGTCATGTCTGTCACGTGCTCAGGGTGAACCTGCTCTCATCTGTGAAAAGCACAGGGCACCAGTTGCAAACCTGCCAATTCTGGTGTTCAGTTGCAAATGCCAATCGAGCTCTATGGTGCCAGGCAGTGAGCACAGGGCCCACTAGAGGACATTGGTCCCTCAGGCCACCCTCATGAAGTCTGTTTCTGATTGTCTGGTTAGAGACATTCACACCAGTTGCCTGCTGGAGGTCATTTTGTAGGGCTCTGGCAGTGCTCATCCTGTTCCTCCTTGCACAAAGGAGCAGATACTGGTCCTGCTGATGGGTTAAGGACCTTCTAAGACCCTGTTCAGCTCTCCTAGAGTAACTGTCTCCTGGAATCTCCTCCATGCTCTTAAGACTGTGGTGGGAGACACAGCAAACCTTCTGTCAATGACACGTATTGATGTGCCATCCTGGAAAAGTTGGACTGCCTGTGCAACCTCTGTAGGGTCCAGGTATCGCCTCATGCTACCAGTAGTGACACTGGCCCTAGCCAAAATGCAAAACTAGTGAAAAACAGTTAGAAAAGATGAGTAGGGAAAATAAATGTCAGTTGTCTCCACCTGTAAAAACCATTCCTGTTTTGGGGGTCGTCTCATTGTTACCCATCTAGTGCACCTGTTGTTAATTTCATTAACACCAAAGCAGCTGATACTGATTAACAACCCTCTCTGCTACTTAACTGATCAGATCAATATCCCAGGAGTTTAATTGACTTGATGCTATACTCTGAATAAAAAGTGTTCCTTTAATTTTTTTGAGCAGTGTATATTGGCCCCAATAGACTTCAAGGGAACGCCTGAATAATGTGAAAAAGCACATTAGGTGCAATTATGGGTTTTTTTTTCCCTAGTAACTAGCTTTCCATTGGTTAAAAACAATTTTAAAAATGCTTAAGCCTCAGGCCTGCACAAAAACAGACTTGATGGAAATGCAAAACCAGTGTGGAGAGAATACTCCATTTGTTTGAGGAATGTGTTCACTCAAACATAAGAAAAATCACTTTGTCTGTATTGGTTTTGTTCATAAGTGATTGCTGTCACTGAAGATTTACTGTTTAGTATTTTTTTACTTAATACTCAAATTGTTTTCGAATATATTTTTAAAAATGAACTTCAACTGAATAGAATGTTCAACAGCACAAATGACAATTCAGCTGAATCAAAAAAAAAAACTTAAATGCGTTAGCAGCTGACTGATAGAAAACAGGAATCGAATACTTACATAACATGCAGGAGCACACTTGCGATTCTTAGTAGTTTACTCATGCTGTTCAAATTGCCAGCGATTATTCACAAAGGCTGGCTTTATACTTGTCTGCTCCAGAACATTGTGTTAACACATTAACATACGTTATTCTAAGGCAATCTATTCACTTAAATGGCCTGCTAATGCAATATTTTTTCTGATGCAGTGCATCACAAGACAGGCGTGTTGGGGTGTCATTCAGAGTTAATGACACCACAAGGCACCAACATGTTTTACTGCAACACAATGGTATAATTATTTCTGGCCTACTCCTAATAATCTGAACGATCTTGAATTTTGTAACCTTACTTTGTGTGGATCCCCACATATTTACTTTCTTGAATTCTGTGACATGTAGTCACTATGCCTTGTGTGTAGACACTGGTGTGCCACACATTTCACAGAGCCTGCCTTCTGAACTACAGAGGTGCTGAGAGGAGGAGTTTCAAGAGGTCAGTACAGGAATCACTGCCTGCAGGAAGCAAGGTACCATGGGATATGTAGTACTGAGAAATTATAAGTAAACCAAAATAATGAGCAGAGTAGAGACCAGAAAAGTGGTTGGAAGAGATGACCAACAGATGGGTTCCTATGTGATCTAGGATGAATTCATAGAATGCAGGTCTTCTGCATTCCATACATTCATCTCTGAATGCATAGGGCCTTAAACACATGTAGCACTCGGTACAGTGTTCAGCCCCGTCCAGTCGCAGCCTGCCATAGACTTTGAAAGGCTGCAGTTAGTGGGGCCGGATGCCGCACTTGTCCCTCCCAGGCACACTAAAACGCTGGGAGGGATGTACCCGTGTGCAGAGAGCCTTACCATGATCTATGGTTTTATGTACCTCTGCTTTAACTTCTTTGAATTTAAAATAAAAAAGCCATTATATAATAATTAGTGGTTATTCAGTTATTGTGTTATGTTCAAGGGCAAAGCAATAGACCACGACCTATCTGTAGCCACCAGAGATTTGTATTATTATCACTATCCAGAAGGCATCTCCTGTATGACAGGCATTACTTGTAATTGTAATTTTCCTGTGTGGTTTATTGTTAAGTTTTAGCATCACCTAGTGGACAATGTTGTAATTCATTTATATATCAATTGCACAGAAGAAACCATGGATTGTATGATAGGAGACATTAATAAATAATAATGACTTGTGTAGGCAAGAAATTGGAGAATTTCTGCACCTCATTAAAAGCACATAATTTTTTTATTTCTTGCCTCATGAGATATAAATATAATATACATTTTAAAAACAGTTGTAGTTCAGAACTGCCCAGTTTTTGGCTTGTAGAATTTATACAATAACCCTAATGCCCCGTACACACGATAAGAAAACTGTACGAAAAATTTAGCAGAACCACTGATCGAACAATTTTCTCTTCGTTGATGAGCAGGATGTTTTACCCAATAACGATATTGTGAACAAAAAAATCGGTTGAACAACAGTGAAAAATGTTGTCGTTTTGCATACGAACAACCGATTTTCTATGCGTTGGTATGACGGTCGTATGAAAAAATCTATCAAGCGCTATCACGCATGAGCGGAAACAGAAGATGACTCCGATGTTTATGTCCAAGGAATCTTTGTAAACATGAACGAAAAATCCAAATGTTAAAAGTAGATTGGCCTAATAAAATAATGAAACCAGAATTCTGCATATTATATTTTATGTATCACTATTTATGTATATAGGTAATGTAATAAACTATATGATACTCATTGCTGTTAATTGTTGTGTATATCGCTTGTTCTGGCCAGAAGGGTGTGGCTACAAGGTTACACGCACACTGCATCACTTCCACTTGTACGGAAGACGTCAACACTACGTATTGCCCGATGAACGATTTTTTTAGATTGCTTATGTGGGCCACGATTTCGACCAACTAACGAACGAACGCCTCTAGGTTGTCGGATGACCGATCGGTCGATTTTCTAATGTATTCCCACCTTTAGGGTGAGTTCACATCTGTATAGTGCATTTTAGGTGCATTACCATCAAATGCACCTCACATAAAATGCACAGGTGTGAACAAAGCCTTCTAAACTTTTTATCAATGCTTCCACCCACAATTCAAACACTATTCAGGTAGGATTCAATTAGAAAATGTGTAACACCTGATGAAAGTTGCGTGAATCCTGATTGAAAGGATTGAAAACAGACGCCCTCAGGACATAGTCACATAGCAGAAAAACTATCCCAATGCACAATTTTTTGTAAACACAAATAGATTGCTCACTTTGAAAGGGAAGTTGCATTTTGTAAAATAATTTTCCCCAGAGCTTAGTGAATGAGGTAAAGCTCTGCTGACTTCCATCATCCAATTTTGTGTAAGCAAAAATGTTTTTTTCTGTTTTGTTTTTCTTTTTTTTTTAAACATGATTGGGTATTCTTTGAAAAGTGCAATTTCACCACATTCACTAAACTCTGGGGAAAATTCCCTTGTAACATGCAACTTCTCTTGCAAAGTGAACAGCCTATTTACCTTTAGTAAGTCAACCAAGCATGTGCAGAGAACCACAGCCAGATTTAGCACCCGGATGAGCAGCTACATGTGATTCGGGACTCTGAATGGCCCAGGTCGCAGACAGTTTGCATCCAAGGACAGCGTTTTTTTTAGCCATATAGAAACTGGCGGCAGCTAATTCTTCAGTGTGTATGTGGCTATTGCATACAGTGCTGCTGTGTCCAGATGTGGCATTTAGCTCACTAGATATGAGTAAAGAGCTGTTGTATGCTGCATACTTAAAAATGGATGGTTTGCTGTAAAATATTGCCTAAGTGTACTGTAGTAAGGAATACATATGAGCTTGTTTAAAAGCTATATGCCGTGAAGAAATCACAAAGACTGATTCCCCCAGTATAAATTTCTCCCTGATACTGTCTTTAATTGGCACTTTCTATTGCTAAGCAACACTTTGCTTTCTGCTAATCAATAATAATCAAATCAAATCTAAGTCCTGTCTTATCTTTTTCCTCTATTCTCTGTTTCTTCTGTTTCAGAAAGGAAAAATGAACTACATACATGACTTTCCTTTACCATGCAGGTGCAGATTGTTGGTTTGCCATAGAGTGCTCACAGAAGCATAGAGCTCATTATGTGTGCTGTGTACTTGGCTGGTATGGGACACAACTGTGAGGACAGGTTGAAAGGCAAATATCCCGTGTTCCAGACAGGACTTTAGAATGTACGGATTTATTATAAGTTTTCCTTTCCTGTAAAGAAATCCTTCCTCTACTGGACTACACACCCTCCCATCTTATGAAAACTGGGTAGGGCTAACAATACTGCATGGGAGTTCAGTGCAGCAGAGTCACTCCCATGTTGTCAGCACAGACAGGAAGCTAGGGACTCACTAGATTTCTGGCACATCAACAGGAATTTGATCTGCCAGCATTTTAAAAGGGATAAACATAAGGGATTGTAGATGCATTGCAGAGATTTAATAAATATGTTGTTTTTTTTCTTTGCCCAGACATACACTTGAAATATTGAAATCAAAGCCAACCATGCAGTTAGTATTTCAGAGAGGTCAATGATGGCAACCTATTTATTTGTCTCACTACTGATTATCTTTATCCGCTATGTACTTTTTTAAAACAATCCCAGCAGGGTTCAGTGTAAACCCATCAGGCTTTACTGCCCTGGTGCTCAAAATGAGGCCCCAGGGAAGCATGCAGCCCTTTGACAGTTTCTGTGCTGTCATCTGGGCTGTTACAGACACTAATTGTTGCTCTGTCCTATTGCCCTATTATAACAGTGATTTCTAGAAGTCTCCTGTAATATATCTCCAGTCTATGACTGTGTCTTGAGATCTCCAACAACGTCTATAACGTCTTCACAGTCAAACAGCCTCCTACTGCATGTCTGCAGTCTCTTATATTTCTTGTATCAAGTCTGCAGTCTGACCATCTCCTGTGTCATGTCTGCAGTCTCTGACCATCTCCTGTATCATGTCTGCAGTCTCTGACCATCTTCTGTATTATGCCTGCAGTCTCTGACCATCTCCTGTATCATGTCTGCAGTCTCTGACCATCACCTGTATCAGGTCTGCAGTCTCTGACCATCTCATATACACATCTACAGTCTCTGACATGTCTTTTATCCTGTCTGCAGTATCTGACCATCTCATGTCTTCAAACTTGCACTGTCTGCACTCAGGGACATGCACCCGCACCCATATGAATGTTAAATTGGGAGTAGCAGCTGTGACTGTGCAGTCACTGCATCTCAATAGATATGAATGGGACTGCCTGCATGCACATGCGTGTAACGCCTGTACTTCCTGTGCGGGCAAACACAGCCCTTTGCATGGAAGTACACTTACATAGTCCATGTGAATGAGGCATTACACACACTGCTTTATACCTCTGTACTATATACAGTTCCTCATGTCTATTTCTTGCCTTTTTACATCTCTTTAGTACAGTTCTCTATGCACTAAGCACAGAAAAATGTTTTATACATTAAAGCAGAACTACACTGCATCTGAGCACCAAAAACTCTGTTTAAATAATTTGTAATGTTCAAAGCCAACTCATTCATTCATGCCTCCATGCTTTATTTTGTTGAGAAATCACTTTGAAAGCATCCCCAAGTATTTCTGGTCATGGCCATCTTAAATAAGGGCAGATTATTCATGTAGCATTTCCTTCCTGGAATCCATCAGCAGGGTGTGCCTAGCTGAGAATACCTCTCCTCCTCTCCAGAAGACTCCTGGATGTATGACATCATTTGTCTAGGCCTGGAAACTAGGAATAACTGATGAAATGTAAAACAAAGTTTAAAATAAGCAAATATGATATATTACTATCTATTTACCAATGCTAGCATTATTCTGGTCAGTGGCACTTGTCAAGGAACCCGGAAGTTGATGGTGGAGGCACACGTGTGGAGCAGTGTGTTTTAAGGGTGGAATGCGTTTATCACCATTACATTGACCTCAGCCTGATGTCCTATGGTTAAGTCTAACCATCCGCAGAGCCATTTAAAGTGAAAGCTAGATGTGCTGATACCTATGGAGGATCCAAAGGGGAACCTTGACCAGGCTGTACATACCATAAGATGATCTGGCTGACCTGATGAGACAATTGTGTTCTCAAATGTGTGATGATATTGCGCGTTCTGGTGAGTGCGCAATTTTTCTATTACCAGATATACCACCTATAATTTGGAGATAGGAGGTTGGGCCACCTATTCTGAGATCTTTTGGAGGATCCCCACGTTCAATAATTGGACTTTCACACAATAGCACTTTAAGCCACCTTGAGTGGCTCTCTCCAGATTCATACACACTGGATCACTTATTGGACTTTTGTATATGATCATTTCACATGCACGTTTGTCACTTTTTATCTCATGATTTTTTATGGTCACCAATAGCACTATTGGCACTTTATTATTTATAATATTGATAATTGATTTTGAATGATTCAGCATTTGTCATTTACATTAGCACTTTATTTGTACTTTTTGATCTCAGCGCTGCACCCACTTTATTATTATTAGCTACAAAAACTGTAGCTGCTGACTGTTAAAATACAGACACTTACCTGTCCCTTGGTCCAGTGGTGTCCTCACAACCGCTGGTTTCACCAGCCGTCTTCTCTCCCTGGCGCCGGATCTTCAGTGTGGGCACCCGGCTGTGACAGCTTGCGGCTTTACAGCCGGGTTCCCACTGCACATGTGCGAGAAGCACTGCACTTTGTGAATGGCCCCGTAGTCTTCTGGGACCTGTCACGTGTCCCAGAAGACTATGAGGAGGGAGGGTAGGAGGACAACTTCCGTTTCCGATCGCCTAGGTGATCACAGCGGAAGTGGGAGCAGGTACCTGTCAAATTCGAGTACAGACTCCCCCCCTCACCGCTCCCCAAAGGTGCCAATCCTTAATGGGGAGCGGGGGACAAAGGCTTAAAGCGGAACTTCCCCTTTTGGGTGGAGCTCTGCTTTAAACTGAAGTTTGATTGGTTTGCCCAAATTGTCTTATTAAATAAGCCTGCTTTGTATTTTACATTGTGGTTATTACATGCACATCCAATCTACTGCTTAAATGGACTCATCTGAAGTGCAGCAAGAGACAGTGATGGCTCTGGCTTCTGCCATGTTAACAAATAAACCCCTTCTGGGCATATTCCTTTCCACTTCTTGTCAGGAGAGTAAGCGATAGAAAATAATTCCAATAGGGACTCAGCCAAAAACACTTCTTTTGTAGAGAAAAAAAGGGTTACAACGTGTTCTTTTTTATGTCTTTATTGTTGTCTGTGCCAGTGTTGCCAGCGTACCAGATTGAAATTCACTGGCACGACAACCAAAATTTACTGGCACAGCCACGTTTTTACTGGCATTTCCAAAAGTTACAAAATTACAGTTTTAAGGGGAAATTTCAGTATTGAAGCTACAAACAAGTACATATGCAAAGAAATTAGAAGGGTCAGGCAGGCACACACACATGAAACTGACTCTCACAGTGACACTTACAGACTTGTGCAGCTGCAGCAGCACAGGTGGGACACCATCCTGACCTGACTGACAGACACAGATGTACCCTCGGGGCTCTGGCTACTCCAGTGACAGTCTCTCTCTTCCCATCCATCCTGCACACAAAGCTCCACTGCTCGGCTCAGCTCCGGGGTTTTTATAGCGGGTGGCAATGGCTGACTGGAAATGCATCATGAAGTCATCGTGGATTACGCTCACTTGCTCAGGCAATGCCTGTCTCTGCCAGACCTGCCCGCCGACAGCGTTGGCCAAATACACAGTAGCACTGCACTTGGATGGTCTCGACCAGCTCCGGAACTACTCATGCTCAGTTCCGAGCCAAGCATCACAGCATATTTTTAATTGGCATGCTTTTGCGATCACGGGCATTTACAGGCAGGAAAAAAGTGCATGATTTTTACTGGCTGTCCGTAAAAACATGGATGGTACACTGGTCTGTGACCTCCTGTTCTAGTGGCAATGGCAACCCTACTACTTTCATGGGCATCGCAGGGACAGGAAGTGAAGTGGGACCTCCCCAGTGGAGTCAAGGACTGAAATAAAAGTCTAACATAAGTTTCAGCTTTTCCTTACTTTGTCCAAAACTAAAAAAAAAGTGACTGGAACAAGGTTATAATCATGTATTTCTCTTACAGAAAATTGCACATTATATCTTTTTGAATATAAAGACTGCAGCTTGGCAGTGGTTGCGTGAGATATTTCATTGGGCATTTTGCGGACTTTCGAATGTTTTAAAAGACTTTGTACTGTCAGAAAAATGGATTTGCTCTAAAATTAAAGCTATCCATGACTTCTTTGTACTATGGGCATACTATGATGAGGGATGGTTTATGGGTAATATATTTTACTAAGTGCCTTGTCATGCCTAATGAGCACATTAGTCCCTTTTAGCTCTGTGGTCATTTGTTATTATCACCCTCTGAAGCTATATTATGTCCCATGTATTCCACGTCTTTGACCAAGCACTGGATTTTATTCTTCTCAACATTTATGCTGAGTAGGTTTTTGTGGCTTATTGATACACTTTGTACAGAACACTTTAGTATTTCTTTAAAAAAGATTTCACTATCAAATTTGATAGCAATTGATAGCTGCTTGAACTTGTTTTTGTTTCCAATGTGTGTCCAGCTAGTGGCCATATATTCAGCCAAGACACTGGCTGCATGGTTTTTGTATGTTCTCCCTGTGCTGGCGTGGGTGTCCTCCCACACTCCAAAGACATGTTGATAAGTTAATGGGCTCTTTCCTTGTTGGCCCTAGTATGTGATATAGGTACATTAGATCGTAAGCCTTTGGGACATATGATGATGTGAATTTACAGTATGTAAAATGCTGTGTAATTTGTTGGTACTAAATAAATACCTGTAACTTGGGACCCCCTGTTGCCTCATCCAGATCTCACCTTTTGTCAGCAGCCACGTGTCCCAGTCCTCAAATACACGGTACACGTGGCTGCTGACAAAAGGTGAGATCTGTAGTCAAGACAAGCCACTGATTCCTGGCACTGCCTGACCATCACTCTTTGTTAGTACTCACATAGCCAGCTGCAGTGTCTGCATTTGGGTACAGCAGAAGCTGACAGGTAAATATTATTATACAGGATTATTATACAGGATTTATATAGTGCCGACAGTTTGCTCAGCACTTTACATTATGGTGGGAGACAGTACATGAGACAGTACAGTAACAGTACAATATGACAAAAATATTTTTGTCGTGTTAGCTTTTAAGCAGCAGGGAGTCTATTGTCTATTGATTGTGTTGTGAGGATATCCGGGATTCAGGCAGATGCTGAAACTTAAATTTTTACCAGTGGCCAAATGCTTGATTCTAGTGACAGGTTTCACAACTCATGTAAGCTCTGAAAGTGTTATAAACTAACCTGTAAGACCTGAAATTAGAACATAAAAGTAGGCATCAATATGTCTCCTTGAATCAATTTCTAGAGCAGTGGTTTGCAAACTGCGGCCGGAGGGCCAGATGCAGCCCTTTGCTTGCTTTTATCCAGCCCCTGGGACACTATTCCACTGTTACCAACAATTGGGCATAACCACCCCTCCACCGACCCCGATGAAGGGGCACAATTCCTCATAATGGCACCAACAATTGAGCCCAATGATGGGGCACAATTCCTCCCACTGAAGGATGGGGCATTGTTTTTTTCCACTGATATTGGGACCTTTCTAAACCAAATGACCACAGTCCAGCCTCCCAAAAGTCTGAAAGACAGTAAATTGGAGCTTTGTTTAGAATGTTTGGAGATCCCTGTTCTAAAGTGCCAAGAGACGTCCAGAACATAGAGTGTGGCTCAGTTTTCTCAGTGTGGAAATCTAAGTTTAAGCTATAAAGTTAGAGGTCTGGCGCCATTGACCATAATGCAAGCTTGTTAGCAGGGCCCTGATTCGCCACCAGCAATGACCATGCTAGCCAAGGACCCTTCTCACTATAATTCTGCACAGGAACAAGATGTGGTACTCACATTTGTAACATGGAGGAACTCTGCTTTTTTATTCCCAACATCTGGACAGTTCAAGTTCAGCCTTCACATAGGTTTGCCAAGCAACCCTTTCCGTGTCCTCATTATAGGCTCTTCAACAGAGTCTGTACCAGGACTACTCTGAAGGGTTCACTTCCTAAGGCTACTAACCCCCTGTTACAAGCATTTCTATTTGTTTGTTGCATTGAGGGATGTGGCAAAGCACGTATGAAATCCATTGTCAGAGAAGGGACTGGCTATTGCTTATAATGTGTGCTTCAAAGACTTTAAGAGTGTCCTAAAAGATTAATCACAATGTTGGTGCCGGCTTTTACTTGTTTTTGTGATGCAGGTAGCAGTGCCAGATAGCTGTCCCAAGTTTGACTTATTTTTTACTGATCGCCACATCTGGATCGCATCAGCCTCTCTGCATCGGGACTGTCACTATCCGGTCTTCACACAGACATCTCAGCTTGGTGCGCTGACAGGCCGTCAGGCAGCAACTCTGCACATCCATGTAAACAGCCGAGAGCCTGGGCAAGAACTCTTTTTCTTAGGAGGCCGTGCTATCCGTGGGATTTGTGAGCAGACGGCTGCCTGACCTCTTTCTGTCATCATTCTAGAGACACTGCATGCAGACACCTTTATACCTCAGTATAAGGAGATCTTTGCTTTGAGCAGTACCACAACCTGTTTACTTCCTTGAAAACCCATCTGTTTAACTTCCTTGAATTACCAGTATGTACTAGTGTTTATGGGCCCCACCATTGCTAGCAGAAGACAACGGACACCACCACATCAGGAACTTTAAACATCGCAGGATTCAAGTTGCAATATCTTGTTAAAGGGGCCGCTTCTCCATTATTATTTAATTTAGAATACTTTGATATCTATTTACATCAGAGTGTACATTTAAATAATTCTCTGCATCCACCATTGTGGAAAAAAACAGCTCCAAATTGTACACAAGAATATAAACATCTACTTAATTTTCAATAGCTATGATGGGTGGGTTAGGATTCAGGTAGAGGCTCATGGTCAGCTTGCATACCAGGCTGTATAACTTAACCACCTCCTGTCTGGCCGTTGTATATAAACGGCTGGATGGTGGCAGTGCAGGGGCAAGTGGCCATTTATAAATGGCCTCCCCGCCCCCTGCTTGTGTGCGCTCCTTTTTTTCCCACTGCCTGTCTGAGTAAGGCACTGGTGATATAACCCTGGTCTCACAACCGCATCCCAGGAAGACTACATGACCAGTGCACTCCTCCTAAGCAGATGTGCACTGTCACATGTTCCAGAAGTCATAGCCAGATTTCTAGTAAGTAAAGAAAGATGGAAATGCTTTTAGTGAAAATGTCCACCATGAAAAGACTGGGAAGGAAAAAAAATAAGGCATGCAAAGAATAAAAAACCTTCAATTATCTATACACATCTGTTTGTAGGTTACCATTACTAAACATTTCTAGAGGTGCCATTGTTGTAATTTGTAAGTTTACTCCTTAATAAGTGTGGTTTTTACACCACGTATTGAACATTAGTAGATTTCCATCATAACTGTGAAGTACAGCAGTGTAGTATAGAATGTAGTTACATGTGAAAAATTACAGTTCAGCTGTAAATGGGATAAACATTCAGTAAAATTTGAAAATATATTTAAAGAATAACTGTGGTCTGTGTATTCTTTATTGTACCATACATGCAGACTAGTGAAAATTTGCAGTATGTGGTTGGGATTACAAGTGGCTATCTGTCCTATTGACCAGGATCCCTAAAGAGTCTGTTCATTATTAGAGTAAGAGGTGCATGATAAGGTTGTTCAGACATCTACACCACAAATTGTGTACAGCTACCTCTACAAGCATAAGTTAGGCTTTTCCAAGAATAGGATAGACTTTACTTTTTATATTCAAAGGTGAGTGGTTGAGGGTTGGTATGTGGTTCAGAAGAACAATTTAGTTGAAATGCATGATTAATAATTCCAAACACCTCATGCCGGTGCCTAACTAGTTTTGAATATCTCCAGGACATACAGTATGTATGAGATCCCCTTGCTCCAAGATATATCTAATGAGAAAAAGTATTTAGCAGTTTATATTTTCTAAAATTGCATTTCCATGTTCTGTGTACTGTGGGAGACCAGATATTGTGAATGCAGGCAGGGGTGTATTTACCACAAGGCAAACAAGGCATTTGCCTAGAGTGGCATTTTTCAGGGGCGGCATCACTGCCCCTTGGAAGAAGGGACGGAAAAAGGGACACACGCGGCATGGGGACCTGGTGGGTTCCAAGAGATGCTGTGGGTTTCATGACGGTGTATGCACAGCCCAACTCTTGTTCCTGGGGATGTCTGGAGCTGTAAAGGTCAGTGTATTTCTCCCTCTCGCCATGAGGGATGGTGGCTGGTGTATGGGGGCAGTGGTAGTGGAAGGCTCAGGTGGAGGGCAGGGGTGTTCTTGGTCAATATCAGGCTCTTTCTTTGGGGGGGGCACCAATTTTTGTGTTGCCTAGGGCAGCACAAAACCTAAATACACCACTGAATGTAGGGTCCTGGGTTTAGTAACACTTTAGGTAAGCTTTGCCATACCTTAAAGCAGTTGTCTCCAAACTGTGACCCGGGGGCCAAATGTGACCCGTTGCTTGTCTTTGTCTGGCCCTCGGGGCACTATTCCACCAACTGGTTATGTCCACTGATGCTGGGGCGTTTTCTACTCCGACTGGCCACAGTCAGGCCCCTCAGAGCCTGAAAGACAGTAAACTGTCCCTTTGCTTGAAAAAATTGGAGACCCCTGCCTTAAAACATACATTAATGGGTCTGATAATCCCTTCGCTATTATGACATGATTGTCATTTTTCATAAGAATGAGTCAAAATTTCCACCATCCATTGTCACTTTATCTCCCTTGTCTTTGTTCTTTCTCTCCTTCTTTTAGTGCCAGTTGCCCCCTCTCTCTTTCAGCTTTTTCTACTAAACTGCCTATAACTTAAAAGTGTGACTTTTAGTTCCATGAGTTATGTTGCATTTTTGTAAACTAGACAGGACTTGTTATATTTAGTTACTATCATATAGCACATTCTTTTTCACTTGCATCAATAAAAATATAAATAATAACCTTACTTTTAAAAAACACGTTGACAACCTTTCTGCTGTCCCCTTCTTATAAGCCCTACTATAGACCCTTGATTAGCAAGCAGCCTACTTTACCCACCATGTCCATATATCAACTTTGACAGTTCTGCAATCATTTTTCCATAAGCCATACAGGCTGAAGGAGACTACAGAGAAAAGCTATGTATGTGCATTGCTAGTGGCCCACCCCAAAAATATAAATAAGATGCAGCAACTCCAGAGCTAACATAGGCCATTTTAAAGGAAAGAAGTAGCCAGCTGATGCATAGGTCTACAGTAGGGGTATAAGACATAGGGGAAGCCGGGTGGAGTGCTGACAAAAAAAAAAAAAAATAAATGTGGGGCTGATTCACATGATGCATCAAAACACATGCATTTTGTTACTAAAAAAAAGCATTTTAGGTACCGTAGATATCTTATTCTTTCCTATGGAGCTGGATCACATCTAAGTGCTGCAGTTTTTGTGAATAGGAAAATATATATTTTTAAGTAATAAAAATGCATTGTATAATTTCACATTTACGTGTTGATGCACAACATGGGCAAGCCTTAACGATGTGAATGACAGACTGTGCTTTCCAGCATGTAGAGCTGTGTCATGGGATATCTGACAAGAAAACACTTCTGTATTATGACTTGTCCCTTAGTTTTCATTCATCACACATGCCCACTAATCTTCATCCCCTCATTTACAACCTCTGTCTATTTAAATCTTGGAAAGCATTGCCAAAATAGCCAAAATATTTTCACTTGCTCCAGTGACAGATGTAAAAAGTTTCCTAATCCTCGTTGTGTCTCTAAGACCAATAGATACTGCCAGCTACATTTGCCTTTTTTCCAGACATAAGTCTAATTGTATTTGTTGTATATTTTTGAAAAGCCAGCTGTAAGCTGCCATACCCTGACTCTGCACTTTCCCAATTCAACATGCTCTATTGTGACCTAAGAAATGCATTGACAACACGGATGAAATCTGGCCTGCCCATAATTGTGAATGAAAACACGAAGTTGATGTTAAAAGGGACATTTTGCATATTTTTGCTAACTGAGACAGCATTACTGATGTCAATTTCCACGCCTGCTGCTATAAGCCCCCTCAAATTCTAAGGGCCACTTGAAGTAAAATTCTTGTGCTCTGGCCGGGAAAGAGTGCGGTGACACAGGTTTCTGCATCATTTCTGCATTCCACCTTGTGTGCCATAGCAGCAGATTGAGGAAACAGTTAGTGCATGTTACCTGATGCAACACAACAGTCCAGAAAAGTGAAATACTTTGGGAATGATTTCCCAAAGTTGAATCTAAGTGAATAGAAGTGAAGGATACCTGTTTTACTTAAAACTTTCAATTGTATAATAGAAGAAAAATACATTTTCCATTACATGACTGCGTGTTTTAAGTAACACAGGTGCACCTTTACGTATTTACTTAATACTTTAGTAAAATGGTCCTTCTGAACACCCATATGCTTGTGAGGATGAAATCAAGGGCATTTTAGGAACACATTAGTTTCTACCCTGTGAGATAACATCTTAAGTGTTGCTTTTTACCCTAGATAAGCAAAAAAAAGTGCATATTTTCTGCAAAATAACATACCATTCTTAGCTGACAAAAGAAACATCATATTCCCAGTTTATAATAATAATAATACAATTTCTTTCTAATGCATTGACAGACACAGGGTTCCAAGGCAATTGGGTATACTACACAAGGATATAAACACTGACAAATGTAACCATTTTTAGGAGACATTTTTTCCTTCTTCAATATTATTTTTTCTTCAATCATATTTCTGTTTATGCTGATTCAGTTGTTTTCTTTATGCAGCTGGATTATCAATGTTTCCCTGTTTTATAAGTGATCACATACCCTCTAAGCTCCTTATGCACGTGAGAACAGAGCTGGGGAGGAGAAACCGCAGGACACTCAACTTCCCAAAGAATGGTTGTGTACAGGAGGGGGTGTCAGGACAAGTCTGATCACTGGAGGAGAACACACTGAGTTTCCAGCACAGCTAGAAAACTGGCCACACTGTGCTGTCACGCCTAGTGTTTTCAGTTTTTAATGGGAAAGCAAAGGGACTGACAGGAACACCAGGGATTTTAGCAATACAAATAGAACAGGATATTTTTCATGCAAGTACGTGGTACAGCAGGCACATATCAGGAATATTAAATGTTGGGTTTACATACCCTTTACCACCTCTACTTGTAGAGTCATTATCTGACCTGCCTGCAGCCTCTGAGCCTTCAGCAGCAAAAGCTCTGTCTGATAAAGAGTCCTTGATGGATGGACAGATTCCGCTCTTATTGATGCAGTGCATGTGAAAATGGAGTTTTTCCTAGTTCTGCTACATGTATAGGATCTAATAGAGGCCTTAAGACAACTAAAACTTTTTCTATGCACTCGCTATCCCCAAACATCCTGTACAGATACTGAAAAACTCCTAACAAACTGTTTACACTTCCCAAATGTTTCACAGTCCATTACCCATTTGAGTCTTTTACTAAGAAGTAGGCCCTTCCTATGGTTAATATGGCAGTGGTTCCTGTGCAGGATGCTCCAGTAAGTAAGTATCCCATAAATAAACATTTGGAGATTCTTTCAAAACCCATGTTTGCTCTGACAGGCTCTGCCTTGCAACTGGCTATGGATGTGATACTAGTCTGTCCTGATGTCCAACCCGTGGTACTTTACCATATATTGCACTGCTTTCAGGTCCCTACAGACAGTAGTCTATTTTTTGGTAGCGTTAGCTGTATAAAGTCACGTTAAAAAACACGTTTTTCCGCATTTTCTAGCATTTTTGCATTCTTATTTAGCTGCATTTTTCCACGTTTATTTTTTTTAGTGTTTTTTTTTACCAGCATTAGAGAATTTTTACTGAAAAACTTCTCTACAAACCAACTAGTTCTGGGGTTTTTTTCCAGCCAAAAAACGCCCCTGCCAAAAAACACTGATTAAAGCCTATGTGTGCATGGACACATAGGATAACATGCTTGGGAGTTTACTGGCTGTAGAAAAAAATGCCAAAAGCCAAAAACAGCAGCTGTAAAAAGATCCAGTGTGCATGAGGACTAATAGTTAAATTGCTGGTTTGTTTCTTTCACACTAGATATATCTTCTGTCTTATGTTTCTTTCTTATTCTTTTGTATGTTTTTATTTTCACACTGATCTATAAAAGATATAATGAAAATAATAAATGTGGCTTAAGTAATTTTTAAGGGGGCTGTAGGGATCACAAATGAGAACTGATTTGTAAAGTGCCTGTAATAGCAATGATCTCTAGTAGTCTCATCTAATGTGTCTCCAGTCTATGACAGCCTCCTTAAGCATGTCTCTAGCCTCCCAACAGCTCCAACAAAAGTTCACAGTATCTGGACAACCCCTTTAGCATGTCCACAGTCTCTGATATCTTTTCTTAGCATTACATGTACTAAAAATTACAAGCAGCCCTTTGGTGATGTCAGGGGTTACTCTTGAGGCCCCCTATAAGTTGACTGCCGCTGGCTTAGAGCAATGAACTATTGTGTAGACAGGGTAGTGGATATCTCCCTTTTTATTTCTCAGGAGTCTCTTTTCTGTAAACAAGTGAACTCTTTGGAGCCTGGCTCAACTTCAAGCCCTGGGCCTATAAATCCCACAAACCTGCAGACAAGTCCTCTTCAGTATTAAGGTAGGCCCCCACTTTCCATAATGGGGGGACCTCTGTTAACCTTTGCGGTCATCTGGACAGACAGCATATCAGATTCTTGCGTATTGGAGGTGGTTTCCCCCCTTCATGTTTTACAATCCTCTTGTGCCACCAAACAGATTAGCAGACCTCCATGCAGCCCTTGCAAGTCTCCTGAATCAAGGATTATTGCCCCAATTTCTATACAGAATGGATTGCAGGGATTTTATTCCAACCTTTTCTCAGTTCCCCAACCAAAAGGGAGTACTCATCTCCTTATATTTTAATACTGGTGCAGAAATGTCACATGGCATCCACCAGGTCGATCATAGTCTCCCACTTGTATGGACATCAAGGATGCATACTTGCATAACTCTATTTTTCTAGTGCATCAGCAATTATTTTGCTTTGCTATGGGTTTCCAATGCTTCCAGTTTGTGAGCCTGCCCTTCAAGCCTGTCCTCTGCACCCTTGTATTCATCTTGGTTCTGGCCCTTGTGTTCACCATGTTACTTTCCCAAGGCCTCCCCATTGTGGGATATCTGGATGACCTCCTATTGGAGGAACAGTTGTCAGAGGTCCTGGTTTACAATAAGGCATGGATAGATTGATCCCTCAAAATGTTCAGTTGGATCGTGAACCTTTAGGTAAATGGGTCTTATCATAGTCACAACTCAGGCCAAAGTTTTCTTTTCCCAGGATTGACCTAAAAGTCTGCACCCCGGTTCTGTCCAAAAGTTATACCAACTCTTTGCTTCTGCACGAGAGTCATTGGGATGATGGCGCCCTTCCTTAAGGCAGTTCAATTTCCACAGTTTCAATAGATAACACTACAGCTCAAAATTCTTTTATGGGAAAAAAATCCCTGGACAAGCCAATTCGACTGATGTTAAGTACCAGGCTATTTCTGGCCTGGTGGCTCAGATATTCAACTCTGGAGTAACAGAAATCCTTTGTTCTAATATCTTAAAGGATCCTCACAACTGATTCCAGCCTGACAGGCTGGGAAGAAGTTGTAAACACCTTGCTGATGCAGAGGACTTGGACATCAGAGGAATCGTGTCTCCCAATCAACATTCTGGAGCTCCAATCGATTTGGTTGTCACCACAATGCTGGACATCGTGACAGGAGGCTCATCTGATTAGGATCTAGTCAGGCAACACCACAGCAATGGCATATTTTAACCATCAGGGAGGAGCCAGAAGTCTTTGCATGGCAAGAGAGTTAGAATGGATTCAGTCCTGGGCAAAAGTTCACATTGTAGCCTTGTTGCTGGTTACATCTGAGGCGCAAACAGTCCGACAAGTTGGCAGCACCTGGATTTAGGGGGTGACCCCCACACCCGGAGGTTTTCCAGGACTTGTGTCACGGTTGGGGAAAGATAGATGTGGATGGCCTGCCTTCCAGGTTCAACAACAAACTGGACAGGTGTGTCTCCAGGTAAAGAGATCCTCTGGCATAAGCAGTGGATGGTCTGGTAACTCGGTGAGTTCAGAACTCCTTCCTCATCTGCTGCACATGCTCAAAATGTTGGGAATTCCAGTGAAACTTATAGTTCTGAATTGGCCCAGGTGGATGAGGTACTCTGACCTGATCAGACTCTTAGCAGACCCTTCCTGGGCTACCAAATCATCTGGATCTTTTTTCTCAAAGATCAGTTTACCATGGTTGTGGAAGTGTAGGTCTTGAGGGACCGAGTCCTCTCTGAATTGGAGGTTGCTTTAATGCTAAAAGTGAGGACGTCAACCCACCAGGTCTACTATTGTACTTGGAAGACTTGCTTTGCTTGGTGATAAGAAAGAATTTTTCACCCCAGAAAATATTCTATAGGACAAATTCTGACCTTTTTGTAATTCTGGTTTGGATCAGCATTTGGCCCTGAGTACCATCTTGGCACATGCAATGTTGTTCCAATGGCAGCTAACCTACAATTCTTTGATTAAGACTTTTGTACAGGGTTTCTGTCATGTCCCTGAATGATGTTAATTTAGTTCCTTTGGTTCTTCAAAAACTGCCCTTTACACCTATCCGGGATATTTTCCTTTCCACTCTTGGTAAAGTTGTGTTCCATGTCACCATCACCTCTGCAAGGCATGTGTCTGTATTGGCAGCTTTGTTCTATAAAGAACCCTTTCTGGTCTTACATAAAGATAAGGTGGTACTGAGGCCTTGAGCATCTTTTTTTTCTAAGGTGGTTTTGGCCTTTCATCTAAACCAGAGTATTATGCGTCCATCTTTCTGTCAGGTGCAAGTGCATCACAAATATACCTCTCTTTATTGTCTGAATGGAATTTGAACTGTGCATGTTATCCTCACAGCCACTGCTTCTGTTAGAAGAATTGATTCTGTCTTTGTCATACCTGATGGCCAAAGGGTAAACAACATCTCGTTCTACCATTTTGATGGCTTAGACAAATCATCATTCTTAAAGAGTTCCAGTCAAAGCTAAAAAAATTAAAAGTCTGCAGCTAAAAAAACTGTAGCTGCTGAGTTTTAAAAAACAGCCACCCACCTGTCCCACGATCCAGTGGTGCACTCACCGCAGTTGGTTTCACCGGCCGTCCTCGCTCCCCAGCACTCTGCTAGATCTGTGAGTGCTTTTTGACTCTTTAGCATTTGGTAGCTGATTCCAAGATTTGCAGGAATGCCACCAGATTCAGTTCTGATTTCTAGCAAGTGTAGCGCTAATTATTTGTTTTTTTAATATATTTTAAAGTTGCATTTCTGTTTGACAAAAAAGCAATATTTTTGTAACGAAACTTGGTTTTATTTATAAAGACGTTTTATATCACAGTGGATAAATCTGTGTCTATAGTGCATGCACAAAAACCTTAATACCATAAATAATAACATGCTATTAGATTTTTACTCCAGGAGTTTGGAAATTCTAGAGAAGTGCTTAAATAATGCATTTCAATTTGACTAAACCCATTAGATTTTAGTTGACTAAAATGTACTGGAGATTTTAGTCAACTAAAATACAACTAAAACTAAAACAATTCAGATGACTAAAATAGGACTAAAACTGAAATGGCATTTTAGTCAAAAGACTATGACTAAGGCTATTTCGAGATTTGATGTCAAAATTAACACTGAGGAAAACATGCATCCAATACATGTTTTTGTATTATGTTCAAAAATAACAGAACCGAAATTCACATTACACAGTCTTTTGAATTTTGGCAGAAAGTAATACAATCACCTGCAACTCCAGTGAGACCGGTAAGTTCTGCAAACCCCTGCACATTGGAAGTCTCCTTTTACTATTGTTGTGCAAAGAATATAGGAAATTTGTGCAGAGTTGAATTCAGAATTGAGAAAACTGGCAGCCACATCACAATGTTGCACAAGAATGGTCTGATAGAGGCTACAGATGTAGCCAATCTGAGTGTGATCTGTAATAATAAGTTATTGTAGCAAGTAATAGTTTGTTACACATTGTGACTATTTATCTCTGACAAAAAAAAATCCTGAAAAATTTGAGAAGCAACTTTTTCAGTGTAGAAAATGCAATAATCCTTTCACGGGGCAGGCTTTGGGGCATCGTATCATCCAATCTGATGAGAAAAGTTATAACAGAACCAGCAGCTTCCACTATGATGGACAAAGCTCTCATTTTCCTTTGTGATAGATGACAGATCTTCCTATTTGTTGGCATCCAGGATCAGGACAAAAGATCCTGCATCCTTTTGTCCCCTTGATGTATTGTAGTGCTTTTAAGAAGGTCAGAGCTTTATATAGCTTGCAACAGTGAAATCAAAGAACAGGTTCAGCTACAACAATACCCTGTTAAAGGAGGAGAGTCAGACAACCACAAGAACAGCTGCAGTTAACACTTCCATTCAAAAAGAAGACTGCTGCAACAGCTGAGATTATTGAGCATTGTCACAGTATGAAGTGTATTTATCGTACATTAATAATATTTGGAAGCATTAAAGAAACTTATTTTAAAAGTCAGGGCAGTTGTTTTTCATCTGTAGCAATCCTTTGCCCTATTTAGTGTGTCTTACCTTTCACATTATTTCTCTGCAGCATCTTTTTATGCAGTATGTAAAGCAGCAAGTCTTAGTCTGGGTAACATGGGCTGTAGACAGTCCTCTCTCTTTTTCAGTTTACAGGAGGCAGAGTCCTTCTTTGAATATCCTTGTCACCCAGAGGCGTAGCTTGAAAATTGTGGGCCCCAATGCAAACGTTGACGTGCCACACACACACTACCACCCACTGCTTAAACCATGTACCAACATGCTCCAAATGGCTAAAGAGTTATTTCAGATCTTTATTTACATATTGAGAGGGTCATTCAAAAGATTTTGGAGAAACTGTCCACATATTGACATATCTCTCCTATTCGTTTGAGTAGGGGTAGGCAACCTTTGAAATGTGGAGATCTACAGTACCTGAACAACATGAAAGCGATCAAAGATCTCCAGGATTCAGTACCCTTTCTTTTCTTTTTTTTTTAAGAAATTAACTAGCAAGGCCTAATTAAATAGTAAGGAAAATTTAGACTAATTTAATAAAACAAATGTCATTGTAAAAAATATAAACTTAGCTTACCTTAAAAGTGGACAGTGTTAGTCAGTAAAGCAGTGGACAGTGTTAGTAGGGCAGTGGATGGTGTTAGTAGGGCAGTAGACAGTGTCTGTATAGCAGTGAACTTTGTTAGTAGGGCAGAGAATGGGCTCAGTAGAGCATTGGATGGTGTAAGTCATTTTTGTTTATTTTTGTTATGTTATGTTTGTATTATTTTTTTACCAATTTATTTACTTATTTACAATTTCATTTTGTATTATTTTTTACAGTTTTATTTAGTAGCCCTGTTGGGAGCTTTGGTGAAACATCAGGGGTCTTAACTGAGACAGAGAAAGGAGATTGAAGACACAGACCTCCATCTCTGCAGCCTCAGCAGCACAGAAAGAATGGACAGAAATAGCTCTGTACAGAGCTTCCTGTTTATTCACAAAGTGAAGCATAGTAAACATATGGGTTGATTTACTTAAACTGGAGAGCGCAAAATCTGGTGCAGCTGTGCATGGTAGCCAATCAGCTTCTAATGTCAGCATTTTCAATTAAGCTTTCACAAAAAAAAACCTGGAAACTAATTGGGTTCTACACAGAGCTGCACATGATTTTGCACGCTCAAGTAAATTAACCCCATAGTTTACTATGCTTCAGTTATGAAGGAACACAATGAGTGTTCGTTACTGACCTTTCACTGTGTTATTCAGACAAGGATGGAGCCGGTAAATTACATACTTACCGCCCACCCCCTCCTGCTCTCTATCCTGAAGCCAGCAGCTCTGCAGGGGGCCAGGAGAGCACACAGGGGGCCCAGACAACAGAAAATAAGAGTAACCTGGACAGGAGGGGCAGCATATACAGGAATAGATCCCCTCCATTTTCCTCCTATAGCTGCTGAATGCTGGCGGGAGGGAGAGGAGGAGAAGCAGGATTTCAGCAGCTGCAGGAGGAAAATGGAGGGGATTGATTCCTGTAATATGCTGCCCCTTCTGTTCTGGTGTAAAATGGAATGTGACAGGCCATACGGGCCCCCTGGAGCATGAATTGGGTCACCATTGCAACCCCTGATGCTACACAAGTGTTGTCACTGTTTGTCAGGAATGGACTCAGCACTGGTGGTGGGACTCACCTGCCGTGTGGGCTGCAGTACCAGGACTGACCAGCGGGTGCTCTCAGCAGCCAGAATCTCACTCCTGCAGTCAGCCAACACCTGGGGCTGATTGCAGGAGGTGTATTTAAGGAAGGGCCAGACCTGCAGTCAAGGCCTTGGTGTTGTTTCCCATGAGCCCCTGTACCGTGTATCCTGTGTTCCTGTTCCTCAGCCTATCTGATTTGTTGCTGACTCTGCATTGTTCCTGACCCTGCTGACCGTCTCCTGTTTAATCCCTGGCTTGCCTGACCATCCTTCTGCCTGATCCTCTGTACCGTGCTGCCCGTGAGTTACTTAACCCAGCTTGTGACCCTGACCATTCTCTGTCTGATCCTCTGTACCGCGCTGCCCGTGAGTTACTGAACCTGGCTTGTGACCCTGACTATTCTCTGCCTGCTCCTTCGGTACCTCGCTGCCTGCACGTTGCTGACCTGGCCTGCCTGACTACGCCTTACACTACCCAGATGATCCATCCATCCTGCACGGATCTAGCCATCCCTGCTCACACCTACTGCTTCTTCACATCAGGCTTCCTACCTGCATATACCTCTGGCAGATCCCTCTACCATGAGCAGGTGTACTCAGGGGCCGCGACCTGGTTCCTGTCTGCTCCAAGTCCATCCCCACCATCAGGGGCCCTGGTGAATAAGCAGACTGGGACTTAGACTCTGCGCCCTGGGGAATCCTGTCCTGAGGACTGCTAGGGGTACCACCAGATGGTCGTTAACAGAACCATATGGCCGGCCTGACCCTTCCACCTCTCCAGCCCTGACTGCGCCTGTGTTCCTGCACATACTAAGATTAGTGGAAGGTTGGTTTATTTACTGTGCGTTGTATATTTGGGTAGCTAATAAAAAATTATATTATTATATCATTCCTGAAGCCTGTTACTTCCCTGTGTCAGTCCACACATTTCTGGTCATACCTGGATCCCTAACATTACACCAAGGCCCTGACTGCAGGTCTGGCCCTTCCTTAAATACACCTCCTGCAATCAGCCCCAGGTGTTGGCTGTCTGCAGGAGTGAGCTTCTGGCTGCTGAGAGCACCCGCTGCTCAGCCCTGGTACTGCAGCCCACACGGCAGGTGAGTTCTACCACCAGTGCTGAGTCCATTCCTGACACTGAGTGACGTAGACACTTCTGTTGAGTGTTCAGCACTTGAGTTCTCTCAAGGTCTAGAAGAGAATCTGCAGGTGATAACATCAGCTCAAAGGAACAGAATAGGCCAGCATAGGCTTGTCTGCAGCACTGGTTTACTTTTACTGGACTACTAGTCCCCAGTACCCAAAACTGGCAAAGGACCTGGAAGGCAGACTAAGGTGAGTATACCATGTACCAGAAGACATTTAATAAAACAAAATATAGAATGGGTGGAAGAGGTGTTAGGTTTTGCCCAGAGATTGGCTGTAATGCCTACTGTTTTGAAATCTGTTAATATCATGTGACTGTGTCTCATGTTGCCAACTTAAGCCTCTGCATTATTAATTCAACCTCAGATGCATCTTTTGAAATAGAAAGCAGAAAAGCCAAACCATGTGACCAAGTTTTGGGAGATGCCTTTGTGTTACATAGTTACATATAGTTACATAGGTAGTCTGGCTGAAACAAAGACAAAGGTCCATCCAGTTCAACCAAAAAAAAATAGTTATAATCCTATACCCACAGTTGATCCAGAGGAAGGCAAAAAGCCCAGCAAAGCATGATCCAATTTGCTCCTGCAGGGGAAAAAATTCCTTCTATTCCACTTTTTCACAGCTCTTACTGTGAAGAAACCTTTCCATATTTGAAGATGAAATCTCTTTTCCTCCAGACATAAAGAGTGCTCCATTGTCCTCTGTGATGACCTCAGGGTGTATAACTCTACACCGAGTTCACTATATGACCACTGTTGTATTTATACATGTTGATCCCCTTAATCTCCTCTTCTCAAGAGAGAATAAATTCAGTTCCTCTAATCTTTCCTCACAGCTGATCTCCTTCATGCTTCTTGTCAATTTGGTTGCCCTTCTCTGCACTTTCTCCAGTTCAGTTATGTTTACACAATGTATATGTATGAGGCAAGTTTTACCTTCCTAAAGTAGTTTTCACACAATGCAGAGGATTAATCCCTTAGGTTCCACAGTGAGCATAACAAGCATGTATTCCTGCATATACAGACTGATGTTACTGTTGTAGGTTTAGTAACACTTTAATAAAAAAAAGTGTGAGCATTTACAATCACTTTAAGCTAACAGCAATGGAGGTTTTTGTCCTGAATTACTTATTTAATCAGGTGCATGAACTTTAATTTTCAGTAAATAATGTATTGGAAATGCTTTTTCAAGACAGATACAGATTTACAGTCTGTGGCTTTTGTTTCTCCACTTTTTTGTGTCATACCAGTACAAACAAAAGAAATAAACATGAAAATGCTGAAGCATTTGTAATTACAACAATTTTCTGGCCAAAGTGGTGCATTATTTGACAGAAATGCAGGGGTGCCAATATTTTTGGCCATGACTATGTCTCAGAGATTCATACAAGAAAATCACTTGGAGTTCATTAATGGACATGGGATTAGATGTAAGTCAGAAACAGGTTAGATATACTGCTGTCTTTAGGAGGAAATGGATACTAGCAAACAAAAAAAACTGCTAGCCAATCAGGTATAACCCCTCCCACTTCCATCATGCTTCAGTTTTGTAGAAAGCAATAGAGTAGATCACAAACACAGGGGGGAGGGACCCATGTCCCCTAAAGAACTCCAAGAAACAGATTTTATAGGTAAATTCAAAAATCTTGTTTTCCTTTCCGTAAATTAAGGAACACAGGATCAGATGTACGGTAAGTAAGGGACAAGTGGGATGTTCAAAAGCAGTCCAACTGAGGGGTGGGCAAGCTGGGGAGAGAGCAAAGCATATTGAAATTTATACCACACATAGTGTAGAAGAAGTCAAGCCCAATTAAATGAATAAATAAATAAATGAAGAAGGGCCAATCAAAAGAAAGAAGCTACAACTAAGGAAAGGGGGCACCCAAAACAGAAACCTTGAGCTACAGATCAGGTCAGGAGACACCTCAAAGAGAAAAAAAACTGTAGCTAAGTAAACCAAGCCACAAACAAAGAAGGACAAAGCAATAATCCACCAAAGATGTAACAGTACAACACCTAAAAGGTGGGAGAAATAGACCAAACTGCAATGTGGTCAGTAGGAGAAATTAGAAAATATTTCCAATAGTGCAACATCATTTTTTTAGTTTTGGATAGAGTTGAGAGGGATTTGAAAACTTGTCAGTTTTTATTGCTGTCTGTGTCCCCATTAGGGAGATTCACCCTATTTTTCCTGTTCACCATTATCATTGAAAGTGAAAGTTAAAAGAAAATCACAAATTTTGGGTTGTCCATAGAAAAGTAATAGAGAGGAAACATACCTATAGGGACGCTAGTTCTGGTGATCTGGGGGTCCCCAAGGAATTCCCTTATTTGCAGAGATTTCCTTTCACTTCCTGTTTGGCTATCGGACAGGAAGTGAAGGGAAATTTCCCCAGTGGGACACAAATGATGCTCTATCCAAAATGAAAAAAAAAGTGTTGCCTATAGTTCTACTTTAAGACTAGCATTCCTAGCCCTTGACTTTGGGTAGATGAAGTAAGGACAAAGTGGGTATGTTTAGACAAATGTCAAGAAGAGAACGTCTAAGGCTCAAAAAGGAAATCCTAAGCAAGGGAAGAAAAACTTTCAACGGCACTACCTGGAAGACCTTAATAGGGAGCAGGTCAGAGAAATCAGAGTGTGATTCCAGAATCTTTCAGGAGATGGCCTCTGCTAAGGAATGAAGGGGGCTGGAGGTGACCATATCACTGAGGGTAGGCAGTATAAAGAATCCAGAGACTGGGTGATACATAAACCTACTAAACAGAGGTAGCCGTGGGAAAAGATTTCCTACTGATCTGAAGGCTGGGAAGGGAACAAGGTGGGTGCATGCACTACACTGCCTCTAGTAAATGACAGCTGTACTAAGCGCTTCAGAATAAACCATTGAAATAAAAAAAGGGCCAGAAATTCCAAAGAAAAAGGCATCCAAAGACTAAAGTTGTCACAAAATTCCTATTGCTGCAGTACGTCAATCTTACCAATGAACAAGAGAGATACTGGATCACATTTACAAGTTATGTCACATCTTCAAAACTGGATAGTACTCTGCAAAACACTGAAAATATTGCATAGGCAACTATGAGGTGATACAGAGCAGAGACCAGTGTGGAAGTATTACATATAATATTTGAATCTCAAAACAATAAACTCATGGAGAGACAGTATACAGGGACTGGGACAGAGCAAGGGCTGAACCGTGGCTTTGAGGTAATGTCACCATATAGACCTCAGTGGCCAAAGCCACAGTTACGTTCATAACAGTGTTCAGAGGCTCACTCACAATGCTAGAGTACAGAGACTGGTTGTGATATCACTCTGAAGCGGAGGAGCATTCTTCAGTTAAAATGGTTTTACTATGGAACACGTATCAGGATTTTGTGCCACATACAGGCTTAAACTGCAGAGCTCAAATGCCACAATAGGCCTATCTAGTTAGTGGATCATGAACTAGAATGACCATCATGACTGCTTTCTTAGATTATAATCTAATCATAATTATGGATCCAATATTTTGCCCACTACAAGTCAACAAAACACCAAGAATACACCTTGATACTCAAAAAAAAAACAGTTGCTGAGAGCAGGAGGGGTATAAATAGTTGGAGTCACTATGGGCAACAGCAAGGACAAATGGAGATAATACTCATTATGCGTTTGTGAATGCAGCAATGACAGGGAACTTCCTCACAACAAAAGGCAAAAACAGGGAGTGAAGAAATGTCTATTCAGATGTCCAGAGAGTAGAGCAAAAGTAAACAAGTTGTTTCCTCAGTGTACACTAGTCCTTAGAGATGAACTTGGGCATCTTCCAAACTCACCTCTAACCCAAACTATAAAATTCCCATTTTTTGTATTCCAATGAGCTGTTGGCTGGGTCATTGCCAACCAGCATCCCCCTGCACAGCTTACGTGAGCTGACCTGTACCGCAGCTCATTGGAGCTTGAGTAAGGGTCGGTTCACACTATAGAAATGCAGTCCAGATGCCTTCTGTATATGTTTCTGCATGCACGTTTTTGGCACGTGCCGGTGCATTTTGTATGCGTTTTTGTCGCGTTTTTGATGCGTTTCAGTTAATTTTTTCCCCTCTCTTTTTCTTCAGTTTAAATATGGACATATGTTCCAATGTGTTTTTGGTGCGTTCTGGTGCGTTTTTGATGCGTTTTACCGCGTTTCAGTACAGTTTTGTTCAGGAAAAATGCAGCCTGTTCTACTTTTTTTTCTGCATCCAGAACGCACTGGAACTGCAAGCACTGATGTGAACTATGACATTGACAACCATATAACCTACTTTCTGTGCATTTTGGATGCAAAAAAAAGCAACAGAAACACATGTAACTGGCCCTTAGGGCTACAGATGAGTTTAGAGGATGCCCAAGGGCATAATGGGCATAATATCAAGCCACCACGCTGTGCTACTCAGAGAAGAAAAAATTGTCTTGATCATTGTAGATTATGGTTACCATGATGAATACTGACAATTGCAGAGCCCTCTAGACTTTAACAGCAACAGCTAGGTATTTCTTAGCTTATCTTTGCTGTGGTACCACCCACATGCCTACTGAGTAAGCTATAAAGCACATTCATGCCAGACATTCTACATGAACTAGTGAATTCTGTGCAAATAGCTCTATGGATCAAATAACAGAAGGCTTGGTGATTGCCCCAGCATGCTAAGTTTAAAATGTCCCTAATGCCATATATCTGATACAGAGAGTAGGTGGCTCTCCCATGCAAAATCCTTGTTTCCTGTTTCTTGGGCAAGCCTGGACCTCCAGGCAGAGCATTTGAATGTTAAACAGAATTCTAAGAATGGTTAGCAAAAGGATAACAAGTATGACATATTTTAAATAGAGACTCTAAAAGCATAAAATCAAATATTTTTTTTTTTTAATAACTACATAGCCTAAGTGATGATATAAACTAAATCTGCACTTTCTAATATCACTACCTGCTGCCTTATCTATATCAACAGATATATATAATTTTTTTACACCCTCATACAGCACAAAGTGTACAACAGTGCTAACTGTACTACTAAATTAAATCCATAATTCAGTGCTCAAAATACATAATAAAGTGTTTTTTTTTTATTCTTTATTTTAGATTTAAAAAAAAAAATGGTGTGTGCAATAAAACGTAGCAAGAATAATATTGCTCATATACAGTACAGCTTGATCATTTCAATTAAAGGATAAGTATCTTTTAACCAAAAATAATAAATGTTCTTTTTTTGCAGGTAAAACAATGTGCATTTACTATTTTTCATTTTTGGAGCCTCTGTGGCTGTTAGCTTGTAGTTTTGCAATGCTTTAAAGACTGTCAGAACTTGTAGTTTTCCCATTCACAGAATACGGTGAATGAGTGATGCGGCCGGAGAAGCGAAGCCCTGCTTTTTACACTTTGACAGCTAGTGGCAGGAGATCTCCCGCTAGCTGTCAAACAGGGGCATCGGGGGGGTGGAGGATGGTCCTGTCATAACATGTAACATGTTACGAAAGGTGAACATGTGCTTTAACCTCCCTGGCGGTATTCCCGAGTGTAGCTCGGGGTAAAGTTTCTGTACCAAAAGCGGTAACCCCGAGCTACACTCGGGCTTACCATGCGGCGCTGCACAGGGAGTCCCTGCAGAGCTTACCTTGTCCTTCGCTCCCGCCATGTGTCCCCTGCAGCGTCCTCGGCCATCTCCTCCGGATGATGCCGGCATCCGGCTTCTGTGTTCCAGTCCCTGTGACGTTGGGACATACGGGCGCCGCCAGCAGCGGGAAATTAAAAATTTTTTAAAAATGTAATTTTTTCAAAACAAATTTTACATAGTAAAACATTGCTGTTTCAAACCATTTCACACACATTTTGTCCTGAGTGCTTTGTCCTGTCCCCTGTCTGCATTTTGACTTTTCTTTCTCCCTGGAAACTTAGAAAAGTCCATGGCGTCCAAAAAGCGTCCCTTTAGGTCAAAAGCGGTTTTAGACCGGCTAGAGAACAGCGATAGTAAATCAGAACCACTTGCAGAATTGAGTGATAATGATTCGTGGAGAAATTCATCATCAGACACTGAAAACAATTTTGCGACTTTGCTCAGTGATGTGCGAACTTGGCGCTATATTTAAAATGTCAGTGTTTTTGGTTTGATTATATTATTGAATTAAATGTATTATTATTATATTATTATTTTTTATGATTATTAATTAAATTATAATTTATGATTTTGTGTTTCAAATTTTATCATACCCGGGATGTTTAATAGACTCTTGTTCAGACAGATTTCAGTGCGTTATTCTTAAATATTACAGCCTACAATAAAAAAACTACATATTTCCATGCAAAATAATGGTACCGCTTTCAGCACCAAAAATCTGAAATAATCATACCGCTAGGGAGGTTAAGGCAGATCTCATATATATGCGCTATTGGGTCTGTGTATACTATTAAGAATTAAAAAAAAAAAATTTCATTTAGTATCCACTTGACCTCCAGAAGATTTACCCCTCTTCATGACTAGGCCGTTTTTTGCTATACGGCACTTCATTATTTTATCTGACAAATGCAGTCATGTAACGTTGTACATAAATTAAATTTAAGTCTTTTTTTTCCCTACAAATAGAGCTTTTTTTGGTGGTTTTTGATCACCACTGTTTTTTTTATTTTTTGCACTATAAACAAAAAAAGATCAACAATTTTGAAAAAATAACTATATTTTGTTTGCTTCCTGCTATAAAACATTTAAAAAATTTTTAAATCTAATTTCTTCATAAACTTAGGCCAAAATGTATTCTGCTACATATTTCTGGTAGGAAAAAAATCCCAATACTTGTATATTGATTGGTTTGCACAAAAGTTATAGGGTCTACAAACTGGTATATATACTGGAATTTTTTTCTTTTTATAATATTACGTGCTAAAAATATACACTGTCACTGTATTATTGACACTGACTGGGAAGGAGTTAAACATCTAGGGCAATCAAAGGGTTAACTGTGTGCCTAGCCAGTTATATGTATACACAGTGTAGTGTTTTTTTTAGGTAGTTTGCTGGGTTTTATTCCCTGCTTTGCAGGGAAACAAAATCCAGCACATCGCCGCTGACAGGACAAAGCTCTGCCTTATTTACATAAGCAGAGCTGTGTTTTGTCTCTCTTCTTGCTGATCAGCATGTGCCAATGGTCATCAATTGGCTGGCACATACTAATCAGCTTCTGCTGTGATTAATCACAGCAGAAGCGGCATTAAAAGAAATTTGCCCATGCCCCCTAAACCAGGAAGTACAAAATCACGTATCTATAGGTGATTTTGATTTTGTACAAGGCAGTCGCTCTGTAGCAGTACAGCTGCTATAGGTCGGTCCTTAACCACTTTCAGTCCGGACACTTTTACCCCCTTCCTGTCCAGGCCAATTTTCAGGGCTGTCATACTTTGAATGACAGTTGCGCGGTCATGCAACACTGTACCCCTATGAATTTTTTTAGCATTTTTTTTGAGACAGATAAAACTTTATTTTGGTGGTATTTATTCACCACTGGGATTTTTATTTTTTTGCTATATAAATGAAATGTCCAAAAATTTTGAAAAAGGTGTTTTTCTTATAAAATTTTGCAAATAAATAATATTTCTTCAGAATTCTTGGCCAAAATGTATTAGGCTATCTTTTTAGTAAAAACAAAATAACTCCAATTAGTTTATAACTAAAAATTAGAATTTTTCAAACTTTTTTTATATGTTTATTTAATTTTTTTATAATATTATTTATGGTTTTTATTTTATTTTTAAACATACTGTCACCCTAGCAGTACAGTGTCTGCTACTTGTGGGGGGTGATGAAGATTTTTTTTTTTTTTTTTTTTTTTTACACTGATTGCTTTTATACCCCTAAAGGTTGTAAGATCAATCACTTCTCCTCTCTGGCTGCATTCTTGCAGCCATTGAGAAATACTGTGAGAGCTGTGATTGGTCACAGCTTGTCACATGGTACAAGGCTGTTGTGAATAGCCTTGTGCCATGTGATCTCTGTGATCATTCACAGATTTCACTAGTAGAAAGCAATTATGTCAGGAAATGACATCTTGCTTATTACTATTCATGTGATCACTGATTGGCCAATCAGTGATCACATGATCGGGACCTCACACACAGGTCCCGTACAGCAATCAGTGTTCCACTGTGCCCGGAGGACACAGCAGGCACCGGATCGTGGTGCCGCACGCTCCCAGGGAGCGTGCACAGGCTAAAATGGCAGGCGCCAATTATGAACGGCAACCCGCCCCTGCACTGCTCCCGTCCGGCTGTTTATATAAATGGGCCGGACAGGAAGTGGTTAACTGGGTATCAGTGTGAGTTAGTGTAAGTGTGTTTTAGGTAGGATAAAAAAGAGCAAAATGTGCACTGTTGTTTCTGAGCCCTACTATGGGAACAAACCACAAATAATATACACGTATGTGGTATGGCTGCAATTGTCAAGAGGAGGGGAATTAGTTTCAGATTGTTCCTTGGTTTTAGGTCATGGTAATAGCAAGTAATTTACAGCTACATTTAAAATAATTTTTTTTTTAATAATTTGTGCCAGTTTTCCTTTAATAAAAAAAGAGGAGATATATATTACACTTTACCACCAATTGAAAGTCCAATTTGTCCTGGAAAAACAAGGATACATACTAAACTGTATGCTGCAACTGTCCCATGTTGGCTCAAAGTTTAAGAATGGAGTGATCACGTGATTGCTGTTCGCTCAGCTCTTGGTCTGTTCCAAGCGGAGAGTGGTGACTTGCGGTTACTGCTCTCCGCTCTGCTTCTCCAGTACTGGAGCACCAGGCTGGGGGGGGGGGGGGGAACAGCTGGCTCTCAGCCACACACTCAAATGTGGAGTCAGCTGTCAATCAGACTGCAGGGTGGATCCCAACAATATTGCCAGGATCCTTCCTGAGCCTGCCCCACTCTGCCTGCTAACTGACTCTGGGTCAAAAGAGGACAAAAGTTAATGTACTCCTCTGACCCACATAAGAAGTACAGCTAAAAAAGCTTTGGCCATACTTCTCTTTTAACTGGCTCTAGTAACAATACATTATTAAAGTGTTCTAGTAAAAAAGTAACAGTGCTTCAACCTTCAGATTAAAAATTTCATTTGTTCTATGCATCAACACTGTGTCTTGCCAAGCACTGTCGCTTTACTAAAGTGCTTTAATGAGGAATTTTTGCTGAAGCATTTTATAATGGATTTTTGAGCACTGAGTATTGATCAATTATGGATTTAATTCAGTAGCACTATTGCACAGTTAGCATTGTATTAGAGCATTAAAAAAAATGTACCAAAATTTGTTCTCATGCACGTGTAGCACCCTCTAGTATGCTACTAGAGTAGTGTAGTGTATTATAGGCAAAATCATTGTGTGTGACACATGATAGCTGTGTGAGTCATGTAATTAAGATTTGGTTACTGCAGATCAGCTGGATGACTCAACAGGTTGTGGCTCTGTCGCCTCCTTCTGACTCTGGAGGACCATAGAACCTTCCAGAAGTCAGTTAGAAGGAAAGGGTGGAGGCTTAATTTGCATATTCATGGAGGGGTCTGGCCAATTCCAGGTTTGGAGACCCTGGTAGAGTGGTGGACTGGCCTATAAATATGGGAGAGTCAGGCTGACGGAGGAGCTGGGTGGAAGATGGGGTGCTGAGGAGACTATTGTTGCCTAGGAGGGGTCCCCTAGGTCTGAGGGGGGGTTGGGCTCGGGCTGGCTCAGGAGGATACATTCAGCAAAGAGGCGTCAATGGGATCAAGGCCTGGAGCAGCAGGGAGAAAAAAGGACAGTGTGAGTACAGTAGCACAATCTGGGATTTACAAGCAGAAAGACTGCCACATGTAGCAAGATTTCTAAGGACAGCACTGGGCTCATTTCCTAATCCTTGTCCCAGGAGATCTTCTGAGAAGCCAGGAGGGCTTGTAGTATTTGCAGGCTGTGGAGCCAGGAGCAGATCTACAGGGGGAGATGAGACATCTCTGCATGTAGCTACAAGAAGAAAAACTTATTTTTGAGGGGCTGATAGTTCCTCACCCATAAAGGACAGCTGTTACTGATCCAAAATGACTGACAGCTTCCAGGAAAAGAACAGTCCAGGATCTGCCTTTGTACATTATTACTATTATTATTATTACTTCGAGTTTATATAGCGCCAAAGGGTTTGCTCAGCACTGTACAATAGAGGGGGGGACAATACATGGCACAGTACAACAACAACAAACAACGTACGAGGGGTAAGAGGGCCCTACTCTTTCGAGCTTACAATCTAGGTGGGAGGGGGTAAAGGTACATAGGAAGGAAGCGTCCCTCTTCCATTGATTCAAGCCAAACTGGGCATCCCATAATTCATATTTCCCTATCCAAGTTGATTTCCCCTAATAAAACAATACAACCAACCCCAGGGACTGGTCATGGTCTTTGGATGCAAGTCTGTGAGAAATACCTGTTGCCTGGCTGTGCAGAAAGAGGCTTAAGGATACCCACTAGACAGCGGTCCCCACGAGGGTAGCGCTACACACGTAAGACTCTAATGTGAATCATAGCTAATGACTGTTCCTGTCTGTGGAGCCTTTGAATATTACATCAATTTGGCAGATCTCACAGGTAAAAGTCTCCAGAACCTAGCCAGTCTGGAATCTTGTAGATAACAGAATTTATATTAAAACTGACCATATACTGATCGAAATTCAGCCAGTTCAGCAGGGACCGGCAGAATTTCTGTCAGTGTGGGGCAGTTCCCTCTTGACAAATGTCAATTCGCATTCTGTTGAAAAGACATGCTGGAAGATTTTTCTCATTTAGCGGCTGTTCCCAATGGGCTGATTGATGTACTCTAACATAAGCGGGAGCACACAATGCATCCAGGGGAAAAATCTGTTTATGTTTAGCTCATGGCTTTGGTTTAATTGTCCATGGCCAGCTTAAAATGGAAGATAAGATTAACTATAACTATTAAAAACATTCCCTCCCTCCTTCTCCTACCTATCCTGCACACCCTACATAAAAAAGATCTATATACAGTCAGGTCCATAAATATTGGGACATCAACACAATTCTAACATTTTTGGCTCTATACACCACCACAATGGATTTGAAATGAAACAAATAAGATGTGCTTTAACTGCAGAATGTCAGCTTTAATTTGAGGGTATTTACATCCAAATCAGGTGAACGGCGTAGGAATTACAACAGTTTGCATATGTGCCTCCCACTTGTTAAGGGACCAAAAGTAATGGGACAGTTGGCTTCTCAGCTGTTCCATGGCCAGGTGTGTGTTATTCCCTCATTATCCCAATTACAATGAGCAGATGAAAGGTCCAGAGTTCATTTCAAGTGTGCTATTTGCATTTGGAATCTGTTGCTGTCAACTCTCAAGATGACATCCAAAGAGCTGTCACTATCAGTGAAGCAAGCCATCATTAGGCTGAAAAAAACAAAAAACCCATCAGAGAGATAGCAAAAACATTAGGCGTGGCCAAAACAACTGTTTGGAACATTCTTAAAAAGAAGGAACGCACCGGTGAGCTCAGCAACAGCAAACGACCCGGAAGACCACGGAAAACAACTGTGGTGGATGACCGAAGAATTCTTTCCCTGGTGAAGAAAACACCCTTCACAACAGTTGGCCAGATCAAGAACACTCTCCAGGAGGTAGGTGTATGTGTGTCAAAATCAACAATCAAGAGAAGACTTCACCAGAGTGAATATAGAGGGTTCACCACAAGATGGAAACCATTGGTGAGCCTCAAAAACAGGAAGGCCAGATTAGAGTTTGCCAAACGACATCTAAAAAAGCCTTCACAGTTCTGGAACAACATCCTATGGACAGATGAGACCAAGATCAACTTGTACCAGAGTGATGGGAAGAGAAGAGTATGGAGAAGGAAAGGAACTGCTGATGATCCTAAGCATACCACCTCATCAGTGAAGCATGGTGGTGGTAGTGTCATGGCGTGGGCATGTATGGCTGCCAATGGAACTGGTTCTCTTGTATTTATTGATGATGTGACTGCTGACAAAAGCAGCAGGATGAATTCTGAAGTGTTTCAGGCAATATTATATGCTCATATTCAGCCAAATGCTTCAGAACTCATTGGACGCCGCTTCACAGTGCAGATGGACAATGACCCAAAGCATACTGCAAAAGCAACCAAAGAGTTTTTTAAGGGAAAGAAGTGGAATGTTATGCAATGGCCAAGTCAATCACCTGACCCGAATCCGATTGAGCATGCATTTCACTTGCTGAAGACCAAACTGAAGGGAAAATGCTCCAAGAACAAGCAGGAACTGAAGACAGTTGCAGTAGAGGCCTGGCAGAGCATCACCAGGGAGGAAACTCAGCGTCTGGTGATATCTAAGCGTTCCAGACTTCACGCTGTAATTGACTGCAAAGGATTTGAAACCAAGTATTAAAAAGTGAAAGTTTGATTTATAATTATTATTCTGTCCCATTACTTTTGGTCCCTTAACAAGTGGGAGGCACATATGCAAACTGTTGTAATTCCTACACTGTTCACCTGATTTGGATGTAAATACCCTCAAATTAAAGCTGACAGTCTGCAGTTAAAGCACATCTTGTTTGTTTCATGTCAAATCCATTGTGGTGGTGTATAGAGCCAAAAATTTTAGAATTGTGTTGCTGTCCCAATATTTATGGACCTGACTGTATGTACCTTTTATAACCCTGTCTGGTCCAGTCCTGTGATCCAGCAGCTCCTTCTCCCCTGTGCCAGACAGCTGCAGAGAAGAGGACAGACCACCAACAACTGAGGGACCTTTGGAGTCTATGGGTGATGGGAATGGGGAATTCACAGACGTTGTCATGTGCTCCCTTACACAGGGGTGCCTGAGCTGCTGGATCACATGACTGGACCAGATTGGATTAAAAAAAGATATGTACGGATTCATGAAAGACAAACGTTGTCAAGCAAATCTGATTTCTTTTTATGAGGAGGATTGCTTTAAAAAAGGCCTGGATTCTTTCTTGGATACACAGAATACAACTGTATACTATTTGTAGGTAAAGTTTATCCAGGGAATATCCGATTTTTCCCCTATGTGATGAAAAAGAAAAGTTAAAAAAAATGTTTTTTTTTATTGTACAAAATGAAAGTTACACCCAAGCACATACAATCCCCCCCCCCCACATATACGCACGTACAAACGTAAAAGAACACGCTAGGGCACCTACACATGAAACCATTGATTGCGATATACATGTTACATATCACCTCGCACGACAGAATGAGGGCAATAATACTACCACCTCCTCCGTAACGCTAAACTGGTGACCTATAAGGAGCTTTCAAAGTGTCACATATAGAAAGTATAGGGTACCGAAGTTCGTCGCCATTTCACGAGTGCGCACAAATTTAAGGTTTGACAAGTTGGGTATCTATTTACTCGATGCAACCTCATATTTTACAAAAAATGGGGTAATTTATTGCTTTTTTTTGCCCTAAAATTAACTTTTAATTATTTACTGAAATTTTGTGGTAATATCATGCGACATAAAAAATTGGAACTACCGCTATTTTATTCTTTAGGGTCTCTGCTTTCAGAAAATATATCATATTAAGGGGTTTTATGTAATCTTTAGGCCTAAAAAGGTTTTTTTAAACGTGTGCAAAAAATGCAAAAACGGCTCTGGCAGCGAAACGGATAAAGGATAAGCCCTGACCAGGGGCGGACTGACAACTCATGGGGCCCCCCGGGCAATAGGGGATCATGGGACCCCGTGTCCTTGCCCAAACTCAAAAAAGCCTATGAAAAAGGTACCAGGGGCATCTTATGGGGCCCCCTACTGACCCCAGGCCCTTGAGCAGTGCCCGATTTTCTAAATGGTCAGTCTGCCCCTGACCACCCTTTCCTGAGGAGAAGCCAATCGGTGCTCATTACACTGCAAGGTCTCTCTCCTCCCTGCTAGTCCCCGCTGCAGTGCTTGGAGAGAAGTGGGAGGGGAGGAGGAGATAAACAGCGCAATGTTAAAATTATTTCACGTTTAACTCACCATAAAGCCTCTTTTTTTTAAAAGCCCCAGACATTCCTAACAGCACCTCAGATTTAAATACGATTTTGGTTAATTTTTTTTTTTTCTTCTTTTATCTGGACAAGTAGATTGTCATGAGGGACAAGTAGATTGGGGCCCCGATTAAGTCCCTGGACAAGTAGTTTTTTCAAAAATTTCCACACCCCTGCAAGTTGTGCATAGCAACACATAAAAAAAGCCCCTTAATGGCCTGGGTACACTCCGCTAAGTGTAAAGGGCAGCTAAGGGCCGCAGGCTCAGGAGCTGCATGAAAGCTGCAGTATTACTGCTATGATATGATTAACCTTGCTCCTAGATGACCAGGTATTTAATTACATTCCTGGAGAACAGTAATAGCTGTGGTTCAAGATATTTGATATGGAAGCATGGTGGGAAATAGGTAGATATTCATTATATGATAATAAAATAATGTATTGCTCAGAATGGTATTCAGCACTATGTCATCAATCCATTCCACCGTACTACCTGCATCTGCATCTAGAGACTGATGACTGATAGATTACACAGACAGACAATATATTGAGTTTTTCCAGTTTGAACACTAGGACTACTAGAACACTGTAGTTGAGTTGTTATTTTGGCTGACTTATCAATACAATGTATTTGTTACTTGCCCTAAATGAATAGATTTAAAAACAGGGAACCTTGTTACTGAAATGTAGAGTACAAAAGTAAGAGTTGGTATGTGGCACCATTGTAACATCAGCAGCTATTGTCAGGAGGAGTATTCTTAGCCATCTGCCAAAGCATTGTTACTTTAAATAAGAACACATATGGGATGGAGCTGCAGAAGCATAGGGTTTCTGTAACCTTCAGATCTTCTTTTGTCTCACATATCATCAGACTGCGCAACAATGTGTCAAGACTGGAGACAAGGGAAAGGCTTGTTTGAGGATGGGGCTAACCTACCTAGCACTGCCAAAAGTGGGCATGAGTTTATTTATAACTAGTTTGGGGGGATATTTATTGTCTCGCTGGACAGAGTCCTTAGATCTGGTCTTAGAAATCCACTGGCAGCAACACCTGACAAAGCAGCACAGCAATGGTAAGCAAATATTGGATGTATAATAATGTGGGTACTCCCAGACATAGAATCCTGGGAATTAATGAAAGGCACATAAGACAATGGGAACATTACAAAAAAGAATGTATGAATGTTTGACATTATATCCTATTATTTAAACATCCAAGTTGCTCTTGTGTTTTGTACTACTTAAAGTTGTAGCCCTTTTAGTATCTGCATGGTGAACTTCATTACTAGAAAGCGAAGCAACACGTTATTTAACATTGCTGAAAAAAATATGCTGACTACTTAATGCAATACTATAACCATGTGTGGCCTTATTGTTTATGCAGCTATAAAAATACATAATGTATATAAATGTAACATATCAAAGCATAAAAAGAGGCTGGACCAATATTTTAGTCCTGCAAGTAGAAGCACAATTACACACTACATGTTATGTTAGGGGTAGAGAACCTCAGCACTCCAGCTGTGGTGAAACTACAAATCCCATCATGTCTCTGGGAATCTTGACTGTGGCTGTCAGTCTTACAATGCCTCATGGGACTTGTAGTTCCACAACATCTGGGGTGCCAAGGTTGTCTACCCATGGTCTATGCTATATTTTAACATTAGGATCTTTACTTTCAGATTTGGAAAGAAAAAACTATAAAAGGTTATTGTCATTTTGTCATATTATTATTCATTTGACATAACAGATATGATTTGTGGAACTTAATTCTGTATGCTATAGCAGACCTCCCATTTTTCTGAGATGATGAAGCACACAGTATATAGGCAAAGGTCATGTCCGTGTCACAGCCCCTGTTACACGGACCACAAAGATCTAATATAAAGAAAATTATTGGCTAAACCACACAAGCAAATTTTTTACTTCCATTTTTCCTTTAAATTGGCTTTTTAAAATAACAAATGCAGTAATGTAGAGGCTGGATAAAAAGTTTGGTGTAGCACAACATTTTTGGTAGTAAAATAGTACATTTTGTACACATCAGACCAAAAGGAGGGTACAATTGAGGAACAGAGGGATTTGGTCTCAAAAGACAGACAGTCCCTCCAAAAGAGGGACAGTTGAGAGCTATGGCTATAAGCAAGTGATTGATACCCAAGGGTCAAACATATTAAAGTCTCTACTGCCTGGTATCAAGGCAGGAAAAGAATTTTAGTTTTTCAGAACTTGCAATGTCAGTTGCACTGTGTACATTTCCGTGTGCTCTATAACTAAATGATGTAGGGACACAGGGAGTCAGTGGAAAAAGCCATAATTATCAACCATATGACTTTTTAATACCATTCTTAAAAACCCTTTCAAATGTACTGTGATTTATGGTAGTTCACTCAGGCTTAAACAACATTGTAGATAAGTTTGCAAATGTTTACATAAATGCTGGCATTATGCGTGATATGACTTTGTTCTAATCAAAGCCTGTTGTGTTTTCTTCCTATTGTCCAATGTGTATTTTTAGTGCTTACAATGCAGCACAAATCTTTATCAAGAAAATGTAAACTGTAAATACGCAGCGCCATCATTGGATACTCTGGGGTTGATTTACTGAAGGCAAATAGACTGTTTACTTTGCAAGTTAAGTTACAACTTGCAAGGGAATTTTCCCCAGAGCTTAGTGAATGAGGTGAAGCTCTGCCAACATCCATCATTCAATCATGTATAGCAAAAATGCTGTTTTTTATTTCCCTTGCATGTGATTGGGTATTATTTACAAAGTGAAATTACATTCACATACATCAACCACTAGGGAGAATTACCTAGTAAGGTACAATTTCTCTTGCGAATTGAACAGCCTATTTGCCTTTAGAAAATCCACCCCACTGAGCTGTGGAGCTCAGTGATCTATATTGTGGTGATCCACTTTATGGATCTTTTCTTTTCTTCTCTGTCAGCAGCAGAGGGCAGCCCTTACTTAACCACTTGCCTACCAGGCACCTATACCCCCTTATTTACCAGGCCAATTTTCAGCTTTCAGCGCTGCCGCACCTTGATTGACAATTGCGCGGTCATGCAACATTGTACCCATATGAAATTTTGATCATTTTTTTCTCACAAATAGAGCTTTCTTTTGGTGGTATTTAATCGCCACTGGGCACTTTACTTTTTGCGCTAAAAATAAAAAATTGTAAAAAATTTGAAAAAAAAAAAGTTTCTTTGTTTCTATTATAAAATTTTTCAAACAGGTATTTTTTCTCCTTCACTGATGTGCGTTGATGAGGCAGCACTGATGGGCACTGATAGGCAGCACTGATGGGCACTGATAGGCAGCACTAAAGGGCACTGATAGGCAGTACTAATAAGGTGGCACGGATAGGCGGCACTGATAGACAGCATTAATGAGGTGTCACGGATAGGCGGCACTAATATGCAGCACTGATAGGCGGCACTGATAGGTGACACTGATGATGGGTACTGATAGACGGCACTGACTGGCATCACTGCTGGGCACTGACTGGCGGCACTGACTGGCACAACCCCTGGGCACTGACTGGTGGCACTGACTGGCAGCACTGGTGGGTGGGCACAGGTGGGTGGCACTGCTGGGCACAGGTAGGTGGCACTTCTGGGCACAGGTAGGTGGCACTGCAGAGTGGCACAGGTAAGTGCACTGCTGGGCACAGGTGGGTGCACTGCTGGGCACAGGTGGGTGATCTGCTGGGCACAGGGGGGTGCACTGCTGGGCACAGGTGGGCGGAGCTAGTGGGCGCACTGCTGGGCGGAACTTGCGGGTGGCACTGCTGGGCACCGATCATCAGGGCACTGATCATCAGTGCCCTGATGATCGGTGCCGATCCCCGCTCTGACAACTGCCGGTTCTCGGCAGTACTTTCCTCACGATCTGACAGCGTGAGGAAAGTGCAGCCGAGAACCGGCACTTGCATTTCCCTCTGATCAGCGTGTCATTGGACACCGCTGATCAGGTGGTAAAAGGCCGCTGTGATTGGCCTTTTACCACATCACGTGATTAGCTGTGTCCGTAGGACACAGCGATCACGGAGATCGCCGGGTACGCGCCAGGAGAGCGCGTTCTGGGAGGACGTCATATGACGTCCACTCAGAACTGGCCGGGCGCAGTGCAGCCGTCATTCAGTTATCTGCGGTCGGCAGCTAGTTAATAAGATCAGGGGTGTGGAAATTTTTTAAAAAACTACTTGTCCAGGGAATAAATCGGAGCCCCAATTTACTTGTCCCCATTAAAAAAAAAACAAAACAAATTTTTAAACCAAAACTATTTAAATCGAAGGTGATATTTGGAATGTCTGGGGCTTTTAAAAACAAAAGGGACTTTATGGCAACTTAAACGTTTAATATTTTTACCATTGTGCTATTTATCTCCTCCTCTCCTCCCTGCCTGTCTCCAGCCCCACCCCTGGGGACTAGCAGGGAGGGGAGAGACCTTGCAGTGTAATGAACATCGATTGGGTGCTCTTCAGGAAAGGGGAGTATCCGGCTCATCTTTTATCTCTTTCGCTGCCAGAGCCGTTTTTGCATTTTTTGCACAAGTTTAAAAATTCATTTTAGGCCTGAAGATTACATAAAACCCCTTAACACATGTTTTCTGAAAGCAGAGACCCTAGAGAATAAAATAGTGGTATTTTTTATTCCGCATGATATTACCGCAAAATTTCAGTAAAAAATACTAAAAGTTATTTTTAGGGCACAATAAAAAGCAATAAATTACCCTATTTTTTTGTAAAATATAAAAGATGAGGTTACGCCAAGTAAATAGATATCAAACTTGTAAAACCTTAAATTTGTGCACGCTTGTGAAATGGCGACGAACTGCAGTATCCTATATTTGCTATAGGTGACGCTTTTAAAGCTCCTTATAGGTCATCAGTATAGTGTTCTGGAGGAGGTCTGCTGCTAGAAGTATTGCTCTCATTCTGGTGTGCGTGGCGATATGTGACGTGTATTGCAATTGACGATTTCATGCGTAGGCACCTTAGCGTTTGCTGTTACGTTTGTATGTGGGGGTGGGGGGGCCTCAATTTTTTTTGGGGGGGGGATAGTATGTGCTTGGGTGTAACTTTAATTTTTTACAATTAAAAAAAGTTTGCTTTTTTTTATTTTTATTTTTTTTCATCACATAGGGGGACAAAGTCCCCCTATGTGATGATTTTTTGGTGACAGGTTCTCTTTATTGAGGCATCCAGGGTCTAAAAGACCCCCAATGTCTCCCCTGTACTCCCCTGAATGTAATGCAGTGCCCATCACACTGCATTACATTCTTTCCTTGCTTCCGGAGACCCGGAAGTGACATTATAACGTCACTTCTGGGTCAGGACAAGAAGGGGAGTGGAGCGGATGTGTCCGCTCTCCTCCCTCCCCTCTAGCTGACAGCAGTGAGCTGGTCCCGGGCCCACAGATGGGCAGCAGAGCCTGGGAGAACAATGGTTCATCAGCAGCGGTAAAGGTAAATGGATCCCTTTCAAGATTTTTTAAAATGTATAATGGTACTAGACAGTGATGGCCATTATACCCGTTGTTATTTGTTATATCCCTAGAACCTCTATTGGCGACAGTAAGAAAGAGTGTAGATGTTAGAGGAATTAAAATAGGGGATGTAGATCACAAAGTAGCAGCATACGCAGATGACATGCTGTTTAATATCATGAACCCCAGATTAACGTTACCCAGTTTAACCACTTGCCTACCAGGCACTTATACCCCCTTCCTTACCAGGCCAATTTTCAGCTTTCAGCGCTGCCGCACTTTGATTGACAATTGCGCGGTCATGCAACATTGTACCCATATGAAATTTTGATCATTTTTTTCTCACAAATAGAGCTTTCTTTTGGTGGTATTTAATTGCCACTGGGCACTTTACTTTTTGCGCTATAAATTAAAAAAAGTGCAAAAAATTTGAAAAAAAAAAAAAAGTTTATTTGTTTCTTTTATAAAATTTTTCAAACAGGTATTTTTTCTCCTTCACTGATTTGCGTTGATGAGGCGGCACTGATGGGCACTGATAGGCGGCACTGATGGGCACTGATAGGCAGCACTAAAGGGCACTGATAGGCAGTACTAATGAGGTGGCACGGATAGGCGGCACTGATAGACAGCACTAATTAGGGGTCACGGATAGGCGGCACTGATAGGTGACACTGATGATGGGTACTGATAGACGGCACTGACTGGCATCACTTCTGGGCACTGACTGGCGGCACTGACTGGCACAACCCCTGGGCACTGACTGGTGGCACTGACTGGCAGCACTGCTGGGCTGCACTGGTGGGTGGCACTGGTGGGCAGCACTGGTGGGTGGGCACAGGTGGGCGGCACTGGTGGGCACAGGTGGGTGGCACTGGTGGGCACAGGTGGGTGGGCACAGGTGGGTGGCACTGCTGGGCACATGTAGGTGGCACTTCTGGGCACAGGTAGGTGGCACTGCAGAGTGGCACAGGTGGGTGCACTGCTGGGCACAGGTGGGGGCACTGCTGGGCACAGGTGGGGGCACTGCTGGGAACGGGTGGGCGGGGCTAGTGGGCGCACTGCTGGGCGGAACTTGCGGGTGTCACTGCTGGGCACCGATCATCAGGGCACTGATCATCAGTGCCCTGATGATCGGTGCCGATCCCCGCTCTGACAACTGCCGGTTCTCGGCAGTACTTTCCTCACGATCTGACAGCGTGAGGAAAGTGCAGCCGAGAACCGGCACTTGCATTTCCCTCTGATCAGCGTGTCATTGGACACCGCTGATCAGGTGGTAAAAGGCCGCTGTGATTGGCCTTTTACCACATCACGTGATCAGCTGTGTCCGTAGGACACAGCGATCACGGAGATCGCCGGGTACGCGCCCCCTGGGGCGCGCAGGAGAGCGCGCCCCAGGAAGGACGTCATATGACGTCCACTCAGAACTGGCCGGCCGCAGTGCAGCCGTCATTCGGCTATCTGCGGTCGGCAGCTAGTTAATAAGATCAGGGGTGTGGAAATTTTTTAAAAAACTACTTGTCCAGGGAATAAATCGGAGCCCCAATTTACTTGTCCCGATTAAAAAAAAAACAAAACAAATTTTTAAACCAAAACTATTTAAATCGAAGGTGATATTTGGAATGTCTGGGGCTTTTAAAAACAAAAGGGACTTTATGGCAACTTAAACGTTTAATATTTTTACCATTGTGCTGTTTATCTCCTCCTCTCCTCCCTGCCTGTCTCCAGCCCCACCCCTGGGGACTAGCAGGGAGGGGAGAGACCTTGCAGTGTAATGAACATCGATTGGGTGCTCTTCAGGAAAGGGGAGTGTCCGGCTCATCTTTTATCTCTTTCGCTGCCAGAGCCGTTTTTGCATTTTTTGCACAAGTTTAAAAAATCATTTTAGGCCTGAAGATTACATAAAACCCCTTAACACATGTTTTCTGAAAGCAGAGACCCTAGAGAATAAAATAGTGGTATTTTTTATTCCGCATGATATTACCGCAAAATTTCAGTAAAAAATACTAAAAGTTATTTTTAGGGCACAATAAAAAGCAATAAATTACCCTATTTTTTTGTAAAATATAAAAGATGAGGTTACGCCAAGTAAATAGATATCAAACTTGTAAAACCTTAAATTTGTGCACGCTTGTGAAATGGCGACGAACTGCAGTATCCTATATTTGCTATAGGTGACGCTTTTAAAGCTCCTTATAGGTCATCAGTATAGTGTTCTGGAGGAGGTCTGCTGCTAGAAGTATTGCTCTCATTCTGGTGTGCGTGGCGATATGTGACGTGTATTGCAATTGACGATTTCATGCGTAGGCACCTTAGCGTTTGCTGTTACGTTTGTATGTGGGGGTGGGGGGCCTCAATTTTTTTTGGGGGGGGGATAGTATGTGCTTGGGTGTAACTTTAATTTTTTACAATTAAAAAAAGTTTGCTTTTTTTTATTTTTATTTTTTTTCATCACATAGGGGGACAAAGTCCCCCTATGTGATGATTTTTTGGTGACAGGTTCTCTTTATTGAGGCATCCAGGGTCTAAAAGATCCCCAATGTCTCCCCTGTACTCCCCTGAATGTAATGCAGTGCCCATCACACTGCATTACATTCTTTCCTTGCTTCCGGAGACCCGGAAGTGACATTATAACGTCACTTCTGGGTCAGGACAAGAAGGGGAGTGGAGCGGATGTGTCCGCTCTCCTCCCTCCCCTCTAGCTGACAGCAGTGAGCTGGTCCCGGGCCCACAGATGGGCAGCAGAGCCTGGGAGAACAATGGTTCATCAGCAGCGGTAAAGGTAAATGGATCCCTTTCAAGATTTTTTAAAATGTATAATGGTACTAGACAGTGATGGCCATTATACCCGTTGTTATTTGTTATATCCCTAGAACCTCTATTGGCGACAGTAAGAAAGAGTGTAGATGTTAGAGGAATTAAAATAGGGGATGTAGATCACAAAGTAGCAGCATACGCAGATGACATGCTGTTTAATATCATGAACCCCAGATTAACGTTACCCAGTTTAACCACTTGCCTACCAGGCACTTATACCCCCTTCCTTACCAGGCCAATTTTCAGCTTTCAGCGCTGCCGCACTTTGATTGACAATTGCGCGGTCATGCAACATTGTACCCATATGAAATTTTGATCATTTTTTTCTCACAAATACAGCTTTCTTTTGGTGGTATTTAATCGCCACTGGGCGCTTTACTTTTTGCGCTATAAATTAAAAAAAGTGCAAAAAATTTGAAAAAAAAAAAACTTTATTTGTTTCTTTTATAAAATTTTTCAAACAGGTATTTTTTCTCCTTCACTGATTTGCGTTGATGAGGCGGCACTGATGGGCACTGATAGGCGGCACTGATGGGCACTGATAGGCAGCACTAAAGGGCACTGATAGGCAGTACTAACGAGGCGGCACGGATAGGCGGCACTGATAGACAGCACTAATTAGGGGTCACGGATAGGCGGCACTGATAGGTGACACTGATGATGGGTACTGATAGACGGCACTGACTGGCATCACTTCTGGGCACTGACTGGCGGCACTGACTGGCACAACCCCTGGGCACTGACTGGTGGCACTGACTGGCAGCACTGCTGGGCTGCACTGGTGGGTGGCACTGGTGGGCAGCACTGGTGGGTGGGCACAGGTGGGCGGCACTGGTGGGCACAGGTGGGTGGCACTGGTGGGCACAGGTGGGTGGGCACAGGTGGGTGGCACTGCTGGGCACATGTAGGTGGCACTTCTGGGCACAGGTAGGTGGCACTGCAGAGTGGCACAGGTGGGTGCACTGCTGGGCACAGGTGGGGGCACTGCTGGGCACAGGTGAGGGGACTGCTGGGAACCTGTGGGCGGGGCTAGTGGGCGCACTGCTGGGCGGAACTTGCGGGTGTCACTGCTGGGCACCGATCATCAGGGCACTGATCATCAGTGCCCTGATGATCGGTGCCGATCCCCGCTCTGACAACTGCCGGTTCTCGGCAGTACTTTCCTCACGATCTGACAGCGTGAGGAAAGTGCAGCCGAGAACCGGCACTTGCATTTCCCTGTGATCAGCGTGTCATTGGACACCGCTGATCACGTGGTAAAAGGCCGGTGGGATCGGCCTTTCACCACATCACGTGATCAGCTGTGTCCGTAGGACACAGCGATCACGGAGATCGCCGGGTGCGCGCCCCCTGGGGCGCGCAGGAGAGCGTGTTCTGGGAGGACGTCATATGACGTCCACTCAGAACTGGCCGGCCGCGGTGAAGCCGTCATTCGGCTATGCGCGGTCGGCAAGAGGTTAATGGGATTATTAAAACAATATGGTGAGCTTTCAAATTTGAAAATAAACCCCACAAAATCAGAGATTTTGAATGTTAACATTTCAAAGCAAGAAAAGCAGACCCTACAAAAGAACTTTCCATTTATATGGACGGAGAAGGAATTAGATTATTTGGGAATAAAGCTAACCCCCTCAATAAAAAATATATACCTGGTTAATTATATACCATTAATAAATGAAATAAAAGAAGAGATGAGAAGAATTTCAAGGGGTAGGGTCTCCTGGTTCGGGCGTATAAATCTGGTTAAGATGGTGATAGTCTCTAAAATCCTGTATAAATTTCATATGCTCCCAGTTCATACACCAGGATCGTTTTTCGGGATAATAAAAAAAATAATACTTAAATATATATGGGCTAATAAAATATTAGAATTAAATACAAAGTTTTGTGTAAAAATAAAGGGAAAGGGGGATTAAATTTGCCCAATATTAGGACTTATTACACTGCGGTGATGTCACCAGTAGTAGACTGGACTTATAATTTACTGGAGAACAGTTGGGTTAAAATGGAAAGTATTTTAAGTAATGCATGTCTTGAGAAAATTATTTGGATACCACGAAAGTTTCGCACTATGGATGAAACTAGTAGCACGTTGACACGGGAGGTTTTGAGAGTGTGGGATGGAACACATAAGCATATGGGGTGGAAGTATAATTCTTTGTTGATTCCTTTGGTGGGGACGGAGTATTTCCCACCACAGAATGACAAAATTTCAGGGAAGTGGTTTAAAAACAAAGATGCATGTTTAAGGGATATAGTAAATAAGGGGGAGTTGTACATGTTTCAAGATTTAAAAAGGAAAAAAGACTTATTTGTTGTATTAGATGTAATGAAATATTATCAATTAAGGCATTTTGTTTCAAAGCTTCCCCAGCCTTTCAGGATGCCGGAGGATGTGCTCCCATTTCAGAAAATGCTGAGCTGTGACAGAGCTCCAAAGCATATCAGTTCTAAGATATATAAGATCCTTATCGAATTGATGGGAGCTGGCCCCCCGCTGTTCTTAGAGAAATGGAAAGGGAGCTGGGAATGAAAATAAGTGAACAGCAGATAAATAAAATGTATAAATTGACACACGGGGCAATGAACATGAGCACGGTTTAAATGAATTATAGCTGTTTAACCAGATGGTATTTAACACCGAGTGTGGCACATAGACAGCGAAGAGAGGTATCACCGTTGTGTTGGAGAGGATGCAGATTAAAGGGAACTATGGCACATATATGGTGGGATTGTGTTAAAATACAGATGTTTTGGCAGGATATTATAGAAGTCATACAAGAAATATTGGGGATCACTATGCAGAAAGAGCCATGGGGATGTTTGTTCTATGGGTCAGAAATACCTTTGAAACAATACAAAAACAGCATATTATATCATTTAATTGGTGCAGTTAAGGTACTCATCCCAAAATTCTGCCAAGTACAGGAGCCCCCAACATTGAGGGATTGGATTGATAGAGTTGACGATATAAATAAGATGGAAGAGCTATGGCATATAGATGAAGATAAAATGGAACAGTTAAGAAAGGAATGGGTTAGCTGGCATGATTTTAAGACATCTAAAAAATATCTGGATGCGGTGGGAGGCCCAGTCGGATTGATGCCAGAGAACTGAACTGAAGATCAAGAAATGTATAGGAGGAGAGGATTAAAGAAAATAAATATAGTTATGTACAGGAAAGGATGGAAAGAGTTGGACAGAATTACATGGACCGGGGGAAAATTGGGAGGGGTGGGTAGGGTGGGGAAATGTGGGAGAATGGTTTGTATTTCTTATGTAATAATGATGAAAGAGTATTGTTTTAAGAATTGGAAAGAAATAAAATATTAAATAAAAGACATAATAAAAAAAAAGAACATACATATTCCACTGAGTATATTGTCATAAGCTGTAAAACTGTTGATGTGCAGAAATGTCTCTGCCTTTTCTTGTTTTTTTTTTTTTTTTTACGATTTCACTTAACTGTTTTAAAGTCTCCCAAGAAAGCAAAGAAGAGAGCTGAAGGGGCCAACTCCAATGTATTCTCCATGTTTGAACAAACCCAGATTCAGGAATTTAAGGAGGTGAGTAAACCAGTCAGATATTCTCTTAAGGCGTATACTGTTATTGTACTTGCTATGGGCCAAAGAGCTCAGTTGCCAATAGAGTAATACAGTAGTTTAAATTATAAATGAAAGTCAAGATCTATAAAAACAAAATGAAAATCATATATACTTTGAGAAAACAACCAGACATAAAACAGTGAAAAGACAACATTTCTACACAGCAAATGTTTCAAAGGTACAGAGCCTGCTTTCTTAGCACAGTCTCACTGCCTATGGCAAGGGGTCACTTTCTGTCCAATCTGTCTCTTACAAAAGTCCACATATTAACAAAATCAATAAAGGAAACAAATGAATAGAGGCTCATAAGAGTGAATATGAGTACTGTACTGTTTTCTGTATTATAATTGCTTTACAGGTAATATGTGCATATGAGCTGTAAATACTGATTGTTTAATTGTAAATAAAGTATGTAGTTTTCTTCTGTTTTCAATTGAATCTGTGGTTTGCCCATACGTACAAAACCCATGAATGGTCCCATGTGTTCCTTGTACTCACCACCCACACACACACCAGCCTGTATGCATGTTGTAGCATAGAGAAGGAACCCCATGTAAGCCACTAGTCATACTGGTTGAAGCTTATAATTGACAGTACTGCTGCTTGCTGATTGGCCATACAGTTCTGCGTCATTAGTGGAAGGGGGTCATTCACATGCTGCCCCATACAAAAAAATACCGACTATTAGCCTTTGCTTCTTTTCTTTACATATTACATCACTGTTTGGTATAGCATTAGTAAAAAAAAAAGTGTGTGGATGTGATCTCACGGACTAGCCCCTCATTGGGAATGTTTTTGCTGTTGGTGGACTTTGTATACAGTTGGAGGATGAGCAAAGAAATATATACTGTCTGACATCGTCCAAATATGTCTTATAGTTTGAGGCCTTGTGTACACTGCAGCTGTTAAACTGGCATTTAGGAGCAGTCTGGCGTTTTTTGTCTAAAGCTCCTGAACTCTCCTCTATGTTATCCTATGTGTCCATGTACACAGTCATTTACAGGCGTTTACAGGCAGCTGAGTTTACTGGCATTTTTCTGAAAGCAAAAAAAAACTGAGTTTACCGGCATTTAAAACACCAAATGCTCCTAAACACTCATAAACGCGTCTAAACACGTGTTTAGTGCCTCAGCATTAATTAATTTCAGTGCCCAGAATAAATTAAAACTCTGGGCAAGGAAATACCATATTTTTCGCTCCATAAGACGCACTTTTTTCCCCCAAAAAAAGAGGGGAAAATGTTAGTGCGTCCGGCATCTTTAGTGTGGGCACCCGGCTGTGACAGCCAGGTGCCCACTGTGCATGCGCGAGAAGCGCTGCGCTTTGTGAATGGTCACACATGACAGGTCCCAGAAGACGCCGGGCCATTCACAAAGCGCAGCGCAGTGTCACAGCCGGGTGCCCACACTAAAGGGATGACAACTCCGCGGAAGTGTCAAATTCAGGTATCCGCTTCCCCTCCCTCCCCAAAGGTCCGCAGTCTCTTGGTCATCCCCTGTACTGTCTGCAGTCTCTGGTCATCTCCTGTACTATGTCCGCAGTCTCTGGTCATCCCCTGTACTATGTCTGCAGTCTCCGGACATCCCCTGTACTGTCTGCAGTCTCTGATCATCTCCTGTACTATGTCCGCAGTCTCTGGTCATCCCCTGTACTATGTCCGCAGTCTCTGGTCATCCCCTGTACTGTGTCCACAGTCTCTGGTCATCTGTACTGTGCCCGCAGTCTCTGGTCATCCCCTGTACTATCTCCGCAGTCTCTGGTCATTTCCTGTACTGTGTCCGCAGTCTCTGGTCACCTCCTGTACTGTGTCCGCAGTCTCTGGTCATCTGTACTGTACCCGCAGTCTCTGGTCATCTCCTGTACTATGTCCGCAGTCTCTGGTCATCTCCTGTACTGTGTCCGCAGTCTCTGGTCACCTCCTGTACTGTGTCCGCAGTCTCTGGTCACCTCCTGTACTGTGTCCGCAGTCTCTGGTCACCTCCTGTACTGTGTCCGCAGTCTCTGGTCATCTCCTGTACTGTGCCCGCAGTCTCTGGTCATCTCCTGTACTGTGTCCGCAGTCTCTGGTCACCTCCTGTACTGTGCCCGCAGTCTCTGGTCATCTCCTGTACTGTGCCCGCAGTCTCTGGTCATCTCCTGTACTGTGCCCGCAGTCTCTGGTCATCTCCTGTACTGTGCCCGCAGTCTCTGGTCATCTCCTGTACTGTGTCCGCAGTCTCTGGTCATCTCCTGTACTATGTCTGCAATCCATTGGTTCAGAATATTTTTATTCTTGTTTTTCTCCCCTAAAACCTAGGTGCGTCTTATGGAGCAAAAAATACGTTAAATAAACTCCCAAACACCAAATGGTGCTAAACTCTGGTTTGAAAAATGCACCTGATGTGAGTTTTTAGCGCTGATTTTCTCCTGTCAGGAGAGACAATGTTTATAATAAACCAGTGTACATGAGGCCTTATGACAATTTCTAACACTTTTGGTTTATTTTAACATTTCTGAAGCATCCCAGTCTATGCAATTATACAAAAAGATGGCCATTGAAATTAGACATGGAATGCTCCTTAGCAAAATAAATAGCATGAGCCATTCCCATGCACTGGTCTGCTACAGTGATGGTGGTCCTCTCCTTAGAATGATGACCTTCAAACAATCTTTTAATGTCATCAGTTACTGTATTTCACATTCTCATGTATGGAAAGGACAACTATGTGTCAAAACCAGACAAACATACAGACAGAAAAACTTTCAGAATTATCAGAACTGGCTAACATTACTACTTTATTTTTGAATATGAAGGCATTTACCATCATGGATCAGAACAGAGATGGATTCATTGACAAAGAAGATCTTAGAGATACCTTTGCTGCTTTAGGTATGATCACTTTAATGAAATTTTATAGAGCAACATTAAGGGGAATATTTATAAAGCAGTGAATTTGACTATCACTAAAATTTACTACAGGTGAATCAGTCACTGTAATTTAAAACGCATGCATCAGGAAAATCCACCTATAGTGAACTGTTGGTGAATGTCACAGTTGCTGCTTTATATACAGTATATACTCTTTAGCCTAGAAAGAATGAAAAAGCATGATCTTACCTAATAAATCAAACATTTAAGGACTGCCAAAACCAAAGCACATATGGCTTAATAAAATACTAAAACAAATTATATTTTTATTATTATAATATCTTAATATTTGAGATATTTCTCATTGCAGTAATAGTTTCTATATAAATGAATTCTGACTTGTACATTGTACATGTAGGCCTCTCTTAGCTACATCCTGGGAGCAGTGCAGCCAGGCTTCATGAGGTACATAAATTGCCTATACCTATAGCAAGGGCATTATTCAGGTTTAGTCAGAGCTGTCCCAGTTTGTTTTTGTCTACAGACACCCCTTATCTGCATAGGCAGTTTTTTTCATAGAGGTGAACTAACCAATTAATTAATTATCTTTTTGTAATCTGTTTTTATACGCACTGTGTTAGGGTCACGTAGACTACATTATTGTCCAGCTGAGTAAGGCTCATCATTTATTTAATGTAGCAATGATGTTACCATTTTGTTTCTCTTACCATATTTTAGTGTCTTAAAATGCAAAAGGTTCCTTTGTAGAAAGTATAGAACCAGTGCTTGCTTGAAAGTAAGGTAGACTGCAGTAAGCACTGCTTAAACAACCTGATGTCTAAGAAAAAAGAAGTGGCAACATAAGGCATTTGGCAAAACACACAGTTAAAGTACCTTCCAAAAAATTAATGTGTTGTTTTTAAATCCAGACAGGCCTTCCACACACTACAAGGTAGTTATCATTTACTTTTCTCCGCTACAGTCAAAGAATAGTAACATTCCTCTCCTCCAATTAGAAAGATGCATTTATTACGTTCACAGCACTACAGAATGCAATAAAGCCTGATCGGTTTAAAGAATTTCCCCTCTCCCAGTCTGGTGGCCCATCCCACATGGAAGAAAACTATATTTGAAATATATTTCAAAAATACTCTTCCCAAATATATTGCCATATATTTGAAATGCTACAATTTTGGCCATATTTAATATATATATATATATATATATATATATATATATATAAATCTGAAGAATATATTTTAAAAAATATATATTTATTTAAATATATTCAGATTTTTCTTAACATATAAAAAAGTAATTTTAACATATATTTTTACATATATTTGTAAATGCATTCCAAAAATGTAGATTTGTATTTTTAAAGACATACAGTATATTTGAAATGTATTTTTAAAAATATGTTTCATATATTTTGTAATAAAAAAACGCATTTCAACATGCAGTATGTGTATGTATATATATATATATATATATATATATTGAATATGGTCAAAATTGTAGCATTTCAAATATATGGCAATATATTTGGGAAGAATATTTTTAAAATATATTTCAAATATATTTTTCTTCCATGTGGGATTCAAACCAGATGCATTGGGACAGCGGTGGTGTGCACTGACAAAAAGTATGGCATTCAGTACTTTTTTTCAGCACAGCATAGTGCAAAGCAATCCAGCGCATTGCACCATGCTGCAGCCCATAGATCCTAATGAAATGTCACTTATGGGATTACAGCAGACTAGTTCAAAGACATGCTGAGGTAATATTTAAATATACATTCAGGTATTTTTAATGACTGCATAACTGGTTTCAGTTATGGTCTTTTACATCTGCCTGTACTTACACTTTAAAGTAACATATAATCCCTTGTTATCACATGCTATGTTCCCAAAACATACATTAGTGAAATGTTATACATAACTTTTGCACATGTCCTTACAAGAAGCTGTAACATTATCCACATAATCATACAGGATTCAGCATTCATTATTACCACTATAGTGTATACAGCTGTCATCTGAATTAGGAAGAGCTAAAAATAGCCTATTTCAATAGTTGTGTATTGCCCTTTGATACTAGAAGCATCTAATTACAGACAGTTACTCAATATTATTAGGTATTGGAAATGTATCTATTTAGAGGACACCTAGATGGCTTTCTCAGTGAGGAACTAATCAATGGATTGCAAATGAATGTGACTGTTTGTGAAGTGTTAACACATACTTTCTGATATTCGACAAGGTCGTCTGAATGTGAAGAATGAAGAACTGGAAGAGATGTTACAAGAAGCCCCAGGACCAATTAACTTTACTGTGTTCTTAACAATGTTTGGAGAGAAGCTAAAAGGTGGGTACCACAGCATGAAGATATCTAAACCTCTAGCAGGCCACCTAGGTATCCTTATTTGAGTAGAAACCTTGAGAGGTCAGTTAGCTCATGTATGCTGTCAAAAAGCTTCCTTTGTGGCTGTAAAAGCCTCCACTGTTCTGGAAAAGCTTTCCACAAGAGTTTGGAGAGTGTCTGCAGGTATTTTGGCCTGTTCATTCAAACAAGTACTTGTGATATCAGGTAATAAATTTGGATGAGAAGGCCTGGCTCATAATCAGCATTCTAGTTCATTACAAAGATCTTCATTAGGGCTTTGATTGGGTTCTGTGCAGGCCACTTTTGTTCCTCCACACCAAACTCAGCAAGCCATGTTTTATGGACTTGAATATGTGCACAGGGGCGTAATCATGCTGGAACAGAAAAGGGCCTCCCTCAAGATGTTCACTCAAGCTTGGAAGTACAAAACTGTCTAAAATTTCAATGAATTCTATAGTGTTTACTGGAAAGTCTTGAACTCAATAATTTGTAGGGATGGCCACATAGTTTTAGCTGCATAGGTAGGTATGATCGTCAGGTGTCTGTAAATGTTTGTCCATATTGTGTATGTATGCAGTGTACCTATACTTGTATAGGAATTCAGATATCTGACCTATCTAGAACTGTTATGCTGCCCTTGTGTTGTATTATCTGCCATGGTATACAACAGAAGGAAGCAAAGTGTGAACTGCATGATTACTGGAATGGACATCACATGTATCTGGAATTTGCTTAGCATTATGACTGATTCCTTTGAAATATGTACCAATCTGATAATTTCTTGCACTTGTATATATTTAGTCATCTATGCTAAAAAAAATACACATACAATTATGTCATTTTATTAAAATATGCAACTAAATGTAATTTGTGAATATAATGTACCCAATTAATTATTTCAATTGTAATGCTTCTTTATACATTCCAAAGCTTTTCTCTATGAAAGATACTGTTATTGCTATTTTCGTGGTCTTTTGACTCCCCCATATTTAGATTGACTATATATACTGAATAGATAGTTAAATAGATTTTTTTTTAAAGGATACATTCACCGTTTTACAAAAAATAATAAATTTACATTTTTTTTAAGGTAAAAAAATGTGTATTTATTTTTTTTTGTTTCTGGAGCCTCTAAAGCATTGCACCAGCGATCAGCAGATCACTGGTGCCATGCAGGTCTCCCTACAGACCTGTCAGTATATCTGCTTGCCCATATGGGATATATGGGCAAGCAGATATACTGACAGGAAGAATCAATGAGCTGTGAAGCACCGTGGTAATTCATTGAGAACTACAAGCTGACAGCCGCAAATGTTGTCGGGACTTGTAGTTCATTCATTCATTCACAGAACACTGGAATGAATGACGTGGCCGGACAGGAGGAGCCCTGTACGAACGCGTTTTTTAAAAATTGTGACAGCTATGGGGGACAAGAAGATCCCTCGCTAGCTGTCACAATGGGGAGTGTGGGCCGGTCCGTTTGTAACATGTTTTATGTTACACCCTGAATATGTTTTGTAACATGTTACGAAAGGTGAACTTACCCTTTAAACTAGAGTTTAGGCTACATTCACACTATAGTGTTTTGTGAATGCACGCAGAATCTTGTGCATACTTACAGAATGCAAAAAGCGCGTGCTGCAATTTTAGTGCCATTCATTGTTAATGGCACCCCAAACATGGTAAAACAAATTAGCGGTTTTCACATGAAAAAATGCATGACAAAGGCAACAAAATGTGCAGTTTAAAAAGCAGGACTCTCGAAGGTCAAAAAGGTCTATGATTTACTTTACTGTGTTTGTCTCACATAGAGAAGCCTAGTAAATTGAATGGGCTGCACTATGCATCAGAATACTTTATTAATCCCTGAAGGGACAATGCGCAGAAACCTGCAACACAATTTTGCACGCACTTTCATAAAATGCTATAGTGTGAATGTAGACTTAGTGTCACTTTAAAGTCATGCACCTAGCCTGCTGAGAATCGTATATCGAACTGTAGTCTGAGGTAAAGCAGAACTCTACTCATCTGTTGTTGTTTTTTGTGGAGGCAGTGAGGGGGTGTTTTAATTGAATTCATCTCTTTGCCATTGTTCTGGTAACTCATGGCCGAAAGGACAAAGGGAATGAATGCAAATATGCTGTTCGCTTTGCAAGGGAATTTTCCCTTATCTTAGTGAAGGAGGTAAAGCTCTGCTGACTTCTTTTAGCCAATCATGTGCAAGCAAAATGACTGTTTTATTTTACAATTTGGGTAATGTCTCCATCCAGTAAGCTAAGAGGAACTTTCTTTGTAAAGTTAAAATTCCCTTGCAAGGTGAATAGCCTATTTGCCTTACATAAATCAACCCATAAAATCCTGAACAATGCTTTACTAGACTTTCTTATCCTACAGCCCCTATTTTCCAGTTCTCGAAAGTATCTCATGCCCGTAAGCTTCTATGCAGATATTTTCAAAGCTAGAAGATTTCCTCTTTGATAAAAGCCATTGATTTGAGTTGCTCCTTATATGTCAAAACATAGTTGCTCCTTATAATATCTCAACAACTTCTGCAATCATCTCAGCTTCCAGATATGCAGCTGGTTTTCAGGATATTCAATTTAGCAAATAATAGACAAAATAGTATGTTTAATGTGTCTTTTGTTATGCAGGTGCTGACCCAGAGGAAACCATTCTGAGTGCATTCAAAGTCTTTGATCCTGAAGGCAGTGGACTTCTAAAATCAGATTAGTAAGTTTAGTACTCTAAAGACATGCAGTAATGGATTCCTGTTCCTGGTTGCCTTTAGAAATGTCTTTTTTATGTTTTATTTTTAGTATTCGAGAAATGCTTATGACCCAAGCTGAAAGGTTCACAAGCGAAGAGGTACAATTTTCAACCTATCTGCTTTCTTTATAAATAAAAGAAAACCTGCTTTCTTACTAACCCTAACCACTAGCTTTAGCTGGCTGTTCTGCATTTTAAAGATTTTTCGTAGACTAATGCAGCTGTGAAATAAGTGTCATTTCAACACAGCATATTATTACTTCAATAATGTATAATTCAGATAATGTAAAAAGGATGGAAACGATCTGGTCAAAAAGAGGTTTAAATGAAATCACAGTAGAAATAGGAACAACTAGCTGGTGTATTACTTCCACCTCAAGAAATGCTTTTGATTTTACAGTAGCCCTTGTGTTCCTTTGTTGTAGGTCGACCAGATGTTCACAGCTTTCCCCCCTGATGTCACAGGAAATTTAAACTACAAGAATCTTGTTCACATCATCACTCATGGTGAAGAGAAAGAAGAGTAAACCAGCATGGTTCTTGACTCTTCCTCAGTGTCCGCCTGGCATTTCTTTCTCATTAAAGTTATTTTTGACTCAGATTTTTTTTATTAGTTATGTTAAACCTTGAGACATATGGCATAGGCTTACTTTGGAAGTCTACATTTAGCATATTTGCTTGGTAACCCTATGGCATATTTCTTAAAAGATGCCTCATCTTCTTGCCTTGTAAAACCAATAATGTGAACATTTGTATAATGTATGATAATAAATTATATTTCTATATCTGCTAAAAAAAAGGAAAGCAGATGTTGCTTTTATGTTTTTTGGAAAATAAATCAAGTTTATTTAATAGAAATGTTCATTATCTGGAGAATACCATTTTCAAAGGCACTTCACTACATTGTATTGTGATAACATCTCCAATAAACATTCTATGAAAATGATTGTCTGTGATCATGTTACAGGATGCTAGCCAGATCCTATGACAGTGCACCACTTTTCAGCTGGCGATGCACTTGCTCACAGCTCTAGGGTCCATTGCACACAGGGAGTCTAGGAGTAGTGCGTTCCTCCCAGTGTTTTAGTGTGCCTGGGAGGGACAAGTACAGCATCAAGCCCCACTGCAGACAGCCTGTCAAAGCCTATGGCAGGCTGTGGCTGGGCTGAACACTCTACTGAGTGGTACTGCATCTAGGGCCCTGTGCATTCAAAAATAAAGGTCTGGAACACAGAAGAACTGCATTCCATATGCTAGGCTTGCATTTGTGGTGCAGTATTGCAATCCTCCTGAATGCCTGTCAGCCACACATGCCCCAATCTCTTAAAAGTAATCCCCTACAGATCATTCTTGAAAGAGTAATGCAGATATAAATGAGCCCTTAAGCTGACCTTAGACTGTTCGAATTTCATTTGGATCCTGCTGGCTCAGACGAAATTTGGGCAGCACCAGCTGCCTAGATACAAAAGCATGATATGGGGGGGGGGGGTGGGATTCATCCATCTGCACTGTTTAGCGCTTGGTTGTTTATGCATTTGATTGGCCAGAGTATTATAACCTCTTCACGCTGGCATCTCCCGGCCCTATAAGGGGTTTTAGACGCCGGGAGGCGGGGATTTAGGGTCATGTGACTGCCATGATTCGCGGTCACATGATCGAAAAAAGGCCCTGATCACAAGGGGAAATCGGGACCCTTCCGTGAGACACTGAATATGTGCTGGGAGTGCGCAGGGTGCACACTCTCAGTACATATGTGTTTTCAAATGGTACGCAAATATGCGGCCGCTCATCAAGACCCAGGTGCCGAGAGGCCGCATATTTGCATACAATCTATGTCAAGGGGTTCAATTGACAAGCATAAACGCCCAAGCACTAAACTTGGTTAGTGTTTAGACATGTTTACACGTGTTTTTGCCACGTTTAGCATTTTTTGTCCAAAACATTCCTCTCCTGAACATGATTCTTCTGCATTCAGGAGAGGGACAATTAACTGCACCTAAACTCTGCTCCTTCTAAACTCTGGTGAAAGCCAATGTGTACGTGGACAAACGTTTCCATTTAGGAGCAGTAGTGTACATGAAGCCTTCGTTGTTTGTTTCATTCTGGCTGCAAGCTGAACAAAATGAATCTGTACATGTAATGGCCAGCATTACTTTGTCTAAACTCTATAAGTAATGTCCTCAAAGACATTAGATGATAATTGTCAAGTGTATGTCAAGCCAAAAATTTTTAGGTTTGTTTTGTATAGGGTGGGGAAGGAGAAGAGCCCTGATTGTTACTGCTATTCAGAGCTCCATTTGAGATTTTTCCTCACTTCCTCTCCTGCTGATGTTTTACTAAATATACTCTCCAACAGCAACACATACAGAAAAAGGATTTTTTTTTTTTTGTAAAGAAGATTGTGTTACAAAAGTAGCTAAAGTTAATGTTTTCTGACAATGTAATGTTTGATTGTCGTTATAGTGGTGAATTTTTGTGCCTGGAGTTGGGCTTTATTCTGACAACAGATGCAACTGCCGAGTCTTTGAAAATTGACACATATGGAGTTGATTTACTAAAACTGGAGAGTGCAAAATCTGGTGCAGCTGTGCATGGTAGCCAATCAGCTTCTAACTTCAGCTTCTTCAATTAAGCTTTGAGAAAAAAAACCTGAAAGCTGATTGGTTTCTATGCAGAGCTGCACCAGATGTTGCACTCTCCAGTTCTGGTAAATCTTTTAAGTTAAAGCATAACTAAACCCAAGAACAAAAATGTCATATATTGCAGCTTACAGTCCTTATATGTGGTGGCTTCATATTTTCAGCACTTACTGGAAATACCTGTTGATCATGAACAGAAATGCTGTAATATATAAATTGACATTACTTTCCATTATATTACCTATATATTTGTCAAGCCAAAACTTTTTAGCTTTTGTTTTTTATAGAGTGGGGAAGTGGAAGGCCTGCTATTCATAGCTATGTTTAAGATTTTTCCACACTTCCTCTCCTGCTGATGTTTTACCAAACAGACTCCCCAACAGCAACACATTTCAGTTATATTACCTACCTTACCACATATTTAGTGACATTTTTTTGTGTGTGTCTCGTTTAGATGACTCAGCAATTGTATACATTGTTATAATTCCTTTTATATGGGGATTTTTGTGTGGCCTCTTTATTTTAAGTTTTGGTTCACTATGACCTGAAAGTCGCACAACTTGCAGTGCGACTTTCCCAGGCAACTTGAGTACTACTTTGAAGCAACTCTGAAACAACTCGGAAGCAACTTTCAGACAATGCCTGGGTAATCTTCCTGTAATGTCGGATCCAAATCACATCAATATAGATGAGGATCCGACTTTGAGGTGACCTCCATTAAAGTGTATAGGCACAAGTCGGATGGAAGTTGCCTTGAAGTAGTCCAGGAACCTTTTCTAAAGTCGGAGCGACTTCAGTAGTGTTAATTAAGACAGCTCTCATTGACTAACATGGGATTTCACATGTCATGAGACTTGGGGTCTCAAAAGTCGGATGCCAAGTCACGGCACTGTGAACTGAGCCTAAGAGCTACTACTGGTACTTTATTTTTGAATTAACTAACAAAACATTCTGATTTTTTTTATAACAAATTCTTCTTTGGTTGATACCCTAAGCTTTTCTTTTGTGTCTCAAATAAGATTTTTCTTTTTTTGTCTGTGTTTTTCTGTCTGCCTTCCTGGTGCAGATATCCCCTTACTTCCTTTGTGGTGAAACCAATGACACTGAGTTAAAAAAGTGAAAGAAATTCTCTCTAATGAAGACTTGAAAAGAAAGAGTTTTAATACTATCCCACTGTATCCAAAAAAAGTGCTCTTTCAAATAGAAAAGTAAACGTTAACTTGGAGCTTTACTACTTCCCTGTACTATGTACAAATACAAAAAGGCAAAAAAATATTATGGTGCAGAACTGACATATTTCTAAATGTGAAAATACATTGGTCTTTTAAGGCAGTGTTTCGCAACCTTTTTTTTTTTAATCAAGGCACCCTTTAACTTTCTGCACAATCTGGAGGTACCTCTTTCTAAAGTAAAAAACTAACCTAATAGTTTTACATCTTGCAGCAGCATCCACACATAGGACACAATATTACAGGTGGTTTATTCTTCCAAAGCAAATACACCTCTGCACACTGGTACTGAGTAGTATTATAATGTTTCTCTTCTCCCTCAGGTCATGTGAACCCATTGCTGACAGAGGAGCAAACAAGGATGTTGTACAAGCACCCAACATCCTTCTTAGGGCTCATGTACTGCAGCTGATAAACACATTCAGGAGTTTTTCTGCGTTTTTTTTTCAGCAGCCCCTGAATGCTGCCTAATGTTTTCTTATGTGTCTATGTACACAGTCGTTTACAGGCAGTTGAGTTTACAGCCCTTTTTTTGAAGGCACCAAACTTGCATTCAGGAGTAGATTTTATCAGCATTTCAAACACTTGTAAACGCGGCTAACCGTGTTTATAAGGATTTGCGTTTAGAAGCGTTTTTTAACTGTTCCATATCCAGGTGCTGTCCAGAGCCTTTTTTCATTATCAGAAATGCATGCAAAAGGTTTTCCATGTATTCAAATGGACCCAGTACACCAGCGCAGTCAGTTCCAGGTTTTTTGTGAAGGAAAAAATGGTAGAACGTGTCATATTATGCTCATGATGGACCTGATGACCTGTCTTTTAATGAATACAACCAGAAAAGAAAGGTCATCTCAACACATACTGCTCTCTGCTTCTGCTCTCTCTATTTCTCTCAAAATGTCTGAAATAGTTAATTTTTTACTGTTTTTCAGTGCATTCTGGGCATTTTGGAAGATCTCCTGAGGTTATCTTAAAAAAACGCTTCTAAACGCAAACCCGCATAAACGCAGTATGTAAATGCGGCTAAACTGACGTTTTTTTAACCTACGTTTTCCAGCAGTCAGTTTCCATCATTCAGAGGAGTTTTCCAAACGTCCTGTGTACACGAGCCCTTATCAACCGATGGCGTCTTTGGTTGTTAGGGCGCTGGTGGGTAGACGGTTGTAATGGTGCACTACGAAAACCTGTGGCTTTATGTACTTATAGGGAAAGCTTGATCCACCTGGTGGTTTGTTTACAATCTTGGACAATTTTTAGGCAACTTGCCATGGCACCCCTAAAGAAACCTGAAGGCACCCTGGTTGAAAAAGGCTGCCCTAACGGGGAGATGCTTGTTTCTTTGATTAAGGGAATCTGAAAAACTTTCTTACATATTTAAGAAATAAATATTGTTCTTGCCATTGTATAACCACATAATGATTAATAGATAGCTAAATACTTAAAGCATAGTTCCACTTTTGCAGTCAAATTTGTAACATTTAATAAATGTAAAGGGGGTGTTAAACAAAAACTTTTGGCTGCAAAAGTGGAAATGTTCTTTTTGTTTATTTCACGATATAGTAATCTTAACTTTCAGTTTGCAGTGATCAAATCTCATCGGTCTATAACTTGAGAGAATTTTTATCAGGAAAAGTTTTCCAAGTGTACGTCAAACTGAAAACTTTTTTAACTGCTAATTTACACTACATTGATATGTAGGAGAGTAAAAAAAATCTACAGTGGGGCAAAAAAGTATTTAGTCAGTCACCAATTGTGCAAGTTCTCCACTTAAAAAGATGAGAGAGGCCTGTAATTGGCATCATAGGTAGACCTCAACTATGAGAGACAAAATGAGAAAAAAAATCCAGACAATCACATTGGCTGATTTGGAAAGAATTTATTTGCAAATTATGGTGGAAAATAATTATTTGGTCACCTACAAACAAGTAAGATTTCTGGCTCTCACAGACCTGTACCTTCTTCTTTAAGAGGCTCCTCTGTCCTGCACTCATTCCCTGTATCAATGGCACCTGTTTGAACTTGTTTTCAGTATAAAAGACACCTGTCCACAACCTCAAACAGTCACACTCCAAACTCCACTATGGTGAAGACCAAAGAGCTGTCGAAGGACACCAGAAACAAAATTGTAGACCTGCACCAGGCTGGGAAGACTGAATCTGCAATAGGCAAGCAGCTTGGTGTGAACAAATCATCTGTGGGAGCAATAATTAGAAAATGGAAGACATACAAGACCACTGATAATCTCCCTCGATCTGGGGCTCCACGCAAGATCTCACCCCGTGGGGTCAAAATGATCACAAGAACGGTGAGCAAAAATCCCAGGACCACACAGGGGACCTAGTGAATGACCTGCAGAGAGCTGGGACCAACGTAACAAAGGCTACCATCAGTCACACACTACGCCGCCAGGGACTCAGGTCCTGCAGTACCAGACATGTCCCCCTGCTTAAGCCAGTACATGTCCGGGCCCATCTGAAGTTTGCTAGAGAGCATTTGGATGATCCAGAAGAGGATTGGGAGAATGTCATATGGTCAGATGAAACCAAAATAGAACTGTTTGGTAGAAACACAACTCGTCGTGTTTGGAGGAGAGAGATTGCTGAGTTGCATCCAAAGAATACCATACCTACTGTCAAGCATGGGGGTGGCAACATCATGCTTTGGGGCTGTTTCTCCGCAAAGGGACCAGGACGACTGATCCATGTACAGGACAGAATGAATGGGGCCATGTATCGTGAGATTTTGAGTGCAAACCTCCTTCCATCAGCAAGGGCATTGAAGATGCCCTTGCTGATGGGTCTTCCAACATGACAATGATCCCAAACATACTGCCCGGGCAACGAGGGAGTGGCTTCGTAAGAAGCATTTCAAGCTCCTGGAGTGGCCTAGCCAGTCTCCAGATCTCAACCCCATAGAAAACCTTTGGAGGGAGTTGAAAGTCTGTGTTGCCCAGCGACAGCCCCAAAACATCACTGCTCTAGAGGAGATCTGCATGGAGGAATGGGCCAACATACCAGCAACAGTGTGTGCCAACCTTGTGAAGACTTACAGGAAACGTTTGACCTCTGTCATTGCCAACAAAGGATATATAACAAAGTATTGAGATGAACTTTTGATATTGACCAAATACTTATTTTCCACCATAATTTGCAAATAAATTCTTTCCAAATCAGCCAATGTGATTGTCTGGATTTTTTTTCTCATTTTGTCTCTCATAGTTGAGGTCTACCTATGATGCCAATTACAGGCCTCTCTCATCTTTTTAAGTGGGAGAACTTGCACAATTGGTGGCTGACTAAATACTTTTTTGCCCCACTGTATGTGTTGCACTAAAAAAAGAAAGAGGCTGATTTGAGCGGGCTGGAATTGGTGCTGCTTACCCAGGTTTGCTAATAAAGTGCTAAATTGCATGGATAACCTGTAGATGCCAAAAATATCATTCAGAGTAGAAAATGTGTTTTGGGGGCCTAAGGTTTAGGATTATTAGGGCATGACTTTTTTTTGTTGTCATTAAATATTTAATAACATTTTAGGCTCCTTCTGCAATTAAGGGAGCAGTGATCATTTATCCTGGTCTGTTCAGGGATTCACAGGATAGGAGTTTGATTGCTTCCCGCTGCCTCTGGAAGAATATTCTAGCGCTTAGGGAGAGAGATGCAAATAACCAGCCTGAATATGTATTATGCTCCAGTCAATGTCTGAAGAGGAGTGTTCAGAAGGGTGGTGGAAAGGTAATAAATGGGCTAAAGCACTGGAGAGCTTGGTTTCTTCTCCCCAGGAGGGTCCCAAAACCTGAGGGGCTGCTGCCTTTAGGTAGCCCATGCACAGTTTAGCTGTTCCAGATGCCTCAGTGGTGTCAGGGCTGAGGGCCTGGATGGACCATGTCAGAAGCTGACTGCAGGAACTCAGCACATGGCATCTAGTTTAGGGAAACTGGAAGCTGGCAGCTTTCCTAATCCCTGTGACTGTGCAGTGTTCTCGAAATTGCATTGGCTACCCATAGTTGTGCATAGGCACAAGTTAACCAGATGGCGAAAAAACTTGCCTCATGTTCTACAGCTGTGGGGCCTTAGACTGCTCAGAAACTTGCCTGATGGTCTCCAGCTGTGCTGTCATAAATGGTTCAGAAAGCTACCTCATGGTCTTCAGCTGTGGGTGTTCAGACTGTCCAACATTCAATGCTAATCATTTTGGAGTGTCCCATGCCCTAAACCCTCACCTGTTTAGAGTTTCTTCAAACAAAAAATCTTGAAAAGACATCCCCTAGACTGTATTATTGGAACCAGGGTGAATGGACTGGTGCTTGTGGTGGTGGGCAGCCTCTACTATTATTGAAGAACTAGTTAATAGCAGCAGCTCCTGTGGGGGTAGCACTACTCTTTTTTAAAAGTTGCTTTACTCATGTTAAAGAAGTCTTACCTTATTTTTTGTGTATGGTATGCCCACCATTGAAATTAAAGGGGCTTTTACAATTTTCCAGAGGACCCAGCGCACATACAGTTGCAAGAAAAAGTATGTGAACCCCTTGGGATTACGTGGAGTTTTGCATGAATTGGGCATAAAATGTGCTCTGAACGTCATCTAAGTCACAACAATAGAAGAACACAGTCTGCTGAACATAATACTACACAAACATTAGATGTTGCCATGGTTTAATTGCACATAACATGTAAACATTCACAGTGCAGGGAGGAAAAAGTATGTGAGTCCCTAGCTTAATGACTTCCCCCAGAGCTAATTGGAGCCAGGAGTGAGCCAACCTTGACTCCAATCAGTGTGGTGATATTGGATGTGTTGCTGACAGCTGTCCTGCCCTTAAAAAACACACACCTGTTTTGTGTTTACTGGTTTCAAGAAGCACTGTCTGATGTGAACCATGCCTCGCAGAAAAGAGCTCTCAGAAGACCTACGAAAAAGAATTGTTGACTTGCATGAAGCTGGAAAGGGTTACAAAAGTATCTCCAAAAGCCTTGATGTTCATGTGTCCACGGTAAGACAGACTGTCTACAAATGGAGAAAGTTTAGCACTGTTGCTACTCTCCCTAGGCATGGTCGTCCTGTAAAAATGACTGCAAGAGCACAGCGCAGAATGCTGCATGAGGTAAAGAAGAATCCCAGAGTGTCAGCTAAAGACCTACAGAAATCTCTGGCACATGCTAACATTTTTGTTAACACATCTACAATAAGGAAAACATTAAACAAGAATGGAGTACATGGGAGGACACCACGGAGGAAGCCATTGCTGTCCAAAAAGAATATTGCAGCACGTTTGAAGTTTGCAAAAGAGCACCTGGATGTTCCGCAGCACTACTGGCAGAATATACTGTGGACAGATGAAACCAAGATTGAGTTGTTTGGGAAGAACACACAACACTATGTGTGGAGAAAAAAAGGCACAGCACACCAACATCAAAACCTCATCCCCACTGTGAAACATGGCGGAGGGAGCATTATGGTTTGGGGCTGCTTTGCTGCCTCAGGGCCTGGAGGGATTGTTGTCATTGATGGGAAAATGAATTCCAGAGTTTATCAAGACATTTTTCAGGAAAACGTACGACCATCTGTCCACCAACTGAAGCTCCGCAGAGGATGGCATGACCTTAAGAGAGCGATTCACACCAGACATCCCAAGAATATTGCTACACTGAAACAGTTTTGTGAAGAGGAGTGGTCCAAAATGACTCCAGATCGTTGTGCAGGTCTGATCTGCAACTACAGGAAACGTTTGGTTGAGGTTATTGCTGCCAAAGGAGGGTCAACCAGTTATTAAGTCCAAAGGTTCACATACTTTTTCCTCCCTGCACTGTGAATGTTTACATGTTATGTGCAATTAAACCATGGCAACATCTAATGTTTGTGTAGTATTATGTTCAGCAGACTGTGTTCTTCTATTGTTGTGACTTAGATGACGTTCAGAGCACATTTTATGCCCAATTCATGCAAAACTCCACGTAATCCCAAGGGGTTCACATACTTTTTCTTGCAACTGTAGCACTTGTCCCCATTAAAATATGTACGGGGGTACGAAGTTGCATGGTCCCCCTCCCTTTGCACTCATAAAAAACTGAGCTCATAAACTCCAGCAGCTGTCGGTTATGGAGGAGATTTAGGCCTCATGCATACTGGATGTTTGCCTGGCTCTTCAGAACACCTTTCTCCCAGGAAAATAGCAATGTTAAAAGTGCACCTAAAGCCACATTTTACAAACGCGCTTAGGTGCGGTTAGACTTGTTCGGGCACATCAAGCATTTTGGTCTTCATTCATTTTATTGGGAAAAATATTAAAGTGGCTGTGAAGTAACTGGCCTCAAGGGGTTAGACAAAGATGAAAAACTTCCTCTTGCAAAAGTTGTACTTATGTCTTCTCTTCTCTACATCAATTCAAAGTCCAACAGTTATAAAGCTTGTTTGAGTTGTCAGAAAATGGGGTAGAGAGCTGAAATTACACAATACAGAGCTCAGTAAGGAGAGCTCCTACAACTGATTGGAGGGAAGGGACACCCCCTTCACACAGCAAATAGGAACGCTGAGGCTGTCAATCACAGGCTGTGTGCTGAAGGTCCCGTCACCTTTTTTCTTTTAAATCCTGAAAACTTGTTAGTGACTCATGCTGATAACACAGAAACAAAGCAGCAGACAGAAATGACACTAAAGCTTTGCTTTTTTTTTTTTTTCAATAACAAACATGTCTATACTTACCTTCTCTGTGCATTGATTTTTCACAGATCCTCTTCCTTTTTAGTCCCGTCAGCACTCCTGGCTCCTCCCCCTCAAGCAGTGCCCCCAGGGAAAGCCTCTCACCCTGGGGGCACAGCTGCATGCTCATTCCTGAGCCGCTGCTCTATGTGTCCATAAGACACACAGAGCCGTAGCTTGGCCCCGCCCCCGCTCTCTCCTCATTGGCTCACTGGCTGTGATTGACAGTAGCAGGAGCCATTGGGCTCCCACTGCTGTCTCAGCCAATGAGGAGGAAGAGTCCCCAGGAAGCAGAGATTGTCAAGAATATTTCTATATCAGAGGGGGCTCGGGTAAGGATTGTATGGGGCTGGGGGGGGGTTACTTTCATGCATAGAATACATGAAGATATAAAATCTTGAGCCTTCAGAACCACTTTGAGACAAGTACACACTGTACAAGGATATGCTTTGTTCATATTTCATGTCTGAGGTTTACAGTCAGTTTAATCTATTCTGGCTATTGAAATGAATGAATGCTCAAGCGCTGAATGCGCCTAGTGTGTAGACACATTTACGTTTAGTTGCGTTGAGGGGTTTTTTCTGCCCACATCCTCCTCTCCTGAATGCACAAGTGATGGGGGTTTTTTTCTGCCTCTAAACACCTACAAACAACTGTGTACAAAGAAAATAAGCTAGCATAGCGGCGCGTTTAGAGGCAGAAAAAAAAGTCAAAGGCCTCCAAAAGCTGCGTTTTTAACGTCCAGTGCTTGTGAGGCCTTAAGATCAACTTTCTTTTCTCCACCTGTCTTTTCATGCTTATCGGTCTTGTTTGTACACAAAACCAGCATCACTTTCTTCAACCTATCATGTAGCACCCCACTGCCAAACTAGTATATTATCACATTATTCTCTCAGGATTTTCTATGTATAATCTCATTTGAAGCTGCAGAAATGCCATAGCTGCTAAATGCAGGCACTGCGAGACAGAGAGAGAACAACCTCCCATATTCTCAGCTTCAGAGGAGATGACTACAGTCAGTTCTGGTGGCTTGTGTTGTGAATGAAGGCAGCTGGAGTAGACTGATGTCATTGACAAAAATACAAGCTGACAGCAACACAAGCTGCCAGCTACTACACTGGTCTCTCTTGGACAAATGTAGTAGTCGGTTTGTGTCGCTGGCAGCTGCAGGAGGTTGTTCTCTGTCTGTCTCGCAATGCTGCCTGTAGCAGCTGTGGAATTTCAGCATCTTCACAAAGGATTGTACACAATAAAATCCTGAAAGATTAAGATAAATGGTATACTGGGTTGTGCAGTGTTGTGCTACATGCTATATGAAGGAAAGTTTCTGAAAACATGAAAAACAGGAGGAGAAAGGAAAGCTGATCCTACCTAAATTGCCCCCCACCCCACCCAAGCTGGCAGCAGTGGGAGGTTGCAGACTCTTTTATTAGTACAAGGGAGCAGAATGAAGAGGGGACTGTGACTTCAGTATTGCCTGTACTTCCCCCACAGGAACACTAATAATTTGGGCTTCTGCCAAGGGTAGTGCTACAGCCAGCACTGACAGAGATATAAATTGCATTTTAATTCTAAACCACAGCAAAGATTTTATTGGGGACACATTGTATATACACTGGGTCCCTGGGGTTTTAACAAGCTTTTTTAACTTCTGGTGAAAGCTATTCTTTAATTAAGTAAACAGCAAAAGATTGCATATAATAATGATCTATTGTTTATTTTTATTGGCAAGTAGTAAATAACTATTGTTAGTTTGTTGATTCTATGGTAGACAGAACCAACTCTGTGTTGCTACAGGATGACAGGATGAGCCCACAGAAAACCCTCACAATGTTAAACTTTGTGTCATTGGGATTTCCCATATATAGACAATGCAAAAATATGGTGATTATATTATGGGAGTGATCTGTAGCAAGATCAGAGGCCCAGCTTATCATCCAAATTCTGGGGTTAGTAATAAATCTAAAACAATGTCAGGGGGGCAGAGCATGCAAGGTCAACAGGGCAGTGTATAGAAGTCAGTAGAGCAGTGTACAGGAGGCCATATGGGCAGAGAGACAGGGTCAGCAGTTTGTAGGGGAGAGTACAGAGGTCATTAGTTTGTAGGACAGTTTACAGCAGGTTATCAAGGCAGTGTACAGGGGTTAGCAGGGCAGTGTACAGGGGGTCAGCAAGACAGAGGATGAGAGGTCAGCAGGGGAGTGTACAAGAGTCAGTAGGGCAGTATACAGGGGGTCAGTAGGACACAAAATAGGGGTCAGCAGGGCAGAGGATGGGAGATCAGCAGGGGAGTGTACAAGAGTCAGTAGAGCAGTATACAGGGGTTTTGTAGAGCAGAAGATAGAGGTCAGCAGGGCAAAGGACAAGGGTCAACAGAGGAGATGATAGGGGTCAGCAGAGTGGAGAACAGGGGTTATCAGGGCAAAGACAGGGCAGTAGGGCAGAGGACAGGGCAGTAGGGAAGAAGAAAGGGGGTCAGCAGAGCATAGAAAAGGGGGTTAGCAAGGCAGAGGACAGTGGTCAAAAGGGCAGTGTATAGGGGTCAGCAGGATGGAGCACAGGGGTCAGAAGAGCAGGGTACAGAGGGTAATCAGGGTAGAGGACAGGGGTCAGAAGAGAAGAGGACAGGGTCAGAACTGCAACATAGCAGCCAGCTGTATACTGCAGATTGAAGCTGTGTCTGTAAGGGAATCTGATCTTAGCTATGTGCTGTGTGGGGGGGGGGGGGAGATCTATTGACTGCCCTGTGTGTGGTGCTGCCAGTGCCAGGACTAGGTCATCTAGCTACCAGGGCGAAGATGACAAACTAAGCCCTCATGTATGAGCATCCTGTCTCACCATAAATCCCTCCCCCTCAAAAAAAAAAAGCACTAATCAGCACGCTCCCCCAAGCATAAATTCTATCTGCAAGCCAAAATTCTCCCCAAACAACAATGCAAAAATGTCCCCTCCTTCCAGTATAACCCAACCCTCCCAGCACAAATCTTTCCCCCCCAAGCTCGCCCCCAATTCCCCCATCTTAGCACAAATATCCTTCACCCAAAAAATCACCCCTCCATGCACACATCCACTTCCCCCTCGAATTTCCCATCCTAGCACAAATCTCCCCAGTGGTGAGCGGGTAGAAGATCATTCTATAGTTTCTTGCATACTGTAATTAAAGACACTGCATGCAGACACCTTTACACTCAATTACTTGCAGGATTACAATTGCAGTCAATATTATACGTTTACATTCAGCTCCATTGGTTTATTATGGTACCAGATGTCCCTGGGCCCCATCAGAGCTAGCTGAAGACTACAAGAACACCCCTACTCTGAGAATCATTCTCATTCACAAAGGAACTTTATCTCCCAAAGTCAGTTGTGAAATATGGCTCTCTTAATTGCTCAGTATTTTAAGTAAGGACTCCTACTCTAGCCTGTTTATTTTATTACTATTTACTTCATTCTGTTTGAGTCTAGAGAGAGCAGCTTCCTAAAAGTCTCCTCTTCCCCCTCGTTTCTGGGGTCACAGATGCTTTATGTTGCCTGTTTATCATAATTAACTAGTTTTTTGCATTGCCATTGTTTACATAATCTGCTACCTTTATGACTTGTTCAATAACCTTTATCCCAGGCCAACATCTGCGTTTTGCTACTATCAGATAACCCAACTTAGTAAATTGATGGTTACAAATCTTGTTGTTGGTGTCGTGCATTTCAGTTTGCATATATTCTTTGATTTGAATATGTCAGAACCCAGAGTGTCAGTGGTGTTGGGGAGTTCACAAGGTCAGAGCAACCAAAGGGGACAAATAATTTCCAGCGCCTCCCGTGGGATTAATGCAACAGGTATTATTTGGATGGTGAGCTTTATTGGATTTCTGCAAGACATATCGTTTAGAGCTGAGGCCAGATCATTCCATTTTAGTCTCATCTGAACATAACATCTTTTTCCATGTGGCAGAATATTCAAGGTGCACTTTGGCAAAGCTCAATCGTGACTGCATGTGACCTTTCTTGAGGAGTGTTTGTTTTCTTGTGACCCTCCCATACATGCCACATTTGTGGAGAATTTTTGATATTGTTGTTACATGCACACAATGGCCACTCTTAGTCAGCAATTCCTGCAACTGCTTCAGAGTTGCTGTAGGCCTCTTGGTAGCCTCTCTGACCAGTTTCTTTTTGGCTCTTTCATCCAGTTTGGAGTGACGTCCTGATCCAGGGAGGGTCTATGTTGTACCAAATACCTTTCACTTCTCAACAGTAGACTTCACTGTGCTTCTAGGCATCGATAAAGCCTTTGAATTTTTTTTTGTATCCACCTCCTGACTTGTGCCCACCCACAAATTTATCTCGGAGATTTTTTGACAGTGCCTTGCCACCCATAGTTGATTGTTTGCTGCAATTGCACTATCATGGACTGAAATGCTCCAGGAAAGCTATTTACATGCTGAGTTAATCAAAATGACCACAGCTGATCACAGTTGAAAGTCAAATGTGAGCCATTGAGAAGGTGATTGGCTTCCCATGATTTTTTAGGAGGGGGGTGATCCTTTTGCCAACTCAATGATTCTGTTAGTGATTTTTATTAAAACTTTTTCTGACATGTTGGTGTTATATCTTTCACTTGGATGTTATATGTTGCACCGAGCAAATACAGCTGGATAAAACAAAAAGGTGCCTGTCTTCATTTCAGGCAGCAAAGCAACAAACTGTGATTATTTTCTATACCCACTGTATCTTCTATTTCAAGGTTTGGTATTAAAGTCTTCACCCTTATAGGCTAAAGCCACCTTGTAAGTGTCATTAAAGCTGCATTAAACCCAAAAGCAAACATTTTTTATATTGCAGCTTCCAATTCTTAGATGTGATGGCTACATTTATCTTCTTTTTTTAGGTTTTCTTTTGTCTATTTCTATCTGGTGATCCATCCAGCAAGTCTGTTGCTTTTCAAAAGCACACGCTCCCCAGCAGAATGAAGCAGTTTACTTGGATGAGACACTCAATTTACCATTGGTATAGGTGATTAAAAAGGTTAGCTTTTATTTATTCATGTAAACCCTTTATCCCAAATAGAAAAAAAACTGTTGCTGTAACTGATTATAAAGTGTGAGCTGACGGTTGGCTTCAATTTGTTATTGTATTCAAATCTGCTATTACATTACCAACTCCCCTCCCCCCCAGACTGTCAATGCTGCTGTCTGCTGTGCCTCATGTGCTCATTCATCCAGAGTTATGTCTCACTAATACAGGGGATGTGTTGCTGACCAGATCACCAAGTCAAAACTGAGGGGAAAAAGCTAATCTGCAATATAATACATTTTTGGGTTTAATACCACTTTAAACCCAAAAATGTATTTTTCCCCATTGACTCAAAAACAGTTTTCCCAGATTATGTGTGGTAAGCATTTCTTTAAAAAAAATAGAATAGTAAAGAGTAATTACCTGGGGATCCTGCCAGTGCAAAATTGCTTCCTTGTTCAGTGGCAACACTACGCTAGCTGATCTCCAGTCTTCTGGGTTGCCACTCTCTCTACACATACTCCATTTTCATGTTTGGTAAGCCCTGTGTTTTCTCTTCCCCCAGTGCCCCTTGGCTCCTACATTGTAACTGCCAGACAAGCTCTCCTCAGCAAGTCACATGCCTGGTTTTTGAGAATACAATTGATCCAAATATATATATGTAATAACTATTATTCATTCACATGAAAACAAAATTCTTTATTATCTTCAGCTGCCCCATGTGACCATTCTGCAGTCTTGTGGGGTGGCTCCAGAACTGTGATTAACAGTGGCCTCGCCTTCTTGTCAGCCTTCCCAAGTGACACTCCTGAATGTGCACTTCTGAAAATAGGCAGTGTATGTTCAGGAGTGTCATGTAGGGCTGCTGACAAGGAGAAGCCACTGTCAGAGTTCTGAAACTGCCCTGCAAGACTGCAGTAGCGTCACATGGGGCGGCTGATAAGCAGAAGATGCTTTCATTCACAATTCTGGAGCCACCCTACAAAACTGTAGAAGTTCACCCAAAACCTGACTCTAAACCTACTCATAGCCACATTCTAAAACTAATCCATCTAACCCTGTAAAGAAGAAATTGCTATGCATACTTTTTCTGAAGCTGATCCAGTCCAGCATCCAGCGGCGGATGCTGTTTGCAGGAAAGAACTGACAACGGCTATGAAATGCCTGGGAAGTGACGTCACCCATAGACCTACTATGGGGCTTCCGTTGTCGGCTGCCATTCCTGCACACGCCTACACACTGAAACCGCTGCTGACAGCTCAGTGTGGGACCAGACCAGAGTGGCTGAAGAACAAGTATGTATAGCGATTTCTTCTTTGCAGGGCTAGATAGATTCATTTTACAATGTTAGATGAATGAAATGTGCCTATAAAACTATAGGTCATATGTTAAATTGTGCAGATCTATGTACCCAAAAATGTGCATAACCAATACAACTAATACAATTGGTGAAATAAAAGATACGATTAGTGAAATGGAGATACAATTAATAAAAAGCAAAAATTAGTATCTACCACAAAAAAATAATAATGAGATTAAAAATGGAAATATAAATGTGCCAAAGTCTCGCTCGAATAATTAAAGTGCACTCTTTCCAGTGCCAAAAATTCTTAAGTGTTTCACCACTTGTGCCACGCTAAATCACTCACTGAAAATCCACAACCACCTTAATTAAAAGGAAGGTCCAAGAACACTTGGTATCCCAGAAATTCTGATACAGTTTACTGTTCAGTTTTCTTCAGTGTATCCACTCTTCACAAAGCCCAACCACTTTCCATCAGTGAGAAACCATGAATCATGAAAGATCATTTCTCATAGTGTAGCATTTATTTAAAACTCTCCATAAAAACATAAATTATAAGAAATGCACTTACAGATGTGGGTGCCCAGTATCTCAGCGCCAATACAATAAGCGTGTGTGCATCGCTGCTCCACTTCCTGGAGTTTGGCATGCGTTCCAATCTCCGGAACCAGAAGTGACGTCAGTACTATACCGGATATAACGGACATGAAAGCAGCCCCTACATGTTTCGCCACTTGGTGTCTTCAGAGCTTTTATGGATGCTTAAAGGTGTTCTCATGTCATCAGCCAAGTATGGTAGATTTGGAGGCGGTTTCGTCTGTATCTGTAGATATTTTTAAATTGTTTGTGCATGACATGCGTTTGTGAGGATTCAATTGTTATATATTATAAAACTGAGTTATGGTAATGCACTAGGTTGGTGCGCCCTTGTTTTTTAAAGACAGGATCAAGTAGTGATGCATGTTGAGCACATCGCAAGCAGGGAATGTGCTCTCTCCACATATTGCCATTTGAGTTGCATAGGAACTTAAAAATGATCATGTAGCTGGGTTACAAAACATCTTACAAATGGTATTTAGAGTCATTAAAATTACATTTTATGTGAGGCATGATGTTAATGCGATTTTATGATATGTGCCCTCTAGAGCGTCAATCAGCTCAGTGTGACCCCTAGTAAAGTTTCTGAGTTACATAACATCTAAAAAAGTATTTAGAATAAAATTAGTTTTATAGGACCCATGATGTTAATGCTATTTTCACTACCTATATGTCAAAGCATGCACAAATCGGTTTAGTAGCACTTTAACTTAAATTTGAGTCATATTGAACAAGGTTTGAATATGATCTGTTTTATCAAATTGTCTAGAGCAGTCAATATATAGTGAGAATGTTTTAAGAAAATAATTTGGGGCCTGTAAGTATGTGAAGATGTACACTCCCCGGCCACTTTATTAGGTACACCTGTTCAATTGCTTGGTAACACAAATTGATAATCAGCCAATCACATGGCAGCAACTCAAATCATTTAGACATGTAGACGTGGTGAAGACAACTTTCTGAAGTTCAAACCAAGCATCAGAATGGGAAAGAAAGGGGATTTAAGTGACTTCAATGTGGCTGGTCTGAGTATTTCAAAAACTGCTGATTTACTGAGATATTCACACACAACCATCTCTAGGGTTTACAGAGATTGGTCCAAAAAAGAGAAAATATCCAGTGAGCGGCAGTTGTGTGGACGAAAATGCCTCGTTGATGTCAGAGGAGAATGGGCAAACTGATTGCTGCGACATTCAGATGACAGGGTCAGAATATGGCATAAACAACATGAAAGCATGGATCCATCCTGCCTTGTATCAATGGTTCTGGCTGCTGGTGGTGTAATGGTGCAGGGGATGTTTTCTTGGCACTAGCAAGGTGTACCTAATAAAGTGCCCGAAGAACGTATATTGACTAATGGTAGGACATTTTTGTTTGTCATGTAGTTATTAAATGTTGATATTATATTGGCAAAATATGACATTTAATAAGCATAAATCATATTTACAATTTCCAGCCAAAAGGTGGAGCTCTAGGCTCCCTTTCAGATGGTTTGCAGGCAATAATTATAAACTTAATATGACTCAAAACCATTATAATTTTCCTGCAATTAGGTATAAATTATCAATGTTAAAAGTTGAACTCCAACCTTACATTCAGACTTGCATATTTTGCAAGTTCCTCTCTTGTACAGAAATTGCACACTGAACTAGTTTCTGTGGTACAGCTGTGAAGAGAACATATGCTATTTCATTGTACATTTCAGTGTGTATTGTTATTATAGGAAATGTATTTCCCAGAAAGAAAAGGCATTTATGATGGAATACATTCAAAAGGTATATTAACTCAGGCATGATGACAGCCTTAAACAATTATACCTTTAAAACACTCTGCTTTGAATATCAAGGAATACTGTGAGACTATGACTTTTTTTCCTCTGTGCATTGAGAACTGTCTGTGATGAATTTCTTGTTCTCAGTCCTGGTCTGGAGACTTGTTCTCTCTGTCTTAGACTAAACTTTTAGGCTGAGGGTTTCTGTCTTGACCACTAGGTGACACTGTCTAACCTAAATGTTTTCAGTAACAGCTCAACAATGTCCTTTATAGCTACTAAAGAGATATTTCACAAGATCAAAGTGACACACTAAACGATATCCTTATTCTCCAAAAATAACCCATACACATCCACTACTTAATAGTTCTGTAATCTATTTTTCATTAAATAGTTTCTTACTGCATTTTTCTGCCTCCCTGTAATTTCCTCTGTAAGCTCCTGAACCTTTGCTTCCCCAACACCCCTCCTATATCTGTGTTTTGGTATAAGGCTCCATGTACACGGGACGTTTGGAAAACACTTCTGAAGGATGGTAACCGCCTGCTGGAAAACGCAGGTTAAAAAACGTCTGTTTAGCCTCGTTTGCATACCGCATTTATGAGCGTTTGTGTTTAGAAGCGTTATTTAAAGATAACCTCAGGAGACCTTCCCAAATACCCAGAATGCACTGAAAAATAGTAAAAAATTAACTATTTCAGACATTTTGAGAGAAATAGAGAGAGCAGAAGCAGAGAGAGCAGTGTATGTTGAGATTACCTGTCTTTTCTGGTTGTATTCACTATGGATCCCATCATGAGCATAATGCAGTGCGTTCTACCATTTTTTTTCCCTCACGCAAAACCTGGAACTGACTGCGCTGGTGTGCTAGGTTCATTTGAATACATGGAAAACGCTTTGCATGCATTTCTGATGATGAAAAAAGGCTCTGGACAGCATCTGGACATGGAACAGTTAAAAAACGCATCTAAACGCAAACACTTATAAACGTGGTTAGTCGCATTTACAAGCGTTTTAAACACTGATAAAATCTACTCTACAAACGCAAGTTTGGCACGTTAAAAAAAACGACTGTAAACTCAACTGCCTGTAAATGACTGTAAATGGCATAGTGTACATGGACACACAGGAAAACATTAGGGAAAGTTCAGGGGCTGCTAAAAAAAACCACAGAAAGCTCCTAAACGACAGTTTATCAGCTGCAGTGTACATGGAGCCCTAAGCAGTGCAAGCAGTGATACTTGTGAACATGTGTATGGCTCTATGTACACTACAAATCCCATAATCCTTCTTGGGATCAAGCAAGGAAAGGTGGTTACATTCCTACATACAGAACAAATGTAGCCACCCTCCTGGAGGAAGTCAGATCACAGCAAAATAAAAAAAAAAAGGAATCTTCAGACCTGGAATAGGATAAGAGCAAAAGTGTACTTTAACCCCTTTACGCCAGATCGTCTCGGCGTGAAGAGGAGTTCCTGCGCCGGGAGGTGGGCGGGGCTTAGTGTAATGTGGCCGCCGTGACGTCACGTCACGGCCGGTCACATGATTGGGAAAGGTCCCGATCGAAAGAGCGGACCAGGACCTTTCCGTGAGTACCACACAAGTGTGATGGGAGTGCGCAGGGCGCGCGGTCTCAGCACATATGTTTTTTGTTACATGAACGCAAATGTTCCAGACGCCGGGAGGCCGCACATTTGCATGCGGCCGGCGTGAAGGGGTTAAACAATGTACACTTGAATGCAATTTTACTTAAGCAGAGTTTAGTGTCACTACTGTCAGCATTAAAATATTAGGCAGGTATATGGTGGGAGAACATATAGGAATCCCAGAGTATAATAGCTGATGGTATTGTAACAGTTTACTCTACATTACAATTAAAATTAGACAAAGCGTAAAACAGACCACAGTCAAGTTTTCTGTCTGTATCCAATTGAGAGATTTTCCTTCAAGTGGTAGTAAACTGCCCGAAAAAAAAAAAGATAATGGGTCCCCTGCAGGTTTAATCATTGATGATATGGGGTTGCATGTCAGGTAAAGGTACAGGGGAGAAGACAGTCATTAAATCTTCATTAAATGTTTCCATTAAGATTTTGGACACTTTTCTTATTCCATCAATTGAAAGGATGTTTGGTGATGATGACATCATTTTTCAGGATGATAATGCATCTTGCCATAGGGCAAAAGCCGTGAAAACTTTCCTTCAAGAAAGACATATAGGGGTTTATTTACTAAAGCTGGAGAGTCCAAAATCAGACTCCCTTCTGCATAGAAACCAATCAGCTGCCAGGTTTCATTGCCAAAGCTTCATTGAACAAGCTGAGGTTATAAGCTGATTGGTTTCTATGCAGAAGGGAGTCTGATTTTGGACTCTCCAGCTTTAGTAAATAAACCCTATAATGTCAATGTCATGGCTGGCAAATAGTCCGGACCTCAATCCAATATGGTGGAAATGAAAGAAAATGGTCCGTGACAAAGCTCCAACCTGCAAAGCTGATCTGGCAACTGTATTAATAGAAAGTTGAAGCCGGACTGATGAAGAATACTGTTTGTCGATAGTTAAATCCATGCCTCAGAGAATTCAAGCTGTTATAAAAGCCAGAGATGGTGCAACAAAGTACTAGTGGTGTACTGTAGTGGGTTTTTTCATGATTCCATAATATTTTCCTCAGAATTGAGTGATTCCACATATTTTTCCTCTGCTTGATCTGAAAAAACAGTTGCAATTGACTACAGTTTTCTTTTTTTTTCTTTTCTTAAGCGTTTCTTAACCGGTTCCCGCCCGGCCTATGGCAGAATGGCGGCTGGCAAAAACCCTCACCGCTCCGGATGGATGCCATATGGCGTCCTTTTCAGGCATGCGCAGTTTGCGTGGCCGCAGAGCCGCGCTGCGGGCATGGCCGATGACAGATCTGAGTACCGGCCCCATTGCCGGTTCCATGTGACCTGCTGTGACCAATCACAGTAGGTCACATGACAGTTGTATACAATGGCTGGCTTCCTATCATTGCATCCATTGTATACAAGTGTGGCTAGCTGTGAATGGTCACAGCGATCACATGCACAAGCTGGGCCAATCACAGCCCAGCTGTGTCATGTGATTAGCTGTGGCCAAATCACAGTTAAGAAAAAAAAAATCCTGAATGAATCGATTTCATTCAGGTAAATGCTTGCTTATAGCAAAGTAATTCTTTGCTATAAGCAAAATGATGTAAAAAAAAAAAATAAAATAGATCACCTCCCCAATTTTTTTTTTCCATACCAGTCAGTGTCCCTGATCACTGCCATGCCAGTTATATGATGACACTGTACTGAACTGGTGACAGTATGTAAAAAAAAATTGTGAAAATCATTTTGTTTTATTTCTTCATTTCCAAAAAATTATAACAAAAAAATTACAACTTCAAAAAACTCGTCATGCCTGTTATGCAATACATCAGACTGTCTACTTTGCAAAAAGGGGTCATTTGGGGGATATCTGTACTGTCCTGACATTCTAGGATGTCAAGAAATTAGATTTGCTGTCAGTACTTCAGGATTGATAAATTTTCAGATATATCCCATAGTTTGTGAACTCTATATCTTTCCTACAGACAAAATAATAAATACTAATTTGAGTTATTTTCACCAAAGACATGTAGTAGAATACATTTTGGCCTAAATTTATGAAGAACAAATTATTATTTGCAAACTTTTATAACAGAAACAAAGAAAACGTGTTTTTTTTTCAAAATTTGTGGTCTTTGTTTGTTAATTTAGCAAAAAATAAAAACCCCAGCGGTGATTAAATACCACCAAAAGAAAGCTCTAGTTGTGAGAAGAAAATTGTAAAATTTTTGTTTGGGTACAATGTTGTATGACATTCAAAGTGCGAGAGCGCTGAAACCTGAAAATTGGCCTGGGCAGGAAGTGGGTAAAAGTGCCCTGTATGGAAGTGGTTAAACCCAGAAGGTTGGAATGTTAAACTAGAAAAGCTACAATTTCTGGGGAAGTTGTGTGAAGTGTTCTTGTCTCCACCAGTAGTCTACAACTGGAGTGGGCAGAGTAACTGGGTGGAGTGGTTTGAGTAACTGTTGTGTGGTTGGAGTGGCTGAAGTAACTGTGAAAAGGTCAATGGGCGGCATGAGTTGCAAATAAATGGTCATATTGTGAAAACTATCAGGTCTATGGCTTAGCCGTGGACATTTTTAGTGGCAGCAGGGATAGCTGAACGTTTTGATATATTTGTGTAGGTGGGCTTGAAAATGAGGGAGTGATGGCAGTTTAGAAATTATGTCCTGATTTTTCAGCTCACACTCTAGCTTTTGTCACTCTGCTGCCTGCTCACACACCTGGGTTCCTATGGCAACTCACTCTACAGCAAGGGCAGAGAAGAGCGGTTAAAAACAAACTGCTCCAACTTGCTCACTTCACTGGCGGTTGCCATCTTCAAACGGTTGTAGTTTAAACATTTTAAATACTACACCGAAGATTGTGAGAATCACAAAACCCAGACCTACATTTTGATGTATAGTATGTCTTTGAAAGATTAAAAATGAAGGCACAGTCGTAGTTTAGAAATTGCCCTTCAAATTTGAGGTGGCTAGAGTGGAGTTTCAATGAATGTCACTGGGCGGCGCGAGTTGAAAACAAATGGTCATATTGTGAAAACTATCAGTACAATGGCTTAGGCGTGGACATTTTTAGTGGCAGCAGGGATAGCTGAACGTTTTGGTATAAGATTTGTGTAGGTGGGCTTGAAAATGAGGGAGTGATGGCAGTTTAGAAATCATGTCCTGATTTTTCAGCTCACACTCTAGCTTTTGTCAGCTCCCACTCTAGTTTTGAACATTCCGCCATTCATTCCTATGGGACCAATTTCACCACACAAACGCCAATATTTCGTGAACCATTCGGCGAAACGTTCCACAAAGTAATAGCACACCAATCGGGAACAATCCACACGATTCGGTATATTACTGTCTTTGTAGTGTAAAAACTGTGGGAGGAGTTAGGGTGGTAAATTTGGCTATAATAATAAGAATATATGTGAGATAACAGTAAGTGGTCTTGCCATGCAAGAACATTTAATAAAAATAGTTTTGAGGCATGTCTGTGGTTAGTTTTGTTTCTACACAACAGTTGAATAAACATTTTTCAAAAGTGGTGATTCCATACTTTTTGCCAGGGGTTGTAGGCTAACCTGTAGATACAACTTACAAAGTGGACTTTACTTCCACTTCTTGTCTCGGACGTTTTGGAGATACCTCATAATGACAGAAATCTCCTCTTAGGCAAATAGACATAACCTCCAGCATATTTTCCCACCAGGGAGCCTACAGGTACAGTGGCCTATAGAAGTCCATAGCCAGATAGGGCTATACAAGTGTATACACAAGTTTCTCTGGATGCAAACTTCTATGCAGAATTTATGCTATACGGCCAGAAAAGGTCAAGTACAGGAGTTATTAGAACAAGTGTTCTCATCTTAACATTACCATTCTTTTCCTGTACCAATGAGAACTCAAAATTCTAGATTTTTGCTGACTTTTAGTCCTGGTGACAACGCATATTAGAGAAAGTGAATCTCCCCAACACATAGCTAATGAAAAAAAAATATGCTGGTCTTTGACCTATGTAGATGTGCTGAGGATTCTTACAAAGCTCAATAACTAGTCAAATAACAAAAGACAAACTGCATAAATGTATTGATTTCATGTCTAGTTGTCTAGTGACTCTAATTTACAAGGTTCTGCATATATATTCGATGACTAAATGGGGGGGAGGGGGATTCATAAAGAGTGTCATAGACCCCCTTTTGAATTCCTTTGAACAAAATCTGTCATAGGCTGGCACTGAGGTCAGAGTGTCCATCTGGAAAAAGGATTAGATTCTGTTAACTTATTAAACCCAAAACAAAAAATTTAATATATTGCAGCTTACTAATCATTAGATGTGGTGGCTGCATTGGTTTTCTTCTCTTCGGCTTTTTTTCCCCGCCGCTTTCAAATAGTGATCTGACTCGTAACACACCTCCGATATTAGTGAGACTCTCTGAAGGAACGTGTACAGGAGGCACAGCAGACAGCAGCAGTGGTGGTCACGGGTGGAGTGTTAAATGTATTTGCAGATTTGAATACAATAACCAACTACAGCCAAACTCCAGCTCACACTTTATAATCAGTTACTGCAAACAGTTTTTTTTTTCCAAGCAGAATAAAGGTTTTACATGAATAAACAAAAGCAAAATATTTTAATCACTCCTGCCAGTGTTAAATGGTCTGTCTCACCCAAGTAAACTGATACATTCTGCCAGAGAGCTTGAGCTTCTGAAAAATAACAGATTTGCTGGCCAGATCACCAAATGGAAGTAAAAGAAAGAAAGCCTAAAAATGAACTAAAACTAATACAACCATCACATCTAAGAATCGGTAAGCTGCAATATAATAAATGTTTGCTTTTTGGTCTAATACTGCTTGAACCTGTACAAATAATAAAAAACTATGCTTTAATTTTTTTTTTTTAAATGCTGCAATAGGACATATCCCTATCTCAAAGATTACCTGTTAAAAGGGTGAGATTCTTTTTAGCTAATCCATAGGATTGTTTTAAAGTATCTTTTTAGAATAGTTATACATATTTCTGGCTGAAAAAAGTTGACTCTTTGCCTTTAAATGTGCATCCCATTAAAAATGGTGAGATTCTGTTCTGCAAATATGTGCAATTTTTAAAACCTGTGTCTATAACAACGCAGTTTCAGGTAACATTTCTGGCTGAAATAGGCTTTAATCTCTGACTTCAAATTATTTCCCCAATAATAAGAATGAGATTCTCTGCAGCAAATCAATGTTTAAATTATGTTTAAGCAAAGATTCTAATTTTATATATATTGCTGAAATCTGTCTGCTCTCTTCCTCAGAAATAGTAGTCTATACAAATAGACTTAGGTTATGTTCACACCTATGCGTTTTGCGGTGCATTTTGCAGCAATGCACTACAGTCCACTTAACATGATTTCCTATGGGACGCATTCACATCTCCTCATTTTCACCCGGTGCGTTTTTTGGAAAGGGTCAGGGACTTTTTTAAGCGCAAAACGTTGCATTTTGGTTCAATAGACGTCAATGGAGACGCTGCAGAAATGCACGTAGTGTTTTTGATGTATTCTGCATTTTAATCTGCCCAGCAACAAGTTGAAAACAAAAATGCAAAACGCATCAAAAACATGCCAAAAATGCATGTGTAAAAACACAACACACTGCAAAAATGGATCAAACGCAAACTGCATAGGTGTGAACCTAGCCTTAAAAGGTGTACTTGAAATCACTTAATATTTTTCTGTTTGAAATTTCAAATACGTACATTTTTTTCCAGATGCAATCTGTTTGCTCTCTATCTTCAAGTAGTTGTAAAGGTAACTAATCTAAAAAATATTTTTTTAATACAGAAATGTAAAGCTATCATAAATGCATGTTTTTTTTATATTATATTTAATAAATATTATTTATATTAAATTCCCCCACATCTTAAGTGCAGGTCACGTGACTGTTATAGCTTCCAGAATGATTCACGGACCTGCAAGCGGGCGTGTGCAAAGAAGGGCATTATGTCATTGCAAGAAATGGCATTGTCACAATCCTAGTCCGAGAAGAGGGGAGGAACGGCTGGAGGCAGGACGGATGGGCAGGAAGGAGTGACTAGAGGTAGGATGGATGGACAGGGGGGTGTGATTTCCACAGACTACGAAACTTACAGACACGCTGTGCTTGTCCACAGCATGCCTGTACAGAAAGCGGCATGACAAAAGATGTAAACTGACCACACTGTCATGGATTGGCCACTATAATTAACGTGGTAAGTTTACTCTCAGGAAGAGAGGCACAGTTAGGATCAACCAGGTATTATGCAACAGGGGAAGACATAAATAATATTGCATTACTACAGGCCATATTGTCTTGCTTTAACCACTTAATCTCCAGAAGATTTACCCCCCTTCATGACCAGGGTATTTGTTTGCTATTCGGCACTGAGCTACTTTATCTGGAAATTGCACAGTCATACGACACTGTACGCTAATGACATTTATATAATCTTTTCACAAAAATAGAGCTTTCTTTTGGTGGTATTTTATCACCACTTGGTTTTTATTTTTTATTACGTAAACAAAGTCCAAAACTTTTAAAAGAAATATATTTTTTACTTTCTGCTATAAAACATATCCAGTAAAAAAAATTTTAAAAATCAAATTTTTTTCATAAATTTAGGCCAAAATGTATTCTGCTACATGCCTTTAGTAAAACAAAACCCCAATAAGTGTATATTGATTGGATTGTGTGAAAGTATAGCATCTACAAACTGTGGTAAATAAATAAAACTAATGACACTGACTGTGAAGGGGTTAAAATCTAGGGGCAATCAAATGGTTAACTGTGTGGCTAACAGTGTGTAATGTGTGCTGCTTTTACGAAGCAATGTGAATGTTTTTTTCTCCCTGCTTTGCATAAATAATTGCTTATTTCTAGCTCAATCTGCAATTACATGCTTAGCAGCAAATCTGTCAAAAGTTTCTTTATTCAGTATGTGAAAAAGAAAGCCAGTGTTTTTCTTGCAGATGCAATTTGTTTTCTCTCTCTCCCTCAGAAATTGCATCCTCTTCCAATGAAGGACTGAAAATTTTGGTGCAATTCTGTTCAATGTTTATATTTTCAAATTTACACACAAATAACCTCCTTTTTTTCTAGATGCAATATACAGTGTTCAGCATAAATGAGTACACCCCAACAGATTTGTCAGAAAAACTTTCCTTTCCTTTTAGATTCAACATTTTATATGGGACACTATACTACAAAATACTCCCACAAATGCGGGCCATTGATTACAAACAAGATTTGTTCATTTGCACAGAGAAAAAAAAAGTATTTTTCCTAGCAAATTAATTCAAGACCATGTTGCTAAAGTGAATACGCCCCAATGACAGTCCTACGAGCAAAGCCTAATTTTGGACTACAAAATCTTAATTAACAAGAATTCAACTACAGGTGAGTCTAATTATTCATAAAACATGTGTCCTGCAGACAGTTTATTATAAAAGCGTTACTTAAAGAAAACCCCTTCCCATTTCATGCTGTCAGCAATGGCACCACATGGAAGAGAAATGTCACAAGGCCTAAGAAAGCAAATCATTTCTATATACAAGAAAGGTGAAGGCTACAATAATATCAGCAAAGCTTTACTTATCAGTCAGAATACTGCAGCAAAAGTGTTACAAAAATTTTACATAGATGGAACTGCAACCATCTCACAAGGCCGTCCAGGCCGTTCATGGAAGTTAACACCTCAACAGGAGCATCTTCTGATGAGAAAGGTTGAAGAAAAATAGCCATCACTGCAGTTAGCTAAAGAAGCAGAAAGCCAAACTGGGGTGATTGTTTCCCGTGACACAATATGGCGTACACTACAGTGGAATGGCATGCATGGGTGTCATCCACAAAGTAAGGGTCTCCTAAAGCCCATGCACAAAAAAGCCTGTCTAGAATTTGCGAGGGCCCCATGCTGAAAAAGAAGACTACTGGAACTCTGTACTCTGAGACCAAGATAAACGTTTTTGGAACTGATGGCTTCAAAACTGTATGATGTCGCAAAGGTGAGGAGAACAAAGAAAAATGTATGGTGCCTACAATGAAACATGGTGCTGGCAGAGTCCTTCTGTGGGGCTGTATGAGTGCTGCTGGTGTCGGGGAGGTGCATTAAATTGATGGTATCATGAATTCACAGATGTACTGCTCTATATTAAAAGAGAAGATGCTACCATCACTCCGTGCCCTTGGGCGTCATGCATGTTTCCAACATAGCAATGATCTAAAACACACATCTAAGGCCACTGTTGCATTTCTGATGTAGAACAGGGTGAAAGTGATTCAGTAGCTGCTCTGAACCCAAATGAACACGTATGGGGAAATCTGAAGAGACAAGTTGAGCATCACTTTCCATCCAGCATCCAGGCTCTAAAAGAGTTCATTCTTGAAGAATGGAAAAACATCGATGTTGCAATGTCTCCAATATATAGAAGACTTGTTGCTGTCCTTACAAATCATGGAGGTCATACAAAATACTAGATGGAGTAGTTTTTGTTGTGGGGTGTATTCATTTTTGCATCAACTAATTTGAGTAAAACTGAAGATTTTGTAATCTAAGTTATATTATTCACCTTACGTTCATGTAATGAGCTAAACAAATGTTCTACAAAACTCAGTTTTGTCAAAAATTTGCAAATTGTTCTTGTCTTCATTGAGATATTTTCAGACGGGGTGTACTTATTTATGCTGAGCACTGTGCATGTTGAGCTGTTCAGAAATTGCAGTCTGCACATATGAAAGAATTAAGAACTAACAATCTTTTTTTGGAACCTTCAAGGTACATTTCAGCATAAATTGTAACGTAATAAGATGAATTTTATTACACAAAAATTATCAAAACACACAACAAGAGATAGGCGGTCAAATGTTTTTACATCAGTCATACATCACATTCAATACAGTCATCAATTATTGGGCACCTGACGCTTTTTGAGACAAACATAAAATCTTTTCTTCAGAGGTGCCTAGATACAGAACAAGATACCTGCAGTGAAAACACATCTGTAAATACTTTGTTTCATAAATACAACAATACCAGGGACAATATGCAAATTGCTATACTGACCCTGTATGGAGTGACTCATAAGTGCCTTGAAAGTCCCACCCTGAAAAAAAGAGGGTTAGTTCTTTATTCTACAATTTGGGGATGATGGCAATAGCCTACACCAAACCAATGCTCATGAGCAGTCTGCTCATATAGGCTCGATATCTATGATTACAATTTCTAACTTTTCCCCATCTTCAGTCTCCAAAACCAGACACTAATTTTTAACTTCCATGTGCAATGAGCCTGTTCTCTCCCTCAGAAATTGTGGCAAATCCCATAAAGGCTTCATAGCTGAGGAGCAAATAATTTTTTTAATATTCAATTAAACACAAAAACACACATTTTTAAAAATTACATTTTTAGATGTGATATGCCTGCTCACTCACTCAGATATTTCAACCCAACCATACTGGCTTCATACGTCTGGTTCAAATCTGTAAGCCCCTTCATTTTTAATATGCCCTGAACAACTGATCAAAGACTTTTTGAAAAATAAGCAGACATTTAAGGTACAAAAACAAAACCATGTGTGTGAACCTTGAGAAGAGGACTGTGACCAAATTGTGTTAACAGTACATGGGATTTACCAGGGTATGATTAAATGTCACCTGAGCCTATGCTGCTGTGGGTCAAAAAAGTGTAATGCATAGAGTGCAACAGTCAAGATCAAGTAACACAGAGCTCAGTGGTCAGGATCAAGTAACACACAGAGTACAGGGGACAGGGCTCTGTGCATTTCTAAATCCTGACCCCCTGACCTCAGTGCGTTATTTAATCCTAACCCTTGCTTTGTATGCTCTCTTGGCCCAGAGCAGCAAAGTAACACAGAGAGTTCAAGGCTCAGGATTAATATTCAGAATTCAAGGGTCATGATTAATTAATGCTCACATTTCAGGAGACAGAATTAAGTAACTCACACAGTTTAGGGGACAAGATTAACCACTTGACCCCTGGAAGGTTTTACCAGGCCAGTTTTTGCTTTTCAGCACTGTGCTACTTCAACTGTCAATTGCTCTGTCATGTAACACTGTACCCCCCCCCCCCAAAAAAAAAATATTTTCACACAAATAGAGCTTTCTTTTGGTGGTATTTGCTCACCACTGGGTTTTGTATTTGTTGCTATATAAATGAAAAAAGATTGAACATTTTGAAAAAAAACCCATAATATATTTTTCTTTCTGGTATAAAACATATCCAATAAAATCAAATTTCTTCATAAATTTAGGCCAAAATGTATTCTGCTACATGTCTGGTAAAAAAAAAAAAATCCCAATAAGTGTATATTAATTGGTTTGTGTGAATATTATAGATATAGTCTAAAAACTCGTGGTGTACCAAAAAGAAAATTCTGGTTCCCGAAACGGAAAACGAAAATTTAGGATACACTTGGCCGAAAACCGAAACCGAAATGGATGTTTTTTAAAAATTATTATATATTTTTGGAAGAAAATACACTTTAATAATTAAAAAAAAAAACAATATATACCCCAATTTTGTTTTGCAAAATTTGAAAGATGATTTTACACCGAGTAAATAGATACCCAACATGTCATGCTTTAAAATTGCGCACGCTTGTGGAATGGCGTCAAACTACAGTACTTAAAAATCTCCATGAGTGACTCTTTAAAATTTTCTACAGGTTACCAGTGTAAAGTTACAGAGGAGGTCTAGTGCTAGAATTATTGCTCTTGCTCTGACGTTCGTGGCGATACCTCACATGTGTGGTTTGAACACCGTTTACATATGTGGGCGTGGCCTACGTATACGTTTACCACAATATCACAAGGAATGCATGCATCCCATGTGATAGAAAAAAGCAGTGACAGGTCCTCTTTATGGAGAGATATGCTGGTCAATAAGACCGCACATCTCTCCTACAATGTAAAGCATTAGATTAAAAAAAAAGCATTCATCTAAAAAAAAAAAACAGGCCTTGTCTACAAGGCTCTGGAAGTGACATCGCTCCAGTCCTCCAAGGGCATAGAGAGGAGTGGAGGCCATCTTTCCTTCACTTATCTCTATGCCCAGTGCCAGGATCGTTTGGTGGTTGCCAAGGTAAGGCTGAGAACTACCGAGCGGTAACGGGTGCTGTCTGCGGGAGGCGGCGAGGGGCATCAGCGGTGGGCAGGTGGCGAGGGGCGCCAACGGCGGGCAGGCAGTGCCTTGCGGCAGTGGCGAGGGGGCGGGGTTATTTTCGGCACCTGTATCTGTGCTTATTTTCATTTCGGCCAACAGCCGATAGGGGTGTTTTCATCTGAAACGTTTCGGCCACCGAAATTTTGGTGCACTCCTACTACAAACTATGGTATATAAATTTGAAAATTCATTCCTGATGACCTATCCTGTACTACTCTGGGGGATGATCAGGGATTTTTTTTTTTTACACTGTAACTGCTGTTGCAGTGATGATCACTGTAACAGCAATCATTTGAACTGTCATGAATGGATCTCATTCATAAAAGCTGTGCTTACTCTAGTGATGCTTTGATTAGCCCATAGCTATCACATGGTATAGGGCGCTGTGACTGGCCCAAGTACCATGTGATAGCTAAGGGCTAATCACAACAGTATAGTATATTAGGTGAAACTGTTTATTAAAATAGAGTTTATACTGCATCCAGAAAGTATGTACAAAAATGGATGAAATTAATTTTTTCCCTCAACATTCTACAAACAATACCCCATAATGACAATGTGAAAGAAGTTCATTTTGAAATCTTTGCAATTTATTAAAAATACCAAAAAAAAACCACATGTACATAAGTATTTACAGCCTTTGCTCAATACTTTGTTGAAGCACCTTTAGCACCAATTACAGCCTCAAGTCATTTTGAGTATGATGCTACAAGCTTGGCACATCTATTTTTAGGCAATTTCTCCCATTCTTCTTTGCAGTACCTCTCAAGCTCCATCAGGTTGGATGGGGAGCATCGGTGCACAGCCATTTTCAGATCTCTCCATGGATGTTCAATTGGGTTCAAGTCTAGGCTCTGGCTGGGCCACTCCAGGAAACCATCGCCCCAGTCTACGGTCCAGAGCGCTCTGGAACAGGTTTTCATGAAGGATGTCTCTGTACATTGCTGCATTCATCTTTCCTATGATCTTGACTAGTCTCCCAGTTCCTGCCGCTGAAAAACATCCCCACAGCATGATGCTGCCACCACCATGCTTCACTGTAGTATTGACCAGGTGGTGAGTGGTGCCTGGTTTCCTCCAGACATGACGCTTGGCATTCAGGCCAAAGAGTTCAATCTTTGTTTCATCAGACCAGAGAGTTTTGTTTCTCATGGTTTAAGAGTCCCTCAGGTGCCTTTTGGCAAACTCCTGGCGTGCTGCCATTTGCCTTTTACTGAGGAGTGGCTTCTGTCTGGCTGCTCTACTATACAGGGCTGATTGGTGGAGTGCTGCAAAGACAGTTCTTCTTCTGGAAGGTTCTCCTCTCTCCACAGAAAACCGCTGGAGCTCTTTCAGAGTGACCATCGGGTGCTTGGTTACCTCCTTGGCTAAGGCCCTTCTCCCTCAATTGCTCATTTTGGCCGGGCGGCCCGCTCTAGGAAGATTTCTGGTGGAGGCCACTATGCTAATTGGGACCTTCAATGCTGCAGAAATGTTTCTGTACTCTTCCCCAGATCTGTGCTTTGATACAATTCTCTCTCGGAGGTCTACGGACAGTTCCTTGAACTTCATGGCTTGGTTTGTGCTCTGACATGCACTGTTAACTGTGGGACCTTATATAGACAGGTTTATGCCTTTCCTAATCATGGCCATACAACTGAATTTCCCACAGGTGGACTCCAATCAAGTTGTAGAAACATCTCAAGGATGATCAGTGGGATGCACCAGAGCTCAATTTTGAGTGTTGTGGCAAAGGCTGTGGATACTTCTGTACATGTGTTTTTTTTGTGTTTAAAAAAAAATAAATTGCAAAGTTTCAAAACGAACTTCTTTCATGTTGTCATTATGGGGTATTGTTTGTAGAATGTTGAGGAAAAATGAATTTATTCCATTTTGGAATAAGGCTGTAACATAACAGAATGTAGCAAAAGTTAAGTGCTGTGAATACTTTCTGGATGAACTGTATATGCAGCCCATGTTATTTTAGTTACCTTAAGCGCCTCTCATTTTAGTTAGCCCTGACCCTTCTAATCTGGGTTTCTCTAGCTAGTTTTAATTTAGAGCCTGAAAACCAGCATAAGCTAGAGCCAATTTAGGAATCTGGTGGTCACTTCTTGTAGTTAGAAATCTGGCTGCATGTCAGAACTAAAACTAAAGAGAGTAGATAGGCTGACTCAGAGTTCCAGTGCCACACCACAGTTTCTGTGTGTGAGAAGCTGCGTTCCAGGCTGATTGTGCAAGAGTTGGAGGACCTCTCCATCACCGCTGATCTTTTCTTCAGATCTCTGACACAAAGATGGACACAGCATCATGCTCATCCTTGAGGGCCCCTTCAAATGGACTTTGCTGCAACATTCATCTAGAGGTATCTTTATTAATAACTACACTGCTCAAAAAAATGAAAGGAACACTTTTTAATTAGAGTATAGTATCAAGTCAATTAAACTCCTGGGATATGGATCTGGTCAGTTAAGTAGCAGAGGGGATTGTTAATAAGTTTCAGCTGCTGTGTTGTTAATGAAATTAGATGGGCAACAATGAGATGACCCCTAAAACAGGAATAGTTTGACAAGTGGAGGCCACTGACATTTTTTACCCTACTCACCTTTTCTGTTTTTCACTAGTTTTGCATTTGGCTAGGGTCAGTGTCACTACTGGTAGCATTGCCAGAAGGTTTGCTGTGTCTCCCAGCACAGTCTCAAGAGCACGGAAGAGATTCCAGGGGACAGGCAGTTACTCTAGGACAGCTGTACAGGGCCGTAGAAGGTCCTTAACTCATCAGCAGGACCGGTATCTGCTCCTTTGCAAGGAGGAACAGGATGAGCACTGCCAGGGCCCTACAAAATGACCTCCAGCAGGCCACTGGTGTGAATATCTCTGACCAAATAATCAGAAACAGACTTCATGAGGATGCCCTGAGGGCTCAACATCCTCTAGTGGGCCCTGTGCTAACTGCCTGACACCATAGAGCTTGATTGGCATTTGCCATTGAACACCAGAGTTGGCAGGTCCGCCACTGGCACCCTGTGTGCTTCACAGATGAGAGCAGGTTCACCCTGAGCACATGTGACAGACGTGAAAGTGTCTGGAGAAGCCATGGACAACATTATGCTGCCAGTAACATTGTTCAGCATGACTGTTTTGGTGTTTTTTCAAAGTGTTCCTTTAATTTTTTGATCAGTATATATATACCCAGGAACATGTGCACAATTCCACCAGAACTGCTATTAGGCGCCTTGCCAATAATACCTGTTTGTACAATTAATCTTTTCTTGTATTATTCCTGTGTTGGTGGGGATCTATATGTTTACTGTTAATTTTATATGCTGGTTGCAGTAGTTCTTCTGCCTCCAATTTCTTTACCTAGATTACTGGTTAATTACCTAATAAGGGACCCCCCCCGTGTTGCCAACTGCTCGTGATTGTACAGGCAGCCAGTCAAAACTGGGGCACTTTTTTCCTGCCCATAAACACTAGTAACAGGAAAAAAGTGCCAGTGAAAAATTGCTTGGTTCAGAACTGCGCATATGCAGTTCCAGAGCCAGCCGAGAGTCCAAGACCATCCAAGTGCCTGTGTGTTCAGCACCAGCGGGGGGGGAAAAGGTTGGGTGCCTGAGCGATAAGTGTGATGCCATCATTATCATGGTGCATTTCTCACCACCACCAGCAAGCTGCTAAAAAAAAGCCCTGGACTCAGGAGCTGAGTGAAGTGTTGCCTCGTGTGTGGCCGGATGGGAGTTGGGAGCTCATCAAGGCAAGCTGGGAGCAGCTGAGCAGGACCTTGTCAGTTAGTGGCAGATTGGCAGTGCTGTTCTGGACTGGAGTGTGTTTGGAGGGAGCAGTGACCACCTGTTCTGGCGTGTAAGACTGGACTGGATATACCCAAGTATGATTCAAGCAAGGGATGGTATTTCGACTTCTAGAGATGGTAGAGAGTTATAGTGGAATTGGTTTTCACTGCCTGAGTGGTCCGGCGTCCATACAGGCAATTTCATATTGTACCAGAGGGGCACCAGGCCCCACATCATGCCCTTCCTGAACCGGGAAAGGGGGGGGGGTCAGCAGTGTGTTTGCTGGGCACTGCAGACTGGCTGAGGGCCTCTCTTGGCTCTTGCTGTGGGGGGAAAGTGGTCTCTCTCTCTGTGGTGGCAAACACAAAGCGGTCTCCCTCTCTCTCTTGGCAAAGGTGACAAAAACTGATTGGTTATAATAACCCACCCTTACTATATCCAAAATAACAGAAGAAATATTTTTTTTTCCTTAATATCTAAATTAAATCACATTGCTAACTGTATATTGTACTTGTTTGTAGCTTAAATACTAAAATTTGCACTTAAAACTGGTAGTTTTTTAACTTTTGGAAACGCCAGTAAAAACTTGGCTGTGCCGGTAAAATTTGGGTGTCGTGTCAGTGAATTTTAACCACTTGCCTACAGGGCACTTTTACCCCCTTCCTGCCCAGGCTAACTTCCAGCGCTGTCACACTTTGAATGACAATTGCACGGTCATACAACACTGTACCCATATGAAATTTTTATCATTTTTTTACACAAATAAAGCTTTCTTTTGGTGTTTTATTAATTGCCACTGGGAGTTTTTTTTATTTTTTGCACTATAAACGAAAAAAGAGCAATAAATGTGAGAAAAAAAAGTTTTCTTTGTTTCTATTATAAAATTTTGCAAACAGGTGAATTTTCTCCTTCACTGATGTGCATTGGTGAGGCGGCACTGATAGGCGCAACTGATGAGGTGGCACTGGTGGGAATTAATGAGGAGGCACTGAAGATGCTGCACTGATAGGTGGCACTGCTGGGCACTTTTGGGGCTGCACTGATAATCAGTGCCCATGTCCTCTGTGACACTTGCTGGTTATTGGCAGTACTTTCCTCATGCTGTGACAACATGAGGAAAATGCTGCCAATAACCGACAACTGTATTTACTTTGTGATCAGCTGTGTCATTGGATACAGCTGATCATGTAGTAAAAGCCCGCTGTGATTGGCCTTTTACCTTGTCATGTGATCAGCTGTGTCCGCAGGGGGTGCATTCTGGGAGGATGTCATATGATGCCCTCCCAGAACTGGACAACCGCACTGTAACCATCATTTGACTATAGCCCGGTTGTCAAGCAGTGAATCTGGTCGGATGGCAACACTGGAACCCCTCTGTTCACAATGGCTCTGTCCTGGGTGGGTTTGCCAATGTTATTATCAAACCCACTCTTCCACCTAGTGTAGGTTCTGGTTCTCTTATTTACCTGCAGGTCTAGCACAATATCCTGTTTAGGGAGGGCCATTTGTCATAATAGCTCCCCCCCCCCCCCCCACAAAAAAAAGGAGGGCTACAGTCTCCCTTGCACAGGTCAGCCAGCATGCAGTATGTATTATGAGAAGGGAGGGAACATTGTTAAGACTAGTTAAGTTTGAATTCTACATTAATAACTACAAAATGAACCATGATAAAATGCAGCCAGGCAAAGCTAACCTATTTTCTAGAAAAAAAAGTCTACATATACATAGAGATTTATATATATAAACATCACTTAATTGTCTCATCAGATAGATGGGCGGAAGCTCTTCCCGGCACCGCACTCGCCCTTCTTTCTAACAAAACCCTTCACTAAGCATTACCACTTCATGACCCAATCAGAGCGCGCCCTCAGCTCGGAAGGACACCCAGCAGCGGCTTCCACTATGGGGCTGGCAGGGGGCCCTTCATTATGTGTGGCGCGCTTCGAAAGTGCCCATTCAAAATGCCTGTCTCGTTTTCCACACAATTGGTTTCTAAACACGTTGTGACTCACTTCTACTATTGTGTAAGATCTATTATAGGAGTCCGGAGGCCGCGACCTTCCCAGCCTGGGAGGAGCTTTAGCGCTGTAGGCGTTTAACAAAACCGGCATTGTTGTGGTCGTTCCGGTAGGGAGGTAATGTGTTGTAGTTAGAGGAGGTCTCTACTCTGACCCGGTGTGTTCGGTCCTCCGCCTCTTATCCCTCCCCCTCCGTCTTATTGTATGGAGGACCCGAGCGGCGGCTTCATGTTCTGGCCCAGGCTGTGACCCGCTCCTCGCCATTCACCCATCCCCTCTGTATGTCGCAGAGGACCGACATGGACAGAACAATAAAGGTATGAGCGGACGGAGCGGTGCGCTGTGGGGGGATGGAGGGGACTGTGTGAGGTGGCCTGGATATACAAACACCTGTCTCTGTATTAGGGCCGCTGTGCTGGTGACGGCTCTCTGTATAGACAGACAGTGGACAGTGTGCTCAGTGCTGGTGACAGTGATGGCTCTCTGTATATACACACAGGTAACTGTGTATTAGAAGACAGTGTGCTGGTGATAGAGGAGGCCCGCTAATACACAAATACCTGTCTGTATATAGAGAGCAGCCACTGGCACAGAGCACACTGCCCTCTAATACGCAGATGCCTGTCTGTATATACAGAGCAGCCAGTGGCACAGAGCACACTGCCCTCTAATACGCAGATACTTGTCTGTATATACAGAGAGCTGGCACAGAGCACACTGCCCTCTAATACGCAGAAACTTGTCTGTATATATAGAGAGCAGCCACTGGCACAGGGCACACTGCCCTCTAATACGCAGGCACTTGTCTGTATATACAGAGCAGCCACTGGCACAGAGCACACTGCCCTCTAATACGCAGGCACTTGTCTGTATATACAGAGCAGCCACTGGCACAGAGCACACTGCCCTCTAATACGCAGGCACTTGTCTGTATATACAGAGCAGCCACTGGCACAGAGCACACTGCCCTCTAATACGCAGGCACTTGTCTGTATATACAGAGAGCAGTCACTGGCACAGAGCACACTGCCCTCTAATACGCAGATACTTGTCTGTATATACAGAGAGCAGTCACTGGCACAGAGCACACTGCCCTCTAATACGCAGATACTTGTCTGTATATACAGAGAGCAGCCACTGGCACAGAGCACACTGCCCTCTAATACACAGATACCTGTCTGTGTATACAGAGGGCAGTGTGCTTTGTGCTGATGGTGGCCCTCTGAATATACAGACAGGTATCTGTGTATTAGAGGACAGTGTTCTTTGTGCTGGTTATGGCACTCTGTATATACAGAGAGCTATATGTGTATTGGAGGACAGTGTGTTCTGTGCTGTTGATGGCATTCTGTGTATATATAGACAGCTTTCTGTGTATTAGAAGGCAGTGTGTTCTGTGCAGGTATCTGTGTATTAGTGGGCAGTGTGCTCTGTGATGGTAGCATCCTTCTGTGTATTTGTGTATATATATATATATATATATATATATATATATATATATATATATATATATATATGGGTTGGAGGACAGGCTGCTTTGTGTTGGTGCCATTGGTGGCTCTCTTTATATACAGACTAGTATCTGTGTATTAGGGGGCGGTGTGCTCTGTGCTGGTGACAGTGGTAGCTACCTCTGTACTGACAGACATCTCTGTATAAGAGGGCAGTGTGCTGGTACTCTGTATTTATAGACATGTGCTCTGTGTTGGTGACAGTGGTGGCTCTCTGTATATACAGACAGGTGTCTGTGTATTAGTGGATAGTGTGCTTTGTGATGTTAGCAGCTCTGTGCATTAGAGGCCAGGGTGCTTTGTGCTGGTGTCAGTGGTGGCTCTCTTTGTATACAGACATGTATCTGTGTATTAAAGGGCAGCTTGCTGGTGACAGTGGCAGCTACTGCCATACTGACAGGTATCTTTGTGTTAGAGGGCGGTGTGCTCTGTGCTGGCGCTCTGTATTTATAGATATGTATTAATGTGCTATGTTCTGGTGTCAGTGGTGGCTCTCTTTATATACAGACAGGTATCTTTGTACTAGAGGGTGGTGTGCTCTGTGCTGGTGGTGACGCTCTGTATTTATAGACATATCAATGTGTTCTGTGCTGGTGTGAGTGGTGGATCTCTTTATATACAGATGGGTGCCTGTGTATTAGAGGGTGTTGTGCTCTGTGTTTATAGATACAGTGGATATAAAAAGTCTACACACCCCTGTTAAAGTGTCAGGTTTCTGTGATGTAAAAAAAATGAGACAAAGAAATAATTTCAGAACTTTTTCCCCCTTTGATGTAACCTATAAACTGTACAACTCAGTTGAACAACAAACTGAAATCTTTTAGGTGGAGGGAAGTAAAAATAAAAAACTAAAATAATATGGTTGCATAAGTGTGCACACCCTTCAACTAATACTTTGTTGAAGCACCTTTTGATTTGATTACAGCACTCAGTCTTTTTGGGTATGAGTCTATCAGCATGGCACATCTTGACTTGGCAATATTTGTCCACTCTTCCTTGTAAAAACACTCCAAATCTGTCAGATTGTGAGGGCATCTCCTGTGCACAGCCCTCTTCAGATCACCCACAGATTTTCCATCGGATTCAGGTCTGGGCTCTGGCTGGGACATTCCAAAACTTTCATCTTCTTCTGGTGAAGCCATTCCTTTGTTGATTTGGATGTATGCTTTGGGTCGTTGTCATGCTAAAAGATGAAGTTCCTCTTCATGTTCAGCTTTCTAGCAGAAGCCTGAAGGTTTTGTGCCAATATTGACTGGTATTTGGAACTGTTCATAATTCCCTCTACCTTGATTAAGGCTGGCCACACACTATACAATTTTCTGCCCAATTTCCTTTAGATTTACCTTCAACTATATAGCGCAAGGTCCTGCCTAATTGGATACAATTGAAAGTGTCGTTTAGGTTTGACCTCATATTTTATGGTTTTTGGTAAATCTAAACCAAAAATCTTGAGAAAATTGTATAATGTATGGCCAGCCTTTAGGCCCCAGTTCCAGCTGAAGAAAAACAGCCCCAAAGCATGATGCTGCCACCACCATGCTTCACTGTGGGTATGGTGTTCCTTTTGTGATGTGCAGTGTTGTTTTTGCGTCAAACATATCTTTTGGAATTATGGCCAGAAAGTTCAATCTTGATTCCATCAGACCATATCACATTTTTCCACATGCTTTTGGGAGACTTCAGATGTGTTTTTCCAAAATTTAGCCGGGCTTGGATGTTTTTCTTCGTAAGAAAAGGCTTCCGTCTTGATACTCTACCCCATAGCCCAGACATATGAAGAACACGGGAGATTGTTGTCACATGTACCACACAGCCAGTACTTGCCAGATATTCCTGCAGCTCCTTTAATGTTGCTGTAGGCCTCTTGGCAGCCTCCCAGACCAGTATTCTTCTCATCTTTTCATTAATTTTGGAGGGACGTCCAGTTCTTGGTATTGTCACTGTGGCGCCATATTTTCTCCACTTGAGGATGGCTGTCTTCACTGTGTTCCATGGTACAGTGCATCTAGAAAGTATTTACAGCGCTTAACATTTGCCACATTTTGTTATGTTACAGCCTTTTTCCAAAACGGATTCAATTAATTTTTTTCCTCAACATTCTACAAACAATACCCCATAATGACAACGTGAAAGAAGTTTGTTTTGAAATCTTTGCAATTTATTAAAAATAAAGTACGTAAGTATTCACAACCTTTGTGCAATACTTTGTTGAATCACCTTTAGTACCAATTACAGCCTCAAGTCATTTTGAGTATGATGCTACATGCTTGGCACACCTATTTTTGGGCAATTTCTCCCATTCCTCTTTGCAGTACCTCTCAAGCTCCATCAGGTTGGATGAGAAGCGTCAGTGCACAGCCATTTTCAGATCTCTCCAGAGATGTTCAATCGGGTTCAAGTCTGGGTTCTGGCTGGGCTACTCCAGGACATTCACAGAGTTGGCTCATAGCCACTCCTTTGTTATGTGGGCTGTGTGCTGAGGGTCGTTGTCCTGTTGAAAGATGAACTGTCACTCCAGTCTAAGGTCCAGAGCGCTCTGGAACAGGTTTTCATCAAGGATGTCTCTGTATATTGCTGCATTCATCTTTCCTTCGATCCTGACTAGTCTCCCAGTTCCTGCCACTATAAAACATCCCCACAGCATGATGCTGCCACCACCATGCTTCACTGTAGGGATGGTATTTGTCAGATGGTGAGTGGTGCCTGGTTTCCTCCAGACATCACGCTTGGCATTCAGGCCAAAGAGTTCAATCTTTGTTTCATCAGACCAGATAGTTTTGATTCTCATGGTCTGAGAGTCCCTCAGATGCCTTTTGGCAAACTCCAGGTGAGCTGCCATTTGTCTTTTCCTGAGGAGTGGCTTCCTTGTGGCCACTCTACCATACAGGCATGATTGATGGAGTGCTGCAGAGATGGTTGTTCTTCTGGAAGGTTCTCCTCTCTCCACAGAGAAATGCTGGAGCTCTTTCAGATTGACCATCGGGTGCTTGGTTACCTCCCTAGCTAAGGCCCTTCTCCCTCAATCGCTCATTTTGGCCGGGCGGCCTACTCTAGGAATATACCTGGTGGTTCCAAACTTCTTCCATTTATGAATGATGGAGGCCACTGTGCTCATTGGGACCTTCAATGCTGCAGAAATTTTTCTGTACCCTTCCCCAGATCAGTGCCTTGATACAATCCTGTCTCGGAGGTCTACGGACAGTTCCTTGGACTTCATGGCTTGGTTTGTGCTCTGAGATGCACTGTTAACTGTGGGACCTTATATAGACAGGTTTATGCCTTTCCTAATCATGTCCAATCAACTGAATTTCCCACAGGTGGACTCCAATCAAGTTGTGGAAACATCTCAAGGATGATCAGTGGGAACAGGATGCACCAGAGCTCAATTTTGAGTGTCATGGCAAAGGCTGTGAATACTTATGTACATGTAGGGTTTTGTTTCCTTTTTTTTTTAATAATTTGCAAAGATTTCAAAACGAACTTCTTTCATGTTGTCATTATGGGGTATTGTTTGTAGAATGTTGAGGAAAAAAATGAATGTAATCCATTTTGGAATAAAGCTGTAACATAACACAATGTGGCAAAAGCTAAGCTCTGTGAATACTTCCTGGATGCACTGTATATCTAATGCCTTGGAAATTCTTTTGTACCCTTCTGACTGATACCTTTTAACAATGACATCCCTCTGATGCTTTGGATGCTCTCTGCTGACCATGGCGTTTGCTGTAGGATGTGACTAAGAAAATGTCAGGAAAGACCTACTAGAACAGCTGATTTTTTTTATTTATTAGAGAGCAGTATGCTGGTGGTGGTGCTTTGTATTTATAGACATGTATTATTGTACTCTGTGCTGGTGACAGTGGTGGCTCTCTTTATATACAAATGGGTGTCTGTGTATTAGTCCTCATGCACAATGGACTTTTTTACAGCTGCTGTTTTGGCTTTTGGTGGTTTTTGTTCTACAGCCAGTAAACTCCCCAGCATGTTATCCCATGTATCCATGCGCACATAGACTATTATCAGCATTTTTTGGCTGGAAAAACCCCCCAAAACTAGTGGGTTTCTAGAGCTGTTTTTTAGCTGTAAAAATGCTCTAACGTGGTAAACCAGCGTTTTTGACCTTTTTTTTGAGCAAAAAATGCTAAAAACCGCAAATTCGGAAAAACATGGCAGAACAGCGCTAAACACTAATGCAAAAACACTAAACTTACGTTTTTAATGTGACTTTACACGGCTAATGTTATCAGCGTTATTAAAATGCCCAGTGTGCACGGAGCCATAGAAGGCGTATGTTCTGTGCTGGTGTCAGTGATGGCTCTCTTTATATACAGATGGATGTCTGTGTATTAGAGGGTGGTGTGCTCTGTGCTGGTAGCGGTACTCTGTATTTATAGATATGTATCAATGTGCTCTGTGCTGGTGTCAGTGATGGCTCTTTATATACAAATGGGTGTCTGTGTATTAGAGGGTGGTGTGCTCTGTGCTGGTAGCGGCACTCTGTATTTATAGATATGTATCAATGTGCTCTGTGCTGGTGTCAGTGATGGCTCTTTATATACAAATGGGTGTCTGTGTATTAGAGGGTGGTGTGCATGGTTTTTCCCTGTACTGTTCTGGTAAAGGGAGCCGTCATACAGCACCAGGTTACTCTGATAGCAGTAGCTGCTTTGTCTGTTGTGTTTTTGGAGGCAGCACAGTACACATCAAATGTGAGGAGAATTCTATATATGACCGATGCCGATGAGTCAGTCTTGTATCATCATATTGTGTGCATCTGATATTTTCTAAATGAATCACCATGTGCTAATTGTCCAGATTAGGCAGGTGCAGTACGGTGCTGGCCATAGGGACTCTGTGGGGAATCATGGATCTCCTGAACCCTGACTATGTGGCTTTGTGCGGATTGGCTGGCTGGCATTCTTACAATTTCCTGTGACATATCAGTGTTACAGTGAATCAGGATCTAGTTCACTGATTTGTACTTGTTCTGATCTCAGGTCTTCCCCAGTCATAAGCAAGCTCTTTCCTGTTGATTTGTAATGTACAGAAAAGCTTAGATGGAACAAAGCTGTTGTAGAAATCAGCTCTGCATAGAAACCAATCTGCTTCCAGGTTTTTTTTTTGGTTAAAGCTTAACTGAACAAGCTGAAGTTAGAAGCCGATTGGTTTCTCTGCGGAGCTGTACCAAATTTTACACGCTCCAGTTTTAGTAAATCTCCCCCATAGGTGTCATGTGATCAGGGCTGCATTTACCATTTGGCACAATAGGTCTGTTCCAATACGCAGCAGGGTCAGGGAATCACTATTTCCCTGCAGAGTAAAGGCTCGTTCACACCATGGCGCAGAGACATCAGTTTCTGCACGCATTCTGCAAGGGTACAACAAAATCAATGGTTCTCTATGTGCTCTGTTCACACCACAACATTAGTGTTATGCCGGCCATAGACGGTTCAAAAATCGGCTGTTTTTTCATCCGAAAGATTAATCGGCCGATTTTCGCACTGTTAGTGGGTAATTCGTCGGCCGGTTTTCGCGTTTTTTTCCACTTTTTTTTTCCGGATTATCGGTTATGTTGGAAAATTTGTGGAAAACGACCGATTTTTCTCATCAATGATGGTCAAATCGTATGATCGTTTTTATGAAAAAATATGCGCATGAGCCGTGACCTGGAAGCAACAGAAGTTTCGCCTGTTATATGGGGTGAACTTTATGACTTAGTCAGCCAATTTTTGTAATCATTGGTGGTTACGTCGGTTTAACGAACGACCAATTTTTCGTTTATCAGATGAAAAAAGGCTCGGTTTTCGAGCCGTCTATGGCCTACATTACTGGCAGATTTTTTTCTGCACAGGAATCTGCAACATGTATAAAACTCATTGAAGCGTTCATGAAAACTGCAGCAAACTGATGTCTCTGCAAGTGAAATCTGCGCATCAGTTTTTTCTGCACGTATGGTGTGAACGATGCTTTAATAGCCACATGGTTCTTCTTCCCCATCAGTATTATTATCATTATACAGGATTGATATAGCGCCAACAGTTTAAGCAGATCTTTACTATATATAGAGAGAGTCAGTACAATTACAATACAGTTCGATAGAGAAGGAATAGGGGGCCCTGCTCATGGAGCTTACAATCTAAAGGAAGGGGAGGTGATACAAAAGGTGATAGCTGCAGGGGATGATCTGGTGGAGGTGATTCAAGTACAGTCCTTAGGTGGAGGTGGGGTAGGCTTCCCTAAAGAAGTAAGTTTTCAAAGATCGCCTAAAGGCAGACAGGGTGGTGGCTGACCGGGCATGCTGTGGTAGGGAGTTCCAGAGGATGGGAGAGGTTCTGGAGGCAGGCATGGGAGGAGGTGATAAGGGAGCTAGAGAGCAAGATGTCTTGGGAGGAGCAGAGTGGGCGATTTGGCCGATATCTGCAGATGCGGTTGGTGATGTAGCTAGGGGCAGTGTTGTGGATGGCTTTGTACATTGTGGTCAGTAAAAATGAAGTGATCTCCAATAAGCTTAGGTACACACTATCAAAATATTCTCATCCAGAATAGGACCAAGAACATAGGAAAGTGTTCTGTGTGAAAGCCGAGCTGCATGGAGTACCAAAGGCTGTAATGTTGGAAATTCAGGCATGGTTCGGATGTGGCCTTTCCTGTACTGTATGTGGACCTTTCCTTAGGTAGTTACATGTTGAGGCTTTCTGTTCTGACTCTCCGTTCTGAATGCACCCTAGATGCTGCATGCAGCTTCAGAGAATTCATTGTTGGGGAATATTGGAATTTATGTGGAAACTAGAGCAAACAAAAGTGGAGCTGTGACTCATAAAAAAACACATTTCATGACCCCCCCCCCCCCCCAGTGTATTTTATGGAATCAAAGTAAAGACTTGAGTGGGGGTTGTGTCTTGCTTCTATTCTGCTTCACATTCCATACATTGGCCACATAGGCATTCATGGCAGCCAGAGAGGTCAGTTGTCTCTTTGGAGAGCATGTTAGTACAGTGCACCAGAAACACAGAGGCCAGGCTGGGCTCTAGAGGAGAGGTCACTGAGTAGTAGTAGTACAGGCCCTTCACATATGTGGAGTGGATGGATATAGAAAATTCCTATATTGGTCAAACTAATCTAGGATCTGGCAGCTGCAGGGAACATGTTCTTCCATAAATTACTGGAAGGCTCAGAAAGGTAGCTGATGAGGCTGGCCATACATTACACAAATTTTCTTTAGATTTACCAAAACTACCGGTATATTATACTAGGTCAAACCTAAACACTTTCAATTTGTATGCAGTCAGCCAGGCCGATGTACTACATAGTTGATAATAAATCTAAAGGACATTTAACGTGAAAACTGTACAATGTATGGCCAGCTAGCATTTCAACATTCAATTCCATTTTTGTGGGAAACAAAAAACTAACTTCACAATTGACCAAATTCAAGTGGTTGAACAAATTTGTGGGTGGTAGCTTGCTTCAGTTCTGGCAACACTTGCAATTGTATTGCACATTGTACTGTGTGTAGTGGCTTTGCACAGAGCAGCCTGGAACCTACTCTTCGCAGGTCCCCTGGCTCCTCCTTTCTGTCGGGTGCACCCACAGCAAGCAGCTTGCTATAGGGGCACTCGCTGCTCTGTGTGTCCATTCACACAGGGAGCCACGGTTTTGCTCTTATTGGCTGACTGGTTGTAATTGACAGCAACGGAAGCCAATGGCTCCCTTCTTGCTGTCTCAGCCAATGAGGCAGAGACCTGGGATATTCACATCGCTGTCATGATGAGGCTCAGATATGTATTGAGGGGGCTGGGGGAGCTGCTGCACACAGGTTTTTTTACCTTCATGCATAGATAGCATGAAGGTAAAAATTCTTTACAACCACTTTAAATTACCTGCAAGTTGCCACATGTACAGCCATTTTTTTTTGTCTTTGTGGCAACTGGTTTTTGACAATTACTAATGTACCATGTTTACATTTGGGTTAGGCAGATTCATGTACAATTTAGTGTGCCCAGGCTAGGAGTAAGCCCCCCGTCACATAAAAGCCGAGTTTGAAATCATGCGACTTACAGTGAAGTCGCACCTTTTCAAAATCGGATGACCTGCCAATTTCAGTTGCAATTTGCAAGACATCTGACACAGGTGTCTATGCAAATCGCAACAAAAGTATTGCATGCACTACTTTAGAAATCGGTGCGGCTCCGATCAAGTCGGAACCGCACCAATATGACCTCTCTAATAGCGGACAATGTCTCCATAGATTGGACCTCGGAACAATGGAGGTTCCACCACTTCCAGTCCCGTTTGGCGGGACGTACTTTTTCTTGTGGTTGATTGCCGCATAGCCTCTGTATATAATCATTTTATGTCCCAGATCAGTGATATTTATGTACCAGATCAATGAGATTTATGTTTGGCATGATTAATATTAGCTGATCCTAGTATTTTCATTTGCCCTTCCTGCCCTATGCTGCATTGTTGATATCATCATTAAGATGGCCGTCTCCGCATGCACTGCGCATGCGTGAGTCGGATAAGATGGCGTTTTACCGCTAAACCGCAGCACCCTATATAACCTTACACTAGACTGCAGGCACGCTCCCTTTGAAAACGTGCACGAGCACGAAACATGTTAGAGAGGAGCCCAGCTAGTGACGTCACGCCGCACAGGCCACGAGGAAGGCCGGCGGCCATCTTCGATACTGGTTTACATGCCAGATCCCCTTAAGGTGGATTCCTGTTATTACCATTTTACGCCTATGACTGGTCCTTAACATCGGATGGGATTTTTCCTGGAGCTGGAGAGCAATAGTTTGCTGACCACCTGATGTGCTGACGTGTGCCAGATGATCCTCTGAGTTACCCTTTCGGATCCAGATGACCAGGAGTGGTATGATATACTCAAATGTGTGATTTATTATTCTGGTTAGTGCAATATACATTAGTTTTCCAGCCACTGGAGTCATGGAATTCACTTTATACCGATTTTGGATAAATGTATATATCTATTTATCTTTTTGTCACAACTGCATCTTATACGTCATATCTAGAAGTTATTATCACCACCATTATTATTATACAGTATTTATAAAGTGCCAATAGTTCACTTAGCACTGTACATTACAATGGGGGACAGAACAATAACAATACAATACAATGCAAAACATGACCATCTAATATAGCGCTCCACAGCGCATGTTTATACGTTTGTTACAGTATACATATGACGATATATTTATTTATCACTTGTTTAGTGCTACGTTTGCTATTATTGAATGGGTGCAACTTGGCATACGATTTGCAAGTCGCAGGGCAGGCAAATCGCATGACAAGTCGTACCTGATGTGACCGGGGTGTAAGATGATATTTCTCCAAACCCATGCAATGTGCAGTTGCATTAATGAAAACACTATAAAACATTTAAAAACGAATGATGGGCACTATTTTATTAGAGAAGAGAAACGCAGTTCTAACTTTGTGCACTGCAAGTGAACACACACAGAGCTTGGTTGAAGAGTCTGGAAGGTCATTTGTCTATGCCAGGGGTGGGCAAACTTTTTGACTTGAGGGCCGCAATAGGTTTATATATTGGACCCGGGGGCCGGACCAAGAGTAGATGAATGATGTGTATGTGTCATCCATAGTAAGTATAGTAATATTCCCCCATAGTAAGCATAGTAATTCATCCCCCATATAGTAATTCATCCCCCCATAGTAATTCATCCCCCCTATAGTAATTCATCCCCCCTATTAAGTCCCCAAGTCCCCCCTGTGTCAATTCACTTACCTTTGCTCCGCACGTTCCTCTCGCCGTGTTCCCGCACCGTTCCAATCTTCAGGGCTGACTGTGTGAGGAGCCTAGCTCCCCTCACGTTCGTCACGCTGCCCCGCCTACACACATCCTGACAGCCACATCCGCGGGCCGGATTTAAAGCTCCGCCGGGCCGGATTAAAAGGTCCGCCGGGCCGTAGTTTGCCCATTGCTGGTCTATGCTGACAATTTTTATTATGTAGTACAGCCCTTTTCAACAAGGATGCTTTAACGTTTCTTCAGAGGTGCCTTGGCAAAATGCCTGAAAAGTTCCCAAGATTGTATATGAGCCAGCAGGTTTATCAAGCCTGCCTTTTAGTTACACAAGGCCACAGGTTTTCATTGTGCACCAATACATTCTTTTGCCGCTGGCGTCCTAAGAACCACTGATGTCATTGGTTGATAAGGAGTGCGTTGGGTGCCCACACGGCATCCTTGTTTGCCCCTCTCTGTCACCACTGGGGTCACATCAGCTAAGGGAGAAGAGAAACATTAGACTACTACTCTGTACCAATATGCAGAGGTGTATTTGATTTGGAAGAATTAATCACCTCTAATGTTGGGTGTCCCATGTGTGTAGATGTTGATGCATTATGAAAAACTATTAGTTCAGTTTTTTACATTTTAGAATGGGGTGCCCCAAGATTGTGCAGCATGTTAAAGGGCACCTTGCCTGAAAAAAAGGTTGAGAAACACTGATGTAGTTAACCACTTCCAGACTATGACTTGCATAGACGTCTGTTAAATTAAGTTGCAAGCCGTAATGAAATCGGTGGTACATATTGCACAGATCTGTGGCTTTGAAATCGTGCTGAAGTAGAATGATTATAAAGTGTGAACAGGGCTTAGGCCCCTGTTCACATGGACGGTCCACCTGCTTCATCAGCTCTCATGTTTTTGCCATTAAAAAACAGATGCCGTGTACATCAATTTATCCATCTTATGTTCTGTTTACATCCATTTTTCACCCGTTTACAGTGCCTTGAAATAGTATTCATACCGCTTGAAATTTTTCACAATTTGTCATGTTACAACCAAAAACATAAATTTACTTTATTGGGATTTTATGTGATTGACCAACACAACGTGGCACATAGTTGTGAAGTGGCAGGGAAATGATAAATGTTTTTCAATTTTTTTTACAAATATCTGAAAAGTGTAGATAGCATTTTGTATTCAGCTCCCTGGAGTCAATACTTTGTAGAACCACCTTTCACAATTACAGCTGCAAGTCGTTTTGGGTATGTCTCTACCAGCTTTGCACATCTAGTGCATTGGTCTCCAAACTGTAGCCTGTGGGCCGAATGCTCTTTGCTTGCCCCTATTCAGCCCTTGATGTACTTTTCTTCCCCCTGACGCCAATGAGGAGGCACCATTTCTTATACTGGCACCAACAGTGGGGAACCATTCCTCTCACTGACACCAACAATGGGGCATTTTTCCTTCCACTGACACCAATGATGAGGCACAATACCTCCCACTGATGTAAACAATTAGGCCCTTTTCCTACAACTAATACCAATAATGGGGCACTATTCCTCCCTCTGATACCAATGAGGGGGCACTATCCATCCCACTGTCACTAAGGATGGGGCACTATTCTTCCCACTGTCACCAAGGATGGGGCACTATTCTTCCCACTGTCACCAAGGATGGGGCACTATTCTTCCCACTGTCACCAAGGATGGGGCACTATTCCTCCCACTGTCACCAAGGATGGGGCACTATTCCTCCCACTGTCACCAAGGATGGGGCACTATTCCTCCCACTGTCACCAAGGATGGGGCACTATTCCTCCCACTGTCACCAGCGATGGGGCACTATTCCTCCCACTGTCACCAGCGATGGGGCACTATTCCTCCCACTGTCACCAGCGATGGGGCACTATTCCTCCCACTGTCACCAGCGATGGGGCACTATTCCTCCCACTGTCACCAAGGATGGGGCACTATTCCTCCCACTGTCACCAGCGATGGGGCACTATTCCTCCCACTGTCACCAGCGATGGGGCACTATTCCTCCAACTAATACCAATGACTGGACACAACTGATTACAAGCTTTATGACATTTTTTTTTCGCTGGGAGATTTTCTACTCCCACTGGCCACTCTGGCCCCCTAAAGTCTGAAGGACCGTAAGCTGGCCCTTTGTTTAGAGACCCCTGATCTAGAGAGTGAAATTTGTGATCATTCTTCTTTGCAAAATAGCTCAAGCTCTGTCAGATTGAATGGAGAGCATCTGTGAACAACAATGTTCAAATCTTGCCACAGATTCTCAATTGGACCTTAACGGAAGCAGAAGAAAAACTGATGTAAACAGAAGTCATCCGTTTACCTATAGGAATGCATTGCTGTCCTTCTTTTTTTTTTTTTTTTTTTTTTTATCAGTCAACAGACGGATGGAATGTAATGCCTTTGTGAAAGGGGCCTAAAGCTTTGAAAATGAAAGCTAGAAACTGTTTTGTTGCCAGGCACAGCTGCTCCAGTCTTAATACATTCTACTTCATTTGATAGTATTCAAATCTATTGGCTGGTTGTTTAGGCACCAGGCACCAAGTTCTGTGCTTAGAAAGAAGCAAAGTCATATGTTCTCTATACCTAGAAAAAATGGATCGTATGAATTCGGATTGGCAGTTGTGCGGGAATGCAAATTGTTACATGTTACATTTGATTTTGGTGCATTGCATTTCAAATAATCTTTGTTATTATGGTGCAGCACATATAGGTTTATAGGTGCATAGTAGAAGATTTTGCAATGGCACAGTTGTTTTTGAAGCAATCTATTATTTGGTATATTATGACATTGCAACTCTTGTATACAATGCATGTCTACACTGTAGGTTTCAGTGACACCTCTGTGCAGTGGGTTTTAGGTGTGTTATCTTTGAACTTTATGTAACGTGTGTTTTAATGAAAGTACATCAAAGATGCAGGATTATTTTTAACATTCTGCACCTGAAAGGAGTGTAAAACGCAAGATGTGAGCAGGGCCCAAGAATAACTCCTACTAACGTTATATATGTATGTGTGTTTCATCATTTTCTTTTTATGCTACTCAACCATTTTACTAATGCCACCCATCTTAAATCATTATCCACAAAATTTTCACTGGTTTTTATGCAAAGCACATTTCTTTGCACTCCTAAAACACGATCCTGGCTGTCTTGTGCCATCATACCCTTGGGAGACACCTCTAATGTGCTACAACTGGATAATCACGCTTGCTACGTTTGTGGGGCATGTTGCACTTTGGGAATTTTAGCAGTTGATGGAATCACTAGTCACATCTGGTTGCTAGTACTTTGTAAATCCCTGAATTTGAACAACTGTTTGGTGCATCCTATGAATCGGTTTTCTGTGTGCCAGTTGCTTGGTACATCCTCAATAGCTAGTTTATCAGGCCCACAGTATTTTTGTTATTTTTTCTGAATTCCAGTTGACAGATTGTTGGTGGGCACCTGCAGGGTTAAAGTTGTGGCATTTCGGGGGCTCAGTTATACATCAAACTGGTTAGTTTGTGTAGCAGAATACAGGTTCAGTTTAAGAAAATGTAAGCTGTATAAAAGTAATAGTGATATAGAAGCCATCTATACAAGCAAAACCTCATTGTTATGAGTGCTAGGAATTGGTCACATACAAATGCTTTAAATTAAATGGAGGAGTTATTACACAATGACTGTAGTAAGGTGATAAGCTTTCCTGGGTAAATGAGTAATCGAGAACACTCAAGGCCTGGTTGAAGTCACAAATAGATATGCAGTGAGACAGACATTGTACTAATGACCTCCATTTTCACCTTAAGGCTACAGCGGTTATGGTGTGTCCAAAGCTGGCCATAGATGGATCCAAAATCGCCCAGCTAAGCCTACCTATGGCCATTCCTGCTTGGGAGAAGTCAATTTAATAATCGGCTTCTCTCGAAGGGGAATGTTGGAAAATGTTCATTTGATCAGTGGATGCAGCTCTGAGCAGTGTATTTGGAAAGCAGAGTCCCCTCTGTCAGAATACAATAGTGCAGCTGGGAGGATTCCCCTATCCACCTCACTTGTGTGGACAGGGGAATCCATCAAGCAGGCTGATTTAAAGAAAAAAAAAATCCTTCTAAGGCCAGCTGATGGGCTTTTGTACATGGTAAATGGGTTTTATGGTCCCATAAAAATCTATTGGAATGCAAAAGCTGCTTGAAGAAAGTCAAAAAGAGGTCAATTGCAGGTCAAATGTACCTGATAGTGAATTCTGAGTGATCTCAGAAGCATCTCCTACTGATGCCATTGAAACAAGCTCAAAGCCCATCAACACAAAAGGGTACACCGGTATACCGGCGGCCGAAATGTATCTGCCAAAAATAGTGTTATCGGCATTTTGCCGATAGGAAAAAAACATACCAATAATGGCTGCCATTTTTATCTGCGATTTTGCAGCAATTTTACCCGTGTTTTTGTCGTTTGCCGTTTTAAGTTGCATTTTTCACTGCTTTTTGCTGTGTTTTGCGGTTTTTTTTTTTTGCACGCATGTTTTTTTATGTGTTTTTGAATGGCTTTTTGTGGCCAACTTGTTGCTGGGCAGAAACGCAAAACGCATTAAAAACTCGGCAAACGCGTGATAACTAGTCAAAAACAATACATGGATTTTCTACAGCATTTCCATTGAAGTCTATTGATCCAAAAACGCAACTTTTTGCATACAACAAAAGTCCCGTTTCCAAAAACGCAGCAGCTCATAAAATTAGTGACATGGCACTTTTTTGGGTGGGGGAGGATGCAGTTACCTGGTTTTGACCTGGTTCTCCTCCACCCCAGATGTCCTCTGTTCTTCAGAGCATCTGAGCACACCAAGGTCAGTGTGAGCAGATGCTTTTCCTATTTAAAACTGGTGCAGTTTACATCCGGAAAACTGTAACTGCCGAAAATGCTTGTTTCTGGTTTCCTATACAATTGAGCTCATCTGGGACCTTGCGGTCCCTGAAAAACTCCATGGCAAGCCGATAGTACCACTGGCTCCAATTTTGGGTTCTCTGGTGGGACAGAGAGCACCGAAAGGCACCGGTGGTGGTGGGGGGTGTTCATCCCTCTCCTACCGCCTGTAAAAACAATCCAGTTGATAATTAGCCACTAGGATTTCTTTTACAAAAAGGCTGATTTGCCTCCTGAAAAAAAACAACACTGGGATAAACACCACTTGAAGTACTGCCATATATACACTATATTGCCAAAACTATTGGGACAACCCTCCAAATCATTGGATTTAAATCAAGCACCTAGGCATGCAGACTGCTTCTACAAACATTTGTGGAAGAATGGGTCACTCTCAGGAGCTCAGTGAGTTCAAGCGTGGTACTGTGATAGGTTGCCACCTGTGCAATAAGTCCATCCGTGAAATTTCCTTGCTACTAAATATTCCACTGTCAACTGTTAGTGGTATTATAACAAAGTGGAAGCAACTGGGAATAACAGCAACTCAGCCACGAAGTGGTAGACCACGTAAAACAACAGAGCGGGGTCAGCGCATGCTGAAGCGCACAGTGCACAGAAGTTGCCAACTGTCTGCAGAGTCAATAGCTAAAGCCCTCCAAACTTCATGTGGCCTTCAGATTAGCACAACAACAGTGCGTAGAGAGCTTCATGGAATAGGTTTCCATGGCTGAGCAGCTGCATCCAAGCCTTACATCACCAAGTGCAATGCAAAGTGTCGGCTGCAGTGGTGTAAAGCACGCCGCCACTGGACTCTAGAGCAGTGGAGACGTGTTCTCTAGAGTGACAAATCGCGCTTCTTTGTCTGGCAATCCGATGGACATGTCTGGGTTTGGCAGTTGCTAGGAGAACAGTACTTTTCCTCACTGCATTGTGCCAAGTGTAAAGTTTTATAGAGGGGGGGATTATGGCGTGGGGTTGTTTTTCAGGGGTTGGGCTTGGTTCCAGTGAACGGAACTCTTAAGGCTTCGGCATACTAAAACATTGTGGATAATTCCATGCTCCCAGCTTTGTGGGAAATGTTTGGGGACTGCCCCTTCCTGTTTCAACATGACTGCGCACCAGTGCACAAAGCAAGGTCCATAAAGACATGGATGAGCGAGTTTGGGGTGGGAGTCCTGACCTCAACCCAAACACCTTTGGGATGAATTAGAGTGGAGACTGTGAGCCAGGCCCTCTTTCCAACATCAGTGCCTGACCTCACAAATGCGCTTCTGGAAGAATGGCCAAACATTCCCATAGATGCACTCCTAAACTTTGTGGACAGCCTTCCCAGAAGAGTGGGAGCTGTTATACTTGCATAGGGTGAGCCTGTGTGAATTGAAGCCTCCATTTCCTGTTCTTAGCTTACAGGAGTGGCACTCGGTGTGGTCTTCTGCTGATGTAGCCTATCTGCTTCAAGTTTCGACATGTTGTGTGTTCAGAGATTGTGTTCTGAATACCTTGGTTATACATACGAGTGGTTAGTTGAGTTACTGCTGCCTTTCTATCATCTCAAACCAGTCTGCCCATTCTCCTCTGACATCAACAAGGTATTTTTCCTCCACACAACTGCTGCTCACCTGATATTTTTTTGTTTTCGGACCATTCTCTTTAAACCCTAGAGATGGTTGTGCATGAAAATCCCAGTAGATCAGCAGTTTTTGAAATACTCAGACCAGTCCGTCTAGCACCAACAATGCCACGTTCAAAGTCACTTAAATCCCCTTTGTTCCCTATTCTCTGTTTGAACTTCAGCAAGTCGTCTTCACCATGTCTAGATGCCTAAATGCATTGAGTTGCTGCCATGTGATTGACTGATTAGCAATTTGTGTTACCAAGCAATTGAACAGGTGTACCTAATAAAGAGGTGTGTGTTATGCAGTCTTCAAGTGGATATTTACACTTTACATAGTCTGGCTGAAAAAAGACAAAAGTCCATCCAGTTCAACCATTAAAAAAAAAAGTTATAATCCTATACCCACAGTTGATCCAGAGGAAGGCAAAAACCCCCAGCAAAGCATGATCCAATTTGTTCTTGCAGGGGAAAAAATTCCTTCCTGATCCCCCGAGAGGCAATCAGATATTCCCTGGGTCAACTTTACCTATAAATGTTAGTAACCAGTTATATTCTGTGTATCTAAGAAAGAATCCAGGACTTTTTTAAAGCAATCCACTGAGCTGGCCAGAACCAACTCTTGAGGGGGTCTATTCCACATTTTCATGGCTCTCACTGTGAAGAAACCTTTCCATGTTTTAAGATTAAATTTCTTTTCCTCCAGACATAAAGAGTGCCCTCTTGTCCTCTGTGATGACCTCAGGGTGAATAGATCTACACCGAGTTCACTATATGAAGCACTGATGTATTTATACATGTTGATCATATCCCCCCTTAATCTCCTCTAATCAAGAGGGAAAATTGGGGGTTTGTTCAGGAAAGGGAGTGGGTGGATTTCTGGGAGACTGGTAATACTGAACTAGTAATATGTTTTTATTGATAATGTTGTTACCATCGATTGTGATGGTGGCTTTTGGCTATTTTTCTCTTCTTGAAAAACAAAACCACAACTTGGGTGCCTTTTTAGATATGATGGCTAGTTTTCCTAATTGTCTCCAAATTTGACAGTTTGTCTCCAAATAGATGAAAGTTATGCAGAGAGATGGATTTTTTTTCTTTTACCTGCCAAGGATTTGTAATTTTGGCCAGCCATTTTTGTGATCTACACATCTGCTAGTTAGGATGATCACTCTGCTACTTCCTTATTTATTGTCACTGCTTCCCGAGTCCACTTATCATTTTCTAGGCTTCCTGAACACTTGGCAAAGCTGTGTAGCATAGAAAATGAGCAAACATCGCAAGACTAGCTGTTCAAAATGATAAATTCTGGGTAACTCAGTCAAGGCCCAGCTACACAGGTTACTGTTGGTGTGAATCAGTGATTTATGTTGGTGGAGTATAAATCTGTGCATACGGTGTATAAACAGCCTCAGCCAGATTTGTAACCTCTACAAATTGACGGTTCGCATGTAACTATTCATCCAAAACAGTTACATGCCTTAGGGGGCTGTAACCGTCCCTGGACACACAGTTGGGATCCCAGGACAATGATTTTGGCCGCATGCAAACTGGATGCAGCTAATCGTCCAGGTAGTATGTGTCCATAGCACAGAGTACCGTTTAGGGCAGCTAGAGGTGATTGAACTGTAGCACTCATGACTAAATATGTATACATTTCAGTTTGTTTATTTATCGGTTACCCTGAAGTTTCACTTAACCACTTGCCCTCCTGAGGATTTACCTCCCTTCCTGACCAGGCCATTTTTTGCGTTATGGTGCTGCGTTACTTTAACTGACAATTGTGCGGAGATGCAACGCTGCACCCAAATGAAATTGATGTCCTTTTTTTCCCCACGAATTGAGCTTTCTTTTGGTGGTATTTGATTGCCTGCGTGTTTTTTATTTTTTGCGCTATTAGAAAAAGAAAAAATCAACAGTTTTGAGAAAAAAAACAATATTTCTGACTTTTTGCTATTAAACATGTGCAGTAGAAAAAAAAAATCCCAATACGCGTAAATTAATTGGTTTACGTGAAAGTTATAGCATTTACAAATGGTGCTGTATATATATACTGGTATTTATATACCATGCGGCAGGCATTCTGACACTGGGGGGAACTGACAGTGACACCAATACAGTGATCAGTGCTAAAAAAAAAGCACTGACACTGTACTAATGGCAGGAAGGGGTTAACATAAGGAGTGATCAAAGGGTTAACTGTGTGCTGGGAGTGTTTTACTGGGGGGCGGTGTATTTGTGCTTCACTGTAAGCATACTGCTGTGTATGGCTGTGCACAGCCATTCAGAGCAGTGTGCTCGAGCCAACAGGGAGGAGGACTGTTAGTAAACAAAGCAGCCCTCCTCCCATCAGCGATCCTCAGTAATCACCGGGTGCCGGCGGGTAATCACCGGCAGAGACCTGGTGATTGATGGCTGCGAATGGTGGCGCGGTTAGGGCTCACTCGCGCTCCCTACCCAGATACACAAAATGACGTGTGTGTGTGTATGTATATGTGTGTGTGTGTGTATGTATGTATGTATATGTGTGTGTGTGTGTGTATATATATATATATATATATATATATATATATATATATATATATATATATATATATATATATATGATTTTGTGCAGTATATCTGCTAAAGGGTGGTCGGGATGTAGTTAAAGTGGTTGTAAGGGCTGAAGGTTTTTCACTTTCTTGCATTATATGTACAGTATAAAGGTAAGGAACCTTCTGTATGCAGCAGCACCCACAGAGCCCCTCCCCCCTACTATGTACCTGGGCCCCATCCCCATCGAGCAATGTGCACAAGAGCTGCGTCTCTCCCTGGACTCTCCCTTCTTTTTGGCTCAGACACACAGAGACTTGGGAGCGAGTCTGCTTGGGTCCCCTCAAGGCAAGCAGCATGCTATGGGGACACGTGGCAGGAGGGAAGGGGCCATGAGCTCTGGTGGGGGATCCGAGAAAAGGAGGATGGGGGCTGCTCTGTGCAAAACTACTGCGCAGAACAGGTAAATATAATATGTTTGTTATTTTAAAGAAAAAATCTGCCTTTTACAATCACTTTAAACTTGTAAACAACTTTTATACAGATATATTTATATTATTTAAAATGATGAATACAAACAGTAGAACCATTAGCATCATTTATTAAATGTGATGAAATCTTGTCAATCTGTTATGATTTATTTCCCAGATGGATATTTTTCTTATGACAGAATGCTTAAATTGCTGCTATGTTTCTGATTAGTAATACAAGATGCTGTGTTTGATTACATAGTTATATTCATCCAAAATTTGCGTCCCTCTTGTGTGTGTTTAAAGCCTGTCCACCTGTTGTCTGAACATTAGGAAATCATTCTGTCTGGAGTTCAGCTTCAAAAAGTCACAATAGTCACTCCCTAAATGAGTGGGCATGCTGATTTTTTTTTTTCTGGGGAGACTTGCTATAAACTGTCATGCTTTTGCATGATGTTTTTCATGAGCAGATGCAATGGCTGTGGCGGAAAGTGAAATATTGCTAATTATGCAGCAACTGAAAGTTGTGGTGTCACTGCCCCACCTCTCCACCTCGTCCACTCCGAGGACAGCTTGCATTCATTCTGAATGGCGCTTGTTTCGATCAGCCAATTTGCTGTGTTCACAATACACCAGGCTAGTTGCTCAACACAGGACCCAGAGGCCAGTGAAGATCACTAAAGTAGCAGTGTTGTTTCCGGCTTCCAGGGGCATCAGCCTGGTATGGTATATTCATAGTTTTATTGGTCCAAGTCGGACCAATGTAACTATGTAAAAATATACTGTAATAAGCTGTATACTGCCTAGTATTACTGCACAGTTGATTTGCTTTAGGGTGTGTGTATGGGTGTTTACTAATTATTTTTTTTAATGTGTTTTAAAATAATTGGGTAGCGCCTCAAACACATAGTTTAAGAGACATGATAAGCACTGACTTGCCCTTTTTAAGTTTGGCTATAGAAAGATGTCCATCTTCCATTAATGCAAATGCACTTTCTTGTTCAATGATATTTATTGAATTCTAAAGAAAGAAATGGTGCAAAACAATTAAGAGACCCATGTAAAGTACCCAAAGACTTTTATAAATGTGACCCTCTAATTCACTGCAAGAACAACAGTGATATAAGGCTCCATGTACACGGGACACTTCTGAACAATGGAAAATGACTGCTGGAAAACGTAGGTTAAAAAACATCTGTTTAGCTGCGTTTGCATATTGTGTTTATGCGCGTTTGCGTTTAGAAGCTTTTTTAAAGATAAGCACAGGAGAACCTCCCAAACGCCCAGAATGCACTGAAAAGTGGTAAATTAACTATTTCAGACTGTTTCAGAGAAATACAGAGTAGAAGCAGAGAGAAGAGTATGTTTTTGAGATTAGCTTAGGTGTGAGTTTTTATCATTAACATTTCTTTTGTTTCCAAGGGTGGGAAAGGTGTCTGGTGGAGTGAATTATTAAGGTCACCTGGGGTCTTCATGAGGAATTTGAGGTGTGAATTAACATATCTTTTGTTTCCAAGGGTGGGAGAGGTCTGAGGTGTGAATTGGTCATTACAATGCTTGACAAGCTTGGTAGGAACATCCTGTGTTCAGTGTTTTGTCCATTTGAGTACCTTGAAAATGCTTTGCATGCATTCTTGACAATGAAAAAAGGCTCTAGACAGCATTGGGAACTGGAAGAGTTAAAAAAAAAAAATTCAAACAATTCTAAGCGCAAAAGGAAGTGAGAGAAAATGGGGAACCCCCCTCCAAACAGTTATCACAGCAAGAGTCTCTATTTAAAGCCTTCCCACTGTTCATGTTCTGGTGACAACTCAAGAGTTTGGCCTTCCAAACGTCCCAGTGACAATGGTCACCTGAACAAATAAGAGAGGAAGTACAGACAGCACAAAAGAATGGGTAATTTGTGATGAAGGGAACTGCTGGAGAAGCTAAAATAGTGGCATGGAAAAAAGAGGGGGGGGAGAAAGTGGTGGGTGAGTAGGATAAGGTGAAGGGGTGGGGTGGGTGAGAGGAAAACCTCTTCCCACCCCCAAGAACTAGTTTATTTTAGACGCAATCTGCATCATTGTTAGGGCATTTAAATATTCTGAGGTTTGACAGAGAGAGCATGATCCATTCCTATCTACTAATGTCAAACATTCAAGATCATCGTGTGTGAATGTGTATGAATATACAGCAGCAGTGTGGAAATTTTTAAAAAAACTACTTGTCCAGGGACTAAATTGGTGCCCAAATCTACTTGTCCCTCATGACAATCTACTTGTCCTGCCACAGCACGTGATTTTACGTTTGTACGTGCGTATATATGTGGGGCTTTGAAAAAAGTTTGGGGGGGTTATATGCTTTGGTGTAACTTTCATTTTTTTTTTTTTTTTGCTTAACCTTTTTTTTTCTCATCACATAGGGGACTTTTTGGTGACCGGTTCTCTTTTTTGAGACATCCAGGGTCTAAAAGACCATGCATGCCTCCCCTGAATGTAATGCAGTACACATAGCACTGCATTACATTCTTTCCCGGCCTTGATGGGCGGGAATCTGTCAACGGGGACCTGGAAGTGAGGTCACATCACTTCCAGGTTCAGGACAAGAAGGGGAGGGGAGCGGATGTCTCCTCCCTCCCCTATACCCACCCACAACCACTGAACTGGTCCCAGGCCCACAGATGGACAAGCGGAGCTCAGGAGACACAGCGGGGGAGGCGGAAGCTGGCAAGATGGGGGGGGGCTGTCAGAAGAGCACTGCTGCTTGCCTGCAGCAGGGCTAAAGGTAGAAAAAAAAAACTATCTGCTCGGTACCTGGGACATATGATTTGAACTTTCCTGTACAGTATCTTTTGAGTATGTTTTCGACTTCCTGGGAGCTCAGTTTAGGGGATTTCCAGGCTCTGGCAGTAGTTTAGTAGCACTGAATATATGGAAAACCAGAACATGAGCTTTTTGGGGGACTTTGGTGGATGCAATAGCAGAGCCTTCTAGGGTTTTTAAGATTGGGCTAGTAGGACTGGATATATTTTTTAATTCTTCTAGCAGGCCTAAATACAGCCTAAGCAGTGCTTTATAAAAGTTTTCCTAGCAGGAAATGTTTTGAGCTTTTTGGAAATATGAGAACAAGATTCTGTCCATTGCTGCCTTTTTTTTTTAAAGAGATCCCTATTCCTTTCACCCAGGCTTGTATATAGGAAGGTTCAGCCTTGGAGGTTTGTGGTAAAGGGTGAAACTTATTCCTTGGGCTTGCATGTTTTCCCAGCAACTATGTCCAAAGTCTGTCCCAAATCTGAAGGTTAGGGAAAAGCTTCCTATTCAGTATGTGCCTGGACTCCTGTAAGTGTTTCAAGGGAATAATGCTGTTAAAGTAACACCCTTTTTTTTGTATAACTAACATGTCATACTTACCTGCTCCGTGCAATGGTTCTGCACAGAGCAGCCTCGATCCTCTTCTCGGGTCCCCTGCTGGCACTCCTTGCCCCTCCTTGCTGCTGAGTGCCTCCAAAGCGAGCCGCTTGCTTTAGGACACTCGTGTGTGCTCACTCCCAAGCTGTTCTGTGCGTCCATAAGACTCACAGAGCGTGGCTCAGCCCCACTCCCTCCTCACTGGCTGTGGTTGACAGCAACAGGAGGTAATGGCACCCACTGCTTTGTTTTACCCAATGAGAGAGACCCAGGGGAGCCATTGCTCTCGTGCACATTGCTGGATCCAGTTGGGGCTCAGGTAAGTATAAGGTGGGCTGTGGGGGAGCAGCACACAGAAGGTTTTTTACCTTCATGTATAGAATGCATGAAGATAAAAAAACCTTTAGCCTTTACAACCTCTTTAAGATTAGATTAAAAGTGACATTGACTTCAGTGCAAAATCGCGTCCCATTGACTTCAATGCAAAAATGCCTGTCAGTTGCAATCCTATGTGAACACTTATCTCCTCATGCCACTCAACTCTATCACTTGTGAGTCTGGAACGCACCACTACAAACTCGCACAGGATCCTTTTCATAATGGCACTCAAGACACAATGCGTGTGGATTGCACCTGTGTAAACCACCTCAATAGGACCACATAATATCTAGCCTGTCATGCAAATCTGTGAGTTTGAAAACGTATCCAGAATTACATATGTGTGAACCAGGAGGGCTCCATTCACATCTGTGCCTCTTGCAATTGCGACAGAATCGCTGCGATCGCAAAACACAGGTTCAAGTGTCATTATTTTCAATGGCACCTAAAACATGGTGCAGTTTTGCCGTGATTGTTGCACGGCAAATCACATCACATGAAGCTTGTTGCCCCAAAGTTGCCTTAACCCGGGCGGTGACAATCCATGCTATGCTAAATAAAAATTAAAAAAAAAACTGGCTCCTAACTTTTTTAGCTGGCTCCTAGATTCAAAGCAAATTTGTCAAGCCCTGCCTTAGTGTTGGAAAGAAATGTTTTGTGACAGACCAGCCTATAGACATAAGTGGAAAGCTGCCAATGGAATGGTGAGTTCTAGAGAAGCTTTCCATTGAAGTAAATGAGGTTTTGGGTGCGTGTGGGGAATGAGGTTCAGATTAGGAAGGTCCCTAAAGCAGAACTAGTAGCAGTCTTGTAGTAAAATGCATATTTCCGGTGCTCATAGCACTTGGAATGACAATGCATGACTGCTCTTAAAGTTCATCCTAATTTCTACTTTTTACTGTCCGCATTGAAATTGATTGAAGTGGAGGCTGGGCTTGTACATGTCACATTGTGAATTTGCAGATGACACGTAGATGCATAGAGGTGTGCATTGGCACATATTGCCATTATGGTTTATTGTGGGAACCAGCATCCCTAGGTGACAACCACGGTATATGGGCCAATGTTAGTTGAGAAGTTTTGAGCAATGCAGGATTATTTTTTATATATGTGTGTGTGTGTGTATGTATATATGTGTATGTGTATATTTATATGTGTGTGTGTGTGTGTGTATATAAAATGTATTTATTTCAGGTACTTGTATAGTTTTGTCAACTTGCGCAGCGCTTTACTTATATATTGTATATTCACATAGGTCCCTGACCCTCAAGGGGTGTACAAACTAAGGTCCGTAACTTAAATTCATACATACACATACTTGGGGCCAATTTAGATAGGATCCAGTTAACCTGCCAGCATGTCTTTGGAGTGTGGGAGGAAACTGGAGGACCCGGAGGAAACCTACGCAGGCACAGGGAGAACATTCAAACTCCAGGCAGGTTATGCTGTGGCTGGGATTTGAACCAATGACCCTAGTACTGCCAGGTGAAAGTGATAACCATTTAGCCACTGTGCTGCCCTTTTTGTTAATTTGCAAACACAAAAAAGTATTTTTGCTAACAAATTCATTCAAGACCATGTTGCAAAAATGAAAACACTCCAATGAAAGTCTTAGGAGCAAAGCTAAATTTTAGACTACAATATCCTAATTAACATGAATTCAACTACAGGTTAGTCTAATTCATTAAACAGGTGTCCAGCAGACAGTTGATTATAAAAGGGCGTTCCTTAAAGAAAAACTCTTCCCATTTCATGCTGTCAGCAATGGCACCACATGGAAGAGAAATGTCACAAGGCATGAGAAAGAAAATTAATTTCTTTACACAAGAAAGGTGCAGGTTACAAGATCAGCAAATTATCAGAATACTGTAGCAAAAGTTATACAAACATTTAACATAGATGGAACTGCAACCATCTCACAGAGACGTCCAGGCCATTCACAGTAGTTAACACCTTGACAGGAACGTCTTCTGATGAGAAGGGTTGAAGAAAATCGCTGTGCAAGTTCACTGCAGTTAGCTAAAGAAGTAGAAAGCCAAACTGGGGTGATTGTTTCCCGTGACACATTACGACGTACACTACAGAGGAATGGCATGCATGGATGTTGTCCACAAAGAAGCCTCTCCTAAAGCCCATGCACAAAAAAGCCCTCCTAGAATTTGCAAGGGCCCATGCTGAAAAAGAAGATTACTGGGACTCTGTACTCTGGAGTGATGAGACCAAGGTAAATGTTTTTGGAACTGATGGCTTCAAAACTGTTATGGTGTCGCAAAGGTGAGGAGTACAAAGAAAAATGCATGGTGCCTACAGTGAAACATGGTGGTGGCAGTGTTTTTCTGTGGGGCTGCATGAGTGCTGCTGGTGTCAGAGAGCTGCATTTTATTGGTGGTATCATGAATTAACAGATATACTGTTCTATATTGAAAGAGAAGATGCTACCATCACTCCGTTTCCTTGGTCACCATGCACTTTTCCAACATGACAATGATCCAAAATCTTTAAAAAGAAAATACAATAAAAATGCATGGTGCCTACAGTGAAACATGGTGGTGGCAGTGTTTTTCTGTGGGGCTGCATGAGTGCTGCTGGTGTCAGAGAGCTGCATTTCATTGGTGGTATCATGAATTAACAGATATACTGTTCTATATTGAAAGAGAAGATGCTACCATCACTCTGTTCCCTTGGTCGTCGTGCACTTTTCCAACATGACAAAGATCCAAAATCTTTAAAAAGAAAATACAATAAAAATGCATTTGTTTTTTATTATTGCCAAAAATTTATTTCACATTATCAGCATAATGTTTAACCATCTTTATCTGTGTGATTGCACGCAGGATACTTCTATCTTGGAAGAGTACAACATCAACTGGACACAGAAGCTTGGTGCTGGAATCAGTGGTCCAGTAAGGTATAGCATTCTTTTTATATTCTTCTGAAATGTAGGCATGTTGGCTATTGCTGTAGGATTCTCATTGTAGTCTCATTTGCAATGGTTTGGTAGAAGAATTGAGTATATGCAAATTTATTTTATATACTTTCACTTTGAGGAAAGAGAGGAAGAAAAATAGAATTTTCTTTTCACAGTTAAATTTGCTATTGCTACATTTATAGAAGTATTTGTATTGCATACTTACATTGTACCAGCTTGGCACAATGTAAATATGCATATCTCATACCTGATGGGCTCTTAGGGAAGCTGAAAATCACTGTAGTAATCAGTGCTATGACAGTGATAGCAGCAATCTTTCTGGGTCTGTGCAAGTGGCTTCCCCTCTGCACACTGACCACAGGGGTTGCTCAGCACTGCTGCCATTTTTGGAATGACTTTTTTTTCAGTGAATAAAAAGGAGGAATGCTGATGTCACGATCCCCAATCTTCACCTTGTCCAATTGGAGAATGCTTTGTAAAAGGGGTTTTTTGAATGACGGCAGTGTTGAGCAACCCCTGTGGTCGGTGTGCAGAGGGGAAGCTGCTCATACAAAACCTGAGCAACACCTGGAAGATTGTGGATATTAGGGCTTGTTTTACACTTGCTTCAAAATGTGGCATTGGAAATGCTTTTTGGAATGCCAGTTAAAGCACCTGTAATTGGATAAAATGGTACGCTTGCAGTTCTATTCACACGTTACGTTTGCTTTGCGTCAAATTGTACCCATGCCACTTTCTTGATGCTTCAAAGCGCCTCCATAGAAATCTATGACAAAGTTCCTTAACAGCACCTGCAGCTTTTTAAAGGGCTAGAGGCTACTAGCGAGTGGGGTATCAGAAGAGCTGGGGGTTACTACTGAACAATGGCTCAATCGAGCTGTGGACTACTACTGAGCAATGGATCATCAGAGCTGGGGGTTACTAATGAGCAGGGGATCAGGAAAGCTGGGGGTTACTACTGAGCAGGGGATCTGCTGAACAAGGGTACTTACAAGCTTGGAATCTGCTGAATGAGGGTACCAATGAGCTTGGGATCTGCTGAATAGAGATATTTATGAGCTGGGGATCTGTTGAGTGGGGGCACTACTGGGGCGGGGTTCTACTGGGCCCCTTTAAAACAAGTAGAAAATCAACACATATGCTGGGCATTTGCCAAGCTTCATTAAAGTTTCAAAAAAATGTAATCACCGAGGCATCAAAAACAAATTAAAAAAGCATTTTAAAGTCGAGGCAAGTGTAAATGAACCCTAATTGTAGCCACACAGACTACTACAGTAATTTCCAGCTTCCCCAGGGGCCGATGATGTATGGAATATGTACAGTGGGGATCGAAAGTTTGGGCACCCCAGCTAAAAATTTGTATTAATGTGCATAAAGAAGCCAAGGAAAGATGGAAAAATCTCCAAAAGGCATCAAATTACAGATTAGACATTCTTATAATATGTCAACAAAAGTTAGATATGTCAAAATAACAGAAAACAAAAAAATGGCGTCTGCAAAAGTTTGGGCACCCTGCAGAATTTATAGCATGCACTGCCCCCTTTGCCAAGCTGAGACCTGCCAGTGTCATGGATTGTTCTCAGTCATCGTCTGGGAAGACCAGGTGATGTCAATCTCAAAGGTTTTAAATGCCCAGACCCATCTGACCTTGCCCCAACAATCGGCACCATGGGTTCTTCTAAGCAGTTGTCTAGAAAACTGAAACTGAAAATAGTTGACGCTCACAAAGCTGGAGAAGGCTATAAGAAGATAGCAAAGCGTTTTCAGATGTCAATATCCTCTGTTCGGAATGTAATTAAGAAATGGCAGTCATCAGGAACAGTGGAAGTTAAAGCAAGATCTGGAAGACCAAGAAAAATATCAGACAGATATCAGCTCACAGGATTGTGAGAAAAACAATTCAAAACCCACGTTTGACTGCACGATCCCTCCAGAAAGATCTGGCCGACACTGGAGTTGTGGTACACTATTCCACTATAAAGAGATACTTGTACAAATATGGTCTTCATGGAAGAGTGATCAGAAGAAAACCTCTTCTACGTCCTCACCACAAAAATCATCGTTTGAACTTTGCAAATGAACATATAGACAAGCCTGATGCATTTTGGAAACAAGTTCTGTGGACCGATGAGGTTAAAATTGAACTTTTTGGCCGGAATGAGCAAAGGTACGTTTGGAGAAGAAGGGGCACAGAATTTAATGAAAAGAACCTCTGTCCAACTGTTAAGCATGGGGTTGGATCAATCATGCTTTGGGGTTGTGTTGCAGCCAGTGGCACAGGGAACATCTCACGAGTAGAAGGAAAAATGGATTCAATAAAATTTCAGCAAATTTTGGATGGTAACTTGATGCCATCTGTGAAAAGGCTGAAGTTAAAGAGAGGATGGCTTCTACAAATGGATAATGATCCTAAACACACCTCGAAATCCACGGGGGATTACATCAAGAGGCGTAAACTGAAGGTTTTGCCATGGCCTTCACAATCTCCTGACCTCAACATAATTGAAAATCTATGGATAGACCTTAAAAGAGCAGTGCGTGACAGACAGCCCAGAAATCTCAAATGACTGAAAGACTTTTGTGAGGAAGAATGGGCAAATATACCTCAAACAAGAATTGAAAGACTCTTGGCTGGCTACAAAAAGCGTTTACAAGCTGTGATACTTGCCAAAGGGGGCAGTACAAGATATTAACTCTGCAGGGTGCCCAAACTTTTGCAGACGCCATTTTTTTGTTTTCTGTTATTTTGAAAGTGTAAATGATGGAAATAAAATCTAATTTTTGTTGACATATTATAAGAATGTCTAATCTGTAATTTGATGCCTTTTGGAAATTTTTCCATCTTTCCTTGGCTTCTTTATGCACATTAATACAAATTTTTAGCTGGGGTGCCCAAACTTTCAATCCCCACTGTATACTTACTTTGTGCCAGGGTGGACTATTCCTGGAATTCTGCTTTTATCCATATAATAAAGCTGCATTATTCAATGACTTATAAAACCTTGTACTCAAGACTTTTTTTTCATGATGCTGTTTGTGGTAAATCTAACGTTAGCACTGTGGAATGCCCTAATGGCAAGGTTAAAGAGTATCTGTAGCCATACATTTTTAGTTCCTAAAAAGATTTATTTAGTAAATAGTTTGCTGCCAGCAGTTCCTTTTTTAGTTTCATTGGTTGTCACCCAGGGATTTCTCCAGTCCTGCCAGGTTCCTATAAATGTAATACAGTATTTCACAGAAGTGAGTACACCCCTCACATTTTTGTAAATATTTTATTCTATCTTTTCTTTTGTTGCCAGCAGTTTAGACATTAATGGCTGTGTGTTGAGTTATTTTGAGGGGACAGCAAATTTACACTGTTATACGAGCTGTACACTCACTACTTTACATTGTAGCAAAGTGTAATTTCTTCAGTGTTGTCACATGAAAAGATAGAATAAAAGATTTGCAAAAATTTGAGTGGTGGACTCACTTCTGGGAGATACTATATGAAAGGGACACTTCCAGGTTAACTGACTTTTCTCTCAATTTTCCTGGGATTGGTAGCTGTATTTAATAAGTATAGTCAGTATCTACAAAGTGCTGCAACCTGTAATAAGACCTTTCATCATGAACTTTGATCATTTTTACTAAATTACTATGGTAAAGTGATATCTGATTAAGCTGTACACCATAGCTCTTTTTTTTTTTTTTTTTTACTTTGTGAAATAATTATTCTGAAAAGGTCAGATAATGCAAACTGGCAACTATTTTATTTATTTATTTTTATTAACTGAGTTTTCAGTTGTGTTTCAGTGGGTGCCTTGAGAAGGATAGTTTTCCTTTGCACAGCTGGTCCTTATAAGTAATTACATTTAAGATAAATGTCTTTTTACTTACATTTTTGCTCAAAGGAAAAAAGATAGGTGTAGGGCTTGTTACATAGTAACTATCTTAGTTTTAATTTTAGCTTTGAATATCCCTTTCTTTTAGGAGTGCTATGGTTTTAGCTACATTTAATTTCCTAAATGGCTGATATTTCCTTTCTGCTTTATTTTTGCTTGTGAAATACTTTAAATGTTTATGACAGTAGACATGAATGTTATTATATTTAAAAATTTGCATGTCCTTTTGTTTATAGTCTTCAGTTACACACACTGACACAGTAATGTAGCCTTCATCTATTTATACCATGGCACAGAAATGCTTCCTTTTGAGGGCCTGTCCTGTCGTCTGATGTTGCCATTTCTGCCTTGGCCAACAATAACCTTTCTGATGCATAATGGCCATGCTTTCCCTGCTGTTGTTTCATAACTATACACCCATAATAAAATGCAAAACCCTTCTTCCTATAAGAAGCTTATTAGGATTTGTACATATGGTGCTCATAAGGTCAATGAAAACTATGATATAAATGTTTTTTTGTAACCTCTGTAAGATACAATTTAAAAGTATAACCATTTATATCCAAGAACAAAAAAGTCATATACTGCAGCTCACCAGTCCTTGACTGCCATATTTTTTTTTTTTTCAGGCTTCTTTTGCCTTTCATGTCAGTTCGTGATCTGGCCAGTAACATACTTTCTTTCCCAGAGTGCCAACGCTCACTCATTGTACTCTCTCCATGAAGGAGAAATATTGCCTCCCTATGTTTCCTTTTCCTGATTTGGGCTACAGAAACACCTCTTCATCTCCATAACATAGGGAAAGACCTATTTTGGTCAGATAAGCAGGACTGATAACACTGCTTGATATTTCAGTGCAGCAGAGTATACAGAAACCTATGAGCTCACTGGGTTTCTGGTAGAATCAATAGGCACTTTTTTGTAAATATTGATCAGCTATCACAATGCTTTCAATAAACATGTTAACCACTTGACCTCTGGAAAATTTACCTCCCTTCCTGACCAGGCCATTTTTTGCCTAACGACCCTGCATTACTTTACAATTGCATGGTCATGCAGCACTGTACATTAATGTCATTTGTTTCCCACAAATAGAGCTTTATTATGGTGGTATTTTATCGCCTCTGCATTTTTTACTTTTTGTATTGTAAGCTATAAAACGTATCCAATAAAAAAAATTTTAAAAATCTAATTTCCTCATAAATTTAGGCCAAAATGTATTCTACATATTATTTTTGGTTAAAAAAAATACCAATAAGCGTATATTGATTAGTTTGCGCAAATGTTATAGCGTCTTCAAACTATGGGACATATACTGGAATATGTTTTAATGTGTTTTTTTTTTCTAATACTCTTAATGGTGGGAATCAGTGCCTTATAGCGGAACTGAGATTTTGCAGCAGACATTTTTACACTGACACTTTCTGGGAACCAGTGACACTAATATTGTGATCAGTGCTAAAAATATGCACTGACATTGTACAAATGACACTGGCTGGGAAGGGGTTAAACATCTAGGGTGATCAAAGGGTTAACTGGATCAACTTTAACTATAAATGTTAGTATCCAGTTATCTTATATGTATCTATAATATAAGATAACTGGGATGAATGAAAAAAAAAAAAAGTGTTTGTACCCAGCTTGAAGTGGTTCTAAAAGCTGAAGGTTCTTTACCTTCATGCATTCTATGCATGAAGGTAAAACACCTTCTGTGTGCAGTAGCCCCCCCCCCCCCAATTCTTACCTGAGCCCCCCTTGATCCAGCGGTTTTCCACGAGAGCCTCTGCTCCCTGGGGACTCTCACTCCTGATTGGCTGATCCAGCAGCGGGAGCCATTGGCTCCTGCTGCTGTCAGTCACAGCCAGTGAGCCCAATCAAGAGAGGGGGGGGTGGAGCCAAGACATGGCTTTGTGTGTGACTGGACATGCGGAGCCATGGCTCGAGAACGCGCCTGCTTGGGTGCCCCAGAGCAAGCTGCTTGCTCTGGAGGCCCTCAGCTGGAGGGACGGGCCCAAGAAGAGGAGGATTGGGGCTGCTTACCAGTTGCCGACCACAGATAGCTGAATGACGGCTACACTGCGGCCGGTCAGTTCTGGGAGGGCATCTTATGACGTCCTCCCAGAACGTGCTCGGGGACGCGCACCCGGCGATCTCCGTGATCGCTGTGTCCTACGGACACAGCTGATCACGTGATGTAGTAAAAGACCAATCAAACCAGCTTTTTACCACATGATCAGCCGTGTCCAATGACACGCTGATCACAGGTAAATGCAATGCCGGTTCTCTGCTGCACTTTCCTCACGCTGTCAGAACGTGGGGAAAGTCCTGCCGAGAACCGGCATTTGTCAGAGTAGGGATCTGCATCGATCATCAGGATACTGATGATCAGTGCCCTGATGATCGGTGCCCAGCAGTGCCACCCACCTGTGCCACCCATCTGTGCCACCCATCAGTGCCACCCACCTGTGCCACCCATCAGTGCCACCAGTCAGTGCCCAGCAGTTGTGCGTCAGTGCCACCAGTGAGTGCCCAGTAGTGCCACCTATCAGTGCTGACTATCAGTACCCACCACCAGTGCCGCCTATCAGTTCCACCTATCCGTGCCACCTCATTAGTGCTGTCCATCAGTGCTGCCTATCAGTGCCCATTAGTGCAGCCTCATCAATGCACATCAGTGAAGGAAAAAAATTACCTGTTTGCAAAATTTTATAATAGAAACAAAGAAACCTTTTTTTTTTTTTCAAATTTTTTGCTCTTTTTTTTGTTTATAGCACAAAAAGTAAAACACCCAGCGGTAAGTAAATACCACCAAAAGAAAGCTCTATTTATGAGAAAAAAATAATAAAAATTTCATATGGGTGCAATGTTGCATGACCACGCAATTGTCATTCAAAGTGCGACAGCACTGAAAGCTGAAAATTGGCCTTGTAAGGAAGGTGGTATAAGTGCCCGGTAGGCAAGTGGTTAAACATCCTGTGCTTGAAAATGCAGTTGTAAAAACTTTTTTGGCTTGGTTATATGCTTACCGGATGGATGGCTATGCATTACTTATAGCAAGCTTAGCCATTGCACTTAATATATATACTACGGAAAAAAACCATAAAGCTACATTTTCAGGTGATCGGGTCTATGTGATTTTAAATCACCTGGCTCTGTATGGTTTTTGGTGTCATTTTAATGGATTGCCTAAAATAATGTAAACTCAACATTTAGGCCAGGTATTCACAGATTCTGGGTTATAGGCTTGTACCTTCAGGTAATTGGATGCTGGCTAAGCTATCAAGGGCATGCCCACCCTATGACTCTACCCCTCACTCTGCCAGTCCTCATTTTGTTCCCAGTGGCCCAAGGTGATGGACCTCTTCTCCCTTGCAAAGAAATCGCTAATATCTTAAAAGATATGTAATATTTGTATGTATATTTCTGATATGTGCTTGTTGTATCATGTACTTGTATGACAAAGTCTCCTGTTCTCTTGCTTCCTTTGTGTGAAATCCCTGGTGTTCCTTCGAGTCCCTCTGCTTTCCTATTAATAACTGACCACTCTAGGCATGAGAGCACAGCACGGTCAGTTCTCTACCTGTGCTTGGGAACTCAACCTGCTCTCCTCCTATGATCAGGCTTGTGCTCATGAACCCCACCCGTGCACAGCTATTCATTGGGAAAGTCAGTGTTCTGCTTTTTCTCCAACCCCAGATCTCTGTTCTCCGCTTCATAAGGAGCTTAGAAGGTATGTGGTCACTTATAAAACAGGGAAAAGGGTATTTATAATGGTTTTATATCTATTCAGAAATGTTTTGCCTTTCATTTCTATTTTTAACTGAATAAGTTGTAGAGGCGCGCCAATATATTGGGGGCTAAAAGGTATTGGCTGAAAACAGATACAGAAAAAGGTGCCGATAATGGCCGCTGAAAGCGATTTTACCCATGATTTGCTGCGATTTTACCACATTTAGGGTGTGTTTTTCATAGGTCATGAAAAACCGCATCAAAACACAACACGTGTGCATTTTTGATGGATTTTCAATTCATTTCAGGCCTGGTTCACAACAATGCAGTTTGTGTTTTGTCCATTTTGCAGTTTTTTTGCATTCATGTTTTTAAAGCGTTTTTTTTTTTTTTTTTTTCCCAACTTGCTGCTGGGCAGATTAAAAACGTAAAACGCATCAAAAATGCAGCAACATGTGAAAACTTGTCAAAAATGCACTACATGCATTTTCTGCAGCATCTCCATTGAAGTCTATTGAACCAAAAAAACAAAATTTTGTATTTAAAAAAGTCCCTGACCATTTCCAAAAACACAGCTGTTCAAAAAAGCATATATGTGAATGTGTCCCATAGGAAACCATGCTAAATGGACTGTAGTGCCTTTCTGTAAGAAACCCTAAAAAAACACATTAGTGTGAACCAGGTCTCAGTGGGGAGGTGTGTTTTTGGTGCTTTTTTTTTAACTCGCCAAATATGCACCAAAAATGTGGCAAGCAGGATTTTTAACAATGCAAGGGAAGCACAACGGACCAGTGTGCAGACATACATTGAAATTAAAGAGATGCATTTTTCTTGAGCGCTTCTTCTGCTTTTTTTTTGTCGCCTAACCAGAAAAAGGAAGGTTCTCTCAGACATTTCTTAAACGTTTATTTTCATGCCTATTAAATTTTAAAATAAATATGCATGTAGTTATCAGTATAAGTTATTTTAAATAGACAGCAATTCTATTTTAGATTTAATCTAATTTCATTGTTTTAGGGTATGTGTCAAAAAGTCAACTCAAGAGCGGTTTGCACTGAAGATTCTCATAGATCGTCCAAAAGCCAGAAATGAGGTGAGCTCCTTGTCCTTGTGAATAAATACTTTTCAATATTTGTTCTATTTCTACAAAAAATGCACTTCTAAGCAGGTCTGCACATTGTTTTGCCTATGTTGTTGAAGGATTCCAGTTGAAACAAAAAAAAAATCAAACAATTTAAAAAAAAAAAAAAAACGATGAGAGGCACCTTTGACGTCCACCACCGACACTGCATACTTGGGGGGGAAGCAGCACTTGCAGTATGTCTACAGTGCATCCAGAAAGTATTTACAGCACTTAACTTTTGCCACATTTTGTTATGTTACAGCCTTATTCCAAAATGGATTAAATTCATTTTTTTCCTAAACATTCTACAAACAATACCCTATAATGACAACATTAAAGAAGTTAGTTTTGAAATCTTTGCAATTTATTAAAAATGAAAAAAAAACACATGTAAATAAGTATTCACAGCCTTTGCTCAATACTTTGTTGAAGCACCTTTAGCACCAATTACAGCCTCAAGTCGTTTTGAGTATGATGCTACAAGCTTGGCACACCTATTTTTGGGCAATTTCTTCCATTCTTCTTTCCCTACCTCTCAAGCTCTATCAGGTTGGATAGGGAGCGTCGGTGCTCAGCCATTTTCAGATCTCTCCAGAGATGTTCAGTCGGGTTCAAGTCTGGGATCTGGCTGGGCTACTCCAGGACATTCACATAGTTGACATGACGCTTGGCATTCAGGCCAAAGAGTTCAATCTTTGTTTTATCAGACCAGAGAGTTTTGTTTCTAATGGTCTGATAGTCCCTCAGGTGCCTTTTTGCAAATGGCACACAGACTGCCATTTGTCTTTTACTGAGGAGTGGCTTCCGGCTAGCTGCTGTACCATACATGTCTGATTGGTGAAGTGCTGCAGTTCTGGAAGGTTCTCCTCTCTCCACAGAGAAACGCTGGAGCTCTTTCAGAGTGACCATCGGGTGCTTGGTTACCTCCCTGGCTAAGGCTCGATCGCTCATTTTGCGATTCCTGGTGGTTCCAAACTTCTTCCATTTACAGATTATGGAGGCCACTGTGCTCATTGGGACCTTCAATGCTGCAGAAATTTTTATGTACCCTTTCCCCATATCTGTTTCTTCATACAATCCTGTCTCGGGTCTATGGACAATTCCTTGGACTTCATGGCTTGGTTTGTGCTCTGACATGCACTGTTAACTGTGGGACTTTATATAGACAGGTTTATGCCTTTCCTAATCATGTCCAGTCAACTGAATTTCCCACAGGTGGACTCCAATCAAGTTGTGGAAATATCTCAAGGATGATCAGTGGGAACAGGATGCACCAGAGCTCAATTTTGAGTATCATGGCAAAGGCTGGGAATACTTATGTACATGTGGTTTTTTCATTTTGTTTTTTTTTAATAAATTGCAAAGATTTCAAAATGAACTTCTTTTACGTTGTCATTATGGGGTATTGTTTGTAAAATGTTGAGGAAAAAAATGAATTTTAACCATTTTGGAATAAGGCTGTTACATAACAAAATGTGGCAAAAGTTAAGGCGCTGTGAATACTTTTTGGATGCACTGTATAACTGTGCCATGGGCACCCTATAAATAGTCATTTATTAACCTCCCTGGTGGTATGATTATTTCAGATTTTTGGTGCTGAAAGCGGTACCATTATTTTGCATGGAAATATGTAGTTTTTTATTGTAGGTCTGTAATTTTTAGGAATAACTCGCTGAAATCTGCACGAACAAGAGTCCAGTAAACATTCCGGATATGATAAAACTTGAAACACAAAATCATAAATTATAATTTAATAAATAATCATAAAAATAATATAATTTAATTCAATAATATAATCAAACCAAAAACACTGAAATTTGAAATATAGCGCCAAGTTCGCACATCGCTGAGCAAAGTCGCAGAATCGTTTTAATTGTCTGACGAATTTCCCCACAAATCATTATCACTCAATTCTGCAAGTGGTTCTGATTTACTTTTTCTGATGTTCTCTAGCTGGTCTAAAACTGATTTTGACCTAAAGGGACGCTTTTTGGACTCCATGGACTTTTCCCAGTTTCCAGGCAGAAAGAACAGTCATGCAGGCAGGGCACAGGACAAAGCAGTAGGGACAAAATGTATGTGAAATGGTTTGAAACAGCAATGTTTTGCTATGTAATAATTGTTTACAAAAAAATGCCATTTTTTTTAAAACTTTAAAATTTGCCGCCGGTTCCGGCCCCCGTACGTCTCGACATCCCAGGGACCGGAACACGGAAGCCGGATGCCGGCATCGGCCGGAGGAGATGGCCGGGGACGCTGCAGGGGACACAGCGTGGGAGCGAAGGACAAGATAAGCGCTGCAGGGAATCCCTGAGCAACGCCGCATGGTAAGCCCGAGTGTAGCTCGAAGTTACCGCTTGTGGTACTGAAACTTTACCCCGAGCTACACTCGGGAATACCGCTAAGGAGGTTAAAGACACTGCATGCAGACACCTTTACACTCAATTACTTGCAGGATTACAATTGCAGTCAATATTATACATGTTTACCGCCAGGGAGGTTAATGAACATGTTTTGACGAAGGACTGGAGTTCACCTCGGCTAGAAATCCGGATCAGAATGGTTCTGAACGTTTAAATTCAATTGGTGGTTCTGGAAAATGTTTGGAAAGACACATTCATACACTAGGCCCCTATTATATTTATGTAACGGAGGGATTTATTTTTCTCTGCATTTACTTTGGGTTTTTGTTATGAGTGTGTAAACCTTTTAATAAAAGCTTCCTGTAAAGTCCATGCATGGGGTGTTGGGTCTCAAGTCAGTAACTGTCTTTAATTACCTGACAAAGACACTTCTCATTTAACAAAACTACCCTTTTAAAGTGGTGTACGTAAAGAAAACACATCTTGCTATAATTGTAGGTAACCCGTAATAAATAATGCACATTGGATTAGTGGACATAGCTTGGCAAATGGCTGAGCTGAAAACTTTACCTGTTTATAGACCTCTTTATTTATTAGTGTATTTGTATTTTTCCAATACTTTTTTTTTTCCCTATTGTAGCATTCGTTCTTCTGTTTTTACAGGTGATGTTAAAGTAAAAACTGATAATGCCCTTTAGGTGCCCCTTCTTAGGTGAATAAATCTAGGTCAGAGAGGAATAACTAATTTAGTAGGATTTAAGTGTACTTGAGAAGATGTAATCCGTGGTTGTGAAAAGTGTTCTTTATTTTCTTAGCTGTGAAAAACTGGCATAGTTGCCCTCAAAATATGATTTTAGCACACACACTAGATTGCTTCAAAGAGAGGTAGATACTTCTGAAAAAAGGTAATAAGTGAGTTTATTATTATTATTAGAATACATGATTTATATAGTGCCAACCGTTTTCTCTGCGCTTTACAGTATAAAGGGAGACACTACAGCAACGATACAGTTCAATACAAGAGCGTTAGGAGGGCCCTGCTCCTTGGAGCTTACAATCTCTACATATTTTATATAAAAAATAATAAATGGTAGAGAAGTAGGTGGTGTTCTGTAGTTCTAACACACTGTCTTCCCGGGTTGACAATGCTGTACCTCCCTAGACAGAGTACAGTGAGTGAGCATTGTCACCTTAAGCCGGGAAGTGTTACTGTCAGGATCACCAGGTAAAATATGAAGGTAAAAAAGCCTGAAAATGGAACACCAGTGCAGCTAAGACTTGCTAAGCTGCGGTATATAATATTTTTTGCTGTGTTTCGATACCATTTAAAATGTATGTAAAGCTAAACTGGAAAGATTTAGAACTCCTGTCTGGTTTTAAACCACTAATCAGGATTTCATTAGAGAGATTTTCCCTTCCTTTCTGTCCTAGTGACAACAGTTTTATCAAGCAGGAGGTGAAGGAAAACCTGAAAATCTGCAAGATGTGCGCAGACAAAAAAAATTGACAGAGTTTCTAGTCTTCTTTGTCTGTGCTGGTGTTGGAGAGTTCCTCTCACTTCTTTTCTGTTACAACCTTGTCAGCAGTACAGGATTTAGAAAAACATTGTAATGGATCCTTGAATGGCAGTAAAAATGATGGATTCAAATTCTTTCCTAAAGTTTCCAAAACGAGGACTAAAAGCACTTGTGTAGCCCAGTCCTGAAATAAACTCTAATTTTCTTTCTTCTGAAGAAGATAAAGTAACACTAATAACGTCTGGTATTCAAGAGGCCAGGATAATTATTGAAGAGAAAATGGTGATTATCCATAGGATGAAAGCCCAAATGCTGGCTATGATCATCGGGTGCACAAGAATGGATTTAGCTGGGTGCCACATGTGGATATACAATTGTATTTTACAAGTGTGTAAAGTTGTAATCTGCAGTGTTTCTGTTAGCCAAAAGCAACTGAAAATCAAATTAGTTTGCACAGAAATATGACAAAGTTGAGAATACTGGCTAACAAACATGGTTTAATCCTACCTTATAGGGTGAGAGGCACTTCCCATCATTTACTATTATGCATGTTACTTCTTTCGCAAGTGATTTCTTTTGTACAAAAAGCTGTAAATTTACTCCAGGGCATTGTCTTGCTGTGCCAATTATCTCATCTATTGTACTTTTCTTTTTGTTTACACACAAAGGAGTTGATATCCTTGGTACAATGGTAAACAGCTAAGCCATAATTAACACTGCTAATTGTATTTGATGCGGATAGTATACAATTGTACTGTGCATAAATATTGTTGAAATAAGCATACAGTTTTTTACAATTGAACACACAACCCCAACATAAAAAATCTGAAGAGCTCACAATTTAAAGGTTGATACCTGGCACAGTCACAATCTTTGCTTATGACTGTAGATCTTTTAGATATCTGTAACCTATATTGCTGGCAGTATGCCAGGTTAGAGTACATCACCAGTTTCCACAGTTATCCCAATGGGGTTTTGTGTCAAGAGCTTTCCAAACAAATGTCTTCAAAAAATGTTCCTATAACACCTTCTTGCCTGATAATCACTCGGTGGTTTTCCTTAAGTTTGCCATTTGTTTTTTACATAGATATATCCTTACCATGTACGTTTACTTTTTGTTTCTTTTCTCTTGAAGGTACGGTTACATATGCTGTGTGCAGCACATCCAAACATTGTACAAATCATCGATGTTTATGCGAATAGTGTGCAGTTTCCCCACGAATCTAGTCCAAGGTAGGACCAGACAGTTCTGCTCAACTTACGGTTTCTTTTCAACCAAAGCAATTTTTTTATATGCTGCTTTCTTTTTCATTATATTTACTTTTATTCTTTTGCAGAAGGGTGAACACCAATAATTTGTCCTGTAGCTGTATGTAAGATTCCTCTAGTAGGATAACCTGGTTTAAAAGTATTTTTCTATGCGCATTACTTTGTTGCCATAAAGTAATTTCTTTTCCAGTTTGTCTTGTTTCAATTACTTCTCTAATACAATTCTAAATTCCTTTTGCTGGACAGGTCTCTACTATTTTATTAATCATTCTTTTATGCTAGCTATACGTTCAGATACAGTATTGATCTGAGTGTTTAATTTATTGTTCCAGCCAGTTGGCATAAATGCATTATTACAAAATACAGGCTTTTTTTCAACTGTTACATGTTAAAGTTTATTTCCTGCTTACACATAACTAGTCTTAAAACTGCCCCCCCCCCTCCTAAAACCTATGTCAACTAATCTATGTAGGAACGATTTATATTCTTGCCTATTGTAAGGCCACTTTGACCTGGTCATGTGATCTCTTGTGTCAGCCATTGCCGGCTGGAGGGGAGGGGAGAGGAGAGAGTGCTCTAATAATGGCTAGTAGAGCCGTGATGTCATCCATAGTCTTCAATGGCCCATCCATTGTTGGTGCTCCCTCCTCTCTCCTGAAGCCACACTGGCTGACTAAGGAGAGCTGGATAATGTGATCAGATCAGAGGGAGCCTGAAAATATACATCTCTTACACTGGATAGTTAGCGTAGGTGTTATTAGGATGGTGGAGACAGTTTTAAGGTAAAGTATGTGTCAGCAGTAATTTTACTTTACATCTTTTATTAAAGATTTCATGATTTTAATGTGCCTTGTGTAAACAAGCCCCTAAGAAGTATAAATTCTGGTAAACTACTTTTCTTTCCAAATCATTAAAAATAAATACCTAACATTGAATGCCAGCCAAATTTTTCTTCATATTTAAAAAAAAAATATGGGGAATTATTATTATTATTATACAGGATTTATATAGCGCCAATAGTTTGCTCAGTGCTGTACATTATAATGGGAGACAGTACACGAGACAGTACAGTAACAATATGATTCAATACATGAGGGGTTCGAGGGCCCTGCTTCTTGGAGCTTACAATCTTGGAGGGAGGGGATAGTGGTACAGGAGGAAATAGCTGTGGGGGATGGAGTGGTAGAAAGAGTGGAGGAGTTCAGTAATCAGCTGAGGGCGGGGTAGGCTTCCCTGAAGAGATAGGTTTTCAAAGTGCGCCTAAAGGTGAGGAGAGTAGGTGACAGTCTGATGGATTGGGGTAAGGAGTTCCAGAGGATGGGGGAAGCCCTGGAGAAGTCCTGGAGGCAGGCATGGGAGGAGGAGACCAGGGAACTAGAGAGTAGGAGGTCTTGTGAGGAGCGGTGAGTACGTTTTGGGTGGTATTTGGATACCAGATCGGTGATGTAGTTTGGGGCAGTATTATGAACAGCTTTATACGTCAATGGTAGCATTTTGAATTTTATCCGTTGGGTAATCGGAAGCCAGTGGAGGGATTGGCAGAGGGGGGTGGCAGATACGGAGCGGTTAGTAAGGTGGATGAGTCTGGCCGCAGCATTCAAGATAGACTGAAGCGGGATAGTCTGCGGTAAGGTAAGCCGATGAGGAGGGAGTTACAGTAGTCAAGTCATGAAATAATAAGGGAGTGAATGAGTTTTCTAGTGGTTTCCGGGGTTAGGAACGGACGTATTTTGGAGATGTTGCGGAGGTGAAGTCTACATGAGTTTGTCAGCGATTGGACCTGGGGCTGGAAGGACAGATTGGAGTCTAGGATGACACCTAGTACTCTGGCTTGAGGGGTGGGACTGATGGTGGTGTTGTTGGTCTTGATGGAGAAGTCGGGAGGGGCACGGGCTGGGGGGAAAACTAGGAGCTCTGTTTTGGAAAGATTTAGTTTGAGGAAGTGGAATGACATCCAATCCGATATGTCGCTCAGTAGGCTTGTGATACGGGCGGAGACTGAAGGGGTGGGGTGAGGGGTAGAGAGATAGATTTACATGTCATCGGCATAGAGATGGTAGTTGAAGGCGTGAGAGTGTATCAATTGGCCAAGGGAGGAGGTGTAGATGGAGAAGAGAAGGGGCCTGAGGACAGAACCTTGAGGGACCCCAACAGAGGGGGAGTGAAGAGGAGGTGGCAGCGTTATAGGTAACACTGAAGGAGCGCGTGATAGATAGGAAGAGAGCCAGGAGAGGGCGGAGTCTCTGAGGCCAAGAGTGTAGTTTTTTGAGGAGGAGGGGGTGGTCAACCGTGTTGAAAGCCGCAGAGAGGTCGAGGAGTAGGAGCACTGAATAGTGGCCATTAGCTTTGGCAGTTAGCAGGTCGTTGGTGAATTTGAGTAGGGCAGTTTTGGTGGAGTGTAGGGGACGGAAGCCAGACTGTAGGGGATCAAGGAGGTTGTTGTCGGTGAGGTGGGAACTCAGGCGATTATAGACTAAGCGCTCAAGGAGTTTGGATGTAAATGGCAGCAGGGAGATGGGTCTAAGTTCGTTCAGGTCGGTGGGATCCAGGGAGGGTTTTTTAAGTATGGGAGTGATGTGCGCGTGCTTTAGAGTGGAGCGGGAATGTGCCAGAAGAGAGGGAAAGATTATAGATGTGAGTGAATGAGCGTAGGATGGAGGAAGAGGGTGATCGTAGGAGCTGTGAGGGGACGGCCAAGGGGGCAGGTGGTGAGGTGGGATTCAGAGAACACCTTAGTGACCTCTTCAGTGGTAGCGAGGTTAAAGAAAGGAGTGTTGAGGGGGTTTTGGTGTGAGGAATGCTACGTGGGGTGGGAGTCTGTGCAGTGGCGAGGTCGAAGGAGTGGAGCGTTGAGGGGGTTTTAGTGTGAGGGATGCCAGGTGGGGTGGAAGTCTGAGCATTGGCGATGTCCCTACGAATTGCGTCAATCTTGTTTTTGAAGTGGTTAGCAATCTCGTGGGCGGTGAATGAGGTACTGGGTGGAAGTGGGGGCAGAGAGAGTAGAAAGTTAAAAGTAGAGAAGAGCCATTGAGGACTGGAGGAGAAGGTATTAATGAGGATAACAAAGTAGGCTTGCTTGGCAGCGTGAAGGGATGAAGTGTAGGTTAGGAAGGCATATTTATATCGGGTGAAGGCTTGTTGGGATCCGGTTTTGCGCCATAGTCGCTCCAGCGCACGACTGCGTCGTTTGAGATATTTGGTATGGTCAGTCTGCCAGGGTTGTAGCGGTGGGGGTCTAATGCTTCCTGTTGTTGGGGGTGCTAGCGAGTCTAGGGCGGCTGATAGCGAGTTGTTATAAACAGTAGTGGCCAGGGCAGGACAGGGGAAGGATGCTGTCGTAAAGTTGGTCAGCTGCAGAGTGGAAAGGGGCAGGGTTCAAGTTGCGGAGGTTTCTGCTGGTGATAGTTTGACGTTTGGAGGGATAGGTTTTTGAGGACGAGGAGACAGAGAAGGTAATGAGGTTGTGATCAGAGAGAGGAAAGGGGGTGTTTGTGAGGTTGTGGGGAGTGCAGAGATGGGAGAAAACAAGGTCCAGGGTGTTCCTGTCAGAGTGGGTGGTGGACTGTATACACTGTACGAGTGCAAAAGAAGAGTTTAAGTGGAGGAGTTGTAATGTAGCCAGGTTGTTGATGTTGATAGGGATGTTGAAGTCTCCAAGGATGATGGTGGGTAGCTCGGAGGAGAGAAAGAAGGGTAGCCAGGTGGAGAAGTCGTCGAGAAAGCGGGTCACGGGTCCAGGAGGCCGATGGATTACTGCAATCCTCAGAGAGATTGGAGAGAATAGCCGGATGCAGTAGGCCTCTAATGAGGAGAAGGATAGAGAGGGAGGGTTTGGGAGGACTTGGAAGGTGCTCTGCGGTGACAAGAGCATACCAACCCCACCACCTTTTTGACTGCTGGGTCTGGGTGAGTGGGTCCAGATGAGACCTCCATAGGAGAGTGCTGCAGGGGAGGTAGAGTCAGTGGCTTGGATCCAGGTTTCGGTGATCACTAGGAGGTTAAGGGAGCGGGAGACAGAGGTCGTGGATGGCGGTGAGTTTGTTGCAAACCGATCGGGCGTTCAAGCGTGCACATGAAAACGGGAAGGTGGTTTTGGGGAGCAGAGGGACAGGTATTAGATTGAGGGGGTTGCGGCAGTTCGTGGAAGTAAGAGGGTGCCTTGTGTGTGGGCGTGGTGGAGGAGGACCAGGGTTCGGGGAGATGTCCCCAGCAGTTAGGAGAAGGGTGAGAAAGGTGGCATGGGAGCGGAATGTACAAGAGCGCGTATGTCTACCAGTGATGGCGTTCGGGGTCAGTGGGAGAGTGGAGTATCAAGAGGAGGTGGTGAGAGCCGTAGTAGGGAGATGGAAGCAGTGAAGGTGCGATGTACAGTTGTTTGGGAGGAGCAGAGGGATATAGAGAAGAGATTTTGGGAACGGAGGAGAGGAGTATGAGGAGGAGGAGGAGTAAAGGAGGCATTTTAAGAAGGTAAACGGAGTGGCGGACAAGTGTGGTGGAAAAGTTCTCAGGATGCTTGATTGATTGTAGATGGTCTAGCGATGGGATTTAGAAAAGGTTGTGAGGGGTGGGCATGATTATAAGGTCTCTCGGGTATTGTTGTGTTTGTCTCCTTTTGGGTGGATTTTCTTCACTTCTTTAGTATTACTTAAACAGTAATTGTCCACAGTGGAACCGTTCAAATCAGTGGGACTCTGGAGTCGCACTGATTTTGAACATAGTTTCTGAGTTACTTTTTGTGATTTCAGGTGCAACATGCATAGACCTCTGTGCATGAAGTCGCACAGATGTCTTCCAAGTTGCATCTGAAGTCTCACTAACATGCAACTTTGAAATCGCGTGACTTCAAGTGAAGTCGCACAGTTTCAAAGTCCTGTCCCATGTGAACCAGGGCTTAAATAGAATCGGGAAGGGCTACAATCCAGCAGTCTCTTGGACAGGAATTAAGCAGAAATCTTCACAAAGGGGTCATGGACAGACAGGTTCAAATCCATTCTCATGATGTCTAAATCTACTGGCATATTTGGCTAGAAATATAAACTGTTGTAGTAAATATTGTCGAGTTTGTTTTCTAAATAGTGACAATATGGAAGAAGCGTTTACTTCCTGTAGTTTGTGAAAGCTCTGCTCATACAGTAATGGAGGTGGCCATTTTGGCAAGATAATACAGATTATCACTTCACAGACAGCATGTGGTATTACTAGGCCATGTACTTGTGTAATTGGTTCCTGATAATTCTGCAACAGTTGTAATACATGCACATGTACCTCATTAAATGTATGGCACCAAAACGCTGTAATCAAATAGTTTGCCTGACCATTGTCAAAACATTTTTACTGGCTCCCTAATGTCCTTTTCTGCAGTTGCTATTTTATTATACAACTTTTATGAATGGCTACCTCCTGCATTTTGTAGCTTTCCAAATTTACCAGGCTTACTAAATTTAGTGGCACCCTGCTTCATACAAATTGTATTAAATAAAGGTAGTATATGATACAGTGGCAGGAGGATTGATTTTAACACTGCTGGAAGAGAAGTGCCAGTGCTGTCAATCTGGGGCACAACCTTCACCAAAACCAAACTGCATTCTATCAAGGCAGCAAATGGGGAACCCAAGCAAGGTTGCGCCTTCCGTTGACCAGCATCAGCATTGACTGCATACTCACTGATAATTGACACACTCTTTAAATTAACACTTTTGAACAGGGCACGGCTCCTTATTGTTATGGAGATGATGGAGGGGGGCGAGCTGTTTCACAGAATCAGCCAGCACCGGCACTTCACTGAGAAGCAAGCCAGCCAAGTAACAAAGCAGGCAAGTTCCAGAATTTCCACCAGCAGGCTTGCAATGAACAATAAGGGTTTAAAGCATATTAGAGGGACCTAGGTTCTCACTTATCTTATTGCCTGCTTTGTTATAATAACATGCTATGTACCCTACCATTTGGCAGAATGTTTTGTTTCAGCCACACTGAGTACTCTCCTACTTGGCTTCATAGTAATGCATACTCTGCTTTATGGGCCTGTGGTGGACTGCAAGCCTGGCCTGTGTTAGGTCCAGTGTACATTTCCAACATTGTATAAATGTATCCATTGCTTTTTGTATATGTATCCATTGATTGGTGTATAAATAAATATAAAAATAATTTAATGGAAAGCCCAGCCATTTGATTCTTTCTTTTTTTAATGCAGATGTACAAGATTATATTTAATGGGTCTCCACATTGTTTATTAAAAGCTTCTCCAGGGAGCCTTATTACTTGTCAGTGGCTACATTGGCCATGTAGCTATGGGATACTGCCATCTACTACTTTGGTGTTTTCAATTGTTTGTGGAGCCTTGAGAATATATGGGACAATTTACATCTCCATAAAGTGTGTTAAAGGGAATCTATAGTTCTTTGTTGATTTTTTTTTTTTTTTTTTTATTGTTTTAAATACAAATTATTGTGGTTAACTAAATCCAAAGTCTTAGTATTGTATGCTGTGGTTTTAAACATATTGCTTCTACTGTATGTATTGTTTCTAATTATCATTCTCATGTACACGTATATTTGTTCAATATTTATACAGGTTTTGCTGCATAATAATGCTGCAAAATGATCCTACCCAAGTCAGCATTCGTATCTAACCAATGCCAGCAGTTGTTCAGTACAATGCTGAATAGACTGCTTGATTTTCAGATGTTAAAGTGGAACTGGTAGTCAGATCTGACCGTGTATGTTTATACAGAGACTAACAACCAAATAAATCTTTTATCTGTATGTAGTTTACTGAGCTAAATTCCTTCCCCCTTCTATAATGACTTCTCCATGTGCATTCAGCATGATGAAGGTTGCTTGTTTCGGAATCGTTTCTTCAGGTGAAATCCTACCATAGCCATATGCAGTGCATTAAGTAGTGATCCGCCTCTACAGATGGACTGCTCTTTTGCATCCTGCCTTTGTGAAATTGCAGAATGTGTGACATGGAACTGAGTATAGGTTTCCGGCAAAAAGAACTCTGAATGTTACTCTGCACTCCTTAATGGGGCAACTCAAATTGACCAAAACCAGAGCCAGTGGGGCATATGTGCAGCCATAAGGTACAATTTGCAATTCTTTTAGGAATTACTGAAGTATAAGTATCAGCATTTCAGTAAATTTAGGCATACCCTTCCACTTTATCATTATTATCTTAAATGTATATTTGCTGAAAATGTAAATTTTCTTCTAATTGAATGGAGTGCGGTCAATCTAGTATATATTTAATAACATAGATATTGACACAACTCTTCTTGCCATGTAAGATAAAACTGTAGAGGAGAAGTACTCCTTGTGCTGACTTGTGTTTTTTTTTTACAGATTGCTTTGGCTCTACAGCATTGTCACTCATTAAACATTGCACACAGAGATCTGAAACCAGAGAATTTGCTCTTTAAGGATAACTCCTTGGTAAGACTGTTATAATCCTTTTTGTGCAGTAGGCGGTTTTCTCACACTAATTACAGCACTAGATTACATTTAAGTACTATGTGTTTACAAATACAGGCTCTGCATCTACTCATGAACTCCTGCTCCAACAGGCAGCCTGCTTTCTAATGCTCTAATATTTTTGGTAAAATTTCTATACTTACCACGTTAAGCATCAAACTAATCACTGTACATTGCATCTATGTCCTTTCACAATTGTTTGTTTCAGGAAGCTCCAGTCAAACTGTGTGATTTTGGGTTTGCAAAAATAGACCAAGGAGACCTAATGACACCACAGTTTACCCCTTACTACGTAGCTCCTCAGGTAATTTTCTAAACAAATATAGAAGCGTGGAACATAAGAAATAAGCGTACCAATTACAATGGGAATATTAGAATCAAACTAGTCAGTCTTTTATCATAAGTATAATGGCTTGCCTATGAAAGATTTTTATTGTCTTCTTCGTTACTTTAATGTTTTCAGAGGATGAATTTCAGCACCAATTTCAACACCTTTATGGAATTGACAAAAAATAGCTAATTGCTGTTACTGACTGACCTTGCATTTTTTTATTTTTATTTATTCAGTTGTGCAAGGTTGTAAATTTCATCAATCTTTCAAATGTTATTTGTCTTAAAAGTGGACCCGAACTCAAATAGCTATGATATAGGAAACAATCTGGAATTGTAAATTGCTACTGCTTGAATTCCTACTGAAAATTAGTAGCGCACCTCCTGGTGTGTAAATGGCCACAGCCACATAGCTGTATATCTGTAGTGTGAGATCTAAGGCACTATGGCCTCTGACTGCTCATGTCAGGAGATTTTTCGGTGTGATTCACAGATGTCACTACTTTACTTCCTTGTGAAAGTCTCCAGAAAGGAGAACACCAGGCAGAAAAGTCCTGCTTCTTCCAAAATGGCCACCTCCACACAGATGCACAGCACAGAAAAAAAGGGTTGGTAGGTCAGCAATGGGGAAAAGATCAGCAGCAGGGAGACTGCAGGCAACACTGGTGACTAGCCCTTTGTTTTTTACCTTCCTTTTTTTTTTCGGGCTCTGTTTTCAGATATCAGTAACTTTTTAATAATAATATAAAAAAATCCCAGTTGATTGCTCATGAGATTATTTGTTTGTGCATATTATTCACAAAATCTATTGATTTTGATGGATATCTGATCAGAATTGATCACCCATTTATGTTGATGGTCAAACTTGAAATGATCCATCTAAACCATTCAATTCATTGATCGTTGTATGCATGGCCTGTTTTAAAGCCTCGTTCACACCATACATGCCGAAAAACTGATGAGAAAAATTAGCAGATTTCACCTGCAGAGACATGAGTTTACATCAGTTTTCATGCAGATTTTAGTGCATTTTATACACATTGCAGATTCCTATGCAGAAAAAAATGCGCATATGATATTAGTGTTGTGGTGTAAACAGGGCACATAGAGAACAATTGTTTTCTTTGTGCCCATGTAGAATGCGTGGAGAAAAACTCACATCCCTGCACATGATGTGAACGAGGCCTAAAGGTGAGAGGTCACCTAAAGTTTGTTGCTCTGCCAACTGTCTGACCTCATTCTGGCTCTTGTGTGTGCATAATAGGATCAAATAACAGCACTGTAGTAAAAAGGAATGTAAAAATCAGAGCTGCGTGTTTGTTGCTATTATTATACAGGATTTATATAGCGCCAACAGTTTGCGCAGCGCTTTACAATATAAGGGAAGACAGTACAATTACAATACTTTCAGTACAGAAGGAATGTGAGGGCCCTGCTCGTGGAGCTTACAATCTAAACTATTACTTGGGAGCAACACATTTTATTAGCATGAATTCAAGCATTTGACCAGGAAGCAGCTTTCAGACCTCAAGGAGTGCCTGACCCTTACAGTATCTCACAGAAGTGAGTCCACCTCTCACATTTTTGTAAATATTTTATTATATCTTTTCATATGACAACACTAAAGAAATGACACGTTGCTACAATGTAAAGTAGTGAGTGTACAGCTTGTATAACAGTGTAAATTTGCTGTCCCCTCAAAATAACTCAACACACAGCCATTAATGTCTAAACCACTGGCAACAAAAGTGAGTACACCCCTAAGTGAAAATGTCCAAATTGGGCCCAATTAGCCATTTTCCCTCCCCGATGTCATGTGACTCGTTAGTGTTACAAGGTCTCAGGTGTGAATGGGGAGCAGGTGTGTTAAATTTCGTGTTATTGCTCTCACTCGCTTATACTGGTCACTGGAAGTTCACCATGGCACCTCATGGCAAAGAACTCTGAGGATCTGAAAAAAAGAATTGCTCTACATAAAGATGGCCTAGGCTATAGGAAGATTGTCAAGACCCTGAAACTGAGCTGTAGCACAGTGGCCAAGACCATACAGCAGTTAACAGGTGGGTTCCACTTAGAACAGGCCTCACCATGGACGACCAAAGAAGTTGAGTGCACGTGCTCAGCGTCATATCCAAAGGTTTTCTTTGGGAAATAGACATATGAGTGCTGCCAGCATTGCTGCAGAGGTTGAAGGGGTGGGGGTCAGCCTGTCAGAGCTCAGACCATACGCCGCACATTGCATCAAATTGGTCTTCATGGCTGTCGTCCCAGAAGGAAGCCTCTTCTGAAGGTGATGCACAAGAAAGCCGTGAACAGTTTGCGGAAGACAAGCAGACTAAGGACATGGATTACTGGAACCATGTCCTGTGGTCTGATGAGACCAAGATCAACTTATTTGGCTCAGATGGTGTCACGCGTGTGTGGCGGCAACCAGGTGAGCAGTACAAAGACAAGTGTGTCTTGCCTACAGTCAAACATGGTGGAGCGAGTGTCATGGTCTGGGGCTGCATGAGTGCTCCTGGCACTGGGGAGCGACAGTTCATGGAGGGAACCATGAATGCCAACATGTATTGTGAGATACTGAAGCAGAACATGATCCCCTCCCTTCAGAGACTGGGCTGCAGGGCAATATTCCAACATAATGACCCCAACACACACCTCCAAGACGACCACTGCCTTGCTTAAGAAACTGAGGGTGAAGGGGATAGACTGGCCAAGCATGTCTCCAGACCTAAACCCTATTGAGCATCTGTGGGGCATCCTCAAACGGGAGGTGGAGGAGCGCAAAGTCTCTAACATCCACCAGCTCTGTAATATCGTTATGGAGGAGTGGAAGAGGACTCCAGTGGCAACCTTTGAAGCTCTGGTGAACGCCATGCCCAAGAGGGTTACGGCAGTGCTGGAAAATAATGGTGGCCACACAAAATATTGACTCTTTGTGGCCAGTATGGACATTTTCACTTAGGGGTGTACTCACTTTTGTTGCCAGCGGTTTAGACATTAATGGCTGTGTTGAGTTATTTTGAGGGGACAGCAAATTTACACTGTTATACAAGCTGCACACTCACTACTTTACATTGCAGCAAAGTGTCATTTCTTCAGTGTCGTCACATGAAAATGTGAGGGGTGTTCTCACTTCTGTGAGATACTGTATCTCTGAGTCAGCCTCAGAAAAACTAAGGATGATGATAATGATACACTAAATGTTTAAATGCTTTCATAATCCCGATAAGAACTGCTGCGATTTGTCTGATTGCTGCCTCCCTCTAGCAAATTTATTGTTTGGTAGGGGATGTTGAGAAATCTATTGACTTTTTTTTTTTTTTTCCAAAAAGCATAAACGTTCTCTCAGTTTTTCTTGTCTGGTGGCCTGTTGCGTTTTGAACTAGTTCTGCATATAAAAGCATGATCGTAGGCCTCCAGTATTGCATTTTAGCATTGATTTGATTCTATTTTTGGGCACTAACCTGTTACTAACTCATAGGTGTCCCAAAAGCAGCATGATGTCTAAATACAGCACCTCAGATAGATGCAGTGTTGTCTTAATTAAATAAACAACAGTCCCATTTAATTTCCACTTAGCCTATGTTGACCTGAAATGAGTATAGAGGTATATAAATGCACAGAACTTGTCCCAAAAGCCCCTTACACTGTAATTTTAAGCTGCTATTCAAGTTCAGTGGAGATGGAGAGATGTATTTACTTAATCTAGTATTTATTACATATTGGTAGGTGTGAGAAAAACAAATTTAAATATTATGTGTTAAGAAATCTTACACAAGTAGGATGGAATATAATGAATGCACACTCCGCATATATGGAGAACACATGTAAATCTGTATAATCTGTCATGGTCATTAATCTGTCATGGTATTACACTAGCACAAGCTTTAAAGTGTTACTAAACCCACAATAGTAAAATCAATCTGTATATGCAGTGAAGCCTGCTTGTTATACTCACTGTGGAACTTAAGGGGTTAATCCTTTGAATTGTGTAAAAAGGCTGTTTGATCCGGTCTTCTTTGATCCTCCCTTTCTTCTACTGTCCCCAATCTATCTGCTGATAGATCAGAGCCTTGGGGGCAGGCTGTTCGTGCTCAGTTTGGTGTGTAGTGCTAGAGAGGTTTTTTTTTTCTTGGGAGAGTGCATGTGATCAGCACAGGGCTAATCAGCACTGTCCGGACAGGGTCAGGCATTATGCAGTCTCCTAGGACAATGAGAGAATGAAAACTCTTCCTACAAGCTTTAACCAGTGCTCTGCTGGACACTGATAGAAGTCACAAGACTACTCTAACTGCTGGTGAGAAAAGGTATTTTTATCAGTTTACATTTACTAAAATAATTGCATTTCCATGTTCTGTGTACTGTGGGAGACCAGATATAGTGAATGCAGGATATTGGGTTTAGTAACACTTTACCCCACCTCATGGAATTAACAATTGATAACATGCTGTGAGTTTGGAGGTGTAGTATGGAAATCTGCGATTTGTAGATTAAATTTTGCAGTAGGCATATTTTAATGTGTTAATAAGAATTGGTATCAGATTGGTTGCTGCATTTTATATGTTGCATATTCTACCTTTCAACTTTCACTTCATCAAATGTATTCAGAAATCTGAGGCCAAGGATAGAAAGACTAGATTTTCAGGCAGGTTAAACTACATGTTTTACTAGAGGAGGGTGGAAATCTCTATGTCAAATATACAAAAAATGGTGTAGCGCTCTTACCAAATGATATACACAAAATAATAATGCACAAGTGATAACAAAATGATTGTAAATTGTGACTGATCCCCTATGGGGTCTCCAAGTGAGAAACAAATACATAACACAGTGAGTAAAATTATAAATCCAATGTCTCTAATTAGACCTGATATAATCCAACTACACACAACAAAGTGTTAAACTCCCCAAATCTCAATTGAGATTAGTGATAAAACAAGACTTGTCAATCAAAAATTACAGTGACGCACACATGTGATCCCAGCACTGGGGGAAAGATATTCCAAATATAATGAAAAAAAGTGCTCGGTGAAAAAGAAACACTCCAAACAACGTGTTGCAAATTCAATTTTCACAATCCCTCACATCAAAAGCATCAAACATAAAAAATGGATATAGGACTATATACATCCCATAAATATTATAATATAAATTGTACTGAAAAAAGTCCAACAAAAATAGTGTAACACCAGTGTTCCACAAAAATTAAAACATGCAGGTGATGCTGTGTGCATTGCAGCCGCTGGTGATAAATCCAAAAATGGCTAAATTGGCTCCTCACCTCCTTGCCATGACCCTAAAAGGGCCAAACAGCTTTTGGGATCACACCTGGACGCTCCAAGCACAAATTCCTCTTTATGGTATCATCCCAAGCAGAAAAACCTCACATCGGATCTGTGCGTTTAGCCTTTTAGGTCAGGATCAGCTCCAAATCCCCTTTGGCTATAATCAATATAGCCAACTCAGTTGTGATGAGATAGCGATAACTTCGACCTCAGTTGGATACCACAGTCAGTAACTCAATGAGAATGACATCTTGTAGATCTTGTGAAGTTTATTCCATAAACTGAGAGAATCTTACAACAATGAAATTCCATAGGTCAAAAGAACATACTGTTTCTTGCTCCATGCCATGAGGCTAGCTGCAATGCATCTCTGGGAACAGTATGTTCTTTTGACCTATGGAATTTCATTGTTGTAAGATTTTAATTTTTAATGGTTTAATTTTTGTGGAACGCTGGTGTTGCACTATTTCTGTTGGACTTTTTTCAGTACAATTTATATTACATTATATTATTTATGGGATGTATATATTCCTATATCCATTTTTTATGTTTGAAGCTTTTGATGTGTGGAATTATTGTGAAAATTGAATTTGCAACACGTTGTTTGGAGTGTTTCTGTTTTCACCGAGCACTTTTTTTTCACTATATTTGGAATATCTTTCCTCCAGTGCTGGGATCACGTGTGTGTCACTGTAATTTTTGATTGACTAGTCATGTTTTATCACTAATCTCAATTGAGATTTGGGGAGTTTAACACTTTGTTGTGTGTAGTTGGATTATATCAGGTCTAATTAGAGACCATGGATTTATAATTTTACTCACTGTGTTATGTATTTGTTTCTCACTTGGAGACCCCATAGGGGATCAGTTACAATTTACAATCATTTTGTTATCACTTGTGCATTATTATTTTGTGTATATCATTTGGTAAGAGCGCTACACCATTTTTTGTATATTTAGCATTGTTCACTTATAGGTAATAAGGTGTGGTTATTAGCCTTTTATTTGATATTAAGCATACATTCATTTTTGAGCGCAGGAGATTCATATTATGATCTCTATGTCAAGCTATAATGCCACAGGGAAGACCCAAAGGAGCAATGACCCTAGCCACTATCCTCCCATGGCATAGAAATCTGTTTTCGTTGGAGTTGCTTCTTAGTGTGTTCACAAGAAGGTTTATTTTACCTCAACAATTAAATTGTATTTAAAGATTAATAATAAATATTTTAAAAGACATATTTGTTTTAGTCAGATAATTATGCAATATTACAAAGTAGTATTTCATATGTATCAATTGGAAAGATTACATTAGATATACTTATCACTTGCTGCAAGCCATTCTTGAGCTCCACACAAGAGCAGCAGCTTTCTGTAAGCTCACACAACAGCTGGTACTCTGCTAGAAGCCTTAAGAGCGGAGAGATCAGATTACACATGCCACATGATGGACACATCTCTTCTAGCAGTGTGAGAATTCTGATCAATGGACCTGCCCATTCTGTATTATGCAGGAAACACGTTTGTTCTTCAGGCAGCACAGGGCTTTAAATGGTAGAATAAGTCCTGTAGTAATTTATTATTGATAAATGCCTTATAGAAAACTTTTTTTTTTTTAACACAAAATATACCCCTTACAGAAACATTTTTGTTGCCCATATATAAGGTGTTTACCAATTAAAGACAAAAAAAACTCTATTTTTAAGACTGCACTTCTATTTACTTCTATAATATAACTGGCAGGTTCTAGAGGCACAAAGAAGACACCAGAAAGAGAAGTCGGGGATTATTCCTACCTCACCAACACCATATACATATAATAAGGTAAATGTTTTTGTCGATTATCAAAACGGATCTTTGCTTTGTGGCAGCCATTGAATATTTAGAAATACTTTTTTCCACAAAAACTAGAGTTCCAAAGTTCCACATTATATTCCATTTAGGGATTTTCACCAATGAGAGGGCACGCTTTCTTTATCTGCATTTTTGCTGAGTTACTGCTCAAGAACATCTGGATGAGCCAGCTTTTATTCTATGTAATGGCTATCCTGCAAAGATTCTACATGAAATGAATGTCGCCCCAGCAGCTTTTATTTTATAGACTGAAATGTTTAAATTGATAACCCATGTGAATTCAGAAATAGAAATGTAAATAGAATAATTGTTTTCCAGCAATTCTGTAATCACAATTTTGTTTACATCAAGTTGCTCAAATTAACAGATATTGCTAGAAAAATCTTGTAAAATTCACTAACGTATTAGCTTGTGAAGAAATGTGTATATTTTTTCACATTTGTCACAATATGAAAGCAAGCAACAGGGAACACTTAAAATGTTCTTTGTGATGTAGAGGAAATGTTGCATGTTTTCCCTCCTTGTGTTATTGTAGGAAAAACATGTTATCAGACCCCCAACACTTGTATGCACTTTGTGCATACAGGGATCTATCACTATTACGTGTTTTATGTTTACACTGTGGTTGTCTCTGTCTCTCCCAGAGCTGTGACTTATGGTCCTTAGGTGTGATTATCTATGTGATGCTGTGCGGCTACCCTCCCTTTTACTCCAAGCACCACAGCCGGACAATCCCTAAGGATATGAGGAAGAAGATTATGACAGGAAGCTTTGAGTTCCCAGAGGAAGAATGGAGCCAGATCTCAGAAATGGCAAAAGACATTGTCAGAAAGTGAGTTATTGTACTTTCTTGAAATCTGTGTTTGTAATTATAAAGTAAGAGGCTTTTTTTCAGTGTTAATCCGGTGTGCTCTGTAGCTGACCAACAGTAATTAAGCTATTGTTAGACTGGTGTGGAAACTGTAATGTGAACACCATCAAAAAGCAAGATTGCCCATAAAACAAAATCTTATTCATTTTAGAGCTGAAATCACCTTTGTTCTATTATATACCATGTGGTCGAAGGGCCCCAGTAGTTCTAAAAACACTTTGAAGCTTACAACTTAAAACTAGTGCTTATGTCATGCCTGTATTCCATTGATGACTTCAGCACAGCCTGGCTAAAAAACTACCATTGCAAGAGATCAGCCCCATCCTGCCTAGGATCTAGAACACAGCATAAGTTAAGCACACTCCAGGCATCACAGGAACAAGCACTCTCTATCCAGGCATGAGCAATGCACTTCCACCTCTCAGGAGCCACAGGAGCCAAATCCAGTGCTGCTGCGACAGGGCAAGAGAGAGTGCATTGTGCATGCAAGGGCCATGAAAGAGGGAAAATGCTCATTCCTATGATGCTGGGGATTTGCCCAGCATATAGTGCATACCCAATGCTAGGCCTGACAAGGATGGTCGCTTAAAATGGTAGGTTTTTTGGCCTAACTGTGGGGAATTGTGGCCTTACAGGTATGGCATTTAAATAAGGCACCAGTTTTGTAAGCTTTACAGTGTTTTTAAAACTACTGGGGTCCCTTAACATCATGACCAGTCTTAGCAGTGGTTCGGTGCCTGTGTGCAGGCAGTTGGGGAGGCATCTCCTTCTGTGAGTGCAGCTGCTCTTGAACTTTGCCTTGCTATTGTACTGTTAATGTGTGGATGCTCATTCCCTGCCTGTCATTTCCTCTTTCTGCCCACTGAGGAGAACATTTTTAAATTGGTGTCTTTAGGCTGTCAGTGCAAATCATACCTGGGAAAGAGTTACCTTTCCTCTATTTTTATGCTGTGCACCGTTCTGTGCTGTGGTTGGACAAACTAATTAAATGGCATGGCAGTGCACTGTGTGACCAATCAACCATGTGCATTGTGGTAAAAAGCATTACCACAACACTTGTTTATAAAGCTGGCTTTAAACAATTTCTGTATTGGTGCGTTTTCACACTTATGTGTTGCAGGAGCATGTTAAAGTGTATATTTGACCATGTATTGCTGCAACATTCTGAATGGCACCACAATGCATGTACATATCGCACTACAACTCACCTGTGTCTTTTTATGCACCACAGCACTCAAATGTAAACCATCTGTGTGTTGTGTTGTCCTGCTTTAAAAAAATTATGCAGGTCCATTTTCTTCAAACATCGAGGTACAGATGCTATTGTGAGACCCGTTGGGTTGAGGGTCACATTTGACATTTGCAAAGTTTCCCAACACTGCACTAGGAAATGTGTGAAAGGACACACAAGCTCCCACTTCATTCAGAAATAGGATTATTTTTTGGCAAGATTCTGTTTAAGACTCTTGCACATATAAAATGATGCTAAAAGGTGGTTATTGTGTTTTCTTCTGGTGTAGCAGGATTAATAAAACTAAGGGGCTGTCACAGGATCTCCTCAAGAAAGACTAACCGTGCCTGCCCTTTCTCCCAGCTTTCCTGTTCATAGAAGCCATACTATCACTTCTATGAAGGGAGGAGGTGGACCTATCAATTTTCGACCCGCTTTTGATTCATAGATCACATTTCATTCATAGACACTGTGGTATTTCTTCTATAAAAGGCAGAGCTGGGTGGACAGTGCTGACATAGTTGGTCTTGATGAGAGCCTGTTACAGCCCCATGTTGGCTTATTAACCCTGCCGGGGTGGGACATGGATGGAGGCGGACCTAAACTAAAAGAAGAGATAACAGCACAAGGAAAACACATCTTACTGACTCTTAAGTTATGTTCCTTGTGCTGATGTTTCTGTCTTTTATTTTTGGCTGCACTTAGGCTTTAAGTGCTTAAGAACAGAGGATAATATGTAATGTTGTCTGCAGGCTGTTGAAGGTTAAGCCTGAGGAACGACTCACCATTGAAGGTGTTCTGGACCACCCTTGGCTAAACTCCACAGAGGCACTGGATAATATTTTGCCATCTGCACAGATGATGATGGATAAGGTTGTATATGGATTCTATGCTCTGCCTTAATCTTAAATTGTTAGGAAATGTTAACTTTCCATGGTGTACACAGATGACATTACAAATGGATGAAACTGATATTTATCAGTAAAACAACATTGTAAGAAACATTAATTGTAAATGTGGTACCGAGATTTCTGTGGGTGTTGGTACAAGTGTCTACCAAAAAACAAACTGAAATTAAATTTAGTGTTTTATAATCAGGTAAAATTGAGGGTTCAGGTTACACTTCAGACAAAGGCTCTCAATGGGAAAATCTGTCTTGCCTACGTTCCAGGTGAAGATAGCAGAAATGCATATTCAGGAGTATGCCGTTTACATTAAGCCATTACGGTGTGTTTTCTCTGTCAGCACATTATCACATTAAAGAGTCTTCTGTTGCGTTCACTTCAGAGGATGCGCTGCCTTAAGAAAGTTGCACAGGAACTAATTAGACTGTGTGTCATTTTCCATTGCAGGCAATGGTTGCCGGGATACAGCAAGCCCATGCAGAGCAGCTTGCCAACATGAGAATACAAGACCTCAAAGTCAACTTGAAACCATTAAACATTGTCAATAATCCCATCCTGCGCAAGAGAAAGCTGTTGGGGTAAATGTTATGAGTAAACATAGCTACCCATCTCTATCAATATGCTGGAGTGATCTGGAAAGAAACTTCCTCAGCATGTCCCTTCATTTTCTTATCTTATTTGAGATGTAAAGCTGAGGAAAGGTGAGGGTTAGATGGGGGTGCGTGGAGCCGTCCCTGCCAGGAGAACACAATGATTATTGCTAGCGGCTATAATCATTGTGTATAATTGACAGTCACAGCGGACATATGATCGCAAATATGCATCAGGAGCTTTCCAGTACCTGTCAGGAGCTGTGCTGGGAGCGTGCAGGGCACATGCTCTCAGCACAGATAGTGTTTTCATAGGGGCACATATATGCAGCCTTTCGGTGTTAAAGCCCACCCTACAAGAGGCCACATACTGTATATGCATACGGCCAGCGGGAACAGGTTAACTGATATAGATATACAAAAGCTCTTAACTAAGACTTTCCTAAAGGTGCAATTTTAATGACAATTATTTGGTGGTGTTCTTCGTTAGCCAAGTAATTTTGTAAGGGATAATATATCAAAATGTAAAACCTTCCTCCTTATCATTGGGACTAAAGGAAAACAGTGGTGGATACTCATCGTAGACCCTACAGATCACTTTTTGGGGGTTGGGCAAAAGTGCCATTTTTAATTGTGACACATCTCTGAACCAAAATCCAACAAAATCTGCAAAGCATAATGACTTTTTTTTTTCTTTTTGGCATGTTGTTTTTATTTACAGGACAAAACCCAAGGAAAATGTTTATATTCAAGATGCAGAGAATGGAAGTGAAGATTCCAATATTGCTTTGGAAAAACTGCGGGATGTGATTGCACAATGTATTCTACCACAAGAAGGTAAATTATCATGCATTTATTTAAAGCAATTAGTGGGCCTAAATGGTGTGCCAAACCAACATTTAGCATGTAATATCAGGCACCCGTAGGTATCAGGTCTCCTTTTGCATGCCATTCTGTAGAAAACTGAGAATGATTGACTGTTTTGGTTTAAAAGATTGCTTTTTGTAAATGTATTACATTCTGCTAGCCTAACATTTTATCTATTCTTAAAGCCCAACTCCAGTTCATTAGATTAAAGGTATCTAGGTGTAAAATAGTTTAATTTCGTATCGGAATGTATAAAAAAGCCCACAGAACACAATAGTGACAGAACAGCAGGCAGGAGTAATGATCGCAACCAGCAGGTGACACATTATTCAACACATCCAGAAGTGTTGGATGACAGCAGCACCTGTAGCTCTTCAAGAGATTAAATATTTTATTCTGCATCCTTTGGAAAGTTTAAGTTGGCCATAGACCGAAATTCGTCCGGTTCTGCAAGGACTGGCTGAATTTTGATCAGTGTGTGGCTGTCCTTGCTTGACAGAAGTCAACGGTTTCATCAAAGGAGAATGTTTGAAAAACTTCAATCAGTGGCAGGCCTGTGGCTAGCTTTATTATAAAACTTTTTGTTTTACAGGCCACTAATGATTTTATTTTTTTAACATAGCAACAGGGCCTCCTAAAAGCATAAAACCCATTTTGCAGTGTCAGGAGACCTCAATTCAGTACTCTGTACTCTTCAACTTCTATAGAGATTCAGCTTCAATATAAACTCACCGGCCACTTTATTAGGTACTCCTGTTCAATTGCTTGGTAAAACAAATTGCGAATCAGCCAATTACATGGCAGCAACTCAATGCATTTAGGCATGTAGACGTGGTGAAGATGACTTGCTGAAGTTCAAACAGAGCATCAGAATGGGGAAGAAAGGGGATTTGAGACTTTGAATGTGGCATTGTTATTGGTGCCAGACGGGCTGGTCTGAGTGTTTCAAAAACTGCTGATCTACTGGGATTTTCACACACAACCATTCCTAGAGTTTACAGAGAATGTTCTGAAAAAGAGAGAAAATATCCAGTGAGCAGCAGTTGTGTGGGTGAAAATGCCTTGTTGATGTCAGAGGAGATTGGGCAGACTGGTTGCAACATTCAGATGGTAGGGTCAGAATTTGGCATAAACAATATGAAAGCAAGGATCCATCCTGCCTTGTATCAATGGTTCAGGCTGGTGGTGGGGGTGTAATTGTGTGTGGAATATTTTCTTGGCACCAGCAAGGTGTACCTAATAAAGTGGCCGGTGAGTGGATGTGTAGTGCCACAACTCACCAGATATGATGACCTCAAGTTATAAAAATAGGTCAAATGAGCATATAACTCTGTGCTTCTATCATAAAAGGTCACCACCATCACCAGGTAATCCAAACACACACTCACCAAACAAATCTTCCGTGAAGGTTAATCCTCCTGATGACATGATTATAAAACAGAGAAACACTCCAATAGTGCAGTAACATTATTTTATTTAAAATACTTTTTAAAGCATAAAAATCCTATAAAGACCAGCAGGAAAATGTAATAAACCACCATCACCTGAAAACAATTTGGCAGTGTAAGACATCAGCATGCAAAGCTCTTCCCAACAAGTTTCGTCCATGCACATTTGAAAAGAATACAGAGGCACAGATCCAACTCACATCCCACTCTATACCCACTTACTAGTTGCATATATTTTGGTGTTTCATAAGTGGATTTTCTAATTGTGCCTTTTGTATCATATGCAAAACCAGCAGACCTTATCACATTGCAGGGCCCATATCATTATGTATACTTGTCAGTCACAGAGGAATTAATAAATATAATGGCTCTATGGGGAGAAAGTGATATACAACACAAGTGTGTAATTCAATAATGAAGTGCAGGTTGCTTGTTATTAATGTCCTATGACAAATTTGCAGGAAATACTATGAAATATAACTGCTCCGACTCCAAAAAAATATTGTACAAATAAGTGTTAAAATAATGTCCCTCTTCAGTCAACTCCTCATTACCTTGTACTATAACAATGGAAGCAGTGCATCCAGATCAGTGTAACCTTATGAGCCGTACCTAGTATTACCTTATGAGCCGTACCTAGACCTCATGTTGTGGGGACGACCTGTAATGTTGCTTTGGGCACTGGATCCTGCTTGGGTGCTCACCTTGACACTGAGTGCAACGAGTGTAGTTAGCCAGAAGGTACTATACAGGTTCAGAGCCTTGGTGTTTTCCTATGCTTCCCAGGCCCTGAAAACCCCTCCAGGGGTATGCCCACTGTGACAGCTGAAGCCTGGACCCATACAGAGAGATCAGCGACATGTAAAGGTAAGACAGGTTCGTCCTGTTAACAGACTGACATTGTAGCTTTACAGCAAGTATGCAAATCAATATCTCTACTACTTGCAGTACACTTAAATACTGCTCAAAAAAATTAAAGGAACACTGTGAAAACACATGAGATCTCAATGGGGAAAAAATATCATGCTAGATATCTATGCTGATATGGACTGGGCAATGTGTTAGGAACGTAAGAATGCCCCATTGTTTGATGGAAATGAAAATTATCAACCTACAGACGACTGAATTCAAAGACAACCCGAAAATGAAAAAATTATGCAGCAGGGTAGTCCATTTTGCTGAAATTTAATTGCAGCAACTCAGAATGGTACTCAGTAGTTTTTATGGCCCCCACGTGCTTGTGTGCATGTCTGACAATGTCGGGGCATGCTCCTAATGAGACGATGGATGGTGTCCTGGGGTATTTCCTCCCAGATCTGGACCAGTGCATCACTGAGCTCCTGGACAGTCTGAGGTGCAACCTGGTGTCGTCAGATGGACCAAAACATGATATCACAGAGGTGTTCTATTGGATTTAGGTCAGGCGAGCATGGGGGCCATTCAGTGGTATCAATTCCTTCATCCTTCAGGAACTGCCTGCATACTCATGAGGCCGGACATTGTCATGCACCAGGAGGAACCCAGGACCCACTGCACCAGTGTAGGGTCTGACAATGGGTCCAAGGATTTCATCCCGATACCTAATGGCAGTCAGGGAGCCATTGTGTAGCCTGTAGAGGTCTGTGCATCGCTCCATTGATATGCCTCCCCAGACCATCACTGATCTACCACCAAAACGGTCATTCTGAACGATGTTACAGGCAGCATAACGTTCTCCATGACTTTCCCCAGACCCTTTCACGTCTCCCACATTTGCTCAGGGTGAACCTGCTTTCATCTGTGAAAAGCACAGGGCCCTAGTGTCGGACCTGCCAATTCTAGTGTTCAATGGCAAATGCCAATTGAGCTCTATGGTGCTGGGCAGTGAGCACAGGGAGCACAGAGCTCAGGCCACCCTCATGAAGTCTGTTTCTGATTGTTTGATCAGACACATTCACACCAGTGGCCTGCTGGAGGTCATTTTGTAGGACTCTGGGAGTGCTCATCCTGCTCCTCCTTGCACAAAGGAGTAGATACCCAGCTCTCCTAGAGTAACTGCCTGTCCATGCTCTTGAGACTGTACTGGGAGACACCGCAAACTTTCTGGCAATGGCACGTATTGATGTGCCATCCTGGAGGAGTTGGACCTCCTGTGCAACCTCTGTATGGTCCTGGAATCTCCTCGTTCTACCAGTAGTGCCACTGACCCTAGCCTAATGCAAAACTAGTCAAAAACAGTCAAAAAAGAGGAGTAGGGGAAAAAATGTGAGTGGCTTCCACCTGTAAAACCATTCCTGTTTTGGGGGTCATCTCATTGCTGCCCATCTAGTGCACCTGTTGTTAATTTCATTACACCAAAGAAGCTGAAACTGATTAACAACCCCCTCTACTACTTAACTGACCAAATCAATATCCCAGGAGTTTAATTGACTTGATGCTATTCTCTGATTAAAAAGTGTGCCTTTAATTGTTTTTGAGAAGTGTATAAGTGTTCCCTGAATAGTATTCATTTTTACGTAGATCTGCCTAGAAGCTGGGAATGTGTTTCAGTTTATGCGCTTTTTGGATATTTAAACCTAGCTTCGCGCAAAATGCTTGCCAATGTACAAATGCTCACTTTTGCTTTGCACAAAAGCATAATCAGAGTTACATTTGATTCTCTTCTATTTTCCATGCCCTTGTAAATACTAAGAGACATGCAAAATATAGAAAGGCATCCCTCCTTGATGAACAAATGGAATGGGTCATTTACGATGATTGGGGTACACCTGAAAAGATTTTCACTCTTCTGAGAATCATTGCCAAGCTATATCCAGTGTAACGAGTTCACAAAAACATATTAGGACTGCCGTTTAAACAATCATCTTATTGTCCCTTTAGAAGTTGTTTCTTCATTTAAGGATTCTGACACCAAAGATGGGGCACTATATCCCCCCAATAACACCAACAGTAGGGCACTATTCCTCAAACTGACACCAATGATGGGACACTATTCCTCCCACTGACACTAACGATGGGGCGCTATTTCTCCCACTGACACCATTGATGGGGCACTATTTTCCCCCACTGACACTTACAATAGGAGACTATACCTACCACCAGCAGCAACGATGGGGCACTATTGCCCCTCAATAACACCAACAGTAGGGCACTATTCCTCAAACTGACACCAATGACGGGGCACTATTCCTCAAACTGACACCAATGACGGGGCACTATTCCTTCCACTGACACCATTGAAGGGGCACTATTTCCCTCCCACTGACAGTCCAGCCCGCTGAAAATCTGATGGACAGCAAACTGGCCCTATATTTAGAAAGTTTGGAGACTCCTTGACTAGAGCAATGAATAGCCAACGGCATCCTATTTTCTAGGACTCTGTTTCGGTGGAATTCTTACAGACATTGACTTCTGTCCTACATTTTTTTGTGTTGTAACACAAATTTCCAGAATGGCTGTCATTTCTGTCCATATGTAGAGAATCTTATGGCTAAAAGCCTGCACAGTTCATGAAGGCAGTGTCTTTGGTGATGCATTTGACAAGTCCCACAAAGGAGGTCTCTGGAGGAAAGATCCTTCTTCAACAATGGAGGGCTCCAAAACCCAACTCCTTGGCCGCTTCCAGCTACTCTATGTGGAGAGCACTTCTCCGCTCTTTCCAGGCTGCTTCTTTAAAGCCAAAATTGATCCCTTTTAATTTTAAGCAATTGTCTAGCAAGTGGTTAAGCATTCCTCAGCTTTGTGCTTTGTATCTCAAGCATATGTCTGCTCATGTGCTTGTGTGTTGGCAGTTGATTTTCATGCTTTTTGTGTCCACCACCTCCACTGTGAACCACCTGGTTATATTTGTTTGCCTGCCTGTTCTCATTTTGTCAGCCTTTTAAGTACATTTTTGCACACTTTTATGATTTTTATTCTTCAGTGATTATTGTTAATAAAATAACATTGCTAAACTATTCGAATGTTTCTATATTTTATGATTGTTTTGCATATTTTGTTCGCTGTAAGATGTAATGCAGTGAGGTCCTACATTTTGGCGAGTGTGCATATTTGGATTACCTGTTGATGGTGGCGGTAGCAACCTTTCAAGATTGAAGCAATTATATTATATTAAACTAATATTATATTATATTCTATTTTGACCTTTTTTTATAGCTTGAGGTCAGCACATCTGGTGAGTGGTGACACTACATAAATATTGACGCTGGATCTCTTTATAAGTTGAAGATTATTGAAGGGAGGTCTCGCTCCTGGCACTCCAACTGTGTTTTATACTGCTTGAGAAGAATTATATATATCAGTCCTTGTTGCACGCCGCATTATTATTATTATGATGATGATGATGATTATTACAGAGGCTGTTTGCTTATATGAGCATGAACATTTTACATTTTTTCCACTTTTGCAGCCAATATTTTTTATATGTTCCCGTTAACATAGCATAACTTACAGGATAAGTTCACCTCTTGTAGCATGTTACACCCATTTGCACGGTGTAACATGTAACATGTTACGATCAGACCAGCTTCTGCTCTCCCTGCTTTGACAGCTAGCAGAGGATCTTCTTTCCCCTTTGCTAGTTGTCAAATTAAAAAAAAAAAGTGGCTGTGCGGGGCTCCGCCCACACAGCCACGTCACTCATTGACAGGGCTTTGCGAATAAGAGACTACAAGTCCCAACGGCCTTAGCGACTGTCCGCTTGTTGTCCCCAATGAATTACCACAGCGCTGTTAAGCACCGTGGTAGTTCATTCATTCCTCCTGTCAGTATATCTGCTTACTCCTGCATCCCGTACGGGCAAGCAGTTATACTGACAGATCTGCATGAGACCGGCATGGCACCAGAGATCTACTGATCGCTGGTGCAGTGCTTTCCAGGCTCCTACAGACAAAATTAATATATGCACATTTCTTACCTGCAAATGTGAATTTATTATTTTTTTCTAAAAGGTGAATTTATCCTTTTAATAAAAATATTTTAAAATTGCTGTTAAGCTTTTTTTTCAATGCTTTTTTTTTTTCTTGCTTAAAAATTCTTACATGCTCTCCCTGCTTTGCAGTGTTTAGGAGAGGGCTGTGGAGTAATGCTTAACATAAATAAGCACATCTGTATTGTGTTCGCAGTTCATTATCATCTGTACATTAGATTTAAACATTGTCCTAAAACAGGATTAAAAAATGTTAAACTGCCCTCCTGCATTGTTTGTAAATGAAGGATAGCTAAAGCCTAGCCTGTGTGGGGTCAAGACACTCTAAAAGTCACTTTCGGGTCAGTTTTTTTTTCATTCAACATGCTGGTTGAATGGAAAAAAAAAAACCTGACTCATATGGCCAGCCTTAGACCATCCAAATTCTTAGACTGACCATATATGCATCGTTTTTGTGATCAGCTGGTGGGTGGAGCAATCCACCCTGCTTTGCTGTTGTATTCTGACACCAGGGACTCCTTCGCTGTCAGAATACACTGATCAGCAATCCATTTAATTGGCTGCAGATGCTGATTGAATTAAAATTTTCCACCAGTCCTGTTTTGAGTTGTGTGAGTTGAGTTGGCACAACTGCAGCCCTCTGCTGACACCCCCAAAACCTGCCCAATATAATCCTTTGTTTACGTTTGCTTGTCCCTTTTGGCTTCTTAAGACACATCAGAGCTTGCACACTCATTCTCGGCATCACAGCATGTTTTTTATAGACTTTGCCCCATCAGCATGCTTACTGCTCTTCAGGAGTGCCTTCAGGTTTCTTCAGGGGTGCCTTGATAAAATGCCTAAAAATTGTATACAAGCCATCAGGTGGATCAAGATTGACTTTTAGTTACAAAAAGACACAGGTTTTCATTGTTCACTATTACAACCTTCTAGCCTCCGGCGTCCTAATAGCCAGTGACGTCATTGGTTGATTAGGAGGACATATCTGGTGCCTGCATAGCATCTTTGTTTACCTCTCCCCCGCCCCTCTCCATCAGCACTGGGGTCACATTAGCTGAGAGAGGGAGAGAAACTGAGGAAGAAGAGAAACATTGGAATACTAGTCAGTACCCGTGTGCAAAGGTTTTTTTCCTTTCGAAAAACAAATCTCCTTGAACATTGGGTGTCCTACGTGTTTGGATTCTGTTGTTCTGTAAACTATTAATTTAGGTTTTTTTTACAATGGGGTGCCTCGTCATTGTGCCTCATTTTAAAGGGTGCCTTTACTGAAAAGAGGTTGGGAAACACCAATATGGGGTGTTGACATACTCCTAAAGCTTCTTCTTTCATAGATATTGCTGTAAGAATATTGTGTGACATCACTTGCACATGTGTTTTGTAAACCTACACCCGAAAACACAGTATGAATCCTTAAAAATCTGTACTGAGTATCTTGTAAGCGTGTTTATTTTTTAGATTAAGTTTTATTCCATTTTAAGGACCCGGATGTGCTGTCTGGCATCCCAAAGTCCTGCCAAATCCTGCAGATGCAAACAAAAAAAAAAAAGAGTAAACTGAGAGATTCAATTCTTGTTCTCTTATTACAGGAGAAAATGAAGATGAAAAATTAAATGAAGTTGTACACGAAGCCTGGGAATACAACAGAGACTGTAAATTACTGAGAGATACGTTACAAAGTTTTAGCTGGAATGGTAAATTTAGAGATTTTGTCAGTCAGTTTTATCTTAAAGTGAATCTGATCTGGTCTTAAATGTTTCTAAGGCTGCTCTTTTGAGTTTCTGCACGTACCTTGTTAAACTACCCATAGACTGATTGATTGAATTTCAGTGGGTCTTTCCTGAACTACCCAAATTTTGATCTGTGTGTGGTCATCCCTGTTTCACAGCAGTCAGCTGTTTTGATCGACTTCTGTCAAACAAATAGCAGCAGCAGCCACTCATCAGTATATCCTGACAGCAGAGGGTTTGGGGGGGGATTCCTCTATCCACATCGTTGGTGTGCGGATGGAGGATTTTTTTTTTTTTGTTCGGTCTGTTGATCACAGGGGTCACAAATGGCCCCTTAATTCTCCACTCCTGAGCTGGTCTCTGACTTGGCTTTTGTTGAGGATAGGCTGCCTGGGGATGAGGTATCTCTTAGAGCCTGTTTTGTACAGTGACTGGCCTCACCCTGAGAAGCTCTTTGCTCTGCCCAAAATGTTTTGCTTAGCAATATCATATTAAGGAAGGTTTCCTGCAGAAATAGACCCCTACCTTACCTGGGGCCTTGCACTACTGCCTAAACGGCCTGAATGCCTATTCGGACCCTTCTTGGATAGGTACATCAAGGAGATCACGGGGGATAAGAGTACTCTTCTCCCCCATAAAAAGAAGGCCTGTGCTTCAGCCAGTAGTACTATTTCTGAGACTAGGAAAAGTCTCTGTCAGGCCTCCAGCTCCAAATCTAAGTCTGAAACACACTTTCATTGGAAGACAAGTCCAACTCCAAGCTCTCAATGATAGGGTGCCCCCACTGGTCAGAGTTGGGGAGATGTCCATTGGGCCCTCTGAACCTAAACATCTGAGAATTCTTGGAATCAAAGTGTCATTTCTGGGGAGTTTCGGTCTATGTTTTTCCTCACTTAATGCCCTCAAATTGACCTCTCTTCCCACAAAGACTGACTAGATCTTCATGATGCCATTCATCAGCTCCTCTCGCAGGGGCTTATTGCCCCAGAACTTGAAATGCTTTCAGGGCTTCTACTCATTGTGGTATTTTTGTGCTGGTGGAAGGCACAGGCACACCATCCAGCCCCTCTGCCAGCACCCTTTATAACTGAGCGGCTGAAAGATGCTGCTGGCTTACTGAGTACTACTTTTTAGGGCAGTATGGGCTTGGGGCTGATTGCCTGGGATGCAGACTGCTTATAGGCTTTCAGTAGTGGGGCTGGATGCCCCAGTACACCTGTGCCTTCAGCCCACACCAAAACGCTGGGATCTCGTGGACCAGGGCCTTTACCAGGCCACGTATACAGCAGAATGATTATTCTGTTTCTTTTAATGGAGTGTTGTTAAAAAGGAGGGGTGATACACCGTGGTAAACATGGCCCTGTCCCAACATTGATGGAATTGGGATTGTATTTTGCCCTGTCCCAACTTTTTTGAGACTTGTTGCTGCTGTCAATTTCAAAATTACTTTGTTTTTCTTAAAATGGTACATTTTCTCAGCTTAAACAGTTGATGTGTTTTCTATTGAGAATAAAATATGGGTTTATGAGATTAGATTTTGTTTTTATGTAGATTTTACACAGTGTCCCAACTTTTTTTTTTTAATTGGGTTTGTAGTTAGGGAAAATGCAAGGGGCGTTCATGTCATACTGGGACTTTTAATTTAACAGGTGTAAAAAGGGATGCTAGCATGGAGGTACTACACTCAGTAGTAAGTGCCAAGTGCTATTACTGATAGGCAGTCAGACACACGTCGCAGGCCCGTTTAATCAAGATGGCAGACAACAGTGTTAGTGCATGCATGGAACAGCGTGTGGTGATGAAGTTTCTTGTGAACAAAAGTGTAAAACATGCGGATATCTGCAAAAGGCTTCAAGCACAGTACAGTGGTAAGATGCTGAACTGCTGCAAGACATTTGAGTGGTGTAAATGTTTCAAAGATGGCTGTAGGCCGTCAGTGAGGATTCTGGCTGTGGTGGTACCCAGCCCACAGCAGTTATTCAGTTAACATTCAGCACGTGGAACACCTGATCCTGGATAATTAATGCATAACCTGTCATGTAATTGAGACAAATATTTCTGTGGGAACGGTGAACACAATGATGAGGAAGTGCAGCAGACTGTCCTAGGATGGTTAAGGCGTACTGATAAATTTTTCTATGCCAAAGATTTCCGGGCATTCGTTAAACACTGGGATAAGTGTATAAATGTAGCAGGGGAGTATATAGAAAAATAAATGCAGTTTCCACTCCTAGAAATGTGTTCTTTTATTATATAAAGCCCCAGTTTTACTTGAACTTCCCTTGTATGTCAACAGTGGCGCTGTTATGGAAGATTCCCAAAAAAACAGTTTACATAGAAGTCATTTGTGGATTTTTGTGCTTATTTGTAGTAAATCAAGATTGATTTCCCTTAAAGGGGATAAATGTCTGACAAATAGGTTTTAATCTTGCAGTAATAACATTTCTTTTCTCTTTCAGGACAAGGATTTACAGACAAAGTTGATCGTCTAAAACTTGCTGAAATTGTAAAGCAGGTTATTGAAGAACGAACAAACTCTCAAGAAGATTCTCAATAGCTGAAGTGTTTTTTTTTTTATTTTATTTTATAGAAGAATACTTGCGTCTTAAATAACTGTAAAATAGTTTTATGTAAATTATATCACTAAATTTCCACACTGCTTGAACATACAGTATAAATGTAGATAGAGGTTTAAAAGAAAAAAAGATCATTGGTACTGTAATTTATTTAGAAAATATGAACTGGTTTAAATATTTTTTCACACTACTGTACTGTTAATAGGTACAAGCCTAGCAGGGATACATAGCTGTTCATGAACTTGTATAACTCTACAAAGTTATGAGCCCTCTAATTTTTTATTTTTTTTGCCCCTAGATAGTCAGCAGGCTACTATGTATACACGCTGCTTGATTTCTAAACTGTCAGAATAATACATTCTGAGCAATATAGTTCAGTCTCGGCTGACGGTCAACATGTTAACATACTTGAAATTAGCTGTATGTTGAATGTAACTGACTTGGTTACACTGGCTGGCGGTATCCTCAGGAATAACTGGATAGAGCACATGCCTTTGAATTGTTCACCAGCTGCTCTGTATAGGTGCCAGTATATTTCAGAAAGGTATAAGACTTTCAATCTGTATCCATGTTCTAGAAATCTCTCGTTTTTTTTTTTTTTCCCCTCTTATATTCATCTTTACCGACCCTAAAACTAAGCATTTTGTTGCTTTGAGCAATTTCTCCACTAGGTGGTGCTCTTGTTTAGCACTGAAAAGACATACCATGTATTTCTGTTCATAACTATTGTTTTTTTATTCTTTGTGGGGTGCTTGTTTTTCTCCTTTTTACTGCACAGTTCTCAGCTTTAATAGTTTTCTTTTTAGATAATCTAGTTTTCTATTTTAACACTTTCCTTTTAATATACAATATGCATATGTTTAGTGTGCCTAAACATGCAGTGGTGAACTGCAGACTAAAGTGCCAATTCTGGGATTCTAGAAACTATGTACGTTTCAGTAACGGCAATGACGTACTAATGTTTGCGTGGCTTGGCTTTCTTTGCCAAAGTGATCTTCCCAGCTCTATCTTGAAAAGCTCTTTCATAGCAGAGAGCTTAGCTGAATGTACATTTGTGTAAACATGAAACTTCCCGCTGTACTGTTCATCTTCTGTGATTGCTCCTAGGTTCAAGATCCTTTGTTTTATTGTGTTTATTTGACCTTTCATTGCGCACTCTCTAGTCTTAGTATTTAAGAGCAAGTGACCCATAACAAGACTTCACTGGCTTTGTACATCAAGGTCATTTACTCACTGTGTAATTATCCATTGAAACAACACCCAAAAAAAGGCCTCAGTGGCAGGGCCTACATTTATGTCAGTACAGGCTTGTTTTAAATAGTGGAAAATATAGTTAAGTATAACTTCCTTTTTTTAGACTTATGGACAGGGGAAATCAGGCTATTTTTTCAAACTGTCAATAAAATAATGGGAGGTTGGCAGCACTGCTTGGGGCCCCCATGGTGGTGGAACTCCAGGGCTCGGTTGCAAGTGCTTCCCCTGTGACCCTGTTGTGCTGACAGCATCAAGGGCCACTTCCCATGTGCTGCTAGATCAAAAATGAGTCAGACGGAGTGCTTCTCAGCCATTTAGAGGATACCTTGTATTTTTATGAATGAATGCATTACTTCCCGCTGATTAGCTGTGGTGGAAGTCAGGTAGATGATCTTACCATCTCCATCTTGGCCAGTCAGGGGGAAGCCTTGTTTCCACATGAATAAAATTCAAAGCTTCCTCTGACTGAAAAGCACTCTCGTTTTTCTGCCAGCAGCATGGGGAAAGTCGACTGCGAGGATGCTGGTACACAGTGCAGCATACTGTACAGCAGCCTTTTTCATCCAGTGTGCCCAGGTACCCTGGGGTGCCTCCAGGTATCTTCAGGGGTGCCTTGGCAAAATGCCTAAAAATTGCCCCAAAATTGTATTCAAACCAGTAGCTGGATCAAGCCTGCCTTTTAGTTACACAAAGCCACAGGTTTTTATTGTGCACCATTTCGACCTTCTAGCCGCCAGTGTTGTTACAACCAGTGACGTCATTGGTTGATAAGGTGGATGTTGGGCACCTGCACAGCATCCTTGTTTGCCCCTCCCCTGCTCCTCTCTGTCAACACAGGCCTCACATTAGCTGATTGAGGGAGAGCAACTGAGGGAAAAGAGTAACATTGGAATACTAGTCAGCACCAGTGTGCAAAGGTGTATTTTCTTTGGAAGAATAAATCGCCTCTAACATTGGGTGTCTTGTGTGTGAGGATGTAACTGCATTATGTAAAACGTTTAGTTTCTTTTTTCACATTAGAACAAGGTGCAGAATTTTACAGGGTGCCTTGGTTGAGAAACACTGCTCTACTGTATATAGCTAATGCTACTACAGTACCATAAAGCAGACACAATGGCAGAATCATTTAGTTATAGAAATAGTTTGTTTGGGCCAGTTTGACCCAAAGAAATCATTTAAAATAAAAGGAAACATAGGGCTTGATTTACTAAATGCAAATAGACTGTGCACTTTGCAAGTACAGTTGCTCCAGAGTTTAGTAAATGAAGGGAAATTCTGCTTAATTCCATCATCCAATCATGTGCAAGCAAAAATGCTGTTTATTTATTTTTATTTTTTTGCATGTGATTGGGTATTCTTTGTAAAGTGACGTTTTACCTCATTTAATAAGCTCTAGAACATCTGCACTTACACAGTGCTTAGTCTGTTTGCCTTTACTAAATCAACGCCATGGTCTTCAACTTTAAATAACAAGTATGTGGGGGAAATGCTGTATCTTTACCCTGAATGTCTATTTACTTTATCTCCAGATACTTTCATAGCCACAAATGTCATGTCATAAAGATCCACTTCTACTTTCACTACTCCACTTTGCGTTCAGTTCTTCTAGCGGGAACATTTCATTTATTTTCTAAAAAAGGTTTTAGTTTTATATTCATGATAGTTGAATGTTGGTTGAGATTTCCTTTTCTTGAACTTCATGAAATTCTGTATGTTTGAAGCACTGGCAAGCCTCGCACTGTAGTATAAATGGCCTGTCTGTAATCTCTATATGTTGCAAGGATCCTTTTCTGAATTTTGGTACTGATAATCACAGGTATCTGCTCTATTAGTAAGCAGTGTATATGTTTTACATTGTGATCTCAGACTGTATAGTGTTGATTACACAGTGGGGTTGATTTACTAAAAATGGAAAGTGCAAAACTTGGTGCAGATCTGCATGGAAATCAATCGGCTTTCAGATTTTTTTATTTTTTTTGTCAAAGCGTAATTGAACAAGATGAAATATTCCATATTTCCTTATTTTGCACTCTTCAGTTTTAGTAAAGGAACCCCAATGTGTATGACCTCATCATATCATTTTGTGCATGAGTGATCAGTAAACATCACTGGTACTTTTGTGTAGTAAAATGACTGCTATGGCAATAATCCTAGAAGCAGTTTATGTAAAGGAATAAAAAATAGCCACTTGTCACAAATGCACATCATTCTCTTTTCAGATTTATAACTAGGATGTATGACCATTTTGTGTTTTCTAGTCTTTAGTGTGGTTCTTTCTCTGTTCACATCAGAGAATGTTAAATATTGTGTGTGTGTGTTGGTTAGGTGGAAAAGTGCTCCAAATGGAGATGTTAAGGAAATTGCATTTCAGGTTGGCATTAATTATACATCTGAGGCAAGAAATTCCTTGAGTTGTAATGGCTGTTGAGGGATGCTCAAACTGTTAGTGGAGTAAATCTGGGGTTAAAAACATCAGAAGCAATCTTTTACATATCAAGTTTTATTTATCTGTTGGTATTAAAGTGTTGAAGTTCATGGGAGATGTAGTCCAGCAACAGCTGGCTGGCCATGTACATGGCTTGACATGCTGAATCTAAGCCATACTTTTGTATTTATTCCCAAATTTATTCTTAAATCAAGTGTTTGAACTTTTGGAAGTCTGTTTCCACAGTAGAAGAAATACCAGTATTATTTAATACTCCAAAACCATGGGAGTCCTACTAAAGAAAATTACCTTTCCTGGATTGTGCTCAGCATTATTTCACAAGGCCACCCAACAGAGGGAAGTGGTCTATATTCCCTTCTTTTAAATAAAAAACTACAGTGCAAAAGATAAGTGGTCTTTTTCCAATAACGTGAACGCATTTGTTCCCTCAAAGCTTATGGGAAAAAGAGTATAATTTTATGAGTGCATATTTTACCTGAAGTTAATTGGTGGAGAGTTTGGCGTTCCAATTTTTCATGACATTTTTATTTCAGACTAGTATAGTTAACACTCCTGCTGAGCTACTTGCTAAGTTTTTTTTGCATTCATGTTAAGTGAGTCAAGGCTAGCCTTAGACAGGCAGACATCTCTTTGGAGAATCACAAGTTATGTAGTCAGTCCTTTGATCGTTCCACTGTGGGATTCTCCCAAACACAGCCAAAGGGTGAATGTGGCATAAAATCAGTGACAGTCAGGTTCCCATTCTTTGACAGAGGAAAAAAATTGGCAGAGGCGTTTCCCAATTAGTTTACAATATGTTGTAAATGTGGAACCCCCTACATTGACTAAGTGTTTCCTAGTAGGTCTGACTGGATCTATCACCTTGCTTACAGAGATCAGGCTTTTGAAATCCTCTTGAAGGTTTGTGACTTATCTAGCACCCTTTGAAAATGATGCTGTGCATTATGCAGAACAGCAGGTATTTCTCCTGCTGACATAATACTTGATACAAAGTTGGAATCTTTCTATGGTTGAAGTCTCAAAAAGTTAAAGCTGGGACATGTAAGTTTTGTTTTGAGGCTGTTTGTGAAGTAGACACTTGTGTAATGCGTTATTGTTTGGTCTTAGTGGTTGTTGAACGTTTACGTCGCATGGTCCTATAGCGAAAGCACTATGCTTATAAGACAAGTCTGATTTATTTTATTGAGTTTGTTTTATTATAAAACTAAATGTGTTTAAACAATCACTTTTACCCTTGAATATAACTTTTATGTATTTGGTTTTACATGGGAGTAGAGCAGTGATATATAAACTTGACCTTGAGCTGCAGTATTCTCTGTCTTTTTCCTATACACTTACTAATTAATTTTAGCAGGCAAACCAACATTTATCATAAACTAGGAATGGAAAAATCCATTTGTATACATATCTTCAACTGATCTGCAACCAAAGAACACTTTAGGTCTCTGTCAGTAAAACAATGTTGATAAACTGCATGCAACATGTAAATAACCTGAAGAAGCAACATAACCTTGACTTAGATTCTGGGAGTCTACGCTCAAAGAAAAAAAAATCAAAGTAGCTCTGTAATTTGTTCGCTGCAATTCTTCATATAAGGTTCATACAGTGTTGCTTGTTCCATGCAGTCACTGCGTTCTGTGCTTAACAGACTGTATTCGATCACTTTAAAATTGGGACTGCATGGTGTGGACATTTTAACATGGGTCAGAGTGCTGTCCATGCCATGCTGCAGCTGACTTTCCAAGTGATGGGATATTTTTTCTGGATTTTCTCTTGCCTTGGAGAACTGTTTGTGTATGTACCCAAAAACTGCTGAACATATGTTTATATTTGCATTTCTTCTAATACTTTTGTAAAGCCCACTTGTAATTCAAAATTATGTTCTAAATCAGTTTTCCTAACAGGTTGTCCTTGAGGGTAATGCTTGTGACATTTATGTTAAAGTGCAGAAAAGGATGAACATGGGTACTGTAAAGGTGGGAAACAAGAGTGTCACTTGACACTTTTGGTACAGTCATGTCACAATCTAGCGTGAGGAATGAATATATCACTATTAAAGAGACCATCATCATCAGAAGCGATGCACTGGACTGGAAATTCTCTGATCATGTCCAGTGGTGTGTCTAAGACCCCTGGTATTTAGGGGGTCATGTAGTGGAAGCTTTTAGTCAATGGTTGCCTGCTTGGTCAGCACATATACACTTTATTTACTGATGACAGATCATTTTGTAGAAACATAAATGCTGTACCTATATGTAATAGATGTTCTTCTTATGAACATCACTTAAAGAAACCACTCATAAAAATACATCCTTGATTTATAAAGCTGTGTAATGGAAAAACTGTCTTAGATAATTCCTAGTAATTGAAACTTGCGCTGCAAAATAGCTAGAAATTGAATTTTTCCATCAGCTTTATAAATGGGCCCAGTGAGCTTCTGAACGTTTTCAGCTGTTGATCAATTTTATATATTATCTTTTATCATGAAGCAGTTCTGTTAAAGTTAATCACATACCCTATATGATCACTAGAGTTGAGTAAAAACTATCCTTTCTCAAATGTGCGCAAGAATAAAAGTTGTGCAACATTATTTTGGACACTTTTTGTGCATGGCATGATTAAGAAATATTTTGATACATTTATATGCCAAACACATATGGGGGGTGATAACATTTGCTGACTTTAATGGAATTTATTGCAGAAAATAGAATAATAAATTCAGTTTTATTTATAACTTAAAAGTTAGTGAAATAATATAATTCAGCCAAATTGGGGATGGGAGGGAGGTTTGGCAGTTGATCTTTGTCTGATCTATTTCTGTGGTTCATCATTCTTAATCTTGTTTCTTAAATGTACCAGGCATATTTAATTTATGTTGCAATGTTTATTGATGTCATTACAGTTTTTTCAGACCAGTATTAAAATGTAAATATGCATTACTGTATATAAAATTTTACTGAAACCTTTGTGTCTTGATTTTTCATGTGCCCTATTTTTACCATCAACAGTGAAAAATGGCGTTTTAAACCAGAGGTTCTTAAAGTGTTACTAAACCCACAACAGTAAAATCAGTCTGTATATGCAGTAAAGCATGCTTGTTATAATCACTGTGGAACCTAAGGGGTTAATCCTCTGCATTTTGTAGAAATGCTGTTTGATCCTGACTTTTCTGGTCCTCCCCTTCTTCCAGTGTCCCCCTCTTATCTCGTGATAAGACATATCGTGTGGAGTCACTCTGCACATGCTTAGTTTGGTGTGTATTGCTAGAGAGGTTTTTTTTTTTTTTACACTCAGAAGAGTGCATGTGATCCGCACAGGGCTAATCAGCACTGTCCAGACATAGGTCAAGGGTTCTGCATCCTCCTAGAGCAAAATGAAAACTCCTGCAAGCTCTAACGCGTGTGTGTGTATATACACACCGCAAAAAAATTAAAGGAACACTTTGAAAACATCAGATCTCAATAGGGAAAAATATCAGGCCGGATATCTATACTAATATGGACTGGGTAATGTGTTCAGAAATGTAAGGAAACCCCATCGTTTGATGGAAATTAAAATTATCAACCTACAGAGGACTGAATTCAAAGACAACACGAAAATCGAAGTGAAAAAATAATGCAGCAGACTAGTCTATTTTGCTGAAATTTCATTACAGCAACTCAAAATGGTACTCAGTAGTTTGTATGGCCCACAGATGCTTGTACGCGTGCATGCTTTACAACATCGGGACATGTTCCTAATGAGATGACGGATGGTGTCCTGGGGTATTTCATCCCGATACCTAATAGTCAGGGAGCCATTGTCTAGCCTGTAGAGGTCTGTGCGTCACTCCATGGATATGCCTCCCCAGACCACTGACTCACCACCAAAACAGTCATGCTGAACAATGTTACAGGCAGCATAACCTTCTCCACGGCTTCTCCAGACCCTTTCACATCTGTCACATGTGCTCAGGATGAACCTGCTCTCATCTGTGAAAAGCAAAAGGCACCAGTGGTAGACCTGCCAATTTTGGTGTTCAATGGCATATGCCAGTCGAGCTCTGTGGTAAGCACAGGGCTCACTAGAGGAGGTCGGGCCCTCAGGCCACCCTCATGAAGTCTGTTTCTGATTGGTCAGAGACATTCACACCAGTGGCCTGCTGGGGGTCATTTTGTAGGGCTCTGGCGTTGCTCATCCTGTTCCTCCTTGCACAAAGGAGCAGATACTGGACCTGCTGATGGGTTAAGGACCTTCTATGGCCCTGTCCAGCTCTCCTAGAGTAACTGCCTGTCCCCTGTAATCTCCTCCATGCTCTTGAGAATGTGCTGGAAAACATTAGACCTTCTGGCAATGGCATGTATTGATGTGCCATCCTGGAGGAGTTGGACTGCCTGTTCAACCACTGTAGGGTCCAGGTATCGCCTCATTCTACCCGTAGTGCCACTGACCCTAGCCAAATGCAAAACTAGTCAAAAACAGCCAGAAAAGAGGAGTAGGGGAAACAAATGTGAGTGGCCTCCACCCGTAAAACCATTCCTGTCTTGGGGGTCGTCTCATTGTTGCCCATCTAGTGTACCTGTTGTTTCATTAACACCAAAGCACCGGAAACTGACCAGATCAATATCCGAGGAGTTTAACTGACTTGATGCTATACTCTGATTAAAAAGTGTTCCTTGCATACAGTTCTCTGCTGATTTAGCATCCTTAAAAGATGCTCTGTATTATCTTATGGGCAAGTAGATTAAATGGCAGTATCGTAATTCCTGCATAGACTGTTCAGTGCCACAATGAACGTTAGTATAGTATAAGGCAGCATATCAAAGCCTAAAGTAATGCTATTAAATGTATAAACAGCACACAGGAAATATAAAGTGTCATATCAAATATATCTGCACATCAGGTGCTCCAGAAGTCTCCCAGCTAGAGATGCAAAAAAGGCATTGTATGTGACATTTTGTGTGGCATAGATGTGGATCTCTGCATGTATGTTGGACTTGTACTACAGCTTGCTAATTACCGGCCTGCTAGGTGGAAGCCCACCCACAAACACACTTCCCAGTCAACCCTATGTGAACCCTAAAAAGTTAGCCAACATTAGGCATATGTCCCTGTCACGGAGTGCCCGTGCCTTGCCTACCCCCCTTTGCCTGCTGTCCCTCTGCCTATCCCTTCACCCCTCCCCCCTTGCAGATCCCTCACGTCCTGCCAGCCTACATCAAAGGGCTGTGCAGGACGGGAGGAAACGCCCCCTGTGGTGCGGTTAGCACCTCTCGGACCCCCCACCAAGAATCCCCAGCAAAGGGCCGCCAAGGTGTCTGCGTGCCCCCCAAGGTTTCCCGTGTCGGAGACAAAGGCCGCGCTCTTGAGAGTGTGGCCCGAGTCAGCGGGGCGTACCTCGTTGCCCCAGCAACGCAGCGCTGGGCCGGCCGTTGCTGGGGCAACCAGAAGTGTCCTGCCAGTTTTTAAAAGGCTGGCACGGGATCCGGCCGCTCCTTCTCTGCCGCCACCGCTGTGGAGGGAGGTCCTGGTGGGGACTGGACCTCCTCAGCCATCCCCACTGGGCACTCTGCAGGAAACCCCCCCAAAGGTCAGAACCATTACGCGCTGCCACTACGCCAGGGCTGTGAGTGTCCCTGGAAAGCTGACCTCTGTGAGGACCGCTGCTGTCCCTGGAAAATTGACCGCTGTGAGGGCCCCTGTCTACTGATTGCTGCTGTCTCTGGAAAGCTGGCTGCTGTCTCTGGAAAGCTGGCCGCTGTGTGGGCCCCTGCCTGCTGCTCGCTGCTGTCCCTGGAAAGCTGACCGCTGTGAGGGCTTCTGGCTGCTGATCACTTTGTCCCTGGAAAGCTGAGCCATGCGAGGATCTCGGTCCGCTGACCGCTGCTGGACTGCCCCCCTGAGGGCTTGAGCCATCGCTACCTGACCCAGACCCCATCGCCAAGGTCCCGCTGAGGCCCCGTGAGCCTGATGTTGTCCCTAGAAGACTGTGTGGGAGCTGTGCTGAGGTCAGACCCCATAGTCAAGGTCCCGCTGAGTCCCCGTGAACCTGATGTTGTCCCTAGAAAGCTGTGTGGGAGCTGTGCTGAGGTCACATCCCATGGTCCCGCTGAGAGCCGTGAGCCTGATGTCCCCAGAAAGCTGTGTGGGAGCTGTGCTGAGGTCAGACCCCATAGCCAAGGTCCCGCTGAGCCCCGTGAGCCTGATGTTGGCCCTAGAAAGCTGTGTGGGAGCTGTGCTGAGGTCAGACCCCATAGTCAAGGTCCCGCTGACTCCCCGTGAGCCTGATTACCGTGAGTGTCCCTACAAGCCGCATGTTGCAGAGTGCCAAGAGCTGCCCAAATTGAGTGCCTCCCATAGTTCAATAAGCTTTGTGTGTTTACCATTTTCTTTGTGTTCTGTCCTGCCTACGCTTCTGTTACAGTCCCCCTTTCAAATTCACCAGGTTATTGGAGTAGGGGGGATGCATATATGGAATAGTTCTGTATATGCAGCAGTGTTGCATGCTGAAACATGGAGACTTTTTTGCTGAGTGAACAGGTTCCCACGTGAGGTTCACCTAGCTTCATGTTCGATGTGCAGTAGGGTCCTTGTCCATACTTGCCCCTACTAAAGGAAAAGAGCTTAATTCACATACAAAGGTTTTAACTAATTTCTAATTCATTCTTTCTAAATCCTTAATTCTATAACCTCAATTACTTACAGTAAAGAAACACTTTGTAACTAAGAGCCTAAGTAGCTTTTAAAAGTTGTATCCATCGTGTTTCATATCCTATGTATTAACCTGTCAGTCACCATTTCACATTTACACAACCTAAAGTCACAAAACTAGTCCAGGACATAATTATGACCAACATGCCTACTAAATGAGTTTTTTTTACTGTTTTCAATTAAAGAGAGACTCCAATGAAACTGAAGTTTTGTTTTGCTTACACAAAAAAGTGCCACACTGGCATGGCATCAAATATATGATGCCTATGGTTTGATATTCAACATAGTACTATGGTTTTAACTTTTGACCACTTATGATGATTTAATCTTTTGTTTAGGAAACAGACTACACATACTGCTATCAAATGTACCCTTTACAATAATTATGTATAAGCCTATTTAAAATTGAGGCTGATCACCTGAATGCTAATTCTAACCACTCTACTACATTTTTTTTTTTTTTACCATATTGTCCGTTTTCAATAAGTACAAGGATTTGTTCAGGATCACCTGGATCTGCTGGTTATGGTGAGAATACCAGGTAAATATTTTGGTAGTACTTATCTTCTTTCAGTCTTTTGGGGCAAATAGCAGTACATTCCTGGTCTTGATTCTAGGCTTCTGGTAAGCCTTTTTTAGTTTTTTTGCTATCTCTTATTTAATATTCTCCCCCTCACAAGTTTAATCCCAAAGTCATTTGAACAGTTTCTTGTTCATAAATTTTGAATATAAAGTATACTTTTAACCAAGAGGATGGGTGGGTTTTCTATACAAATTATAGCCAGTAAACCATTTCCCTACACTAAAATTTTAATATCCAGAAGTTGAATTTTCTGTTTATGGTAAATTTGGGATTTGAAATAATTCTTTGTCAAAAACTGCATAAATCCATTTATTTCTTCTGTGCCAGTCCAGATAATGAACACACAAACTATGTATCTGTGCCACTCGTAATGTGGAATGGGTACGTAAGAAGCAAATTGTCCAAAAAAGAAAAGTTGTTGCTTCAATCATTTAATGTGTTGGTGTCCCCAATGTGTGCATTTACGTTCATGGGGCTTGGGTGCAACTAATTTTTCACAATTAGAAAACTTTTTTTTTCACTTAATTTGTTTTCCCATCACATAGGGGATAAAAAGTCCCCCACGTGAGGATTTTTTGGTTACAGGTTCTCTTAATGAGACATCCGGTTGTCTCACCTGTCCTCCATTGAATCGAATGCAGTGCATGCCAGGGGTGGGGTGACATTTACAGGGAGTGTTTGGATACGATCAGGTGGCCGGATTGCTTGTATCTTGACAACCGGCAGTTGGTTTGTCAGATATATGCCCCCCATATATTAAAAGAAAAACCCGCTCGCTGTCAGGTCCATACAACGTGAGGAAAGTGCACCGGGAACCGGCAACTGCATTGACTGGTGATCTGCTGTGTCATTGGACATGGCTGCTCACGTGTTAAAAGGCTGCTGTGATTGGCCTTTAACCACATCATGTGATGAGCTGTGTCCGTAGGACACAGCGATAATGGAGATCGACGGGGGCGCATGGGAGGGCATGTTCTGGGAGGACGTCATATGACACCCTCTCAGGACCGGCTAGTCACAGTGAAGCCGTCATTCGGCTATCTGCGGTCGGCAAGTGGGTAAGATGTCTACCACACATTTGCACATCCTTCTCCAAGGGGCCACCAGGCAGATGAAGATCCTGAGGCTGGACCAGAAGTGCCTGAGCATCACATCACTACTGGGACCAGGTGGCCATTTGGACTTGGCAGGGACAAGAAGAGGAGGACCACTGACTGGAAGTGTCAGCACACAGGCCAACGGGATGAGCTATCGTGAAAGAATACGCAGGCCCCACTCAGATACCCAAAGCACTACTGTTCCTGACATTGTAGGCAGTGTGTCTGAAGCTGCTACCATGGCCCAATAGCCTGATCAACACCTGTCCAACAGGACCCTCATCATCACAAGTCTAGGGGTAAAGGCTCTGAGGGCTGGGAATGTACACAGACATCACTCTATTGACTGCTTCAATCTCCTCTGTCAGTGGTTTCCCTGCTTAGGGTGCTCTGTCTGTCAACCTTTAGCCGCCCCTTTCTGTCCACTCCCAGCTCTCTAGTGCTTTCATTTATATTTCACTTATCATACTTCTGACCCGGAAATGTCTTTACTGTGTTTTCATTTGCTGCTGTTATAACAGATACTTTGGTAGAATTAAACACCGCAAATACTTTACTCCTGCACTGGGGATGGACTCAGCAGAGGCTAGAATGACAACGTGAATGTTCTGGAATATGCACTGCTTGCTGCCCTCAATGGATCGGGGTAGTCCAAAGTCACTAAATGCAAATGAAAAAACAAAACGGTACACCGGCCTAGTGCATTATCGTTTAAAAATATTTATTGAAAGAATAAAAAAGTAGGTATCATGCTCACAATGGACATATAAAACATAGGGATATCACAATGAACGAAGGTGTTCAATCCATATAGCATCTGAGTCCACAACTATGGAACCCTGGATGACCATCTGGCTGACGGCTTTCGAGGACTCAGCCTCTTCCTCAGAGCCAACCAGAGGTTCATTGTGAAATGCCTATGTTTTATATGTCCATTGTGAGTATGATACTTAACAATATAATGATGCAGCGCTATATGGAAAACTGTTAAGTGGATATGACCACCCTATGCATATGAATAAAACAACATATATACTAGTGAATAAGAACAGCATATATAACAGTACAATATAGTAAATCCTAATAAGGTGTTGGATCTGGCCAGATCTATACAGTGATATACAAGTGGTAAACGGTGCAAATAAGAGGTTCAGTTGAACCTAATCCGGTGGTAATAATTCCCCCCATCTGGGGATTATCTCAACAAAAATATACGTGATAATTCAAACACAGTGAATCCCTATGCAGGGATAAATACTACCACATATAGGTGATAAGTGTAATGACCCGTATTAATAATCAGATCACAATAGGATAACAATGTCCATAACAAGCTGACTAAGCTCTACATGGTCAAATTAATTGGCCATGCTTTTTCATGCGTGCTCCTGTGTTGGTGCAAGTGGTGAAAATGAGAATCCTACACGGCAGACATGCATGCTCACCACAGTTCTTCTCTATTTCTTGGTTTTGCCTCAGAAACTGCATTTTTGATGTCACCCCACAAGTTTTCTATTAGATTAAGAACCGGGGATTGGGCTGGCCACTCCATAACGTCAAACTTGTTGATCTGGAACCAAGATGTTGCACGTTTACTGGTGTGTTTGGGGTCGTTGTCTTGTTGGGACACCCATTTCAAGGGCATTACCTCTTCAGCATAAGGCAGCATGACCTCTTCAAGTATTCTGATGTATTCAAACTGATCCACGATCCCTGGTATGCGATAAATAGGCCCAACACCGTAGTATGAGAAACTTCCCCATATCATGATGCTTGCGCAACCATGCTTCACTGTCTTCACAGTGTACTGTGGCTTGAATTCAGTGTTTGTGGGTCGTCTGACAAACTGTCTCCAGCCACTAGACCCAAAAAGAACAATCTTACTTTCATCAGTCCACAAAATGTTGCGCCATTTCTCTTTAGGTAAATTTGCTCTTTGGCAAATTGTAACCTTTTCAGCACATGTCTTTTTTTCAACAGTGGGACTTTGCGGGGGCTTCTTGCAGATAGCTTGGCTTCACATAGGCGTCTTCTAATTGTAACAGTACTCACAGGTAACTTTAGACCTTCTTTGATCTTCCTGGAGTTGATTGTTGGCTGAGTCCTTGCCATTTTCTGCCTATCATTTTCTGCACTTCTTTATATGTTTTCCCCTCTCCAATCAACTTTTTAATCAAGGTACGCAGTTCTTCTGAACAATGTCTGGAACAACTCATTTTCCTCAGAATTTCAGTGAGAAATGCACTGTAACCAGCATGTACAACATTTGCTGCCTTCCTTCCTTAAATGAGGGCAATAATTGCCACCTGTTTTTCAAAGAATGAATGACCTCACTAATAGAACTCCACACTATTATTTTGAACATGCCCCTTTCAATTAGCGATTCAATTACACAGAATCAGCAGCATGCATGTCATGACTGTTGGGTCTGTTGCATTTCTATTACTCTACTACACCTGCTAGTAAATTATTTGCCATGTAGAAATATCATTTCTACCAAAAACAGTGATTGATCAGGTTAGTGATGTCTGACTGCTATTATTTTGAACACAACTGTATATTGATTGCTTTGTGTGAAAGTTATAGCGTCTAAACTATGGTATAGATACTGCAATTTTTTGCTATACAGCGTTGCGCTAGTTTAATTGACAATTGCACAATCATGTAATGCTGTACATAAATTAAATTTATGTCTTTTTTTCACACAAATAGAGCTTTCTTTTGTGCTATAAACAGAAAAAGTCCAAAAAATTTGAAAAAAAATATTTTCTCATTTCTGTCATAAAAAAATATCCAAAAAAACTGAAAGCTCGTTATAAATTTAGGCCAAAATGTATTTTGCTACACAAAGTTGTCACTTAAATGATATATTGCTCACACAAGCCATGGGTATATGCGCAATATCAAAATACATTCTGCTACTTCTACTGAGTATAAGAAGAATAAGCCGTGGCTGATAATCTGCCTCATGATGGCTACGAGAGCCATTCCAAAGAAATTGATTTGATCAATCCCACCAGCTATATCGAATGCTAAACAAGATCTAAATAGTCTTCTTCACAGAGAGAAACTAGATTTACACCTTTCTAGTTCTCGCTCTACGGAACCCTATATACATAAATGGAAAACATATATCACCAAAGCATTCCCTCTATCGGAACAATCTGAGCTCTTGACATGGTATTCATTTACCACCCGAAAATCCTAGTCTTAGCCTCATTGTATGACTGTTGTATCATTGGTTGTCATTAAGCTGTCTCATGTCCCTCTCCCTTGCATACATGTCAGCTGGCCGCTCACACGGCATGCAACATCAGGGTCTTTTTGTGGCTCTACTGCATATTACTTGGTCTCCTCTCTGGGTTCAGTGTTGGTGATCTTTCCAGGTAATCCTAGGTACTAGCTGTCTTAGTTTCTGGTCTCTTATTCCCTCCTTTTCTCACACTCCTTTTCTCTTATCTTTCTTTCTTTCATCCTTCCTCTCTGTTCTCTCCCTAACTTCCCTCCTCTCTAACACCCCCTCTTTGTCAATCTAGCATTTGCTGACTTCTCCATAATTCCCCCCCCCCCTTTTTTACCCCCCATTTATACTTTATTTTATTACTTTGGCTAGATGAACATTTCTCCAGTTTATTTAGCATTATGTTATTGAATTATTGTATGTTTTATACGTTCTGGGTTTATCACCCGTAAAATGCCAAGGGTCATTTCATGTTTAAACCTAGCTGTATACTAGACATACCCAGGCATATGCTGTGTTATTCAGAGCAAGACATTAAGTTTCTGTTGTATCCTTTCTGCGTTCTGTGATCAACGCTCTCTGTATATGCTATCAGCATTCTTATGCAGTTTTTTTTTATTGGGTTTTCAATGAAAACCCAATAAATATTTCTTAAAAAAAAAAAGTGGTTGTTTCCACACTCCATCATCAAAATTATTAATAGGAGGTTTTTTTTAGAAAAAGACACAATGACTTTGCATATAATTCTCGTTCCTAAAAGGACTTTAGAAGCTATGTTTACATGATGCTATTGGGTCACAAATTGCATTCAACATGTCATGTAATATCACTATTGCTATGAAATCAATCTGATCTTCTGCATATAAAACACTTTAGAATTTCTTTCCCACTCAGTTCAGTCTGGTGGTTAGTTGAGGTAAGTTAACTTTCTAGACAGAATTGTTTGCAGAATTGGATTAGCAAGACAAGAATAGGCAGTCATCATTTAATGCCTTAGGACATTCACATAGTCCAATAGAGCTGATTCAAAAATTGTAACTATTCGCAAGACTTTCCTTTCTTTTTTTTGTTGCATGTGAATGGCTCTCTTTTATCAGAACTGTAACTTAAATCTGTCTTTAAATATGTTGATGGTGCAGGATATGCAGCTGCTATATAGGAAATGCATCAAGACGTAGATGGGCATGCTGCTCTTTATATTCGTCTTTCTCTTTGGATTTATTACAGACGCCCTTTGCTTTTATAATTATTATTTAAAAAAAAAAAAATAATAGTATGAATAGTAGACATTCATATGTTCTCTAATGCGGAAATTTTTTTTCTTCTCCTGTTAAAATTCCAGTTCTCTTGCAGGGTATATGGGGTTAGTATTTGAAAAAGCTGGCTGCTCATATTCCCTATTTGCAAGCGTGACCTGTGTTGGATATTCTTGTATCTCATCTGGAAGGCAATGATGTAGGTGGATTCAAACTCTTAGGCCTTCTAAATAAAACAGTATCTATTCTGGTCACATATAAGTGGTTTTCTAGGCCCAGACTTCAGTTCATTGTAAAGTTACCATAACATGTGAATTGATTGATATACTGATTTACTGTATACTCATTATTGGTGTTTTCTCTATTGTAAACTGGAGAGTTTCATCAGAGGTCTAACAGTGTTTGGCATTGCTCCCAATTGTCCCTCCTTTGGGACCAAATTCCTCTGTCCCTCATGTAGCTTTAGTTGTCCCTCTTGCAGCTTCAGTTGTCCCTCCTTTTGCTTTGATGTGTACATCTCTATATGAAAAGGTATTATTTTCCTGTCAAAAGTGTTATGCTGCACTAAATGTTTTGTCCAGCCTCTAGATTACTGCATTTGTTATTTAGAAAAGCCAATATAATGTGCAAAAGGATTTCCCTCTTTTGGGAAATTTGGGAGGTTGTTTTTGATACTGTCTCAGATATTGGTAAGGGCATTTTCACTGTTGAATTGTAGAGTGATTGTTTAGGCCGCGGTTGTGGGGTGGGGCCAGGTTGGTAACCTGGCTTTTAGGTAATGTCGCCTACTTTGTGGGTGGACAGTGGTTGATAAACTGTTTTTTGGTTGGTATAAGATATTGCTGCTTGAGTCTTAGTGACTAAGCATGTTGGTCTGTTAATGGTTAACAGTGGTTCTGTTTGTTTTTTATATGAGACTAGCATGCAAAAACAAAAAAAAATATATGATCATTCGCCCAATATTCTCAGCGTGTATATGGGGCATAACATTAATACACTGAATAGTTAAACCAGTTTAAAACGGGTAATATTTGTGAACTGGACTTAGAAAGCTTTTGCTGTAAGATGCATTTTTTATATAGGTGATTTACTCTGAGTGGTTGTCATAGCCTCAGGACTTTTGTGCTTTTTACATTCAGCTTTGTATTCAAAGTCTGTAAGGCCTAGCGAGCGCACTTGAAAGCAGCTATATGCACCAAAAGGAACCACAAGAATAAGCAGAAGTAAATACAGTGCAGCGCTAAAGTGAATGCTAACCAATAAGATGAAAATTATCTCCAAATAATAAGTATAAATGGAGAGTCCAATGTGGTATATACGAAGTATAAATGCAGAGTCCAAGGTATTATATTAAAACTTGATATGCCCAGTGAGGGCACTGATCCCGCCTCCAGATGTGAAAGTATGGAAAGATAGCCCACTCACTGGAAGCGCAATCTTAATGCACATATAGAGATCTCATATAGCCAGAGGTCCTATGTGGGTACTGCCTGGTACTATGATGATCCTTAGGAGGTCCCTCTGGTGGTGGGTGACAGGTATGCTGGTCTGTGCACGCCATCTTGCCGGAGTTCGACTCACTGCGCATGCGCAAGCGCCATGTTATCGTAGGCAAAGATGTGACAGATGCGCATAGAACTGCGCATGCGCGAGTGTTCCGATCACCATTTTATTGGTTTGATGGATTGTCTAGAGACCCGCATTTAACTGCGCGTGCGCGAGTTTTGCGGTCGCCATTTTGTTGGTGATCAGGTCATTTACAGACTAGATATAGGAAGTTATTACCAAAGTGAGTAATGCGGGGCAAGCTGTAATGGGCTAAAATTACATATTCGATAAAGCATATTGCTTAATACTGTAAAGAATAAAGGAATGTTGAAACAGTTAAAAAAAAAAAAGGGGGTACATATTATATACAATATAAAATATGTAAACAATATTCTTATCCATAGAACCTGATGATTATTATACTCGATTCATTAAGCGTAAATATATCGCTCAAATAGTGCTCATACTGAGCTAGAAATTGTTAATATGTAGATAAGACTGGTAAATATAAGCAAAGCATTATCAAGATAATTAACACATAAAATGTAAATTGTATATGGTAAAATATATGATATATAATAAGTTATCCTTCAAAATTAAAAACAATACGCTAGTGTTAACTGTACAAACTGTATACGTAAAATACTCCTAGTAGTAATCATTCAGTCAGGTATAGGAATGTATATAAAATATGGAGTGGTAAATGTTAACTGTTGTCGATGAAGCAATTTATGTCTACTTCAACACTGTGGCCTGCAGGGGTCATAGTCTTGATTTCAAAAATCCACTTGGTTTCTAAATGTGAAACTCGCCTGCATCTATTAGAGCCACGCCAATGATGTTGTGCTACATCAATCCCTACAAATTTGAGGGATGATGAGACCCTATGGTGGAAATCCCTATAATGTTTGGATAGTGAATGTTCACGGAAACCTCTTTTGATATTATATATGTGATCACGGAAACGGTCTCGGAATCTTCTGGTGGTCCCGCCGACGTATTGTTTCCGGCACGGGCACACCAAAAGATATACCGCATATCGGGTGTTGCAGGTAATAAAAGTAGATATGTCGTAAGCAGGGCTTTTTTTCTCAGAGGAAAGGTGGTGGAACTCCCCCACCCAAACCTGGCCACGCCCCCATCAAACCCTAGGACCACCCCTTTAGAGAACAGGAATGCAAGTAAAATTTGGGAGGGGCTTCCGATGACATCATTTCCCGTACATACCATATAAGGGAAATGATGTCATCGGACCCCCGGCTGCCTCTTGCATGATCTGCATGAAACACATGCATAGATATAAAATGACTAATGTACTGACACCAGAAACACATGCATAGATATAAAATGACTAATGTACTGACACCAGAAACACATGCATAGATATAAAATGAATACCGTACTGACACCAGAAACACACGCATAGATATAAAATCAGTACCGTACTGACACCAGAAACACATGCATAGATATAAAATGACTAATGTACTGACACCAGAAACACATGCATAGATATAAAATCAGTACCGTACTGACACCAGAAACACACGCATAGATATAAAATCAGTACCGTACTGACACCAGAAACACATGCATAGATATAAAATCAGTACCGTACTGACACCAGAAACACACGCATAGATATAAAATCAGTACCGTACTGACACCAGGAACACATGCATAGATATAAAATCATGGCAGGCCGTTTGTAAACGTCCAGCATAGATATAAAATCAGTCTAGCATGCATGTGTACCCTGTCTGGTAGATGTGCCTGCTCCTACAGGCTCCCCTAGGGTTGCCACCTTTTCCTCCAAAAAATACCGTCCATCACTGAATTTATCTTTCCTGTTCCTCATGCACAGGAGGGGCGCTCTCGATCGGCGCCGCTGAGCGCTGAGCAATTGCGTTCTGAAATAGTTTAGGTGGGCTCAGGTGGGTGAGGATAGTTTAGGTGGGCTCAGATAGTTTAGGTGGGCACAGGTGGTTGGGATAGTTTAGGTGGGCACAGGCTGGGGAGAGAGTAAAAATTTAGAGCAATACATGATACTGCAGTCAGTGACAGGGAGCCGAGCGCAGCTTACCTACTCCAAGCTGTACGGCCCCTGCGTCCACGCTGTCACTGCCGTTGATGTCGCCGCGCCGCCCCCGATGTTTACACGCCGGCGGGGGGGGGCGGTGAAGCGTGCATAGTGTCCTCGCCCATCGTCCGCGCCCCCGATGTTTACACGCTGGCGGTAGAGGGGGGGGGGTGAAGCGTGCATGTCCCCGCTCACCGGCTGTGAGCAGCGGCAGTGACAGGTGCCGGGCACGCGCAAGCATGACATAAACAAGCCGCGTCCGGCACCTGTCACTTTCGCTGCTCTGCATAGCTTGTCAGCTCTGCAGAGGCAGTCGGTGAGCGGGGACAAGAAGAAAAAGGTGGCGGAACGCAGTACCGCCGCGTTCCGGCAGAAAGAAAGCCCTGGTCGTAAGACTTTCCAGTTGTAGTTGAGGTAAACGTCTCGATTATCTTTTTAGACATATTGCTATGTTGGCAAATTTGACATCTTTTGCAGGGGAAAAACCCTTTAAGATTAGTAAATAAACCAAGGCGGGGAGGAGGATCTGTTATGTTGGGAGCGATGGTGTTCCGCAGTGATTGTACCTTTCTAAAGACAATTTGTGGTTGCACCTGTAGAGCATGGGAGAGGATTGGGTCTGCTCTGAGCACATCCCAATTTTTCTTGATTATTTGACGTATAGTTTTGTATTGAATGGAGAAAGGGGTGATGAATGGACAGAACATGTTCCTTTTTTTGTGTTGGTGGGTCAGAAAGCATGTTATTCCTATTCATATTGGCTACTTTATCCATCTCCATATCTAAAGTATAAGCCGTATATCCCTTTTCTATAAATCTTTGCCTTAGGATGGTTGCTGTCAGGGAACGAGAAGATCACCGCGGCGCACGAATCTGCACATGCGTAGGATCCTGACACATACAGGCAGGCGGGCAGTAGGACCCAGGCACGCCCGTCACCAATGACGGCGCCGGGCAGGTGCGCCTGTCGGCGCCGGACGGGCTATTTAAACCAGCTCTTGCAATGCTCACATTGCCATATGGTCTTGTTCCTGTTGTTCCTGCTTGTTCTGTTCCTGAGATTGCTTTGTTGTCGACCTAGCCTGACCCTGATTGCCGTTGACCGTCTCCTGCCCTGACCCCTGGCTCGTCTTGACTTCTCTTCTGCCTGTTCCTGATGATCTGACCTCCTGCTGCTGAACCTGGCCTGTGACCCGAATACTCTTTGCTTACTGCTCTGTACCGTTTGCCTCCACTGTTACCGACCTGGCCTGCCTGACTTCGCTATCTCTCCACGGTGTCATCCGTCCATCCATCCTGCACGGATCCACCTGCTGCTGTCAAATCTGCTCCGCCTCTTCACAGCAGGCTCTGATCCACTTCATACCACTGACATTTACCTCTACCACAGCTGGGTGTACTCAGAGGCCGCGACCTGGTCTCAGCCTGCTCCAAGTCCATCCCCACCATCAGGGGCTCTGGTGAATAAGCAGACTGGGGCTTAGACTCCGTGCCCTGGGGAACCCCGGCCTGTGGATCTCTAGAGTCACTGCCAGTCGGTACCTGACAGTACCATACGGACATGGCTGAGCCTGGAAGAGGTCCTTCCCCATTCCCCACTCACACAAGCCATCAAGACACTACAGGAGGGGTATACCCATTTGGAGGGATGCATTCAGACCCTAGCCCGGGTGTCGGCAACCTGCGGCTCCGGAGCCGCATGCGGCTCTTTTTCACCTTTCCTGCGGCTCCGGAGCACACTGCCCACCAGGTGACAGGCAATAGGGTCGGCAAGCCGCGGCTCTTTTAATGCAGCTCTTCTATGTGCCGGGCGCCCGCTCCCCTCCCTCCTCCAAACATTGGCTGTCAGGATGTAGGCGGGGCAGCGTGACGAACTCCTCTCCTCTCACAGTTCGCCCTGAAGACCAGAACGGCGCGGGAACACAGCTAGAGGAACGCGCGGAGCAAAGGTAAGTGAATTGACACAGGGGGGATGAATTACTATAGGGGGGATGAATTACTATAGGGGGGATGAATTACTATATGGGGGATGTATTACTATATGGGGGATGAATTACTATATGGGGGATGAATTACTATAGGGGGGGATGAAATACTATAGGGGGGATGAAATACTATAGGGGGGATGAAATACTATATGGGGGATGAATTACTATATGGGGGATGAATTACTATGGGGGATGTATTACTATATGGGGGATGAATTACTATATGGGGGATGAATTACTATATGGGGGATGAATTACTATGGGGGATGAATTAATTACTATATGGGGGATGAATTACTATATGGGGGATGTATTACTATATGGGGGATGAATTACTATATGGGGGGATGAAATACTATAGGGGGGATGAATTACTATATGGGGGATGAATTACTATATGGGGGATGAATTACTATGGGGGATGTATTACTATATGGGGGATGAATTACTATATGGGGGATGAATTACTATGGGGGATGAATTAATTACTATATGGGGGATGAATTACTATATGGGGGATGAATTACTATAGGGGGAATGAAATACTATAGGGGGGATGAATTACTATGGGGGATGTATTACTATATGGGGGATGAATTACTATATGGGGGATGAATTACTATGGGGGATGAATTAATTACTATATGGAGGATGAATTACTATATGGGGGATGAATTACTATATGGGGGATGAATTACTATGGGGGATGAATTACTATAGGGGGGATGAATTACTATGGGGGATGAATTACTATATGGGGGATGTATTTTCAGTTTTAAAAATGTTTCTCTCAAAATAAATTTCAATCGTGGTTTTGGCGAGATTTGGCTCAGTTGAAAAAAAAAGATTGCCCACCACTGACCTAAGGCTATGATTGTAATTATGACGATACACTGTGGCCCTGGTTAACCCTTTGCTTACTGGGCCCTTAAACCCCCTTCATGACCAGAGCGTTTTTTGCAATATATGCAGTGTCGGATTTGTTTTAAATGTTGCAATGGTTTTGCGGCTCCCAGTCTTTTTTTCCCTCTCGGAAACGGGTCCAAGTGGCTCTTTATGTCTTAAAGGTTGCAGACCCCTGCCCTAGCTTCACCAGCGGTCACGTCCCCGGATCCACCTACATCGCCTCCTGCCAGGGGCCCCACAGAATACTCTACCTCCACCCGAACCTTTTGTGCCAACGCCCGAGTGTTTCAATGGGGATCGAGGGACGTTCAGGGCATATCAAAATTCCTGTCAGTTATACTTTGATTTACAGCCACGGACATTCTCTTCGGAATACGTAAAGGTGGGGTTTGTCATATCGTTACTGCAGGGGGAGCCTCAGGGCTGGGCCCACCGACTGCTGGAAGCCCGCCAACTACAGCTGAACTCGGTCTCCGCATTCTTCAAGGCAATGGCGCAGTTGTACGATGACCCACAACGGGTCGCTTCTGCTGAGGCGGCTCTGCACTCCCTCCAACAAGGCCTCCGAGTGGCAGAAGATTACGCTTCCGAATTTAGGTGCTGGAGTGGCGACACCCAATGGAACGACGCAGCCCTGCATCATCAATTCCGCTTAGGCCTATCTGACCCACTCAAGGATGAATTAGCTAGAGTGGGCATGCCTGACTGCCTGGAAGATCTTATACCTCTGGCCATCCAGATTGATCGCAGGCTGCGGGAACGGAGGCCAGAAAGGACCAGTCAGGGTCTGAGACCGACATGGGTGCTACACCGGGTACCGCTCCAGTCTAATTCCTATGTTAGTAGTAGGAACTCTGAACTTACGGACGATGGGCCGAACCCATGCAACTCGGACTGATACGGCCTTCTTTAACAGTTGAATGCCAAAGACGCCAGCTTCACAACCTCTGCCTCTAATGTGGGGAAGCCGGTCATTTTGTGCGCTCCTGTCCAGCAAAGTTAAGTAAGTTTGCCTCTGTTGCTTCTGCTATATCCCCAGCATGTCTTAACAACTCGACTCACTTAGCCGTGCCTATCTCATTCCAACTCCCCGGAAGAACCGTGTCAGTGACGGCCATTATTGATTCAGGGGCCTGCAGCTGCTTTATAGACTTAGGCTTTGCTACCCATCAGCAGATTCCCTTACAAACCAAGGAGCGCAGTTTGAACATCTTTCTGGCCGATGGGTCCCGGATTAAATCTGGACTGGTAGATCGAGAAACCCCACCAATCTGTACTACGGTGGCCGGCCACCATCAGGAACTCCTTCGCTTGGATGCCATCGCGTCCCCATTCCCAGTTATTTTGGGGCTCCCCTGGTTACAAGCGCGTGACCCCCAAATTAACTGGAAGACTGGGTCAATCCAGTTCAGTTCGTTCTATTGCCAAGAGCATTGTTGTCCCAAAACTCCGTTGGTCACACAGGCACTATTATGTGTAGACACTGATGCAGAGCTAGCTCGAGCAATTCCTTCGGCTTACCACAGTTACCTCGATGTATTCAGCCAACGGGGAGCAGACATTCTTCCTCCGCACCGAGCATATGACTGCCCGATCTTCTTCCAGAGTCTGAAATCCCTTTCGGGCGAATTTTCCCCTTGTCCGAGCGAGAGCTGGAGACACTCAAGGACTATATAGACGAGAACCTCCAGAAGGGATTCATCCGTCCTTCCACATCACCAGCTGGAGCCGGGATCTTCTTCGTGGAGAAGGACAAGTCCCTGAGGCCCTGTGTAGATTATAGGGAACTGAACAAGATAACAGTTAAGAACCGTTATCCCCTTCCCTTAGTCCCTGAGCTGTTCCAAAGATTGAAGACGGCATCTATCTTTACCAAGTTGGACCTGAGGGGTGCCTATAATTTGGTCCGCATCCGAGAGGGGGATGAGTGGAAGACAGCATTCCGCACCCGTTTCGGCCACTTCGAGTACCTAGTCATGCCGTTCAGGTTGTGCAACGCACCCGCCACTTTTCATAATTTTATAAATGATATATTCAAGGACTATCTGGATGTTTTTGTCATTACCTATTTAGATGACATCTTGATTTTTTCCCCTTCCTTGGAGGCGCATCGAGGTCATGTCAGGAGTGTGCTGGAGCGACTCCGCCAACACGGGCTCTACGCCAAAGCAGAAAAGTGCAGCTTTGAGAAGCACAGTATTCCATTCATTTGACTAATTATTTCCACCACAGGAATTTCCATGGATCTCCAGAAGATTTCTGCAATCTTGGAATGGCCAGTACCGGCTGACAAGGCCATTCAGCGGTTCATTGGCTTCGTCCAATTTTTACCGAAAATTTATCAAGAGCTTTTCGGGTCTTGTTTCCCCCATCACTCAACTCACGAAGCTGGGGGTTCGCTTCCAGTGGACTCCTGAAGCGCAGGCTGCCTTTGAGACCCTGAAGAGATTGTTTACAGCAGCACCCATTTTGAGTCCCCCCGACTCTTCGTTGCCGTCCATATTGGAGGTTGATGCGTCCGAAAACGCAGTAGGAGCAGTTCTGTCTCAAAGGAAGGGTCTTAAGGAACTCATGCACCCTATAGCCGCCTTCTCCAGGAAGCTCACACCAGCGGAGAGGAACTATGACATTGGAGACCGGGAGCTCTTGGCAATCAAGACAGCACTGGAGGAGTGGAGGTACCTGCTGGAGGGGACAATGCATCCAATCCTAGTTTACACGGACCATAAAAACCTAGAATATTTGAGGACGGCTAAGCGCCTTCGACCACGTCAGGCCAGATGGGCATTGTTCTTTTCGAGGTTTGTTCTCCATATAACGTACAGACCAGGGTCTAAGAACACGAAACCCGATGCGCTTTCTCGCATGTTTGAGGACCCTAAAGAAACTCCTAAACCAGACACAATCTTGCCAGCAGGGAACTTCCTACTTTTGCAATTGGAACTCCTGTCCAAATTACAAACTGCATCTGTGGGATTTCCCAATCCACCTGGAGTCTCGATTCAAAATAGAGATGGGCTCTTATGGAAAGGGGAGCAGATCGTGGTACCCGAAGAACCTCGAACACTGATACTGGGATACTGCCATGATCACCCGTTGGCAGACCACTTTGGAGTGTTCAAAACATTAGAACTGGTACAGCGCACGTTTTGGTGGCCGACTATGGCCAAGGACTGCAAAGCTTACGTGAAGACCTGTGCCATCTGCAATAGGGATAAGTCCTCCAGGAGCAAAGCTTGGGGTCAGCTGCGACCTTTGCCAGTGACCGACAGACCGTGGAGTATGATATCCATAGATTTTATAGTGGAACTACCGCCCTCACAAGATCTTACTGTAATTTTCATGGTGGTAGATCGCCTGTCCAAGATGGCCCATTTCCTTCCGCTGAAGAAAACGCCTTCCGCTCCAGAGACTGCGCAGATTTTTATTAAGGAGGTGGTAAGGCTTCATGGAGTGCCTAAGGATATCGTACAGTTTACCTCGAAGTTTTGGAGGGTTTTATGTGAGATTGTGGAAATCAAACTATCCTTTTCCTCTGCATATCACCCACAGACGAATGGGCAAACTGAATGGACCAACCAAACTCTGGAGCAATATCTCAGGTGCTACACCTCTTTTCTCCAGAATGACTAGCTGGCACTCCTGCCTTTGGCAGAATTCGCTTATAATAATGCGAGTCACTCCGCCACCAAGCAATCCCCATTTTTCGCCAACTATGGGTTCCACCCTACCTTCCTGCCTGAGCTAATTCCAGAAATTTTGGTTCCGGCTGCTCAAGATACTCTGAACTTCTTTGCATCCAATAACAAGGTATTACAGGAGGCAGTGGCAAAAGCTCAGGAGGATAATAAGAAAGCCTTTGATAGAAGAAGAAGAAGAGGGGAGTTGATCTTGCACCCAGGAGAGTCTACCTGACAACCTGACGTTGGCATGCCCATCGAGGAAATTGGCACCCAAATTCGTGGGCCCATTCCAAGTGAAACGTCAGATTAATGAAGTGGCCTATGAATTATCGCTTCCCGAATCTTTCAAGATACATCCTGTTTTCCATGTATCCCTGTTAAAACCTGCAGCACCGGATCCTTTCCCGGACCGAAGTTGAAGACCCCCAGAGGCCCTAGACGTTGATGGAGAAGACGAATTTGAGGTTGAGGTGATCTTAGACTGCAGGAAGAGAAGAGGTCAGATGCAGTACCTCATTAAATGGAAAGGCTTTGGCCCAGAAGAAAATTTGGGGGAGCCAGCGCAAAATGTCCATGCTCCTAGGTTAATTCAAGAATTTTTCTGCAACCAGCCACAAAAGAGGAGTCAGTTGGGCATTCGGAGGCTTCCCATAAGGGGGGGCAATGTCAGGGAACGAGAAGATCACCGCGGCGCAAGAATCTGCACATGCATAGGATCCTGACAAGACATACAGGCAGGCGGGCACTAGGACCCAGGCACGCCCATCACCAATGCGCCGGGCAGGCACTAGGACCCAGGCGTGCCTGTCAGCGCCGGGTGGGCTATTTAAACCAGCTCTTGCAATGCTCACATTGCCGTATGGTCTTGTTCCTGCTTGTTCTGTTCCTGAGATTGCTTTGTTGCCGACCTAACCTGACCCTGATTGCCGTTGACCGTCTCCTGCCCTGACCCCTGGCTCATCTTTACTTTTCTTCTGCCTGTTCCTGATGATCTGACCTCCTGCTGCTGAACCTGGCCTGTGACCTGATTACTCTTTGCTTACTGCTCTGTACCGTTTTCCTCCACTGTTACCGACCTGGCCTGCCTGACTTCACTATCTCTCCACGGTGTCATCCGTCCATCCATCCTGCAAGGATCCACCCGCTGCTGCCAAATCTGCTCCGCCTCTTCACAGCAGGCTCTGATCCGCTTCATACCACTGGCATTTACCTCTACCACAGCTGGGTGTACTCAGGGGCCGCGACCTGGTCTCAGCCTGCTCCATCCCCACCATCAGGGGCTCTGGTGAATAAGCAGACTGTGGCTTAGACTCCGCGCCCTGGGGAACCCCGGCCTGTGGATCTCTAGAGTCACTGCCAGTCGGTACCTGACAGTTGCCGTGTCATAATAAGTTTCAATGTTAGTGCAATTCCGTCTTATCCTCATGAACTGACTTTTGGGTACGCCTGCCAGCCATCGAGGGTGGTGGCAGCTATCTATAGGGATATACCCGTTTCTATCTGATTGTTTAAAATGGGCTTCTTTAGTGAAATATCCACCTTTATTTATTATGGTAACATCTAAAAAGTTGACTTGATCAGTGCTATATTCATAAGTAAGCTGGATGTTTAGGTTATTGTTATTAAGTGTTCCAAAAAAGTTTACAAGAGCTAATTCCTCTCCCTGCCACACTATAAGGACATCATCTATATAGCGCTTATAGAAAAGTAGCTCCGGCCACTCTCTGGAATAGATGTAGTAATAACTTCCTATATCTAGTCTGTATATGACCTGATCACCAACAAAATGGCAACCGCAATACTCGCGCACGAGCAGTTTAATGCGGGTCTCTAGACAATCCATGTCACAGTTTTGGACAAAGGCCTTAAATACGCACCCAAGACCAAACTCAATAAATTTCAGACCTTCGTGGACATTCACAAATTTGCTAGGAAGTTATCTATCAAGAGACACTTCTTCATGAGTAAATCAACTGGAACCAATAGTCTAACTACTAATTCCACGTATTCAAACCTTCAAAATGCATCTTTATTTAACCCCCCACCACACAAACAATCATATATTAACATCTTCAAAGAACTAGTCCTAAAAGATGTTGAGACTATTAAAATCAAACGTCCATATAATTCTAAAGATCTAGACACAGGCCTCAAATCCTTGCTTAATAACAAGGATTTAGTTATAAGACCTGCGGACAAGAGGGGGATGGGTAGTAGTTTTAAGTAAAAGGGAATATATAAAAGAAGCCCAGAAAATCCTTGGCGACAAGGACACATACATCGTACTACCAAAAAACCTGTTGGTCACCTAAAGAACCTAATCAAACAAGGACATGATCTCAATGTAATTAACAACAAAGAAAGAGATTATCTCTATCCCAAGGCGCCTAGGCTCCCTGTATTTTACTACCACCCAAAAATACATAAAGATCCATTACATCCCCCTGGTAGACCAATTATCAGCGGCATCGGTTCCCTATGCTCTAGGGTTGGGGAATATATAGATTTTTTCTTACAGCCCCTTGTCTCGTCCACCCCATCTTACATTAAAGATACTAAACAGGTGCTTAATGAGGTACTAATAAATGTGATAAATGTCTGTCAGTTGAAAAGTTGATTTTACTGAAGAAAATAAGGAGCATACAGGCTATTGTTAAGCAGGGCAGCACATGCAAATTTACTTGACCTCTCTGTGGCTTTTGATATGGTTGACCATCCCCTCCTCCTCAAAAAAACGCCATTCTCTTGGCCTCAGAAACTCTGCTCTCTCCTGGTTCCCCTCCTACCAATCGCAGCGCTCCTTCAGCACTACCTATAACGCTGCCTCCTCCTCTTCACTCCCTCTTTCTGTAGGGGTCCCTCAAGGTTACGTCCTTGGACCCCTTCTCTTCTCCATCTACACCTCCTCCTTTGGTCACTTGATAAACTCCCACGGCTTTAAGTACCATCTCTATGCTGATGACACACAAATCTATCTATCTACTCCTCACCTCACCCCTTTAGTCTCCTCTCTCATTACTAACCTACTAAGTGACATATCGGCATGGATGTCACTCCACTTCCTCAAACTCAGTCTTTCCAAAACTGAGCTCTTAGTATTCCCTCCAGCCCGTGCCCCCTCCCCTGATTTCTCCATCAAGATCAATAACACAATCATCAGTCCCTCCCCTCATGCCAGGGTACTAGGTGTAATCCTAGACTCCCACTGTCCTTTCACCCCCAAATCCAATCACTGTCCAAATCTTGTAGACTTCACCTCCGCAACATCCCCAAGATACGCCCGTTCCTAACCTCGGAAACCACTAAGCAACTTATTCACTCCCTTGTTATATCTCGCCTTGACTATTGTAACTCCCTCCTCATTGGCCTACCTCATCGCAGCCTATCCCCCCTTCAGTCTATCATGAATGCTGCTGCCAGACTCATCCGCCTTACAAACCATTCTGTATCCACCACCCCTCTCTGCCAATCCCTCCACTGGCTTCCTGTTGCCCAACGGATAAAATTCAAAATACTAACAATAATGTATAAAGCCATTTATAACTCTGCCCCAAATTACATCAACGATCTTGTCTCTAAATATCACCCAAACCGTACTCTCCGCTTCTCGCAAGACCTCCTACTCTCTAGCTCCCTTGTCTCCTCCTCCCATGCTCGTCTCCAGGACTTCTCCAGAGCTTCCCCCATCCTCTGGAACTCTCTACCCCAATATATCAGACTATCATCTACTCTGCTCACTTTTAGGCGATCTCTGAAAACCTATCTCTTCAGGGAAGCCTATCCTGCCCTCAGCTAATATTGGAATCTTCTACTCTTCCAACCTGTGCATCCCCCACAGTTACTACCTCTTGTACCACTAGTCCCTCCCTCCTAGATTGTAAGCTCCAAGGAGCAGGGCCCTCAAATCCCTCTTGTATTGTTACTGTATTGTCTCTCGTTATATTGTAAAGCACTGAGCAAACTGTTGGTGCTATATAAATCCTGTATAATAATAATAATTCTACCTTTTATCTTGAGCTACTGTTTGAATAACAGGTTAATAGTTCTGTAGACATGTGCCAGAATCAAATCTGTTATAATCTTTAGCAACAAAGATTATTCTCCAAGCTGTGTTAAAGGTAACGCTACATCCTATTGCTCACACTAATCCTGTTCCCATACATTTTAACACATAGCACTAACATTTTAAAGAATCTTGTTTAATTGACTGGACTGCTTAGGGCAACTCACAAAAAAATGCAACATGTAGGAAGACATCTTTTCCTCCTACTGGAGCTCTGTTTGGTAGCTCACAAATGGAAAATGTATTGTTTTTTATAGGTCTCCTTCCCAGTGGTGTCCCTGGGCAGGTGCAGGGGGTGCGCACCGCACCGGGTGACACCTACTGCACGGGCCGACACCGGACAAAAAGGTAAGTTGTAAAGCAAGCCAACAATCCCCGCAGGATGGATCGGATCTGCGGATTGAGCATAATGGATTGGAGTCCGATCCATTATGCTCCCCAATCCGCAGATTTGATCCATTCTGCGGGGATCATTAGCTTGCTTTACAACTTACCTTTTTGTGGAGCGGGTCTGGCGTCACCCTGTATAGGTTGCATGCGGACGATCTCCACAGGATGGATCGGATCTGCGGATTGGGGAGGATAATGGTTCGGACTCCGATCCATTATGCTCAATTCGCAGATCAAATCCATCCTGTGGGGATCGTCGCCATGCAACCCGTTGCACAAAAAGGTAAGCTGTAAAGCAAGTTCAATCCATTATGCTCAATCTGCAGATCCGATCCATTCTGCGGGGCTCATTGGAGGGGGTGTCATCAAGTGTTATCGCACCGGGTGACACCAACCATAGGGACACCTCTGCTCCTTCCCGTTGCCATGCTACATTGCAGCCTATTGGGAAAAGGTGTCCTGCATTTTCTGTGCAGCCCAGAGTGATCACATTCAGATGAATTGAATGGGATTCTTCACAATGCTGCAATGCAATGTGTATTGCAGGTTGCTTTATACGTGGTTAGCATTTTAATCAGCGGTTTTGTGATATGCTATAGTTACAAAACCTTAAAGGGGTGGGGGGAGTGAATGTCCAACCTCAATTTAACATTAGGAAGAGTTTCTTTTTTTTTTAAGTGTGTGTAAACCTTAACAATTAACTTTCTTTATTTGCTTCATTTTTGACTGTTAAATATACACCTGAAATTTTGTTATGGTTGTTTTAGAAGTGTGAAAGGCCTAGGCAGCAGGAGGAAGGGGTGTAGCTAGAAACCTCCAATGCTGGATTATGAAGACAAGAAAACAATTGCAATTTACCAAAAATATAGCAATAGCTGTACTGTTAAAGCGTTGGTACACTGATTATCTAACAGCTTAGGTAGTTTGTGAGATTGAATGTGTAGAACAGAAGCCAACCACAGCTGTCTAAGTTGCCATGCCATACCATTTATTCTGTGGATCATCCTGGCTGAGGTGGCATATGTCTGCCGAAACTGTCCATGTTGGCTGATGTTAACTTACTTTACTGACAGAATTGTCCAGTTGTTACAAGAAAAAATACTCATACCAGCAACACTGTGTCAATATGATATTGTGCACGTGTGTGGCGATCATTCTAATTTGCTTGTAATGAAGTAATATCTGTCATTTAATCAAACCCATAGATGAAAACGGGCAACTAATGTCTGGCAACAAAGCTAACAAAAGTGATGTCATTGTGGTTCTAATGCGCAGATTACTGTTCACGTCTTATTACGTTGACCACTTGACCTGAAGCAGATTGAAAATGAATTCTTTCAGCGCCTGCTCACCTTCACACAAACCAATGAAGCAAGTGTGTACACATTGTACTGACGGAAGAATGCCACTGTAGTGTCTAAAGCATTCCTGCCAAGTATGAATGATGCTTGATTTTATTTACTAAGGAGTGGATGGCACATCCAACGTCACATCCATCCCTCTGTTATTTGTTCTTATCGCTTTCATCTGGCTAACACTAGAAAAGACATGCGATCGTTTATAGAAATCTGCAAATATTTTAAGTTGTATGTTACACAACTGCATTCTTTTGTCTCAATAAAACTTTGTGCGTTTGTCATCTACTCTGTGTGTTCGGTCCTGCCTACCCTCCGTCACAAGATCAAATGTTATCTGCCACATTTCGTTGGTAAAAATAACCCAAATCAGTGTATATTATTTAATCTGTAGGAAAGTTATATAACCCACAAACTATGGTATGGTACAGTATATCTGAAAATGTATCAATTCTGATGTACTGATTGTCACAAACGTGCGCAACACACAGTGACACACACCTGGCAGCCAAGTTTCTTCATGTGCCAGGCTTGCATAAGGGAGGTTAGAGAGCGTAATAAGGAGTTATAGTTAGGGGCAAATGGAGAAGAGTAATCAGGGGTTAGTTTAATTCCTAAATAATCGATAGAAGAGGATGCCCAACGATAGGGAAAATGCTGTTGCAGATGAGTAACTAGGTTGGGGTCTAAGATGATATTAAGGGATGTCGTCTTATCCAGGTTAATGTGTAGTTCGGACATGTCTGAAAATTGCTGCAGGACCTTCTGCAGGTTTGGAAGAGTAATGAAGGGATTTGTCAGGACCAGAAAGGTGTCTTCCACAAAAAAAGATTCACTTTATAGTCGCCACCAACTAAAGAAACCACAGCAATGTTTGGGTCTTTGTGGAGAGCTATCACTAAGGGTTCCAGGACTAACATGAAGAGGGCTAGGGACAGAGGGCAGTGCGTCTAATGCCGCTGAAAATCAAGAAGGGCGTAGAGAAGTAACCAGGAAACCCCAGTGGGGTTTATATCAAAAATTCCCACAACAGAGAGTTGAATGCCTTCTGAGAGGAGGAAGCTAGGAAGCTACGGAGTTAAAGTGGTTGTAAAGGCTCAAGGTTTTTTTATTATGCATTCTATGCATGAAAGTAAAAAACCTTCTCTGGCAACATCCCCCCCAGCCCCCCTAATACTCACCTGAGCCCCTCTCGGTCCAGCGATGTGCACTGGGGTCTCGGCTATCCTGTGACTCCCTCTCCTCATTGGCTGAGACTTCTGTCAATCACAGCCAGTGAGCAAATGAGAAGAGAGAGAGGGCGGGGCTGAGCCCTGTGTGTGTGTGTGTGTGTGTGTGTAAATGAACACACGGAGCAGTGGATGCCCCCATAGCAAACGTCTTGCTGTGGGGCCACCCGATGGGAGGGAGGAGCCAGGAGCGGTGGAGGGGGACTCGAGAGGAGGAGAATCCAGGCTGCTCTGTGAAAAACAACAACACAGCAGGTAAGTATGGACATGTTTGTTATTCAAAAAAAAAAGTAAGCCTTTAAAATCACTTTAAGTTTTCTGGATAATAGGTCCTGATTTACTGGTGCTAGTGTAAAATTAATGCTTGGTCCACCGCAAGACCCACTCGACTCTAGAGGTGGAAAGAATATCCATTTCTGTCGCCAGAGTGTCGCGAGCCTTCCTGTTGGTTACAATGGGGTGCGTCTTCCATGTTTTGTCTGCCTTGGCAGGGATGTCAATTCAATAACTCGATGTTCCCAGTCCCATTTCCTCAAGGAGGCCAACTGGATAATGTGGCTGCAAATGGTGGCCTTATGGGCCTCCCACAAAGTGACCGCTGAAGAGACCAAGCCGACGTTCTGTGAAAAATAGGTGTGAATAGAAGACTGGATTTGTTGGCAGGTGGCTTGAGTAGTGAGGAGGGATACATTAATATGCCAATGAAAGGCAGGACACACTAGACCAGTAAGAGAAACTTACTGACACAAGTTCGATACCTCCCCAGGCAAGGGGATTTCTTCTCGTTCTCCAGCTAATGGAGAATCCTGTAGCCCCACTCCATTCCCAGCCCCCTCCCTCAGTCCATCCACAGGTTGCCCAGACATTATCCCAATATCTGCACACAGTACCTTGGCATGTCCAGAGAGTTCCAGGGGGCCCTTCCGGGTATTCTCGGCAGGGGCATAATGGGAAACAAGAGTACCTAGATCAGCACCCAACAAAACAGGTGTGGGAATTTCCTCCGAGACACCCACCTCCCTCACCCCCCTTCCTGCACCACAATCTATGAATACCTTGGCACAGGGTATGCGTGAACGGGTCCCCCCAACTCCCGTGAGGGTAAGGAACTTTCCTGGGATGAGGTTCCTTTGCTCAATCACCTCTGGCCGGATCAAGGTGACTTCTGCCCTGGTGTCCCGGAAACCAGTTACAGACCGGTTGCCCACAGTGACTGGCTGTAAGTTGGTGGGGGTTATCCGCATCTTCCTGTGGACGAACAGCACGGAGGAAGAGTTGCTGGCCGGTTGGTCATCTGCTTCTGCTCAGGACACTGCATCCTGAGATGTCCGGCTTTCCCACAGGTGAAACATCTGCAGTTGTCAGGCAGGAATGACTTGGCTTCAGGCGCTGCAGGTGTGGGCGGAGGGGAAGCTTGACTCACCGACGTAGGAGAGGTTGCTAGGGGCGATTTCCCCCCTTTCCAGCCGTTCGGAGGAGCCTTGCGAGTGTCAGACACCCGTGTGTGGACGAAGGTATCTGCCAGATCTGCTGCAGCTTTAGTAGATGCTGGCTCTCTCTCCAAGACAAACTGTCTGAAGACTGCTGGGCAAATGTGCAAAAGTTGATCCCGTATCATGAGTAGAGATGAGCGAAGTATTCAAAAATTCGATTCCGCTGATTCGGCGAATTCGAGGAATAAATTTGATTCGAGGCGAATATATTCGCTGCGAATTTAACTTATAAAAGGGTGTTTCTAGGCTTCAGAGAGCCTTTATATTAGTGCAGAACACTGTACCTTTAATTTAAATGCCCTTGGAGTCTGCTGGGGAAGAGAAATAATACTGTCAGTCAGTATGACATGCAGATGAGTGCCGTCGATCTTAGAATCACCGCGCACTTCACTCATTTGGGCAGTCACGGGGCCAAAACCAGAGTGTGGAGCCACAGTGTGGCGGTGGAGGCAGCAGCAATGGGAGGCCATACAGCACCCTATGACAAAAATGGAACCCACCAGCAGTGTGAGGAGACCTGAAAGTGGCACATGGCAGAGTGTGGCGATGGAGACAGCAGCAATGGGAGGCCGTACAGGGACCCATGACACACTCTGGACCTGGCAGCAGCATGAGGAGGCGGTACAGGGGCCCATGGCAGATTACGGGCCTGGCAGCAGCAATGGGAGGCCCGTAATCTGCCAGCACCCTATGACAAAATGGAACCCACCAGCAGTGTGAGGAGACCTGAAAGTGGCACATGTTTGGGGCATGATTCATGGCGGATTTAGTCAGTTGTGTCAGGAACTGGTGGTTTGAAATCCAGACTAATCCACGCCTGATTCATTTTCACAAACGTGAGTCTCTCCACACTTTGGGTGGACAGTCGTGTCCTCCGCGGAGTTACAATACCTCCTGCCGCACTAAACACGCGCTCCGATGCCACGCTACTGGCCGGGCATGACAGCCTTTCAAGGGCAAATTCAGCTAGTTGGGGCCAAAGGTCAAGTTTCGTTGCCCAGTAGTCAAGGGGATTGTCTACCTCGGTTGGCAGGGTGCTGTCCAAGTAGGCCCAAGCCTGTTGTTTGAGGTCCTGTTCCAGGTCCACCTGATGCTGCTGCTGCGGCTGGTTAGTAGTTTCCTCACTGCGCTGGTGAAGAAAGCTACTCATCATCGACTGCAGACTGAGGCAGCCGCTGCTGGTGGAGCTGCCACTGCTCCTACCACCCCACCCCTCCCCTGCTGCCATGGCAGCGGAATGCGAGCGCACAGGGCCCACAGTGTCTGAGGATGGACGTTGGGGCAGAAAGGCAGAGACCAACTGACTACATAGGTGGTTTTTATAGTACTTTATTTTGGCCTCCCTCTCAGCAGGTGTGAAAAAGGCCACCATTTTTGAACGGTAGCGAGGGTCCAACAAGGTGGACAGCCAAAAGTCATCCCTCTGTCTGATGGTTATTATTCGGCTGTCGCTACGCAAGCAACCGAGCATGCTATGGGCCATTTGTGCCAAGGAATGCAAGGGACTCCCTGCCTCCATCTCCACAGCATACTGCCACGGTGCGTCTGGGTCCTCTGTCTCCTCCTCCTCCTCCTCTACCAGATGCTCCTGCTCCTCCACTCCTGTCCGCTAAGTGGAAAAACCACCCATTTCACTCAATAATTCCTGAGCACCAATGTCCTCCTCTACCTCCTCCTCTTCTTCCTGTCCTGCCTCCACAGGGGTCATATGGCGTTGAGATCTGTGTGCCACGTCTACCGCACCCTGACCAGCCATTGTTAACAGCATTTGTTCCAGGACGTGCAACAGAGGAATGACGTCTTTCCTCCCATAGTCCTGCCGACTCACGAATAGCGTGGCCTCCTCAAAGGGCCTGAGCAAGCGGCAGGTGTCACGCATGAGCTGCCAATGGCTGACATCGAAGTTACACAGGGGAGTACCTTTACCCGCTTGTAACATCAGGAAATCGGTGATCGCCTTTCGCTGTTCGTAAAGGCGGTCTAACATGTGTAGGGTTGAATTCCACCTTGTTGCAACGTCGCAGCATGAGGAGTCGGTACGGGGGCCCATGGCAGATTACGGGCCTGGCAGCAGCAATGGGAGGCCCGTAATCTGCCAGCACCCAATGACAAAATGGAACACACCAGCAGTGTGAGGAGACCTGAAAGAGGCACATGGCAGAGTGTGGCGATGGAGACAGCAGCAATGGGAGGCCGTACAGGGACCCATGACAGATTACGGGCCTGGCAGCAGCATGAGGAGGCGGTACAGGGGCCCATGGCAGATTACGGGCCTGGCAGCAGCAATGGGAGGCCCGTAATCTGCCAGCACCCTATAACAAAATGGAACACACCAGCAGTGTGAGGAGACCTGAAAGTGGCACATGGCAGAGTGTGGCGATGGAGACAGCAGCAATGGGAGGCCGTACAGGGACCCATGAGAGACTCTGGACCTGGCAGCAGCATGAGGAGGCGGTACGGGGGCCCATGGCAGATTATGGGCCTGGCAGTAGCAATGGGAGGCCCGTAATCTGCCAGCACCCTATGACAAAATGGACAGCACCAGCAGTGTGAGGAGACCTGAAAGTGGCACATGGCAGAGTGTGGCGATGGAGACAGCAGCAATGGGAGGCCGTACAGGGACCCATGAGAGACTCTGGACCTGGCAGCAGCATGAGGAGGCGGTACGGGGGCCCATGGCAGATTACGGGCCTGGCAGCAGCAATGGGAGGCCCGTAATCTGCCAGCACCCTATGACAAAATGGACAGCACCAGCAGTGTGAGGAGACCTGAAAGTGGCACATGGCAGAGTGTGGCGATGGAGACAGCAGCAATGGGAGGCCGTACAGGGACCCATGAGACACTCTGGACCTGGCAGCAGCATGAGGAGGCGGTACAGGGGCCCATGGCAGATTACAGGCCTGGCAGCAGCAATGGGAGGCCCGTAATCTGCCAGCACCCTATGACAAAATGGAACACACCAGCAGTGTGAGGAGACCTGAAAGTGGCACATGGCAGAGTGTGGCGATGGAGACAGCAGCAATGGGAGGCCGTACAGGGACCCATGACAGATTACGGGCCTGGCAGCAGCATGAGGAGGCGGTACAGGGGCCCATGGCAGATTACGGGCCTGGCAGCAGCAATGGGAGGCCCGTAATCTGCCAGCACCCTATGACAAAATGGAACACACCAGCAGTGTGAGGAGACCTGAAAGTGGCACATGGCAGAGTGTGGCGATGGAGACAGCAGCAATGGGAGGCCGTACAGGGACCCATGAGAGACTCTGGACCTGGCAGCAGCATGAGGAGGCGGTACGGGGGCCCATGGCAGATTACGGGCCTGGCAGCAGCAATGGGAGGCCCGTAATCTGCCAGCACCCTATGACAAAATGGAACACACCAGCAGTGTGAGGAGACCTGAAAGTGGCACATGGCAGAGTGTGGCGATGGAGACAGCAACAATGGGAGGCCGTACAGGGACCCATGAGAGACTCTGGACCTGGCAGCAGCATGAGGAGGCGGTACGGGGGCCCATGGCAGATTACGGGCCTGGCAGCAGCAATGGGAGGCCCGTAATCTGCCAGCACCCTATGACAAAATGGACAGCACCAGCAGTGTGAGGAGACCTGAAAGTGGCACATGGCAGAGTGTGGCGATGGAGACAGCAGCAATGGGAGGCCGTACAGGGACTCATGAGACACTCTGGACCTGGCAGCAGCATGAGGAGGCGGTACAGGGGCCCATGGCAGATTACAGGCCTGGCAGCAGCAATGGGAGGCCCGTAATCTGCCAGCACCCTATGACAAAATGGACAGCACCAGCAGTGTGAGGAGACCTGAAAGTGGCACATGGCAGAGTGTGGCGATGGAGACAGCAGCAATGGGAGGCCGTACAGGGACCCATGAGACACTGTGGACCTGGCAGCAGCATGAGGAGGCGGTACGGGGGCCCATGGCAGATTACGGGCCTGGCAGCAGCAATGGGAGCCCCGTAATCTGCCAGCACCCTATGACAAAATGGAACACACCAGCAGTGTGAGGAGACCTGAAAGTGGCACATGGCAGAGTGTGGCGATGGAGACAGCAGCAATGGGAGGCCGTACAGGGACCCATGACAGATTATGGGCCTGGCAGCAGCATGAGGAGGCGGTACGGGGGCCCATGGCAGATTACGGGCCTGGCAGCAGCAATGGGAGGCCCGTAATCTGCCAGCGCCCTATGACAAAATGGAACACACCAGCAGTGTGAGGAGACCTGAAAGTGGCATATGGCAGAGTGTGGCGATGGAGACAGCAGCAATGGGAGGCCGTACAGGGACCCATGAGACACTGTGGACCTGGCAGCAGCATGAGGAGGCGGTACAGGGGCCCATGGCAGATTACAGGCCTGGCAGCAGCAATGGGAGGCCCGTAATCTGCCAGCACCCTATGACAAAATGGAACACACCAGCAGTGTGAGGAGACCTGAAAGTGGCACATGGCAGAGTGTGGCGATGGAGACAGCAGCAATGGGAGGCCGTACAGGGACCCATGAGACACTGTGGACCTGGCAGCAGCATGAGGAGGCGGTACGGGGACCCATGGCAGATTATGGGCCTGGCAGCAGCAATGGGAGGCCCGTAATCTGCCAGCACCCTATGACAAAATGGAACACACCAGCAGTGTGAGGAGACCTGAAAGTGGCACATGGCAGAGTGTGGCGATGGAGACAGCAGCAATGGGAGGCCGTACAGGGACCCATGAGACACTGTGGACCTGGCAGCAGCATGAGGAGGCGGTACAGGGGCCCATGGCAGATTACAGGCCTGGCAGCAGCAATGGGAGGCCCGTAATCTGCCAGCACCCTATGACAAAATGGAACACACCAGCAGTGTGAGGAGACCTGAAAGTGGCACATGGCAGAGTGTGGCGATGGAGACAGCAGCAATGGGAGGCCGTACAGGGACCCATGACAGATTACGGGCCTGGCAGCAGCATGAGGAGGCGGTACAGGGGCCCATGGCAGATTACGGGCCTGGCAGTAGCAATGGGAGGCCCGTAATCTGCCAGCACCCTATGACAAAATGGAACACACCAGCAGTGTGAGGAGACCTGAAAGTGGCACATGGCAGAGTGTGGCGATGGAGACAGCAGCAATGGGAGGCCGTACAGGGACCCATGAGACACTGTGGACCTGGCAGCAGCATGAGGAGGCGGTACAGGGGCCCATGGCAGATTACAGGCCTGGCAGCAGCAATGGGAGGCCCGTAATCTGCCAGCACCCTATGACAAAATGGAACACACCAGCAGTGTGAGGAGACCTGAAAGTGGCACATGGCAGAGTGTGGCGATGGAGACAGCAGCAATGGGAGGCCGTACAGGGACCCATGACAGATTACGGGCCTGGCAGCAGCATGAGGAGGCGGTACAGGGGCCCATGGCAGATTACGGGCCTGGCAGTAGCAATGGGAGGCCCGTAATCTGCCAGCACCCTATGACAAAATGGAACACACCAGCAGTGTGAGGAGACCTGAAAGTGGCACATGGCAGAGTGTGGCGATGGAGACAGCAGCAATGGGAGGCCGTACAGGGACCCATGACAGATTACGGGCCTGGCAGCAGCATGAGGAGGCGGTACAGGGGCCCATGGCAGATTACGGGCCTGGCAGCAGCAATGGGAGGCCCGTAATCTGCCAGCACCCTATGACAAAATGGAACACACCAGCAGTGTGAGGAGACCTGAAAGTGGCACATGGCAGAGTGTGGCGATGGAGACAGCAGCAATGGGAGGCCGTACAGGGACCCATGAGAGACTCTGGACCTGGCAGCAGCATGAGGAGGCGGTACGGGGGCCCATGGCAGATTACGGGCCTGGCAGCAGCAGTGGGAGGCCCGTAATCTGCCAGCACCCTATGACAAAATGGACAGCACCAGCAGTGTGAGGAGACCTGAAAGTGGCACATGGCAGAGTGTGGCGATGGAGACAGCAGCAATGGGAGGCCGTACAGGGACCCATGAGACACTGTGGACCTGGCAGCAGCATGAGGAGGCGGTACAGGGGCCCATGGCAGATTACAGGCCTGGCAGCAGCAATGGGAGGCCCGTAATCTGCCAGCACCCTATGACAAAATGGAACACACCAGCAGTGTGAGGAGACCTGAAAGTGGCACATGGCAGAGTGTGGCGATGGAGACAGCAGCAATGGGAGGCCGTACAGGGACCCATGAGACACTGTGGACCTGGCAGCAGCATGAGGAGGCGGTACAGGGGCCCATGGCAGATTACAGGCCTGGCAGCAGCAATGGGAGGCCCGTAATCTGCCAGCACCCTATGAAAAAATGGAACACACCAGCAGTGTGAGGAGACCTGAAAGTGGCACATGGCAGAGTGTGGCGATGGAGACAGCAGCAATGGGAGGCCGTACAGGGACCCATGACAGATTACGGGCCTGGCAGCAGCATGAGGAGGCGGTACAGGGGCCCATGGCAGATTACGGGCCTGGCAGTAGCAATGGGAGGCCCGTAATCTGCCAGCACCCTATGACAAAATGGAACACACCAGCAGTGTGAGGAGACCTGAAAGTGGCACATGGCAGAGTGTGGCGATGGAGACAGCAGCAATGAGAGGCCGTACAGGGACCCATGAGACACTGTGGACCTGGCAGCAGCATGAGGAGGCGGTACAGGGGCCCATGGCAGATTACAAGCCTGGCAGCAGCAATGGGAGGCCCGTAATCTGCCAGCACCCTATGACAAAATGGAACACACCAGCAGTGTGAGGAGACCTGAAAGTGGCACATGGCAGAGTGTGGCGATGGAGACAGCAGCAATGGGAGGCCGTACAGGGACCCATGACAGATTACGGGCCTGGCAGCAGCATGAGGAGGCGGTACAGGGGCCCATGGCAGATTACGGGCCTGGCAGTAGCAATGGGAGGCCCGTAATCTGCCAGCACCCTATGACAAAATGGAACACACCAGCAGTGTGAGGAGACCTGAAAGTGGCACATGGCAGAGTGTGGCGATGGAGACAGCAACAATGGGAGGCCATACAGGGACCCATTAGACACTCTGGACCTGGCAGCAGCATGAGGAGGCGGTACAGGGGCCCATGGCAGATTACGGGCCTGGCAGCAGCAATGGGAGGCCCGTAATCTGCCAGCACCCTATGACAAAATGGAACACACCAGCAGTGTGAGGAGACCTGAAAGTGGCACATGTTTGGGGCATGATTCATGGCGGATTTAGTCAGTTGTGTCAGGAACTGGTGGTTTGAAATCCAGACTAATCCACGCCTGATTCATTTTCACAAACGTGAGTCTCTCCACACTTTGGGTGGACAGTCGTGTCCTCCGCGGAGTTACAATACCTGCTGCCGCACTAAACACGCGCTCCGATGCCACGCTACTGGCCGGGCATGACAGCCTTTCAAGGGCAAATTCAGCTAGTTGGGGCCAAAGGTCAAGTTTCGTTGCTCAGTAGTCAAGGGGATTGTCTACCTCGGTTGGCAGGGTGCTGTCCAAGTAGGCCCAAGCCTGTTGTTTGAGGTCCTGCTCCAGGTCCACCTGATGCTGCTGCTGCTGCGGCTGGTTAGTAGTTTCCTCACTGCGCTGGTGAAGAAAGCTACTCATCATCGACTGCAGACTGTGGCAGCCGCTGCTGGTGGAGCTGCCACTGCTCCTACCACCCCACCCCTCCCCTGCTGCCATGGCAGCGGAACGCGAGCGCACAGGGCCCACAGTGTCTGAGGATGGACGTTGGCGCAGAAAGGCAGAGACCAACTGACTACATAGGTGGTTTTTATAGTACGTTATTTTGGCCTCCCTCTCAGCAGGTGTGAAAAAGGCCACCATTTTTGAACGGTAGCGAGGGTCCAACAAGGTGGACAGCCAAAAGTCATCCCTCTGTCTGATGGTTATTATTCGGCTGTCGCTACGCAAGCAACCGAGCATGCTATGGGCCATTTGTGCCAAGGAATGCGAGGGACTCCCTGCCTCCATCTCCACAGCATACTGCCACGGTGCGTCTGGGTCCTCTGTCTCCTCCTCCTCCTCTACCAGATGCTCCTGCTCCTCCACTCCTGTCCACTGAGTGGAAAAACCACCCATTTCACTCAATAATTCCTGAGCACCAATGTCCTCCTCTACCTCCTCCTCTTCTTCCTGTCCTGCCCCCACAGGGGTCATGTGGCGTTGAGATCTGTGCGCCACGTCTACCGCACCCTGACCAGCCATTGTTAACAGCATTTGTTCCAGGACGTGCAACAGAGGAATGACGTCGTTCATCCCATAGTCCTGCCGACTCACGAATAGCGTGGCCTCCTCAAAGGGCCTGAGCAAGCGGCAGGTGTCACGCATGAGCTGCCAATGGCTGACATCGAAGTTACACAGGGGAGTACCTTTATCCGCTTGTAACATCAGGAAATCAGTGATGGCCTTTCGCTGTTCGTAAAGGCGGTCTAACATGTGTAGGGTTGAATTCCACCTTGTTGCAACGTCGCAGATCAGGCGATGCAGTGGAATTCCGTTCTGCCGCTGCAGCTCAAGGAGGGTGTGCTTTGCGGTGTAGGAATGGCTGAAATGCATGCAAAGTTTACGTGACATTTTAAGGATGTCTTGCAGTGGGATGGTGGATTTTAGGAACCGCTTGACAACCAGATTGAACACGTGAGCCATGCATGGCGCATGGCACAACCTTGCTTGACGCAGAGCAGACACCATGTTCTTTCCGTTGTCGGTCAACATGGTTCCGATTTTCAGTTTGCGCGGAGACAGCCATCTGTCGATTTCTCTGTTCATTACACTCAGAAGTTCCTCCCCTGTGTGACTACGTTCGCCAAGGCATACCAGGTGCAGCACAGCGTGACACCGTTGCGCCCTGCACATGTGATATGCCGGTCGGGTAATGGGACTTGGCACGGGGGTGGCGGCTGAGGACACGGCGGAAGAAGAGGTGGTAGAGGCGGACATCTTTGCCGGACCAAGGACGTGCAAACGTGGAGGCAAAAGCGGCGTGACCTGTCCAAGTTGCTGGTGCGGCTGTGCCGGCACCACGTAAATGACATGTACTGTCCCTGACCGTAGTTACAGCTCCACACGTCAGCGCTGCCGTGCACTTTGGCAGATACCGACATGCTCAAAGACTGGCCCACCATCTCTTCTACATGTGCAGGGCTGGCACTGCCTTTTTGGCGAAGAAATGCCGGCTTGGCACTCTCCACCGCGGCGCGGCACAAGCCATCATTTCTCGGAAAGGTGCTGAGTCCACCACTTGGAAAGGGAGGGACTGCAGCACCAGCAACTTGGACAGGAGGACGTTCAGCTTCTGCACCGTCGGGTGCGTGCTCGCAAACTGTTGTCTCTTGGAAACAGATTGCAAGAAAGACTGCTGACGGAATCCGTGAAGAGGAGTAGCAGGAGAAGGAGCATCTGAACGAGCGGAAGATGCCAACAAGCGACAACTCCCCTCAGCAGAGGTGTTGGAGCCTTGACTGGCTGATAGAGGGCGATTGACGTCGGGTGATGGAGCAAGTAACGGAGCGGGTGATGGAGCGGGGGCTGGGGCAGGCAGAACCGCCGTATCTTTATCACGGTTTTCCCAGGCCACCAAATGGCGACGCTGCATATGCTGCCGCAACGCTGTAGTCCCAACATGGGCCCCCTGGCCATGCTTGACTTTCTGGCCACATAGTCGACATACGGCTACGTTTACTTCCTCGGGCGGCTTGACAAAAAATTGCCACACCGCCGAGTAGGAAACTTTGCCCCCGCTACTCCTCACTGGCTGACTGCTACTTCCTCCGTGCACACCGGCACCACTACTGGCCGTGGTGGTAGGCTGCAGTGGAGCTGGTGCTCTACTCCGTGGCCGTTTGCCTCCACTGACACTGCTGCGACCCTGCTGCCTCCTGGGCAACCCACCGACTGTTTTGCTCGCTGCCAAGCTGGCACCCTCTTCTACTGATGATGCGGAAGCAATAGCCTGATGATGACGAGGCTGCCAAGTGCGATCAGCCTCATCATCATCAATTAGGGTCTCCGCCTCACTACTAGCCCCCTCGGCTGCGTGTGGGTCAGGAGACAGACCTGTCTCTAGACCGGCTACCGAGCCACTCTCCTCGCCAGTACTTCTTCGCCTGTCTGCTGAAGAGGCGGATGTCTCCCCCCGTTCCTGACCGCCCTCTGTTAGCTCTTCCTCACTGTACAGTGGGGCTGAGCCCACAGCATGCGATACTTCGCTTGGTAAGGTAACACCAAAGGACAGGGGCAGGTAGAGGACACGTGATTTCAGTGGGCTTGCTCCCGGGCCATGCCAACTAACGGTTGTGTCTGACGTACCCACCGACCGTTGGCTGTAGGTGTCAGAGGTGACCTGGGAAGAGGAAGACGACCGAGCCAACCAATCGATGACGGCAGGGTTGTCGGTGGAGACAACCGCTGGATGACACCAGGAGCACTGGCCTCTGGCTGCGACTAGTGCTGCCTCGACCCCTTCCTCTGCTGCCACGTCTGCTCGCTCCTAAAACATTGCCTCCTCTGCCACTCCTCTGCATGTTGTCTGACATACTCTTTAATTCAGTAACAATTCTGTGTCCCTGAGTAACAATTCTGTGTCCCTGAGTAACAATTCTTTGTCCCTCAGTAACAATTCTGTGTCCCTCAGTAATAATTCTGTGTCTGTCCCTGAGTAACAATTCTGTGTCCCCGAGTAACAATTCTGTGTCCCTGAGTAACAATTATGTGTCCGTGAGTAACAATTCTGTGTCCCTGAGTAACGATTCTGTGTCCCTCAGTAACAATTCTGTGTCCCTCAGTAACAATTCTGTGTCTGTCCCTGAGTAACAATTCTGTGTCTGTCCCTGAGTAACAATTCTGTGTCTGTCCCTGAGTAACAATTCTGTGTCCCTCAGTAACAATTCTGTGTCTGTCCCTGAGTAACAATTCTGTCTGTCCCTGAGTAACAATTCTGTCTGTCCCTGAGTAACAATTCTGTGTCCCTCAGTAACAATTCTGTGTCCCTCAGTAACAATTCTGTGTCCCTCAGTAACAATTCTGTGTCCCTCAGTAACAATTCTGTGTCCCTCAGTAACAATTCTGTGTCTGTCCCTGAGTAACAATTCTGTGTCTGTCCCTGAGTAACAATTCTGTGTCCCTGAGTAACAATTCTGTGTCTGTCCCTGAGTAACAATTCTGTGTCTGTCCCTGAGTAACAATTCTGTGTCTGTCCCTGAGTAACAATTCTGTGTCTGTCCCTCAGTAACAATTCTGTGTCCCTCAGTAACAATTCTGTGTCCCTCAGTAACAATTCTGTGTCCCTCAGTAACAATACTGTGTCCCTCAGTAACAATTCTGTGTCCCTCAGTAACAATTCTGTGTCCCTCAGTAACAATTCTGTGTCCCTCAGTAACAATTCTGTGTCTGTCCCTGAGTAACAATTCTGTGTCCCTCAGTAACAATTCTGTGTCTGTCCCTGAGTAACAATTCTGTGTCCCTCAGTAACAATTCTGTGTCCCTCAGTAACAATTCTGTGTCTGTTCCTGAGTAACAATTCTGTGTCCCTCAGTAACAATTCTGTGTCTGTCCCTGAGTAACAATTCTGTGTCCCTCAGTAACAATTCTGTGTCCCTCAGTAACAATTCTGTGTCCCTCAGTAACAATTCTGTGTCTGTCCCTGAGTAACAATTCTGTGTCCCTCAGTAACAATTCTGTGTCCCTCAGTAACAATTCTGTGTCCTTCAGTAACAATTCTGTGTCTGTCCCTGAGTAACAATTCTGTGTCCCTGAGTAACAATTCTGTGTCCCTGAGTAACAATTCTGTGTCCCTCAGTAACAATTCTGTGTCCCTCAGTAACAATTCTGTGTCCCTCAGTAACAATTCTGTGTCCCTCAGTAACAATTCTGTGTCTGTCCCTGAGTAACAATTCTGTGTCTGTCCCTGAGTAACAATTCTGTGTCTGTCCCTGAGTAACAATTCTGTGTCCCTCAGTAACAATTCTGTGTCCCTCAGTAACAATTCTGTGTCCGAGTAACAATTCTGTGTCCCTGAGTAACGATTCTGTGTCCCTCAGTAACAATTCTGTGTCCCTCAGTAACAATTCTGTGTCTGTCCCTGAGTAACAATTCTGTGTCCCTCAGTAACAATTCTGTGTCCCTGAGTAACAATTCTGTTTCCCTCAGTAACAATTCTGTGTCCTTCAGTAACAATTCTGTGTCCCTGAGTAACAATTCTGTGTCCCTGAGTAACAACTCTGTGTCCCTGAGTAACAACTCTGTGTCCCTCAGTAACAATTCTGTGTCCCTCAGTAACAATTCTGTGTCTGTCCCTGAGTAACAATTCTGTGTCCCTGAGTAACAATTCTGTGTCCCTCAGTAACAATTCTGTGTCCCTGAGTAACAATTCTGTGTCCATCAGTAACAATTTTGTGTCTGTCCCTGAGTAACAATTCTGTGTCCCTGAGTAACAATTCTGTGTCCCTCAGTAACAATTTTGTGTCCCTGAGTAAAAATTCTGTGTCCCTCAGTAACAATTCTGTGTCCCTCAGTAACAATTCTGTGTCTGTCCCTGAGTAACAATTCTGTGTCCCTCAGTAACAATTCTGTGTCCTTCAGTAACAATTCTGTGTCTGTCCCCGAGTAACGATTCTGTGTCCCCGAGTAACAATTCTGTGTCCCTCAGTAACAATTCTGTGTCTGTCCCTGAGTAACAATTCTGTGTCCCTCAGTAACAATTCTGTGTCCCTCAGTAACAATTCTGTGTCTGTCCCTGAGTAACAATTCTGTGTCCCTCAGTAACAATTCTGGGTCCCTCAGTAACAATTCTGTGTCTGTCCCTGAGTAACAATTCTGTGTCCCTCAGTAACAATTCTGTGTCCCTCAGTAATAATTCTGTGTCTGTCCCTGTGTAACAATTCTGTGTCCCTCAGTAACAATTCTGTGTCCCTCAGTAATAATTCTGTGTCTGTCCCTGAGTAACAATTCTGTGTCCCTGAGTAACAATTCTGTGTCCCTGAGTAACGATTCTGTGTCCCTGAGTAACGATTCTGTGTCCCTCAGTAACAATTCTGTGTCACTCAGTAACAATTCTGTGTCTGTCCCTGAGTAACAATTCTGTGTCCCTCAGTAACAATTCTGTGTCCCTCAGTAACAATTCTGTGTCTGTCCCTGAGTAACAATTCTGTGTCTGTTCCTGAGTAACAATTCTGTGTCTGTCCCTGAGTAACAATTCTGTGTCCCTCAGTAACAATTCTGTGTCCCTCAGTAACAATTCTGTGTCCCTCAGTAACAATTCTGTGTCTGTCCCTGAGTAACAATTCTGTGTCTGTCCCTGAGTAACAATTCTGTGTCCCTCAGTAACAATTCTGTGTCCCTCAGTAACAATTCTGTGTCCCTGAGTAACAATTATGTGTCTGTCCCTGAGTAACAATTCCGTGTCTGTGCCTGAGTAACAATTCTGTGTCTGTCCCTGAGTAACAATTCTGTGTCCCTCAGTAACAATTCTGTGTCTGTCCCTGAGTAACAATTCTGTGTCTGTCCCTGAGTAACAATTCTGTGTCTGTCCCTGAGTAACAATTCTGTGTCTGTCCCCGAGTAACAATTCTGTGTCCCTCAGTAACAATTCTGTGTCTGTCCCTGAGTAACAATTCTGTGTCTGTCCCTGAGTAACAATTCTGTGTCTGTCCCTGAGTAACAATTCTGTGTCCCTGAGTAACAATTCTGTGTCCCTGAGTAACAATTCTGTGTCCCTCAGTAACAATTCTGTGTCTGTCCCTGAGTAACAATTCTGTGTCTGTCCCTGAGTAACAATTCTGTGTCTGTCCCTGAGTAACAATTCTGTGTCTGTCCCTGAGTAACAATTCTGTGTCTGTACCTGAGTAACAATTCTGTGTCCCTCAGTAACAATTCTGTGTCTGTCCCTCAGTAACAATTCTGTGTCTGTCTCTGAGTAACAATTCTGTGTCTGTCCCTGAGTAACAATTCTGTGTCTGTCCCTGAGTAACAATTCTGTGTCTGTCCCTGAGTAGCAATTCTGTGTCCCTCAGTAACAATTCTGTGTCCCTCAGTAACAATTCTGTGTCCCTGAGTAACAATTCTGTGTCCCTCAGTAACAATTCTGTGTCCCTCAGTAACAATTCTGTGTCTGTCCCTGAGTAACAATTCTGTGTCTGTCCCTGAGTAACAATTCTGTGTCCATCAGTAACAATTCTGTGTCCCTCAGTAACAATTCTGTGTCCCTCAGTAACAATTCTGTGTCTGTCCCCGAGTAACAATTCTGTGTCTGTCCCTGAGTAACAATTCTGTGTCTGTCCCTGAGTAACAATTCTGTGTCCCTCAGTAACAATTCTGTGTCCCTGAGTACCAATTCTGTGTCTGTCCCTGAGTACCAATTCTGTGTCTGTCCCTGAGTAACAATTCTGTGTTTGTCCCTGAGTAACAATTCTGTGTCTGTCCCTGAGTAACAATTCTGTGTCTGTACCTGAGTAACAATTCTGTGTCCCTCAGTAACAATTCTGTGTCCCTCAGTAACAATTCTGTGTCTGTCCCTCAGTAACAATTCTGTGTCTGTCCCTGAGTAACAATTCTGTGTCTGTCCCTGAGTAACAATTCTGTGTCTGTCCCTGAGTAGCAATTCTGTGTCCCTCAGTAACAATTCTGTGTCCCTCAGTAACAATTCTGTGTCCCTCATTAACAATTCTGTGTCCCTCAGTAACAATTCTGTGTCTGTCCCTGAGTAACAATTCTGTGTCCCTCAGTAACAATTCTGTGTCCCTCAGTAACAATTCTGTGTCCCTCAGTAACAATTCTGTGTCTGTCCCTGAGTAACAATTCTGTGTCCCTCGGTAACAATTCTGTGTCTGTCCCTGAGTAACAATTCTGTGTCCCTCAGTAACAATTCTGTGTCCCTCAGTAACAATTCTGTGTCCCTCAGTAACAATTCTGTGTCTGTTCCTGAGTAACAATTCTGTGTCCCCGAGTAACAATTCTGTGTCCCTCAGTAACAATTCTGTGTCCCTCAGTAACAATTCTGTGTCTGTCCCTGAGTAACAATTCTGTGTCCCTCAGTAACAATTCTGTGTCCCTCAGTAACAATTCTGTGTCTGTCCCTGAGTAACAATTCTGTGTCCCTCAGTAACAATTCTGTGTCCCTGAGTAACAATTCTGTGTCCCTCAGTAACAATTCTGTGTCCCTCAGTAACAATTCTGTGTCCTTCAGTAACAATTCTGTGTCCTTCAGTAACAATTCTGTGTCCTTCAGTAACAATTCTGTGTTTGTCCCTGAGTAACAATTCTGTGTCCCTGAGTAACAATTCTGTGTCCCTGAGTAACAATTCTGTGTCCCTGAGTAACAATTCTGTGTCCCTCAGTAACAATTCTGTGTCTGTCCCTGAGTAACAATTCTGTGTCCCTCAGTAACAATTCTCTGTCCCTCAGTAACAATTCTGTGTCTGTCCCTGAGTAGCAATTCTGTTTCACTGAGTAACAATCCTGTGTCCCTCAGTAACAATTCTGTGTCCCTGAGTAACAATTCTGTGTCCCTGAGTAACAATTCTGTGTCCCTGAGTAACGATTCTGTGTCCCTCAGTAACAATTCTGTGTCCCTCAGTAACAATTCTGTGTCTGTCCCTGAGTAACAATTCTGTGTCCCTCAGTAACAATTCTGTGTCCCTCAGTAACAATTCTGTGTCCCTCAGTAACAGTTCTGTGTCCCTCAGTAACAATTCTGTGTCCCTGAGTAACAATTCTGTGTCCCTCAGTATCAATTCTGTGTCCCTCAGTATCAATTCTGTGTCCCTCAGTAACAATTCTGTGTCCCTCAGTAACAATTCTGTGTCCCTCAGTAACAATTCTGTGTCTGTCCCTGAGTAACAATTCTGTGTCCCTGAGTAACAATTCTGTGTCCCTCAGTAACAATTCTGTGTCCCTCAGTAACAATTCTGTGTCCCTCAGTAACAATTCTGTGTCTGTCCCTGAGTAACAATTCTGTGTCCCTCAGTAACAATTCTTTGTCCCTCAGTAATAATTCTGTGTCTGTCCCTGAGTAGCAATTCTGTGTCCCTGAGTAACAATTCTGTGTCCCTCAGTAACAATTCTGTGTCCCTCAGTAACAATTCTGTGTCCCTCAGTAACAATTCTGTGTCCCTGAGTAACAATTCTGTGTCCCTCAGTAACAATTCTGTGTCTGTCCCTGAGTAACAATTCTGTGTCTCTCAGTAACAATTCTGTGTACCTCAGTAATAATTCTGTGTCTGTCCCTCAGTAACAATTCTGTGTCCCTGAGTAACAATTCTGTGTCCCTGAGTAACAATTCTGTGTCCCTGAGTAACAATTCTGTGTCCCTCAGTAACAATTCTGTGTCTGTCCCTCAGTAACAATTCTGTGTCCCTCAGTAACAATTCTGTGTCCCTGAGTAACAATTCTGTGTCCCTCAGTAACAATTCTGTGTCCCTCAGTAACAATTCTGTGTCCTTCAGTAACAATTCTGTGTCCTTCAGTAACAATTCTGTGTCCTTCAGTAACAATTCTGTGTTTGTCCCTGAGTAACAATTCTGTGTCCCTGAGTAACAATTCTGTGTCCCTGAGTAACAATTCTGTGTCCCTGAGTAACAATTCTGTGTCCCTCAGTAACAATTCTGTGTCTGTCCCTGAGTAACAATTCTGTGTCCCTCAGTAACAATTCTCTGTCCCTCAGTAACAATTCTGTGTCTGTCCCTGAGTAGCAATTCTGTTTCACTGAGTAACAATCCTGTGTCCCTCAGTAACAATTCTGTGTCCCTGAGTAACAATTCTGTGTCCCTGAGTAACAATTCTGTGTCCCTGAGTAACGATTCTGTGTCCCTCAGTAACAATTCTGTGTCCCTCAGTAACAATTCTGTGTCTGTCCCTGAGTAACAATTCTGTGTCCCTCAGTAACAATTCTGTGTCCCTCAGTAACAATTCTGTGTCCCTCAGTAACAGTTCTGTGTCCCTCAGTAACAATTCTGTGTCCCTGAGTAACAATTCTGTGTCCCTCAGTATCAATTCTGTGTCCCTCAGTATCAATTCTGTGTCCCTCAGTAACAATTCTGTGTCCCTCAGTAACAATTCTGTGTCCCTCAGTAACAATTCTGTGTCCCTCAGTAACAATTCTGTGTCCCTGAGTAACAATTCTGTGTCCCTCAGTAACAATTCTGTGTCCCTCAGTAACAATTCTGTGTCCCTCAGTAACAATTCTGTGTCCCTCAGTAACAATTCTGTGTCTGTCCCTGAGTAACAATTCTGTGTCCCTCAGTAACAATTCTTTGTCCCTCAGTAATAATTCTGTGTCTGTCCCTGAGTAGCAATTCTGTGTCCCTGAGTAACAATTCTGTGTCCCTGAGTAACAATTCTGTGTCCCTCAGTAACAATTCTGTGTCCCTCAGTAACAATTCTGTGTCCCTCAGTAACAATTCTGTGTCCCTCAGTAACAATTCTGTGTCCCTGAGTAACAATTCTGTGTCCCTCAGTAACAATTCTGTGTCTGTCCCTGAGTAACAATTCTGTGTCTCTCAGTAACAATTCTGTGTACCTCAGTAATAATTCTGTGTCTGTCCCTCAGTAACAATTCTGTGTCCCTGAGTAACAATTCTGTGTCCCTGAGTAACAATTCTGTGTCCCTGAGTAACAATTCTGTGTCCCTCAGTAACAATTCTGTGTCTGTCCCTCAGTAACAATTCTGTGTCCCTCAGTAACAATTCTGTGTCCCTCAGTAACAGTTCTGTGTCCCTCAGTAACAATTCTGTGTCTGTCCCTGAGTAACAATTCTGTGTCTGTCCCTGAGTAACAATTCTGTGTCCCTGAGTAACAATTCTGTGTCCCTGAGTAACAATTCTGTGTCCCTCAGTAACAATTCTGTGTCCCTCAGTAACAATTCTGTGTCCTTCAGTAACAATTCTGTGTCTGTCCCTGAGTAACAATTCTGTTTCCCTGAGTAACAATTCTGTGTCCCTGAGTAACAATTCTGTGTCCCTGAGTAACAATTCTGTGTCCATCAGTAACAATTCTGTGTCCCTCAGTAACAATTCTGTGTCTGTCCCTGAGTAACAATTCTGTGTCCCTCAGTAACAATTCTGTGTCCCTCAGTAATAATTCTGTGTCTGTCCCTGAGTAGCAATTCTGTGTCCCTGAGTAACAATTCTGTGTCCCTCAGTAACAATTCTGTGTCCCTGAGTAACAATTCTGTGTCCCTGAGTAACAATTCTGTGTCCCTCAGTAACAATTCTGTGTCCCTCAGTAACAATTCTGTGTCCCTCAGTAACAATTCTGTGTCTGTCCCTGAGTAACAATTCTGTGTCCCTCAGTAATAATTCTGTGTCTGTCCCTGAGTAGCAATTCTGTGTCCCTCAGTAACAATTCTGTGTCTCTGAGTAACAATTCTGTGTCCCTGAGTAACAATTCTGTGTCCCTGAGTAACAATTCTGTGTCCTTCAGTAACAATTCTGTGTCTGTCCCTGAGTAACAATTCTGTGTCCCTGAGTACCAATTCTGTGTCCCTGAGTAACAATTCTGTGTCCCTCAGTAACAATTCTGTGTCCCTCAGTAACAATTCTGTGTCCCTCAGTAACAATTCTGTGTCTGTCCCTGAGTAGCAATTCTGTGTCCCTGAGTAACAATTCTGTGTCCCTCAGTAACAATTCTGTGTCCCTCAGTAACAATTCTGTGTCCCTGAGTAACAATTCTGTGTCCGAGTAACGATTCTGTGTCCCTGAGTAACGATTCTGTGTCCCTCAGTAACAATTCTGTGTCCCTCAGTAACAATTCTGTGTCTGTCCCTGAGTAACAATTCTGTGTCCCTCAGTAACAATTCTGTGTCCCTCAGTAACAGTTCTGTGTCCCTCAGTAACAGTTCTTTGTCCCTCAGTAACAATTCTGTGTCTGTCCCTGAGTAACAATTCTGTGTCCCTGAGTAACAATTCTGTGTCCCTCAGTAACAATTCTGTGTCCCTCAGTAACAATTCTGTGTCCCTCAGTAACAATTCTGTGTCCCTCAGTAACAATTCTGTGTCCCTCAGTAACAATTCTGTTTCCCTCAGTAACAATTCTGTGTCTGTCCCTGAGTAACAATTCTGTGTCCCTGAGTAACAATTCTGTGTCCCTCAGTAACAATTCTGTGTCCCTCAGTAACAATTCTGTGTCCCTCAGTAACAATTTTGTGTCTGTCCCTGAGTAACAATTTTGTGTCTGTCCCTGAGTAACAATTCTGTGTCTGTCCCTGAGTAACAATTCTGTGTCTGTCCCTGAGTAACAATTCTGTGTCCCTCAGTAACAATTCTGTGTCTGTCCCTGAGTAACAATTCTGTGTCTGTCCCTGAGTAACAATTCTGTGTCTGTCCCTGAGTAACAATTCTGTCTGTCCCTGAGTAACAATTCTGTGTCTGTCCCTGAGTAACAATTCTGTGTCTGTCCCTGAGTAACAATTCTGTGTCTGTCCCTGAGTAACAATTCTGTGTCTGTCCCTGAGTAACAATTCTGTGTCTGTCCCTGAGTAACAATTCTGTGTCTGTCCCTGAGTAACAATTCTGTGTCCCTCAGTAACAATTCTGTGTCCCTCAGTAACAATTCTGTGTCCCTCAGTAACAATTCTGTGTCCCTGAGTAACAATTCTGTGTCTGTCCCTGAGTAACGGTTCTGTGTCCCTAAGTTACGATTGTGTGTCCCTAAGTAAAGGTTGTGTGTCCCTAAGTAAAGGTTCTGTGTCCCTAAGTAACGGTAAGTAACGGTTCTGTGTCCCTAAGTAACGGTTCTGTGTCCCTAAGTAACGATTCTGTGTCCCTAATACAGAGAGATCTGTCTCTCTTGAATGACCAGAGGCAAATGGAGAATTGTAAGATGGCCGCAATTTATAGCTCCACCATTACACAGTGCTGGCTGGCTGGCTGCTGATTGGCTAATGCGATCACATGTCATGAATGAATGCATTATGGGTCAGCGCGCCTTGTCTGCGCGCCTTCCCAGAGATCCCTGCTCCGTCGCCGCACATGTCGCCGCCATTTTTGGAAAAATTTCGATTCGCGCATCCGAAGTCTGCTAATTTTCGGATTCGGCGCGAAATTTTCCTAATATTCGAAACGAATTCCACTTCGCAGAGTTCGATTCGCTCATCTCTAATCATGAGATCTTCCAAAGACTCATAGGAGTCAGCTTTCAGTCCCTTAGTCCACTGTCAGAATGTGGTGCGTAAGCGACTCGCCACATCCATGTAAGAGTCCCCAGGTCCCTTCTGCATGGACCTGAACCGCTTGCGGTACACTTCCGGGGTCATCTGGAACTTCCGGATGATGGCTTCTTTTAAAACTTCGTAATCATCGTCTTGCCCCTCTGGCAATTCAACAAACGCATTCTTCATAAATTTAGATCTGTCATGGTATAGGGGCCCCTGCCAATTATTGATTTCACTTAATCCCCTTATTAATTCCCCGTACCAAACGTCCCTCAGATTCAATCACTGTACGTCCTCCGTGTCACCCTGCCAAATAGCCAAATCAAATAACTGTAGCTTCCCCCCCATTCCTGCCAGCTTGCTACATGTCCCCAAATTGCATTAAATAATTCCCTGCACCAGGTCCTTCTGATGTCCCCAGGGGGCCCAGTGTCATCCCGTGTCCAGGGGGCGTGCCTCACTGCCGGGCAACGAGGCATGCCAGCTCTGGCCCGCCCCGGTTACCAAGACGACCAGGGAGCGTCCTGCATCAGCTTAAGAAGCCGATGCCGGGCGCTCCAGTCACTTTCTCCGCTGCGCAGCCAAAGCAGGGAGCCCAGCTGCGGCGGGACCCTCGTGGCTAGACTCTGCCAAGACCCCCAGTCAAGGGGGGGAACCGCACCCAAGCCTGCCTGAGACCCCAATCCAGGGGATTACCTACCAGTGCCTGAGACCCCAGTCCAAGGGGATTGCTTACCAGTGCCTGAAACCCCAGTCCGGGGGGATTGCCTACAAGTTGCCTGAGATCCCAGTCCAGGGGGATTTGCCTGCCAGCTGCCCGAGACCCCAGTCCAACAGGAGAGACAACCCGCCTACTCCAGACCTCAACAGGTACATGTGTCTTACTTTCTCTCCCTGGGAGACCAGGCACCCTGTCGGACCCGTAGGCATATGCTTTTCCCTGTTTTACTTGAACTGCTCCCGTGTTGACCCCCCTACTCCCCCTGTTGGATAACAATCTGCTACAGAGGCTCTTCCTTGCCCCCTGTACTGGACTATAGTGTTTCAGCCCCTCCTTGCTGTTTTCTTGCCGCCGAAGTCACCCTTCCGGCGAACCCCCCTATTGAGTGACTGTCATCTTTTGTCTCAATAAAACTTTGTGCGTTTGCCATCTACTCTGTGTGTTCGGTCCTGCCTACCCTCCGTCACAAGATCAAAATGATATCTGCCACATTTCGTTGGTAAAAATAACCCAAATCAGTGTATATTATTTAATCTGTAGGAAAGTTATATAACCCACAAACTATGGTATGGTACAGTATATCTGAAAATTTATCAATTCTGATGTAATGATTGTCACAAACGTGCGCAACACACAGTGACACACACCTGGCAGCCAAGTTTCCTGTGATGGAAAAAGATGGTGACATTGACACGTACTTACTGTCATTTGAAAAAAACGTGCCGTCAGTACCATGTGCCCCAAACACAATGGGCTCGGTACCTGACACCAGGGCTATGAGGCAAGGCCCTGGATGCGTTTGTTGAATTGCCAGAGGGGCAAGACAATGATTACGAAGTTTTAAAGGAAGCCATCATCCGGAAGTTCCACATGACCCCGGAAGTGTACCGCAAGCGGTTCAGGTCCATGCAGAAGGGACCTGGGGACTCTTACATGGATGTGGCGAGTCGCTTACCCACCACATTCTGACAATGGACTAAGGGACTGAAAGCTGACTCCTATGAGTCTTTGGAAGATCTCATGATACGAGATCAACTTTTGCACATTTGCCCAACAGACTTCAGACAGTTTTTCTTGGAGAGAGAGCCAGCATCTACTAAAGCTGCAGCAGATCTGGCAGATACCTTCGTCCACACACGGGTGTCTGACACTCGCAAGGCTCCTCCGAACGGCTGGAAAGGGGGGAAATCGCCCCTAGCAACCTCTCCTACGTCGGTGAGTCAAGCTTCCCCTCCGCCCACACCTGCAGCTCCTGAAGCCAAGTCATTCCTGCCTGACAACTGCAGATGTTTCACCTGTGGGAAAGCCGGACATCTCGGGATGCAGTGTCCTGAGCAGAAGCAGATGACATCATCTGGCCAACCGGCCAGCAACTCTTCCTCCGTGCTGTTTGTCCACAGGAAGATGCGGATAACCCCCGCCAACTTACAGCCAGTCACTGTGGGCAACCGGTCTGTAACTGGTTTCCGGGACACCAGGGCAGAAGTCACCTTGATCCGGCCAGAGGTGATTGAGCAAAGGAACCTCATCCCAGGAAAGTTCCTTACCCTCACGGGAGTTGGGGGGACCCGTTCACGCATACCCTGTGCCAAGGTATTCATAGATTGTGGTGCAGTAAGGGGGATGAGGGAGGTGGGTGTCTCGGAGGAAATTCCCACACCTGTTTTGTTGGGTGCTGATCTAGGTACTCTTGTTTCCTATTATGCCCCTGCCGAGAATACCCAGAAGGGCCCCCTGGAACTCTCTGGACATGCCAAGGTACTGTGTGCAGATATTGGGGTAATGTCTGGGCAACCTGTGGATGGACTGAGGGAAGGGGCTGGGAATGGAGTGGGGCTACAGGATTCTCCATTAGCTGGAGAATGAGAAGAAATCCCCTTGCCTGGGGAGGTATCGAACTCATGTGTCATTGATATTATAAACGTGATTAATGATAATGATGACAATGAGGATGATATTAATAATGTCAGTAATGTTGATGATACTGTTAACGCTAATGATGTTTTTTATGGTCATGATGAAGCATTTTCATTGTTGGGGGTCACCCACAGTGCTGTGGAGGGGGCAGAGGTACAATCTCTGGGGGCTGAGCAAAGGGATGGTCTGGATAGGCCTGTCCCATGCCCGGCCCAAAAGATTGTGCCTCTATAAGTGCCCAGCCGTTAGCCTTGCATGGTACTAAGCAGCTGGCTGGGACTTGTAGTGCCACGTATAAGGCGGCACTGAAAAGTGATCCACAAAGGACCTTCAGAGGCCAGCTTGCTGGGACTTGTAGTTCCACGAGTAAGGCAGCCCTGGAAAGCCATTCATATGGAGATTTCAGCCTCTGGCTAAATGTGCGCTCCCCAAAGGCCTGACAGGGAGGCTGGAAGGACTGGCCTATTCAGGGGGGGGGGGGGGGCTGGGAGCCTGAAAGCATGTCATTTGATCTAACCTGTCATGGTGTGTCAACAGGCAGACAAAGGTGCCCTAGATGATGACAGCACACCTGGAGGGGGAGTGTGAGGGGCCTTCTTGGGGTTGATCCTTGGATCTCAGAGAGGGGGCTGTGGCCCCTTTCCACGCAGGTTCTGAAGCTGCTGGCAATGCCTATGATAAGTGGTGGCTCAATTCTGGGAAACCCGGGGAGAACTCACCGTGCGGTTCAGGAGGTGGACGGCAGAATGCATGCCTCCCTCCTGCCCTCCGCCAACCTTATCTCCCAGGAGGTGCAGGCTGAATGAGCCAAAGAGACAGAGGGAATGGCGCAGTCTGGAATCCAGGGGTCAGCTAGAGTCTGGGCATCCCCAGTAGTCTTGGTCCTCAAGCAGGATCAGATGACCAGGCTTTTTGAGGACCTTGGAAAACTGAGCGCCAGCCCTGAGGTAGTGACCTACCCTATGCCCAGGAGTCATGAGGCAATGGAGCTTCCGGAAGGAGTCCGCGGTCTAACCATCATGGACCTGAGCAGGGGGTATGGGCCACCATCTCTAACCCAGGAGGCTCAGGACGAGCCCGCCTTCACTACCTCATGTGGCTTGCCTGAATTTACGGGGAAAGCTAGTTGGGGTTGAGAACGCACCAACCACCTCCCCAGGGGTCAGGAATGACCTGCAATACAGAGGGGAACTGGGTGCAGTTGCCCGCTTTAGGGGCCTTGCGATGTTTGGCCCTGTCTGGGAAAAGTAACTCGGGCCCCTGTCACTAGTTAGGAACAAACTGCCAGTGCCTAGTCTGACAGTCGAGAATGGTAACTGTCAGAGGGGCATGTCATTGGTTCAGCTTTGGGAACCACCAGTAGGAAAAGACCCCCTGAGGTCTGGGCTGGGGAGACTGAGGCAGTGGTGGCCTGGTCTGCTCCCCAGGCCAAAAAGCAGGTTACGTCAGTCGTGGGTGCAGCTGGCTACGATAAGACGCCTGGGTGCAACTATCATGGCTCAGCTGGACCTGTGACTGACCTAGCAGACAGGAAACTGGAGGAACTGGTGTCCTGGATGCTAGCAGGTAACAAGCACTGTTCATCTTGGATGAAGGTACCTGTGGAACCATCAGGAGGCGAGTTCCAGAACTCGCCTGTCCGGCTCCGGGGCACACAGGCGCCACTACCTTCGGGCCAGATGTAGTCCTAGGCCTGAGGAAGGAGATGGGAGAGGGAAATCTTCTCTACCTCGACAAGAGACTGCACATTAATATGGTAGCAGATGACACCCCTGAGCCGAAGTATTTTGTGAACAGGTGGGCAACCCGGCAGTCACCACGTTATTCAGATAGCCAAAGCCACCTGGTGCCCACCCGTGACCACTCACTTGGTCGGCACAGCAGTGTTCCCGGGGAGAAAAGATTCCTTTTCAGACGGAACTTGGTCCTCCCGCAGTGCAGCGGTACCAGGGCGACCCAAGGTGAACCTCTGGGCAGAGGTCAGTTGCATCAGGAGGGAAATTGTAGTTGCCTCCCATGCAACTACATGAGGGGGAGGTGTTGCAAACGTGCGCAACACACAGTGAAGGACGCAAACTCTATTTTGTTAAGACTATCCATTTCTCCCTTATTGTTCCTTCCCCCTCCCTCTCTCTCTGAGAGGAGACATTTGGCCAGCGTGTGTGTGTGCTGGTTGTGGGTCACTGGCAGGCCAAGGCAGCAAGAAACCCCAGAGCTATAAACATCTCTGAGCTAGGTGCCTAGCTGTCTTGGAAAGCTGTGCCATTTCACACCTCAGAAGAGATAAAGCAAGCTTTCCCAAGAGTTGAAAGAGATTCTGACCTCATAAACCTACCTCAGTGTAGGTGATAGAATCAGATAACCTCTGTTAAAGCCATGTTTTCCCCTATGTCTCATATCTTGGAATATGAGAGACTTACATAAAAACCAGACATATCGTCAGATGGCCAATGAGCAGACGAACAGTTTGATTGGTCACTCGCCTTGTCTCGAATACACAGGAAAGCAGAAAAATAGATCTTGCGAACCGTACAGTGTACGCTTTCATAATTCATATCTAATCAATCCTCAGACTTGGCTGCATAATAATCTACCCACGGGTGGACTGTCCCTTGTGCAGATGGACAGTTATGGGCCAAAATATGAGTTAGGGACGACTTTTGCTCTAGTTGAGGCATCTGCCCATAACTACACGCCATAAATGTGTTATTGGGCCTTGACTTAAGAGACACCCCCTGCTGGGGACTACAAAATAGGCTGTCAGACCTAAGAGTAAGGAAGTTGAAGAATTCTCCCCTCTTTACCATCGTAACACAGGGAGATCAAAAGCACCATTCTGCTCTGAAACTTGGATCTGCTAACCCAGGACTTTGGCAAGTACTTTAACCCTTTCACCTCTCTCTAATATCTCTTTGCTGTGCTATGGTTCTTTGTATATGTATATACAGGTGAAACGCGAAAAATTAGAATATTGTGCAAAAGTTCTTTAGTTCAGTAATGCAACTTAAAAGGTGAAACTAATATATGAGATAGACTCATTACATGCAAAGCAAGATAGTTCAAGCCGTGATTTGTCATAATTGTGATGATTATGGCTTACAGCTCATGAAAACCCCAAATCCACAATCTCAGAAAATTAGACTATTACCTGCAATCAATAAAAGGATTTTACATAGAACAATATCGGACCTCTGAAAAGTATAAGCATGCATATATACTCAGTATTTGGTTTGGGCCCCTTTTGCTGCAATTACTGCCTCAATGCGGCGTGGTATGGAGGCTATCAGCCTGTGGCACTGCTGAGATGTTATGGAAGACCAGGATGCTTCAATAGCGGCCTTCAGCTCTTCTGCATTGTTCGGTCTCTCATCTTTCTCTTGGAAATGCCCCATAGATTCTCTATGGGCTTCAGGTCAGGCGAGTTTGCTGGCCAATCAAGCACCGTAATCCCACGGTCATTGAACCAGGTTTTGGTGCTTTTGGCAGTGTGGGCAGGTGTCAAGTCCTGCTGGAAAATTAAGTCAGCATCCCCAAAAAGCTTGTCTGCGGAAGGAAGCATGAAGTGCTCCAAAATCTCCTGGTAGACGGCTGCGTTGACCCTGGACTTAATGAAGCACAGTGGACCAACACCAGCAGATGACATGGCTCCCCAAATCAACACAGACTGTGGAAACTTCACAGACTTCAAGCATCTTGCAGTGTGTGCCTCTACATTCTTCCTCCATACTCTGGGTCCTTGGTTTCCAAATGAGATGCAAAAGTTGCTCTCATCAGAAAAGAGGACTTTGGACCACTGAGCAACAGAGCAGGTCTGTTTTTCTTTAGCCCAGGTAAGACGCTTCTGACGTTGTTTGTTGTTCAGGAGTGGCTTGACAAGAGGAATACGACATTTATAGTCCATGAGCAGGATCCGTCTGTGTGTGTGTGGTGGCTCTTGTTGCACTGACTCCAGCCTCAGTCCACTGCTTGTGAAAGTCCCCAACACTTTTGAATGGCCTTTTCCTGACAATCCTCTCCAGGCTGCGGTCATCCCTGCTGCCTGTGCACCTTTTTCTTCCACACTTTTCCCTTCCACATAACTTTCTATTAATGTGCTTTGATAAAGCACTTTGGGAACATCCTACTTCTTTTGCAATTACCTTTTGAGGCTTTCCCGTCTTATGGAGGGTGTCAATGATGGTTTTCTGCACAACTGTCAGGTCAGCAGTCTTTCCCATGATTGTGATTCCTACTGAACCAGACTGAGAAACCATATAAAGGCTCAGGAACCCTTTGCAGGTGTTATGGCTTAATTAGCTGATTAGAGTGGGACACTTTGAGCCTAGAATATTGCACTTTATCACAATATTCTAATTTTCTGAGATTGTGGATTTGGGGTTTTCAGGACCTGTAAGCCATAATCATCACAATTATTTCAAATCACGGCTTGAACTGTCTTGCTTTGCATGTAATGAGTCTATCTCATATATTAGTTTCACCTTTTAAGTTGCATTACTGAAATAAATGAACTTTTGCACGATATTAAAATTTTTCGAGTTTCACCTGTATATATTATTATTATTATACAGTATTTATATAGCGCCAAAGGGTATGCTCAGCGCTGTACAGTAGCAAGGGGGACAGAACATGAGACGAGACAGTAACAATACACTACACGAGGGGTTCAAGGGCCCTGCTCTTTTGAGCTTACAATCTAAGAGGGAGGGGAAGGTGGTACAGGAGGAGATGGCTGTGGGGGATGGAGTGGTGAGAGGAGTGGAGGAGGTTAGTTGTTAGGTGAGGTCGGGTGTTAGGTGAGGTTGGGGTAGGCTTCCCTGAAGAGAAAGGTTTTCACGGTGCGCCTGAAGGTGAGGAGGGTAGGTGACAGTCTGATGGATTGGGGGTAGGGAGTTCCAGAGGATGGGGGAAGTCCTGGAGAAGTCCTGCAATCGGGCGTGGGAGGATTAGACCAGGGAGCTACAGAGTAGGAGGTCCTGTGAGGAGCAGAGGGCACGGGTAGGGTGGTATTTGGGTATCAGGTCAGTTATGTAGTTCGGGGCAGCATTGTGAATGGCTTTGTGGATGGCTTTGAATTTGATGCGTTGGGCAATCGGGAGCCAGTGAAGGGATTGGCAGAGGGGGGAGGCAGATGTGGAGCGGTTGGTGAGGTGGATGAGTCTAGCCACTGAGTGTAGGATCGACTGTAGTGGGGATAGCGTTCGTTTGGGTAGGCCAGTGAGAAGGGAATTGCAATATATCTTAGTTACATCTTTTTTCTGTAAATATTTTATTGCACCCGTTTTGACCTTTTAGTAATAAATCTTTCTTTCTGAAAGTGTTGAACTGTTTCTACAGCTCTGTATTGCAACTTACGAATTCCTGCCTCTAAAGAGAACGCTACTGTTTGTTTTAACCCTCTGTATAACTGGCCTGTGTTATGACCGTGTTATGCAGTCGATTACTTCAATCATTATAGTGTTATAGCTGATAATGCAGAGTTTCCTCTTTCTCTGTACAAAAAGGAGGTGGTGGCAGTGTGAAGGGTTGTGTGATTAACCTGACCCAGTAACAATCACCCAGGCTGCCTGTACATCGATTGTGGTCCATTAGCTGGAAAATCGTTGTGCAGGGTGCAGGTGGGTGTGGCATTGTTACGCACGTCACATCGCGGTTTTAGATTGGCTAGTCCTTCGGTAACGAGTTTGGTGAGAAGGTCTGGGGTCTGACGCCACGATCAAGACATATTGGACATCGCAATCGTGGGATTGTCGCATGTTGGTGGGGGCGATATTGCAATTGTGACACTGATGGTTTATCTAATTTCTTGAGACCTGAAAAATACCAGGACATTACAAATATCCTACAAATTACCCCTTTTTGGAAAGTAGATACCCCTAGGTATTTAGTAAGAGGCATAACAAGTTTTTTGAAGTTCGCATTTTTTTGTCATAATTTTTTGGGAAAATTTAGGAAATTAAAAAAAAAATTTTTTTTTGCACAATTGTGTACCACACTGCAGCATCATATAACTGGTGTGGCAAGTGTTCAGGGACACTGACTGGTGACAGTATGTAAAAAAATTTCACAATTTGATACTTTAAAAAAAAAAAAAGTTTATATATGTAATTTTTTTTTTAAGTATCAAATTATTATATATATATATATGACACCGTGATCAAAGCACTAATGTTACCATAGTACCACTGTACTACTACTGTACACACTATGATACTCACTGTTTCAAATGATCAATTTTTCTCAATGAAATCTCTTCATTCAGTGTGTACTATTGTCATTAGCTGTGATCACATGGTGCAGATGGGCTGTGATTGGCCTTGTTTGTACCATGTGATCACTGTTACCAATCATAGAGATCAACACAATAGTACATACTGAATGGCATTAATGGACACCATCCATTGTGTACAATGGTCATATGTGATCTGCTCCGATTGGTCACAGCGATCACATGGTACCAACAGTGACCCGATACAGTGGTTGACAGATCATGCAGCCCATGGGGCCCCCACAAGGCGCATTCTGGGAGTACATCATATGACATCCACTGAGAACTAGAGCGGTCCCGCCCGGCCTATAGTCAAATGACTATATGAGCTGGTTAAACTTTGACAATAAAACCTGGAAGCTGATTATGATGCAAAGTTGCACTCGTCAGTTTTAGTTAATAATCACCAATGCATCTAGATGGTACATAATATTCTGGAAAGCTGTGAACAATGGTAGTGACAGTGGGAATTATTTACTAAAACTGAAGAGTGCAAAATCTGATGCAACTCTGCATTGAAACCAATCCGCTTCCAGGTTTTATTGTCAAAGCTTAATTGAACAAGCTGAAGTTAGAAGCTGATTGGCTTCCATGCACAGCTGCACCGAATTCTGAGTACATTAGTGTCACGGTGTGGCCGCTGTCCCTGCTCGCTCCCCCCTCCCTCCCCCCTCGCCGGACCCTCTCATCCTGCACACAGCCTTTGAAGCAGGCTGTGCGGGATGGGGGGAGGGGACCCCTGCGGCGAGGATCACGGCCCCCCGGCAATCTAGCCGGAAGGAGCTGTGACCCCCCCGCCAGGAGACCCCAGCGGGGGGGCGCTGGGACGTCTCCGCACGCCCCCGGCAGACGCAGCGCGGGCACAGGGCTTCCCATGCTCTGCGACCACCAGCGACAAAGGCTGCGCTCATGAGAGCTGGCCGGAGTCAAGGGGGCGTGCCTCGTTGCCCCGGCAACGCGGTGCTGGGCCGGCCATTGCTCGGGCAACCTGGAAGCATCCTGCGTGGCTTTAAAAGGCTAGTGCGGGACCAGGCCAGTCTCTCTTCCTTGTGTGTGCCTGCTGGCCACCGCTGCTAGACTGGCAAGCTGCTGGGAGGTCCGGGTGGGGGGACAGGGCCTCCGCAGCCATCCCCACTGAGCACTCTGCAGGAGACCCCCCCCCCAAAGGTCAGGACTATTATCCGCTGCCACTCTGCTCAATACTCCAGGGTTGGGAGTACCCGCTGCCCCTCTGCTAAATACCCCCAGGGTTGGGAGTACCCGCTGCCCCTCTGCTAAATACCCCCAGGGTTGGGAATATCCGCTGCCTATCTGCGGATATTCCCAACTGCTAATATTCCCTATCTGCTAATACTCCAGGGTTGGGAGTACTTGCTGCCCCTCTGCTAATACTCCAGGGTTGGGAATACCCACTGCCACCCCTCTAATACTCTGGGGCCCGGATTACCCGCTGTGCTGCGGGCTGGAACTGCTTTGTTGTGGGCCCCACGATACCCTGCCTAATACTCTGGGGCCCGGATTACCAGCTGTGCTGTGTGCTGGAACTGCTTTGCTGTGGGCCCCATGATACTCTGCTAATACTCTGGGGCCCGGATTACCCGCTGTGCTGTGTGCTGGAACTGCTTTGCTGTGGGCCCCACGATACCCTGCCTAATATTCTGGGGCCCGGATTACCCGCTGTGCTGTGTGCTGGAACTGCTTTGCTGTGCGCCCCCTGATACCCTGCCTACTACTCTGGGGCCCGGGTTATCCGCTCTGCTGTGTGCTGAGGAGGTTCGCCCCCCCCCCTTTCTCTGTCGCCTGCTGTGAGCCAGGACATAGCTGCCGGAGCCATGAGTATCCGCACGCTGCCTACCTCCCTTGAAGCCACCTGCTGCTGAGCGTCCGCAAGCCGCCTACCTCCCTGGAAGCCGCCTGCTGCTGAGTGTCTGCAAGCCACCTACCTCCCTGGAAGCCGCCCACTGCTGAGCGTCTGCAAGCCGCCTACCTCCCTGGAAGCCACCCGCTGCTGAGCGTCCGCAAGCCGCCTACCTCCCTGGAAGCCGCCTGCTGCTGAGTGTCTGCAAGCCACCTACCTCCCTGGAAGCCGCCCACTGCTGAGCGTCTGCAAGCCGCCTACCTCCCTGGAAGCCACCCGCTGCTGAGCGTCCGCAAGCCGCCTACCTCCCTGGAAGCCGCCTGCTGCTGAGTGTCTGCAAGCCACCTACCTCCCTGGAAGCCGCCCACTGCTGAGCGTCCGCAAGCCGCCTACCTCCCTGGAAGCCGCCTGCTGCTGAGTGTCTGCAAGCCACCTACCTCCCTGGAAGCCGCCCACTGCTGAGCGTCTGCAAGCCGCCTACCTCCCTGGAAGCCACCCGCTGCTGAGCGTCTGCAAGCCGCCTACCTCCCTGGAAGCCGCCTGCTGCTGAGCATCTGCAAGCCGCCTATCGTGAGTGCCATGAACTGCGCCTATTGTGTGCTCAGACTACCCTTTCCATGAACTGCCCCTATTGCATGCTCAGACCACCCTTGCCATAAACTGCCCCTATTGTGTGCTCAGACATCCCTTGTTTGTACTGCCCCATGATGCCCAGAGTATAGCTACCTGGACTGCCCCCTGAGGGCTTGAGCCACCGCTACCTGAACCAGACCCCATAGCCAAGATCCCTCTGAGTCCCCGTGAGCCTGATGTTGTTCCTAGAAAGCTGTGTGGGAGCTGTGCTGAGGTCGGACCCCATAGCCAAGATCCCACTGAGTCCCTGTGAGCCTGATGTTGTCCCTAGAAAGCTGTGTGGGAGCTGTGCTGAGGTCAGACCCCATAGCCAAGGTCCCGCTGAGTCCCCGTGAGCCTGATGATGTCCCTAGAAAGCTGTGTGGGAGCTGTGCTGAGGTCAGACCTCATAGTCGAGGTCCCGCTGAGTCCCCATGAGCCTGATGTTGTCCCTAGAAAGCTGTGTGAGAGCTGTGCTGAGGTCAGACCCCATAGCTAAAGTCCCGCTGAGTCCCCGGGAGCCTGATGTTGTCCCTAGAGAGCTGTGTGAAGGTTGTGCTGAGGTCATACCCCATAGCTAAGGTCCCGTTGAGTCCCCGTGAACCCGCTTACCATGAGTGTCCCTACAAGCCGCATGTTGCGGAGTGCCAAGAGCTGCCCCGATTGAGTGCCTCCCATAGTTCAATAAAGCTTTGTGTGTTTACCATCTTCTTTGTGTGTTCTGTCCTGCCTACGCTTCCGTCACAACTAGTTTTAGTAAATCTACCCCAGTGTGTATTGTATCATGGTAAAGGTTGTGATGATGGTACTTGTTTAAATTCTGGGAAGCTGTGCTTCAAATAAAACAGAACTTCTTTGAAAATGCAAAAAAAAAAAAAAAGTCTTATTTTATACAAAATATTTATTAATTATCACTTAAAAACGCAACACTAGTAAAAATCAGCAGCAGCCAAATTAACAACAGATGTCTAATCAAAAATTATGCGATGAGCATTCTCTCAACCATAAGAGATTAAACCCATATTTTGTCTAATATGCTTATTTCCTTGTGGTCATCAGCTCCATCTAGTTGCCAGAATGCTGTACTTTCCTGAATGAGGTATATCAGGAAAATAACAGATTATGGCTAAAAGATGAAGCGATGATCATAGATAATTATCAAATTAGATGAAATATGGAGATAGTTAATTTTGACTGAGCGAATGCTTTGGACATTCATACAGCAATTTATTTTTTAAAAATAGAAATGGACCCCACAATGTTATTACAATAAAGTGTAAACCCACTTTAGTCTGATAATATGAGCCAACACTGTAAAATGGAATACATTAACAAAAAGTATTTATTACCTGCCTTGTTCAAATATGCGAACACAATTTTTTGCTGACTGGGAAATACAGTATAAGGTCATTTCATGTTAATGCAACAGTTGCTGTACAAAACATTTAAAGAGACCCGTTCATGAAAAACTTAAATATTTTAAATGATGGCAGATGAGATCATCCCCTAGCTTTACATAAACCTGCCAGAATGTCAGGGATAGAAATCCCCATTCATCTGTCATTATATCTACATCTATATCTGGGCATTATATCTACCACCCACTCTCACTTTCCATTTTTCCATTTATGTTATATTAAAAGAGAATATCAGGTTTTCTTGCACTTTCAATAATTAGCTTGAGTCAGTTTGGACCAAAACAATTAATTGCATGCAGGACTGGCTGTTGCTTAGACAAAAGACGGTGCGAATTTGCAAGATTACCCCATCAACGCAGACCATGAACAGGGGAATTCCTCTAGCCGAGCAATTGTCATCTCCTAGCAGGGGGTGTGCGGGGGGGGGGGGCATCCCCTCTGGGAGAGACAATGTGATTATTGCTAATGGCTATAGCAGCCATTAGTGATAATCGCCAAGTGAATCTGGCAGGCTGGTTGTACCCAAGTCGGTGCATTCCACTTGACCACACACAGTTCGAGTCTCAGCAGGTTCCTGCTGAATCGTCTGATATTCTAACCATCTATGGCTGGCCTTAGGCTGCGATATTACTGCAGCAGCTTGTGGTAAGTTCAGTAAGTGGCACTGTGTTTCATCAACAGCACGACAGACTATCCCTCAGCTCATGGATATAGACAGAGACCATTGTAATGCATCTCCACCATTTATGGGAAAGCCTTGTATTTTTTCAATGAATACAAGTCCTAAAATGCAAGATAAGTAATAAACATTATGTGCAAATGTATTTCATTGTCCTGGCTTACAATCTCTCAGCTGTCAAAAAAGTGGCCTATTACTTTCAAGCTGCTGACATTTTATAGACAGTATAGCAGGCTCTAAAGCTCTCAGTCCAATCAGTATTGCACACATTTTAACGGAATGCCCTGTTTTCTTATAACTACCACTCACCGTTTTTGCTGTGAATTTATCCTGTTAAAAGTGTAAGGTGGGGTTGCTACTATTAGTTCCTAATGCCCATATCCTTCTAATTTCAAAAACTTGGGCTCTGATGGAGGGTCCCAGAACATTCCAAGTAAACAGTTCTAAGGGTGGCCATAGACGTAGATGGTGATTGGACACACAGGTGCAATCCAAACATCCTCAGCCTAAACAGCCTTAAACATATATAAGCATACTTCTTTACATAGATGTCTTAGGTCAATAGAGAGGGGAATATCAGATGCTGCCAGCATCCCCTTATCAGAAGATAAATGGCAATCAAACTCTTTTTCTACACAGCTGCTCATGCCTATAGGCCTACATAGATATGAGGCACAGAATAGCAGCCATCATCCATGGTGCTGTCATGTGGAATCTTGTGTTGGATTTACAAATAATCACTATTGAAGAGCTTTACAAAAATATATTTAAGCTGATGAATGCACCATGAAAAGTACCCACCTTATCCCTACTTCAAGTAACCAGGTCACTGACTTGGCAATGTACTCTAATAATAGGTATATGTCAGCCAGGAGTTTTAAAATAATTTTCAGACTATGAACTATGGCACAGGTCACTAAATGGCAGACTGCAGTCCAGAGCCAGACTAATGCAGGCCATAGACGGGGAGAAAAACGGCAGATTTTTCTTTTAAAAAACGAAAAATTGGTCGTTCAAGCGGCCGACGTTACCACTAGAGATGAGCGAATCGAACTAGGCGAACCGGAATTCGAGTCGAATTTCAGGAAATATTCGATTCGTGTCGAAACCGAAATTTTGCCTACTTCGGGTGCGCGAATCGAACATTTCCCGATCAGCCGGCAAAAGTGTCCCTGCAGTGAGCTCCGCTATTTCTGACAGTTCTCTGACAGAAGGAACACATGTTTAGCGGTTGAAACATTGTATCTATTAGTTTACATTTAGGATACAGATGTTTCAACCACTGTACATGTGAAGAAGTTGTGAGAGAACTGTCAGAAATAGAGGAACTCTGCACATACACTTTTTGCCGGCTTGGAATTATTCTTCTTTTCATCCTACTTCTTCTTCTTCTTCATCCTCAGAAGAAGAGGATGAGGATGAGGATGAAGAAGAAGAAGAAGAAGAAGAAGAAGAAGAAGAAGAAGAAGAAGTAGGATGAAAAGAAGAATAATTCCAAGCCGGCAAAAAGTGTATGTGCAGAGTTCCTCTATTTCTGACAGTTCTCTCACAGCTTCTTCACATGTACAGCGGTTGAAACATCTGTATCCTAAATGGAAACTAATAGATACAATTTGTATCTATTAGTTTCCATTTAGGATACAGATATTTCAACCGCTGTACATGTGAAGAAGCTGTGAGAGAACTGTCAGAAATAGAGGAACTCTGCACATACACTTTTTGCCGGCATGGAATTATTCTTCTTTTCATTATACTTCTTCTTCTTCTTCTTCTTCTTCTTCTTCTTCTTCTTCTTCTTCTTCCTCATCCTCATCTTCTGAGGATGAGGATGAAGAAGAAGAAGAAGAAGAAGTAGGATGAAAAGAAGAATAATTCCAAGCCGGCAAAAAGTGTATGTGCAGAGTTCCTCTATTCTGCAGATACACTTAGAGGAGCTCTGCAGATACACTTAGAGGAGCTCTGCACATACACTTTTTGCCGGCTTGGAATTAATCTTATTTTCATCCTACTTCTTCTTCTTCTTCTTCTTCTTCTTCTTCATCCTCATCCTCATCCTCAGAAGAAGAAGAGGATGAGGATGAGGATGAAGAAGAAGAAGAAGAAGTAGGATGAAAATAAGAATAATTCCAAAACGGAAAAAAGTGTATGTGCAGAGCTCCTCTAAGTGTATCTGCAGAGCTCCTCTAAGTGTATCTGCAGAATAGAGGAACTCTGCACATACACTTTTTGCCGGAAACCGCTGTATGGAGTGAATGTCCCAGAACTGTCAGAAATAGACTATTTATGACAGTTCTGGGACATTCACTGCATACAGCTGTTTTAACCGCTGTATGGAGGGAATGTCATGGAACTGTCAGAAATAGACTATTAATGACAGTTGTGGGACTGTCCTTCCATACAGCGGTTGAAACATTGTATGTATTTGTTTCCATAAATGGATCCATTTATGGAAACAAATACATACAATGTTTCAACCGCTGTATGGAAGGACAGTCCCACAACTGTCATTAATAGTCTATTTCTGACAGTTCCATGACATTCCCTCCATACAGCGGTTAAAACAGCTGTATGGAGTGAATGTCCCAGATCTATCAGAAATAGACTATTTATGACAGTTCTGGGACATTCACTGCATACAGCTGTTTTAACCGCTGTATGGAGGGAATGTCATGGAACTGTCAGAAATAGACTATTAATGACAGTTCTGGGACTGTCCTTCCATACAGCGGTTGAAACATTGTATGTATTTGTTTCCATAAATGGATCCATTTATGGAAACAAATACATACAATGTTTCAACCGCTGTATGGAAGGACAGTCCCATAACTGTCATTAATAGTCTATTTCTGACAGTTCCATGACATTCCCTCCATACAGCGGTTAAAACAGCTGTATGGAGTGAATGTCCCAGATCTGTCAGAAATAGACTATTTATGACAGTTCTGGGACATTCACTGCATACAGCTGTTTTAACCGCTGTATGGAGGGAATGTCATGGAACTGTCAGAAATAGACTATTAATGACAGTTGTGGGACTGTCCTTCCATACAGCGGTTGAAACATTGTATGTATTTGTTTCCATAAATGGATCCATTTATGGAAACAAATACATACAATGTTTCAACCGCTGCATGGAAGGACAGTCCCAGAACTGTCATTAATAGTCTATTTCTGACAGTTCCATGACATTCCCTCCATACAGCGGTTAAAACAGCTGTATGGAGTGAATGTCCCAGATCTGTCAGAAATAGACTATTTATGACAGTTCTGGGACATTCACTGCATACAGCTGTTTTAACCGCTGTATGGAGGGAATGTCATGGAACTGTCAGAAATAGACTATTAATGACAGTTCTGGGACTGTCCTTAAATGCAGCGGTTGAAACATTGTATGTAAATGTTTCCATAAATGGATCCATTTATGGAAACAAATACATACAATGTTTCAACCGCTGTATGGAAGGACAGTCCCAGAACTGTCATTAATAGTCTATTTCTGACAGTTCCATGACATTCCCTCCATACAGCGGTTAAAACAGCTGTATGGAGTGAATGTCCCAGATCTGTCAGAAATAGACTATTTATGACAGTTCTGGGACATTCACTGCATACAGCTGTTTTAACCGCTGTATGGAGGGAATGTCATGGAACTGTCAGAAATAGACTATTAATGACAGTTCTGGGACTGTCCTTCAATGCAGCGGTTGAAACATTGTATGTAAATGTTTCCATAAATGGATCCATTTATGGAAACAAATACATACAATGTTTCAACCGCTGTATGGAAGGACAGTCCCAGAACTGTCATTAATAGTCTATTTCTGACAGTTCCATGACATTCCCTCCATACAGCGGTTAAAACAGCTGTATGGAGTGAATGTCCCAGATCTGTCAGAAATAGACTATTTATGACAGTTCTGGGACATTCACTGCATACAGCTGTTTTAACCGCTGTATGGAGGGAATGTCATGGAACTGTCAGAAATAGACTATTAATGACAGTTGTGGGACTGTCCTTCCATACAGCGGTTGAAACATTGTATGTATTTGTTTCCATAAATGGATCCATTTATGGAAACAAATACATACAATGTTTCAACCGCTGCATGGAAGGACAGTCCCACAACTGTCATTAATAGTCTATTTCTGACAGTTCCATGACATTCCCTCCATACAGCGGTTAAAACAGCTGTATGGAGTGAATGTCCCAGATCTGTCAGAAATAGACTATTTATGACAGTTCTGGGACATTCACTGCATACAGCTGTTTTAACCGCTGTATGGAGGGAATGTCATGGAACTGTCAGAAATAGACTATTAATGACAGTTCTGGGACTGTCCTTCCATGCAGCGGTTGAAACATTGTATGTATTTGTTTCCATAAATGGATCCATTTATGGAAACAAATACATACAATGTTTCAACCGCTGCATGGAAGGACAGTCCCAGAACTGTCATTAATGGAAACAAATACATACAATGTTTCAACCGCTGCATGGAAGGACAGTCCCAGAACTGTCATTAATAGTCTATTTCTGACAGTTCTATGACATTCCCTCCATACAGCGGTTGAAACCGCTGTATGGAGTGAATGTCCCAGAACTGTCAGAAATAGACAGAAACTGTCACAGAACTGTCCTTCTTCTCATCCTTCTCCTTCTTCTCATCCTTCTTCTCATCCTTCTTCTCATCCTTCTCCTTCTTCTCATCCTTCTCCTTCTTCTCATCCTTCTCCTTCTGCTCATCCTTCTTCTCATCCTTCTCCTTCTTCTCATCCTTCTCCTTCTCCTTCTTCTCATCCTTCTCCTTCTCCTTCTTCTCATCCTTCTTCTTCTGCTTCTCCTTCTCCTTCTTCTCATCCTTCTCCTTCTTCTCATCCTTCTCCTTCTTCTCATCCTTCTCCTTCTCCTTCTTCTCTTCCTTCTCCTTCTCCTTCTCATCCTTCTCCTTCTTCTTCTTCTCATCCTTTTTCTTCTCATCCTTCTCCTTCTCCTTCTTCTCATCCTTCTCCTTCTTCTCATCCTTCTCCTTCTTCTCATCCTTCTCCTTCTTCTCATCATTCTCCTTCTTCTCATCCTTCTCCTTCTTCTCATCCTTCTTCTTCTCATCCTTCTCCTCCTTCTTCTCATCCTTCTTCTCATCCTTCTTCTTCTCATCCTTCTCCTTCTTCTCATCCTTCTCCTTCTCCTTCTTCTCATCCTTCTCCTTCTTCTCATCCTTCTCCTTCTTCTCATCCTTCTCCTTCTCCTTCTTCTCTTCCTTCTCCTTCTTATCATCCTTCTCCTTCTTCTCATCATTCTCCTTCTTCTCATCCTTCTCCTTCTTCTCATCCTTCTTCTCATCCTTTTCCTTCTTCTCATCCTTCTTCTTCTCATCCTTCTCCTTCTTCTCATCCTTCTTCTTCTCATCCTTCTCTTTCTTCTCATCCTTCTCCTTCTCCTTCTTCTCATCCTTCTCCTTCTCCTTCTTCTCATCCTTCTCCTTCTTCTCATCCTTCTCCTTCTTCTCATCCTTCTTCTTCTCATCCTTCTCCTTCTCATCCTTCTCCTTCTCCTTCTTCTCATCCTTCTCCTTCTCCTTCTTCTCATCCTTCTCCTTCTCCTTCTTCTCATCCTTCTCCTTCTTCTCATCCTTCTCCTTCTTCTCATCCTTCTCCTTCTCCTTCTTCTCATCCTTCTCCTTCTCCTTCTTCTCATCCTTCTCCTTCTCCTTCTCCTTCCTCATCTCCAAGGGCATTTAAATTAAAGGTACAGTGTTCTGCACTAATTTAAAGGCTCTCTGAAGCCTAGAAACCCTTTAAATAAGTCATCTTCGTAGCGGAGAAATTCGCATCGAATCGAATTTCACACTGGAATTCGCCGAATCAGCCGAATCGAATTTTTCATTTCTTCGCTCATCTCTAGTTACCACCAATGGTAAAAAAAATCGGCCGATTTTCATCCCGTCTACAGCCGGCAAAAAGTGTCCCTGCAGAGAGCTCTGCTATTTCTTTGACAGTTCCTTGACATTTACAGAGGTTGCAACAATGTATCTATTTGTATCCATTTAGGATACAGATGTATTTATTCGGAAACAAATAGATACAATGTTGCAACCTCTGTAAATGTCAAGGAACTGTCAAAGAAATAGCGGAGCTCTCTGCAGGGACACTTTTTGCCGGACTGGAATTCCTATTTTTCATCCTTCTTCTTCTCCTTCTTCATCATCATCCTCTTCTTCTTCATCATCATCATCATCCTCTTCTTCTACTTCTTCATCATCATCATCATCATCATCATCATCCTCTTCTTCTTCTTTTTCTTCATCATCATCCTCTTCTTCTACTTCATCATCATCATCCTCCTCCTCTACTTCTTCTTCTTCTTCTTCTTTTTCATCATCATCATCCTCTTCTTCTTCATCATCATCCTCTTCTTCTTCTACTTCTTCATCATCATCCTCTTCTTCATCTTCTTCTACTTCTTCATCATCATCCTCTTCTTCATCTTCTTCTACTTCTTCATCATCATCCTCTTCTTCATCTTCTTCTACTTCTTCATCATCATCCTCTTCATCTTCTTCTTCTGCTTCGTCATCATCATCCTCTTCTTCTACTTCATCATCGTCATCATCATCCTCTTCTTCGTCATCTCCTCTTCTTCTTCTTCTTCTTCTTCTTCTTCTTCTTCGTCTTCTTCTTCTTCTTCTTCTTCGTCTTCTTCTTCTTCCTCTTCCACTTCTTCGTCATCTTCTTCTTCTACTTCTTCGTCATCCTCTTCTTCTTCTACTTCATTGTCTTCTACTTCATCCTCTTCTTCTTCCTCTTCTTCTTCATCCTCTTCTTCATCTTCTACTTCTTCGTCATCTTCATCCTCTTCTTCTTCTTCTACTTCATCGTCATCCTCTTCTTCATCATCATCATCATCATCTTCTACTTCATCCTCTTCTTCTTCCTCTTCTTCTTGTCTTCCTCTTGCAGGTCACTGCTCATGCGCAGATTTTTTATCGGTAAAAAATCGGCCGATTAGCCCATTATTGCCGCGAAAATCGGCCGATCGGCCGATTTTTTTCCAACTCTCCCGATTAAAAAAAACGGCCAAAATACCAAAAAACGGCCGAACAAATAGCCCACTAACGATCCGAAAATTGGCCGATTTTATTTTCGGCCGAAAAATTGGCCGATTTTCGACCCATCTATGGCCTGCATAAGTGACAGTCCTATCCAGACCGTGGCTTTGCCACTGCCACAGCTGGCCACCGATGTCATGCTCACAGCGGGTGGGGGGCTGCAGATCGGAACAGAGGGTGGGAGTCTTTTCCTATTAACAAGCCAGGTAATCACGCATGCTAACATAATATCTTGGGCATTTTCCATCCTCAGTCCTGATCTGCAGCTCTCCCCACCCGCTGTGAGGATGACATTGGTGGCTGGGCAGGACCCTTGGGAGAGGATACCCCAGGATAATTAGTACTTCTGGCCTGCCAAAGGTACCCTAAAACTGTACAGGGGAGGCTTGCATTAAAAGGGGCTCAGAGATATGAATGGGGAACAGAGGACACTGTGGGACTGCTGTAAAGAGGGGATTGTGATGTAAAGGGGACTACAGTATGCAAGGTACACTGAAGACAATGATGTACATGGGGCACCGTGATGTGTTCTAGCGCTAAAGAGATTCGGACCTCTGCCAGTAGGAAATTTTGCTGACCGGACCTCCATTAAGTTTATTTCAAGACCTCTGACCTATGGCAATGAAAACACAAGTTGAGACTACCTCAGTTTACCTGAGGAAAAGTTGGGTTCTTGTCACTCAACTGTCAGGAGTAGCCAGCCAAAGCTGTGCATACCACACGGTCTCAGTGAACAGAGAAAGGAGAGGAATGGGGAGTCATGACGTCCAGAGCAATTACAAGACTCCGGAGCACAAAAAAATACACAGACATCTTATCCCCTATCTCTGCAGGTTCCAGACTGTTCAGTCTAGTAAGAGCATGTATGCACCATCACTACAGTAACACTTCATGGTATATTATGTTCATGACAATATTATGGAGACCTGAATATATAAAAAAAAAAAAAAGCATTTGAGTCTATATCATAAGAAGGCGGCACAATTTGCATAGATAGAACTCATTATAGAAGAGAGCTCGCTCCTACTACCACCATTGGCAACTGCAGGAATTTCAGAAAATGTTTCATTTTATTGCAAAAAAACAAAATGTAGTGCTTAGTACTCTCATATGAAAGGATCCAATGGTACGCAGCTAACAGATTTCCAGCTGCTCATAAATTCTCACACCCTTCATTCTCTACCAGCACTTGGTCATTTTTCTTCAGCAGCTAAAAGATGAGAGATTTCTGGCTTTTGTGACTCCCAGTACAAATCATCAGTATAAAACATAAAATAAAACACATGAAAAGCAAGTTACAGAGACAAATATAATAATCTATGTAATTAAGCAGAGAGGATTGAAGCAAATATTTTGCTTCCCAAAAACAGCTACACACTCATCCCTTACATATATACAATAAACAAATTGATGTAAAAAAAGTAGCATCCTGTCATTTCAGGTCCAAAAACAATATCTGCAACATAGTCGGTATGGGGCTGAAACAGCCACCATCCTCATCCTGGTGATGCTTCATCACTGAAGCTACATTGCTAAATATGTAAGTCCAATGGAGTAAGGCTCCATGAACACTGCAGCTGATAAACTCACGTTTAGCTTTTCTGCATTTTTTTTTCAGCAGCACCTGAACTCTCCCTAATGTTTTCTTATGTGTCCATGTACACTATGTCGTTTACAGGCAGTTGAGTTTACAGTCGTTTTTTTGAACGCACCAAACTTGCGTTCAGGAGTAGATTTTATCAGTGTTTCAAATGCCAAACGCTTGTAAATGCGGCTAACTGCATTTATAAGCGTTTTGAAATTTTATGTAACTCTTCCATTTCCAGATGCTGTCCAGAGCCTTTTTTCATTATGAAAGATGCATGCAAAGCGTTTTCCCGGTACACAAATGGACCTGGTACACCATACTTTGAGGTTGCGCATGAAAGAAAATATGTTAGACACTGCTGCAATAATTTCCGCACAGAAATGAGCTGGAACACATCAAAACACCACAAAAAAAAAGACAGCTAATCTCAACAAATACTGCTCTCTCTGCTTCTACTCTCTCTATTTCTCTCAAACAGTCTGAAATAGTTAATAATTTACCATTTTCCAGTGCATTCTAGGCATTTGGGTGGTTCTCCTGTGTTTATCTTTAAAAAACACTTCTGAACGCAAACGTTCATAAACACAGCTAAACACGCATAAATGCGATATGCAAATGCGGCAAAACTGATGTTTTTTAACCTGCATTTTCCTGCTGTCAATTTCCAGCGTTCAGAAGAGTTCTCCAAATGCACCATGTACATGGAGCCTAACAGTGCAGAACAGCATCACATCATTTAGTTTAGGTTTCAGTCTATTATGATATGTGCAGTAGAACTATATTGGCATGCTCGGGTTATTAGACCAGAGATACAATAAACACATTCTACTGCTATAGACAATGCCAAGACCTAGTGTCCAAAATTCAATGTGCCAAAGAACAAGTCGCCTAGGCCTGTAATAAAAATAAATATTCAATGTCATAGTCACATATGCATATGACTACCCTTATTTATTAACAAAAAGTGCTATTATATACATAAACTATAATATATAGAATATTATCACAGCCACTTAGTTACCACTTTTACCAGGTTTACCTTAATGTTAAAAACTGATTTCTGATGTTTTGTTTTATATCACATCGTTTCTGTGACATCACGTATTAAAGGGCAAAATGTACTCTGCTGAGCAACCAACACTCATTCTCCCGCATGTTCCAAAGATTTCCGACAACTAACGGGTGCTAAAACAAGGAGGAGAGTCTACCATGTTTTATAAGCAGGCTATGACAATGTCCCCAGTGATGCTTATGATAGCATGTATGTTTGTATAGCCATTCTCACATCTCCTTATAGCTTCTGTGCAGTTCACTTTTTCAGTCTGTCAGGTGTGTCAGAAATCCATGAAATCCCTATAGATAGGTTAGTGGCCACCAGTATAATTGTTCATCATTGCCTGCTGTAGTGCTCACAGTGCTGATACTGTGTTTGGTCTGAAGTCAGTGGTAGAGGTGTGCATGCTGGCATACAGCTTTTTCTGTGAGCGCAGGAGAGGAGTCTGTGTGTCCACATCCCGACAACCTCTTTGTTTTAAGCTCCGTAGCATGTGTTGTGTCCATCCGTATGCTAAGCAGTTAATAAATCCGGGAGAGACTGCTGTAATGGCCTAAAAAACAACAACATATTTTAACATGAGGAATGAATTATTGTAATAATATCAAGCAGACTTTTCACATGAAACACAAAATGAGAATATTAAATAGCAGAACAGCCACATGACATAGCCGAGTATCTGGTGTGCAGAGCTTGTTCGAATGAGAAAAAAAAGTTGAATATATCAGAGCAATGCTAAAAAGGCGTATTAAACTATCATGGGGTACTTTTGGTGCCTGGGTGGTGCCGTTGGGACTTTTCCAATATGGATACTTGTTGTGAGTCAGACAGGGACAGGCACCTACCATTTCAGAAGGTTAGTGATAACCGTTTAGATATCTTTCTCAATACAGGTTTCCCTTAAATTGATCCAGTCACTAAAAATACAAATGAAAGTTCATATGTTACCTGTGCAGAAGATGATAGTAAATACCTCTACTGCTGTCTGAGCCCCTGAATGCAGCTTTGATGAAGAAGAAACACCACACTAAAGTTTTACTAAACTCACAACAGTAAAATCAGTCTGTATATTCAGTAAAGCATGCTTGTTATGCTCACTGTGGAATCCAAGGGGATAGTCCTCCTCATTGTGTATAAAGACTGTTTCATCCGGTCTTCTCTGATCCTCCCCTTCCTCTACTGTCCCCAACTCATCTGCTGATAGTACAGAGCTCTACGAGTCACTATGCACATGTTCAGTTTAGTGTGTATTTCCAAAGAATTTTTTTTTTCTTTGGGAGAGTACATGTGATCAGCACAGGGCAATCAGCACTGTCTAAACAGAGGGTCATGGGTTATGCAGCCTCATAGGACAGTCAGGACAGAATGAAAACTCCTTCTACAAGCTTTAACATGTGCTCATCCAGGCACTGATAGAAGTCACAAGACTGTTATACACTGCTGATGAGAAATGGTATTTGTCAGTTTATTAAAATAATAATATTCTATAAAAAATAAAGTATTAATGCAGCGCTTATACTGAAACAAATGATGTTCAAAATAAATAAACACATAAAAAGTCCAAATGATTCAGTCCATTTTTGTGATCACCACGTGAAATTAATTCATAATCATATTCATATTTGATTTTCCAATAATCTCCACGTGAATAATAGTGAAAAAAAATTAAGATGTGTCATGCTCCTCTCTTAGGGTATCTTGCTTACTACTACTCATGTGATCACTGATTGGCCACTCAGTGATCACATGATTGGGACCTCACACAAAGGTCCCATAAAGCAATCGGTGTACGGCTCCCAGGGAGCGCGCACAGCCTGAAAATGCGGGCGGCGTTTATGAACGGGAACCCTCTCCGTTTATGTACATGGGTCGGACGGGAGCAGTGCAGGAGCAGGTTGGTTAAAACAGCTTTGCTATTGAGGAATTAATGGCTGACAGGCTCAGCACGTTTTTCTCTATCTTAGGGACACACTGAAATTCATATGTTAGCTCCAAGCCATGGTATTCAGTAAACTATTGTGCATGGGCAAAAAAACCTGATTTAATCCAGTTATATGTAGAAATGTTAGGGACATCATAAATTACCTTGTAAGATCTATATAATCTCCATATCTGGACATGGAATATAAAGTTCATTAGCATGCAGACAACTTTCTATATAGGGCTACTGACAGTTACTTAAAGATCTAGAGGGCAGCACAGGGGCTAATTTGTTAGCACTTCCGCCTGGCAGTACTAGGGTCGTCAGTTCGAATCCCAACCATGGCACCACCTGCCTGAAGTTTGCTTGTTCTCCCTGTGCCTGTGTGGGTTTCCTCTGGGTATTCCGGTTTCCTCCCATACTCCAAAGACATTCTGGTAGGTAATTTGTCCCTAGTATTTGTATGAATGTGAGTTAGGGACCTTAGATTGTACACTCCTTGAGGCTTAGGGACCAATGTGAATGTTCAACATATATGTAAAGCGCTCCGTAAATTGATGGCACTATATAAGTACCTGTAATAAATTAATAATAATAAATGATGCATCTTAAACAAAAAAAAAAAAAAAACAACAGTACAAGCCGTTATCTCCTATCATAAACAACACGTTGGGAATTCATTATTTTATATTTCCACAGAATTATGCATAGGTAGGAACACAGGTAAAACATTAATGGGAAATTATCACCAGCTAAGGGAAAATCAAAAAATAAATATTAACTAACCTGAATGCAAAAAAGAAATATGTATAATGCAATTGTTCCTTTGTAGTCAGTCAGCTTTAAAAAAGCTAGGAGAACAGCTGTAAATGAAGACAGACAAAGTGAAACATACACAGATATCTTTCCCTCTTGTATTGAACTGTATTGTTGCTGTATTGTCTCCCGTTATATTGTAAAGCGCTGAGCAAACTGTTGGCGCTATATAAATCCTGTATAATAATAATATCTTAATAATCACTTGTTCAACTATGGCACTTAGAAATATGAACATATATTGTACATAACTATGTAGCAGAGAGTGCATATTCTACGACTTGTTCATTTAAAGGCTTATTCCAATATGATTTCTTTCTTTGGAAGATGATGATGTATTTAATGTCTCAAAAGCTTGACTAGTGCACCAGAGATCGGTTCATCCAGATCCCCCTACCTATAACTTCTACTTAAAGAAAAACATGACACCAATTTGGAGTAAAATGGCCAACGCGACCTTTTATTAACAAACACGTTTTAAACATCAAACCATTCCTTATAACAGAAAAACATACAGATTTGTTGTTGGTCTTCAAAGGCACCATCCAAAAATGATCTGAAATGCACCTGCGGACCCCATATAACACCAGGCCTCCAGCCGCAACCAACCAGCTCGGAGACAACCTTACTGTCCGCAGTGCAGCACCACCACCTTCCAGTTAAACCTTGGTTAACTGGAATGTCCCCGGGCACACCATACCACCGATGGGTCCCACACCATTCTCTGTACCTCCAAGATAATACCCGCCTCCAAAGGCCAACAACCGCCCATGAAACGCATAACCCCCATTCCCCTTAGAGGAACCCAATACTCACTAAATAGGGAGGGTGGGAGGGAAGCTCACTCACCAACGTCCAGCTCCGACTGACTGCCCCCACCCAGGACACCCCACCCAAAGGTGCCAAAGAGACCACCCACGCTCTCCCTCTACCAACCAGCTCCCCTCCTATATATTTTCAAACCCCCTGGCACTGACTTAACCCTTTCTAGTCTTCCTTCCCACTCTAGGCCTAGTCATGCCTGCCCTGCGCTACTTCTTTTCTTTCTTTTACGCTACGGGCATTACTTTTCAGCTTGGCCTCCCACTTTCTACAACCTTTACATTGGAATTTCATTGTCCTCACTGATTTCTACACTTATTTTTGAACTATAGAAGGGGCTGCAGGAAAAGTGAGACTGCATGGGTGATTGGCTGCTGGAATCCTCTACAGCAGGGGTCCTCAATCTTTTTAAACAGGGGGCCAGTTCACTGACCTTCACAGTATTGGGGGTCGGACTATAGTTTGAAAAAAATATGAACAAATTCCTATGCACACCACACATATCTTATTTGTTGTGCAAAAAAACAGTAAAAAAAAATACAATATTTAAAATGCACTGTACACTGTACCGTACTGGACACTGCAATGCACCGTACTCATAATGCACTGGACTCCGCTATGCACTGTACACTGTAACGCACTGGACATCGCAATGCACCGTACTCTGTAACGCACTGGACACTGCAATGCACCGTACACTGTAACACACTGGACACCGCAATGCACCGTACTCTGTAACGCACTGGACTCCGCAATGCACCGTACTCTGTAACGCACTGGACACCGCAATGCACCATACACTGTAACACACTGCACACCGCCATGCACCGTACACTGTAATGAACTGGACACCGCAATGCACCGTACACTGTAATGAACTGGACACCGCACTGCACCGTACACTGTAATGAACTGGACACCGCAATGCACCGTACACTGTAATGAACTGGACACCGCAATGCACCGTACACTGTAACGCACTGGACACCGCAATGCACCATACACTGTAATGAACTGGACACCGCAATGCACCATACACTGTAATGAACTGGACACCGCAATGCACCGTACACTGTAATGAACTGGACACCGCAATGCACCGTACACTGTAATGAACTGGACACCGCAATGCACCGTACACTATAATGTACTGGACACCGCAATGCACCGTACACTGTAACGCACTGGACACCGCAATGCACCGTACACTGTAACGCACTGGACTCCGCAATGCACCGTACTCTGTAACGCACTGCACACCGCAATGCACCGTACTCATAATGCACTGCACACCGCCATGCACCGCACTCTGTAATGAACTGGACACCGCAATGCACCGTACACTGTAATGAACTGGACACCGCAATGCACCGTACACTGTAATGAACTGGACACCGCACTGCACCGTACACTGTAATGAACTGGACACCGCAATGCACCGTACACTCTAATGAACTGGACACCGCAATGCACCGTACACTGTAACGCACTGGACACCGCAATGCACCGTACACTGTAATGAACTGGACACCGCCATGCACCGTACTCTGTAATGAACTGGACACCGCAATGCACCGTACACTGTAATGAACTGGACACCGCAATGCACCGTACACTGTAACGCACTGGACACCGCAATGCACCGTACACTGTAACGCACTGGACTCCGCAATGCACCGTACACTGTAACGCACTGGACACCGCAATGCACCGTACACTGTAACACACTGCACACCACAATGCACCATACACTGTAATGCACTGGACACCGCAATGCACCGTACACTGTAACGCACTGGACACCGCAATGCACCGTACACTGTAACGCACTGGACACCGCAATGCACCGTACACTGTAACACACTGCACACCACAATGCACCATACACTGTAATGCACTGGACACCGCAATGCACCGTACTCTGTAACGCACTGGACACCGCAATGCACCGTACACTGTAATGCACTGGACACCGCAATGCACCGTACTCTGTAACGCACTGGACACCGCAATGCACCGTACTCTGTAACGCACTGGACACCGCAATGCACCGTACACTGTAACACACTGCACACCGCAATGCACTGTACTATGTAACGCACTGAACACCGCTATGCACTGTAGTCTGTAATGCACTGGACACCACAATGCACTGTACACTGTAATGCACTGGACACCGCAATGCACTGTACTCTGTAACGCACTTGACACCAAAATGGACTGTACACTGTAACGCACATGACACTGAAATGTACTGTAGCTGGTGCCTGGTGTGCTCTCCTCCTCCTCTCCTGTTGCTCCTCTGGCTGCAGCAGTTGAATCATGGGTTTCCAGGCTGCTGCTTGCTGGGTTCTTGCAGCCAAGGACCCAGCAAGCAGCCTAGCTATTTGCCTGCTGGCACCGTTTTGTTTTTTTAGCAGCTGGCTCGGCGGGCCAGTTAAATGTCTTTGGTGGGCCGTATCTGGCCTGCAGGCCGTAGTTTGAGGACCCCTACTCTACAGGATACATAATTCAGACGAACTGACTTCACCATTAATAAAATTTTAGTTATAGTAGGACTGATGCTTTACACACAGGCTCTATAGCTCAGTTATTATAAAATAGGCTTGATATTAACATTTATAAAATGAAAATCTAAAATAAAATTATTTTAAAATTTGGCTTAATATTTTGTGCTTTATATGGTTTACATTTAATATATAATGTCACCAAATGAGTGTGAGCTATGGTGTTCTACCCATTACATATTTATTGGTTCATCTTGGTTGATTGAGTTAAAATGTAAAGCAGTATTAAACCCAAAGGCAAAAAAATCTTTTATATTGCAGTTTATTACCGGTAATTCTAAGATGTGATGGCTGCATTAGTATTCTTTTTTAGGCTTTTTTTTCTAAATTTTCACTTGTTGAAAACAAGTCTGTCCGGACAAGATAGCAGTTAGAGGGTTAAATCAAACTGTTTAACAATAGCAGGGTGGCTTACAATGGTCATTTTTTTTCCTTTATGTAAACCTTTATCTCAAAAGGAAAAAAACTGTTGCTGTACCTGTTAAATAGTGTTAGCTGGAGTTCTGCTTGAATTTGTTAGTTAAATCCATCTATATCTGCTAATACATGCAACACTATCCTCTCTCTGTGTTAATTCCATAAGGTAAACTTAGATATGCTTTTTATATTCAAACCCTAATGATCTCCCTATGCACCTAGGATTTTGGCCTCCTAAATTATCTTAATTAAAGATTCTTAATTAAAGACTTAAAGTGTTACTAAACCCACAACAGTAAAATCAGTCTGTATATGCAGTAAAGCATGATTGATATACTCACTGTAGTACCTAAGGGATTAATCCTCTGCATTGTGTAAAAACACTATTCGATTCTGACTTCTCTGATCCTCCCCTTTTTCCAGTGTCCCCCTCTTATCTCCTGATATGGAATATGGTGTGGAGTCACTCTGCACATGCTAAGTTTGGTGTGTATTGCTAGAGAGGTTTTTTTTTTCCTTTGGAGAGTACATGTGATCTGCACAGGGTCAATCAGAGGTTAGGGGTTCTGCATCCTCCTAGAGCAAAATTAAAACTAATCCTACAAGCTTTAACCAGTGCTCGGCTGGACACTTATAGAAGTCACAAAACTGCTCTAAATGCTGATGAGAAAAGGTATTGAGCAGTTTATATTTACTAAAATAATTGCACTTCCATGTTCCGTGTACTGTGGGAGACCAGATATAGTGAATGTAGGGTCCTGGGTTTAGTAACACTTTAAAGGCTACCTCCCTGAACACAAAACAAATGTAAATTTACATTGAAGGATTTGATCATATCCTAGAGCAGTGATGGCGAACCCGTGGCACGCGTGCCACAGCCAGCACGCCGAGCCTTATCTGTGGGCACGCCAGGAGATTCCAGCGGCGCGCTGTCTTCCCGGCTGTAGTGTGCGTGACAGCCGGGTCCCAAGTGCGCATGCACAAGAAGCAGTGCTCTTTGTGAATGGTAAGGCGGTACCTGGGACACATGACAGATCCCAGAAGCCGCCGGACCAATCACAAAGCGCAGCGCTTCTCGCGCATGCACACTGGGCATCCGGCTGTCCGACGAGCGCCCACACTACAGAAGCCGGGAAGACAGCGCGCGGCTGGATAAAGGAACAGGTAAGATAAAAAAAAACTCTGCGGAAGTAAGAGCGGGTACCTGTCAAATTCAGGTACCCGCTCCCCCTCCCTCCCCAAAGGTCAGCAGTCATCTCTGTACTGTCCGCAGTCTCTGGTCATCCCTGTGCTGTCCGCAGTCTCTGGTCATCCCTGTGCTGTCCGCAGTCTCTGGTCATCTCCTGTACTGTGTCCGCAGTCTCTGGTCATCCCTGTACTATGTCCGCAGTCTCTGGTCATCTCCTGTACTGTGTCCGCAGTCTCTGGTCATCCCCTGTACTGTCCGCAGTCTCTGGTCATCTCCTGTACTGTCCGCAGTCTCTGGTCATCCCTGTGCTGTCCGCAGTCTCTGGTCATCCCTGTACTGTGTCCGCAGTCTCTGGTCATCTCCTGTACTGTGTCTGCAGTCTCTGGTCATCCCTGTACTGTGTCCGCAGTCTCTGGTCATCTCCTGTACTGTGTCCGCAGTCTCTGGTCATCCCTGTACTGTGTCCGCAGTCTCTGGTGATCCCTGTACTGTGTCCGCAGTCTCTGGTCATCTCCTGTACTGTCCGCAGTCTCTGGTCATCTCCTGTACTGTGTCCGCAGTCTCTGGTCATCCCTGTACTGTGTCCGCAGTCTCTGGTCATCCCTGTACTGTGTCCGCAGTCTCTGGTCATCCCTGTACTGTCCGCAGTCTCTGGTCATCCCTGTACTGTGTCCGCAGTCTCTGGTCATCCCTGTACTGTCCGCAGTCTCTGGTCATCTCCTGTACTGTCCGCAGTCTCTGGTCATCTCCTGTACTGTTCGCAGTCTCTGGTCATCTCCTGTACTGTGTCCGCAGTCTCTGGTCATCTCCTGTACTGTGTCCGCAGTCTCTGGTCATCTCCTGTACTGTCCGCAGTCTCTGGTCATCTCCTGTACTGTCCGCAGTCTCTGGTCATCCCTGTACTGTGTCCGCAGTCTCTGGTCATCCCTGTACTGTGTCCGCAGTCTCTGGTCATCTCCTGTACTGTGTCCGCAGTCTCTGGTCATCCCTGTACTGTCCGCAGTCTCTGGTCATCTCCTGTACTGTGTCCGCAGTCTCTGGTCATCCCTGTACTGTGTCCGCAGTCTCTGGTCATCCCTGTACTGTCCGCAGTCTCTGGTCATCCCTGTACTGTGTCTGCAGTCTCTGGTCATCCCTGTACTGTGTCTGCAGTCTCTGGTCATCCCTGTACTGTGTCTGCAGTCTCTGGTCATCCCTGTACTGTGTCCGCAGTCTCTGGTCATCCCTGTACTGTCCGCAGTCTCTGGTCATCCCTGTACTGTCCGCAGTCTCTGGTCATCTCCTGTACTGTTCGCAGTCTCTGGTCATCTCCTGTACTGTGTCTGCAGTCTCTGGTCATCTCCTGTACTGTGTCCGCAGTCTCTGGTCATCTCCTGTACTGTGTCCGCAGTCTCTGGTCATCTCCTGTACTGTCCGCAGTCTCTGGTCATCCCTGTACTGTCCGCAGTCTCTGGTCATCCCTGTACTGTTAATTAGTTTGCACTACTGTACGAGTTGTTTTTTCTAAACCAAAAGCTCGATATTCAGGTTTCATTGCAGTGTTGGCACTTTGAAAGAAATAAGTTGGTTTTGGGTTGCAGTTTGGGCACTCGGGCTCAAAAAGGTTCGCCATCACTGTCCTAGAGCATAAAAAACTTGAAAAAACCTAATAGAGACAAAAAACAAAATTAATTTGTCTAAATTGACTGATGTGTACAGACTACAGTGGGTGGTAAGAGTTTGGGCCTTTATGTAGTCCCAGGTGTCTACTTTGTACAGGAAGCGTTCCCAACATTGCTCTTTTAAGTTAGTCCATTAGTTTAGCAGGCAGCCATGAGATAAAGGAGAACTGTTTACTGTGATCACACAAAAAATGATCAATTATACTCCTTGGCAAACATCCTTGCTATATGAAGAAACTGGGAGCTGGCTAATAAAAGTCTACACGTAAGAGACTCACCTGGCAAGCAACAGAGAAAGAAGATGGCGGGGAAGAGCAGAAGGCTCCAGCTCATTACTTTAATCACTGCCCATTGTTGGTCTTCGATGAAGCCTGCTGTCGCTAGGTGCCTTTGAACAACAACCTGCGAACATGCTGCGATCACCTAGAATTAGACATCAATCAGTCTTTGGCTTTTATGTGGTCAATAAAATCAACATTAACGATGAGAAAATGCTGGCCATTTTACATAAACCAATTAAATTGGCCTTTGATATATATTTAGCATTTTAGTCTTTCTCTTTTTAAAAGACATGGATCGAATCTCGGCCAGTTCAGGAAGGATCTATGTATGGCTGGTAAGTGTTTGAATTTATCACAATGCTTTACTGCTGTCTGTGCCTTCTAGACCTGGTGACAACTGCTGTCTACATTTTTTGTATGGGTGCCACAGGGACAGGAAGTGAGGGAGAATCTTTCTAATAGGGTTCCAAAGAGAAATAAAAATCTTATAGAAATTATCCTGTAACTCTTTCCCACTCTAAATCAAAATCCCTGCCCCCCCCAAAAAAAATTGGCTAGAGTTGGTTTAAAGGGGCAATACACTGATCTTTGAAGCTAGCAGGACTGAAACTGCAGCATGCTGCCATATTAAACCAGTTGCTGCAATTTCCTTCAAAGTTTTTGTAAGGGAAGGAACAGAAAAAAAAAGGCACCTATCAGGATAAAATCCAGTGGGAAGTGCTCTTTGTGAAGTCAACAGTCAGAGGTCATGTGAAGTTTGACTCTTGCTGACCTGTCATCTGCCTCACATCATTCAGTGCATCCTGAAGTTATCAGATCTTTCAGTTATAGTTATAAAGGTGTACAGGCTAATCTCCTAGATTGTAAGCTCCAAGGGGCAGGGCCCTCGTGTATTGAACTGTATTGTTACTGTACTGGTTCCCTCCATAACGTAAAGCGCTGAGCAAACTGTCGGCGCTATATAAGCCCTGTATAATAATAATAATAATAATCAGTTAAACAATCCAACTACCTTATGGGCACCTTTAGCTCATAACACAGAAATCTTTACACCATGGACCATGGACTTGTACTCAGCATACTGTATATTCTGCACAAAGAATGAACAATGTAGCTCTAAACAAGGTTGTTTGTGATCCCGCACAGGACGTCTGCCCTGGAATCTGTATGTCTGACAGTAGATAACTGCTTTTTAATTATGTAGCACCATTTTATAGCATAGTCAGAAACTATGGGGAGAATTAATTTAAACCAGACAGAATATGGAGCACCTGTGCATGGGAACCAATCAGCTTCTACCTTCAGCATTACCCATAACAACTTAATAAATATAATGTTCTTTAGCAAGCAACGTACAATCCACATTAATATTTATGCCACCAAAATTAGTGTGTGCTGTAAATTGCCTCAAGCAAAGTTCCTGTTTCTTCTTGCTGGAGGCTGCCATTTTGCTGAAGACCAGGGTCCTGAGCAGCAGTAAATCTTTAGGCTGTCAGCAGATGGGCCTTTATAAATTCAGCACAGTGTCTAATAATAAAGAGCAATTGAACATGTGCAGAGCAGGATGCGGTAATGCATTACTGGATTCTAAACCGTATAGGAACGTATTTGTAATGTTATACATAGCTATACCTGCAAAAGGGGCCACCCTGAAGCAGGACTTCATTTTCTGACTAAAGTTCCACTTTAAGCTTTGAAAGTAAAAAAATAGAAGCAGATCGGTTGCTATATACAGCTGTTCCAGATTCTCTCTGCTCCAGTCTTAGTAAATTCCACTCTATGTGTGCTAAATGTAAAACTATGGATTCAATCCATTCTACCACAGCTGACAGACAGCTAATGTATTATGCTGAATCTTTTATAACCACACCCCATTGAATTCAGCTGGCAGACAGTGCTCTGAGGTTCCACTTGATGTTACATACCAGTATAGGGATGACTGTAAGGCAGGTAGCCAGGTAGACAGCTGTGCTATAGAAGTGTAAGCCTGTGCAGATACTGTTGTTATATCTGCTAGGGTCTGCTGTTATCTGGGATCCAACATTCAACACCAAGCAGCTGTCAAGAATGTTAGAGCAAGTCAGTCATATAAAATTTGCATCTTTATAATAACAATACAGACTTCATAACTTTATATTTTTACTTACAAAAGAAAAGTGACCCGAGGTCTATTCATACAGGGTTAAATGTTATGTTCACCAAAGACTCACCATACATACACTATATTGGCAAAAGTATTGGGACGCCTGCTTTTACACATACATGAACTTTAATGGCATCCCAGTCTTAGTCCGTAGGGTTCAATATTGAGTTGGCCCACTCTTTGCAGCTATAGCAGCTTCAACTGTTCTGGGAAGGCTGTCCACAAGGTTTAGGAGTGTGTCTATGGAAATGTTTGACCATTCTTCCAGAAGCACATTTGTGAGGGCAAGCACTGATGTCAGACAAGAAGGCCTGGCTTGCAGTCTCCCCTATAATTCATCCCAAAGGTGTTCTATCAGGTTGAGGTCAGGACTCTGTGCAGGCCAGTCAAGTTCCTCCACCCCAAACTCGCTCATCCATGTCTTTATGGACCTTGCTTTGTGCACTGGTGACCAGTCATGTTGGAACAGGAAGGGGCCATCCCCAAACTCTTCCAACAAAATTGGGAGCATGAAATTGTCTAAAATGTCTTAGTATGCTGACGCCTTAAGAGTTCTCTTCACTGGAACTAAGGGGCCAAGCCCAAGCTCTGAAAAACATCCCCACACCATAATCCGCCCTTCATCAAACTTTACACTTGGCACAATGCAGTCAGGCAAGTACCGTTCTTCTGGCAACCACCAAACCCAGACACATCCATCGGATTGCCAGTCAGAGAAGCGTTATTGGTCACTCCAGAGAACACATCTCCACGGTGGCGTCCAGTGGTGGCATACTTTATACCACTGCATCCGATCCTTTGCATTGCACTGTGTGATGTAAGGCTTGGATGCAGCTGCCCATCCATGCAAACCCATTCCATGATGTTCTCTATGCACTGTTGTGCTAATCTGAAGGCCACATGAAGTTTGGACGTCTTTGGCTATTGACTCTGCAGACAGTTGTGACTTCTGCAGACTATGCGATTCAGCATGCGCTGACCCCGCTCTGTCATTTTACGTGGTCTACCACTTCGTAGCTGAGGTGCTGTTGTTCCCAGTTGCTTCCACTTTTTTATAATACCACTAACAGTTGACCGTTTTTAGTAGCAAGAACATTTCACGGATGGACTTATTGCACAGGTGGCAACCGATCACGGTACCACACCTGAATTCACTGAGCTGCTGAGAGCGACCCATTCTTTCACAAATGTTTGTAGAAGCAGTCTGCATGCCTAAGTGCTTAATTTTGTACACCTGTGGCCATGGAGGTGATTGGAACACTTGGATCCAATGATTTGGAGGGGTGTCCCAATACTTCTGCCAATACAGTGTATATATGGCAGTGAATCAATATAGAAATCACACAGAAAAAAGACCAAGTGGTCCATCGAGTTGGTTTTTTGTTTTATTTTTACATGTTGTAATTTTTTTTTGTTAAAGTGTTACTAAAATCAATTTTTTTAAATAAAAATAACAAAGATGTTATACTCACCTGCCCCGATCTTCCTGTAGAGAAGGTCCCCTGTCTGCAATCCTGGCTCCTCCTCTTATTCCTTTGTCCCCATAGCAAACGGCTACTATGGGGGCACATGGGGGTTTATTTACTAAAGCTGGAGAGTCCAAAATCAGACTCCCTTCTGCATAGAAACCAATCAGCTTCTAACCTCAGCTTGTTCAATGCAGCTTTGGCAATGAAACCTGGAAGCTGACTGGTTTCTATGCAGAAGGGAGTCTGATTTTGGACTCTCCAGCTTTAGTAAATAAACCCTATGGTGTCTGCGCCCCCCCGAGCTGTGTGTCTATGGAGCCCTGACCCCCACATTCTCCTCACTTAATTTGATTGACAGTCAATAGCTCCTGTTGCTATTCGAGTTCTGTGTGAAGAGGAAGCGAGAGGAAAAGAGATGCTGCCATGCACAGCTCTGGATCTGTTCTCTCCTCTCTTCCCGTCACACAGGGGGAGGACATAGAAATAAAAAAGATTTAATGCATTAAGGTAAAAAAAAGTTTTTAGCTTTAGTATCACTTTAACTTTGTTGTCTGAGTATAGATCTCTCTTTGTCCCAAGCATATTTTCAACCACTTACTGTTGACTGGCTCACTACCTCAGCTGGAAGTCTATTTCAAGCATCAACTACTCTTTCAGTAAAATAATACTTTCTAAGATTAAGGTTTTGAACTTTCCTCCAATTAGTCTGAGGTCATGTTCCTATGTTCTTGATCTTTGTTTCATATTGAAAGTACCGCTCTCTTGAACCTTGTTCACCCCCTTGATGTATTTAAAGGTTTCAATCTTGTCTCCCCTTTCCCTTCTTTCCTCAAGATTGTACATATCAATTTACTGAAGTCGCTCTTGATATGTTTTATCCCCCAGACCTTGCACCATTTTTGTTACCCATCTCTGAACTCGTTCTATCTTATCAATACTGGACACAGTATTCTAAATGAGGTCTCACTAAAGATCTATATAGGGGAATCAGGACCTCCTTCCTCCTGCTGGTGACCCCTCTTGTGATGCATCCTATAATTCCATTCACTTTTCCCACTGCCTGGCCACACTGCTCATTTTGCAATCATCTGAAATAAGTACCCCCCTTTTCCTCTGCAGTGCTGGCCAATACTGTACCCCCAATGTTGTACTCTCTCAAGGGATTCTTTTTCCCTAGGTGTATTATTTTACATTTAGGCTTCATGCACACTGGGCTTAAAAAACCCAGTTTCCTTAGCAGACAAAAACGTGGCGTTACTGGTGCTATGTGTGCTGGAGGGACTGCTGGTGTGCGGGGTCAGAGCTGCACCTCTTCCAGTCAGTATCCCGGTACCTTAAAGAGGCTAATTATCTGGAAAGACTAACGCACCCCAGGACCCTGAGGAGGACCACCCACCCCTAGGCTGTATCGTCATCCATACCCGAGGGACCTCTTCACACCAGGGATACTATACAACAACGTGCTTTTTATTAGCGCATCTGAAAGTCAACCACCAACTAACTCGCCTGGTTGGATTGCCGTCCCTGTGTTTGTCGTTACATTGAGCCTCATATACTTGTGCTACATACGTCCTGTGTTTGAGTCCATATTGTGAGGAACGTGATCTGAGAGGAATTCATTGCTTGGAGGGGGATCTTAATTGAGTCGGTGGAGTCAGTGGAGCATGAAAATCTGGCTGAGATACTATATATTTAAGGCTTTGTGACCCGCAAGGGTCGAATGTGGAAGGTGTGGAGGCCTTCCAGAAGAACAACCATCTCTGCAGCACTCAACCAATCAGGCCTGTATGGTGGTGGCCAGACTGAAGCCACTCCTCAATAAAAGGCGAATGGCAGCTCACTTGGAGTTTGCCAAAAGGCACCTGAGGGACTCTCAGACCATGAGAAACAAAGTTATCTGGTGATGAATCAAAGATTGAACTCTTTGGCCTGAATGCCAAGCGTCATGTCTGGAGGAAACCAGTACCGCTCACCACCTAGCCAATACCATCCCTACAGTGAAGCATGCTGGTGGCAGCATCATGCTGTATGGATGTTTTTCAGCGGCAGGAACTGGGAGACTAGTCAGGATCGAAGGAAGGATGAATGCAGCAATGTACAGAGACATCCTTGATGAAAACCTGTTCCAGAGCGCTCTGGATCTTAGACTGCAGCTACGGTTCATCTTTCAGCAGGACAATGACCCTAAGCACACAGCCCACATAACAAAAGAGTGCCCCAACCAGATCCCAGACTTGAAACTGATTGAACATCTCTGGAGAGATCTGAAAATGGCTGTGCACCGACGCTCCCCATCCAACCTGATGGAGCTTGATGTGGTACTGCAAAGAAGAATGGGAGAAATTGCCCAAAAATAGGTGTGCCAAGCTTGTAGCAACATACTCAAAATTACTTGAGGCTGTAATTGGTACTAAAGGTGCTTCAACAAAGTATTGAGCAAAGGCTGTGAATTGTTATGTACATGTGTTTTTTTTCGTTTTTTTTTTATATATTGCAAAGATTTCAAAACGAACTTCTTTCACGTTGTCATTATGGGGTATTGTTTGTAGAATGTTGAGGGAAAAAATAATTCAATCCATTTTGGAATAAGGCTGTAACATAACAAAATGTGGCAAAAGTTAAGCGCTGTGAATACTTTCTAGATGCACTGGACATCTGGACAATCCTGGATGATCAGCGTGTAGTTAAATACTATCTCCATAATTTTGGATCACTTGTTTTCTCACTCTACTGCTATTTTGCAATATAATATAATAGTACCTCTTCCCAGGATAGAAGACCTCTTTTTGGCCACCAAACAAGTGTGCAGGAAGACATTTTTAGCATCAACGTGCACCAGGAGTCCTCCAGCTACAGAGTGATACAAGCCTCCAATGTCCTCCAGCTACAGAGCGATACAAGCCTCCAATGTCCTCCAGCTACAGAGCGATACAAGCCTCCAATGTCCTCCAGCTACAGAGCGATACAAGCCTCCAGCTCATCCTCCCCTCCTCTACAGTTTAATTTTTTTTTTTTCCTTGGAAACGGGTGCCTTTTTCTGGCAGCATTTCTCGGCTCCGACCTGGCGCAGTGGCAATCTGACTGTGAAACAGCAGGCACTCACAGCCAGTTTCCCACAGCCAAGATGGCAGTGCTGGAGATCCGAAGATCGGCAAAAACTTGACTGGGTGAACACAGCGTTGGACTCCTGGGCTGGCAAGTACATGTTTGTTAAAAATCAGGGAAAAAGTCATGGGAAATTCAGAATTTTAGAGATGTCCCTAGGTCAAGAGGTAAGAGTAGTATTCAAATGGTGACAACTATCTCAAAGGAGATTTCTTTGGAATTTGTTTCTCATTTCCTATTGCACCTTGAGGAAAGGAAGTAAAGGGAAATCTCCATAAAGAGACAACGGCAGCAAAAATAAATTGACAGGAATGTTAACCCTTTCCTTCTCTATTAAAAAACAAACAAATTTGGGCTATACATACACTTGCTCAGGTCTGCTGATCTCCTCCACCCTTTAACCACTTCCTTTCTACATGCATGCACCATAGCATCTGCTGCACACCATTGCTCTGGACAGTATTGTTCACATTCAGCACATATACATAATCTCTTACAACATGTGTTTACCTGAGACTGCTGTTCTCATAGCATTGATAGAAATTCCCAATGCCCAGGACAGGCAAAGTGAACAAGACAGGAACAACACTGAAATAAATGGAGCTTTATTAATGAAGAGGAATTATGGACAGATATATTTAAACAAACGTATATGATTTTCTAAAAGGAAGTGAGGCAAGGTAAACCTAAGGTTTCTTTAAATGCTTTCTCGCCACCATATAGTAGAATTACTGCTACAGGGCGGCAGGGCTTCGCAACATCATGTATATATATATACGTGATTTGCATTTCTTGGTGGGCGGCTAGGGATGTCAATCACCTGGTCCCGACCGGAGATTCCCCGCCGGCACCCGGCAATTGTAGGGCAAAGCTGACAGGGGAGAGACCTGTGTGTAAACAACACAGGTTTCTCTCCTGCCAGCAAGGACATGCTGCTTTGTATGTCTCTGCACAGCAGAGACATACAAAGCAGCATGTCTCCCAAATAAAACACACACAGCACACACTTAACCCTGTTATTGCACCAGATGTTAACCCCTTCCTGCCCAGTGTCATTAGTACAGCGTCAGTGCTTTTTATCAGCACTGATCACTGTATTAGTGTCATTGGGATGTCAGTGGCAGTTAGTTATTTCCCTCCCAGTGTCAGAATGCCCGCCGTAGTCCCACTATAAGTCGCCGATCACCGCCATTACTAGTATAAAAAAAAATTTAAATAAAAATTGCAGTTCATATACCGCCATTTGTAGATGATATAACTTTCACGTAAACCAATTAGTTTACACGTATTAGGATTTTTTTTTTTTAGCAAAGACGTAGCAGAATACATTTTGGCCTAAATTTATTTTTCGATTTTTTTAAATTTTTTTTACTGGATATGTTTTATAGTAAAAAGTCAAAAACATAATTTTTTTTCCAAAATTGTCGCTTTTTTTTATATAGCGCAAAATACAGAAAATGCAGACGTGATCAAATACCACTGAAAGAAAGCTCTATTTGTGGGGAAAAAAGGACACAAATGTAATTAATGTTCAGTGTTGCATGACTGCAGAATTGTCAGTTACAGTAATGGAGTGCCGTATCGCAAAAAATGGCCTAGTCAGGAAGGGGGGTAAATCCTCTGGAGGGCAAGTGGTTAAATATTCTATGTAATAATAATAATTTGTGCTTTTAGATGTAATATCATACACAAACAATCACTTAAGTATAAAGATAAAGAGAACTATGTTGAAATAAACATAAAAAGGGCATTGGAATGAAAAAACAGCTCTCCAGAAGTGCCATATTTTTGTTTTGGTCAGTTTCTTATACATTTGTGTTTTTTTTGCCCATAACTGCAAATCAAGTATTGTCTTTGATTTTCTTTTTCTTTTAACCTGCTGTTCGTTAACAAGTGGAGCCTAATTGTTTGCTGTGACAATTTCCAGATGCTACCACAGTCTTCCCATACATATACATTATAATTTGATTATACGGCACTGTACTCATTTTGGGATCATTTAAACGGTGATGGGTTAATTTGCTAAAGGCATTTTGAAGCTTCATGTACAAACAGTGTGTGAATATTAACTTCAATTAACCAAGCATATGAAAAATATAAGCGCATGATTGGGTATTTAAAGCCAACAGAATTTTACTTTTCTCACACTTGCATAAATAAAGTGAATATTCACACAATATTTGAGTAAAAAAATCTCAACTTCTTTAGCAACTCTGACTCATTTATATCATCAAATGTAAAAATGTGTAAAAAGTAGAGAATACGCCAAGTTTGGTGGACAGGTATTTGCTAGATAGAAACATCCTAGAAAGATTAAAGTGGTATTAAACCCAAAAACAAAAATGTAATGAATTGCAGCTAATCAGTTATTAGATGTGGTGGCTGCATTAGTTTTCTTTTTTAGGCTTTCTTCTCTGTTTTCATCAGGTAATCTGGGCAGTAACACACCTGTATTAGAGTGCCCTCACCCTGGATGAAGGCGCACAGGGGCACATTTGGACAGCAGCATTGTCAGTCTGGGGGAAGCGAAATATAAGAAGTACTAGCAGATTTAGATGCACTAACAAATTGAAGCCAAATTACAACTAATACTTCATGAGCAGCTACAGCAATTTTTTATTTTCGGTAAAAGGTTTTTACATGAATAAGTAATGGTTGATGATTGTAAGCACACCTGCTACTGTTAAGTGGTTTATCTCATCTCTGTAACTGATACATTCTGCAGGAGAGCTTTTTTTTTTTACCTGGATAGAACTGTTATTATTCTTCCAAAGCAGAACTCTTTTTCTGACATCTACATTGGGGAAAAAAGAAAAGTGTGACTTTAGCTCACCAGCACACAGATATAAGAAGACTTGCTTTGCCATTCCCTCGCTGGACTCAAAAACTCACTTTTACCTGACCTTAACACCAAATGAGTAATGTTTATTGAATGTACAGCATCCAGAGTCTAGGCCTTGGACGAATGTTTTGTATCAGTTACTCTGCGTTATTCTTTGAATAGACAAACAGGAGTCAAAAGTACTTTGTATATTAGGGGTGACCACACTAAATGCCCCCAGGGAAGGTGTTGGGTGAAAAGCATGAGTAGGATCTTTTGAAGATGAGCTTGAAAAAAGTAAATGATTCAGACTGACAACAGCTGTAAAATACAACTTCTTTCCTCAAGCCATGTTGTCAGTTTGGTCCATCAGTCATTGCCTCATCCCCTTAACCTCAAGCAACAGAAGTGCTACAGTTCAAGTGCATCGTTCAGTAGTAAGAGTAAGTACAGTAAATGATACACTTTCCCCAATAAATGCTTTCCAGGCAAATTTTTAATGTGGAAGGAATTGTCTAACAATCAGGTAAAAATTTGGTTCATCAGGAACAAGCCAAAATTTGCTTTGGTTATGGCCAGATTACAATGGATTTGTGATAATTTTATATGTGTCTTTGACCACTGAACATAAAAGTATCAAACAGTACATTACAAAATTACTGTATACATCATTATACCTGCAATACCAGAACTAAAGCTGGCCATATACTTCGGTCCAGGGGTGGACTGACAACTCATGGGGCCCCCGGGCAATAGGGGGTCATGGGGCCCCTGTGTCCTTGCCCAAATTCAAAAAAACCTATGAAAAAGGTACTAGGGGCATCTCATGGGGTCCCCTACTGATCCTGGGCCCTCGCGCACTGCCCGAGTTCCCAAATGGTCAGTCCGCCCCTGCTTTGGTCAAATCCTACTGAATCAGCTGAAATTTGATTCGTGGGTGGCCCTGCAAGCATTACAGGTCAACAACAGAAGATCAAAATAGTCACATGTGATAATGCACTTTAATGCCTTTGGATGGTTCAAATGGGTCATAGGGTTGCTATTGCTCCCATTTTCTGAACTTTGAAGTTACTGACCTGGAACAGCAAGTGGATCAGAGTCAAAACCCTTGATCCTCAGTTCTCATGCACACGGGACGTTTTGATAATGCTGGTAACGTTAGCTGTGTAAAGTCACGTTAAAAATTGTGAGTTTTTCAGCTTTTTTTAGCATGCTTGCATTAGCGTTTAGTGGCGTTTTCCTGTGTTTTTCTGCATTTGCTTTTTTTAACAATTTTTTTTAACAAAAAAAAAAAATTTTTTTGGTCAAAAAAGTCCAAAAACGCCAGTTTGCTGCATTTTAACAAGTTTTGCCTCATTACAGCTAAAAACACCTCTAGAAACCCACTAGTCCTGGTTTTTTTTCCAGCCAACAAACATCCCAGCCAAAAAATGCCAATTACAGTCTATGTGTGCAAGGACACATAGACTGTAGGATAACATGCTGGGGAGTTTACTAACTGTAGAAAAAAATGTGAAAAGCCAAAAACAGCAGGTGTAAAAACATCAAGTGTGCATGAGGGCTCATGCTTGTTCTGGATCAGTATCTTTGAAAATTCAAATGTCAATAGATCAGCTTGGCAAACTCACATTTTAAAAGCAAAGTTCAGCAATATCAGCCTACATATTATTATTATTATTATTATACAGTATTTATATAGCGCCAAAGGGTTTGCTCAGTCAATTTACCTGACTTTATCTACCTGACTTTAGTTTCTTTTATTGAAAAATTAAACTGGGAGAACATGTAGGCTACCCCTGCTAACCTCTTCTAAAAGTGATAGTTTGCTGGCCTCTATGCTGATTTTAGTACTTCTCAGGGGAATCTGTTGAATTTCTGTTTGCTCAGAAGTATCGCTCAAAACAAGTAATTTACCTATCCTACACTACCTATGTCACAGAACAATGGGAAAATGTCTATGCTTTTATTTGTAAAAGTGAAAAAGAGCAATAAAATATTTTAAAAAAAAAAAGAAAAAACAAAAACTGTTGTATCTTCATACTTGCTGAGAAATATATACCAGGCACTAGCAAACATTACCAGTAACAGTAGTGGTAACAATGGAAACTATATTATTAGTATCTAGGAAAGGCAGTATTACAGCTACACACTCCTGATATGTTATTTCATTATATTTCTGCAAATGCTTTGGGATTAAAATGAATCTCCAACTAGTAACTGACCTTATAGAACTCACTGTCAAGCCTTCTTCTCATGTTACTGAAGTTTTGCCAAGTATAGTTTAAGGTGTGGAAAAAGGTGGAAATATAGAACATCTGCAGAAAGGAAAAAGAAAAATTGTAAAAACGATATATTACTTGAAGGGGTCACTCTAAACTAATGACATGGTTATCAAAAAAATAAATAAACTAGCGGATATTTTTGTATCCAGCATAATAAAAGAGTGAGATAGAGATCCAATATATAAAAGTACTATAGAGAAGTAACAAGACATATTCAAATTCTAGGTAAAATTTCTAGAAACACAAAATTGCAAGAACTACAATAAATATTTTGTACAACTGACATTTAGTACCAACCAAGGTAAACAAATTTAACGATTCATATGATGATTGCTGAAGATTCTTACAATTACGTATTACATTTAATATCCTGGGACAGACAGAAGAGGAGGACCTGTGGGGAACAGTGCAGTAAATTACAGTATCTTCCCTGCACAGCTCTGCAAATCCATAACACAGGGTTTCTCACATGGGGTTCCACCGCAGATCAATGATGTGGCAGATGTATATCCATCCAATGTTGTTTTTAATACACATTGACAGTGCGCATTGATACCTGATGCCTCCTCTGTAGTTGTGGTTCCTGCGAGCTCAGAGGGTGGCATCAAGTGGAGTGCAGAGAGTGGGAACACGTGGCTTGATCAAGAGGTGACATCTTGTGTATGGCACCAGTGAATGCAGACTGTAGAGGGGGGGAGTAGAGAGTGGGAGCACAGGGATTAATGTAGCAAAGGGTGACATCCAGTGTATGGCAGTGATGAATGAAGACTGCAGGGGTGCATGGCTGGATGAGACTGAATGTAGCTGGAGGTGAGATCATAATAGTTTTATGTATAGTTATGGCATAACATAAACCTAATATGATCTCACCTCCAGCTACATTCAGTCTTATCCAACTGTGCGCTCCCCTCTCTGCAGACTATATCACTGCTGTCAAACACTGGATGTCACCTCCTGTTTTAGCCATGTGCGCCTTCTCTCTGCTCAATCTCCAGTCTGTATTGACTGTTGCCCTACACACACATTGCTCTCTCTGCCTCCCTCTGCACCCCCTTCCCTGCACTCTGCATGGCAGTGCTACACAAAGTCATCAAGGGATCTCACCTAGTGATCCAGATATGGACTCGTGCTTTGTACTCCCTCCCACTATCTTGCGATCAGCGCTGCCATATAAAGTAACACCTCCCCCTTCAGCTCCCACTTTGTGCAGTACTCCCGGTGACTCCTTGTGCAGCTAAAGGATGCAGCAATTGAGGCACCCAGGGGGTGCCAGTTTGCCCCCTCCCAGTCATCATAATTTAAGCACACCCACTCTTCACTAGTGCACCACAGGTTGCTATTTCCCTGAGATGTCCCTCATTTCAACTTCAAAAGCTAGACGGTACATTAGTACTATTTCAGTGCATATCACAAACATTACATGCATTACAAACCTTACACCATTATTAGCCCTATCCTGGCGGAGAGGAGGGGGGGGGGGGTACAGTTTGCCATGTTCACCCTGGGCACTGGGTGACTTTGTCCTGGTACTGATCTGCTACAACCCTTTGGGGAATAGGCAATGAAGATGGATACCAATCAAGAAGATAGAAACTAATGTGCAGCCAATTTAAAGTTCAGCTCCTCAATTTATGAACCAACGGAAGATGTATGAGAAAATATACACTATGCAACACAACGCATTTATTCAATTTTTGGTCCTGTGTAATCCATGGCTCTGATACAATAAAGACTTGGCTTTTGCACACAATATATATAAAGTTTTATATATTTCAATCTAAACTCCCTTTTGCCGGCTTTTGTCAGTGACACTTCCTTGCTGTGTCCACTGCACCTGAAGCCCCAGAGAGCTATTAATTACTTTCTAAGTGGTAAGTTGCCAATTAACTGCTTTATGAATGCACTCTGACACACCAATCCACTGCGCCAAGTTACAGTTGTTCTTCAATTACTGTATAAATTAAAGACTGTTATATTTTGAGATATTACTTATTACAGACTGTTATATTATTGTTGAAATTATATACTATGGTCATTCTCAATAAATAGCTATTATTTCTACATACAGTATTCAATATCTAGTTTTACTAGTTTTGCTTGGCCTACACAATCATTATATGAAACCAACCTTGGTTAACTTTTGTATGAGAGAGATGGTTTTGCGTGCACATAAATCACCAATTATCCCTCCTTGTAACTCAGGTATTCTTTCTGATGATAGGATCAATTCACAAGGGTGACACACCATAATAGGTATACTTATTTTAAAAAAGTAAGTGATTTTCAAAGCCAATGACATCTGAAGTCACATTGCTAAATTAGACAATATTATCCTAGTGTGAGTCTTGCTTCAACCATTTTCTCTTTCCGCTGTTACCCTTCAAAAGTTTCTAATCTTTTATTGCTAAAATCGATTAAAAAATATATACAAATGAACTAGTGGATGATTTAGAATGCTACCATGTTATAGGAGGATTGCTCCTTTGACAACACCTAGCAGGTCTAGAAGTTTCGCAGTGATAATAAATCAAGCCCACTTGGAGACAAGACAAAAACCACCCAATCATGGCCACTCTTTTCTGTACATTTGCCAATTAAGTCTATGTTCCACCATATATATCCACAGCATACATGTTCTTTATGGAAAAATCCTTATTTTTTATTTTCATTGTATTTTTGGGGAATTCTAAAGAGCATATATTTACAAACTTACATTAGGCTATGTCTAAGCTGGCTCTAAATGCATACATAATGATTCAGGAACTCCAAAATTGGTTCTCTCAACATTACTTAAACCCACAGATTTTGTTCCCCTGGTAAAGACTACTGGTACCTACTGTTTTATGCACCATATTCTGTATTTTTGCATGCTGTAATAATCAGTGCTACTCCAAATGTGTTTTTCTTTATTTTTGAATACTGTGGTGATGATAGCTGAAAACACAATAGGAATGTGTCTGAACCTGTTCAGTGATTATGAACATTTGTCCTGGCTGTTACAGAATAGTTAACTTGATATCATTTAAGATATTCTAAAAGGAGTCTATTCTCTGTTAAAAGTATACTTCTAGTGCCTTCCAGGGAATGCTTGTAGGTAATCAAGATCTGTGTAAAAGAAGAAAAAGTAATGGGGCTTTTCTATGAATTCTCACAAGGTCTTGGGGAGAAGCCCATTCATTTTTTTTTTACAAAGATCTGGCACCAACATCATCAGTGGGCTAGCAGAGAATAAAGCTGGCCATGCACTGATAGAACTTGGGCTGGTTTAGCAGGGACCAGCCAAATTCTGATCAGTGCGTGGCCATCCATGATCAACAGAAGTAGATTTTTTGGTCAACTTGTGTCAAAGGGACATTTTGGAAAACTTTTGTCATTCAGTGCCTACAGTCACTGATCATTGTATTCTGACAGCGGTGGGTCCTACTATCAGAATACAAAGTCCTGGTGTGGGTATTCCTCCATACACCTCTTTTGTGAATATGAAGGAACCTGTTAGTTTTTCTTTGTTTAGCCCACTAGCTGAAAGAAAAAAAAAAGAAATAACCACGTACAGCCAGCTGAAGGAAGAAGCCAGCCACCAGTTGGGGTATGCGACGACACGCGCGGGGGGGGGGGGGTGGGACGGATCAGTGAGACCCAGAAGTAAGGGAAAACAGTGATTTCTTCAGTTTGTTCAGTTTGGTCAGTTTTTTTTTAAAGGGGGGGGGGGTGCTTTAAAGCAACATTGCAAATATGCTAAATTTGGCAGGAAATCTATACCTTTAGAAAAAAGTGTAAATAATTACCACCCCTGTTGCCCTCACCACTTACCTATGATGACTTAGATGTCTGCAGCAGTAACCAGTGAAGGCTGCAGGGGACCTGGACGATTGACACTTTTGGAGTTGTGATCAAAGATGCAGCTAGCAGGACAGGTAAGCATTTACACTATTTACACTATCATCAGGTGGAAATAGCAAAATACTGAAAATGCTTATTTCACAATATTTTTTTTTTCCTTGCTTAATGCATATCTAAACCCTCAAACAAAAAAAATTATATTTCTGCTTACCAGGTCTTAGATGAGATGGCTGCATTAGTTTTCTTTTTTCATTTTTTTCCCTTTATTATCACTTGGTAATCCTGTGAATCATACATTTTCTGTCACTCACATCTCTACTGTATCTATGAAGGGAGCTATTGTTGCGACCCAGGCTGGGTTTCAAAAATACTATCTTTTTAACTTCATGTCTTGTACACTGGGATGGGGAAATTTAGTTTACAGAAAGAGGTCTGTTAAACTCACAGAAAATGACAAGGACACTGCATTTCTGACAAGATCAACAAGTATTTTCTGTACTTGCTGAAAATGTTCTTACTCTGAAAATTAAAAGCTGATGCAGCCACCACACTTAAGTACTGGTATACTAGGATGTATTAAATTTTTGTTCTTGGGTTTAAATATCCTTTGACATTTTTTACTGTTTTTTCAGTATTCTTCTTGTTTGATATAAGTAAAAACCTTATCAGTATATGTTCAGGTTTTAAGAACTATGTAGAGCATATAATGAAATGGAGGCAGCCAAACTTACTATTAGAGATGAGCGAATCGAAGTATCCGAAGTGGAATTCGAGTCGAATATCGGAAAAATTTCGATTCGTGCCGAATCCGAAAAACAGCCTAATTCGGACGCGCGAATCGAAATTTTTCCGAAAATGGCGGCTGACATGTGCGGCGACGGAGCGGGGATGTCGGGGAAGGCGCGCAGACAAGGCGCGCTGCCCCATAATGCATTCCTCAACGACATGTGATCGCATCAGCCAATCAGCAGCCAGCCAGCCAGCACTGTGTAATGGTCGAGGTATATATAGCGGCCATTTTGGAAATCTTCATTTGCCTGCAGTCATTGAACAGAGGCAGACCGCTCTGTACTAGGGACAGGGACAGAGTTAGGGCCACAGAAACGAGAATTGGGGACAGAGAGAAGTTACTTAGGGACAGAGAACCATTACTCAGGGACACAGACTTGTTAATGAGGGCCACAGAATCGTTATTTAGGGACAAAGAAACGCTAGTTAGGGCCACAGAATTCATACTCAGGGACAGACAGAATTGTTACTCAGTGCCAGAGAATTGTTACTTAGGGCCACAGAAACGTTATTAGGGCCACAGAATTTTTACTCAGGGACAGACAGAATTGTTACTGAGTGCCAGAGAATTGTTACTCAGGGACAGACAGAATTGTTACTGAGTGCCAGAGAATTCTTAGGGCCACAGAATTCATTCTCAGGGACAGACAGAATTGTTACTCAGGGACAGACAGAATTGTTACTGAGTGCCAGAGAATTGTTACTCAGGGACAGACAGAATTGTTACTGAGTGCCAGAGAATTGTTACTCAGGGACAGACAGAATTGTTACTGAGTGCCAGAGAATTGTTACTCAGGGACAGACAGAATTGTTACTGAGTGCCAGAGAATTGTTACTCAGGGACAGACAGAATTGTTACTGAGTGCCAGAGAATTGTTACTCAGGGACAGACAGAATTGTTACTGAGTGCCAGAGAATTGTTACTCAGGGACAGACAGAATTGTTACTGAGTGCCAGAGAATTGTTACTCGCACAGACACAAAATTGTTACTTGCACAGACACAGAATTGTTACTCGCACAGACACAGAATTGTTACTCAGGGCCACAGAATTCATACTCAGGGATAGACAGAATTGTTACTGAGTGCCAGAGAATTGTTACTCAGGGACAGACAGAATTGTTACTGAGTGCCAGAGAATTGTTACTCAGGGACAGACAGAATTGTTACTGAGTGCCAGAGAATTGTTACTCGCACAGACACAAAATTGTTACTTGCACAGACACAGAATTGTTACTCGCACAGACACAGAATTGTTACTCAGGGCCACAGAATTCATACTCAGGGATAGACAGAATTGTTACTGAGTGCCAGAGAATTGTTACTCAGGGACAGACAGAATTGTTACTGAGTGCCAGAGAATTGTTACTCAGGGACAGACAGAATTGTTACTGAGTGCCAGAGAATTGTTACTCGCACAGACACAAAATTGTTACTTGCACAGACACAGAATTGTTACTCGCACAGACACAGAATTGTTACTCAGGGCCACAGAATTCATACTCAGGGACAGACAGAATTGTTACTGAGTGCCAGAGAATTGTTACTCAGGGACAGACAGAATTGTTACTGAGTGCCAGAGAATTGTTACTCAGGGACAGACAGAATTGTTACTGAGTGCCAGAGAATTGTTACTCAGGGACAGACAGAATTGTTACTGAGTGCCAGAGAATTGTTACTCAGGGACAGACAGAATTGTTACTGAGTGCCAGAGAATTGTTACTCGCACAGACACAAAATTGTTACTTGCACAGACACAGAATTGTTACTCGCACAGACACAGAATTGTTACTCAGGGCCACAGAATTCATACTCAGGGATAGACAGAATTGTTACTGAGTGCCAGAGAATTGTTACTCAGGGACAGACAGAATTGTTACTGAGTGCCAGAGAATTGTTACTCAGGGACAGACAGAATTGTTACTGAGTGCCAGAGAATTGTTACTCGCACAGACACAAAATTGTTACTTGCACAGACACAGAATTGTTACTCGCACAGACACAGAATTGTTACTCAGGGCCACAGAATTCATACTCAGGGACAGACAGAATTGTTACTGAGTGCCAGAGAATTGTTACTCAGGGACAGACAGAATTGTTACTGAGTGCCAGAGAATTGTTACTCAGGGACAGACAGAATTGTTACTGAGTGCCAGAGATTTGTTACTCGCACAGACACAAAATTGTTACTTGCACAGACACAGAATTGTTACTCGCACAGACACAGAATTGTTACTCAGGGCCACAGAATTCATACTCAGGGACAGACAGAATTGTTACTGAGTGCCAGAGAATTGTTACTCAGGGACAGACAGAATTGTTACTGAGTGCCAGAGAATTGTTACTCAGGGACAGACAGAATTGTTACTGAGTGCCAGAGAATTGTTACTCAGGGACAGACAGAATTGTTACTGAGTGCCAGAGAATTGTTACTCAGGGACAGACAGAATTGTTACTGAGTGCCAGAGAATTGTTACTCGCACAGACACAAAATTGTTACTTGCACAGACACAGAATTGTTACTCGCACAGACACAGAATTGTTACTCAGGGCCACAGAATTCATACTCAGGGATAGACAGAATTGTTACTGAGTGCCAGAGAATTGTTACTCAGGGACAGACAGAATTGTTACTGAGTGCCAGAGAATTGTTACTCAGGGACAGACAGAATTGTTACTGAGTGCCAGAGAATTGTTACTCGCACAGACACAAAATTGTTACTTGCACAGACACAGAATTGTTACTCGCACAGACACAGAATTGTTACTCAGGGCCACAGAATTCATACTCAGGGATAGACAGAATTGTTACTGAGTGCCAGAGAATTGTTACTCAGGGACAGACAGAATTGTTACTGAGTGCCAGAGAATTGTTACTCAGGGACAGACAGAATTGTTACTGAGTGCCAGAGAATTGTTACTCGCACAGACACAAAATTGTTACTTGCACAGACACAGAATTGTTACTCGCACAGACACAGAATTGTTACTCAGGGCCACAGAATTCATACTCAGGGACAGACAGAATTGTTACTGAGTGCCAGAGAATTGTTACTCAGGGACAGACAGAATTGTTACTGAGTGCCAGAGAATTGTTACTCGCACAGACACAAAATTGTTACTTGCACAGACACAGAATTGTTACTCGCACAGACACAGAATTGTTACTCAGGGCCACAGAATTCATACTCAGGGATAGACAGAATTGTTACTGAGTGCCAGAGAATTGTTACTCAGGGACAGACAGAATTGTTACTGAGTGCCAGAGAATTGTTACTCAGGGACAGACAGAATTGTTACTGAGTGCCAGAGAATTGTTACTCGCACAGACACAAAATTGTTACTTGCACAGACACAGAATTGTTACTCGCACAGACACAGAATTGTTACTCAGGGCCACAGAATTCATACTCAGGGACAGACAGAATTGTTACTGAGTGCCAGAGAATTGTTACTCAGGGACAGACAGAATTGTTACTGAGTGCCAGAGAATTGTTACTCAGGGACAGACAGAATTGTTACTGAGTGCCAGAGATTTGTTACTCGCACAGACACAAAATTGTTACTTGCACAGACACAGAATTGTTACTCGCACAGACACAGAATTGTTACTCAGGGCCACAGAATTCATACTCAGGGACAGACAGAATTGTTACTGAGTGCCAGAGAATTGTTACTCAGGGACAGACAGAATTGTTACTGAGTGCCAGAGAATTGTTACTCGCACAGACACAAAATTGTTACTTGCACAGACACAGAATTGTTACTCGCACAGACACAGAATTGTTACTCAGGGCCACAGAATTCATACTCAGGGACAGACAGAATTGTTACTGAGTGCCAGAGAATTGTTACTCAGGGACAGACAGAATTGTTACTGAGTGCCAGAGAATTGTTACTCGCACAGACACAAAATTGTTACTTGCACAGACACAGAATTGTTACTCGCACAGACACAGAATTGTTACTCGCACAGACACATAATTGTTACTCAGGGCCACAGAATTCATACTCAGGGACAGACAGAATTGTTACTGAGTGCCAGAGAATTGTTACTCAGGGACACCTAATCGTTGAATTAAATAGTATGTCAGACAACATGCAGAGGAGTGGCAGAGGAGGCAATGTTTTAGGAGCGAGCAGACGTGGCAGCAGAGGAAGGGGTCGAGGCAGCAGTATTCGCAGCCAGAGGCCAGTGCTCCCGGTGTCATCCAGCGGTCGTGTCTCCACCGACAACCCTGCCGTCATTGATTGGTTGGCTCGGTCGTCTTCCTCTTCCCAGGTCACCTCTGACACCTACAGCCAACGGTCGGTGGGTACGTCAGACACAACCGTTAGTTGGCATGGCCCGGGACCAAGCCCACTGAAATCACGTGTCCTCTACCTGCCCCTGTCCTTTGCTGTTCCCTCACCAAGCGAAGTATCGCATGCTGTGGGCTCAGCCCCACTGTACAGTGAGGAAGAGCTAACAGAGGGCGGTCAGGAACGGGGGGAGACATCGGCCTTTTCAGCAGCCAAGCGAACAAGTACTGGCGAGGAGAGTGGCTCGGTAGCCGGTCTAGAGACAGGTCTGTCTCCTGACCCAGACGCAGCCGAGGGGGCTAGTAGTGAGGCGGAGACCCTACTTGATGATGAGGAGGTTGATCGCACTTGGCAGCCTCGTCGTCATCAGGCAATTTCTTCCGCATCATCAGGAGAAGAGGGTGGCAGCTTGGCAGCGAGCAAAACAGTCGGTGGGTTGCCCAGGAGACAGCAGCAGGGTCGCATCAGTGTCAGTGGAGCCAAACGTCCACGGAGTAGAGCACCAGCTCCACTGCAGCCTACCACCACGGCCAGTAGTGGTGCCGTTGCGCACGGAGGAAGTAGCAGTCAGCCAGTGAAGAGTAGCGGGGGCAAAGTTTCCTACTCGGTGGTGTGGCAATTTTTCCTCAAGCCGCCCGAGGAAGTAAACGTAGCCGTATGTCGACTATGTGGCCAGAAATGCAAGCGTGGCCAGGGGGCCCATGTTGGGACTACAGCGTTGCGTCAGCATATGCAGCGTCACCATTCGGTGGCCTGGGAAAACCGTGATAAACATACGGCGGTTCTGCCTGCCCCAGCCCCCGCTCCATCACCCGCTCCGTTACTTGCTCCGTCACCCGACGTCGTCAATCGCCCTCTATCAGCCAGTCAAGGCTCCAACACCTCTGCTGAGGGGAGTTGTCGCTCATTGGCATCTTCCGCTCGTTCAGATGCTCCTTCTCCTGCTACTCCTCTTCTCGGATTCCGTCAACAGTCTTTCTTGGAATCCGTATCCAAGAGACAACAGTTTGCGAGCACGCACCCGACGGTGCAAAAGCTGAACGTCCTCCTGTCCAAGTTGCTGGTGCTGCAGTCCCTCCCTTTCCAACTGGTGGACTCAGCACCTTTCCGAGAAATGATGGCTTGTGCCGCGCCGCGGTGGAGAGTGCCAAGCCGTCATTTCTTTGCCCAAAAGGCAGTGCCAGCCCTGCATTCACATGTAGAAGAGATGGTGGGCCAGTCTTTGAGCATGTCGGTCTCTGCCAAAGTGCACGGCAGCGCCGACGTGTGGAGCTGTAACTACGGTCAGGGACAGTACATGTCATTTACGGCCCACTGGGTGAACGTGGTGCCGGCACAGCCGCACCAGCAACTTGGACAGGTCACGACGCTTTTGCCTCCACGTTTGCACGTCCTTGGTCCAGCAAGCATGTCCGCCTCTACCACCTCTTTTTCCGCCGTGTCCTCAGCCGCCACCCCCGTGCCAAGTCCCATTACCCGACCGGCATATCACATGTGCAGGGCGCAACGGTGTCACGCTGTGCTGCACCTGGTATGCCTTGGCGAACGTAGTCACACAGGGGAGGAACTGCTGAGTGTAATGAACAGAGAAATCGACAGATGGCTGTCTCCGCGCAAACTAAAAATCGGAACCATGTTGACTGACAACGGAAAGAACATGGTGTCTGCTCTGCGTCAAGGAAGGTTGTGCCATGCGCCATGCATGGCTCACGTGTTCAATCTGGTTGTCAAGCGGTTCCTAAAATCCACCATCCCACTGCAAGACATCCTTAAAATGTCACGTAAACTGTGCATGCATTTCAGCCATTCCTACACCGCAAAGAACACCCTCATTGAGCTGCAGCGGCAGAACGGAATTCCACAGCATCGCCTGATCTGCGACGTTGCAACAAGGTGGAATTCAACCCTACACATGTTAGACCGCCTTTACGAGCAGCGAAAGGCCATCACCGATTTCCTGATGTTACAAGCGGATAAAGGTACTCCCCTGTGTAACTTAGATGTCAGCCATTGGCAGCTCATGCGTGACACCTGCCGCTTGCTCAGGCCCTTTGAGGAGGCCACGCTATTCGTGAGTCGGCAGGACTATGGGATGAACGACGTCATTCCTCTGTTGCACGTCCTGGAACAAATGCTGTTAACAATGGCTGGTCAGGGTGCGGTAGACGTGGCGCACAGATCTCAACGCCACATGACCCCTGTGGGGGCAGGACAGGAAGAAGAGGAGGAGGTAGAGGAGGACATTTGTGCTCAGGAATTATTGAGTGAAATGGGTGGTTTTTCCACTCAGCGGACAGGAGTGGAGGAGCAGGAGCATCTGGTAGAGGAGGAGGAGGAGACAGAGGACCCAGACGCACCGTGGCAGTATGCTGTGGAGATGGAGGCAGGGAGTCCCTCGCATTCCTTGGCACAAATGGCCCATAGCATGCTCGGTTGCTTGCGTAGCGACAGCCGAATAATAACCATCAGACAGAGGGATGACTTTTGGCTGTCCACCTTGTTGGACCCTCGCTACCGGTCCAAAATGGTGGCCTTTTTCACACCTGCTGAGAGGGAGGCCAAAATTACGTACTATAAAAACCACCTATGTAGTCAGTTGGTCTCTGCCTTTGTGCGCCAACGTCCATCCTCAGACACTGTGGGCCCTGTGCGCTCGCGTTCCGCTGGCATGGCAGCAGGGGAGGGGTGGGGTGGTAGGAGCAGTGGCAGCTCCACCAGCAGCGGCTGCCTCAGTCTGCAGTCGATGATGAGTAGCTTTCTTCACCAGCGCAGTGAGGAAACTACTAACCAGCCGCAGCAGCAGCAGCAGCATCAGGTGGACCTGGAGCAGGAGCTCAAACAACAGGCTTGGGCCTACTTGGACAGCACCCTGCCAACCGAGGTAGACAATCCCCTTGACTACTGGGCAACGAAACTTGACCTTTGGCCCCAACTAGCTGAATTTGCCCTTGAAAGGCTGTCATGCCCGGCCAGTAGCGTGGCATCGGAGCGCGTGTTTAGTGCGGCAGGAGGTATTGTAACTCCGCGGAGGACACGACTGTCCACCCAAAGTGTGGAGAGACTCACGTTTGTGAAAATGAATCAGGCGTGGATTAGTCTGGATTTCAAACCACCAGTTCCTGACACAACTGACTAAATCCGCCATGAATCATGCCTCAAACATGTGCCACTTTCAGGTCTCCTCACACTGCTGGTGTGTTTAATTTTTTGACATAGGGTGCTGGCAGATTACGGGCCTCCTATAGCTGCTGCCAGGCCCCTAATCTGCCATAGGCCCCTATATACCGCCTCCTCATGCTGCTGCCAAGTCCAGAGTCTGTCATGGGTCCCTGTATGGCCTCCCATTGCTGCTGTCTCCATCGCCACACTCTGCTGCCATGTGCCACTTTCAGGTCTCTTCACACTGCTGGTGTGTTAAATTTTTTGACATAGGGTGCAGGCAGATTACGGGCCTCACATAGCTGCTGCCAGGCCCCTAATCTGCCATGGGCCCCTATATACCGCCTCCTCATGCTGCTGCCAAGTCTAGAGTCTGTCATGGGTCCCTGTACGGCCTCCCATTGCTGCTGTCTCCATCGCCACACTCTGCTGCCATGTGCCACTTTCAGGTCTCCTCACACTGCTGGTGTGTAGAATTTTTTGACATAGGGTGCTGGCAGATTATGGGCCTCCTATAGCTGCTGCCAGGCCCCTAATCTGCCATAGGCCCCTATATACCGCCTCCTCATGCTGCTGCCAGGTCCAGAGTCTCTCATGGGTCCCTGTACGGCCTCCCATTGCTGCTGTCTCCATCGCCACACTCTGCCATGTGCCACTTTCAGGTCTCCTCACACACTGCTGGTGTGTAGAATTTTTTGACATAGGGTGCTGGCAGATTATGGGCCTCCTATAGCTGCTGCCAGGCCCCTAATCTGCCATAGGCCCCTATATACCGCTTCCTCATGCTGCTGCCAGGTCCAGAGTCTCTCATGGGTCCCTGTACGGCCTCCCATTGCTGCTGTCTCCATCGCCACACTCTGCCATGTGCCACTTTCAGGTCTCCTCACACACTGCTGGTGTGTTACATTTTTTGACATAGGGTGCAGGCAGATTACGGGCCTCACATAGCTGCTGCCAGGCCCCTAATCTGCCATGGGCCCCTATATACCGCCTCCTCATGCTGCTGCCAAGTCTAGAGTCTCTCATGGGTCCCTGTACGGCCTCCCATTGCTGCTGTCTCCATCGCCACACTCTGCTGCCATGTGCCACTTTCAGGTCTCTTCACACTGCTGGTGTGTTAAATTTTTTGACATAGGGTGCAGGCAGATTACGGGCCTCACATAGCTGCTGCCAGGCCCCTAATCTGCCATGGGCCCCTATATACCGCCTCCTCATGCTGCTGCCAAGTCCAGAGTCTGTCATGGGTCCCTGTATGGCCTCCCATTGCTGCTGTCTCCATCGCCACACTCTGCTGCCATGTGCCACTTTCAGGTCTCTTCACACTGCTGGTGTGTTAAATTTTTTGACATAGGGTGCAGGCAGATTACGGGCCTCACATAGCTGCTGCCAGGCCCCTAATCTGCCATGGGCCCCTATATACCGCCTCCTCATGCTGCTGCCAAGTCCAGAGTCTGTCATGGGTCCCTGTATGGCCTCCCATTGCTGCTGTCTCCATCGCCACACTCTGCTGCCATGTGCCACTTTCAGGTCTCTTCACACTGCTGGTGTGTTAAATTTTTTGACATAGGGTGCAGGCAGATTACGGGCCTCACATAGCTGCTGCCAGGCCCCTAATCTGCCATGGGCCCCTATATACCGCCTCCTCATGCTGCTGCCAAGTCTAGAGTCTGTCATGGGTCCCTGTACGGCCTCCCATTGCTGCTGTCTCCATCGCCACACTCTGCTGCCATGTGCCACTTTCAGGTCTCCTCACACTGCTGGTGTGTAGAATTTTTTGACATAGGGTGCTGGCAGATTATGGGCCTCCTATAGCTGCTGCCAGGCCCCTAATCTGCCATAGGCCCCTATATACCGCCTCCTCATGCTGCTGCCAGGTCCAGAGTCTCTCATGGGTCCCTGTACGGCCTCCCATTGCTGCTGTCTCCATCGCCACACTCTGCCATGTGCCACTTTCAGGTCTCCTCACACACTGCTGGTGTGTAGAATTTTTTGACATAGGGTGCTGGCAGATTATGGGCCTCCTATAGCTGCTGCCAGGCCCCTAATCTGCCATAGGCCCCTATATACCGCTTCCTCATGCTGCTGCCAGGTCCAGAGTCTCTCATGGGTCCCTGTACGGCCTCCCATTGCTGCTGTCTCCATCGCCACACTCTGCCATGTGCCACTTTCAGGTCTCCTCACACACTGCTGGTGTGTTACATTTTTTGACATAGGGTGCAGGCAGATTACGGGCCTCACATAGCTGCTGCCAGGCCCCTAATCTGCCATGGGCCCCTATATACCGCCTCCTCATGCTGCTGCCAAGTCTAGAGTCTCTCATGGGTCCCTGTACGGCCTCCCATTGCTGCTGTCTCCATCGCCACACTCTGCTGCCATGTGCCACTTTCAGGTCTCTTCACACTGCTGGTGTGTTAAATTTTTTGACATAGGGTGCAGGCAGATTACGGGCCTCACATAGCTGCTGCCAGGCCCCTAATCTGCCATGGGCCCCTATATACCGCCTCCTCATGCTGCTGCCAAGTCCAGAGTCTCTCATGGGTCCCTGTACGGCCTCCCATTGCTGCTGTCTCCATCGCCACACTCTGCTGCCATGTGCCACTTTCAGGTCTCTTCACACTGCTGGTGTGTTAAATTTTTTGACATAGGGTGCAGGCAGATTACGGGCCTCACATAGCTGCTGCCAGGCCCCTAATCTGCCATGGGCCCCTATATACCGCCTCCTCATGCTGCTGCCAAGTCTAGAGTCTCTCATGGGTCCCTGTACGGCCTCCCATTGCTGCTGTCTCCATCGCCACACTCTGCTGCCATGTGCCACTTTCAGGTCTCTTCACACTGCTGGTGTGTTAAATTTTTTGACATAGGGTGCAGGCAGATTACGGGCCTCACATAGCTGCTGCCAGGCCCCTAATCTGCCATGGGCCCCTATATACCGCCTCCTCATGCTGCTGCCAAGTCCAGAGTCTGTCATGGGTCCCTGTATGGCCTCCCATTGCTGCTGTCTCCATCGCCACACTCTGCTGCCATGTGCCACTTTCAGGTCTCTTCACACTGCTGGTGTGTTAAATTTTTTGACATAGGGTGCAGGCAGATTACGGGCCTCACATAGCTGCTGCCAGGCCCCTAATCTGCCATGGGCCCCTATATACCGCCTCCTCATGCTGCTGCCAAGTCTAGAGTCTGTCATGGGTCCCTGTACGGCCTCCCATTGCTGCTGTCTCCATCGCCACACTCTGCTGCCATGTGCCACTTTCAGGTCTCCTCACACTGCTGGTGTGTAGAATTTTTTGACATAGGGTGCTGGCAGATTATGGGCCTCCTATAGCTGCTGCCAGGCCCCTAATCTGCCATAGGCCCCTATATACCGCCTCCTCATGCTGCTGCCAGGTCCAGAGTCTCTCATGGGTCCCTGTACGGCCTCCCATTGCTGCTGTCTCCATCGCCACACTCTGCCATGTGCCACTTTCAGGTCTCCTCACACACTGCTGGTGTGTAGAATTTTTTGACATAGGGTGCTGGCAGATTATGGGCCTCCTATAGCTGCTGCCAGGCCCCTAATCTGCCATAGGCCCCTATATACCGCTTCCTCATGCTGCTGCCAGGTCCAGAGTCTCTCATGGGTCCCTGTACGGCCTCCCATTGCTGCTGTCTCCATCGCCACACTCTGCCATGTGCCACTTTCAGGTCTCCTCACACACTGCTGGTGTGTTACATTTTTTGACATAGGGTGCAGGCAGATTACGGGCCTCACATAGCTGCTGCCAGGCCCCTAATCTGCCATGGGCCCCTATATACCGCCTCCTCATGCTGCTGCCAAGTCTAGAGTCTCTCATGGGTCCCTGTACGGCCTCCCATTGCTGCTGTCTCCATCGCCACACTCTGCTGCCATGTGCCACTTTCAGGTCTCTTCACACTGCTGGTGTGTTAAATTTTTTGACATAGGGTGCAGGCAGATTACGGGCCTCACATAGCTGCTGCCAGGCCCCTAATCTGCCATGGGCCCCTATATACCGCCTCCTCATGCTGCTGCCAAGTCCAGAGTCTGTCATGGGTCCCTGTATGGCCTCCCATTGCTGCTGTCTCCATCGCCACACTCTGCTGCCATGTGCCACTTTCAGGTCTCTTCACACTGCTGGTGTGTTAAATTTTTTGACATAGGGTGCAGGCAGATTACGGGCCTCACATAGCTGCTGCCAGGCCCCTAATCTGCCATGGGCCCCTATATACCGCCTCCTCATGCTGCTGCCAAGTCTAGAGTCTCTCATGGGTCCCTGTACGGCCTCCCATTGCTGCTGTCTCCATCGCCACACTCTGCTGCCATGTGCCACTTTCAGGTCTCTTCACACTGCTGGTGTGTTAAATTTTTTGACATAGGGTGCAGGCAGATTACGGGCCTCACATAGCTGCTGCCAGACATGTAATCTGCCATGGGCCCCCGTACCGACTCCTCATGCTGTGACGTTGCAACAAGGTGGAATTCAACCCTACATATGTTAGACCGCCTTTACGAACAGCTAAAGGCCATCACAGATTTCCTGATGTTAAAAGCGGATAAAGGTACTCCCTGTGTAACTTAGATGTCAGCCATTGGCAGCTCATGTGTGACACCTGCGCTTGCTCAGGCCCTTTGAGGAGGCCACGCTATTCGTGAGTCGGCAGGACTATGGGATGAATGAGGTCAAATCGGCCATGGGCCCCCGTACCGCCTGTTCACGCTGATGCTGGTCCCACAGTGTGACCTGGGTCCCTGTACGGCCTTCCATTGCTTCCACTCTGCCATGTGCCACTTTGAAATCTCCTCACACTCCTGCGGTTGTCCATTTTGTCATAGGTTGCTGGCAGATTACAGGCCTTCCATAGGTGCCACCAAGCCCCATATCGGCCATGGGCCCCCGTACCGCCTGGTCACGCTGCTGCTGGGCCCATAGTGTGACCTGGGTCCCTGTACCGCCTCCCATTGCTCCCACTCTGCCATGTGCCACTTTCAGGTCTCCTCACGCTCCTGCTGGTTTCCATTTTGTCATAGGTTGCTGTATGGCCTCCCATTGCTGCTGCCTCCACCGCCACACTGTGGCTCCAAACACTGGTTTTGGCCCCGTGACTGGCCAAAGGAGTGAAGTGTGCAGTGATTCTAAGATCGACGGCACTCATCTGCATGTCATACTGACAGACAGTATTATTTCTCTTCCCCAGCAGACTCCAAGGGCATTTAAATTAAAGGTACAGTGTTCTGCACTAATATTAAGTCTCTCTGAAGCCTAGAAACACCCTTTTTTAAGTTAAATTCACAGCGAATTTATTCGACTCGAATCGAATATTGTCCACGAATTCGCCGAATCAGTCGAATCGAATTTTTCATTTCTTCGCTCATCTCTACTTACTATATATGAAAATTATGTTCCTTTCCTAGCATTTCTGAACAGAAAAAACATAGCTCAGAGCAGTAATAACCCTTTTATTTATCCTAATCTATACATTAGATCAACCTTTTTTCAGCATGTTTACACCAGAAGAACCCTTACTAAAACCAATTCGGGAATCAGCAGGGAAAATGCCCCATACATTGGTGGTCAGTTGAAATAATGCAACCCTTACTGACAGCTAAAAAAAAATAATTGGGTCATGCTGCTGATTATTCCAAGTATCGTTGGCCCTGAAGCTATCATAAGAGGGTCAATCAGCCACAGCTCAACGAACCCCTGGAAACATCTAGTTGGGTATGGCTGCATTAGACCTTTAATAAGTATAGTTGTGGAGAGGGACAAAAGAATATGCATTGAAAATAGGGACTGTCTATCCTAAAATGTAAAAAAATGGAAACTATTCTTTTCTCAAACACGACAAAGTGGGTTATTTACTAAAACATGCGTGCAAAATCTGGTACAGCTCTCCATAGAAACCGATCAGCTTTCAAGTTTTATTGCTAAAGCTTAATTGAACGAGCCAAAGATAGAAGCTGATTGGCTACCATGCACAGCTACTCCACATTCTCACTGCATCAGTTTTAGTAAATCTACTCCAGAGAGTCTGCTTAGTTTAGTTAATCCACCGATACAAGACACCCAGTATTGCTGTTATGAGGTATATATCTGGTGTGATCTAGCATCAATCTAGCATGATCATGATGTGATCTAGCATGTGAGTGACATTTTTTATCCAATTTAATAAAGTGTTTAAACGATAAAGCACTATTTCTGTCTATTCCATTTTTTACGGATCGCTGGGGAGAGGAGGAGAAGGAGGACAAAATTCAAAGCACGTTGTGGGTAGGAGAGCCAACAGAGGAATCTGCATCTTATCCTGTTCCATTAGAGGACACAAGCGTGATGTGACCAAAACATTGTATAATGTGAGGTCAAAAAGCTCCAGGTGAGAGCACAACTTGGGTGCTGGTGGAGGAACACTGTTTATGTCGTATGAAGATAGAATATTGAAAGATTAAAGGTACGTGAAGATATATGGGACTTTATATACTCACTATTGTGCACAAGATTTCTTTGCAATGTGTATATATTAATGATTACTGTTTGGTAATTGGAAGGCGCTGCACTAATTTGTTTGTTTAGCTTTAGACATATTGATGAGTATGTGGAGGGTGTAAGCGACCTCATTTGGAGTGATTATTTATTTTTATAATATTTTTTGTGTGTTTGGTTGCTCGCTGAATTTTTTATATACTTAGCTTCCAAGTTTTATTGCCAAAGCTTAATTGAACAAGCCGAAGATAGAAGCTGATTGGCTACCATGCACAGCTACACCAGATTCTGAGTGCATCAGTTTTAGTAAATCTACTCCAAAGAGTCTGCTTAGTTTAGTTAATCCACCAATACAAGATATTGACATTGTCAAAATCCAACTACATACTTCATCACTGAGCAAATATGACATTCCTTCTCACTCTGCCCTGGACTTGCCTAATTCAACACTTAAACAGACTTTGTATGTCCAAAGAACTTTGTGTTTATGATTATAATTATTTGAATTCCATTGTGTTCATTTCCACTCCCCACTGTGAATGTTTCCTTACATTATTGTAGTGGTAGACAACACACATAGAGTTTAAGGTGTTTTCATACACACGTTTTCCTGTGAAAAAAGTTCATTACATGTTTTCTTTGTATTCATAGCAGCAGACTGCCTGTGACATAAGAGTTTGCAAAATCAAAACCAGTCCCTCCCCCTTTATTCTTGCTTTGTCATTTTTCACCGTCATATTTTCAAGCACAATAGAATGTATGTGAGTGCAGAGGGCAAACATCTATTTTTAGAGGAAGCGAACTACCTACAAACTGGGGTTGATTTAAAAGGAATATAAGTTATTCCCTTATATACACTCACCGGCCACTTTATTAGGTGCACCTGTTTAATCACTTGGTAACATAAATTGCTAATCAGCCAATCACATGGCAGCAACTCAATGCATTTAGACATGTAGACATGGTGAAGAAGACTTGCTGAAGTTCAAACTGAGCATCAGAAAGGGGATTTAAATGACTTTGAACGTGGCATGGTTGTTGGTTTCAAATACTGCTGATCTATTGGGATTTTCACGCACAACCATCTCTAGGGTTTACAGAGAATGGTCCGAAAAAGAGAGAATATCCAGTGAGCGGCAGTTGTGTGGACGAAAATTCCTCGTTGATGTCAGAGTTCAGAGGAGAATGGGCAAACTGGTTCGAAATGATAGAAAGGCAACAGTAAAATATGTAAATGTGGACCAAAATCATGTTTCCAACACCTCGTTGAATCTATGCCACTGAGAATTAAGGATGTTCTGAAAGCAAAAGGAGGTCCAACCGGGTTTACCTAATAAAGTGGCTGGTGAGTGTAGGTTTACTATTAAAAATATGAAATATGTGGTGGGCCACAGTGATGACAATATTCTACAGAGACCAAGTTTAAAACATCTGTCGGAACACCGATGAAAGTATTACAGCCATAGTAAAGTGAGATGACCCTTTAAAATGCTCTTTCACTGATGTAGAACTTTTGCATGCCTATTCTCTTCACTTCCTGTCCCAGAAATACATGAGGAAGTGAGTGGAGATTTTTTCCAAAGCACCATACATCTTAGACAATTGTCACTTGAACACATTTATTCATTGGAAGATTTCAGGCCATGTGTATTTACACAATTTAACAGATACACTATATTGCCAAAAGTATTGTGACACCCCTCCAAATCATTAAATTCCAATCACCTCCATGGCCACAGGTGTAAAAAATCAAGCACCTAGGCATGCAGACTGCTTCTACAAACATTTGTGAAAGAATGGGTCGCTCTCAGAAGCTCAATGAATTCAAGCGTGGTGCCTTGATAGGTTGTCACCTGTGCAATAAGTTCATCTGTGAAAAGTTCCTGCTGCTAAATATTCCTCGGCCAACTGTTAGTGATATTATAACAAAGTGGAAACAAATGGGGACCACAGCAACTCAGCCACGTGAGACGTGTTCTCTGGAGTGACGAATCACGCTTCTCTGTATGGCAATCTGATGGACATGTCTGGGTTTGGTGGTTGCCAGGAGAACGGTACTTGCCTGATTGCATTGTGCCAAGTGTACAGTTTGGTGGAGGGGGGATTGTGGTGTGGGGTTGCTTTTCAGGGGTTGAGCTTGGCCCCTTAGTTCCAGTGAAGGTAACTCTTAAGGCATCAGCATACCAAGACATTTTGTACAATTTCATGCTCCCAACTTTGTGGGAACAGTTTGGGGATGGCCCCTTCCTATTCCAACATGACTGTGCACCACTGTACAAAGCAAGGTCCATCAAGACATGGATGAGCAAGTTTGGGGTGGAGGAACTTAACTGGCTTGTATAGAGTCCTGACCTCAACCTGATAGAACACCTTCGGGATGAATTAGAGCAGAGACTGCGAGCCAGGCCTTCTCGTCCATTCGACATCACTGCCTGACCACACAAATGTGCTTCTGGAAGACTTGTCAGACATTCCCATAGACACACTCCTAAACCTTATAGACAGCCTTCCAAGAAGAGTTGAAGCTGTTTTAGCTGCAAAAGGTGGGCCAACTCATGTTGAACCCTACGGACTAGGACTGGGATGCCATTAACGTTCATGTGCGTGTAACAGCAGTGTTTCTATTTATTTTCTTTTACTTTCTATTGTGTTTATTGACCAGAAAGAGCAACAATATGCTGCAAGCTACATAGAGGGTCACATGTTATAAGAAACTGCCTTACTAGAAATGTGTCTGCAACAGGGTAAAAACTGGATTGTCCAGAGTCATGAGATCACTGACAGCTGAGAAACAAAACAAAGCCATTACCTGAGACATAACTCAACAAGCTGAGGACTGAACTCTGTACTTTAATGTTAACTGTAAATGTTTGTCATTGTCAATGTTTCTGTGTACAATGCTTAGACTTGGTCATCTGGATGTGAGGAGGACCTACCCTAACTCTACAAGGTCTACATCATCTTAGTGCTCATTCACATGTGCAGCTATTCTTGCTGCCACTCTGAAAAGTGATCAGCGGTGAATCCCTTTTCAAATGATGACTGGCAATGAGGAGGCAATATTTTGCTTCCTCAACGCTTTTTCAAACCCTCAAAATGCTAACCCGCTGCACCGCAACCAAGTGCATTGCACATTGATGCCGCATGGCTCCATTCACTTGAATGGGTTGTGTTTGGAGGCAGTATTGCCCTCCCAAATGTGACAAGTCATTTATTTTTAGCCATGGCTACAGCTTGTGTACAACCCTGAGTGGCTGCATTTCTGTGTTTAGGTGGGTGGTTGGGATTTGTAAAAAACAACAGATCAATTGCATGCTTTTGTTGCCCCTGGCTACCCATATAAATGGGCCCTTACTCATAACGAAACACATTTTGTGGACACAAATAAATAAATAAAAAGCTGTACGATATCTGTATACTTTAGCCCAGCCTTTTTCATCCAGAGTGCCCAGGCACCCTGAGGTGCATTCAGGTTTCTTCAGGGGTGACTTGGCAAAGTTCCTGAAAAGTGTATACAAACCATCAGGTGGATCAAGCCTGACTTTTAGTTACACAAAGTCATGGGTTTTCACTGTGCACCATTACAACCTTCTAGCCCTCGGAATCCTAACAACCAATGACGTCATCGATTGATAAGGACGACATCGGGGACCTGCACAGCATCCTTGTTTACCCCTCCCCTGCTCCTCTCCATTAGCCCATTAGCTGAGGGAGGGATAGAAACTGAGGGAGAAGAGAAACACTGGAATACTAGCCAGTGCCAGTGTGCAAAGGTTTATTTCCTTTAGAAGAATAAATCACCTCAAATGTTGGGTGTCCTACGTGTGGGGATTCTGCTGCGCTATGTTAAACTATTAGTTTAATTTTTTTACAATTTATAACGGTGCCTCCAAGAATGTGCATAATTTTAAAGGGTGCTTTACTGAAAAAGGTTGAGAGACACTGCCCTAGCCCATGGACAGATGAGCCCTTCTTTGAAGTGACAGCACTGACATAAATCAAAGGACTAGGGTGAGCATTAAAGTAGAACTACAGTGCATCTGATCACCACAAACCAAAGATGGTGTTTAATTGATTTTTAATATTCAAAGAAAACTCCCCTATCCCTCCATGTCTTCGTTATTTAGTTTGCTGGGAAATCACTTTGCAAAACATCCCTTTGCACTTCTGGCTGTGACCATGTTGAGTAAGGGCAGATTAATCTTCCAATGAGGACACCAGTTTAGGTTACCCTGGGGGTCCCCAAGGAATTCCCCTAATTTCCATGGATTTCCATTCATTTCCTGTTTGGCTGTAGGACAGGAACTGAAGGGAAATATCAGCAATGGGACACAGATGGTGAAAAAAAATTGACAGAGGTTATAACCCTCCCTTACTCTATCCAAAATGAAAAAAAAAAGTTTTGCCTATAGCTCTACTTTAAGTTAGGTTTAGTGATGACTAACTTAACCCCTTGACGCCAACCGCATGCAAATATACGGCCTCTCGGCGACTGGGCCTTGACGCCGAGAGGCCACATATTTGCATACCATTTGAAAACCCATACGTGCTGAGTGTGTGCGCCTTGCATGCTCCCAGGACATATGTCGGTGTCTCATCGAGACCTTTACCGATCATGTGACCACCGTGACAGCGAATCACGGCGGTCACATGACCTTAAAACCCTGCCTTGCCTCCCGGAGTCTAAAACCCCTTAAAGGCCCGGGATGCGCCGGCGTGAAGAGGTTAAGAGACAAGCCATATGATTTTTTTTTCTTTCATACAAATTTTGCTTAACCAGCTTGTATGATGTGACAAAAATTTAAGCAAATTTTGACAAAATATCAGGATAATCTGTCATTTGGCCTAGTTGAATCTTCCATAGTTATTACTGTAATGCAGTCAGGCTGCATATATAACTAAACATGTTGTTAAAAAGGTTAAAAGACCCTGTGCTAGCAGCATGCTAGGGAGTGGGACCACTGCTCAACACAGAGTAAATAGTCTGGTCTTGAGAAGGTGGACACACTCTTCCAGGGCTTCATTCAGCAGTGATCAAGCTTCCTGAGCAGCACTGTTGACAGGAGCATTCAGTAGGGACTGCTGGAGATCTAAACCTCTGCTCTCTGGCTAACACTGGTCCAACCCTCCAGCATGCTGTTAGTACAGGGTCCTCTACCCCTGCTGCAGCACAAAGCAAACAAAAAAAGACCATCATATTTATTACTGTATATGCAGCCTTGCTGCATATACAATAATAATTTTGGAGGTTTCAATTATTTTTAATCAGCATAATAAAATTATATTCAAACACTTTACAAACAGATGCCCTGATGTCTATAACGAAAATGGGTGACTGATGTGCAAAAATAGGGGATCACTTACCTGACCCACTGCCTGCAGGTTATAGCATGCTACATTGTGCTGGCATGATCTCCTATATAGGACGGCCCCAATGAGCCAACACGCTGCGAGGAGCAAATCAGAAAGACTAAGGTAGAAGAGAGGGCGAACCTAAAAGTGACAATTACAAAAATATTATTGTCTGCAATAAGTCTGACATATCATTGAAACTAAAACACACACCAGTAGAATGCATGTATATGATATGAATTCTATAACTACATAAATATGCGGTGAGCAAAGTGCTACAGAATGATTAGGTCTTTGAAGAGAATTTGAGCCAAGTTTTTTTTAGTGTTGGGTAGAAGGTTTAGAACCTCTTTTAGGTATTATTGATGCCTATATCCTAGTGGGAAAGATTTCCCCTCCCCTACTGTTCAAGGTTTGAGATATTGTTCTCATGTTGTTGTGAATACCTGTTGGCACTACAACAGCCTAAGCTTTTGGGGGGGGGGGGTTTGACAGGTACCCACTCCCGCTGCGATCACGTAGGCGATCGGAAGCGGACGTTGTCCTCCCTGTAGTCTTCTGGGACATATGACAGGTCCCAGAAGAGTACAGGACTATTCACAAAGAGTGGCCCTACTCACACATGCACAGTGGGCATCTAGCTGTGAAGCCACAAGCTGTCACAGTTGGGTGTCCACACTGAAGATGCCGGTGCTGAGGAGACGGGGCGGTCAGTCAACCTGGCCAGTAAGAGGACACAGAGGGATCAAGGGACAGGTGAGTGTCCACTTTTTAAAAGTCAGCAGCTACAGTTTGTGTATCTGCTGACTTTTATTTTTTTTAATTCTAGCTGGACCTCAGCTTCAATCAGACTGAAAGAACTCTCTGTGTTGTCTGTTCCTTCAGTGATTGATGGTGTTCTCCCAAGTAGGAGATTGGTGGTATTCTACTCAGTAAGAAGTAATTTCACAACAATCAGTAAATTGAGTTGTTGCTTAAGGTTGAGCAGTAGAGGCTACAGAGAAGGCCTGGTGTACTATGGATGGGAAGTTACTATGTAGATGACATACTGTGCCCCCTATCCCTCCAAAGGCATCATTGGCCTTGCTTAAAGCAGAGGTCCAGTTGGAATAAAAGTCAGCAGCTACAAAAACAGTAGCTGCTGACTTTTAAAAAACAGACACTCACCTGCCCCTCGATCCCGCGATGTCCCCACACCGGCTGGGTTGACAGACTGTGCTATCTCCTCAGAGCCAGCATCTTCAGTGTGGGCACCTGGCTGTGGCACCTGGTTGCGCTTTGTGAATGGTCCTGTAGTCTTCTGGGACCTTTCACGTGTAACAGAAGGCAACGGGGAGGGGGGTGAAGGAAAACTTCTGCTTCTGGTCGCCTAGCGAAAGTGGGAGCGGGTACCTGTCAAATTTGGGTACACCCTCCCCCCCGCTCCCCAAAGGTGCAAATCCTTAATGGGGAGCGGGGGACAAAGCCTTAATGCGGATTTTTTCCCTTTTGGGTAGAGCTCCACTTTAACTACACCCCCTAACCGTCCTGTAACCTAATCCTATAGTTAGGACCTGGTAAAGAAGTGTAGTTAAAACTAGCTTCGCTCTCCTGAATAATGTTCAATTACACTCTTTATATGCACCAAGAATGCCTCCTCTGTACTCTTACCAGGTGCTTTAAACAACATAAACATTACATTGGTGACCACACAGGAAGTGGGAGGTAATTACCCATGAGGGACACAGACAGCAACAAAAAAGGTAACATAAAGAGGATCTAATTTTTTATCATTATACTTTTTTTTGCTATTGCTGGAGAGATTGGGGTCATTTTCAACTCACTTCTGGTAATATTATTGAGACAGAATGTTAACGGGAAATTATCCAATGGGGTCTGAGGCAGAAATAATGCCTGACATAGGTTCTAACCCAAGCTAAAAAACAGTTTAAGATTGAGCTGGGTTTTAATTGGGCTGTAATTATGGGCTGAGTGTTATAACCGCTGCTCATTCCTATATGAAAATATATAAGTTAGCCATTTTAACTAATTACTTACCTCTGGAGATGTAACTATATTCTGAAAGACTGCATAACCAATTATTGATCCTGGACCTAAAATACTAAAAAAGACAAAACAAAACTGTAAATATATATACAGTATATATATATATATATATATATATATATATATTCAAAACTAGTATAGAGGAACTTGTGGATCTTGCAGACGAGATAGATTAAAACAGCAGTTTTTTTATTGTTGACGTTTGGAATTCTCTTTATTGGCCCGTTCACTTCCATGTTGTAGTGGATTGAGAGAGATGGATTGAGTTTCATCAAAACGTTGACAATTAAAAGGATGCTGTTTTGATCTATCACCTCTGCAAGATCCATGAGTGCCTCTATACCTGTTTTGGATTTGTACGGATTTTTTTGTGGGTGAGCACCACGGGATTTACCTCAAACATAGAGTGCCGTGGCTACCCAGGAAACCATAGAAAATATATACATTTTGCACAGTAAACAACATGTTTCTATGCACGCTGTAAGATTTATCAGTCATGTTTGCTCATTACATACACAGGTTCTACTTCCAGCTTTAGGCAGTCCATAGATTATGCAATTAAAAAAAATTTTTTCGATTTGACTGTTGATGGGGGAATCCGTCCCGTGGAGCATTCCTAGTGCCTGTTGCCTACTCCCACTCTCAAACGGCTGTTTGTTAATTTTCCTGGTAGCCCGGTTAGTTCTGTTCCATCACATCTTGTTGGGTTGTTTTTGCCCCTGCATGGTTGCACTTGACAAATTTCCGATCTACTGCCTCTTTTTCAATGCCACTTATGTGTATCCCTGTTGGCCATTCTGTTTGTGTCCACAGCAAAGGCCACAATCTGGGGGTGTTCCTCACAATTCCACCACCAGTCTTTCTGGTGAAGACTAGGCACTTTCTAATTCTGCCCCCACTTCTGGTGACACAACTATTAGTTTATGTTCCCTTATGTTCCCTCATAGTTGTCTAGTCTGTTTATTTATACAGTCCTAACCCTGCTTTTGGCTGACGTTCCAACCTGGCATTTGACCCTCAGACTCTCCATACATTATCTATTAGCTATGATCTTCCTTGACGCTGCACTAGGTGTGTCCACGTTCCTAACCCCAACAAGCAGTCTACTGCTAATCCTTACATAAGACATGCTTAGATCATTAAGATGTAAACTAAACTTTGCCATGGATGCATTCATGTTTATGAAAAACAATGTGTTAGTTCAGGTTTTACAAGCAGCACAGTTATGTCATTTCAGTATCTTTGTGATTTCTAAATTTAGTATCAAGAAAAGTCAGGCTAGTCATGTGGATTGATGTTTTCTTACACACCCTAATGACATGTGATTTTTAACCATACCTGCAAGATCTATAAACTATATGATATGCAAAGCAAAACGTCAAAGCTGAGTGGCAGATGGTACAGATAACAGCGTTTGTATGATCTAAAAATAAAATTATTGTTATATTAATACCCAAAAAAAGATATGTACCTCTGTGGGCAACGGTGCTGAAAGCCTCTCCAGCTCCAAGAACCATACGCAAGGCTTTCTATTGTGCCAGGTCACCTAACCTTTTGAACTTCATACCAGGAGCAATGCTGTGACATTGTCTTTGAATGGGAGGATCACTATTCAGTCAATGAGACCTTTTCCCCAGACCATGCAAGTCAATTTAAATCCTCATATGAGATTCTATATTCATATCATATGTTCTCACAAGGAATGCAGCGGGGAGGTCTTGTCAACTATAGTGTTCCAGGCAAGAGAGCAAGTGCTTGGAGATGAAGAAAAGTTCCATCTGTCAAAGCAGTTGTCTCCTTGATAGCAGTGTTTTCGTACATCCTTGGAGGAGAAGGGGCCCCTTGTCTAACCTCACATCTAGCCTTAGACAGCACATAGGAAGATGGGACACAGTACTATATGTACTTTGTCCCCTTGAGAACACAACACAATAATAAAAATGGAAGTGTCTGCTCTGGTTTGGGGGTTCTCTAATCCGAGTGCACCTTACTGTTCTCTACTGTTCAATGTTTTCTTGTAGAATGTGATTGGGGATTTTCTACATCTCTATATTGACATGATATCCCTTATATGTCGCCTGTTTGTTCGCTAAAATGTATGTCTCAAAAACCCAATACATATTCTTTAAAAAAAAAAAAATGGAAGTGAGACATCTTTATTTAGAGCAAATCTGTCAGCTGTTACATACTGGCTATAGCAAGATCCTGGTGTGTACAGTAGACTGAAACCAATGCAGATGCCAAATTATGACTGCCAGGTCATTAGCACTGGAAATCAATTACTTTGCCAAAGACTGACTTCAATGATTTTCTGAGCTGGAGAACTGCAGATAGTTATATAACATGGCGAAAAGTTTGCTCTGTGTTTTGACATTAACCTAGACAATGAGAGACTCAAAGGATATGCACCATGTAATCTAGTTAGTGTACTGCTGCATGTCCAAGTACCCTTCCCTTTAAGGTGACAGACACCCGTCAAATGTCAGATGATTTTATTAAAAAAACAGAAAGAAAGCCCATGAGGTCATGTAACCTCTAGCAGGAGGTGTGGCGTAAAGCTGCAAAAGTTGTGTACATAGGGGCTCCAGTGATGACAACCCAGCTAATTGGTTCTCATACCTTAGTGTAGCTGTAATCACTTGTATCCATTTGATTGTAAAATACACCTGTGAAAAGAGTAAACATATTAGTACTATAAAAGAACATTTAGTCACCGGTCACAGCACTGCGATTTAATCATTTTGTGATTTGTGTGAAATTTCAGCGCTATTTCAGGTGCACTTTCTGAAGACTTTATTTCTACTTTTGAAGATTTTAAATGATTTCTTGCAATTTGCAGTACGATTTCCATCATATTCTATGTATGTGAAATCACAACAAAACTGCAGAAAAAGCAATGCAAGAACTACTTTAGAAGTCGCACTGCAGCAAATTGCAAATGTTAAGACACTGATATTCACATTCATTAAATGCGATTTCAGGTGTGATTTGAATTCCCAAAACGCACCTGAAATCGCACCAGTATGGCCGGGCACTTAAGCAAAGGAAAAAAAAACTGAACACTATGCCTTATATATTTTACAAGCAAGTGCTAAATAAACTAGTTATTGGCAATATATCTCTATATAAAGCTTTGTTTAAATATATTTTCTTTGGTGACATATCTTTAGAAGACACAGAAGAATAGGCTTTATACCCAGGAACTCCAGATTTCCTCAGCTATGGCCAAATTAATTATGCCCATAGACATTAGATGATTATCGCCTAATCCTGCTGATTTGGCACACCTTGATCTGAGCACCATTTAGATCCTAGATGACACCCTTGTTGACTGATCTAACATAAAGCTTCTATTAGCTAAGCTGTATTTTATCACCAAATAAGTAGCGCAAGAAAGCCTTTTTAGAACAGAAGCTATTCAAATGTCACACTCCATCACGTATCCCAAAAAATAGGGGATTAATCTTATTTTTAGTATAGGGTGGCGGGGGTGCACATAGATCAGATCGTTTCTTTATTCCCGAAGACTAATTGTACATCCAGAACCACTGATGTATAGCAATGTTCCTCAACCAGGGTGCCACGGTGGGATGCTTCTGATGTCAGTGGCCCAACGTGGACACATGCCTATATTTAGTCAATGTCACTGACCATATATGGGCATGAGTTCTTATAAGGGCTCCAGAGATGCAACCTTCCCAGTGGGCAATTGTGAGACCCTAGCTACTTCACCAGTGCCTACTAAAACCCTAAAAGTAGAAGGAAGAAAAAGTAACTTAGTAAAAACCCTTTGCAAATATAACTGATGTTTAAGTATGTGCATGATGAGTTTGTTTCTGTGGAAGTAAAGATCTGTTTTTATCAGCCACAGAAGATATGTACCTGCTATGTTTCCGTAAGTTAACAACAACCCTAGAACATAGGAACATTGGGTGTTTTTACCTGTTCTCTGCATAGCTGGTGCAGACTTCCACACAACTGTACTGTAGAAGATTATCAAGCATTTTCCCTGGATGGTAAGATATGAGGAGCGTTGATACTTCTCCTCCCAGGTCCACAATGCAGTTCCTGAGCAGCATATCACTAGATCTGAGCACTGCCACCATGGGGGAATGCTTCAGCCAATGCAGTATAAATGTGGTATTTGCACAGGTAAGTCTTTGAACTCTGCCATATAGATGACTGCATATAGAGAAGCCCAATCAAACTCCTCATAGGTCCTGCTATCAAGTGGAGATCTTAGATGAACACATTTTTTTCCACATTGCAGGCACTCTTTATTGTGTACGTAAACCTTAACAATGATTTTCTCTTTTTTGTCTGTTAAATTTACTGTACTGTACTGTGTTACATGTACTGTAAATGTCTGTTAAATGTGTGTATTTTGTTCTGTTCTATAGTTAAAAAAAATGCTAACTGTTCCAGCATTCTTGTGATCTGGTACCTTTCCGTGCTCTGCCTCTGTTCTTTCTGTGGACTACAGAACACCACCCCCATATTATGGAGAAAATGAGGTGTTCTGCAGTTCCAACACAGTCTAGCAAGTGAGAAAAACGAGTCTCTTTCCACAACTTCCAGGATCTGGAGCTTCTCCTTTGCTGTTTACTTTAGATTTCTAAGGACTACATATCCCATGGTACCTGGCTCCCCGCAAACAGTAATCCCTGTATTGATTCTACCTCCTGAAACTTCTCTTCTCAGCACCTCTGTAGTTCAGAAGGCAGGCTGTGTGAAATGTGTGTGATGGCAGTGCCTACCCACAGGGAAAAGTGAGTACATAGAATTTGAGGAAGAAAACATGTGGGGTTCTTCACAAGGTAAGTTTACAAAAAGATTGTTCAGATTAATATCGCAGTTAAAAAATTGAAATACAATGTGTAAGTGAATATGATTTTAATTTTGAGTACAGATACAAGTTAAAGCTGAAGTTTAAAGAATAACTCCGGGACAGGCAAAATAAATCACACATTAGTACATCCCCTACACAAAACACTAAACAGTTAATAAAATGTTGAAAATTCTCACCATGTAAGAGAAAAGTCTGATTGAATTTTCATGACCTCATCTCTATAATTAAAAAGATAACAGCATCTGCTCTGCTAAGGAGGAGGTGTAACAGCAGGGATTATATCATATCCTCTCTTCTCTCTCTGTAGCAAGAGGAAACTACAGTTCCCATGAACCACAAGGAATTGTAATGAATGTAGGTGGGTACACTAGGCCTCTACATGTTGAATATGTCTGAGAGTCTTGGTCCGCCCACCACTGCAAGTGGGGCTGAATCACATCACTGTTTCCTGGAGAAATAACTACAGAAGGGATGTGCCAAGGCCAGAGGGTGGGGGAATAGGGGGCATAGCAGCCACCGGTCTTGCAAACAGGAAACCAAAGAGAATGAACAGTTAAATATTTATTTTATTATCAGTACTTATATAGTGCCGTCAATTTATGCAGAGCTTTACATACTGTATATATATTATACATTCACATCAGTCCCTAACCCTCATGGAACGTACAATCTAAGGGCTGGTTCACACTGCTGCGATTTCAGGTGCGATTTGCGAATTTAAATCATACTTGAAATCGGATCTAATTAATGTGAATGTGAGTGTCTTAACATATGCGATTTGCTGCAGCGCGGTTTCAAAAGTAGTTCTCGTATTACTTTTTCTGCAGTTTGTTGCGATTTCACATATAGACTACAACAGAAATCACACTGCAAAACACAATGGAAAACACACAAATCATTGAGAAATCTTCAGAAAACGCGGTGAAATTGCAAACAAAATGCGCAATTTTAAATCGCATCCAGTGTGAGCCAAGCCTAACTCACATTCATACATACACATATTAGGACACATTTAGACAGGATCCAATTAACCTACCAGCATGTCTTTGGAGTGTGGGAGAAAACCAGAGTACCCAGAGGAAACCTACTCAGGCACAGGGAGAACATTAAAACTCCAGGAAGGTGGTGCCATGGTTGGGATTCAAACCAACAACACTAGTGTTGGCAGGCAGAAGTGCTAACCATTTAGGCGTTATGCTGCCCCGGTTTGGTTTGAAAATGAATAGACTATTTCAAAGCAACTACTGAGTGAACCAGAAGATGGATGACATGTTCAGTGAAGGTAGGAAACAGGGGCGGACAGACAACTCATGGGGCCCACGGGCAATAGGGGATCATGGGGACCCTGTGTCCTTGCCCAAACTCAAAAAAGCCTATGAAAAAGATACCAGGGGCATCTCATGGGGCCCCCTATTGACCCCAGGCCCTCGGCCAGTGCCAGAGTTTCCAAATGGTCAGTCCGCCCCTGGTAGGAAATCAGCAACAAGGCCAGTAAAGAAGTTTTTGCCCACAGTTCTGCTTTGAGTATGCATATTTTTAGTTAAATTGGTTCAGCTTGGACCAGTGTAAGTACAGTATGTATGTACCATACCTGTGGGGTCCCCATGAAAGCTGGAAATCACTGTACCAGGCCCCGATACTACTGTGACTGCCATTAGTTTCTGGGTTCCCTACCTAGTGGCTGCCCTGCTCCTTAGTGATGGTCACTCCGCATGGGCGCCATTCAGAGAACACTTCAGCCTCCAGGGATGCATGATGTAAGTATCCCACAGTATCAGGAAGAGGGAATACATCATACTTGTCTAAGTGATGAAAGGTGGATGAACACCTTGGGTCCCACAAAAGGTTTTTTTGGGGGGAGGGTGAGGGGGATTCAATATCCAATTGTTTTAAGGTGGGGGGAGTAAAGCAAATTAAAGTAGTTAAAGAGGGTGAAGGTACAATTTAAATTGGATCATCAACACCATCGTGGAATTGGCAATCACACTTGCTGTTTATGATCCCAAGGAGAGGTGTATACAGCAAACAGTCTATTCTTTAGTTATGAATGGACTGTAATTGCATGTTTGTGGTTTCTTTTTCACTTCTCTTATGCTGTTCTATACAGCTGTATGAGTATGAAAAGCACATTTAGTTAAAAGAGAAGTAGGGCATTTTTCCCCATTTGCACTTCTGAATGCATCTATGGCTTGGAATTCAGCCTTGAAAAATAAGTTTTTGTTTTTTATTTTTTTTGTTAAATCATACTCACCTACTGTAGATGGATGCAGCATCCATCCAATGCTGGATCTGGCCCCCTGCTAGCTATAATTGTGAGAACTCAGCGATCACATGACTGCTGATCCTTGAGTCTTCACAACCGCTCTGAGCAGAGAGCGGTGACTGTCAGTCACCGCTCTCTGCTCTGCCCCCCAACAGCACTGGGCTGTGTGTGTGTGGGGGGGGGGGGTGGCTGGATTCGCTGAGAGGCTGAGCCAAGTGCTACTCCGGACTCTGGGTTGGATGCTGACTTCAGTCTGCTGTCAGCTGAACACAGGTCAGAGGAGTGCAGCAGAAACTGCACTCCAGAAGTACAACCAAAAGAGTTGACTGTACATCTTTAACAATGAAACCTAGAAGTATAATATGTATTACAATTATGTTGCAATCTGTAAATTTGTTTGCTGCAAAGTCAACATGCTATATCTGTAGATACTCCCAATTACAGTTACTTAGTAAGATTACTTAAGATATGTGAAAACTGGTTAGACCAGTGTTGGCCTTTCACTACAATAACGGATGTTGAATAGAAAAATGGAAGTTATTCTCAGGAGATCAAAGAGCAACCTTGTTGCTCTTTGGTCTGCTGTGCTTTCTTTTTTTTTATGTTGCTCGAATAACTCATTTTACAATCTTTCTGTAGCAGACAAAACCATAAGTTCACAAAATACATAAGGTGCCATGACATTATGGCCATGTAGATACAAATGTTAGAACCAGCAAACACAAATTCCTCAGAGCCCTGAGGAAGAGGCAAGTCCTCGAAATGCGTCAACCTTTTGGATGTCTATACTCCCTATTGCGGACTGTTACTCAGCGTGGTGTTGACCCAGCTGTTCTTTATGATGTGCCTTGACTATATTGTCGTTTGTGAGTACAACACATACTTTATTTTTTATTAAACATTTTTTATGGTAATGCACTAGGCCTGTAGATACAAATGTTAGAATGGGGCATTAATGACCCCAGAGCCAGAAACAGTACTTTATTTATTGTATCATTTATTTATTTATTTCAGGTTCTCATATAGCGCTGTCAATTTACGCAGCGCTTTACACATATATATTGTACAGTCACATCAGTCCCTAACCCTCAAGGAGCATGCAATCTAAGGGCCCTGACTCACATTCATACATACACATACTTTGAGTTGAATGACTTGATACATACCAGAGATCTGCAAATAACTGTCATGCTCAAACTATAGAAATATAGACAGTAGCTTCTAGGTGCATATGATTTTACTTATGATACTTCACTCTGGCTCATTTTGATTGTTCTCCCCAGTAGAGCAAATCATCTGGCAGCCAACACAGATATACAGACAAAGCTTTGCACAATTAGATGCAAAGGGGACAATATAGCCAGGCATATGAAAGCCAAATGTTCTTAAAGCATATCTAAAACCAAGAATAAAAATGGACGATATTGCAGCTTACTGGTCCTTAGATGCAGTGGCTGCATTAGTTTTCTTTTCCCTACTTTTTTCTATTTATTTTCTAGTAATCCTGCCATTACCCCACTTTCTGCCCTAGAGTGGCAACTGTACTGAATAGCATTGTCATGCCTGAACAAAGAGTGTGTTATGATTACACAGGGCTTTTTTAACCCCTTGGCACTGGTGCCTCCCGGCCCTTTAAGGGTTTCTGAAGATGGGAGGGCGGGGTGGGGTTTTATGGTCATGTGATTCGCTGTCACGGCTGTCACATGATCAGGAAAGGTCCCGATCGCAAGAGGAGATCGGAACCTTTCTGTGAGTACCGGACATGTGTGCTGGGAGTGCGCAGGCGTCAAGGCTCAGACACCAGGAGGCTGCACATTTGCAAGAGGTTAAGTGGGAACGTGGGGGAATGCAGTTCCGGCACCTCCAGCACTGAATGTATGTAATGGCAAGGGGTGCTGGGGTGTGCTGAAGGGTCTATTGATGCTGGCTGCCTGGGGATCTGTTGTCAATAAAGGCTATCTATTTTTGTTGTCTATTGCTGCTGAAGAGGGATCTATTTTTGCTTGGAGGTCAATTGTTGCTGAAAGGGATCTACTGCTAAGGGAAGATATGTTATTGCTACTGGAGGTCTGTTGTTGCTGGGGTGGTATTTTGTTGCGGGGTTCCTTTGTTGCTGGTGGGATCTACTGTTACTGCTTTTCTAGTAATCATTAACAAATTCTATACAAAAATGATACTTGGATCTGTATTCTCTAAAAGGAGCAGTGCGGGGAAGTGGGTAGGGGTAGGAACCAATGGACGGTGCTCGGAGATGGGTAGTGGGGCGGAAACAAGGGGTGACTTAGAAGGGAGGAGTTCCTGCACCTATTCTCGGAGGAAAAAAGCCCTGTGATTACATAACATCTCCCTCTCTTCTCCATAACATCTTGATAAGGTGTTTTGTAGTTCATGAAGATAGCAAGTAACAATGCTAACTGGTATATTCAGGGGTCAAAAACTTAGAAAGTATTCAACTTACAAGTGTTGGGAATGGATTCCCATCCATCCGTTTTTAGCTCATAGGATCAGATGAGAGCTATGGATGGTCCGATCGGGTCTGCGTGAAAAACTGACAGGTGGACTTGATTGGATCGTTGAGTGTGAAAGGGGCTTAACGACGTCAACGACATCTGCATGTAAACAAATTCCTGGGCACTATAGAGGTTTGGAAACATTAATGAATATGTAAACCCAACATGTCATATTCTTGATATGTGCCTGCTGTACCATGTACTTGTATGAAAAAGTATTCTGATCTCTTTGTATTGCTTCCTTTGTGTGAAATCCCTGCCGTTCCTTCCAGTTCCCCTGTTTCCTATTAAAAACTGACCACATTAGGCAGGAGAGCACAGGTGGTTAGTTCTCCAGTCTATGATCAGGCTTGCCTTGACACAGCTCCTTTGCACAGCCATTCACTGGGAAAACCAGTGTCCTGCTGTTTCTCCTCTCCTACCTCTTATGCAGTTGAGAACAGAGGGTATGTGATCACTTATCAAAAAAAGGGTAAAAAACATTTATATTTATGATGTTGTTTTTATAGGCATACATTTCTATTTTAAATTTAGTGGGTTGTTTTACAAAGTGAGGGTTTACATATACTTTAAAGCAATTGTAAAGATACATTTTTAAATGAAAATATTAAACAGGTTATACTCACCTGCTCTGTACAATGGTATTGCACAAAGCAGCCCCAAATCTCCTTTTCTGGGATTCCCCACCAGCCAGTGCCAGGACTACCAGGGTCGCAAAAGTCGCACTTGCAACCGGGCCCTGGAGTTCCACCACTGTAGGGGGCCCGCTGCCAGCTGCCTGAAGGTTCTTCTGGTTCAAAGTGATGATGGGAGATAGTACACCGAGCATTCACTATCCTGTGTCAGGATGGAGAATGGAGGAAGGGGCCAGGAAATATGTCATTTACCAGCCCTTTCCTTTGCTGAATGGACACAGTGAGTGATCGGTACTGATCTCTCCTGTGTCCATTCATAACTAGGGCATAGTAAACCGTCCACTGCCCTATTGACTACGTCCACTGCCCTACTGACCACGTCCACCGCTCCAACTGACCATGTCAACTGTCTCCAACTGCATTTCTGAAAAAGTCTACTGTTATACTGACACCATCCACTGCTCTACTGACTGGCACTATTAACAGTCCTACTGACACAAGTGGCGGTACTACCAGGGTTGCAAAGGTCGCACTGACCATCGGGTCCTGGTGCTCCGCCACCAATGGGGGGGGGGGGGTGTTAGGATGGCAGGAAGGCTTGCTGCAGAATGTGTGAAAGGGTCCTGCTGTGGAACCATAATACAGAGTCCCACTGCAGGACTGTAATAAAGGACCCCTTAACAGGAGTAAAGAGGAAAGGATCCTGGCCCAGGGTCAGGAGGGTTCTTGATGGTTTCTTGCACCGGGGCTCTGAAGGTTCTAGTTATGCCTCTGCCACCAGCGATCTTGGCTCTTCTTCTACGACTGCACCATAGCAAGCATTTGTTACGGGGGCAGACATGACACAACTTGCATATAAAATCAGCAGGCTATATCCACTAGATCCACTGATCATTTTTTGCGTGCGGTTTACTAACTCACTTATTCAAAGACACCCCATGTCATAATGGTGTATGTCCATTTATTTTAGGTAACTGGATGAGACTAAGTACAAATGCTAGAATATAGCATTATATATTACCTGTCTGTCATCATGTTTGATGAAAGTTCACCCTATAGTAGGGCTCCTGGCATTAATTCTTATCCACCCTTCCAGGTGTATGGAATAGTATGTTCCCAGTTAGTTGCTGTTGTTCCTCCTGCTGACACCTAGATCTCTCTCTCTCTCTCTATATATATATATATATACAGTGGGGCAAAAAAGTATTTAGTCAGCCACCAATTGTTCAGGTTCTCTCACTTAAAAAGATGAGAGAGGCCTGTAATTGGCATCATAGGTAGACCTCAACTATGAGAGACAAAATGAGAAAAAAAATCCAGACAATCACATTGGCTGATTTGGAAAGAATTTATTTGCAAATTATGGTGGAAAATAAGTATTTGGTCACCTACAAACAAGTAAGATTTCTGGCTCTCACAGACCTGTACCTTCTTCTTTAAGAGGCTCCTCTGTCCTGCACTCATTACCTGTATCAATGGCACCTGTTTGGAGTGTGACTGTTTGAGGTTGTGGACAGGTGTCTTTTATACTGATAACAAGTTCAAACTCCAATATGGTGAAGACCAAAGAGCTGTTGAAGGACACCAGAAACAAAATTGTAGACCTGCACCAGGCTGGGAAGACTGAATCTGCAATAGGCAAGCAGCTTGGTGTGAACAAATCAACTGTGGGAGCAATAATTAGAAAATGGAAGACATACAAAACCACTGATAATCTCCCTCAATCTGGGACTCCACGCAAGATCTCACCCCGTGGGGTCAAAATGATCACAAGAACGGTGAGCAAAAATCCCAGGATCACACGGGGGGACCTAGTGAATGACCTGCAGAGAGCTGAGACCAACGTAACAAAGACTACCATCAGTAACACACTACGCCGCCAGGGACTCAGATCCTGCAGTGCCAGACGTGTCCCCCTGCTTAAGCCAGTACATGTCCGGGCCCGTCTGAAGTTTGCTAGAGAGCATTTGGATGATCCAGAAGAGGATTGGGAGAATGTCATATGGTCAGATGAAACCAAAATAGAACTGCTTGGTAGAAACACAACTCGTTGTGTTTGGAGGAGAGAGAATGCTGAGTTGCATCCAAAGAACTTCATACCTACTGTGAAGCATGGGGGTGGCAACATCATGCTTTGGGGCTGTTTCTCCGCAAAGGGACCAGGACGACTGATCCATGTACAGGACAGAATGAATGGGGCCATGTATCGTGAGATTTTGAGTGCAAATCTCCTTCCATCAGCAAGGGCATTGAAGATGAAACGTGGCTGGGTCTTCCAACATGACAATGATCCCAAACATACCACCCGGGCAACGAAGGAGTGGCTTCGTAAGAAGCATTTCAAGGTCCTGGAGTGGCCTAGCCAGTCTCCAGATCTCAACCCCATAGAAAACCTTTGGAGGGAGTTTAAAGTCCGTGTTGCCCAGCGACAGCCCCAAAACATCACTACTCTAGAGGAGATCTGCATGGAGGAATGGGCCAACATACCAGCAACAGTGTGTGCCAACCTTGTGAAGACTTACAGGAAACGTTTGACTTCTGTCATTGCCAACAAAGGATATATAACAAAGTATTGAGATGAACTTTTGATATTGACCAAATACTTATTTTCCACCATAATTTGCAAATAAATTCTTTCCAAATCAGCCAATGTGATTGTCTGGATTTGTTTTCTCATTTTGTCTCTCATAGTTGAGGTCTACCTATGATGCCAATTGCAGGCCTCTCTCATCTTTTTAAGTGGGAGAACTTGCACAATTGGTGGCTGACTAAATACTTTTTTGCCCCACTGTATATATATATTCTATGTATCCTAGCAATGGCCTTCTTTGATCCAGTGTGGTAAATGTGTATTATTATCATTATACAGGATTTATATAGCACCAACAGTTTGCTCAGCGTTTTAGCGCTGTAGGTCAGCTTAGTATGTGTGAACAAGCCCAAAATCAACTCCACTAAGTATACAGTATAGACGTAGGTCACTTTTCATTATACATCCACGAAATGCATACACAAGTGTTGTACTGTATATATGAAAAGAGAAGGGTGACAATTCAGTTGCTGCCTAATGCAGGCCATAGTTGTGTTCACAATCTCCCGATTTTTCGTCCGATAAACAAAATAATGGTTGGTCTGAAAGCCAACGTTACCACTAACTATTACAAAAATCGGCAGATAAAGCCTTGAAAATCCTACCCTCTAATGGGAAATGATGTCATTTTGTGACCTTTGCGGCGCTACCTCTCTTCGTAACCTGACGGAAGTACACATCAGCAGCGTGTCGTTCGTACGAATTTTCGCTATTTATTTGATGAAAATGCCGCCAAAAAAAAACTCAAGACAAAAACTGGCCGTTTTAATACTCGGTCTGTTATCAGTGGAGGAGGAAAAACAAAAAAAAAAACCAAGGAAGAGCAAAGTTTGGTCCAAAGACTGGCTTCTCCATTGTGCCATGTTCTCACACATGAACCTGCTTTCTAATTTAAAAGAAAATAATCCAGATGACTTCAAATATTATTTGTAAATGTCACAGCAGTCTTTTGTACCATTAAACAATATTTGTCTATAAATATATGTACACAATGTACACTTCACATTTTATATTGTAAAAAAAATAGTAATATTTTTATAAACATAATGAATCCAAATAAAAAAAAGATGTTTTGGATAATGACAAAATGTGTCAATAAAGCAGTGCTGCTTTAAAAGTATATATGGCTGGTGTTATTTAGATAAAGTTTAATAGATGATGATAATGAACATAAATTCATTCATTTGTGGGGTACTACAGCACAGTGCAAAAAACATAGAGGACGCATGTTCTTCTGTACATCACACACAAAGCTATTAACACAGAAATACATGAAATAATGTTTGGTTTACATGCTAGAACTTTTTAACATTTTTTCCGGAAAACAAATTTCGTTCGTGAGAAAATTCACAAATGCAAATGCGCATTCATTTTTTGTTTAGATAATCGTACGTTTTTGACCATCAATGAGTTGAAAATCGGTCGTTTACCAAACATTTTCCAGCATGACCGATAATCCAAAAAACCAAAAAATACGAAAAATGGACGACAAATTGCCCCACACACGGCTTGAATATCGGATATATTTTTCTGTCGGCCGAAAAATCTTGAGATTTTCAGCCCATCTAGGGCCTGCATTAGGCAGCGCAGTGTTGGGCACGCCCTTAGTCCTTATCTTTGCCTCACTGGTCTTCAATACAGCATAGGCTATTGATGTCAGCAGACAAGAAAGCTGTGCAACTTGTTTTGACAGAAACTTGCTTACAATCCAAAAAGAAAAACCGTTTAATACTCTTTAGTTATACAATAATCTAATATTTTTATGCTCCAGGTAACAATGAGTTTTCCTGTTTCTCAAAAATAAGACCTTAGTAAAGTCAATGCAATATATCCAGCCACAAAGAAAACAAAATATAAAAGTAAAAGACTGTAAACAATGTTACTATTGCATAGCAAACAAAGACAATTAGAAACATTCTAAAGACAAATATAGTCTAGCAGTCATAACCAAATCCAATGGAAAATGGGAAATAACTCCAGCAGAAAATATAGAAGATAACTGCTGCCAGAACAAATAGTTGTGGGCTGATTCATGAAAACTGGAGAACAAATGCAAAAAAAACCCCTGATGATCCAATCAATCAGTATTCTTCTATGAGTTTGCCAGAAAAAGACAAAAAAGACAATTTTGTGCTCATTTTCTTTTCTGTTTTTATGAAGCAGTCTCTAGTTCCTGCAGCATGTCCCCAGTCTCCAACCACTGCTGTAGCTGTAGCTAAGGGGTGTCTAACCTGCGGCCCAAGGCGGCTATGAATACAGCCCAACACAAAACTGTAAACTTACTTAAAAATGTTGATTTTTTTTAATGTTTTGTAAAAATGCATTTACACTTAGCAAACACTTGTGGCTGAAGAATAATTTGACAGTGTTTCTTTACTGGACTTGTATAAGTTTTCTCTTCCCAGAGAAAAATCTCACTCTTCACAATCACGCCTCATTCAAGTGATCAGTTTTTGGCAGCACCTATATTTCTGTGCAACTATTTTTAACCCCTTCACGCCTAAGGGTAAAACAAATCTTAAAGCACAATTTTGCAAAGTTGACATGTGTTAGTAAAACCGTCCATATCATCACAACTACTTTGTACATCCAGGTGGATTATACCTTGTTTTTTTCAGGACAAATTGGGCTTTCATTTAGTAGTAAATGGTAATGGATATCTCCTGATTTTATTATCAATGGAAAACTGGCCCAAAATAGTAAAAAGAAATATATATTTTTTTAATTTAGCTTTGCGTTTCTTGTTACTACCATAACCTACCGCCAAATAACAACCCAAAATAAACTTTCCAGCTTTTGAAGATTGCAGTGATACCATGCATGTGTATGTTATTTGTTGTTTGTACAGCCCAGAAACAATAGTGCGCATTTTGTTTTTGTTTTTTTACCTAAAACACACTGACACCAATTTAAAAAAAAAAAATACTGACCTTTGACCCCAACCTTTGACCCTGACCTTGACCCAAACACTAACCCTGGCAATGAACTAGATCAAACCTTGAGTACCATTTTGAGTTTCTGCCAGGGGCGGACTGACCATTTGGGAACTCAGGCACTGCCCGAGGGCCCGAGGGCCCAGGGTCAGTAGGGGGCCCCATGAGATGCCCCTGGTAACTTTGATAGGCTTTTTTTTGGGTGTAGTTTGATTGTGGGCGAGGACACAGGGGCCCCATGATCACCTGTTGCCCCATGAGTTGTCAGTCCTCCCCTGGTTGCTGCAATGAAATTTCAGCACAATGGACTATCCTGCTGCATAATTTTTTCACTGTGATTTTCGGGGTGTCTGAATTCAGTCTTCTGTAGGTTGATAATTTTCATTTCCATCAAACAATGGGGCATCCTTATGTTCCTAACACATTACCCAGTCCATATCAATATAGATATCCAGCATGATATTTTTCCCCATTGAGATCTGATGTGTTTTCAAAGTGTTCCTTTAATTTTTTTGAGCAGTGTATATTTTCTGAAAGCAGAGGTCCAGTGGTCAAAGTATTATTACTGCTTATTCAGAATATTCATAATTTAATGTGCATGATCTGACCACTGATCTGATCTGATCACTTTAAAGTATATCCATAGCCCATTTTTTTTTTCTTTGGATAGCTTGGATAGTTTTCGATAACGTGGAGAAAAGTTGGAGAGATTTCCCCTAAAGCCAACCACAGACAGATTGAATTTTGGCCAGTTCAGCAGGAACAGGCCGAATTTCAATCCATCTACAGGTCATCTTCAGTACAACCAGGCTGTCGGATTTTTTTCATATGAAAGCTGCCAGCAGTGATCATTGTATTCTGATGGCGGGGAAATCTCCCACTGTCACAATACAATAACATGCGTTAGATTCCCCCATCAGCACTGACAGTGCATAATCTAGGGCCAGAATACCGTTCTGTTCTAGTAAAAAACGTTTTCTCCAACACAACCATATCCGATTGTCTCTTGGAGATCAGGAAGGAATTTTTTTCTCTGCAGGAGCAAATTGGATCATGCTTTGCTGGGTTTTTTTCCTTCCTCTGGATCAACTGTGGGTATAGGATTATAACTTTTTTTTTTAATGGTTGAACTGGATGGACTTTTGTCTTTTTTTCAGCCAGACTAACCATGTACCTATGTAACCTCAAGGCTGCCCGTAGACATGAGTTTATAACTGCACAATCTATTTTCAGACAAATCAGGTGACAATCTAATGTTTATGGAAAGCCCACAACCCCAGTCACTGTCTATTGGAACAGTGACTGGGAGCTTGTTAAAAAACGTGCCATGATCGCTATTGTTGCACCAGATATAATGACTTCATCTTCTTCCCTGCCTCCACTAATATGAACAGGTATAATTGGCTGAGTGGCTGTTTCTGTCCTGCTCATGTCTCATTTGAACCTGAGGGCGTTCAGATTTTGTTAGCTCAGTGGACTTCTATTCCATGTCTATGTACACTTCTATAGGAGGCCATAGGTTCCTCTGTGTAAATGGGCTGGGTTCCACCTACTATGATCTCTCTTTTTTGGTTTTTCCATTTCAGGAAGTCATTCCACTTGCTGAGATTATTACCATAATGAATATACAAAGAATCCCCCTGCGCTCCACAGAACCTAGTGACCAAAAGTTAGCTGCTATCACCTATTCTTTATACCTCAAGATATGTGCAAACAAATTATATTTATGATGAAGCGCTCAACTTATATAAAAGTGAAAATGTTCTCCTTCCAAAATAATAATAAATTATTCCAAATATAAAAACTAAATAGTCATCAATCTATACAAGATATCTAGTGCAAACTCCCCACACACAAATTATACGCCCCCTGGTGGTATAGTGATAATCAACTAATGCCTCTTGAACTGTGCAAAGTGATACATATATCCAATTATATAAAAAATCAATTATATAAAAAATCAATTCAAAATTATTTGTGATGCCACACTGTGCAAAAATAATAAAAGTGTTCAATGACTTCACTCCATGCTGCAATTGTGCTCTTCGTGATATTCTTGATGTGACTCCCCTCAATAATAGCCAAAGTGCCCCCTCACCTTCCACATTCGACCCTTGCGGGTCACAAAGCTTTATATATGTAATATATCTTTGCCAGGTTTTTCATCCTCCACTGCCTCCACCGACTTAATCAAGATCCTCCTCCAGGCAATGAGTTCCACTCAAATAACTTCCCTCACAATACGGACTCAAACACATATGCAAGAAAAAACAGACCTCCATAGTGCAACAATATCCTCCAACACAGAGAAGCAGTTTCCCATGTGCTATGGGTATACTCAGGTGTACAAAGATGGCGTCCGAACCCGGAACCGGAAGTACGTCACCCCTATGACCGGAAATACGTCGACGCGTTGCGCCACGATCACGTGGCTTCTTCAGGATTTGAACCTGAGGGCGTTCAGATTTTGTTAGCTCAGTGGACTTCTATTCCATGTCTATGTATACTTCTATAGGAGGCCATAGGTTCCTCTGTGTAAATGGACTGGGAGCAGGTGTTTTCAAATTGTCATTTCTGGTATATAATACAAAAATCACTGTGCTTCTGTACGATGTTTAGTAAAAAATCTTATAAATTGAACTTTAGTCAAAAAAATTAACTTTTATGAATGATTAACCTAACAGAATTACAGGAAGTGCACAACTCAAGTAATAACTGATCTCAGATATAACAGAAACAAATTAATACAGCTCTTAAAAGAGAAGTGTGGGATTTAGAAAAACAAACATTCATACTCATCTATGTGGATGCAGCATTGGTCCCCTGCTGGCTCTAAGACTGAGAACTGAGCGATCAAAGACCGCTGATCACTCAGCTCTCAGACTTCAGTGAACAGAGAGTGGTGACTGTCTGCTCTGCCCCTCCAGTGCTCACTGGAACAATGGGTTGTGCAGGAGGCAGGAGCGGCTGGCTCAGGCTGTCAGTGGCACGCTGAAAGAATGAGCCAGCTGCCAGTCGGGCATCTGGGTGGATCCCAATATTAACTATTTCAATTCGCTGCCCTCCTGCCCAGGCCAATTTTCAGCTTTCAGCACTGTCATACTTTGACAATTGCGCGGTCATGCAACACTGTACCCAAACAAAATTTTTAGCATTTTTTTTGAGAAAGATTTAGCTTTTTTTTGGTATTTAATCACCACTCTTTTTTTTAAGTTTTTGCTTAACAAAAAAACCCTGAACATTTTGGAAAACAGTTTTCTTAGCTCCTGTTTTAAAACGTTTCAAATAAGTAATTTTTCTCCTTCACTGATGAGGCTGCACTGATGGGCACTGATGAGGTGGCACTGATGAGGAGCTACCAATGAGGCTGCACTGATAGGGGGCACTGATGAGGAGGAACTGATAGGCAGCACTGATGGGCAATGATAGGCACTGATGAGGCTGCACTAATAATCAGGGCACTGATGATCAGTGCCCTGATTATCAGTGTAAATGTGCCCTGTTTGAATTGCTGTTTACTGGCTCTCCTCTCCTCGCGCTGTGAAAGCACGTGAGGATGAGACTGCTGGCAAGTCTGTTTACTGTGTGATAGGACACAGCTGATCACATGGTAAAAGGTGGCTTTGATTGGCCCTTTACTGCGATCTGTGATCAGCTGTGTCAGAAGGATGCAGCAATCACAGAGAACGCCAAGTGTGCACCACAGGGGGTGCTTGGGGGCCGTGCTTCTGGGAGGATGTCTATAGATGCCCTTCCAAAACTTGATGACCGCACTGTAGCCATTTTTTGGTTATGGTGTGGTCAGGAAGAGGTTAAAGTCAGAGTCTGGACCGACAGTGTCGCCAGCCAACAGTAAACTAAGTGCACTCCTTTGACCCACAGAAGTAGGGTCAGTAGAGTTTTGGCCCTACCTCTCCCATATATATATATATATATATATATATATAGTTGTGCTGCAGTGCAGAAAGTATGCTGTTATATGGCGAGAGTGGAGTAGCAGTTAGTTGTACTCATCTCCTTCCACTGTCCAGGTAAAGGGTGGGGAGAAGGCCTGTATATGGTACTGAATGGTAGCAGGAAAAGATCATCTCCCCTCCCCTACCAGACAGGGCTCTGCTGTTTGGCAGAGCTGTGCAAATCTCAGAACTGGATGAGAAGAAATACAAACGCTTTAGCAGGTAAAACAGCTCCTTTACACATATTTCACCTGTGTGTACAGCTGCTTGGCTGGAGTTCAGCTTTAACCAAAATGGGTCATCAAAGCAAAATAGTTTTCTATGAAGCAGTTGGATTCCAGGCACCCTTGCTAGGTCCACCTGTGAATCTTTTGGTAAACACAGTAAAAGACCACAAATAAATGAGGATGTCCTCCTGCGCTTTATATGGATGTGATCCCTATAATTATAGCTGCTGCCACTCAACTTACACCAATAAGTGTTAAATGTACATACATAAATTAGTGAAGCGCTATATCAACCTAAATCATAATCGTAGATAAATTCATGCTAATTGTGCCACTTGTGTAAACATAATAGCGCTCAGTGATAAATGACCCATAAACAGGAATATATCCTTATTGTGAAACTATTACACAAAAATAAAGTGAATATATTACCAGTGATATAAAATATCATGTGCAAAAAACAATATATTCAATCCTAATAATCATTCAATATATTACCATATAAATGTGAATCAAAAATACAAAAAAAATCCATGAATGATCAAAATGTAAAGTCCATGCAAGTGAAACTGTGTTAAAAGGTGATCTTCACTCTGGTGAATAAATCCTCAAATGGCAGCAATGCCTGCTCACCTCCACACAATGACCCACACAGGGCCAAAAGGCTAATAATTTCCTCTGTACCAGATCCTCATAAATATGCTCCTAATCCAGGGACCACAAGGTAAATGGAGACTCCTCCCCCAGCGTATCTATTCCGCTCCACCTCCACTCAATGGCATATAAGTGAGACACAAAAAGATCCTTCCATAGTGCAATGATGTTTATTGGAAGTAGATATAGAATAAAATTGCACTCACATGTATTCCCCAATACATCAGCCTGTCACCACATCCCATGGGTGTACTGCATGGAACCTGGGGAAACCAATATGGCTGCTGCGTCTGGACATGCGTCACCTCGTGATCGGAAATGGCATACCGACGCGTTGCGTCACGTGCATCGTGACTTCATCAGGGTTGAACCTGGGGGAGGAGTCTCCATCATTGGTGTCATTAGACCCCATTGTTGCTGTCATTGGGTGGAACTATGCCCCATCATATATGTCAATGGTAGGATTTTGCCTCATCATTGGTGTCATTAGGAGGAATTGTGTCTTTTCATTGGTGTCAGTGAATTAAATAGTGTCCCAAGGGCCAGATAAAAGCAAGCAAAGGGCTGCATTCGGCTCCTGGGCCGCAGTTTGGAGACCACTGTTAAACAGGACAGAAAATTAATCACAATAGATGATCGTTAATGGCAGATGTTATTAGTATGGTCAGCCAGGGTCACTGGGGCTGATTTTCTCAAGTGATTGATGCTGTTCACTCAGCAAATGTCACTTTGAATGTCCAATCATGTGTGATGGGAATTCAAAAATCAGGATATTTGCTAGGGCATGTTTGGTTGATTGACATGAACATAGCTTTATTTTATTTACTAAATTCAATGAACATTTGCTTTGCTAAGTAGACAGTCTTTACTCCTTTAGTAAATCAACTGAGCATTCACATTGTTAGGTAGACAGTCTTTACTCCTTTAGTAAATAATCTGAACATTCACTTTGTTAGGTAGACAGTCTTTACTACTGTAGCAATAATCTGAACATTCACTTCGCTAGGTAGACAGCCGCTAATTCTTCAGTAAGTCAACTAACTTTACCTTGTTAGGAAAGTAGTCTTTATTGCCGGCACGCTCCAGATGAGTGGCTAGCAACTTCATGTCTGCTCTGACAGCTACTGCTGTCACACTACACAATTAAGTGAATGTCCATTTGATTTATGGAGTGCAGACAGTCTTTACTACTTTAGTAAATCAACTGAACTTTCACTTTGCTAGATAGACAGTCTCTACTCATTTGGTAAGTCAATGGAACACTCACTTTGCCAAGTAGAGATCTGCGCTCCTTTAGCCCTAGGTCACACTTGTGCGGGCCACGCGGCCTGCGTTTGCATGGGTATGGCAGCCCATTCATTTGAATAAGCTGCCGTGCCTGCATTTTCTGCAAAAAAAAAAGGTGCATTAAAAACGCAGCTACAGGGAAATCACATGGTCATTTTGACCATGCAATTTGCCTGCGGCTCCCACACCTGCAAATATGCTACGGGCTAAGATGTGTGAGGGTGCCATTCATTCTGAATGGCAGCCCCACGCATCCCCTAAGAGCAGTGCAATTTGGCTGTGGGTGGTTGCGAGTGTGGGAACAGATGCAATTCCCGCACCCGGAACCAGCCTGAACAGTGTGAACAAGGACTTAGTAAATCAACTGAACATTCACCTTGTCAGGTAGACAGTCTCCGCTCCTGTAGTAAGTCAACTGAACTTTCACCTTGCCAGGTCATCGGTCTGCTCTCCTTTAGTAAATCAACTAAACATTCACCTTGTCAGGTAGACAATCTCCGCTCCTTTGGTAAATCAACTGAACTTTCACCTTGCCAGGTCATCAGTCTCCTGTCCTTCTCTCCTTTAGTAAATCAATTAAACATTCACCTTGTCAGGTAGACAGTCTCCGCTCCTGTAGTAAGTCAACTGAACTTTCACCTTGCCAGGTCAACAGTCTCCTCTCCTTTAGTAAATCAACTAAACATTCTCCTTGTCAGGTAGACAATCTCTGCTCCTTTGGTAAATCAACTGAACTTTCACCTTGCCAGGTCAACAGTCTCCTCTCCTTTAGTAAATCAACTAAACATTCACCTTGCCAGGTAGACAATCTCCGCTCCTTTGGTAAATCAACTGAACTCTCACCTTGCCAGGTCAACAGTCTCTACTCCTTTAGTAAATCAAACACACTATGACATCTGTATACAATCAGCTACATCACTAGTACAACCGGTCAGAGCAATTAAAGGAGAAGTACAGCCGAAGCTCTGTGGATCACAGTAGAGCAGTTCATTCTGCACTTCTGTATCCGTTTGACGCTGACAGCAGGCTAAAGCCCCCTGTCAGCTGACGTGACTCAGCCAATCCAGGCTGTCGGGATCCACCCCAGAGTCTGGAGCAGCACATGGCTCAGCCTCTCAGTGATGCGCTGATTGCCTGAGCCAGCCACTGCCTCCCCCTCCACAGCCCAGCAATCCACCGCCTTCTGCTCACAGCGGCTGTGAGAATCCAGTGATCAGGGGTCATGTGATTGCTGAGTTCTCACACTTAGAGCCGGCGGGGGACAAATGCAGCACAGGACCGATCCACCTTAGGTAATTATTAAAAAAAAAAAACGAAGCCCCATACTTGTCTTTTAATAATTTTTTGAAAAAAAACGATAAAAAATTAACTTGAGTCATTGGGGCTGATTAGCGAAATGAGTGGAAGCAATTCACTTGGGAGGTGTATGTTTACTTTACCAATTATATGTTACTGAATAAGCTGAAACCCAATGCACAATCATGCACTGTACTAGAAAACATCATTGATTGCATTCCCTAGTGAAAGTAAATACAACTTCACTTTTTTTTTTATTTATTAAGCTTTGTTCTTGAAACAGATAAGAAATGTCTACATACCAGGCAATAAACTTCCATTGCTGAGTACAGCGTGGATTCGTCAGTAATTGGGGTTGGGTCAAATAAGGTAAAATACGCATATCATACAAAATTGGATCAATAATATAGTCTGCTGGGGATGATGCTGTAATTAGACCATCAACCCCAAATTTGATGAAACTTCTACAGGGAGACCCTATTAGACAAAGTGCATGAACATAGTGGCTAAATGATTATCACTTCCGCCTGGCAGTACTAGGGTCGTTGGTTCAAATTCCACCCACAGCAACACCTGCTTGGAGTTTGCATGTTTTCCCTGTGCCTGCGTGGGTTTCCTTGAAGTACTCCAGTTTCCTCCCACATTCCAAAGACATGCTGGTAGGTTATTTGGGTCCTGTCTAAATTGGCCCTAGTATGTGTATATATGAATGTTCCTTACACCCCTTGAGAATTATGGACTGATGTGAATGTAAAATACTGTATATATGTAAAGTGCTACGTAAAACTAGGTGAAGTACAACTGGGGGAATCAATGGTGGAGAAGGATCTGTGAGTTCTGGTAGATCACAAGCTTAATAATGGCATTCAATGCCAATCTGCGGTTTCTAAAGTGAGCAAAATCCTCTCTTGTATTAGAAGAGGTATAGACTCCAGAGAGAGAGATATCATATTACCCCGGTACAAATCATTAGTAACACCTCATCTGGAATATGCAGTTCAGTTTTGAGCACCAATTCACAAAAAGAACATTGGGGAACTGGAGAAAGTGCAGAGAAAGGCAACCAAAGTGATACAAGAGATGGAGGAGCTCAGCTATGAGGAAAGATTAGAGGAACTGAATTTATTCTCTCTTGATTAGAGGAGATTAAGGGGGGATATGATCAACATGTATAAATACATCAGTGGTTCATATAGTGAACTCGGTGTAGAGCTATTCACCCTGAGGTCATCACAGAGGACAAGGGGGCACTCTTTACGTCTGGAGGAAAAGAAATGTAATCTCCAAACACGGAAAGGATTCTTCAGTGAGAGCTGTGAAAATGTGGAATAGACTCCCTCAAGAGTTGGTTCTGGCCAGCTCAGTGGATTGCTTTAAAAAAGTCCTGGATTCTTTCTTAGATACACAGAATATAACTGGATACTAACATTTTGTAGGTAAAGTTGATCCAGGGAATAACTGATTGCCTCTCGGGGGATCAGGAAGGAATTTTTAACCTGCAGGAGAAAATTGGATCATGCTTTGTTTTTTTCTGCCTTCCTCTGGATCAACTGTGGGTATAGGATTATAATTTTTTTTTTTTTTAATGGTTGAACTGGATGGACTTTTGACTTTTTTTCAGCCAGACTAACTATGTAACTGACGGCGCTATACTGTATAAGTAATTTAAATAAATAAATAATGAACATAGCTTCAACCTTGTTTGCCTCCATTCACTCTGAAAAAATGAATATATACAGTTTGCAATGTCCAAATCCTCTACTCCTATAGTAGATCCACCCTATTGACAGCTGGGCAAAATTATTTTCATCACCAGCACATAACAAGTCAGAGCAAGGATTTTTCAGTTTAAGGCTTCTTGCACACTGGAAGTTTTACAGCTGCTCCCTGCTGTCTCTAAACTCCCCTGCATGTTATCCTATGTGTTCATGTTCATGTACACATAGGATGTTAGCAGCATTTAGTGATAACAAAAACAAAACACTGCCAGAGCGTCCTGGAGTAGCAGCGTTTTGGCGTTTCAATGCGCGATAACGCTAGGCATGCGTTTACACGTGCATCAATGCTAGATGTGTCTAGTGTTTGAGTACTAATGCATTCCAATGACTGGAATAAAATATTATTCTGGCCAATAGAATGCATAAAAGCTAGACATGCCTACATGCGCCTAAATGTGTGTGCAATGTGCGGCTTTTCAAATGTTTCCAAAGCAGCATTTTCCTGCCAGGAGTTCTAGCTTTCAGAGGGGCTTTTACAGACTCCCTGTGTGCCTGAAGCCAAAGGTCTAACGTGAACAGACGTTTGCAGGTGTAAAATATGACTAGTGTAAAATCCCCAGCATTTTTCTGGTAGAGGTGCTGCAGATGGAGCCATGAAATGAAGAGCTGTACACCCCTGTACTTGTGCTTCTGTGCGCCCCATCTGCAGCACCTTGGATGTGGGAAAACTGCAGGAAATTTACACTGGGAATACTTTACGTCTTCAAATGTCCGTGTGCACGAGTCCAAAATGTGCAAAACTGGAGCTGTACATGTTACTTTTTAATGGCTCCATGCACACTAGCGTTTTTTTAAGCTCCTAGAAGCTGTTATTAGCATTTTTTCTGCTCCTAGAAGCTAAATATTGTTATCCTATGTGCCCATGCACACTATTTTAGGCTAGTAGCATTTTTCAAGCTTTAGCCTGGGTTCACATATGTGCAGTGCAGTATATCGCATGTGAATCACACCGCATTCCTGTGCAAATCACATGCAATTTGTGTACGGTGTGACTGGAGCCATACATTTTGTATGGCTCTATTTGCACCACACCTGCACCAAAAAATGTGCAGGACCCTTTTTTGGGTGTGCACTAGAATCGGATCGCATAAGTATTCACACCTATGCGATCTGATTCTGCACATCGCTCTGCATTTTGTGGACCGCTTTCGGGGTGTTGTTAACTTAACATACACACCCGCAGCGGTTTGCATAAATGGGGTGCGATTCTGATGCGGTGCGGAATTCGCACTGAAAACTCTGCGGATTCCGCATCGCATCAGTGTGAACCAGGGCTCAATGTTTAGGAGCAGCAAAATAGAGTTTCTGGGGGGGGGGGGGGGGGGTTCTAAAGAAAAAAACGCTAAACACTTTGAGACTCCATACACACTAGCATTTTTTTAAGCTCCTAGAAGCTGTTATTAGCAATTTTTTTCTGAAGCTAGAAGCTAAATAGTGTTATCCTATGTGTCCATGCACACTGCTTTAGGCTAGTAACGTTTTTTGAGCTTCAGTGTCTAGGAGCACACAAAAATTGTTTTTTGTTTTTTTTTTATTATATCTTTTATTCATTTTTTACTACAAAAATCAAACAATTAAAAAATATTCAAAGTTTTCACATAAATTTACTTATTCCCTTCCCCTCTCACCGTCTTTCCGCCCCTCCCCATTAAATTTCCCCCTGCCCATATTCCATTTTCTTTACTTCTAATCAGAAAAAAATTGTTTTTGTAGAGTTTTTTTGGAGCATTTTTCCAGCAGAAAAAAATGCTAAACGCTCCTAAATGCTCCTAAATGCTACTAAATGGTACTAAAATGCTCCTAAAACACACTTTTTATTACTATTTTATGACTATTTTATCCAAAGTTTTTTCCAGTGTTTTTTTAGCTAAAAAAAAAAATGAAAAAATGCTAGTGTGCATGGAGCCTTAAGCACTCGTAAACACTACTAAAACGCTCCTAACAGTCTTTTTATAGCTTTTTTTCTACAAGTACACACATGTACATGAAATGCTAAAAAAACACTATTACCAGCTGTTTTTGAGCTTAAAAAAATGCTAGACTGCATGAAGCCCATTGTGTTGGATTAAAAAAACCTGTCCCATCTACAGTCAGCCAACAATATAAAAAGTCTAGGCTGCATCCAGAATAGTAATGAATGTATTGTCTACACTGCAGTAGAAACACAATTTCAGTAAAAATAAGAAATCGAATACCTTAAAAATGGGGTTAGCACCAGGGGCGGACTGACCATTTGGAAACTCGGGCACTGCCTGAGGGACCGGGGTCAGTAGGGGGCCCCATGAGATGCCCCTGGTACCTTTTTCATAGGCTTTTTTGAGTTTGGACAAGGACATAGGGGCCCCATGATCCCCTATTGCCCGGGGGCCCCATGAGTTGTCAGTCCGCCCTTGGTTAGCACTGTATTGCAGCACTGGGGTCCTTAGTTCAAATCCTGGTCAGGATGCTATCTGCATGGAGTTTGCATGGTCTCCCTGTGCTTGCATGGGTTTCTTCCCACACTCTACTCTAGAAGGTTGATAAGCTATTGTCTAAAATTGGCCCTAGAATGTGAGATAGGGAACTTAGATTGTAAGCTCTTTGATCAGAGATATGAACATCAGATATGAATGTGCAGCATGTAAATTGTCAGTAAAAAAAAAGTGTGTGTTTTTTGAATTGTTTTTAGAAATTGTCTAGAAATGAATCATGATTGTTGGTTGTAGATGTAGAAGGGATAGTTGTATAGAGGAGTCTGTATGTACTCACCCCATGTATGTGATCTGCTAGGGTAGCATTGATTAACAGGCAGTAATTGTCTTCCATAGTATAATCCATGGGTGCTGGGTGAGCTCTCCTCTATAGAGTCCAGCGGGAGTTGTCACCCATCCTGGGGCAGATCGGAGCTGACAGTTCCTGCACAGAGGCAATGCGATCAGTCCATGCAGAGGGAGGCTGCCGCTTTTATATGACAGGAGGGGCTGAACAAGGGAAGTCCCTGAGAACAGACAGGAGTCAGGTCAGCGGGATCGGGACAGACACGGGGCACACACCGTCATCACACCTGTCACGTATATAATTGTATCTCTATATGTATGTATAGAGCCAGGATCTGCTCGGCTGTTTCTGTTCCCTTTACTGTCTGTGTGTCCAGGACCCCTATGGTAATGTGTCTGAATGTTCACTTCCCTGTCTGATCTTATCTGTGGTCAGTGACAGAAAGGTGTTAGGAACTTTAGTTGTCAACTTTCCTCTAATTGTACATACTGTATATACAAGTACACAAATGTAGCACCTTGAAGACCAAGCGTTTTCTGGCACTTTTTGTTTACATCAGTATTTCTTGCTAGAAAATGACTTCTAACCAGAGGCGTCCCTAGGCAGGTGTGGGGGGTGCGCCGCACTGGGTGACACCTATTGCACAGGGTGACACCGGCCCCGCTCCACGAAAAAGCAGGTTTTAAAGTAAGCCAATGATCCCTGCAGGATGTATCGGATCTGCTGATTGAGCATAATGGATCGGACTCCCATCCATTATGCTCCCCAATCCACAGATCCAATCCATCCTGCAGGGATCGTCAACTTGCAACCTATACGGGGTTAACTAATATCTCCACGAGCTCCACGAAAAGGTATGTTTTAAAGCAAGCTGATGATCCCAGCAAAATGGATCGGATCTGTGGATTGAGCTTAATGGATCGGAGTCCAATCTGCGGATTGCGGAGCATAATGGATCGGACTAAAACTTAGCTTTTCGTGGAGCTCGTGGAGAGATCAGTTAACCCCGTATAGGTTGCAAGCCGACGATCCCCGCAGGATGGATCGGATCGGCAGATTGCGGAGCATAATGGATAGGACTCTGATCCATTATGCTCAATTCGCAGATCCTATCCATCCTGCGGGGATTGTCGGAGGGAGTATCACCAAGTGTTATTGCATCGGGTGACACCAACCCTAGGGACGCCCCTGCTTCTAACCCCCAAACATTATATATTTTTTAGCAAAGACCCTAGAGAATGAAATGGCGATCGTTGCAATTTTTTTATGTCACATGGTATTTGCACAGTGGTTTTTCAAACGCAATTCTTTTGAAAAAAATACACTTTAATTAAAAAATAAACAATATATACCAGACTTTTTTTGTAAAATATAGAAGAGGATGTTAGGGCGATTAAATAGATACTTAACATGTCATTCTTTAAAATTGCACACACTCATGGATTGGCGACAAACTACAGTACTTACAAATCTCCATAGGCAACGGTTTAAAAGATTTTACAGGTTACCTGTTTAGAGTTACAGAGGAGGTCTTGGTCTTGCTCTAACGTTTGCTGTGATACCTCACATTTGTTCTGCGAATACCGTTTACATATGCGTGAGCGACCTATGTGTTCACTTCTGCGTGCGAGCACAGAGGGATGGGAGCTCTTTAAAAAAAATGTTTTTATTTTTTTTTTTTTACACTGTCCCCTTATTGTTTTTATCACTTTTATTCCTATACAAGAAATGTAAACATGCCATGTAATAGAAGTAAGCATGACAGGCCCTCTTTAAGGAGAGATCTGGAGTCAAAAAGACCCATAATCGCTCCTTTACATTTGAAAGCAAATGATCAAAAAAAAATTTTTCTTTTAAATTTTGCTTCAACCACTTCTGCGCTGCCCTATAGCAGAAATACTGCTACAGGGTGGCACAGGTGCACAAAATCACGTATGTATATGTGATTGTTCAGTTCCGGGTAGGGGCCGCGCCGCCATTCGCGACCTCAGCTGTCAATCACCAGGTCCCGGGCCGGTGATTCCTCGCCGCCACACGGTGATCGCCGGGGTATAAACAAAACCAATCTCTCCCTACGGCTCATGCACACTGCTTTGTATGGCTCTGCATAGCAGAGCCATACAAAGCAGTGTGCTTACAGTGTAAAGCACTCACACAACACACAGTAAAACAGCACACAGTTAACCCTTTGAACGGCCCAGATGTTAACCCCTTCTTGCCCAGTGCCATTAGTACAGTGTCAGTGCTTTTTATTAGCACTGATGACTGTACTGGTGTCACTGGGGATGTCAGTGACACCAAGTCAGTTCCCCCCAGTGTCAGAATGCCCTCTGTAAGTCACTGATCGCCGCCATTACTAGTAAAAAATAAATAAAAAATTCCAGTATATATACCACCATTTGAAAACGCTATAACGTTCAGGTAAACCAATTAATTTACACATATTGGGATTTTTTTTAACAAACACATGTAGCAGAATGCATTTTGGCCTAAATTTATGATGAAATTTGATTTTAAAAAAAAAATTTTACTGGACATGTTTAATAGCAAAAATTCAAAAATATAGTTTTTTTCTCAAAATTGTTGGTCTTTTTTTGTTTATAAAGCAAAATATAAAAAACACACAAGCAATCAAATACCATTTGAAAGAAAGCTCTATTTGTGGGGAAAAAAAGGATGTAAATTTCATTTTGGTGCAGCGTTGCATGACTGTGAAATTGTCAGTTAAAGTAACGCAGCGCCGTATTGCAAAAAATGGCCTGGTCAGGAAGGGGGGTAAATCCTCTGGAGGGCAAGGGGTTAAAAAATAAAAATTATCTACATCTGCCCCAGACCGGTAGTGATGTCATGATGTCGCTCTGGTCCTCCAAGGTCATAGAGACGATAGAGTCTCTCATTGCCTCTGTGACTAGCTCCAGCATTCTCCTCCTCGAGCACTCTCCTCCTCTTCCTCCAGCTTTTTCCTCCTCTCCCTCCAGCGCTCTCCTCCTCTCCCTCTAGCACTCTCCTCCTTTCCCTCCAGCACTATTCTCCTCTCCCTCTGGCACTCTCCCCCTCTACCTCCAGCATTCTCCTCCTATCCCTCCAGCACTATCCTCCTCTCCCTCCAGCACTCTCCACCTCTCCTTCCAGTGTTCTCCTCCTCTAGTGCTCTTTTCCTCTTCCTCTAGTGCTCTTCCCCTCTCCCTCTAGTGCTCTCCTTCTCTCCCAACAGCACTCTTCCCCGATCCCTCTGGCACTCTCCTCCTCTCCCTCCAGCCTTCTCATCCTCTCCCTCCAGTGCTCGCCTCCCCTCCCTCTTGCACTATTTTCCATTTTCCTCTACCTTTGGCACTCTCCCCTTCTCCCTTCAGTACTCTCCTCCTCATCCTCCAGTGCTCTCTTCCTCTCCCTCCAGCTCTCCCCTCCTCTCCTTCAAATGCTCTCCCCTCCTCTTCCTCTGGTACTTTCCTCCTCTTTCTCCAGCACTCTCCTCCTCTACATCCAACACTCTCTTCCTATCCCTTGAGCACTATCCTCCTCTTCCACCAGCAGTATCCTCTTCTTCATCTAGCATTATCCTCCTCTCGCTCCATCACTCTCCTCCTCTCCATCTAGTATTAACCTCCTCTCCCTCCAACACTCTCCTCCTCTCCCTCTGGTGTTCCACACTGTCCCTCAGAACCATTACATACAAGGCAGGGCTATTAACCCTGCATTGTACATGGAGGAGGCAAGAGAGTGACTGCATTCTGGAGAACCTTAAGGCCCTTGTAAAGCAGATGAGTGGGGCTGAGCTGGAAGCCATCTGCAGCACAGCCCCAATCAGCTACACCACATGAATGCTCTGGTGGGCTCTGAACAAATTACTGTATGCACTACTTTTTTTCGGTGCAACAGGTTGCAATGTAAACCACCACATTGCAATGATGCCTCAGCATGACATTTCAAAAAAGTTATGTAAAACAAAGGAAACAGTAAATGTGCTGGAATCAAAGTATCAGCATCAAGTCACAGAGTACACACCAGTGGCCATGCATTCTGCACTTTTAGCCCTTAGAATGGGTTTTTAGAAATTTGAATAACACCACTTATTTATTACATTTATATGGCACTAACAATTTACTCAGTTTTAGCCTTCAAGTAGCTTACAACCTAAGATCCCCACCTCCCTTGCACATACTAGGGCCAATTTACCTACCACCATATCTTCTGGCGTTTGGGATGAATCTGGAGTACCCAGAGGAAACCTATATGAGCACAAGGAGAACATGTAACAATTTACACACTGCATATCAGTCTCAGCCCTCAAAGAGCTTACAATCTAAGGTCTCTACCTCACATACACATACTAGGGCCAGTTTACCTATCACTAAGTATTTTAGAGTGTGTAAGGAATCCAGAGCACCCAGAGGAAACCCATATAAGCACAGGAAGAACATGCAAATTCCATGCAGGTAGTGTCCTGGGTGAGATTCACACAGGACCCCAGTGCTTTAAGGCAGAAGCACTAACCACTGAAACAAATGCTGTGGGTTATTATTGCAATCAATGACACCAATGCTTGCGGCCACTGACAACATTACTGGAGTTATTGTTGTGGCCATTGACATTAATGCTGTGGATTAATATTGCAGCAACTGACACCACTGCTGGGGTGATTATTGTGGCCACTGACACTAACACTGGGGGTTATTTTTGTTGCCACTGATAACAATGATGGGGGCTATTATTGCAGCCACTAACACCAATACTGAGGGCTATTATTGCAACCACTGACACCAAATCTGGGTGTTATTATTGTGGCCACGGACGCCTATGCTAAGGGTTATTAATGTGGCTACTGATACCAATGCTGAGGGCTATTATTTGAGCTACTGACACCAATGCTGGTTTTTTTTATTATGGCCAGTAACACCAAAGCTGGGGGAGAGGGCCATTGATGCAGGGGTTATTATTTTGGCTGCCTACATTAATGCTGGGGGTTTTTACTTTGGACAATGACACCAATGCTGGGAGTTATAATTGCAGTCACTGACACTAAAGATGGGGGTCATTATTTTGTCCACTGACACCAATGCTGGGGATTATTATTGCAGTCACTGACACCAATGCTGGGGTTATTATTATGGCCACTGATGCCTATGTTGGAGGTTATTATTGAGGCCACTGACACCAATGTTTTATATATATTGTTCAACAGCCAAAAAAAGATATAAATCCATTTTGTATGCACCAAATGCCTTTGCAAACCCATTTACTACCTTATAAATGTAGCACTGACATCATCACTGTGATGTACATAACCTGTGCAAATAGCAGAGAGACCTGTAGCCCGATACTGGGCGGCAGCTTTCCTCTTGCCAAATACTGGTTTCCTGCCTCTTCTGACAGTTAGACTATAGCTGTTGGAGCAGATGGGGACCACAGCTCGGCAGGAGTGCTGTTTCCTGCACTCACGATAGCTCCTTGAGTGGGGGATTGGGATGCGGGGGTCCTTCCAGAGAGCTGTTGCTTCCCTTGGGATCTATCAGTCCCAGCAGAGTGATGCACACCATGTTCCTGTTTCCCTACTAGCACAGAGCAGCAGCTGAAGTTGGCTGGGGGTCATTGTGGCTAGAGATGTGCATGATGGAAAAATTTGTTTTGTTTCGGATTCTTTCATTAAGTCGATAATCTATTCTATTTTATTTCTATTCTTTTATTTTCTATTTTATTCTTTTCTATTGTGTTCTGTTTTATTCTATGCTATTCTTTTCCATTCGCTAAAGAAGCTTAAGTAGGAATCCTCTTATTTCACTTTTATACCTTATTGTAGTAATTGCAATATATTTTCATTTCAAATTAATTTTCAAAGTCAAATTAATTTTCAAATTCAGATAATATGTTTTGTTATAATTTATTTTGGATTCGTTGAAATTCGTTACTATTGTGATTAGGAAATTTGAATACATCTGAATCTCCGAAAACCAGAAATGTTGTCTGAATTTCAGTTTGTAACAAAACAAACCACACATGCCTAATTGTGGCTTTGCCCTTGACCAAGGGGTAGTGGGAGAGAAGGAAAGAGTGTATCTGTGTGCCATGGAGGATCTCGGCATGTATGCTACTGATGTCTGTCTGTACAAGTCCAAGCCTGCAGCACTGCAATGGAGCTCAAGATGCAGACAGGAATCCCAACTGGAGCATGAGGGAGGTGAGAAGATTGCTGATCAGCACAAAGTTGTCCTGCGGCCTACAGGTTCAGCTGAACTGCAGCACACACGCTAGGTTGGCAGGGAAGTGTGCAATCTACTGAAATCTACTCTGGGGTTGGTCAGTTGGGACATGCACTCTGGGCTGCTGTTAGAAACCACGGGGCTCCATACAGCCAACCTGACAGCCTACCCCCCAAAAAAAAAAAACACAGTTTACTGTGCTTCAGTTATGAATGAACACAGTGAGTAATTGGTACTTATTGTGTTTATTCAGGAAAGAAATAGGCTGGTAAATGTGACATATTGTGACCCTCCCTGCACTTACCATCCTAAAGGATTCTATTGCGTGCTTGCAGCTGCCAGTGGGAGGGAGAGGAGAGAAGCCAAAAGCACTGCAAGGGTGGGGGCACACGGGGGGGGGGGGGGGGGGGGCTGGGCAGCAGGGGGAAACATATGGTGCACAGGGATGGTGATGTGTGCGGCGGGGGGTGCAATTGCTGGAACCAATCCCCTGTAAGGCTCTCTCTGCAGTAGCTGAAAGCCAGCGTGAAGAAGAGGAGAAGAGAAGAGGAGAAGAAGCCCCCACCCCCTGCTGTGCTGATCACCCTCTCTGCCCACATCTGATTCACCCAGCTAGTCAGAAGAAACAGAAATACTACAAATGAACTATATAGGCACAAGGACTAGATACACGTATTAATGAAATCAATATTGCTTCATTTGACATTAAGTCACATATAGATCATAGTATTCTAAAACTTGTTTAATAGTATCCCCGCAATGAATGTCCCAAAGCCCACCATGTATAAAGAGGAGCACAACCTGTTTGGGCAAACTCTCCAGCGCTAAAATGTCCCTCACTCCACCATAGGATCATCCTGGTGGTCTTCTCCATGCCTCATCACTGGTTGTGCTCCTTTTTATACATGGTGGGCTTTGGGACATTCATTGCGGGGATACTATTAAACAAGTTTTAGAATACTATGATCTATATGTGACTTAAAGTGGAACTCCACCCAAAAGGGGAAGTTCCACTTTAAGAACTGCTCCCCCGCTCCCCATTAAGGACTCCCTGTGGTCTTTTGGGACACGTGACAGGTCCCAGAAGACTACAGGACCATTCATGAAGCGCAGTGCTTCTCGCGCATGCACAATGGCTACCTGGCTGTGAAGCCGCAAGCTATCACAGCCAGGTGCCCACACTGAAGATGCCAGCCTCCTGGAATACAGGACGGCCAGTGAAAAGAGCTGCGGGGGACACACCACGGGACCGAGGGACAGGTAAGTGGCTGTTTTTTAAAAGTCAGCAGCTACAGTTTTTGTAGCTGCAGACTTTTATTTTTTGACAGGTGAGTGGAACTCCACTTTAATGTCAAATAAAACAATATTGATTTTATTAATACGTGTATATAGTCCTTGTGCCTATATAGTCTATTTGCAGTATTTCTGTTTCTTCTGACTAGTCTAAATTAGGACGTGGCACTAGTGTATATATTGGGAGTGACCCTTCACCCGAGGGCACCCCAGCCTCTTTTTATTTGATTCACTCAGCTGTCTGGGCCCCCTTGCTGAGATGGGCCCTGTACAGGAGGACTGGTGGTACCCCCTTATCCACGGCCCTGTATGCACTCTCACATTCACCTCCTCTTATTATCTATTGCTGGAGCTGCATACTGCCTTCATACTGAAAACTTCTCTGCTGTCTGCCAGGCTCAGTACTTCCCCAGTGATTGCTCTGCTTTCATTGATATCCAGTTTGAAATTGTTTGTTGCATGTTTGTATCCATTCTGACTGGTGTGCTCATTTATGTGACAGGTCATGGTGCAAAAATGAAGTTCCACCAGGGAATTAACATTACATTAAATGTGTTCATTGAAAATACGCAGTGAACTCAACTTGTAACCAAGGGATCAGCTCTTTGTTTTTACATTGGGGCATGGAAGGTTTTGGAATAATTCACCAGGCCCTGGTCTCCCTAAGGTTCACAATCACAGGTTTAGGCAATATGCGCTTATCCAAGAGTTCAACTTTAATGAGAACCACAAATGAGCTATTACAAGAATCTAAGTATGCAGATTATTGTAGTGAAAACCTACTACTGAACAGGCTACATTTGCTCCAGTATTAATCATCCACAAGACAATATCCTGCAGTTTTTTCACATTTCCCTGCACATGACTGGGTATTTAAAGTGAACATTCACTAAACATTTTCTACACCTTTAGAAAATCAATCCTGGTGTGTTAAGTCAGGCAGGGCAACTTCATGTGACCTCTGACTCCTAATTCGCAAAAACTTTTGTAACTGAGCCTGTACAGTTATAATACTTGATAAGAAAATATATAGGTTTTTGCATATGGCCTGATGTGACAGTCCTCTTCAAAAAAATTCCACTTAGAAAATCATGCATATAGGCTTACAAGCTACAAAAACTCCATCGACTAACTAAATGGTGAGTCATTGCCTTGGACTGTCTTAAAAGAGCAGATTCTTGAGTCGTCACACAGATATTATTACTTATTGTAAATAGAACTCGTTTACAATCACCTGTATTCTGTACAGAACTTCCTCATAGAGTACTATACTAGAAGAATTAAAGTGTTACTACACCCACAACAGTAAGATCAGTCTGTATATGCAGTAACGCATGCTTGTTTTATTCACTGTGGAACCTAAGGGGTTAATCCTCCGCATTGTGCAAAAGGATGTTTGATCCTGACTTCTCTGATCTCCCCCTTCTTCCCCAGTCCCCAATCCGTTTGCTGATAGAAAAGAGTCTTGGGGGCAAGCTGAACATTGCTAGAGAGTTCTTTTTTTCTTGGGAGAGTACATGTGATCAGCACAGGGCCAATCTGCTCTGTCAAGACAGAGGTCAGGGGTCCTGCAGCCTCATAGGACAATCAGGGGAGAATGAAAACTCCTCCTACAAGCTTTAACCAGCGTTCTGCTGGACACTGATAGAAGTCACAAAACTGCTCTAACTGCTGATGAGGAAAGGTATTTAGCAGTTTATATTTACTAAAATAATTGCATTTCCTTGTTGTGTGTACTGTGGGAGACCAGATAGAGTGAATGCAGGGGCCTGGGTTTAGGAACACTTCAACAAGTGATAAACTTTATTTATTTGAAATAACAAAGTACCTCTTTCTTGAAATTACTAAAAATTAATTTATTAAGCTGCTTATGGATAGCTTGGATTTCATCCAATTCCTGCTGAATCAGATAAAATGTAAACCATGGTTGGCCCTGCAAGCACCACTTGTCTTGACAAAAGTTGATTTAAAAATCGACTGAGTCAGATGGAAAATTATCAGTTGAACAGTGACTGGACTCTACCAGATGCATTTTCTCTTCCACAGCATCAGTGTATTCAGGCAGTCACAGGTGCCTCAGCTGATGGTGTAGATTCCTCTATCAACGCTGCTTATCATGGATGGGGAATATATTTATTTTCTCTTGTTCAGCCCACAAGCTGAATGAGAGAAAACTGAGCCATGTATGGCTACCTCTACTAAACATTTTTTTTTTGTGCAACCAGGGTAATTTTGGGTGTTTCACGTCATTAGATTATGCAAAGAATCAAAAGTTTGAATTCAGGCAGTTCCTGTCTGGTAGACTTCCAGTGAGATAACAGGATCAGCAAGGTGCAGCATTGGGAAATACTACTGAACAGAAGGCAGACTGTGAGCAAATATGGTTGGCCCTTTTGTACATTTATAATGACATAGTATACAACTCCAAAGAAATGTTTTTTTTGTAATACAGTAACATACTTTGATAATCTTATTTAAAATAAAATGAAATCTATTTTATATTTAGATTTAAAAACATTTTAAAATAGCAAACCCAAGCTACAAGGTAAAGTGATCAGTGAGCTACTAATACTATTGAACAAAGGCTTAACTTGCCAAAGAGCAGATCACAGAGTCAATTGGAGTTTGCTTCCAAACACATTTGCTATGTAAAGTCCAAGTTTGAATCTTGGTTGCTGTTCTATTTACTCAGTATAATACATTACGATTTCTGTATGTGAAAAACAGGACGCTCCTGCTATGGGTGTGTTTGGGAATAGTTCTGCTGCATTACAAGATAGGTCCTCAAATTGTCAACGTGCGGACTGGTGCAATATAGCTATACACTATATTGCCAAACGTATTGGGATGCCTGCCTTTACACGCTCATAAACTTTAATGGCATCCCTGCCTTAGTCCATAGGGTTCAATATTCAGTTGGCCCACCCTTTGCAGCTATAACAGCTTCAACTCATCTGGGAAGGCCATCCACAAGGTTTAGGAGTGTCTATGGGAATGTTTGACCATTCTTCCAGGAGTGCATTTGTGAGGCCAGGCACTGATGTCAGACGAGAATCTCTGGCTCACAGTCTCCGCTCCAATTCATCCCAAAGGTGTTCTATCGGGTTGAGGTCAGGACTCTATACAGGCCAGTCAAGTTCCTCCACTCCAAACTCGATCACCCATGTCTTTATGGACCTTGCTTTGTGCACTGGTGTGCAGTCATGTTGGAATAGGAAGGGGCCATCCCCAAACTGCTCTTACAAAGTTGGGAGGATGAAATTGTCCAAAATGTCTTGGTATGCTGACGCCTTAAGAGTTCCCTTCACTGGAACTAAGGGGCCAAGCCCAGCCTCTGAAAAACAACCCCATACCATAATCCCCTCTCTACCAAACTTTACACTTGGCACAATGCAGTCAGGCAATTACCGTTCTCCTGGCAACTGCCAAACCCAGACATGTCCATCGGATTGCCAGACAGAGAAGCGTGATTCATCACTCCAGAGAACATGTCTCAACTACTCTAGAGTCCAGTGGCGGCGTGCTTTACACCACTGCATCCGACGCTTTGCATTACATTTGATGATGTAAGGCTTCGATGCAGCTGCGTGGCCATAGAAACCCATTCCATGAAGCTCTCTATGCACTGTTGTTGTGTTAATCTGAAGGTCACATGAAGTTTGGATATCTTTAGCTACTGACTCTGCAGACAGTTGGCGACTTCTGTGCACTGTCCGCTTCAGCATGCACTGACCCCGTTCTGTCATTTTATGTGGCCTACCACTTTGTGGCTGAGTTGCTGTTCCCAGTTGCTTCCACTCTGTTGTGATACCACTAACAGTTGGCCGTGGAATATTTAGTAGCAAGGAAATTTAACGGATTGACTTATTGCACAGCTGGCAACCTATCACAGTACCACGCTTTAATTCACTGAGCTCCTGAGAGCAACCCATTCTTTCACAAATGTTTGTAAAAGCAGTCTGCATGCCTAGGTGCTTGATTTTATACACCTGTGGCCATGAAGGTGATTGGAACACCTGAATCCTATGATTTGGAGGTCCCAATACTTTCGGCAATATAGTGCATATCCACTTGAAGATCGAGCCTTTTCTAACACTTTTCTTTTACGTTTAAAAAAATCAGTATATTTTGCTAGAAAATTAATTAGAACCCCCAAACATTATATATATTTTTTTAAAGCCAAGGCCCTAGAGCAGGTGTCCTCAAACTTTTTAAACAGGGGGCCAGATCACTGACCTTCACACTATTGGGGGTCGGACTATAGTTTGAAAAAAATATGAACAAATTCCTATGCACACCACACATATCTTATTTGTAGTGCAAGAAACAGAAAAAAAACCAATACAATATTTAAAATGCACTGTACATTGTAATGCACTGGACACCGCTATGCACTGTATACTGTAACACACTGGACTCTGCAATGCACTGTACTCTGTAATGCACTGTACTCTGACATATTGGACAGTGTCCTGATGTGCTATCCTCCTCTCCTGTTGCTCCTTTGGCTGCAGTAGGTGAAATCCGGGGCTTCCAGGCTGCCTCTCACTGGGTCCTCGACCGTGAGGACCCAGTGAGCAGCCTAGCTATTTGCCGGCCGGCGCCATTTTTTTTCTTCTGATTTATTTTTATTTTTCAGGTGGCCCGGCGGGCCGGATAAATGTCTTTGGCAGGCCGTATCTGGCCTGCAGGCCATAGTTTGAGGATCCCTGCCCTAGAAAATAAAATGGTGAGTTTTGCGGGTTTTTTTATGTCACACAGTATCTGCGCAGTGGTTTTTCAAATTCAATTTAAAAAAAAAATACACTTTTTAAATTTTAATGCACAAAAATAAAATATAATACCCAATTGTTTGTTAAAATATAAAAGATGATGTTGCACTGAGTAAATAGATACCAAACATGTCATGGTTTAAAATTGTACACACCCATGCAACAACGACAAACTACGTAAATTGTATTATCCATTGATGACGCTTTAAAAGCCTTTACAGATGACAAATTTGGCTTTACACAGAGGTCTGCTGCTAGAATTACTGCCCTCAATTTGCGGTGATACCTCACATGTATGGTGTGATTGCTGTTTACATATGCGTGCAGAAACTTTACACACAGGCACAGGGTGATGGGGGTGTTTTTTTAACATTTTTTTAATTTTTTAATTTTTACACTGTCCCTTAAATTTTGTTTTATTATCACTTTTATTGTTATCACAGGGAATATAAATATCCCCTGTGACTGCAATAGGAATTGACAGGTACTCTTTACTGAGAGATCTGGGGTCTATTAGAGCGACTACATCTCCCCTCCGGCCTTCAAAGCTTTGGATCATACCAAGATTAGTATGATCCGATGCTTTTTTAAAACTACTAAGGGTTTGTTTACATTCTGGGAAACCAGAAGTAGTGAAATGCTTATTGCTTCCATTTTCTCAGACCACTGAAATGATTGTAGCCATTTCGGTCACCGATCAGCTCTATGGTCAGCCAGGCAGAAATGCCAGCTGAACACTTGGGTCTACCAGTTAGATCGGAGAACCCATGATAGCTGTGGAAGGCAGCGGGAGGGGGGGGGGGTCATCCTGTCCTGCTGCTTGTAAAAGCAATACAGTGACTTATTAGCAGCTAGAATTGCTCTTGCAAGAAAGCAAACCGCTGCCTGAAAAAAACAATACTAGGATGCCGCCTGCAGTTGCCAGTATAACCACTCGAAGTCCAGTGACGTACTGGTATGTCGCTGGCCCTTAAAGCGGAGTTCCACTCATCCTGTCAAAAAATAAAAGTCAGCAGCTACAAAAACTGTAGCTGTTGACTTTTAAATAACAGCCACTTACCTGTCGTTCGCTCCCGTGGTGTGTCCCCTGCAGCCCGTTTCACTGGCCGTCCTGTATTCCAGGAGGCTGGCATCTTCAGTGTGGGCACCCGGCTGTGACTGCTTGCGGCTTCACAGCCGGGTACCCACTGCGCATGCGCAACTAGCACTTCACTTCATGAATGGTCCTGTAGTCTTCTGGGACCTGTTACGTGTCCCAAAAGACTACAGGGAGGGAGGATACCTTCCGCTTCTAGTCACCTAGGTGATCGGACCGGAAGTGGGAGCGGGCTCCTGTCAAATTCGGGTACCCGATCCCCCCCCACCCCCCTAAACTTGCCAATCCTTAATAGGGAGCGGGGGAGCAGTCCTTAAAGCGGAACTTCCCCTTGGGTGGAGGCCCACTTTAAGTGGATACTGTATAGCTGCCTGCATGCATTACAAAGCTTCTTTTTTAAAGGTTTTTAAAAACTATAAGTTTCCTGCAAGGGACACAATATCTTTCTAGTATAGAGGGAAATGGTTTTGGAAAAAACTCTTCTCCTACACTATTCTTTTATACCAGTTAGTGTATAAGGAAGGTTTCATTTTTTTAAAAACTCCAAGCAGCTACTCTTCATAACAAATGCTATTCTTTTGTGTTGCTACCTATTTGTTCATTGGTATTTGATGACTCATAGACCACATGATCACATGTTTTTCAATCACATGCTATGCTGTAGACAAAGCTTCATGCCCCGCAGGCCAGTATGCCATATGCTCCCCTGTCTGTACAGTATTAGGTGCTTAAAAAAGCTAAATTCAAATTTGTTATTGTTTTACAACTAGCAGGTCAGGACAGTATAGCCACATGGTGCCCAACTTGTGGCCCAGAGCCCACAAGCAGCTTTTGACAATTTCTGTGCAGCCATTATTTCTAGCAGTCTAATGTAGTGTGTCTTCAGTTTATGATCATCTCCTGAAGCATGTCCTCATTTTTTTTTGCATGCATGTCCTCATTTTCCACCAACATCTATGGTGTGTTTGTAGTCTCTGTCCATCTCTTTCAGCATGTCTACAGTCTCTGATCATCTCTTGTAGGAAGTTCATAGTCTTTGTACATCTCCTGTCTGCAGTCTCTGACAGCTTTTTGTAGCATTACTATCACTAAATGTTATGCACAGCACTTTGATAATGTCAGAGGTTGTACTTGAGGCCTCCTGTAAAAAGAAGTTTAACCATCACTGATCTAGACAATAGGAAAACTGCCTGTCACAGGGACTGCACGTTATTTCTTGACCATGGAAATACGGTTGGTTAACAAAAGAAGTTGAGAATCTTCAATTATCCAATCAAGTGATCAGTTCATTGGGATTGGGTATTCAATGTGAACAATAATTTTCTTTCCATATAGTTACATAGTTAGTCTGGCTGAAAAAAAGACAAAAGTCCATCCAGTTCAACCTTAAAAAAAAAGTTATAAATCCTACACCCACAGTTGATCCAGAGGAAGGCAAAAAAAACAGCAAAGCATAATATAATTTGCTCTTGCATGGGGAAAAAATACCTTCCTGATCCCCCGAGAGGCAATCTGACATTCCCTGGATCAACTGTACCTATAAATAGTAACCAGTTATATTCTGTGTATTCAAGAAAGAATCCAGGACTTTTTTAAAGCAATCCACTGAGCTGGCCAGAACCAACTCTTGAGGGAGTCTATTCCACATTGTCACAGTTCTTACTGTGAAAAAAACTTTCCATGTTTGGAGATTAAATTTCTTTTCTTCCAGACGTAAAGAGTGCCCCCTTGTCCTCTGTGATGACCTCAGGGTGAATAGCTCTACACCGAGTTCACTATATGAACCACTGATGTATTTATTCATGTTGATCATATCCCCCCTTAATCTCCTCTTCTCAAGAGAGAATACATTCAGTTCCTCTAATCTTTCCTCATAGCTGATCTCCTCCATGTCTCTTATCAGTTTGGTTGCCCTTCTCTGTACTTTCTCCAGTTCCCCAATGTTCTTTTTTTGAATTGGTGCCTAAAACTGAATTGAATATTCCAGATGAGGTGTTACTAATGATTTGTACAGGGGTAAAATGATATCTCTCTCTCTCTCTGGAGTCTATACCTCTTTTAATACAAGAGAGGATTTTGCTCGCTTTAGAAACCGCACCTTGGAATTGCATGCCATTATTAAGCTTCTGATCTACCAGAACTCCCAGATCCTTCTCCACCATTGATTCCCCCAGTTGTACCCCCCCTAGTATGTATGATGCATGCATATTCTTAGCCCTCAAGTCCATAACCTTACATTTATCAACATTAAACCTCATTTGCCTCATAGTTGCCCAATTAAACAGAGCATTGAGGTCAGCATGTAAATTGGAGACATCCTGTAAGGACATTATTCCACTGTACAGCTTGGTGTCATCTGGGATTTTCTATCTGAGACCCTATATTGTTTATAAATATATTAAAAAGTAAGGGTCCCAACACTGAACTTTGAGGTACATCACTGACAACCCGAGACCATTCAGAGTATGAATCATTAACCACTACTCTCTGAATTCAATCTTTTAGCCAGTTTTCTGTCCATTTACATACAGATTTTTCAAGCCCGTAGACTTTACCTTACACATTAGCCGTGTGTGGGGAACTGTGTCAAACACTTTTGCAAAATCCAAGTATACCACGTCCACCGCCACCCCTCTGTCCAAGGTTTTGCTCACCTCCTCATAAAAAGAAATCAGATTTGTTTGACAACTTCTTTCATGAATCCATGCTGTCTGTTGCGTAAAATATTTTTTTCCAGCAAGAACTCATCTATGTGGTCTTTTATTAAACTCTCCAGTATCTTCCCAACTACAGAAGTTAAACTAACAGGTGTATAATTACTTGGTAAAGATTTTGACCCCTTTTTAAATATTGGCACCACATAGGCCTTACGTCAGTCCAGTGGTACTGTGCCAGTCATTAAAGAGTCCCTAAACATTAGGAACAATGCCTTTGAAATGACAGAGCTCAATTCTTTAAGGACCCGTGGGTGTATGCCATCCAGTCCAGGTGCTTAAAAAAAAGGTCTAAATATTTTTGGATCATATCATTTGTGAGCCAGTGTGGACCATCTGGAGTTGTGTCAATCAATACCATGCCCATTATGGACAAGAGCTCCCCCACGCTCCTTTGTATACACAGAGCTGAAGAAGGTATTTAATAAATTTGCCTTCTTTGTCCCCAGTCACCCACTCTAGATTATTTTGTAAAGGGCCTCCATGCTCGGACCGGACCTTTTTAATATTAATATATTTGAAGAATTTTTGGGGGTTGGTCCTCGGGAGGGACTACAGCATCTTGACATCACGCCACCGCTGGTGGCTATCCTGAAACTATATGGTCAGTTGTCTTTCCTTTTGTTATTACCTTGCTTTTTGGAAATAAAATTCCATTGAGAAAAACAGTATCACGCTATGTGGCATCTTTTGTTGGGCTCTCTGTGAGTGCCATCATTCACAGAGCCTATTTTAGAGGTGATCCGATGCAGTGATACCTGTCAAGGGACCCTGAAGGGAACAGGAACCTGGCCATACTTTGGAGCAGATGACCTGAACATACCTGATGAGACAGTAGTAATCTCAAATGCGTGTCTTTAGCGCGCTTCTGGTGAGTGCGCCCTTCACGTATTACTAAGTCACATCATCTGTCACTCTTGGATAAGGAATTCGAGCACTTTGGTTGTGATCTGCCGTGATCCTCACGTTCATTTTTTTGGACTGATTTATCACTACTACCACCTTTATGTGGTTATAATTATCCTGCACTTTATATTTTTATACTTATTGTATTTTATTGCGTTTATCTATAATATTTATGCTGTTATTTTGAGATATATCTGCCACCTTATATCATTCATATGGTTGATTGAACTATATATTTATTCCATTTAATATTCTTTATTTATCAGCGCTGCACCTGTTTACATTGATATTTAGAATAGTTTTACATATCGCAGCATCATCCACACACGTAAGACACCCAACATTAGCGGTTTTGCACAATGGTACTAACTAGTATTCCAGCATTTTGTCTCCATCAGAGAGGGGCTAGGGCATTAAACAAGGATGCTGTGCATGTGCCCAATGTCCTTCTTGTCAACCAATGATGTCAGTGGTTGTTAGGATGCTGGCAACTGGCCTGCACAGTGCTCAAGGTTGTAATGTAGCACAACCAGGGGCGGACTGACCATTTGGAAACTCGGGCACTGCCCGATGGCCCGGGGTCAGTAGGGGGCCCCATGAGATGCCCCTGAAACCTTTTTCATAGGCGTTTTTGAGTTTGGGCAAGGACACAGGGGCCCCATGATCCCCTATTGCCCGGGGGCCCCATGAGTTGTCAGTCCGCCCCTGAGCACAACAAAACAAAGACAGGCTTGATCCACCCAATAGTTTGTATACAAAAGAAAACAGATACAAGAAATTGTAAGGTTGTTTTAACTCTTCAGCATCTACCAAAAATTGAAATAGCAGTTTTGGCTTCACAGTGGTGCGTAAAAGCATACGCTAACTATGCAGTTAGAGCCCTAGAATACAGTGAGCCATTAATATAAGCAATGCACAAAACACACAATGACCCATGAAAATCAATATTCACACTGCTTTGACCTAACTGATGAAGTTTTTGTAGGGGTAGGTGAACTTTGCACATAATTCTTTTTTTTATTACCTGAACTATGTACATGTTAATTAAATATTTTATGGAGGGGGCCAGGAGTGGTTGTTTTATTTCTGTGTGTCTGTAAAAGCAGTAGAAGTCCTGGAAGCAGTGGATATGTGTTTACATCTGATTGTGGCCAAGTATTCTACTTTAAACAACACACTAACTCTTCCACTATTTTACCGTTGATGTTAATAATCTGGGTTTAAAAATGTACTATGGCAAACCCTTTAGGATTGTAAAACCACAGTGGAAAGTCCCGAATGAGAGTTTAAAAACTTAAAGGATAACTTCACCTTTTGTAACATGTTACAGCCATATTCAGGGTGTAACATAGAACATGTTACGTTCAGACTGGCCCCCACTCCCCCCTGATCCCTGCTTTGACAGCCAGCAGGGAATCTTCTTCCTCCTCACTAGCTGTCAAATTTTTAAAAAATGGGGCCGTGCGGGACTTACATGGCCGGGTCACTAATTCACAGTCATCTGTGAATGAGAGACTACAAGTCCCGACAGCCTTAGCGACTGTCAGCTTGTAGTCCTCAATGAACTACCACGGCGCTTTGATGCACCATGGTAGTTCGTTCATTCTGCCTGTCAGAATATCTGCTTGCTCGTATATCCCATACGGCAAGCAGATATTCTGACAGGACTGCAGGAGACTTACATGGCATCAGCGATCTTTACAAGCTCCTGCAGGCAAAAATAATAAAAAATTTTTCTAAAAGGTGAACTTACCCTTTAAAAAAAATCTGTTCTAAGAGAAGCAATAAGACTGTCATTGGATTGGTACAAACTTTGGAGTCACTGGCCTGGAACTAATATGAATATTAGGACTTTTGGCTATACTCTGGCTTTTCTGATCTGCATACTTATTCCAGATTAGTGAAATGCTAGTAGTAAAACCAGTGGGTTAACGTAACTGCCAGAAAACCTGTATTTTCATAAGAAAGTCAACAATGGCAGCCTCAAAATTTCTCTTATGAAGGGTATGTTCTAAATAATTCTATTTTGGCAGGTTATATAATTCATGTGTGTGTTTTTTAACTGTGTATTAGCTCTCTGTCTGCAGTTCCACTTTATTCATTCCAAGCACCTCCATTGCTTAAAATTATACTTAAAGCGTAACAATACTCACCTCAGCTCCAGCGATACAGCGTCTCCAAACTCCTGCCCGACCACTGATATCTTGGGGCGGCCGGCTTCTAGGTCTTGACTTCTGGCAACTGTCATTGGCTGTTCGGGGATGATAGCATTCTTGTGCATGCGATGGAGTTCAGTCAGATTTGGAATTGCGGACAGACAGGTAAGTAGCTTTATTGCAGAAGAGGCAAAGCATGTCTCTTCTGCATTAAAAATCGCCTGTCTGGCAATATTAATTCCTAGCAGGGGCAGACTGACAACTCATGGGGCCCCCGGGCAATAGAGGATCATGGGGCCCCTGTGTCCTTGCCCAAACTCAAAAAATGAAAAAGGTACCAGGGGCATCTCATGGGGCCCCCTACTGACCCCGGGCCCTCGGCAGTGCCCATGTTTCCAAATGGTCAGTCTGCCCCTGATTCCTAGCTTATAGTTCCACTTTAAATGCAGTGTTAGTAATACATGTAATTATCACTTAGCACTGCATGTTATTTTTCCTTTATTGATTTACTGTTAACGAGTCTAGTGTTATGTCTATATAATGTAAGAGTGAATGTTTCACACTAGTCTGAGGCACAAATGCATAATCATTTCTTCCGCATTTTTACCAAGTTTTTACCGCATTTTACTGCGTTTGTGGTGTGTTTTTGGCATGTGACTCAAAAACCACACCAAAACAAGATGTGTTTTTGTCGCATTTTGTTTTTTATTTCAACGAGGAGGTATGTTTCTGGTGTGTTTTTGTTTACCACACCAAGCCTGCACCAAAAATGCAGCAAGCAGATCTCTGAAAAATGCACTGGACCCGCAACGGATCAGTGTGAAGTAAAATTTTTCTTTATCTTTAGATGATACTAATTTCTTGTGTATCCTTATGAAGGATCATGCAATTTATTCATGCTGACAATAGAAGTAGTTTTTCATTACACAAAAAAATCCTGTTACAATATAACACTTTGAACTCCTTGGCACCAAGCGCATGCGAATATACGTACCAAATGTAAACAAAAGATGTGCTGAGAACGCACGCCATGCGCTCTCCTGGCACATTTACCAGCACCTCATGGAAAGGTCCTGATCGCTACTTGCGGTCAGGAACTTTCCGATCATGTGACCACTGTGACAACCCTGCCTCCCGGCATCACAAACCTCTTACAGGGCTGGGAGGCGCAGGCTCCAAGGGGTTAAGGCCCCATTCTCATTAATGCGATTTCTCCTACATCTGCTGTCGCGCTGCAATGCACGACAATGGAAATCATATTATTCTGTATGGTGACTCCTCACATCAATGAACATGATGCTGTGCAATTTTCGAAAAAGTGCCAGTGCTTCTTTTGGTGCAGCATAGAGCATTTGTGAATCCATAGAGTTTAACAGGAGTGCATGAAAAACACATATACTGTACATGTGTTTTTTGGCAATGTTTTGTGTTTAACAACCAGTCTCCTCCTTCTACAACAACAAAATAGAAAGCGTAAAAACACATACAATTTTTCAAAATAACATGTAATAACGCACTACAAAGATGCACTTAAAATCACATGATTATGAAGAAACACTAGTGTAAACCTAGGCTGAGAAAGGTATGTCCTCTGTTTGCTACTAATTACTTTTCTGTTGTATTATAATGAGATTAATTTCCTTTTAGAAAAGAAAGAAATGTAACCAGTTTGAGTCAGCCTTAGTAAAACGTTTCATATTTCAAGTGTCATAGATACCGTTGGAAAAAACAGCCCAGCCCGCCATAAAAAGCACAGCATTGGTTTCACTAGTGACTTAGTGTACACGTTATTTTTACTACCTGCTGGGTAATGCATTGCACAGTACCTTGGGCATTTCCAGTCATCATATAACATCAACACACGGTTGCTGGCCAATGCATTGTTTGTTTGATCATATCTTATTGGGCATTTCAGCAAAATATAATATAAAATTAGTTTACTAATTTGCTTTACAGTTATAGCAGGTTTCCTTTTAAAGGGGAGCTCCAGTTGTTTTTCTGAAAATTAAAAGTCAGCAGCTACAGAATTTGTAGCTGCTGACCTTTAATAATCAGACACTTACCTGTCCCAGAATCTAGCAATGTGCTTCAGTCCTCGGTGTCAGCATCTTAACTATGGGCGCCGTCTGTGACAGCTTGCAGCTTCACAGCCGGGTGTCCACTGCGTATTGTGAATGGTCCCACAGTCTTCTGGGATTTTTCACGTTTCCCAGAAGACTGCAGGGAGGGAGGATGGAGGAGAACTTCCGCTTTCGATCACCTAAGCTGTCAAGGCAGAAGTGGGAGCGGGTACCTGTCAAAATCGGGTACCCGCTCCCCAAAAATGCCAATTCCTTACGAAGAGCAGGTTGGCCTTAAAGCCAAACTTCCCCATTTGGGTGGCTTTAAATAAGAAAGCAAAAGAGGCTTTTCTGCACCCCAAGTGTACCATGAAGTCATGGCTATTAGAGATGTGCACAAAGGGAAAATTTGTTTTGTTTAATTTCGGATTTATTTGTTAAGTTAATCATTTTGTTTTGTTATATTCGTTAGAATGATCTTTTTGTGTTGTATATTCGTATTTGTTTCGTATATTTGTTGTTCCAAATCAATTTGTATTTCGGAAGTTATTTCGGAAGATTGGCTATATTCATTTTAACGTGTTAATTTGTAAATTCGGGAGATTACTTATGTACTCTGCTTGGGTTGGATGAAGGTGGATCCATCAGAATCTCTGAATCATAACATAACAAATGGAACAAGATTATTTTCAGATTCATTCATTATAATTGAGAGATTCTGATGGATACACCTCCATCCAACCCAAACACAATAAGTAGGAATCATCATTATATTTCACTTGAATACGTTTCTGCATTTATTGCAATATGTTTCCATTTTATATGTAGTGTATTTTTTATAACAATGAAAAATGTTAATGCAACATAAAAATGAAATAGATCCAAATCAATTTTGATCATTGGTTATGTTGTTCCGCTATTTTGAATGCCTCAAACATCCGAATGCAATGAATGAATACGAATTAATTGTTTTATTACAATTTATTTTGGATTGGTTGAAATTCATTTTTACCTTTGGATCTCCAAAAAATGAAATTTTGATTTGTAATAAAACAAATTGTACATGTCTAATGGGCATTTTAACCAGTTAAAGACCGTCCGCCTACAATGTACTGTGGACGGGTGGCAGCTACAAGACTAGCAACGTACCTGTGGATGTCCTAACACGGGGGGCAGCACTTACCCCCTTGTGTCTGGTGAACACATTGGAATGCGGATCCCAGAAATCAGGACCTGGTGATCACTATGCAATCACATAGTGATCTATTTGTGTGAAAAAAGGACATAAGAGATTTATTGAAAGCTCTTAGTTACAGCTTCCAGTAGTACGAAAACCTCACATTTTGAACACTAGAATGGCAGAGGCTCTCAAAAACAGTTTTTCTGCTTTTTTAATAAAAGTGGAAAAACCCCTTAAATGACATATTACTCAGAAGCATAACAACACTAGGCACTGATCAATTGCTAGCTTAAACTTGGAGTTTGTTGAGGCACTGAGACCACTTTTTACACACCATTTTGGTTAAGGCCATGGAGAAGACTTTTGGCAAGAAGGTGACAAGGGGTGGGTCAATTTCCTCTCATGTTCACCCTTAGTGCATGACAAATTAACAAGTTCACTTGTCTGTCCACCCTCCTCCTTCACACTGAATGCACTTATCTTCTCCTCACTCCCCAATGCTGCTTTTGACCCCCCAGGAAATCATGAAACACCAGTGCTGTGCTAGGTGCCTGAGGGGGCGGTTGTATTACTGAGTTTCCCGCCACCTACAATCTACAGTCCCCTATGCTACTCCCTGAGGCTGCGTTCGCACAAAAAATGTATGTGCTAACACATTGATATATGTCCGACAAGTATTTAGTTAATTTCATACTAACATAATGAGGCACTGACCTGAAACATTTATGCAGATCAGGTGTTCTGACTTAACTGTGCCTTTCTAATGTGCCTGTTCATCCTGGGTCAAAGAATACAAAAGCCAGAGTGTCAAGCGTCTGTGGTAGTGAGCCCTCATACCACCAGCTCGGGGTTCCCCATGGCGCGGAGTCTAAGCCTCAGACTGCTTCTTCTCCAGGGCCCCTGATGGTGGGGATGGACTTGCAGCAAGCTGGGACCAGGTCACAGCCCCCAGGTACGCCCAGCTGAGGATGCGGAGACCACTTGCGTGTGCAAAGTACCAACAGCAGGAGACAAAGGGCAATCCAGGACAGAAGTCGAGGTCAGGACGGGCAACAGAGAAGCACAGTACACAAGTAGTCAGAAACAGGATACACTAGAAGTAGCAAACAGGATATCAGAGAACTGTGAAGTTGCTCAGGCAAAGCAGACTGCACTGAGCATGTGTAAATATAGGGACTGGGAGTGACCCAGGAATTAATAGAAGGGAAAAGGATATAAATTCACAATAGAGTAGCGATGCCCACTGGTGATCAGAGAAGCCTGCACACATGTGAATGAAATCACATGGCTGATCTGTGCAACAGCAACTTCCTGCAGAAGCATCAAGAATTATGTGGTTTCCCCCAATTTTCTTGATACAGGTGGCCTCAAATGACATGATCAAAGTCGCACATAATAATTTGTCAAGTTTATGCTACATAAAGCCGTCAAACACTGAAGACACACAACAGCAGACAGTCAAAGACTATAGGCATCCTAAAAAATATGGTCATAGACTGCAGGCATGCTATAGGAGATGCTAAAATAGATGGTCAGAGAATGTAGACATGCCATAGAAGTAGCTACATGAGATGGTCAGAGACTGCAGACATGCCATAGGGGTTGCTAAAACAGATGGTCAAAGGCTGCAGACATGCCATAGGAGCTGCTAAAAGAGGTGGTCAGTGATTGTTAAAATGCAATAGGAGTTGCTACAAAAGATACTTGGAGACAAGCCAGAGATGTTGGTAGAGACTGGGTACATGATATAAAAGATGGTCATAGTCTGAAGATCACGAAGACTGCTAGAAATCCCTGCTATTACAGACCTTTACACATCAATGCTTCCACATCTGAGCTCTGTACAGCCCACTTGAAGCTTCAAAAAACTTTTTAAGTGGACTTTCACCCATTAAAATAAAGTTTTTCTTCCTTGGTTCTCCCCCGTCCCTCTCGATCAAATTAAGGATTTTCTTTTTCTTTTTTTTTAAGATTTATTATCTTCATTCTCAGTAGGAATGTTGTAGGGCCTTCCCCCTGGTGTCTTGTGGGATGATCACATCACACATCCTAGGAGGCAGAAGGATTCAAGGGTATATGCACAGTGGGTCTTTGGGACCTGACACAGACACAGGGCACAATTGCGCACATGTGGGGGACACCCTAGGTATCAAGGTACTAGATGTCAGCATTGTGTGCACATACACGGGAAACCCCTATGTGTGCAAAGATGTAGCACAGGTTTCTGCCGTGTCCCAAAGACTGGCCAGGGCCTTTTGGCACATCTGTGTATGCATGAGATATTTAAAGATGGACAGAGAAGGGATGACACCAAAATAGCTGGGGACTGCAGTTCCTCTTTAAGCAGGATTCATTATTAAAAGATGAAGCAAAAACATAAATAGAGAAAAGGTCTGGACAGCACAGAAATATATGAACAGATACTATATAAACCAATAAATGTAACTACTTGAAAACAGTCTAAGGGTAGATTTAGACATGCATCTAAATATCCCTTGCCTCTGAAGTCAGATCTGAATTCGGATCACGATCCAGAGGCTACTGACAGGCGGTGAAAGAAAGAAATCCCAACAATTAGCCCAAAGAGGACTCTCTAAAAGCGTTCTAGCCCATTGCTCCACTAGGGCCTACAGTGTACCCACTGTCACATTTGTAAAATGGTGATGTGCCTCCTCACCGCCTGTTTTAACCCTATTTTTGTTGACAATCAGGCCGCAACTGTGCGCATTGCACGCTCTTGCAGGGCCTTTGTGGCACTTCCCCATTTGCTAGACTGCTTGGCATTCGGCTGGCTTGCCGCATGCTGATCGCTACATGTTAGGTGAACTTTGCCAGAGGCGTGAAGGATTGCAGCCCTGGCATGTTTGCACCTCTGTAAGCTGCCTTTTGAAGCTAAGGGGGGGGTGGTTGGCAGGTAACAGAAATGTGGCTGAACCAGGCATTGTTCCCGCTTCCCAACTACAGGTCTAAATGAGGCCTAAGGCAGCCAAATACTACAGAGTCTAGCAAATGGGGAAGCACCACAAACACCTCACAACCACATACAATGTATGCCATTGTGGCATGATTGATGGCAAAAATGCGGTTAAATTTGGCGGTGCGGAGGCATTGCATCACTTTCTCACCACCTGTCAGTAGCCTCTGGAGCGCGATCTGAACGCAGATTGGGCTCAGAGGCAAGGGAGATTTAGACACATGTATAAATAAAGGATATTTTTCATTCTTTGGTCTGAAGAAGCGCCTGTGTATGCAAATCACATGCGACCCCTGGGCCACAGGATGGGCACCAGGAATTTAAACCTTGACATTGCAAAATGGCCTTAAAGCAGTTCATTTTGCAGCATTTGCAGAAACAAATATGTGGGTATTGCAGGGTTTTAACAAATTTATATGCAAATGCCCTCACAAATGATCAAAATGTTTTGATATTGTTCATTTACATAGCAACTGCATGTTTATATGAAAGGTGAATTAGAAATGATAGACAAAACATCAATAATAGCAAGCCTTTGCTGTGGGGCCCATGCTTCGTGCTCACTCCTGACCTGTGTGTCTACAGAGCCGCGCTCCATAGACACACACTGCAGGACTTGGCCCCCCTACACTTCCTCTTCACTGCATTTGATTAACAGCAGCAAGAGCCAATAGCTCCTGCTGCTGTTCTAGTCCCTGTGTGAGAAGGATGAGAGGGGAGAAAAGATACAGCGGAGCTCAGCACTGGATCTCTTCTCCCCTCTCTTACCCTTCACACAGGGATGATCACAGGATCCTCTCTATGGTAAAGAAAAACCCATTCACAACATCCAGACAAGTGAAGGACACTCTTCAGGAGGTGGGTGTATCATTGTCAAAGTCTACGATCAAAAGAAGACTTCACGAGAGCAAATACAGAGGGTTCACCACAAGGTGCAACCATTCATAAGCCTGAAGAATAGAAAAGCCAGATTAGACTGTGCCAGAAAACATCTAAGGGTCAATCAGAACTGTCCAGAAAGAGGCTCAGATGTTTTTCATCCCCCTAGAGCAGAAAGAAAACTCCTCCTGCAAGCTTTAACCAGTGCTCTGCTGAAGTCACAAGACTGCTCTAACTGCTGATGAGAAAAAGGTATTTAGCAGTTTATATTTAGTAAAATAATTGTATTTCCATGTTCTGTGTACTGTGGGAGAGCAGATATAGTGAATGCAGGGTCCTGGATTTAGTAACACTTTAAAGCAGAGCTCCACCCAAAAGGGGAAGTTCCGTTTTAAGGACTGCTCCCCCGCTCCACATTAAGGATCGGCACCTTTGGGGGGCGGGAGCAGGTACCCGAATTTGACAGGTACCCGCTCCCACTTCCAGTCCAATCACCTAGGCGACCGGAAGTGGAAGGTGTACCCCCTCCCTCCCTCTCTGTAGTCTTTTGGGACATGTAACAGGTCCCAGAAGACTACAGGACCATTCATGAAGCGCAGCGCTACTCGCGCATGCACTGTGGGCACCCGGCTGTGAAGCTGCAAGCTGTCACAGCCGGGTGCCCACACTGAAGATGCCGGCCTCCTGGAATACAGGATGGCCGGTGAAACGGGCTGCGGGGGACACACTGTGGGACCGAGGGACAGGTAGTGGCTGTTTTTTAAAAGTCAGCAGCTACAGTTTTTGTAGCTGCTGACTTTTATTTTTTGACAGTGTGAGCGGAACTCCGCTTTAAGGTATTAGACATGTCCAAATGGATATGGATTGCTCTCTAGGTATGTAAAATGACACAATGTTTTGTTTCCTCACCCTATGGGTATTTACAATTGCTTTCCTTCAGGTATAATTTTACATGATATAATTAAAAGTTATATTTTAGTCAGGTGGCCTTTGTGGTGTGGACGGACACGCACCCCTGTTCAGTTTCATTTGACATTAACTACAAGTAGCGTATATGTTTCAGTAGCCTTTTTACAGCAACTAACCCATGAACATTTAGTAGAATGCGAGATTTAAACCAGTCATGATTTTTTTCAAACTACTTCCTACTTCTTGTTCTTTCATACAGGTCACACCAGGAAAACAATCTCTTGCAAAGAAACAGAATTGCATAACACAGCTAAATGATTCTTTAATGAGGTAAAGAGACAACATGTTGAACAGCAATTTTTTGAGTTTGGAAAGTCCTGCCCTGGACAAACCATTACCTGGCCGCATACTCTTGTATCTGTATTGTTTTGCAACATTTGCATAAAATAGTGATCATTTTCCCTTAACTTCACTGTTGAAAGAAGAAAATTCTGTTCAAAGTAGGACATTTTCAGCTGCAGGCTATTAATTACCTCATTGGTACAGCACTGGCCACCAAGGGGACCTGTCACATGCACAAACTGAAAGCACACTTCCTAACTTTAGGATTTGAAAAAGAGGAAAAGACTGGGGAAGGTGACAGGTGGTGCACTCTGTGGCAAAAAGTGGGCATAGCTACACTACACTGAATACTGGACTGTGGATTGTGGGGGTATGAGGACTGTTGCTATTGTGTGCTGTGTATACAGCAAGTAGCTTCTGACTCTATATAACCATGCCCTATAAGCCACTTAAAGGGCTTGGTTAAATAGAGTCAGAAGCTACTGTACTCGCTTTAAACACTGCACACATACAGTATGCCACTGTGCTCATACCGCCTTGAAAGTCTACAGGTACATATAAACCTCAGTACAAATTATTTTTATTTTTAATAAAACACTTCCATATGCTTTTCTGTATAACAAAAAGGTAACACTGTGAGCCTTCCTTAAAAGAGAATTTCACTTCATACTTAAAGTGGTTGTAAAGGCTGAAGTGCATCATTCTGTGCATGAAGGTAAAAAAACACCTGTGTGCTGCTTCCCTCACAGTCCCCCCCCCCCCCCGCATTCTTACCTGAGCCCCATCTCAATCCAGCGATGTACACGAGATCAGTGGCACTCCTGGGTCTCTCTCTGCTCAGGGAGGGAGCAGGGGCAGGGCCAAGCCGCCCTCTGAGTGTTTTGTGGACATACAGGGATGGCTCTGGAGCGAGCACCACGAGTGCCCCCAGAGCAAGCGGTGTGCTCTAGGGGCACTTAGCAGGGGAGAGGGGCCAGGAGCGCTGTCGAGGGACCCAAGAAGAGGAGGATCAGGGCTGCTCTGTGCAAAACCATTACACAGCGCAGGTAAGTATGACATGCTTGTTTTTTTTTTAAATGAGCCTTTAGTGTTACTTTAATAACCAGCAACTGAGAAACACAATAAACACTTTGGTCATATATTGTACAACAGTGTATGGAGTGCAACATTCAGGACTATGTTATATACAACTCAAGTGCAGGGGTCAGGTATATGTAATGTAGTGCCTTTACACTGCTAATCAGCAGCAGTAAAAAATACCCTCTAAAGCAGTGGTGGTCAGTGTATTCTCCCAACAGCCAAAGCATTCATTAGTGGTCACTGAAATCTCCTCCCTCCCTCTCCCCAGGGTATTAGTGGTCAGAGAACTCTCCTCCTAACCGCAAAAGCACTAGTGGTAGGTTGATCCATTACCACAGGCATTAGTGGCCCTGCCCCACTTCCAAGGTATTAGTTATGATTTTTGGTCAAAACCCCCTAAAAACATTTGCAGCTCAATGCAGTGCAGCAGTTAGTACTGAGAGCCACGTCGGACACCCAAAACAGGAGCTACTGCCATAGCCTTTCAATTTACAGCGAAGAAGGCTGCTGCTCTCCAGCTCCAATCACATGACCCAGCCTATGGAGTATTTCCCTTACCTTGAACTGTCCTGGTCTGGCAAGTGTGCTTTATGGAAGGGGGGAAAGCTGTACTGAAGGGGCAGATCTGTACTGGGGGAGCTGTACTTGATAGGGTAGAGCTGTACTGGGGTAGAGATCTGTACTTGAGGGGGGAGAACTGTACTGTAGGTGGATCTGCGATGTGGGAATGAATCTGTACTAGTGGGGGGAGATAAGTGCTGGGGGGGTGAGATTTTGGCTTGGGGAAGGAGGTAATTTCTTTGTTGTACTCTGTCTACTGATCATTGATGTTATGCAATCCTTTTGCAAATTACCTTTAAGAGATGTGGAGAAGTCAATATTGAGGAAAGGCAAAACTCTGAAATGTGTTGTGGTCAGCTGTTAAAAGAAGCAGAATGATAATCTTTAATTGTGATGGTGGCATGGTAATTTATTTAGATTAATGTTATTTCCACAAAACTGTGGTTACCTTGTTCAGCTTGTAAAATACTTCTTTATTCACAATTCAGACCTTACAATTTCACCCTTTTAGCACATACAGTATTGTATATGTCAAAGGAGTGTTATAGTAAACTACCCATCTTTTTATCATAGTCACCAAAGTCTGTGATACACTTTGTCTCAGGGGTGTATTTACCACAAGGCATCTGCCTAGGGTGGCATTTTTCAGGGGGGGGGCAGCACTGCCCCTCAGAAGAAGGGATGGAAGAAGGAACACACACAGCATGGGAACCTGGTGGGTTCTAAGAGAGGTTGCGGGTTTCATGACAGTGTATGCACAGCCCGACTCTCATTCCCGGGGATGTCCAGAGCTGTGAAGGTGAGTGTCTTTCTCTCTCGCCAAGGGGGATGGTGGCTGGTGTATGGGGGGCAGTGGTAGTGGAAGGCTTTCTTGGGTGGGAGTCAAGGGTGTTGTTGGTCAATGTCAGGCTCTCTCTGTGGGGGGGGGGGCTCCAATTATTGTGTTGCCTAGGGCAGCACAAAACCTAAATACACCACTGCTTTGTCTACAGTAAACCATTCCTACCAACTGATTGTGTTTGCCTCCTAGGCCAAAACTTTCTAGTCTTCCCTTGCTTGGACAGCTTTTACTTAATTTTATTTTTGTCATTTTATTCATAGACAAATGTAGCACAGTTCATACATCTATACGCTTTGCAGAAATATTTGGTACTGGACAAGGTTCTCTTCCGGTCAATTGGTAGCTTACATTCAGTAGTCAGCACTATGAAGTTAATCTTTCCAGATGGCTAGGAAGGAGAATGGACAATAGACTTTGTGTCTTGAGTATGACAACTGCCCAAAACTTGACCCACTTTCATCGACTCATTGGAGATGTCACTCTATGTTATGGTGAAGGCAGGTTTTCAGCTTTTTGTATTCATTGTCACTAATAGTTTTTGATGGCTCATTTACTTCCCATTGTTTTCATGCTGTGCCTGTAAAAACAAATGACCTAAACCAGTGTACTTTTGTAAGAAAAAAAAAAAACAAATAATGAAATGTGTACTTTGTGTTGCTTACTCACACATTGACTTCAGCATTTTCTTTAAAAGCATTTAAACTGAATGCAAACACCTCTACCCACTATCCCTGAATTAACAAATCAAGTAAAGAAGATTTAATTATTGGAGCTTCTCACTGCTAGAATCCACAATACATTAAAAATGTGAAGTTTGGGAACACTGGTATAATTATGTTCTAGTTTTCTAACCCACCCTCAACTCCAAACCAAATGTGGTTGAGAAAGGTCTATCTTTTGATTGTCACTTAATCTTTTTCCCTTTTATTTTAATTTAATTTCTGCTCTACGCTTTTCTTCCTTATCTCCATATCTGGTTGAAGAATGAATGCATTATATATTAATCTATTAGTAGTAACTGTCTGTAATTACTACTGCACATGCCCTGTACACACGATGAGACTATCGGGCGAATGATTGTCTTTTTTTTTTTGCATGCTAGTCTCATATTGAAAGTGAAGAGGTTACTGTATTTGTATTGTACTTTCAGACAGACACTGTTCTGATTAAACAAAAATCATACGATCTGGTATCATACAAGAAAAATTTCCTTCCTTGTCCCTTTGAATAATTTCAGACAAAAGCTGAGCACTAACAATCAGATTATTGTACGATCGCTTTGAAAGCGGTATTTACTGGACGATTTTCTGATCATGTTTACTAGGCTTTATAATCACTGAAAAGACTTTGTTTGTTGCAACAGAAAATTGAAAATGTATCTAAAGCCATTATTTTTTCCATTCTCCATAGAGTGTGGAATGATGAAAGCCTCTTCTTTCCTTTTTTTTTGCTTCCTGTATCTTTGTATCTCCACTGAGAATATATACCTTCTCTGTTTGTCCTGGTGACCATCATCACTTGGACTGAAAGTGAGGGAAAATCCTAAATTTTGTGTTGCCACCAGAAAATAAATTGAGGGGAAATCTATTAAGTGGACACTCGATCCGGCGACAGCTGTCTAAGAGGGGAAGTATTTGTCTCAGAGAGGTTTCCTTTCACTTCCTGCTGTGTCTATAAAATTCTCCCACAAAAAAAAATCCAACAGGTGTTTTCATTATTCGTGTGTTTTAAGCCACAGAGATAATGCTTACTATACAATGGCCATCTCCACTGCATGCATTAACGTATCAGGATTCTATTAAATTACTTATCCCTAACTTTTTGATATAACAATAACCTGGGTATATTAAATTAAAAATGACCCACACAAAATGTTTGTTGCATTTATTTAACATTATTATTCATTTATGCATTATTCTTTATTGGGAAACAATGAATATACATTTAACAGGTCTTTGCTGCTCCCACTATTGGTCATTTCCGCAAGGTATTTATTACCTAATTTGTTAAATGTTCTTGCTTGCAAATATAGAATATGATTTTAGCTATTCCCGTTAAAGCCTACCTCCAATCAAAATTTTATTGGGAGTTTTTGATTCCCTGATTTCCTTGATCAATCAGAATTCCATATATCCTTCTTTATACCAATGAAAAAGACATATCCAACATGTTTCGGGGACCAACAGCATCCCCCTCATCAGGGCTGGCAGGTGATGGACATAGTGCCTGGTTTAGCTTGATCTTTTGGAGATTAATTCTTTTCATTCACCTAATCAAATCAAATATGGTGGGTTCCACTTCTGTGGGTATGTACCCCCACTGTGTGTTTCCTGAGCATCTTAGATCCATCCGACATGAACTTGATATGAACATGAATCTACATGCACTTGAAGTAAAACTGAGCTCCAAGTCTAGAGCTTCCATTTCTCTTCCTGCATCATATGAGAAATGGGGGGGGAAGAAGGGGGGTCACGGCAGATGAAATATAGCAATAAAAACATTGACAGAAGTTTTAACTATTCTTCATTGGGCTAAAATGTATATTTGTCTTTGTTACATTTAGAGAGATTTGCCTTCACTTCCAGTCTTTACAGGAAGCGAGAGGTAACTTCTCCAATAGAGACAGCAATAAAAATCTTATAGAGGCTCAGCCCTTTATGGTGATTATCAGTTGCTCAGCCCTTCAAGGCTTCACTGGAGTGCTGGGCTGTGGAAGGGGTGGGAACAGCTGGCTTAGCCTCTCCGCGGCTCACGGAGAGGCTGAGCCACTTGCTGGTCCAGGCATCCCGATGGATCCCAACATTAAAGTCAGAATCTCTCCAGAGTCTTGACTGGGTGAATACGGGTCACAGGAGTACAAAACGAAATAGACTATTGTGATCCAAAGGAGAAGCATAGCCAAAGAGCTTTAGCCCTACTTATCCTTTTAGAGAAATCTATAAACTTTTCTATTACCAAAAACATGGTATGGTAAAATAGGCAGTACTGTTATTTTTTTTTTTAATTCATCCCAGTTTGTGCAATTTGTTGATCAGGTAAAATGTTCAGCGGCAAATGGACTATTTGATGCTTATGCAGTCTTCATACTTCTGGGCCAGTAGAAACAGGCTTTCATTTATATGTTTCAGGAACTGTAGCAAGTAACGAAAAACCCTCCCAGTAATGCTGTTAGGCTGCAGCTAGAGGGAGCTCTAATGATTTGTAGTAAAACTTCAGGAGACTAACAACCAACTAGCTCACATTAAACTCGAAATGCAAGTGAGCAACATGTGTTTTCTGTCTCCTCTTAAAATACAGATACTGCAGGCTGCATCTTTGTCTTACCTCACACTGAGATTCTGTAACATAACCAAACTGACTTTGCCAATTTATTCCAAATAAAGCAACTGTCAATAAGGCTAAATTCACATGGCTGCATGAGAGTTGTTAGTTTGCTGCATTCAGGGGTGGATTAACATCGCCTTTGGACACAAAACATTTCACTATGGCTTGATACAAACTACTCGATTAGTTGCAGCCAGTTTGCATGCAGCAAAAATTCTGCAGCAATGCTGACCCTGGATGCACACTGTGTCCAGGGTCGGTTGGAAGATCTGTTTGTATTTGTACAGAGCACGATATTGACAGCTGCCATTAAAAGCTGCTGCTGGTCACACACAGTGTGTGCTGGCATTGTTTAGTATTGGCAGTAAGAATATACTGATTGTTGGCGGTGGCCCCTGAATAGCATAGATTAAATGACAAAAGAGACAACTTCCTTGTGCCACAACTCTAACATACTTTCATTGAGCTGCACCAACCCTTATCATTGATGTAAGCCTTGTGGGTTTAGGTGTCATCCCAGTTCAGAAACAAGATACTGGAAAATGTAGACCTACTCAGTATGCAGAAGTGCAGTTATTGATGTGAAGAGACAATGCTCGAGGATATGATTGTTCAAACTCATAACTTTATGGACTTGATTTTCGGATTGTGACAGATGTCAACCATTGTCAACCAATGTCAACCATAAACATTCCAAGCTCTAAACCTTCTGCCAGAACAGAGGGGTGGGTTCTTTTCCCTCTAGGTTACTGGAAATACTGCCCTGGACCTGAAAATACAGTATATTTACCCTGTACCTGAAAATACAGTATATTTATATATATATATTTATATATTTACATTCATCTCCTAATCATATTATTGCAGAGGCTGCATTACTGATACCAATGCAGTTCCCCGTGCCTTCACACCTTGAGATCCAACGGAAGCATCAGCAGTGCATTGAAACATTTCCCAGATAACAGAAGATATTTGACTTGTGCAATGAAATAAATGTGCTCTTGTCCACCAAAAGGTAGAAAATGAGCTCACAGTTGCTAGCCAATTCATTTTATTTGGAATCCACATTCTTGTGCCTAATCATTTGCACAAACAGTTTATTTGGCCCATGAGGCATTAAGGTCCTGTTACCACCAAGCAGCAGTTACCTGAGAAAGTCTGATGGCCAGGAACTGATGAGGAGAAACACATGGTCTCCTTATGTCAAGCAAGCCAACTTGTGACTGGCAAACCAAATTCAGAACCAGTTGTGTGAATAGCTTTGTAAGCAACAGCTAAGCAGCCTCTCAAGCTACCAGCATACGTTTAAGCGACTTATAGAAAGTTGATAATTTAAGAAGTACCTGCAAAGGAGAAAGTAAATATTCGCCTCTACTGGTATCCAAGCCTCCAAATGCTGCCTGTAATATACAAATCTCCAGGTGACATTTCCAAATCTCTAGGTGAAGCCAACTCTTCAGAAAATTTTGCTCGTGTCCCCTACTGCATGCAATGGTTCCTCCCTCCAGCCCCTACATTACCACTGGACACAGTAGTGATGGGGAGGTTGGAGGGAGGAACCATTGAGCATGGCAGGGGACTAGGAATCTGACACTCCTGGAAATATGGGTTTCCTCTAGACTCCTCTACACTAAGCAGCACAGGCAGCATTTAGTGATACTGATTTTCTGGGGTGTAGTTTAGTGACATGGTTGCTTTAAAGCTTAATTTGTAATGGATATACAGTATCTCCCAGAAGTGAGTACACCCCTCACATTTTTGTAAATAATTTATTCTACCTTTTCATGTGACAACACTGAAAAAATGACACGTTGCTACAATGTAAAGTAGTAAGTGTACAGCTTGTATAACAGTGTAAATTTACTGTCCCCTCAAAATAACTCAACACACAGCCATTAATGTCTAAACCGCTGGCAACAAAAGTGAGTACTCCCCTAAGTGAAAATGTCCAAATTGGGCCCAATTAGCCATTTTCCCTCCCCGGTGTAATGTGCCTCGGTAGTGTTACAAAGTCTCAGGTATGAATGGGGAGCAGGTGTGTTAAATTTGGTGTTATCGCTCTCACTCTCTCATACTGGTCACTGGAAGTTCAACATGGCACCTCATGGCAAAGAACTCTCTGGGTATCTGAAAAAAAAAAAAGAATTGTTGCTCTACATAAAGATGGCCTAGGCTATAAGAAGACTGCCAAGACCCTGAAACTGAGCTGCACAGTGGCCAAGACCATACAGCGGTTTAACAGGACAGGTTCCACTAAGAACAGGCCTCGCCATGGTCGACCAAAGAAGTTGAGTGCACGTGCTCAGCATCATATCCAGAGGTTGTCTTTGGGAAATAGACGTATGAGTGCTGCCAGCATTGCTGCAGAGGTTGAAGGGACGGGGGGTCAGCCTGTCAGTTCTCAGACCATACACCGCACACTGCATCAAATTGGTTTGCATGGCTGTCATCCCAGAAGGAAGCCTCTTCTAAATATGATGTACAAGAAAGCCCACAAACAGTTTGCTGAAGACAAGCAGACTAAGGACATGGATTACTGGAACCATTTCCTGTGGTCTGATGAGACCAAGATCAACTTATTTGGTTCAGATGGTGTCAAGCGTGTGTGGCGGCAACCAGGTGAGGAGTACAAAGACAAGTGTGTCTTGCCTACAGTCAAGCATGGTGGTGGGAGTGTCATGGTCTGGGGCTGCATGAGTGCTGCCGGCACTGGGGAGCTACAATTCATTGAGGGAACCATGAATGCCAACATGTACTGTGACATACTGAAGCAGAACATGATCCCCTCCCTTTAGAGACTGGGCCGCAGGGAAGTATTGCAACATGATATCGACCCCAAACACACCTCCAAGACGACCACTGCGTTGCTAAAGAAGCTGAGGGTAAAGGTGATGGACTGGCCAAGCATGTCTCCAGACCTAAACCCTATTGAGCATCTGTGGGTCATCCTCAAACGGAAGGTGGAGGAGCACAAGGTCTCTAACATCCACATGTTGTTGATGGAGGAGTGGAAGAGGACTCCGATGGCAACCTGTGAAGCTCTGGTGAACTCCATGCCCAAAAGGGTTAAGGCAGTGTTGGAAAATAATGGTGGCCACACAAAATATTGACACTTTGGACCCAATTTGTACATTTTCACTTAGGAGTGTACTCACTTTTGTTGCCAGCAGTTTAGACATTAATGGCTGTGTGTTGAGTTATTTTGAGGGGACAGCAAATTTACACTGTTATACGAGCTGTACACTCACTACTTTACATTGTAGCAAAGTGTCATTTCTTCAGTGTTGTCACATGAAAAGATAGAATAAAATATTTACAAAAATGTGAGGGGTGTACTCACTTCTGGGAGATACTGTAAAAGAAACATATTTTTATAACTCCTTATTAACGGATATATCCTTAGATGCTTTTTTTTATTGCAAGCAGTATAAGTACCTGAAATTGACCTGCAATCTGCCTATTGCACCCAATACAGGTGAGCACAGACTGGGAGCGGGAGAAGAAGCACTGGAAGCCTGTCAGTTTTGCCTCAGTGCTGGTGTACTAACAAGGAGCATGCTGACATTAGTAGAGAGCAGCAGAGTGACAGAGGCAGCTCAATATTCAGCTGTTTCTCCTTTCACTGTCTAGTCACAAGGTGGGGGAGAGAGGCAAGACCTGTAACTGTTAGTGAAAGCAGAGCTATACCCCCCCGATACTTACCTCCCTTCAACGGTATGATGTTCCTCACTGACTCGGACATCTTCTACCAGCCATTGCATTTCTCTTCTGCAATAAAAAGCCTGTCTGCTCATAGTTTTTAAAAGCGACTTTAGTTTTGCTTTAAAGCTCGACTTCAGGAATTGGACAAAATCTATCCTTGCAGTGCTTCTGCCACAGTCCTAGTGCTGCAAATGTTAGCTGTTTGTTCAGTCTAGGGGTTCAGGAATGAGGTGTAATAAATTCTTCATTCTAGCAGGCTTCATCCATCTGTGCAACCAGACCCCACAGCCTTCTCTCCCATGCTCTCCTGACCTTGGTCAGACTGCTGCGTCTCCATGTACAATGAAGGTTTAATAGCCCTGCATTGTATGTGAAATACTGAGGAACTGCCCATAGCCTGGAGCATAAGAGGTACAAGAGGAGAGCGCTCAAGCCAGTTGGGTACACACACACAGTGTTTTTTCTTCTTTGTTTAAACAGCGGGTTGAACAAAAAAAACTGACAAGCGATGTTGATGCTCTCTGGCTGAGATGCATTTTTGACCTCTCCTGTCCGACCAAAATACACTGATCAGTGCTTGCAACTATTGGCTGTGAGCACTGATTGAATAATATCCCGCATGGTAGCAACATATGGCACCCTGCACATGTCCTGGTCGGCCCTCCTGCCAGGGGTGTATCTACCGCGAGACCAACAAGGTATTTGCCTTGGGTGGCATTTTCCAGGGAGGCAGCGTTGCCCCCAGGTAGAAGGGACACACATATGTGTAAGAGGCAGGGCCACCATCGGGGAGGGTTGCCAACACACAAGTAGAGGGACTGGCTGCAGAGGAAGGTGAAGTGCTGGGTGAATCCCTGGTGTGCACAGGGAGCAGTCTGGCGCTGGGGTCTGCTGTCAGGCAGTTGCCCTCCTCCTGTCCCACTGCCCACCTGCCCTGCTGCCCCCCCTCCTGTCCTGAAGGGGTGGATCTTTAACAGGAACTGGTGGTAAAAATTTAGATGGGGGGGGGCGCCCAATTTTAGTCTTGCCTAGGGCAGCACGAAACCAAAGTACACCGCTGCCCCCTGCACAATGAAAACTAAAGATATAGTGCAGTGGATAGGGGCGGAGCACTGTGTAGTCATGCTGACGCTGTGCAATGTCCGTTGGGTTCTTACCAACATCACTGGTCCTTGGGGTGGCATGACCGAAATCTGATGGGGAAGGGGGGTGCAGAGTCCACCCCCCAGAATCAGCAGATGACCCCTGTAGTAGTCACCATTGTTGTAGATGGGGCAAACATACACATATACAGCAGGTTGCCAATACATGTGTGCTGCAAATGTATCTCTTCTGTATATTAGTCAGCCCCAGGGGCAGACTGACCATTTGGAAACTCGGGCACTGCCCCAGGGCCCGGGGTCAGTAGGGGGCCCCATGTGATGCCCCTGGTACCTTTTTTCATAGGCTTTTTTGAGTTTGGGCAAGGACACAGGGGCCCCATGATCCCCTATTGCCTGGGGGCCCCATGAGTTGTCAGTCCGCCCCTGGACACAGGGGCCCCATGATCCCCTATTGCCTGGGGGCCCCATGCGTTGTCAGTCTGCCCCTGGTCAGCCCTTTCCATATACAGTACATTCACATCAGTCTATCTCACAGTGCTCCTTCTTGATGTCCACAATGTGATTCGTGGAAGGTCAGCCCACTGTACAATGTATGGAGACGGTGACACCAGGGGCCATGGACTGCTCTGGATGGGACCTGGGAGAAGTCACACAGGAAGTATGGTCCCAGGCACACCACGTGACCCCTCCTCTGCTCATCAGCAGCCTTTGATCAGTCTCCAAAAACCATGGCGAGAGGATGCGCTGTGCCGTCCGTGTGTGCAGTGCTGCTGCTGGCTTCCAGCCTCCTGACACCGTGCTCGGCGCTGCACACCAGGGGCTCCCTGTCTCTGGACCAGATCACCTTCTATAAGGTAAGGCCATGCTTCTCCTTCATCCCTCTCCCAGCAGACATGATGGATCCCCCCGTGCAGGCAGGCTGCTGTGTGCTGCTGGCCCTTCTACCACTCGGATTGTGTATTGTACAGAACAATGAGGAGAGGAGAGCAGACAGCCTGGAGCAGCTGTGCATTGCAGCCAATCAGCTTCTAGCTTTTATTTTTAAGGCGCAATTGGAAAAAGCTTCTCCAGATTCTGTCTGTGGCAGTTTTACCGCCCCCCAATAGTGTTCAATGTGCTTCTCTTTTGCAATGTGTTTTTTTCCCATTAGAAATGTGTGTTGATGTACGGCCCCCAGCCCTCCGATGTGGCATTTGTATTCGGTGCTGACAGACTGGTGTCTGTGTTGTAGACGATGATCTGTCTGATACGATGACACTGACCATCATGAATGGGGATATCGAATCCCTGCCTGTACGAGCTGTCAGTGCACGGCGTTCTCACAGCTTAGCAGCAGCCAATAGGAAGCCTTCTGGGCGGCCCAGCCTCCTGTGCTCGGCCAATGACAGGAGCCTACGTGTCCAGCTGCTGTCAGAAGACAGACAGTTGGAAAGGCAATGTGTGATCTGTTGGAATCTAGAACTGTCTGTATAGCAGACTGCTCCCCCCAATCACAGGACGTCACATAGGTCTGCTTTGTAACTGTTCTCCTGACTTGGAGTGTATATGGAGGGAGGTGACAGTGTACAGTGCAGCACACAGCAGCTCATGAATCCCTCCCATGGACAGACACTTCAGCCTCAACACATTTCTGACACTTTTTGTTTACAGTTTAAAATCAGTATTGTTTTTTGCTAGAAAATGTCTAAGGGCTCATGTACATGGGAGACTTCTGAATGATGGAAACTGCTGGAAAACGTAGGTTAAAAACGTCAGTTTAGCCGCATTTGCATACCACGTTTGTGCGTTTGCGTTTAGAATCGTTTTTAAAAGATAACCTCAGGAGACCTTCCCAAATGACCAGAATTCACTGAAAAATTGTGAAATATTAACTATTTCAGACATTTTGAGAGGAATAGAGAGAGCAGAAGCAGAGAGAGCAGTATGTGTTGAGATGCCCTGTCTTTTCTGGTTGTATTCACTATGGATCCCCTCATGAGCAGAATGCGGCACATTCTATAATTTTTTCCTTCATGGGAAACCTGGAACTGACTGCTCTGGTGTACTGGGTCCATTTGAATACATGGAAAATGCTTTGCACGCATTTCTGATGATGAAAAAAGGCTCTGGACAGCATCTGGACATGGAACAGTTAAAATACACTTCTAAATACAAACACATATAAACGCGGTTAACGGCATTTACAAGCGTTTACAAGCATTTGGTGTTTTTTTTTCTGTTTCTTCAATCTGACGTGCAGCCAAAGGCTTGGTACACACTGTAAGAAAATCAAGCGAACGATCATCTGGTTTTTCTCAATATTTCACAGCAAGTCGAAACCAAGGATGGTGCTATTGTGCAAACATTCTCGTATGACAAAGGCTTTTTTTCTTGTTGTTCATTGTTTCTGATTATTGTCTCCCACTATAATGTACAGCGCTGATCAAACCTTTTTGGCGCTATATAAATACTGTATAATATTAATAATTATGCGTAGTCTTTCGTATCCGATATTTCTCATACGAAAACCATACAAAAACAGTACACATTAAACGAAAATCATTAGTTCCGTTCATGTACATTAAACATTTTGGAGCTTGTCCCTGTGGAAATTTTAATTTGGAAAGTCTGAATCAGATGTCAAAAGTTGTGTACACACCATACGAAAATCGAACAATTGTTCCTCATACAGAATTTTTCTTCTGATTTTCATATAATGCATCCCACCTTAAGGTTAGGTTCACATTATTGTGACCTGCATTCTGTGTGTAGGCAGCCGATTCATTTCAGTGGGCTGCCCTACCCATAGAAATGCAGCTAAATAAGTCCCTGACGCTTTTTTTTTTAAATCACGCTGCACCGAGCCACATTTGCTGATGCATGGAGGTGCTACTAAAGTAGAACTCCAGTTACATTTTCTTCTAAACTTTTTTTATAACATTTTTTATAAAACTACTTGTTTTCTCCAGAGGCTCACGTTAAAACTATACATACCCAGTTCTCTGATCCCCTGGAAAACCACGCTCCCTGTCATCCAGCGGTGGACTGTTCCTTCCATCCTCACGTCCGGAGCTGGGCGTGATGACGTCAGGAACAGCCCATTCACAAGTTCACTAGCGTGGGGCAGAAGCGACAGGGACCAGTCTTGCTCTTGGATGATCGGTGGATTATGTATGTGTATCACAGCTTTATGATCACCTAGACAAAAATGAGCATTTAACCCATGCAGTGCAGACACAGCCCCAATGCATGGGAAAATAACATTTTTGTTTGGATTTCTTCTTTAAGAATCAAAGTGGTTGTAAACGTAAACTTTTTTTACCATAATGTATTCCTTGCATTAAAGTAAAAAATGTTTCTGTTAAAGTATCGTCCCCCTCAGCCCTCTCCCTTATAATTACCTGAGTCCTCACTCGATACTGCAGTGGCTCTCTCTCTTCTCCCTACTTTCACAGGCTTTGTTGAGAGCAGCAGGAACAATTGGTTCCCGCTACTGTCAGTCAAGTCTTGTAACGAGGGATTGGCCAAGCCTTGCTGTCTGTGTCAATGGACACAGGCATCGTGGCTCCAAATCAAGTACACAGTTGCTTCCTATGGTGGCATACCAATAAGAGGAGGAGCCAGGAGAGAAGGGGTGGGGGGACCCAAGAAGAAGAGGTTCGGGGCCGCTCTGTACAGTTCCATTTTACAAAGCAAGTATGTATAGTCCTGTTTGTTATTTAAAAAACAAAAATTTAAGTCTTTACAATCACTTTAAAGGCACCCCCATGCATCTGCTAAAGAGCAGCACATTTGCCTACAGGTTGTGAACAAGCACAATTTGAAAGCTTCCCTGACCTACAAAAATGTAAACCTAGCATCTGATAAATTTGCGTTTTCACCCTACTCACAACAAACACGCCAAAGAAGCTTATGTACCCTTTTGGGCGTTGAGCTTTACATATTTCTTTAACCACAAGTGTTGACGCACACAAAAACGTGCAACTGCTAGCCACATTTGGGGTGCCATTAACAAAACAATGGCATCACAAGTGCGACGCATGCGTTTCGCGTGCTCATATTACACTCAGTTGTGAATGCAGCCTTAGTGTCTATTAGGGATGGAGCAGGAAAATTATCACTTATACAAAGTATTTAGTTTTTTTTTTAAACATTCACACATATTAATAGTTACAACAAGCAGATCGCTAAAAATACATTGAAGAAAACTATGCTTTCTTTTTAAAGAGGCCCTGCCACCAACTTACAAAAAATATGAGCAAAAGTGTGTAAAACAATCAAATATTTGAACTACTTAACGCCAGCCATATGCATATATGTGATCAGCAGCTTTCTGATCATGTGGTCGCTGTGACAGCCAATCATGGTGGTCACATGATCGGAAACCCCGCCCCTCCTCCTAGCATATGAAACCCTTTAAAGGGACAGGAAGTTCCGGCATCAAGGGGTTAAATGCTTACAGAGTTTTCTATTCTATAAATGATTTCTTATTTACTGTCAATGTGCCTCTGAAAATAAGATTACTCCAGGAAGAGTTAATTCCCTAGCATAGCCCCCTCCCTGCTTGCATGTCATAACTCTCTCCTCTTCTGTGTGTAATTGCTGTCTGTGCTGACCCAGCTCCTCCTTGGTCTGCCCTCACTTTTTTGTAGCCAGGAGATGAGCAAAGAGGAATACTACAGAGTGTCACTGTATTGACAGCTCTAAGATTGCTGACATCCCATGCAAGATGGTGGTGCCCAGCAGCAGTCTCAAACATTTCGAATATCTACACAAAGGAGGCATTTCCAGGTAAAAAACATGACCAAAATGTGTTATACTGTATACACATGTAATATATACACATAATGTCCTTCTTTCAGAAAAATATCCTTTGCCTATTCGCACTCTGCAATCAGGAGTCTTAGATGTTATATAAATTATGGCACCATAAGGCTAAGCTCACAGTTGCGGGTCTGCATATTCTTTCATTTCTGAGATGCGTTTCTGATGGGGTTTCCTTGCAATTTTCCTGTGCTTCCATTGAAGTCTATAGGGCCAAAAACTCACATTGTCACATCGAAAAAGCAATTGTACTTTTTTCAAGAAGCACAAGAGAAATGTACAAGTGTGAATGCGCTGCATAGAAAATAATGGCAATCCTCTTGTTGTGTATTGTTACACATCAGCCAATGGATGTAAGTTGGAATGGAGATTTACTTATAATTTTTTTTTTGTATAACACATTCTTCATTTCCTTTGTCCCGCAGGTGATTCCAAGATGTAAATTTGTGTTGGTAAAATTTGACACTCAGTATCCTTATGGAGAAAAACATGATGAATTCAAACAATTGGCTGAAAGTTCGTCTTCTAGTAAAGAACTTCTAGTGGCTGATGTTGGGATTTCAGGTAAATATGTGCAATGGTTGAGACACACTAGGTATAATAAGGGGTCAGCTATGTTGGTGGTAAGTCCTTCCAGAACAGTCATCTTTATCAAATTAAAATGTGAATGGATTAGTGAAGACCCTCCTTTATTCTTCAATACATTTCAGTGATTAGGGCCAGATGTTCCTTGTCACAGTACCTGCAGGCATGAAGAATATGAAAATGGATATCTTTAGTGGTCTGGAAGGGAGGATATGGTAGCAATTGTTCACTCTACTAGCCATGTTATGTGAGATGCCATCTATGCATTACCTATAGAACCAACGAGAGTTTCCATTTTTCATTGTGCTTTACAAATGGGCAGCAAAGATATGATTGGGTCTTTCATGGAATGTCATGTTGTATCCATTAGAATTTCAAGATGGTGGGGGTTCTAGATTAAAGAAAAATGATCAACAAAAGTTGGAAAACCATCTTGAATCCCCTAGGGAACCCACACAGCACATGGTCCAATTTAGATCCAAGCAGTGGTTTTCAAATAAAACATGTTCTTTCTGTTTGTGCTGTGCTGTAGCTCCACCCCAAGCTGAAGCCCAATTTATGGAGGAGCTATAGCCAGGACTGAGCTCAGACCCACCCGCCCACCAGCTTTTCTAGGGAAAAGAGACTAGAATAGAAACAATCAGCTGGTATTGTTGCAAAAGACAGCTCACTGGAGATGGGTTCCATCATTAACAAAACCACAAATCTGCAACAACACAGGCTGGCTCCTACTTTTGTCTCTATCCCCATAATAGCTGGTGGGTGATTTTGGGCTCTGTCTTTGTCCTGGTATACAGCAGATGGGTAGAGCATAAGTGGCACATGCTGTGAGCAGTGCTCTATAGTGCATGAGCTGAACATAGTTTATTTGACCCCCCAACCCCTGCAGTGATGGTGCTTGTCTCTGGCAAGAGCTTGGAGCTGGAGATAAGCACCATCAATCAATACCAATTTATTATTTGTCTCCTTGCTAGCTGTGTGGTTTGACAACAGTGGGGGGCACCTTGTCTGTCCATGCAGCTAGCCTTAGACAGCACGTGGAAAGATGGGACAAAATATTTTATTTACTTTGTCTAATGGGGGACAGAAGGGGGACTTCTTTAGGTGGAAATTTTCCATCTTTGCAATTGCACTGACTAATTTGGGGAACCCTGCTGGATCTCCTTTTCTCAAGACTTTGCTTTGCCACAATAAATCAGCAGTCTCACAGTATGTAAAATACTGTCCTTGGCAGATCAGTCATTTAACCACTTCAAGTCCAGACACGTTCACCCCCTTCCTGTCCAGGCCAATTTTCAGCTTTCAGTGCTATCACACTTTGAATGACAATTACCATGTGACAAGCTGTGACCAATCACAGCTCTCACAGTATTTCTCAATTGCTGCAAGAATGCAGCCAGAGAGAAGGAGAAATGATTGCTTTTACAGCCTTTATGGGTGTAAAAGCAATCAGTGTAAAAAAAAAAATAAAAATCTTCATCACTCCCCACAAGTAGTACAGTGTCACTGTGGTCACTATGGTGACACTGTACTGCTAGGGTGACAGTATGTTAAAAAAACCAAACATAAAAAATAAAAAAAAAAGTAAAATAAGAATGTAACAAAAAGTTTTTAAAAATTATAATTTTTGGTTATAAACTAATTTGGGTTATTTTTTTATTTTTTTTTTAATAAAAAGATAGCTGAATACATTTTGGCCAAGATTTATGAAGAAATATTATTTATTTGCAAAATGTTATAAGAAAAACACTTTTTTTTCAAAATGTTTGGATTTTTTTATTTATATAGCAAAAAAATAAAAATCCCAGTGGTGAATAAATACCACCAAAATAAAGCTTTATCTGTCTAAAAAAATGCTAAAAAATTCATATGGGTACAGTGTTGTATGACCGCGCAATTGTCATTCAAAGTGTGATAGCGCTGAAAGCTGAAAATTGGTCTGGACAAGAAGGGGGTGAAAGTGTCTGGACTTGAAGCGGTAAATGACTGATCTGCCAAGGATGGTACTTTATACACTGTGAGACTGCTGATCTATTGTGGCAAAGCAATTGATTGGCCAACCAGTGATCACATGATTGGGACCTCACACAGAGGTCCCATACAGTGATCAATGTTCCGCTGTGTCCAGTGCCGCTTGCTCCCAGGGAGCGTGCACAGGCAGCAAATGCGGGAGGACGTTTATAAACAGCCACCCGCTCCTGCACTGCTCCCGTCCAGCCGTTTATGTACATGGCCAGACAGGAAGTGGTTGTAAACACTTACATATACCCAGTGAAGTGATACATAGAGATTAAACAAATCCTCCCACATACGTTTTACCTGTTTATCTGCAGTCTTCTCTCACCCATTCAAAGTGCTGAATTTATAACGTTTGGCTGAGAGTTCAGAAAAAAAGGGACAGAGAGCTGAAATTACACTCTGCGGAGCTCAGTGAGGAGAGTTCTGAGAAATGATTGGAGGGAAGCGACACACACCCCTCTACACAGAAACACAGCTGAGGTTGTCAATCTGCTGGAGATCCAACCCCTGTCACCATTTTTCTCTTGGTGTCAGGAAAAATTGTCAGATTTGATTCATGCTGATAGCAGAGGAATAAACCAGCAGACAGAATTGACACTTAGTGCTCTTAATTGAAATAAGTACACACTATAGAGGGATATGTTTTGTTCATATTTCATGCCTGAGGTTTACAATCACTTTAACATTCACTGAGTTCTAAATTCTAAAAATGTAGTTTCTCTAGCAAACTTGATAACCACAGTAATTATTATGGAAACATTACTAAAGGTTTGTTTCACGACAGTCAGGGAGAAGAAAGAGAGTTATGTATACTACAGCATCCCTAGCATCCCAGTTACAAGGTCTTCTGCTGTTGATCCTCCACTGGCATGTACTCAGAACTATGAAGTGGCTAAGCACAAAACACTCATTTATATGAGGCAAGGGGTGCCCAGTTTATTTTTTTGAAGGGAAGAAAAGAGAAGCACAGGGACCATATAAACAAGAAATTATTTCCAAAATATGTGGTTGCTTTTTCTCTGAAACTTGAGTGGTTTTTTTTAGTATGGAGAAATTTTAGATGCTGATAATGTATAGTATTATAAATAAATTTAATGTAGTCCTTCTTTAAGGGTCCAATAGTTTTTTTCAGCTTTGTCTAAAAGTGAAAGCCCCCTTTAAATCTTAAAACAGTGTTTAAAAGATAAATATGACTATGCAAACAGAACACTTCTAATGGAAAGAATGAGTTTCCTGCTTATTCTTAAAGTGGAAATTCAATTTTATAGATTAAGAACAGAGATTAAAACTGTAAATATATGACTATGCAGAAAGGAAAAAAAATCTATTATGCCATCTGTGTACAAAATAAAATCTGCTATCCGGCATGTGACTGTGGATTTACCTTTGTACCTACACAAAGGTCATGTGCTTCCTTTTTATAACTTTTGAGTTAACTTTAGCAGCTGTAACCAAATTCCATTAGCCTCAAGACACGTGAAACATTTAAATTATTAATGACATTCAACTGAACAAATCTTAGCATTACATTGGCTCTAACTATATGATCATATGTCACATTTGTGATTAGACAGCAGTCCTCTGAGTGAATGTGTTTATTGGTGTGAAGGGTAGATTTCATGGTTAGATGAACAAACACAATCATATTTTGGAGTTTTCTCCTTTTCTAATCTAGGATAAGATGCTTTAAATTGCTTTCAGGATATTGGAACAAAATGTGACAGATTATCAGCTTCCATCTCAGTGGGTTAAAGTGATAAAGAAACAGTGGCTAAATAATTAAACTTTTATTTGTTAATCCACACAAGACCAACCATAGCAGTCAGTAACAACCATTCTAAAGCAATATCCAGCATCATCAGCAGTATGTACAAGGAACAACAGCTCCAGTCTATGACCAGCAGTGTTTGTAGGTACCGATAGCCTTTGCAAGCAGTAGTCCAAAGGCCAGAAAAGCAGTGCAGCAATAAAAAAAGAAAACTTTACAGTATTACTATTCTAAAATGTTCAAAGTCCACCAATAGCTATTATAAGTACTAAAAAGTGTACAGCCCTGCATACCAGGTATAGCAAGTGCAAACCATCATTCTGCTCCACCGCAAACCTATTTCTGTCTCTGATTTGCTGATGCTGCATTGCTGTTCTGCTCTTAGGGCTTGTGCCTGGAAACATTCCTGTACTCACGTGCAATACAAAAGTGTTGCGCTACCAAATCATCCGAAAGTGCTAGTAAAAACAAAAAACTTAGATTACAATGAAAGATACACTACATTGCTAAAAGTATTGGGGAGCCTGCTTTTACATGCACATGAACTTTGTTTCTCAGCTGTCAGTGATCTCATGACTCTGGACAATCCAGTTTTTACCCTGTTGCAGACACATTTCTTGTATGGCAGTTTCTTGTAACATGTGACCCTCTATGTAGCTTGCAGCATATTGTAACTGTTTTTGGTCAATAAACACAATAGAAAGTAAAAGAAAATGAATAGAAACACTGCTGTTACACGCACATGAACTTTAATGGCATCCCAGTCCTAGTCCGTAGGGTTCAATATTGAATTGGTCCACCCTTTGCAGCTATAACAGCTTCAACTCTTCTGGGAAGGCTGTCCACAAGGATTAGGAGTGTATCTCTGGGAATGTTTAACCATTCCTCCAGAAGCGCATTTATGAGGTCACGCACTGATGTTGGTTGAGAAGGCCTGGCTCGCAGTCTCTGCTTTAATTTCTCCCAAAGGTGTTCTGTCTGGTTGAGGGCAGTCCAATCAAGTTCCTTCACCCCAAACTCGCTCATCCATGTCTTTTTTAAATTTGGAGCACTCAGAATCTAATGTAGCTGTGCATGGTAGCCAATCAGCTTGTTCAATTAAGCTTTGACAATAAATCCTGGAAGCTGATTAGTTGCTATGCAGAGCTGCACCAGATTTTGTATGCTTCAATTTTAGTAAATCAACCTCTTGAGGTCTAGGGGGTTAGGTTACGTGTAAGTGATGCTTTAGTATTTAGGTAGCCATATAGTGTGTTTTAGGCAATCTACCTATAAATTAGATTATTTTATTTAATTGGATGTTCAAAGCTATAATTTGATGCAACACATTACTATAGTATATGGGCATCAATAAGAAATTTAGTTGCATTTGGTAACTGCTCTGTACTATGCTGTGTATGAAATTGTTACATAAAATATCATTAAGAATCTTTTTTTTTTTTTGCTTGAATTGTGGTTTTCCTATTATTTTACAGATTATGGAGATAAGCTAAACATGGAGCTAGGGGATAAATACAAGCTGGATAAAGAAAACTACCCTTATTTCTACCTTTTTAAGGATGGCAAAATTGACAATCCTACACCCTACACCGGAGTGGTCAAGGCTAGTGCCATCCAGCATTGGTTGAAGACCTATGGGGTATACTTAGGGATGCCAGGATGCCTTGAGGAATATGATAAACTGGCAGGAGAATTCATCAAGTCATCCAGTATTGAAGAGAGAAGTGAATTGCTAAAGAAAGGTCAGGCAATGCTGGCAGATGTTGGAGAAGTGGAAAAAAAGTCTGCAGAGCAATATCTCAAGATCATGAGTAAAATCATTGATCAGGGGGAGGACTTTGCCAGCAGCGAGTTTGAGCGTATTACGAAACTGATTGAGAAGAACAAAATGAGTGAATCCAAGAAGGAGGATCTCCAGAAAAGACTTAACATTATTAGTAGCTTCCAGATAAAAAGTCAAGAGAAGGAGGAACTTTGATCGCAGACTCATGTAATATACTTCCATCCAAACAGTATTCTTCAGTGTGACCTGGCATTGTACAAGCATCAGAGACTACCAACATTGTACTCCAAATAGAAGCTGCCTCTGTCTCAGTATTTAACAAAGTTATAAATGTGTAAAACTATACCACTTGTACTCAACATTTTCTTCCTAATCTTCTATCCTATAGTCAGCAGGGGTTTGGTTTGGAATACCAAAGATGACGTTGCTCTGTAACCCAGAAAAGTCCATTTTCTGTCTCAATAAGTTTTTAATAAAGGTTTGCAAAGTTTCAGCAGTGTGAAAACATACAACTGTCATAGCAGATAAACCGTTTATTGCCAAGGCTGAGGACATACCGCCAATGACTCCTTGTAAGCTTTACTCAGATGTGCAAATTTTACAGAAACCTGAAACTATACTAGCTGAGCTTGGATAGAAAATGGTCTTTTCAGTACAGTATTGGAGGAATAAAACCAATGTGGGGGAATCAGCCATGTGATAAAAAATAAGACAGTGCCTAGCTTTTCCTATAAGCTCCCCGGTGGATCAGTAATAATTAACACATAAAGTGAGGGTTAAAGAGAGGAGGATGAAAATATAACAAGGATAACATTTTGAAAATAGTAAAAAAAAAGAGAGAAAAGAATTGGGTGGGGAAAGGATCAGATAATAGATTTTGGTGGTGGAATATCGAAGGTTGGTATCCATGGATGACCTGTGGGTGAATCCATGCCAGCTTCCAGCACAATACAGGCCAGTTATGAGGGTAGTCCTTGAAAATTGCATTTTGTAATGGTCCTTGCATATCCTAGTGCTGATTTCCAAGCAAGAGTATCACAGATTGTGCACTTATCTATAAATGTGAGAACTGTTAGTCTTTGTGATTTGTCTGTAATATTATAATTCAGTATCAATGTCTACCAGTGGTCTGTGTTTTTATATTTCGCAGGCAGCATGCTTTTTGGGTTCTAATGCAGATAGTAAAGTCAAGATTAAGATGACAAATATGAAGTTTGCACCTTTAAAATCAAGTCAGGCATGAGCACTACAGTTATTTTTTCAGTTTTTTTAATCTGATCCCATGAGAAGGTGCAACATTCACACTTCATTTCTATACATTGTTGCAAGCAGTGGTCCACACTAAGTACTGAACCGTACACTGCTACAGTGGTGTATCATGGCTCATACTAATCTCTGCACAAGGCACAGATAAGATATCATCAATTCACATGTACCATGGTATCACATCCTTTAAATTACATACTCTCTACCATCCTCCATATTTTATCTTCAGCAACCAGTTATTTGACCAGACTAAGCTGAATGGAGCCAACCTTAATTAGGACCATAGCCAGGAGATGTTTTTTCAGTTTTAGTTGAATATCATTATAGTATGGTTTTTCAGATGTAAAACATTTACAACCTCTCATCATTTACTGTTAGCTCAAAGGTCCAATTTTTTTTAATTCATTTGCAAAGGCAGGTCAACACTAAGAGCAAAACCCACAGCCGTGGCATATAAACACACCATCCCACATATGTAAACAGAAGTGAATTCTGTCACACTTGTTGAGCAAGACTCTTATAGATGGATACCACTTGTGTCTTGGCACACATGTGGAGTCTATGAGGCGGCTATAAATTTTTGGATTTTTTTTTTGTTATAGCAAGGTGACTGAGGCCCACAGTAAGAAATATATAAAATATTTCATACATTGCAGTCCCTCTGGCTAAGACCTTTATAAAGAGCATTTGTTAATCTTTGCTTGTAAATGCTAGTCTAAAGAGCACTTTACAAAGCATTTCAAAAGCTTTAAGCACCCTCCAGCTCCATACTGAGAATGACAAATACAGGTCCATCTATTTGAGTGCTGGCTGTATCTTTAAACACATTTTTATAAGTCTTCAGTATGTAACTTACATAACCAATAGTTGAAGCCAAATCTAATAACTAATTGTAAGGCATTGCTTGTTGTTACTAATGCTTATTCAGGTCCAGTTCACACTAGTGTTGGCCATGAGGCCCAAGTTTGCACTGGCACAGCAGCCCATTCACTTGAATGGGCTGCTGTGACCACGTTTCCACAGACAGACTGCATGGACTTTTTGACCATGTGGTTTTCGTGCAGTTCCTGCACATGCGATCGCACCACAATCTCGCTGTGGAAAGAGATGCGTAGGGGTGCAATTCAGAATTAATGGCACCCTCCTGTGTTTTGCAAGAGAAACGCAATGTGGGTGCTGGTGCGGTTGCCACCATCTTTCATGTGATGTCTGCAGTCCCAGCTGTCACTCAGTTGACACTCTATGACATTCGTCGTCGCACCTCCCCTGGCAGCTACAAATAAATTAGGGAAACAGAAAACACTACAATTAAACCATTTAAATACTTGATTTTTCTGTGCTTCTACATGCAAAAGTTGTTAACAGAGTCTCTTTTAAAAAAGGACTTTCCTTTGCTCTCGATAACTGAATGAAGCAGTAGGGAAGCGAAAGAAAGATAAGTATAATCTGCCATGGAGGAGGGAATTAAACTTAACCTGTTGCTTTGCTTTCCACAGACAAAGCCCAGATTCACTTTCCGTTAGATTCAATTTCCTAACAACAGAGAGCAACTAAAAACATAACATTATTGGTAATTCCATTTTCTTCTTCAATAAAGCTGGATGTGAGCTATTTTTGTCTTGCTGCTATGTGTGCCATTTACAGAATCTTGCAGTCTGGTAATATGGGATTTTTCAGGTTAGGGGATGGTTATTGGAGATCATCTGATGGTCAGCTGCCTCTGGAAGTGTTACATACAACACGGACATGAGCCATAGAAACCCTTACATCCCCTCTTTTCAGGTTTCATTATGAAGAGTGCTCCTAAAGTGTATGATCTGTTTGAAGGATTTGTCAAGCACAATGAAAAGTACCAGAGTAGACATGTCCCTGCTTATATTGTATGTTTTCTGTTGGACTCACCAAAATATCCAAGCACATAAGTACATTTTAGTATATTTCTCATTAAGTTCAGCATCGCATAGTAGGCTTCTCTGGATCTCATTCAGAGACAGGGCTTGGCAGTCTACAGAATCCCATGTACACCTAGCCTGAAAGCATATCTTGGTAAAATGTTTTTTTGTTGGTTTTGGATAGAGTGGGAGAAATTTACACTCGCTGTCAAGTTTTTACTACTGACTGTGTCTCATTACGGAGATCTACCACTCAATTTCAATGGTGACTATTGTCACCAAGAAAGAAAGTGAGGGGAAATTCAAAACTTTACAGAACAAGCAGTAAAAGGAAATCTTCCAATGGAGGCAAATGTTCTGGGGACAACTGTCCAAGATGGGAATTCCCTTCAGTTTGAGAGGTTTTCTGCTGTGTTTCCAAGACAGAAAGCAAATGAAATGTTCTCATTGGTAAATAGATAAGAAAAATATCATGTAGTGGGTTTTACCGTATTTTTCGCTCCATAATACGCACCTGACCATAAGACGCGCCTAGGTTTTAGAGGAGAAAAACAAGAAAAAAAATATTCTGAACCAATGGACTGCAGACATAGTACAGGGGATGACCAGAGACTGCGGATGTACTGCAGGAGATGACCAGAGACTGCGGACATAGTACAGGGGATGACCAGACACTGCGGACACAGTACAGAGGATGACCAGACACTGCGGGCACAGTACAGGGGATGACCAGAGACTGCGGGCACAGTACAGGGGATGACCAGAGACTGCGGACATAGTACAGGGGATGATCAGAGACTGCGAACACAGCACAGGGGATGACCAGAGACTGCGGAAATCGTACAGGGGATGACCAGAGACTGCGGACACAGCACAGGGGATGATCAGAGACTGCGGAGACAGCACAACGGATGACCTGAGACTGCGGAGACAGCACAAGGGATGACCTGAGACTGCGGACACAGTACAGGGGATGACCAGAGGCTGCGGACACAGCACAGGGGATGATCAGAGACTGCGGACACAGCACAGGGGATGACCAGAGACTGTGGACACAGTACAGGGGATGACCAGAGGCTGCGGACACAGCACAGGGGATGACCAGAGACTGCGGACACAGTACAGAGGATGACCAGAGTGTCAAGGCTTCCTTTCCTCAGGGCTGTGCTGCTCCATGTGCTGGCATCCATCTTAGGTGTCTGCGAAGCATTGTGGGATCCTTTATGCTTTCAGTCCTCTGCGGCTCCTCCCCCAGGAGGTGGCATCTTATCACATATAAGTCTGCTGTTTGTAGCTGTCCATTGCATTCGTGTCCTGGCTCTTGCACAGCAACAAGCTCCTGTTTAGCTACTCTTTGCTTTCCTGGATACCGACTTGGCTTTGGCTAAGACTCCTTCTGGCTTCTGACCCTGGCTCTGGCGACCATTCTTCCTGGCTCCTGATCCCAGCTCTGGTGACGATTCTTCCTGGCTCCTGATCCCGGCTCTGGTGACGATTCTTCCTGGCTCTTGATCCCGGCTTTGGCTACGATTTCTGCTGTTGGACTTGCATAGACTCTTGTCTTATTTTTATATTAATAAACCTACCTTTAATTGCACCTCCTTGTGTGTCTGGCTCCTCGCTCCCTGACACTGAGACTGCGGACACAGTACAGGGGATGACCAGAGACTGCGGACACAGTACAGGGGATGACCAGAGACTGCGGACACTGTACAGGGGATGACCAGAGACTGCGGACACAGTACAGGGGATGACCAGAGACTGCGGACACAGTACAGGAGATGACCAGAGACTGCGGACACAGTACAGGGGATGACCAGAGACTGCGTACACAGTACAGGTGATGACCAGAGACTGCGGACACAGTACAGGGGATGACAAGAGACTGTAGACAGTACAGGGGATGACCAAGAGACTGCGGACCTTTGGGGAGGGAGGGGGAGCGGGTACCTGAATTTGACAGGAACCCGCTCCCACTTCAGCGGAGTTGTCCTCCCTTTAGTGTGGGCACCCGACTGTGACAGCTGGGAGCCCACTGTGCTTTATGAATGGCCCGGCATCTTCTGGGACCTGTCATGTGTCCCAGAAGATGCCGGACCATTCATAAAGCAAAGCTCTTCTCACGCATGCGCAGTGGGCACCCGGCAGTCACAGCCAGGTGCCCACACTAAAGATGCCGGCGCAGGAAGACTGTACAGTGCTGGACCGAGGAACAGGTAAGGTCCCACTGCACAGAAGAGCTGAGCAGCCGGCCAGGTATTCTGACATAGCCGCGGCTGCAGAAATATCGGACCAGCTGCTCCATATTCGCTCCATAAGACGCACTGACATTTCCCCCCCTTTTTTGGGGGGAAAAAAGTGCGTCTTATGGAGTGAAAAATACGGTAATCCTTCTATACTTTATCCAAAACTAAGAAATAATTTTCTAACTGTATTTGTGATATAAAAATTTGGATGGCCCACAGTTTCCTTCAATTAAACTGTGACAAGACTGAAGTCATGTTTTGCATGAATTGGGCATAAAATGTGCTCTGAACGTCATCTAAGTCACAACTATAGAAGAACACAGTCTGCTGAACATAATACTACACAAACATTAGATGTTGCCATGGTTTAATTGCACATAACATGTAAACATTCACAGTGCAGGGAGGAAAAAGTTTGTGAGGCCCTAGCTTAATGAGCTAATTGGAGCCAGGAGTGAGCCAACCTTGACTCCAATCAGTGTGATGATATTGGATGTGTTGCTGGCAGCTGTCCTGCCCTTAAAAAACACACACCTGGTTTGGGTTTACTGGTTTCAAGAAGCACTGTCTGATGTGAACCATGCCTCACAGAAAAGAGCTCTCAGAAGACCTACGATCAAGAATTGTTGACTTGCATGAAGCTGGAAAGGGTTACAAAAGTATCTCCAAAAGCCTTGATGTTCGTGTGTCCACGGTAAGACAGACTGTCTACAAATGGAGAAAGTTTAGCACTGTTGCTACTCTCCCTAGGCGTGGTCGTCCTGTAAAAATGACTGCAAGAGCACAGCGCAGAATGCTGCATGAGGTAAAGAAGAATCCCAGAGTGTCAGCTAAAGACCTACAGAAATCTCTGGCACATGCTAACATTTTTGTTGACACATCTACAATAAGGAAAACATTAGACAAGAATGGAGTACAAGGGAGGACACCACGGAGGAAGCCATTGCTGTCCAAAAAGAATATTGCAACACGTTTGAAGTTTGCAAAAGAGCACCTGGATGTTCCACAGCACTACTGGCAAAATATACTGTGGACAGATGAAACCAAGATTGAGTTGTTTGGGAAAAACACACAACACTATGTGTGGAGAAAAAAAGGCACAGCACACCAACATCAAAACCTCATCCCCACTGTAAAACATGGAGGAGGGAGCATCATGGTTCGGGGCTGCTTTGCTGCTTCAGGGCCTGGACGGATTGTTGTCATTGATGGGAAAATGAATTTCAGAGTTTATCAAGACATTTTGCAGGAAAACGTACGACCATCTGTCCGCCAACTGAAGCTCCGCAGAGGATGGGTGATGCAACAGGACAATGACCCAAAGCATACAAGTAATTCAACAAAACAATGGCTGCAACAGCACAGAATATGCCTTCTGGAGTGGCCCAGTCAGAGTCCTGACCTCAACCCGATTGAAATCCTGTGGCATGACCTTAAGAGAGCGATTCACACCAGACATCCCAAGAATATTGCAACACTGAAACAGTTTTGTGAAGAGGAGTGGTCCAAAATTACTCCAGATCGTTGTGCAGGTCTGATCTTCAACTACAGGAAACGCTTGGTTGAGGTTATTGCTGCCAAAGGAGGGTCAACCAGTTATTAAGTCCAAAGGTTCACATACTTTTTCCTCCCTGCACTGTGAATGTTTACATGTTATGTGCAATTAAACCATGGCAACATCTAATGTTTGTGTAGTATTATGTTCAGCAGACTGTGTTCTTCTATTGTTGTGACTTAGATGACATTCAGAGCACATTTTATGCCCAATTCATGCAAAACTCCACGTAATCCCAAGGGGTTCACAGACTTTTTCTTGCAACTGTATAGATGGCACTGTACTTTTGCTTCAGTCTAAATTGAAACATCTAAGTGTGATATCTGATGCTAGTTTAACCTTTGATCCACATGTACAAAATGTTGTCAGAACATATTTTTTCCACTTGAGAAACATTGCTCAGCTGCGTCCTATGCTATCATACACTGTAGCTGAAAAGCTGACCCATACATTTATGTTCTCCTGACTTGACTACTGCAATACCCTAGTGGCTGGTGTACCTAAATCCACTATTAATCGACTACAAAATTCTGCAGCCGGACTCTTCACTAGGTTTGGTACAAGTGACCATATTAACCCTGTCCTGGAGGCCTTGCATTGGCTACCCATAAGGTTTCACATAGACCTTAAGATCCTCTTGCTCACCTATAGGGCTCTTCATGGCTTGGCACCCCATTATGTGTCTGAACTTTTATCAACTTACCTCCCTCCCATCAGAGTCATCTTCTCTAAACTAATTCACATCAAATCTAAAAGCTTTTTTTCTTTAGACAAGCTTTCACTTAATTGTCCATTTTTTTCCTTTGTCTTATCCTGTGTATTTCTTGTGCTTTCCTCCTAAAGCGCTTTCAGAAGCTACCTTTAAAAGGCAATATAAAAAATAATACATACACTTTAAAATGTCAGTCTGCCAGGCAGGGGCGGACTGACCATTGGGGAACTCGGGCACTGCACGAGGGCCCAGAGTCAGTAGGGGACCCCATGAGATGTCCCTGGTACCTTTCATAGGCTTATTGGGTGTGGTTTTAGTGTGTTTGGGCGAGGACACAGGGGCCCCATGATCCTCTATTACTGGGGGCCCTATGAGTTGTCAGTCCGCCCCTGCTGCCAGGTATCATGTTGCAGTATCTCTGGTGACATCCAGCAGAAACACTGGTAAAATCACAACACCTACTGATAACCACACAGACTGCCACCTCCTCCATCACCTTCTTGCCAACTGTAGCAATATATACCAAGCAGTGGACACTGCATATCAAGGTACAAAATATATTGTCTTTCACCTTTGCCTTTATATCAATAGGGTTTAGGCCGTGTTCACATTGCTGCACTGCGGTATGGATACAGTGCAACTGTATGCTCATTTTATATGTGGTTTTAGGTGTGATCCCATTGACTTCTATTTTCTGAAAAAGCATCAAAGATGCAGCATGCAGGACGTTTTCAGTAGCCTCCCTAGCAGTCTGATTATGTCAGTATTTCTGTGCTCAAAGCGGTACTTTTTTTGCATGGAAATAGGTATTTTTTTTATTGTAGGCCTGTAATTTTTAGGAATAACTCACTGAAATCTGTCCGAACAAGAGTCTAGTAAACATCCCCGGTATGTTAAAATTTGAAAATCAAAATAATAAGATATAATTTAATAAATAATCATAAAAAATAATAATATAATAATGAATGTAATTCAATAATATAATCAAACCAAAAACACTGAAATTTGAAATATAGCGCAAAGTTCGCACATCACTGAGCAAAGTTGCAAAATCGTTTTCAGTGTCTGATGACGAATTTCCCCACGAATCATTATCACTCAATTCTGCAAGTGGTTCTGATTTACTATCGCTGTTCTCTAGCTGGTCTAAAACCGCTTTTGACCTAAAGAGACGCTTTTTGGATGCCATGGACATTTCTCAGTTTCCAGGCAGAAAGAACAGTAAAAATGCAGGCAGGGCATAGGACAAAGCACTCGGGACAAAATGTATGTGAAATGCTTTGATACAGTAATGTTATACTATGTGATTTTAGTGTATTTAGTGAATGTCACTTTTTCACATTTTTAAATTTTCCGCCGTTCCTTCCCCTTACGTCCCGACGCTCGCAGGGGATGGAACCCAGCAGACAGATGCCAGCATTGGCTGGAGGACATTGCAAGGGACACTGCAGGAGTGTGGGAGCGCAGGACAAGGTAAGTAAAGAAGAGATCCCGTAGCAACGCTGCAGTGTATTCTGAGTGTAGCTCGGGGTTACCGCTTGTGGTGCTGAAACTTTATCCCGAGCTACACTCGGGAATACCTCTAGGGAGGTTAAAATACACAGTCTTAGGCCTGCTTCACACCAATGCATTTTGAGTTTTGTCTGTTTTGCAGTGCTTTTTGCAGTACATTGTTGCATTTTTTAATGCATGTTTTTGCCATGTATTTACCATGTTTTGTGGGTTTTTTCAGCTTTTTTTTGTTAAAGGGGAAATGTTTTTGTTGCTGGGCAAAAAAAAAAAACAATGCAAAACGTGGCAAAAACACCTAACATGCATTTCAGCAGTGTGTCCATTGAACTCTATTGTACCCAAAACACTGCTTTTTGCTTTTAAAAAAGGTCCCTGACCCTTTCCAAAAACACAGCAGCTCAAAAAACATGTTAAATGGACTATAGTGAGTTTCTGCAAAAAGCACTAAAAAACGCTTTGGTGTTAACCAGGCCTAACAGAAGACAATGGGATTGCATCCAAAACCGTGGGTTAAATGCACATACAATCATGCTGCGCCTAAACCACAGCACACTGGTGTGAGCTCAGACTAGTTTAGGATGAGTATTCTTGTCATATATCCCCTCATGCAGAAGTATGGCTAGCAACATCTTTGTGCAGTCCACACAACTGTGATTGACCCCTGGGCCACAAACACGAACTAATCCAATTAGAATAGCATAATCTGACCTGACCGAGATGTCTGAGCCTTCCCTAGACACATGAGGGTTGATTTACTAAAACTGAAGAGTGCAAAATCTGGTGCAGTTGTGCATGGTAACCAATCAGCTTCTAACTTCAATTTGTTGAATTAAGCTTTGATTAAAAAAAAAATGGAAGCCGATTGGTTTTTATGCATAGCTGCGCCAGATTTTGCACTCTCCAGTTTTAGTAAATCAACCCCATGGAGACTGCAACAACTGACTCATTACTTTACCAGCCTACTCTGTCATGGGTCCCCCCCCGGTCCAGCTACCCAATTTGAAAGGCTGCGGGTTAAGTCAGTTGTACACCGCAACCCAACCCGTTCCTATTGAAATGGGAAAGAGACTTGAGTTACCCTGTCCCTGTAGCAAAGGGAGCATGTCTTATACTTTGCTCACTACTCATCAGTTGCTAGGAGCTGGGGTAGAAGATACTCAACTGATGGTATAAAGTCCCCATGACGGTGATGTAATGAAGAAGAGGGTACCATTCTTCATATATTTTGGGCACAGAAAAAAACTGGGAAACTTTTGGTGACGTGTGGGAAATTATCTAAACTCACTAGGTAGGGAACCAGTCAGGCATCTGCTATACCATTGTGATCTCCCAACACGTAGATATAAGCATTCCATGTTGGTCCATCTGCTGAAAATGAAATCAGCTTGGGCCTACATCCCGGCACTCTGGAAGCAGGAATCCCCCCCCATGCTTTTGTAATTCACTAGATGGAAAACCTATCTGCATCCATACATGGTAAGAAGGGAAAACATTGCCGAAAGTGGTTCCACTGGACACTGTTCATATGCATACGTGACTATGGCACAATTCTTGCTGCAGAGAAGTGAAGCCCATTCTTGTTTCTTCCCCCGTTCATTTTTTTTTCTCTCTCCCCTCCACTGATTTTTCCCCTACAGTGGCTCTTATGTAGAAGCAACAACGAGATTTCAGTCTTATATAGAGTATGTTGTGAAAAATGTTCAGAAAGGAAGGAGGCTGTCCGACATGTTCTTAATTTGTAGTGACACTCTAGCATGTAAACACTACTTCTTCTACTGGATTGTTTTGAACACGAGTTCACTCAGTTATTACTTTGGCTGTGCCCAATTGGTTGGCCTGTTGTGTTGTCTTGTCTTTATTCCTGTCTACTTGTGAAAACCTAAATAAAGAATGTTAAAAAAAAGAACACCATTCAGTACACTAATATAAAATACCTGAGTAGGTGCATACATTTTATATGCTAGAAAACATTCTCCATGCATCAGTGGGACTGTTCAAACATCCAAAAGCATTGTTGCTGCCTCTTGTTAATCTGGTCAGTTCCAGAATGACCTGTGACTTTTCATTAAGAAATGTTTGTGAAAGACTAATCTAAACTATTGCAACATAAACAAAAGCATGACGGCTCCAATTGAGCTATACAAATCCTTGTCAGTAGGATATAATACTTATTCTGACCAGAGTAAGATTGTGAAAGTTTCTGATGTATTTCTAATAATAAAAGGCAATTAAAAGATCTATAGCTTCTGTGTAATAATATATTAAACAAAACTGGAAGATCTATATCCTGATGGGTTGGGTGTTTGGCTGCCTGACATGGCCATAAAGGTCTATGATCTTCCAAGTAATATTGGTGTTCTGAATTCAATAATCATCAGCAAACCACTATTCATCTCTATGATGAACAATATTTCCAGAACAGTACAGTAGGTCAGTGCATCTAAATAATCTGTCTACATGATATATTCCCCATTGTTATTTCAGAAAATGAACCTCACTTTACACTTACCTCCAGTTGTCCTTTCTAGTTTATTTTTCCTGGAGTCCTCCTTTAAATATCAAGGTTGGCCATTTGCACTAGCTTAGTCATTCTGCTAGAATTACTGGTTAGGAGAAGCTATCGGCCAATAACCAGAAGGTACAAATGGCTCCCTATTGAAATTGTTCCTTCATGCGAGATTAATCACAACTACATGCTACCTATGTAGTTTACACAAGAATTCCATATTTTTAGCAACCAAATTCTACTTTTTAATATGAATTGCTGGCTATTTTAGTATTTGACCCACTAAACTTAATTGGTGTGGTTCTAGCATTTTTTGTGATACACACTAGCAGCACATATCTGCAGTTTTCAGGCAGCATGTAGTATATTGAAAGAGGCTATTTTTACATCAGTTTTAATTTTTCTTTTGTCTATTTCAATGTATACACTATTGTGTGCAAGCTAGCACCAGTTTACATGATTAAGTAATAGTATATATACTACATAGCCAAAAGAATTGGGATGCCTGCCTTTACACGCACATGAACTTTAATGGCATCCCAGTCTTAGTCCATAGGATTCATTATTGAGTTTGCCCAACCCTTTGCAGCTATAACAGCTTCAACTCTTCTGGGAAGGCTGTCCACAAGGTTTAGGAGTGTGTCTATAGGAATGTTTGACCATTCTTCCAGAAGCTCATGTGTGAAGTCAGGCACTGATGTCGGATGAGAAGGCCTGGCTTGCAGTCTCTGCTCAATTCATCCCAAAGGTGTTCTGCTGGGTTGAGGTCAGGACTCTGTGCAGGCCAGTCAAGTTCCTCCACCTCAAATTCACTCATCCATGTCTTTATGGACCTTGCTTTGTGCACTGGTGCGCAGTCATGTTGGAACAGGAAGGGGCCATCCCCAAACTGCTCCCACAAAGTTGGGAGCATGAAATTGTCCAAAATGTCTTGGTATGCTGACACCTTAAGAGTTCCCTTCACTGGAACTAAGGGGCCAAGCCAAGCCCCAGAAAAACAACCCCACATTATATTCCCCCTCCACCAAACTTTACACTTGGCACAATGCAGTCAGGCAAATACCGTTCTCCTGCCAACCGCCAAACCCAGGCACATGCATCAGATTGCCAGACAGAGAAGTGTGATTGGTCACTCCAGAGAACACATCTCCAGAGTCCAGTAGCAGCGTGCTTTTCACCACTGTATCCGACGCTTTGCATTGCACTTGGTGATGTAAGGCTTGGATGCAGCTTCTCGGCCATGGAAACCCATTCCATGAAGCTCTCTATGCACTGTTCTGCTAATCTGAAGGCCACACAAAGTTTGGAGGTCTTTAGCTATTGACTGTGCAGACAGTTGGCGACTTCTGCGCACTGTGCACTTCAGCATGCGCTGACCCCGCTCTGTCATTTTAATGTATGTGACCTACCACTTGGTGGCTGAGTTGCTGTTGTTCCCAGTTGCTTCCACCTTTTTATAATACCACTAACCGTTAACTGTAGAATATTTAGTAGCAAGGAAGAGTTTGGAGATGGCCCCTTCCTGTTCCAACTTGACTGCGCACCAGTGCACAAAGCAAGGTCCATAAAGCCATGGATGAGCCAGTTTGGGGTGGAGGAACTTGACTGGCCTGCACAGAGTCCTGACTTCAACCCGATAAAACGCCTTTGGAATAAATTAGAGTGGAGACTGCGAGCCAGGCCTTATCATCCGAGATCAGTGCCTGACCTCACAAATGCACTTCTGGAAGAATGGTCAAACATTCCCATAGACACACTCCCAGAAGAGTTGAAGCTGTTATAGCTGCAAAGGGTGGGCCAACTCAATATTGAACCCCACGGACTAAGACTGGGATACCATTAAAGTTCAAGGGAAAGGCAGGTGTCCCAATACTTTTGGCAATATAGTGTGTATATATACAGTTGTGTTCAAAATAATAGCAGTGTGTTGAAAAAAGTGATTAAGCTCAAAATCCTTCTAATGGCTTTTATTTCCATACACACAAATGCATTGGGAACACTACACATTCTATTCCAAATCAAAACATGAAGAAAAATATATCAAATTTGTGTTTTTCCTCCAACAAAATTGCATAAAAGTGAATATTAGACTGTTCATAAAAATAGCAGTGTTTGTATTCTTCTTTACAAACTCAAACATTCACTATATAAACTGAAAAATGTTTGAAGATTTTGCTTTCCTTTGAATCACTTAATTAATATTTAGTTGTATAAGCACTGTTTCTGAGAACTGCTGTACATCTGTATTGCATGGAGTCAACCAACTTCTGGCACCTGTGATCAGGTATTCCAGCCCAGGATGATTGGACTACATTCCACAGTTCTTCTCCATTTCTTGGTTTTGCCTCAGAAACTGCATTTTTGATGTCACCCCACAAGTTTTCTATTGGATTAAGATCCGGGGATTGGGCTGGCCACTCCATAACATCAATCTTGTTGGTCTGGAACCAAGATGTTGCACGCTTACTGGTGTGTTTGGGGTCGTTGTCTTGTTGGAACACCCATTTCAAAGGCATTTCCTCTTCAGCATAAGGCAGCATGACCTCTTCAAGTATTCTGATGTATTCCAACTGATCCATGATCCCTGGTATGCGATAAATAGGCCCAACACCGTAGCATGAGAAACATCCCCATATCATGATGCTTGCGCAACCATGCTTCACTGTCTTCACAGTGTACTGTGGCTTGAATTCAGTGTTTGGAGGTCGTCTGACAAACTGTCTCCGGCCACTAGACCCAAAAAGAACAATCTTACTTTCATCAGTCCACAAAATGTTGGCCATTTCTCTTTAGGCCAGTCAATGTGCTCTTTGGCAAATTGTAACCTCTTCAGCACGTCTTTTTTTCAACAGTCGGACTTTGCGGGGGCTTCTTGCAGATAGCTTGGCTTCACATAGGCGTCTTCTAATTGTAACAGTACTCACAGGTAACTTTACACCTTCTTTGATCTTCCTGGAGCTGATTGTTGGTTGAGTCCTTGCCATTTTGGCTATTCTTCTATCCATTCGAATTGTAGTTTTTCGCTTTCTTCCACGTTTTTCAGGTTTTGGTTGCCATTTTAAAGCATTTGCGATCATTTTAGCTGAGCAGCCTATCATTTTCTGCACTTCCTTATAGGTTTTCCCCTCTCCAATCAACTTTTTAATCAAGGTACGCTGTTCTTCTGAACAATGTCTGGAACGACCCATTTTCCTCAGAATTTCAGAGAGAAATGCACTGTAACCAGCATGTACAACATTTACTGCCTTCCTTCCTTAAATAAGGGCAATAATTGCCACCTGTTTTTCAAAGAATGAATGACCTCACTAATAGAACTCCACACTGCTATTATTTTGAACATGCCCCTTTCAATTAGTGATTCAATTACACAGAATCAGCAGCATGCATGTCATGAGTGTTGGGTCTGTTGGATTTCTATTACTCTACTACACCTGCTAGTAAATTATTTGCCATGTAGAAATATAATTTCTACCAAAAACAGTGATTGATCAGGTTAGTGATGTCTGACTGCTATTATTCTGAACACAACTGTATATATATATATATATATATATATATATATATATATAAACACACATACACTGCTCAGAAAAATTAAAGGAACACTTTGAAAACAAATCAGATCTCAATGGGGATATCATGCTGGATATCTATACTGATATGGACTGGGTAATGTGTTAGGAACATAAGGATGGCCCATTGTTTCATGGAAATGAAAATTATCAACCTACAGAGGACTGAATTCAAATACAACACAAAAATTAAAGTGACAAAATGATGCAGCAGGCTAGTCCATTTTGCTAAAATTCAATTGCAGCAACTCAAAATGGTACTCAGTAGTTTGTATGGTCCCCACGTGCTTGTATGCATGCCTGACAACGTCGGGGCATGCTCCTAATGAGATGATGGATGGTGTCCTGGGGTGTTTCCTCCCAGATGTGGACCAGGGCATCACTGAGCTCCTGAACAGTCTAAGGTGCAACCTGGTGGTGTTGGATGGACCGAAACATGATATCCCAGAGGTGTTCTATTGGATTTAGGTCAGGCGAGCATGGGGGCCATTCAGTGGTATCAATTCCTTCATCCTCCAGGAACTGCCTGCATACTCTTGCCACGAGGCCGGGCATTGTCGTGCACCAGGAGGAACCCAGGACCCGCTGCACCAGCGTAGAGTCTGACAATGAGTTCAAGGATTTCATCCCAATACCTAATGGCAGTCAGAGTGCCATTATGTAGCCTGTAGAGGTCTGTGCGTCCCTCCATGGATATGTCTCCCCAGACTATCACTGACCCACCACCAAAATGGTCATGCTGAATGATGTTACAGGCAGCATAACATTCTCCATGGCTTCTCCAGACCCTCTCACATCTTTCACATGTGCTCAGGGTGAACCTGCTCTCATCTGTGAAAAGCACAGGGCGCCACTGGTGGACCAGAATATTCTGGTGTTCAATGGCAAATACCAATCGAGCTCTATGGTGGCGAGCCCACTAGAGGACATTGGGCCCTGAGGCCACCCTCATGAAGTCTGTTTCTGATTGTTTGGTCAGAGACATTTACACCAGTGGCCTGCTGGATGTCATTGTGTAGAGCTCTGTTCCTCTGTTCCTCCTTGCACAAAGGAGCAGATACCGGTCCTGCTGATGGGGTAAGGACCTTCTATGGCCCTGGAATCTCCTCCATGCTCTTGAGACTGTGCTGGGAGATACAGCAAACCTTGTGGCAATGGCACGTATTGATGTGCCATCCTGCAGGAGTTGGACTGTAGGATCCAGGTATCTCTGTAGGGTCAAGGTATTGCCTCATGCTACTAGTAGTGACACTGACCCTAGCCAAATGCAAAACTAGTGAAAAACAGTCAGAAAAGATGAGTAGGGCCAAAAATGTCAGTGGTCTCCACCTGTAAAGCCATTCCTGTTCTGGGGGTTGTCTGATTGTTGCCCATCTGTGCACATGTTGTTAATTTCATTAACACCAAAGCAGCTGAAACTGATTAAGAACCTCTCTCTGCTACTTTCCTGACCAGATCAATATCTCAGGAGTTGACTTGATTGCTATACTCTGATTAAAAAGTGTTCCTTTAATTATTTTGAGCAGTATATATATATATATATATATATATATACACATATATATATATACACACATACATATATACACACATCCTAATATCCTTGCTACTAAATATTTCATGGTCAACTGTTAGTAGTATTATAACAAAGTGGAAGCAACTGGGAACAACAGCAACACAGCCACAAAGTTGAGTTGAGAGTGTCCTTCACTTGTCTGGATGTTGTGAATGGGTTTTTCTTTACCATAGAGAGGATCCTGCGATCATCCACCGCTGTTGTCTTCCGTGCACATCCATGCCTTTTTATGTTGCTGAGCTCACCAGTGCATTTTTCTTTCCTCGGGATGTGCAAAACTGTTGATTTGGCCACTGCTAATGTTGTTGCTATCACTCTGATGGATTTGATTCATTTTTGAATCCTTACAATGGCCTGTTTCACTTGTATGGACAGCTCCTTTGAACGCATGATGTAGGTTCACAGCAATAGATTCCAAATGCAAATACTACACCTAGAATCAACTCCAAACCACCTGCTTAATTATGAAGAAGTAATGAAGGAGTAGCCCACACCTGGCCATGAAACAGCTTTTGATTCAATTGTCCAATTACTTTTGGTCCCTTGAAAAAGGGGGGATGGTTACTCTTAATGGTAATTACTAAACCCTTCCTCCAATTTGGATGTACATACCCTCAAATTAAACCTGAGAGTGTGCACATTCAGCCCATATTAATTATATAACTATAGCTTGAATATGTTTTGGCAAATACCCGAAAAATCCAAAATTGTGCCTGTGTCCAAATATATATATGGACCTGTGTGTATATATATATGTGTGTGTGTGTTTTGGTTTTTTTTTTGCATTACATTCACTTGAGTGCAACTATTAATGGCATGACGTAAACAGGATCCAAGATCTTTATCAGTGACCTTAACAGCAATGCACAACAGGTATGTGACTGAGGTCAAATGTCTGAGATGATGACCTAAGGCTAAATATCTAAATCTTCAAATATGAAATTCCACTACAATAACAGGCATTGGATGTCTTGCAGATGTGAAAGAAATTTTGACTTGTTCAAAGATATTTTCCTCCGGCAAGAAGCAAGGCATGACAATGTGAATAATTTGGTCTAGTCACAGAAAAAGATATTGTTTTATTCATAATAATTCTGAAAAAATAGCACCAGCTCATGGCTGTTTAAGCAGATTTTTTTTATTATGAGATAGGGTTCCAAGGTATGCATCGAGGTTGTCACTGTTGAATGGCAGCAGATGGTAATCTGCTCACATAGGTCACATAATATACTTTATATGGTGAGGAAACTAAAGCACACCAAAAAAGAAGTTGTTTATCCTGGTCATTTTGTTTGAGACATTTCACTTATTGGTTATATGTGAGATGTTTCCAATAACTGTGCAATCTGGCCTTCATTACACTTGCCATTCAGAAGTCATCTGAGCCTCCAAATCTTTGATCCTATAATCGACCTGTTGGTGCTGAATGTCTGCACAACATTACCCAACTTAATCCTAGATGATCCTTAGTAGCCACAAAATTGATTTCTGAAGAGGTGTTTTTGTATATATCACATCAAAGGCCGATTTGCCCTCCAGGTTCATCCTTGCAAATTATTAGGTGAACCCATTTTTATTGTTACAAGTGGCCAGCACAATTGGAGTCAGGAGATTTAATTAAAGCAAGGATCACGCCAGATGCATTATGTATTCAATATTTAAAAATAATAATTACTAAAAAAAAAAAAACATATGCCACTGCCAATGATTACATTGAATATGATATAAATTGACTGCTGTGTCAACAGTGTGCAACATATAACTTTAGCCACATGAGCTAAAGCAGTGGCAATGAAGAGAACCCCTTTTCACTCTGATAATGTGCCTCCCCTGCTGACCCACTTTTCTCCTCCCTAAGATTCTTTTGTCTCTACCACTGTCCTGATATACACCATAGGTCCCCTATGCTTCACTTTCAAGTAACTTGGAGAAAAGAGGCTCAAACTCACGTTTCTACAAAATTGATGGCTGTGTATGTTATTGGAGCCCCGGAGAGGTCGATTATGGAAAACTGTGAGCTTGAAGGCACCAAGCCCTTTTTAATCTTGTTTTATTAAATATTACTACTACATTTTTTATATCACTTACATTATCCAAGATACTGGAATAAATCTTTGGGATTTTTTTTTTAGGTATCTTAAGAAATTTTGATGCTGCCGTTTGAAGAAGAAAATTGGAACTTTAACATAACTGTAAATTCCAGATTTTGGAATATGGTACAAGACAGAGGTTCTTCCCTTTCATTCCCCCGTGATCTCCTTACTATCAAACTGGGGCCTGATGGAGTTGGCAGGGTTATATGGATACACTGGGCGGCGGTGTATCCATATAACCCAGTGTCTAAGCATCTTAAGGTGGCGGTATATAACCCATGGTCTATGAATCATTTCCTGCGTCCTGTGCTGTATAATGAAGAAAAGGTTATGTTGCAGGAGAATTGAGTGCTTATCACCTTGAGAGGTCAATTATGGTGAAGGCTGGTCGTGATCACCAAGGTAGATTGCAATTTCTATTTATATATAAACACAGTGGAATTGGCACTGGATTTTTTTTTAATAAAATGTTTTTATGTATTGGTTATGGCAAAAGTGACTCTTTTAGGTATCTGCACTTATAACGTCAGAATCACTTTAAGTGGTGAAATACTATGAGTGGAACATGTGGTGAGAATGTAATGTAAACATACGAACTAATGTATAATTTACAGTTATTGCCTTCATAAAAGCATTATTTTGTGACAGGTCAAACAGGATGCCTGTAGATAAATTCACTTAGGGGCTTTGAAAATTTTATTTCATCAGAGAAAACAGTACTGGAAACTTAGCATTCACAGAATGTACCCTGGCCAATGATGGCTAGAGATTTAGCCAAATATTTTAGTTTTCTGCATGAGCACTGCAGATTTTTTTTTAGTCTGATTATTCGCACTTATTATTCTAAACATACATTACTTGTCAGTCATGTATCTTTAACACTTGTGATAAGGATTCACTAGTTAGATCAGTTAAAAAAAAAATGTAGGCAAACTCAAATTGGTTCACGTGCAGGGGCACACTGACTATTCGGGCACTGCCCGAGGGCCTGGGGGTCAGTAAAGGGCCCCACAAGAGGGTTGGTCCGCCTCCTGGATGTGCCCACAGTTTCTATGCAGAAAGGAGGTTTAAGCAAGCCCCAAGGGGGTAGTGCGCACTGGGAATCCAAGTCAGCGGTTCATGCAGCTATAGGAGAGGACTCATGCTGGCCGGGATCAGAGAGCGATGGTGGATGGTGCAGCAGCAGGAGCTCCAGCCACCTCTGCTCCTGGGGGATTCTGTGGAGGGGTGGGTCCACATCACTGTAGTGGGTGCAAACGTAGAGAGCTGGAGGCGGTTGGCGGATGGTACATTGGAGAGAAGAGTCGTCGCTGAGCTGCTGGCAACTTACTTTGTGTGCAGCAGGTCAGTGTGAGGCTTAGGTCTAGAAACCAGTCAAGCTGAGTGTTGTTCTGTCCCCGACTAGTGCCCATACCAGATGCTATTTCCTTTCCTGACTATGTCTAATAACCCCGATTTCTATATACAATGATATCTGAACACCGAGTGGCACTCAGTGTTCAGATGTCAGCAATATATATAGGGAAAGGCATTCAGGGTGTAGATATCTGTGTTATACAGTATATAGGGAACAGCAGTCAGTGTACAGACACAGATGACAGTGTTCTATAACACAGATATCTGTACACTTAGTGTTATTCCCTATATATTTATTTATTTATTTTATCGAGTTTATATAGCGCCAAAGGGTTTGCTCAGCGCTGTACAATAGAGGGGGGGACAATACATGAAACAGTACAGTAACAACAAACAGCACACAAGGGGTAAGAGGGCCCTACTCTTTCGAGCTTACAATCTAGGAGGGAGGGGGTAGAGGTACAGGAGGAAATGGCTGTGGGGGATGGAGTGGTAGGAGGAGGGAAGGGCAGCAGCTGTTAGGTGAGGGTGGGGTAGGCTTCCCTGAAGAGATGGGTTTTCAGGGAGCGCCTGAAGGTGAGGAGGGAAGGTGACAGTCTGATGGATTGGGGTAGTGAGTTCCAGAGGATGGGGGAGGACCTGGAGAAGTCTTGCAGTCGTGCGTGGGAGGAGGAGACCAGGGAGCAAGATAGCAGGAGGTCCTGAGAAGAGCGAAGGGTACGGGTAGGGTGGTACCTGGGAATCAGGTCGGTGAGGTAGTTAGGGGCAGTGTTGTGAATGGCCTTATAGGTCAGAGTGAGCAGTTTGAATTTAATGCGTTGGGCAATGGGGAGCCAGTGGAGGGAGAGGCAGAGGGGGGTGGCAGAGGTGGAGCGGCTGGTGAGGTGGATGAGTCTGGCCGCTGAGTTCAGGATGGTCTGAAGCGGGGAGAGTTTGCACTGGGGTAGGCCGGTGAGGAGGGAGTTGCAGTAGTCAAGGCGTGAGATAATCAGGGAGTGTACGAGTAGTTTAGTGGTGTCTGGGGTAAGGAAGGAGCGTATCTTGGCGATGTTCCGGAGGTGGAGCCTGCATGTGTTTGTAAGTGATTTGACATGAGGTTGAAAGGAAAGGTTTGAGTCCAGAATGACCCCAAGGACCTTGGCTTGCTGGGCGGGATTGATGGTGGTGTTGTTGGTAGTGATGGAAAGGATGGGGGGGGCGCGGGAAGGGGGAAAGATGAGAAGCTCGGTTTTGGAGAGGTTGAGCTTGAGGAAATGGAGCGACATCCAGTCAGAGATGTCGTTTAGGAGGTGAGTGATGCGGGCGGAGAATGTGGGGGTGAGGTGAGGGGTGGATAGGTAGATTTGAGTATCATCAGCGTAGAGGTGGTAATTGAAGCCGTGGGAGTGTATGAGTTTGCCAAGGGAGGAGGTGTAGATGGAGAAGAGAAGGGGTCCAAGGACAGAGCCCTGGGGGACCCCAACAGAGAGGGGGAGGGAAGGGGAGGTGGCACCGTTATAGGAAACGCTGAAGGAGCGTTGGTATAGATAGGACGAGAACCAAGAGAGAGCGGTGTCTCTGATGCCAAGGGAGAGTAGTTTATTATAGAACATTATATTATAGAATACTAATATCTGTACACTGAGTTCCTTTCCCTATCTATTTTACTTCCATCTGTACACTGAGAACCACTCATTGTTCAGATATCAACGTTTTGTATGGAATAGCATTCAGTGTACAGATATCCATGTTACATATAGGGAATAGCAGTCAGTGTACAGATATCAGTGTTACATAACACTGATATCTGTACACTGACTGCTATTCTCTCTCCCATACATACATACGTTCTCACACACACACACACACACATATATATATATACACATATATACATATACATACACACACACACTGTGAATATAAAAAGTCTACACACCCCTGACAAAGATAAATCATTTCAGAACTTTTCCTACCTTTAATGTAACCTATAAACTGTACAACTCAGTTGAACAACAAACTTTAATTTTTTAGGTGGAAGTAAAAATAAAAAAAACCTAAAATAAAATGGTTGCATAAGTGTGCACACCCTTAAACGAATACTTTTCTGAAGCACCTTTTGATTTGATTCCAGCACTCAGTCTTTTTGGGTATGGGTCTATCAGCATGGCACATCTTGATTTGACAATATATGCCCACTTTTCCTTGGAAAAATGCTCCAAATCTGTCAGATTGTGTGGGCATCTCCTGTGCACAGCCCTCTTGAGATCACCCCATGGATTTTCTATCGGATTCAGGTCTGGGCTCTGGCTGGGCATTCCAAAACTTGAATCTTCTTCTGCTAAAGCCATTCCTTTGTTGATTTGGATTTATGCTTTGGGTATTATGCTAAAAGATGAAGTTCCTCTTCATGCTCAGCTGTCTAGCAGAAGCCTGAAGGTTTAGTGCCAATATTGACTGCTATTTGGAACTGTTCATAATTCCCTCTACCTTGACTAAGGCCCCAGTTCCACCTGAAGACAAACAGCCCCAAAGCATGATGCTGCCACCACCATGCTTCACTGTGGGTATGGTGTTCCTTTGGTGATGCGCAGTGTTGTTTTTGCACCAAACATATCTTTTGGAATTATGGCCAAAAAGTTCAATCTTGGTTTCATCAGACCATAACACATTTTCCCACATGCTTTTGGGAGACTTCAGATGTGTTTTTGCAAAATTTAGCCAAGCTTGAATGTTTTTCTTTGTAAGAAAAGGCTTTCGTCTTGCCACTCTACCCCATAGCCCAGACATATGAAGAATACGAGAGATAGTTGTCACATGTACCACAGCCAGTACTTGCCAGATATTCCTGTAGCTCCTTTAATGTTGCTGTAGGCCTCTTGGCAGCATCCTCAGAGGCACTTTAACTGATGGCAGGTGTGTACTGACTCCCATTTAACATGATTTTGAATGTGATTGCTTAATTCTGAACACAGCTACATCCCCAGTTATAAGAGGGTGTGCACACTTATACAACCACATTATTTTAGTTTTTTAGGTTTACTTTCCCCCTTAAAGGTTTCAATTTGTTTTTCAATTGAGTTGTACAGTTTATAGGTCACATTAAAGGTGGAAAAAGTTCTGAAATGTTTTATCTTTGTCTTGTTTTTTATCATTAGAGAAACCTGATGTTTGAAGACGGGTGTGTAATCAAAATATGCCATGCCGATAGACTCATACCCAAAAAGATTGAGTGCTGAAATAAAATGAGAAGGTGCTTCAACAAAGTATTAGTTTAAGGGTATGCATACTAATGCAACCATATTATTTTAGTTTTTTATTTTTACTTCCCTCCACCTAAAAGATTTCAGTTTGTTTTTCAACCGATTTGTACAGTTTATAGGTTACAATAAAGGTGAGCAAAGTCCTGAACTGATTTATCTTTCACTTCTTTTTTTAACATCACAGAAACGTATGTTTTTGTTTTTTTTTTTAGACTTTTTATATCCAGAGTGTGAGTGTATATGTAGTGTGAGAGACATTGGGGGTCTAATAGTACCAGTCACTTGCCCATGATATTTTGATGAGGCTTGAGTGTGGGCAGGGACACAGGGGGCCCCATGATCTTCTATTGCCTCAGGGGGCCCCATGAGTTGTCAGTTTGCCCCATTCTCATAGTTTTATCAAATTAAGAAGGGTCCCTGTCAAGGTAATTATGGTCTTTTTTCTGATGAAGGTCACTTTCACTACACCTAATCCATTTTACAAAGTTACTTCATTTTGTCAGTCCCTACCATCCAGGATCCTAGGCCAGATTAGAAATGGAGAAAGAAAGGGTTGTTGCTTGCAATAGCCAAGAGACACAGTTCGTAGAGGTGCTTGTCTAAAAAAAAAAAAAAAAAAAAAAAAAAAAAAAAAAAAAAAAGGAACTTTGACTTAACTGTAAAAATTACATATATTGGCGTACAGTAGAAGACAGACAGAGGTTATGGTTTTGCACTGTCAGTTGATTGGACACTGGGAAGCCTTTGAGGACACAGCATCTGCGCACCCCCTCTCTGTATAGTCCCACTCCGATTGCACAGTTTAGCAACAAACAATGCAGAGTAACCAACCTTCTGATCTCCACTATATTAATCTGACAGCACGGCAAGGGAGTAATTGAGTGGAAAATGGCAGGGATCCTGCAGCTTTCTATATAGATCTGGGCTGATCCAACCAAAGCTCAAAAGACAAGAAAACAGGAGTGTTGGATCTCATTAAAAACCAAATTATAGATCGATACAAAAAGATACCATATGTCAGCAAAGGGTGTAAAGACCAAACTGTATCATCAACCAGGCTGTATGCAGCAGCGGCAGCTCACGATCCCAAAGCAGGCTGCAAAAGACCCACCCTGTGCATCCATAAATGCTGATACTGGCATCTACCACCACCGTTCAGCTCTACATCTGACAGGAGTGGGAAGTAATGCATTTCTAATGGAAATCCTTCAATTTGTTAGTGTATGTAAATGTGCTAGTCCTTGTCAAACTTGAAGTGAAGATCACACTTTTTAAGCATTTTAAGCAACATTTTTTTTTTCAGAGATAAAAGTTTTGCATAAATAATAGCTGACCATTCATTGAAAGAACTACTGTCAGTGGTAAATGGTTTGTCTCAACCCTCTAACTTCTATCTCTGCTGGACAGGTTGGTTTGTTGAAAAACAGACTTACTTGCTAGAGCACTAGGTGAAAATAAAGACTATAAAAGAAAACAAATGCAGCCACCACATCTAAGAATTGGTAAGCTGAAATACAATAAAATATTTGCTTTTGGGTTTAATACAGCTTTAAACACTTGCCCTCCTGAGGATTTACCCTCCTTCCTGACCAGGCCTTATTTTGCTATTGGGTGCTGAGCTATTTCAACTGCTAATTGCATGGTCATGCAACGCTGTACAAACAAACAAAATTTTTGTTCTTTTTATCACACAAATAGAGCTTTCTGTCGGTGGTATTTTATCACCTCTGGGTTTTTTGTTTTGTTTTGCACTATAAACAAAAAAAGATTGAATTTAAAAAAAAAAAATCAATATTTTCTCATTTCTGTCATAAACAAATATCCAATAAACTCAAATTTCATCATAAATTTAGGCTAAAATGTATTTTGCTACGTCTTTGGTAAAATAAATCCTAATAGGTGTATATTAATTAGTTTGTGTAAGAGTTATAGCATCTACAAATGGTGGTATACAGTATCTCAAAGAAGTGAGTACACCCCTCACATTTTGTGTAAATATTTTATTCTATCTTTTCATGTGACAACACTGAAGAAATGACACTTTGCTACAATGTAAAGTAGTGAGTGTGCAGCTTGTATAACAGTGTAAATTTGCTGTCCCCTCAAAATAACTCAACACACAGCCATTATTATCTAAAACACTGGCAACAAAAGTGTTCCATTATTGGTATCAGTGCGAGGAATAGTACCCCATCAAGGGTGTCAGTGGAAGGAATAGTGCCCCATCCTTGGTGTCAGTATGAGGAATAGTGCCCTATAATTGGCTTCAGTGGGAGGAATAATGCCCCATTATTGGCAACAGTGGAAGGAATAGTGCCCCATCATTGGTGTCAGTGGAAGGAATAGTGTCCATCATTGGTGTCAGTGGAATAGTACCCCATGATTGGTGTCAGTGGGAGGAATAGTGCTCCATCATTGGTGTCAGTAGGAGAAATAGCATCCCATCATTGGTTTTAGTGGAAGGAATAATGCCCCATTATTGTCAGTGGAAGGAATAGTGCCCTTTCATTGGTGTCAGTGAGAGGGATAGTGCCTCATCATTGGTGTCAGTGGGAGGAATTATGCCCCATTACTGTTGTCAGTGGAAGGAATAGTGCCCCATTGTTGGTGTCAGTTGCAGGAACTCACTGTTGCTGATGGTGGGGGGGAATAATGCCCCAAGGGCCGGATAAAAGCAAGCAAAGGGCCACATCCAGCCCCTGGGTCACAGTTTGGAGACCATTGGTATAGATAATAGAATTTACACAGCTTTTACTTTCTCACTGTCTATCCCATTTCTTGATGTGCTAAAGTGCCAGGACAGTAGAAACACCCCCAAATGACCCCTTTTTGGAAAGTAGACACCCTAAGCTATCTGCTGAGAGGAATAATGATTCCATGGAAGATTTATTTTTTTCCACAAGTTTTTGGAAACTGACTATTTTTTTATTACACAAAGTTGTCATTTAAATTATATATTGCTCACACAACCAATGGGTATATGTGGAATTACACACTAAAATACATTCTTCTACAGAGTATGGGGATACCACATGTGTGAGACTTTTTGGGAGCCTACCCACATACAGGAGCCTGAAATCCAATGACCACTTTGAAAGCCTGAAGGTGCATAACTTCTTCATTTCACTTCCTCACTACCTATCACAGTTTCGGAGGCCCTGAAATGCCAGGATAGCACCAAACCCCCCAAATGACCCCTTTTTGGAAAGTAGACACCCCAAGGAGTTTAAAAAGAGGCATGGTGAGTATTTTGCAGATCTCATTTTTTCTCACAAGGTTTTGAAATATAAAAAAGAAAATAAAATGTTTTTGTATTCTTTCTTCATTTTACTAAAACTTGTGGCAACAAACAAGATCTGCAAAATACTCACCATGCTTATAAAATTCCTTGGGATGTCTACTTTCCAAAAAGAGGTCATTTGGGGAGGTTTGGTGCTATCCTGGCATTTTAGGGCCTCCGAAACTAGGATAGGTAGTCAGGAAGTGTAATAAGGAAATAAAACCCTTTAAAAGCCTGAAGGTGCTTATTGGATTTTGGGGTCCTGTTCTTGGCTAGATTGCCAAAAAAAGTCTCTCACATGTGGTAGCCCCATACTCAGGAGCCGTAGCAGAATGTATTTTGGCAAGTAATTCCACATATACCCCCAGTGCCAATTTTGTGTAGAAAAAATATTAATTTTTTTTTTGTCATTTTCCAAAAGCTTGTGGTAAAAATAATAAATTCTTCTATTGACTCAACATGCTCCTCAGCAAATAGTTTGGGGTGTCTACTTTCCAAAAAGGGGTCATTTGGGGGAGTTTGGTGCTATCCTGGCATTTCAGGGCCTCCGAAACTGATAGGTAGTCAGGAAGTGTAATGAGGAAATAAAGCCCTTTAAAAGCCTGAAGGTGCTTACTGGATTTTGGGGTCCTGTACTTGGATAGACTGCCAAAAAGTCTCTCACATGTGGTATCCCCGTACTGAGAAGCAGCAGAATGTATTCTGGAAAGTAAACCACATATACCCCCAGTGACAATTTTGTGTAAAAACAAAAAAAGTTTTTTCTTTTTTGTCATTTTCTAAGAGCTTGAGGTAATAAAAAAAAAAAAAAACTTCTATTGACTCAACATGCCTCTCAGCAAATAGTTTGGGGTGTCTACTTTCAAAAAGGGGGTCATTTGGGGGATGGGGGCATTTTATGCCCAGCATTAGAAGTTTATGCCACACATCACTCACTCTGCTAACCACCTGAAGACCAAGCGTTTTCTGACACTTTTTGCTCACATACAAAAAAAAAAAAAATCAGTATTTTTTGCTAAGAAATTACTTTGAACCAAACATATATATTTTTTAAAGCAGACACCCTAGTGCAGGGTTTCTCAACCAGGATTCCTCCAGGAGGTTGCCAGGGGTTCCTTGAGCAATGAGCAATTCTTGCCTCCCAGCTAAGTTCCCACTGACACCATTGATCTTTTCAGCTATCTGTAAGGGGGTAATTCTTCCCAATGGCCACAAGTGTAAGGAGCATTCTTACCTCCGACTATCACACTAATGTATTCTGAATTGCAGATAAAGTCATTTTTAGCAGGGGTTCCCTGAGACCAGAAAGTTGTGTCAAGGGTTCCTCTGCGTTCAAAATGTTGAGAAAGGCTGCCCTAGTGAATAAAATGGAGGGTGCTGCAATTTTTTTATGTCACATAGTACTCACGCAGCAATTTTTCAAGCGCAAATTTTTTGAAAAAAAACCCAACTTTTTTTTAACTTTTTGTATTTCAATGGTTTTTATTAATTTAGAACAATTAACGCAGGAGCAACAAATCACGCCCATGCAGGGGCTATCAATTGCACATAGAGGAACTAGAAATTAGAGAAATCAGTGCTCTAACACCAACAGTGCAAAATATATGCCCACGCAGGGGCCATCAATGGCACTTAAATAACAAAACAGAAATATAACACTGATAACTCAGACTAAAAGGCAGCTATCCACTGCCACACCAAAGCAAACAGAGAAAAAAAAGGGAGGAAAGGAAGGAGAAGAAGTACAAAAGAAAAAAAAAAGATAGCCAAACCAAGAGCTGGGATCCAAGAACGCCAAAGCCGAACAACATCACATCCCCAGGCCTAGCTGGGGGGGGGGGGGGGGGGGGGGGGGGGGGGAGTGTGGGAAAGGTATATTGCAACCACGGCTCCCAAATTTTCAAGAATTTACATTGGGAGTCGTTGCAGCTACTCGACATCCGTTCATTGAGCATCATAGCAGTCATACAGTCCCGCACCCCCTGAAGAGGGACAAATGGGCTCTTCCAGGCCTGAGCAATTGTTCTAGAGGCCGACAAAAACAAATAGGAAGCCAACTTCTGCTGGTGAGCCAAGAGGCCTGGTATGGGACAATGAAGCAGAGCATACCGAGCATCCCGTCATATATAGAGATGGAACAAGGTGAAAAGGAGGCCAAACACACAAGACCAAAAACGAAGCAGCCTCGGGCATGACCACCAGATATGCAATACATCACCACGATGGCCACAACCCTGAAAGCATCGATCACTGAAGGCAGGGCTCGCCTGTGCCAAACAAGCCGGAACCCAATACCAAGGAAACAACACCTTCTAGGCCGCCTCCAGCGTGGTCATATCAAAAGAGCATTTAGCTACAAGCGACCAGGCCCTATTCCAGTCCTCCGGATCCACAACCACTCCCAGGTCACGCTCCCACTGAACGACATGAAAGAGAAGTATGCGACAAGCGCCTATTCAAGGCTGCATAAAGAAGGGAGAGAAGGCCTGGGGCGCCCAGACGCTGTTGGCAAAGTAGTTCAAAGGCAGATTTCTGGTACGGGAAAACAGAAGTGCCCCGCAATGAGAGCAGCCAATGCCGCAATTGAACGTAATGAAAAAATTCCGCCGGAGGGACATCCCGTGACTCCTGAAGAGAATTCCAGGTGGGGAAGGACCAAGAGGTCAAAAAGTGTCGTACTTGTGAAAAACCGTTGGCCACCCACCAAGAAAACGCCCTTGGTTGATCTAAACCCGGTGGAAAGAGTGGGTTGTTAGTAATCGGGAGCAAAGGCAAGAAAGGTGACATTAGGCCACTTGAGTAATGTACCAAGTCCCACACTTGTAAGCCATGGAGCAAAATCAGACTCAGTGCCGTGGGGCGCAGGGCAGGGGGAATCCATAAAAGCTGCAAAATCGCAATAGGGGAACAATTAGGTAATTCCAGCAGGACCCAGAGAGGTATGTCAGAGGAAGCGTGCAACATAGATAGCGGAGCGATATGGCTCGCCTGATAATATTTAGTTACATTGGGAACCCCAAGGCCACCCTGAAGTCTATGGACAAAAAAAGCGTAGTTCTGGAAACTCTGGGGCGTTTATCGGCCCAGATAAAACGCATAATCTTCGCCTGAAGTAACCAAAGGAAATGAGGAGGAACCCGCACTGGGAGGGTGCGAAAATAGTATAACAATTTGGGCAAGATGGTCATTTTCACTGAATTAATCCGTCCTATCCATGACACATGCGGAAATTGCCAAGAATGCATAAGAGAGGACACAGAGCGAAGCAATGGATAATAATTTGCAGCAAACAGTGAGTCATAGGTGGGGGTCAAGCGAATGCCTAGGTATTCAAGAGAAGAAGAAGCCCATTTATAAAAGGGAAGTGGGACTGTAGGTACGAAACCAGATCTGAGGCCAAAGTAATATTAAGCGCGACAGTCTTATTCAAATTGATACAGAGAACTGAAATTAAAGAGAAGCACTCAAGAACCTGTTGCAAATTTGAAAGCATCGTCAGGGGATTAATGAGAGTCAAGAAAGCATCATCTGCAAAAAGATTCAACTTGAACTCCTGTCCCGCATATGGAACCCCCGATACATTACAATCAGTCTGAAGCACCATAGCCAACAGCTCAAGCGCCAGGACAAAGTGCTGGGCACAGGGGGCATCCCTGTCTCGTACCTCACCAAATAGGAAAGGGATCTGAGAAATACCCAGCGTATATATAACGGAAGCCCATGGGGAAGAATACAAGGCTTGAATCCAAGAAAGAATAGAGTCCCCAAAACCCCAGTGAGACAGCACAAACCACAGATATTCCCAGGATAGAGAATCAAAGGCTTTATATATGTCTAAGGACAGTAAGAATCCCGGTATTTTCTGCTGTTGTAGAAAATGTATAAGATGGACCACCTTACGAACGTTATCACCCGCCTGTCTCCCAGGGAAGAAACCCACTTGGTCCCTGTGGATCAGGCTACGCAAATATTTATTGATATGAAAGCTAAGAATCTTGCCCAATATCTTCAGGTCTTCATTAAGAAGAGAAATGGACCGAAAGGTTTGCGGATCCTGCACACCGTTGGTCGTCTTTGGAATCATGGAGATATGAGCTCTAAGCATGTCTGGAGAGGACAATGAGCCCTGTCGTAACTCATTAAAATAGTCAGCCAAGCAGGGTGCTAACAGGGTCGCAAATTTCTTAGAATAGAGGCCGGAAAAGCCGTCTGGACCTGGGGCCGTGGTGGACCGTAGAGATTTAATAGCTTGGCGCACTTCCGGTACGGTGACACCAGCGATGAGGGACTTCTGCGCTGCCTCAGATAGTCCAGGAAGTTGGAGGTCTTGAAAGAATGCCTGTGCCTGAGAAACAGGGAAGGGATCTGGTTTGGCGTAAAGGCGCGAAAGAAAGTCCGCAAAATGAGAGACAATCTGCTGGGGATTAGAAGTACAGCCACCCACGGGAAGTCGCAATCGGATCAGTTTATGGAGTTTCCCCACAGAAATGAGTTTCCTGGCCAGCATCGGACCAAGCTTATTAGCACAGGAATAAAAATTGTATTTGATCCAACGCAGGGCCCGTTCTGCCTCTGAAGAGGCGAGTAGGTCCAACTCTGCCGCCAGGGCGTCCCGAGCGTGTTTATGAGCCATGGATGGGAATGACTTCCAAGGAGCATCCGCAGAGGCCAACAGAGAATGAAGCTCCAAAAGTCGGCACCCCCGTTCCTGCTTCAGAACCGCCGCCAGCTGTATAACCTGACCCCGCACCGTGGCTTTATGCGCCTCCCACAGGGGCACTGCCGAAGAAACAGATCCCGAGTTTTCCGCGAAGTATGTGCGTAAGAAAGATTCTATTTGTTAGCAGGTGACCTGAGTGGTCAATAAAGAATCATTAATGCGCCAGTGAAAGGGGCGTTGTACCAACCCAGAAAGGGCCAGGAGGAGTACCAGGGGATCATGGTCCGACCAGGGCGAGGAGGGAATAGCTATCCGCCTGACCAAAGGAAGCTGCTAGACATACATGAATATATGGTCAATTCTACAAAAACTGCCATGAGGGATGGAATAGAATGTAAAGTCACGCTCAGTTGGGTGAAGTTCCCTCCAAACGTCCGCCAGCCCCGCTGTCCACGTTCATCTGAGCATAGCGCCTATCCAAGGTGGAATCCAAGGTAACATTGGAATCTCCCAAAAGAAGAAGACGACCCTTGGAGTGTCGGGAGACAATGGTGCAAAGATGAGAAAAGAATTTATGTTGAATGCGATTGGGTGCATAGTAAGAAACAAAGGTAACCTCCTGATCCCAGAGGGTGCCCTGCAGAAGCAAGTACCTACCCGTGGGGTCAGCTATATTCCGAGCACAAACGGAAGATTGCGCCTGAAAGCTATTAGTGCACCCCGGTGTTTCTCAGGGGCTGAGGCCCTGTAAAAGGTGGGAAAGTGAGGCGAAAGATGCCGTGGAGTGGAGGACTGAAAAAACCTGGTCTCCTGTAAACATACCACATCAATTTGTTGCAATTTGAGGTGATTAAAAACTTTAGTCTGCTTCTGAGGCGAATTGAAACCTTGAACATTTTGTGAGTATACTTTCAGAAGGGGTGAGGCCATGGTGGTATCAGCACAGCACGCTCAGCAGAAAAAGCATAGGTCGGCCAGCAGATATCACTCCCAATGGCATTCGGACCATGGCATCCCGAAACCCTGCATGAGGATAAAACAAGAAAAACAGAGAAAAAAAGAAAAGGGAAAAAAAAAGGAAACAAGAAATATAAACAGAAGTACAAACGTGTCACGTCAATGGTGGCATGCATCCTCCTACACCTGAAGGATACCGGTTGGGGGAGGCTCTACCACCGGACACATGGCTGCAAATGAAAACATCAAAAACATAAGCCCTCAGGGGGCAAAAAGGCAATAACACAGTAAAACGGGATATCAAAGTAATAAACTAAGAGTCCCAGAAGTGAGCACATACGCAGTAACCTCCCGATAGAAAACCCAGCTAAACTAGGGGGTCAACCCCCACCAGGAGGACGGCTACAGGCCACTGTAGAACCACTACACAGCCCAAGTATTCCCCCACCCACCTCCCAAGAGGGCTAACACCGGATCAGGCCCACCTCGGAGCCCGAGGGAACCGTCACCCCATACCCCAACGGGAACCCGAACAACGGCATCTGTACCCGTGGTAGGCAAAGACAGCAAAAAGCCATAATCCGCAAGTCCAGGAGGAGACCCTCCACCCCTATTCAGTGATGGAACCCAAGGGAACGGGTCGGATCAGGCCTAGCCTGGAATGCTAACAACTGGAAAAGCCCTAAGGGCCAAACTCACAGTCCCATCAGGAAAGTCCAACGGTGAAACAACGCGGGAGATCCAACATACAGTCTCAGCCCGGAGAAGAGCAGGACGGACTCGATCGTTGAGGGTTTTGAGGGAGGGACCTCTTCCTGTTGGACGACCGCTCCCAGAGGTGACCCAGTGGAAGCGGCCTTGCTGGGGATCCACTTGTGTGAGCCGGGCTCTGAGCAGCGGCCTCTGGCAGGAGAAGGTACAAAGATTCCAGGAGAGAATGGGCCTCCTCCAGCATAACAACAGAGTGACTGCGGCCCTGGCAGTTGAAGGTGAGGTGGAACGGAAAGCCCCAAGCAAATTTAATTCTGTGGTTCACACAGGATCGAAGTGAAGGGATGCAACTGACTTCACTTCTGCAGAGTGGTCTGGGAGAGGTCCGCGAAGAGATGGTAGCAATGTCCCTGGAATCTGAGGTTTGGTTTGTTTCTGGCCGCCAGGAGGATGGTTTCTTTAGTGCGGTAGAAAGTAAACTTGATGATGATGTCCCTCGGGGGCCCATCCGGTCGTCTGGGGCCCAATACACGATGAATGCAGTCAAATTCAAGCCGGTCGATGGGAATGGCGGGCGTCAGCTCCAGAAACAGCAGCAGTAGCGGTGGAGATGAGATCTGTGACCGTTTCAGGTATACCCCTTAACCGCAGATTGACGCGGTGGGAATGGTTCTCAAAATCTTCAAGTCGGAGCAGTGCATCTGCTAATTCTTTCTTGAGGTCACACAAGTCCTGCTCGTGACTTTTAATGACCGTGGCCGCAGCATCCATTTTATCCTCAAGATCATTGCCCAACGCTCGAATTTGATGCGAAAATCGGTCGGCGAGCTTGGAGGTAGCAGAGGACATTTCCGACTGCAGCATCGTCTTGAAACGGTGCAGAAGCTCAGCATCCCTCAGACCTGGAGGGGAAGACCGCAGGGATGCTTCTGATGCCAGGTCATCTTCAGCCCTGGGATCCGGCCCACCCGCGGGTAGCGGTGGTGGGGGACCCGAAATCAAGGCTGGGGCTTCAATTACGGCCTCCAGCAGAAGATGCGATCCTGCGGCCGGGGCTCTGGAACTCTCCGGCAGCAGGCAAAAAATCGAGGCCGCGGCTTCACCCTCGATCTCCGGCGGGTAGGCCGCAAAATTTTAAATGGTCTGCCAGGCGCTGGAAGCGCAGGAGGTGGCTGATTTTTCCCCCCATCAGGGCACCAGGGGGCCAGGAGAGATTGGAGGGAAGGCCATAAACCCCCCCATCCCCCGAGAGCTAAAAATCAGATGTGCCGGTGGTCGAACAGCCGGGTTTAAAAAGCAGCCATTCTTCAGGCTGCTCACGAGTGCCCCCCCACCTTTTTTTTTTTTTTGTACTTTTAATGCACAAACACAATACACTATATTGGCCAATAATCTTGTAAAATATAGAAGATGATGGTATGCCGAGTAAATAGATACCAAACATGACATGCTTTAAAACTGTGCATGCCCCATGCAATGGCAACAAACTACATACCTTATTTTCCGGCGTATAAGACAACTTTTTACCCCTTGAAAATCCTCTCAAAAGTCGGGGGTCGTCTTTTACGCCGGTATACGGCATACTGACACTTTGTAGGGGGGTGGCGCGGTGCCGCCGCCACCGCCCCCCCCCCTCCATCGGAAGGGACACCAAGTACAGGGGTGGGCAGGGGCTGCTGTTTCTTACCTGGATCCGGTCCCACGACGATCCGGTCCAGGAAACACAGCTGCTCCTTCAGTTCGGCCACTGGATGTTCGCGCGGCTGCTTGGCTCCGCCTCCTCACCGGTGATTGGCCGCCAGAACTGTAGCTCAAGAAAGGCACACAGGCGGCCAATCACCGGTGAGGGAGCGGAGCCGAGCGGCCCCGCGAAAATCGAGTGAAGGAGCGGCCGGTAAGTGTGTAGTGTAGAGGTGCTGCTGCAACCACATATGCAGGCTGCAGCAGCACCATACTAGAACATCGGTCAGCAAGTGTAATTGGTGTCAGTGGGAGGAATAGTGCCCCATCATTGGTGTCACTGATACTAATGATGGGGCATTATTCCTCCCACTGACACCAATGATGGGGCACGATTCGTCGCTCTGACACCAATGATGGGGCACTATTCCTTCCACTGACACCAATGATGGGGCACTATTCCTCCCACTGACACCGATGATGGGGCACTATTCCTCCCACTGGTGTGCATTGGAAGAGGATAGTCTTATACGGCGAGTATAGCCCAAACACTACATTTTAGCAGGAAAAGTAGGGGGTCGTCTTATACGCCCAGTCGTCTTATACGCCCAGTCGTCTTATACGCCGGAAAATATGGTACATTTTTAATATCCATAGGCAATGCTTTAAAAGCCTTTACAAGTTATTTTAGGTATACAGAAGAGGTCTGGTGCTAGAATTACTGCCCTTGATCTAACATCGTGGTGATACATCATATGCATGGTGCAACCGTTGTTTACATAGCAGCACAGGGTCAAGGTTCGCGATGGTGCTTTTTGTTATTTTTTTTAGTTATGTTGATTTTTTTTTTTATTATTTTTACACTGTCCCTTTCATTTTGTTTTTTTGATCACTTTTATTGCTATTACTGCAATGGGCATTGACAGATATTCTTTTTTGAAAAATCTATTAGACTCTAGATATCTCCTCTGCCCTTACATTATCTAATCTCACCAAGATCGGTGTGATCAGATGCTTTCCCAATTTACAAATGGCACTGTTTATATTCTGCGAAACTGAAGTGATGAAATGCTTGTAGCTTCTGCTTTCTTAAGACTTTAGAGATGATTGGTGCCATTCCAGTCTCCAATCAGCTCTATGGTCAGCTGGCAGAAACACCGGCTGCATTCTCAGGATCCCCCGATGGTATGGGACTGCCCGAGAAGACCATGAAAGGCAGCAGGGGAATCTTCTCCTGCTGCTTGTAACAGCAAATTAGCTTGTGCAGTTAATTAGCCACTAGGATTGCTGTTACATGAAAGCCGATCGCTGGTTGAAAAAAAATGATACGAAGATGATGCCTGCAGCTGCAGGCATCATCCTGGTATAACCACTCAAAGTCCTGTGATGTACCAGTACGTCGCTGGTCCTTGTTGGGTATATATGCCATGCTCTTTTTTTTTTTTTTTTTTTCTATGCAGCTGTGGGCTGAACATAACAGATTCCTCTATTCACTTCAGTCGATGTTGATGAAGAAATCTCTGCCCCCAATTTTTTTCTTTTAAATATAAACCAAAGCATAGGGGCCATCCACCCACTGGCCACTCCAGGCGCCCAAGCTTCAACATATATGCTCTTTTTTAACTGCGGATGAAAAATCTCATACAACAGCACTGCTAACATTTACTTATATATATTCTGAGAGCAAGACTCTGTTGCTGTCAGAATAAACAGGTTGGTACTGCAGCTAAATGGCATTCCTGCAAAGAAAACAGCAATGGTTAACAATAAAACAGTACCTCAATAAAACAACTTTATTAAAATACGTGCCAAAAAATATTATAAAATATAAATGGCGAAGCATAGGGGCCATCAACCCACTGGCCACCACAGGCCCCCATGCTTCGGCACATATGCTCTTTTTTTAGCTGCAGATGAAAAACCTCATTCAACAGCACTGCACACAATTACTTATATACAGGTGAAACTCGAAAAATTAGAATGTCGTGCAAAAGTTCCTTTATTTCAGTAATGCAACTTAAAAGGTGAAACTATTATATGAGATAGACTCATTACATGCAAAGCAAGATAGTTCAAGCCGTGATTTGTCACAATTGTGATGATTATGGCTTACAGCTCATGAAAACCCCCAATCCACAATCTCAGAAAATTAGAATATTACATGCAATCAAAAAAAGGATTGTACATAGAACAATATCGGACCTCTGAAAAGTATAAGCATGCATATGTACTCAGTACTTGGTTTGGGCCCCTTTTGCAGCAATTACTGCCTCAATGCGGCATGGCATGGAAGCTATCAGCCTGTGGCACTGCTGAGGTGTTATGAAAGACCAGGATGCTTCAATAGCGGCCTTCAGCTCTTCTGCATTGTTCGGTCTCATGTCTCATCTTTCTCTTGGCAATGCCCCATAGTTTCTCTGTGGGGTTCAGGTCAGGCGAGTTTGCTGGCCAATCAAGTACAGTCATCCCACGGTCATTGAACCAGGTTTTGGTGCTTTTGGCAGCGTGAGCAGGTGCCAAGTCCTGCTGGAAAATGAAGTCACCATCCCCATAAAGCTCGTCTGCAGAAGGAAGCATGAAGTGCTCCAAAATCTCCTGGTAGACGGCTGCGTTGACCCTGGACATAATAAAGCACAGTGGACCAACACCAGCAGATGACATGGCTCCCCAAGTCAACACAGACTGTGGAAACTTCACACTGGACTTCAAGCATCTTGCAGTGTGTGCCTCTCCATTCTTCCTTCATACTCTGGGTCCTTGGTTTCCAAATGAGATGCAAAAGTTGCTCTCATCAGAAAAGAGGACTTTGGACCACTGAGCAACAGACCAGGTCTGTTTTTCTTTAGCCCAGGTAAGACACTTCTGACATTGTTTGTTCTTCAGGAGCGGCTTGACAAGAGGAATTTGACATTTGAAGCCCATGTCCAGGATCAGTCTGTGTGTGGTGGCTCTCACTGCACTGACTCCAGCCTCAGCCCACTCCTTGTGAAAGTCCCCAACACTTTTGAATGGCCTTTTCCTGACAATCCTCTCCAGGCTGCAGTCATCCCTGCTGCTTGTGCACCTTTTTCTTCCACACTTTTCCCTTCCACATAACTTTCTATTAATGTGCTTTGATACAGCACTTTGGGAACATCCAACTTCTTTTGCAATTACCTTTTGAGGCTTTCCCTCCTTATGGAGGGTGTCAGTGATGGTTTTCTGCACAACTGTCAGGTCAGCAGTTTTTTCCATGATTGTGATTCCTACTGAACCAGACAGAGACCATTTAAAGGCTCAGGAACCCTTTGCAGGTGTTATGGCTTAATTAGCTGATTAGAGTGGGACACTTTGAGCCTAGAATATTGCACCTTTTCACAATATTCAAATTTTCTGAGATTAGGGATTTGGGGTTTTCATGAGCTGTAAGCCATAATCATCACAATTATGACAAATCGCGGCCTGAACTATCTTGCTTTGCATGTAATGAGTCTATCTCATATATTAGTTTCACCTTTTAAGTTGCATTGCTGAAATAAATGAACTTTTGCACGATATTCTAATTTTTCTAGTTTCACCTGTATATTCTGAGAGCAAGACTCTGTTGCTGTCAGAATAAACAGGTCGGTGCTGCAGCTGAATGGTATTCCTGCAAAGAAAACAGCAATGGTTAATCAAACCGGAACAGTAACTTGACAACAAAGAAAACTACAATGATTTTTGGTTTTTATTTTATTTTTTTTTTTTTTTAACTTGAACTTAGGGTCTCTCAAAATTCGATAGCCAGTTTCCTGACTACCTAACCTCTTACAAGACCCTGTGCAAATATCTGTCCCTGAACTGTGCCATGCTGTACCCTATACGAATAGTCCACTAGTGTGTGGTAGCGACAGAAGCAGTCCTTGAGACAGAGACCAGGTTGGCCAGGACAGGAGTGACAAAAAAAAAAAAAAAAAAATGGGTGTCAGGCCTAATTCCATGTCTGCTACAGACACTTTTTGGGGTGTCCTTTGGGATGGGGTACCAGGAACAGTATAGGGAAAATGCCTCTGGGGGTTTGGGCCATAGCACCTTCTGGATACAAAAGGGCTGGGATCTCTTCCTGGAGTTTTAGGAAAGATCCTCTACGTCCAGTTGCTTTGTAAAGCACAAAAATATTATATAGAGCCAACTGAAATAAACAGACACGTTTTTGTACCAGCGTCTGGCATTTTGGGAAAATAAGTACGGCTTCATCATCTGGTCGTTGAAGTCCACCCCTCCCATGTTAAGGGTATAGTCGTGGACACATAGGGGCTTCTCAGCAACACCAGCTGCCGTGTCAATTTGGATGGACATGTCTGCGTGAATGAAAGACAGGCTGAAAATATCCAGTTTGTCCTTCCACTTCACTGCGAGCAATTCCTCATCTCTCAAGCAAGCTTTTTCCTAATTTCTAAGATGGGTATTTACAAGCTATTGGGGTAAGCCCTAGCGATTAGGTCACACGGCCCCAATTCCAAGATTGTACAAATGTCTAAATAGTGGCATGCTTGAATTAAAATCATCCACGTATAAGTGGTACCCATGCAGAAAAAGGATGACACCAAGTCCCAAACTATCTTGCCACAGCTCCCCATGTAGTTTGGTTATCTGGGAGGCTCCATGTAACTATTTTTTCCCTCTGAAATTTATATGTTTAGGCCGTTGCACTCTCACAGGTCTTCTACATCTTGACTCCATATCTGGCAAGCTTGCTGAGGAGAAATTGTTTGAATGCAAGGCGGACAGAAAAACTAATGAGGGGCTCAACACAGATGTTTTTCTGGGGAGTATAGACATCTGCAAATATTTGGTTAAGGTGATTTACGAGCGGCCGAATTTTGTGTAGCCGGTCAAATTCAGGGTCACCCCGAGGACGACAGAAGTGTGTTGTCATTGAAATGCATAAAAACGCATTATATTCTCATGTCTTTGCCTGACCATGGCAGCAGGGAACACGGGTATATGATGAATCGGGTCTGTGGACCAATACAACTGCAATTTTTTTTTTTTTTAGTAATGCCTATGTTGAGGGTTAGGTCCAAAAAAACGTTAAATTTGGAAACCGTAATAGGTTTCCATGCAAATGGTCTTTCAAGGTTTGAATTTGGGTTGGCAGCGATAAACTGTTGTGCATATAAACACAATGCACAATCAATGCATACAGATCTTCTGTGAAAAACCGCTCCAAAAAAATCAAGGGGAGTAGTTCAATTTGCTGTTTCCACCTGAATTCCGGGTTGGGTGCTGCAGAATTTGTGGGCTGCCAATCAGGATTTGCAAGCACATCCGGAAGGACACTAGGGGCTCTAAGGGCCTGTGTGTGAATTCTTGGTGGCTGCGGGACACTACTTGTGCTAGCTACCGCACCAGCTTGTACTGCACTTATGGGACTCGCCACGTCATCAAGTAATACTGCAGTGCTGGTATATATAAGACCAGGATGTACTAGGCCGTTGGTGCTCGCCAGTTCACCAAAAGGTAAAGCAGCACTAGTACTGGCACTCTGCTACATATGAGAATCATCATGCAATTGTAACATCTCAGCAACCTGGGAACAGGGTCGGGTACGCCTGACCTTAGCAGGAACCTCTTCTCCATTGTCTGAACTATCTGTCAGGGTGCCGCTGCTGTCTACAGGTTTGTATTCTAAGGCAGATTCTGTCAGTGAAGTTTCCCCTTTGCTCTCATCTGACACGCTCAGAATCCTGTAGGCATCTTCACTAGTGTACCTTTCGTTGGACATTTTGGCCACTAAATTTATAGGTACCTAGTGCGACTCAGGAAAAAGAGCACCTGGCTGCCAGGGACTGCTTGAACTGCTACCAAAAAAAAAAAAAAAAATTTACCTGCAAGTGCTAAAACAGAAATCAGGCCTGATTCTGCGAACACTGTGGTTTTGTGTGCAATGTACCAAGTGACAGTGACCTACTGACACTGCACTTGCTGAGGGAGAGGGGGCTAAATGCAGGTGCTGGGGCTGATCCCGCTAACACTGCGTTTTTGGGGACACTATACTAATGTGAATGCTGGTATAGTGCCGATTTGATCAAAGATATTGATACGTTCAGACACTATAACAGCAATGGAGGTTTATTGTGTGAGCGTGTTCCTGGCAATCAAGGGGTTAAATGTGATGACTGATGTAGCGACAGGCAATCTGACGCTATCTGGAAGGGACGCTAACGCTATATGAAGCCGCTGGTGACAAGAATACTGTGATCAGTAAAACAATGGTACACGGTACCAATGACACTGGTGACAGGGCAGTGAAGGGGTGCTTGAAAGCGGTGGCATGAATCACATATATATATATATATATATATATATATATATATATACACACACACACACACACACACACACACACACACACACACACACACAGTCAGGTCCAAAAAATATTGGGACATCGACACAATTTTAACATTTTTGGCTCTATACACCACCACAATGGATTTGAAATGAAATGAACAAGATGTGCTTTAACTTCAGACTGTCAGCTTTATTTTGAGGGTATTTACATCCAAATCAGGTGATTGGTGTAGGAATTACAACAGTTTGCATATGTGCCTCCCACTTGTTAAGGGACCAAAAGTAATGTGACAGAATAATGATCATAAATCAAACTTTTACTTTTTAATACTTGGTTGCAAATCCTTTGCAGTCAATTACAGCCTGAAGTCTGGAACGCATAGACATCACCAGACACTGGGTTTCATCCCTGGTGATGCTCTGCCAGGCCTCTACTGCAACTGTCTTCAGTTCCTGCTTCTTCTTGGGGCATTTTCCCTTCAGTTTTGTCTTCAGCAAGTGAAATGCATGCTCAATCGGATTCAGGTCAGGTGATTGACTTGGCCATTGCATAACATTCCACTTCTTTCCCTTAAAAAACTCTTTGGTTGCGTTTGCAGTCTGCTTTGGGTCATTGTCCATCTGCACTGTGAAGCGGCGTCCAATGAGTTCTGAAGCATTTGGCTGAATATGAGCAGATAATATTGCCCGAAACACTTCAGAATTCATCCTGCTGCTTTTGTCAGCAGTCACATCATCAATAAATACAAGAACCAGTTCCATTGGCAGCCATACATGCCCACGCCATGACACTACCACCACCATGCTTCACTGATGAGGTGGTATGCTTAGGATCATGAGCAGTTCCTTTCCTTCTCCATACTCTTCTCTTCCCATCACTCTGGTACAAGTTGATCTTGGTCTCATCTGTCCATAGGATGTTGTTCCAGAACTGTTAAGGCTTTTTTAGATGTCGTTTGGCAAACTCTAATCTGGCCTTCCTGTTTTAGTGGCTCACCAATGGTTTACATCTTGTGGTGAACCCTCTGTATTCACTCTGGTGAAGTATTCTCTTGATTGTTGACTTTGACACCCATACACCTACCTCCTGGAGAGTGTCCTTGATCTGGCTGTCAGGGAGCGAGGAGCCAGACACACAAGGAGGTGCAATTAAAGGTAGGTTTATTGTACAAAAACAAGAAAGTCTATGCAAGTCCACCAGCAACAGCGGATGATTTGGTAGGACAGAAGCCAGGAAGGATGATCGCCAGAGCCGGGGTCAGAAGCCAGGAAGGATGGTCGCCAGTTAAAGCACATCTCGTTCGTTTCATTTCAAATCCATTGTGGTGGTGTATAGAGCCAAAAATGTTAGAATTGTGTCGATGTCCCAATATTTATGGACCTGACTAATTATATATATATATATATATATATATATATATATATATATATATATATATATACACACACACACACACAGTTGTGTTCAAAATAATAGCAGTCAGACATCACTAACCTGATCAAGCAGTTTTTGGTAGAAATGATATTTCTACATGGCAAATAATTTACTAGCAGGTGTAGTAGAGTAATAGAAATCCAACAGACCCAACAGTCATGACATGCTGCTGATTCTGTGTAATTGAATCACTAATTGAACAGGGCGTGGTCAAAATAATAGCAGTGTAGAGTTCTATTAGGTCATTCATTCTTTGAAAAGCAGGTGGCAGTTATTGCACTTATTTAACCACTTGCCCTCAGCCTACTGTTTTTAAACAGCAGGACGGTGTCACTCTAGGGGCGGGTTGCCGTTCATAAACGGCACCCGCATTTTTTAGTTGTGCGCGCTCCCTCGGAGCGTGCAGCACCACAATCCGGTGCCCACTGTGTCCTCCGGACACAGTGGAACACCGATTGTTGGACGTGACCTCTGTGTGAGGTCCCAATCATGTGATCACTGATTGGCCAATCAGTGATCATATGCAGAGTAGTAAGCAATATGTCACTTGTGACATCATTGCTTACGTGTGAAATCTGTGAATGATCACAGAGGTCACATGGACAAGGCTATTCACAACAGCCTTGTACCATGTGACAAGCTGTGACCAATCACAGCTCACTCAGTAGTTCTCAATGGCTGTAAGAATGTTTAAAAATTATAATTTTTGGTTATAAACTAATTTATAAATTATAAACTAATTTGTGTTATTTTTTTTTACTAAAAAGATAACAGAATAAATTTTGGCCAAGATTTATGATGAAATATTATTTATTTGCAAAATTTTATAAGAAACTTTTAAAATTTTTTGGACATTTTCATTTAAATAGCAAAAAAAATTAAAATCCCAGGGGTGAATAAATACCACTAAAATAAAGCTTTATCTGTCTCAAAAAAATGCTAAAAAATTCATATAGGTACAGTGTTGCATGACCGCGCAATTGTCATTCAAAGTGTGATAATGCTGAAAGCTGAAAATTGGCCCGGACAGGAAGTGATTAAGGAAGGAATGCAGCAAATGTTGTACATGCTGGTTACAGTGCATTTCTCTCTGAAATTCTGAGGAAAATGGGTCGTTCCAGACATTGTTCAGAACAATGATAGGCTGCTCAGCTAAAATGAAAGCAAATGCTTTAAAATGGCAACAAAACCTGAAAGACGTGGAAGAAAGCGAAAAACTACCATTTGAATGGATAGAAGAATAGCCAAAATGGCAAGGACTCAGCCAACAATCAGCTCCAGGAAGATCAAAGAAGGTCTAAAGTTACCTGTGAGTACTGTTACAATTAGAAGACGCCTATGTGAAGCCAAGCTATCTGCAAGAAGCCCCCGCAAAGTCCCACTGTTGAAAAAAAGACGTGCTAAAGAGGTTACAATTTTCCAAAGCATCATGATATGGGGATGTTTCTCATACTACGGTGTTGGGCCTATTTATCGCATACCAGGGATCATGGATTAGTTTGAATACATCAGAATACTTGAAGAGGTCATGCTGCCTTATGCTGAAGAGGAAATGCCCTTGAAATGGGTGTTCCAACAAGACAACAACCCCAAACACCAGTAAACGTGCAACATCTTGGTTCCAGACCAACAAGATAGACGTTATGGAGTGGCCAGCCCAATCCCCGGATCTTAATCCAATAGAAAACTTGTGGGGTGACATCAAAAATGCAGTTTCTGAGGCAAAACCAAGAAATAGAGAAGAATTGTGGAATGTAGTCCAATCATCCTGGGCTGGAATACCTGTTCACAGGTGCCAGAAGTTGGTTGACTCCATGCAACACAGATGTACAGCAGTTCTCAGAAACAGTGCTTATACAACCAAATATTAATTATTAGTAATTCAAATGAAAGCAAAATCTTCAAACATTTTTCAGTTTATATAGTGAATGTTTGAGTTTGTAAAGAAGAATACAAAACACTTTTTTTTTTTTGAACAGTCTAATCACTTTTCTTCAAACAACACAAATTTGATATATTTTTCTTCATGTTTTTATTTGGAATAGAATGTGTAGTGTTCCCAATGCGTTTGTGTGTATGGAAATAAAAGCTATTAGAAGGATTTTGAGCTTTATTCATTTTTTTCAACACACTGCTATTATTTTGAACACAACTGTGTGTGTGTAAATATATCTATCTATCTATCTATATATATATATCTATATACAGTCAGGCCATAAATATTGGGACATCGACACAATTCTAACATTTTTGCCTCTATACACCACCACAATGTATTTGAAATGAAACGAACAAGATGTGCTTTAACTGCAGACTGTCAGCTTTAATTTGAGGGTATTTACATCCAAATCAGGTGAACGGTGTAGGAATTACAACAGTTTGCATATGTGCCTCCCACTTGTTAAGGGACCAAAAGTAATGGGACAATTGGCTTTTCAGCTGTTCCATGGCCAGGTTTGTGTTATTCCCTCATTATCCCAATTACAATTAGCAGATAAAAGGTCCAGAGTTCATTTCAAGTGTGCTATTTGCATTTGGAATCTGTTGCTGTCAACTTTCAAGATGAGCTCCAAAGAGCTGTCACTATCAGTGAAGCAAACCATCATTAGGCTGAAAAAAGAAAACAAACCCATCAGAGAGACAACAAAAACATTAGGTGTGGCCAAAACAACTGTTTGGAACATTCTTAAAAAGAAGGAACGCACCGGTGAGCTCAGCAACACCAAAAGACCCAGAAGACCACGGAAAACAACTGTGGTAGATGACCGAAGAATTCTTTCCCTGGTGAAGAAAACACCCTTCACAACAGTTGGCCAGATCAAGAACACTCTCCAGGAGGTAGGTGTATGTGTGTCAAAGTCACCAATCAAGAGAAGACTTCACCAGAGTGAATACAGAGGGTTCACCACAAGATGTAAAGCATTGGTGAGCCTCAAAAACAGGAAGGCCAGATTAGAGTTTGCCAAACGACATCTAAAAAAGCCATCACAGTTCTGGAACAACATCCTATGGGCAGATGAGACCAAGATCAACTTGTACCAGAGTGATGGGAAGAGAAGAGTATGGAGAAGGAAAGGAACTGCTCATGATCCTAAGCATACACCTCATCAGTGAAGCATGGTGGTGGTAGTGTCATGGCGTGGGCATGTATGGCTGCCAATGGAACTGGTTCTCTTGTATTTATTGATGATGTGACTGCTGACAAAAGCAGCAGGATGAATTCTGAAGTGTTTCGGCAATATTATCTGCTCATATTCAGCCAAATGCTTCACAACTCATTGGACGCCGCTTCACAGTGCAGATGGACAATGACCCAAAGCATACTGCAAAAGCAACCAAAGAGTTTTTTAAGGGAAAGAAGTGGAATGTTATGCAATGGCCAAGTCAATCACCTGACCTGAATCCGATTGAGCATGCATTTCACTTGCTGAAGACAAAACTGAAGGGAAAATGCCCCAAGAAGAAGCAGGAACTGAAGACAGTTGCAGTAGAGGCCTGGCAGAGCATCACCAGGGACGAAACCCAGCATCTGGTGATGTCTATGCGTTCCAGACTTCAGGCTGTAATTGACTGCAAAGGATTTGCAACCAAGTATTAAAAAGTGAAAGTTTGATTTATGATTATTATTCTGTCCCATTACTTTTGGTCCCTTAACAAGTGGGAGGCACATATGCAAACTGTTGTAATTCCTACACCGTTCACCTGATTTGGATGTAAATACCCTCAAATTAAAGCTGACAGTCTGCAGTTAAAGCACATCTTGCTCGTTTCATTTCAAATCCATTGTGGTGGTGTATAGAGCCAAAAATGTTAGAATTGCGTTGATGTCCCAATATTTATGGACCTGACTGTATATATATATATATATATATATATATATATATATACACATACATATATATACACACACACACACACACACACACACACACACACATATACATACATATATACACACACGTGATTTTGCGCACCCGTGCTGCCCTGTAGCAGTATTTCTGCTATAGGGCGGACAGGAAGCGGTTAAGAGCATCTCAAACTTCCTATTTGCAGAATCTTTAAATGAACGAACATCTCCAATTGGCACAGTGAGAGGTTTATCTAAAACTGAGGTGGCAGGGTCTACTACCATTTGGTAACTTTTTCCACTGGATAGAGCTTGCCAATGATTTTCGGAGAGGTGGAAATCTTTTCTAGGTTTACCCAATCATCATAAATTGCTTATTCTATTTGTTCATGAATGGGAAATGTCTTTATAGATTTAGCTGTTGTCTTTGTACCCAAACAGGCAAGGTGAGATTTAGGGATGTCGCATAAAGCTGCAACATCAGGTGCATAGGTGCCTAGGGGTGAAAAATCTTCCATGGACTTCTCTAACACCACCACTTCCATCTTCCTCCTTTAAGGTGGGTATATCGGTATCCAACTCAGGTAGAGACAGTGGAGCTGGAGAAGTAGCCAGGTGTTTTTGAGCCCTGGATAGTCATGGCTGTATTAAAGCCATTCATTGGCCTAGGATTTGTTTTCTTAGTTGCAGAAAAGTGTCTGCTTTCATCAGGTAGGCGACTTGTGTGTAGCTGATTGTAGCTCTTGGCTCTATCTCAAGCAGAGTCCTGTATTACAATGGGGTCCTTCTCCAGTGCAAGAAATTTGACAGAGCAAATGTTTTCCAAATATAGGACCTGAAGAGAGACTCCAGTTCCTCATCCAGAGGATCTGTAGGAGAGGAGATTCATCCCCTAGAATGGCAGTAGCCAGGTTAAGACATAAAATTTGTGGATCTAGTCCTTTGCAAAAGGAAAAGGCGGCAGAAAAATGTTTTTGAGGAAGATGTGGCTTTACTTGGGTGTTTCCAATGTAATTTTTTTCACTTCTGCAATATCTAATGAACGGCTTACATTATATACCATAAAGACTCTCCCACATCCTCTTGCTTTTTCTGCCTTTTCACTTTGGAGAGCATACAAAATCGAAAGAGGGAAACTAACTATGAGACACTAAACACACATGGTCTGTCTGATATCTGTAAGTAATAAAATAAACATATTGTTAATTATATTAGCAGCACCAATATCAATGTTTTTCATGTTTATCACATCCACTCTTCAGCAGTCGGAAACCATGCATGCTTTAGGCAAAATAGCTAGTGTGCTTCTCTAATCACAAAAGACCTTCAGTAAAGCAAAAGGTCACCACCTAGCTGATAAAAAAAATATGAAGTCACATTATTTAGATTTTTTTGTTTTACATACATTTTATACACAATGGGGTTTTGGAGTTATAGTAGGAGTTATAGTAGGACATGAACAGCTTATGTAGTGTCTTCCCTTAGCAAGCCCAGAAAAAAGAAATGTAGTTAAAGTGTTGCTAAACCCACAACAGCAAAATCAGTCTGTATAAGAAATAAAGCATGCTGGTTATACTCACTGTGGAACCTAAGATTTAATCCTCTGCATTGTGTGAAAAGGCTGTTTGATCTCTCTGCCCCTCCTCTTGTTGAAATGTCCACGCTGATAAGACAGACTGAACCCGTAGCCCTTCTGCACATGCTCAGTTTAGTGTGTATTGCTAGAGAGGTTTTTTTTTTCCCTTGGGAGAGTGCATGTGATCATCACAGGGCCCATCAGCACTGTCCAGACAGAGGTCAAGGGCTCTGCATCCTCCTGGAGCAGAAAGAAAACTCCTACAAGCATTAACCAGTGCTCAGTTGAAGTCACAAGACTGCTCTTACTGCTGATGAGAAATGGTATTTAGCAGTTTATATTTACAAAAATAATTGCACTTCCATGTGTGTACTGTGGGAGACCAGATATAGTGAATGCAGGGTCCTGGGTTTAGTAATACTTTAATGTACATTTGTGTTATATATGGTTTAACACATGAAACCATTTTAGCTTGGTCAGCGACAAGACATTTAGCACAGTGGCTAAATGGTTAGCACTTTCACCTGGCAGTACTAGGATTGTTGGCTTGAATCCCAGCCATGGCACCACCTGCCTGGAGTTTGCATGTTCTCCCTGTGCCTGCGTGGGTTTCCTCCAGGTACTCAGTTTTCCTCCCACACTTCATATATGTAGGTGAATTGGCTCCTGTCTAAATTGTCCCTAGTATGTGTATGTATAAATTTAAGTTAGGGACCTTAGAATGTACACTCCTTAAGGGTTAGGGCAGCAATGGGCAAACTACGGCCCGGCGGACCGTATACGGCCCGGTGGACCTTTTAATCCGGCCCGCGGAGCGTGGCAAACATCGGCTGTCAGAATGTGTGTAGGCGGGGCAGCGTGAGGAACGTGAAGGGAGCTAGGCTCCTCTCACAGTCCGCCCTGAAGACCGGAACGGCACGGGAACACGGCGAGAGGAACGCGCGGAGCAAAGGTAAGTGAATTGACACAGGGGGGACTTGGCTTACTACTTGGGGGGGAATAGTACTGTGGTGGATGATATATATGAGGGATGAATTAATATGGGGGATGAATTACTATATGGGGGATGAATTACTATGCTTACTATGGGGGAATATTACTATACTTACTATGGATGACACATACACATCATTCATCTACTCTTGGTCTGGCCCCCGGGTCCAATATATGAACCCATTGCGGCCCTCAAGTCAAAAAGTTTGCCCACCCCTGGGTTAGGGAGTGATGTGAATTTACAATACATATGTAAAGCGCTGCGTAAATTGACGGCGCTATACAAGTACCCGTAATAAATAAAAATAAATGTTTTCCAACCTTGCCAGTAGCCACACTGGTGTTTAAGTCCAGCCAAAATAGTTTTTTTCTTCGTTTTGGAAAGTAACCCAGCTGAAGGCAGAAGCTGCATTGCTGAATCAGGCAATACGTTTGTCACCTGTCTTGCTGTGCAGTGTAGCAAAGTGTGCAAATCTCAAGCTGAACAGAATTGCAATAATCTTTCAGCCAGTAACGCAGTAAATACACATTTCAGTTGCGTATTTAGGTGCATGCTTGCCTGTAGTTGTGCTTTACCAAGAAGTATAAGTATACGTAAGTATAGGAAATGACTGGTTCTGTGTATTTATTTGTAAATGCATCTTCCAAAGACTAAACAAACCAGTCTCCCAGCTGAACTGAAATGCAACGCACCTATTATTTGAGGACCACAAAAAGGAAAACATACGCATTGCTTATTATGTAGGGATTTATTTTAAAAATACTCTCATCAACCACCTAGCATCACTAACAAAACGTGTCTGTAATATATGACAATGCCCTGTCAGGGTCTCAGAAATCTCATATTTAGCTTTGAAAATGTCAGAGCAAGTAGATTTGTGAAAATATCACATTCACCTGGCAAGCCAAGTGAACGGATTTCCTTCCATGCTGGCTTGTTCTTCTGCACATAGGGCCAAGGTTAGCCATTTAATTACATGTGTATCTGACTGTATGCATATATGTATGTACATCATAATATACTATACAAATATACATACATCTATATTTATATAAATATACACCAGTACTCGGTGACAGGGCTGCATAAATAAGCATACAAAATGGTGTAAATGTTTATATATTTTTTTTTTTTTTTTTAGCAAAATGGAACTAGTTGCTTCGGAATATTCCTTCTGCAGTAGAAAGCAAAGTAACATCTCGGTAACTTAAAAACGGTCAAGTTCAAAAACTAGTCTCTTGTTTAGACTGGTAGTGTAACCAAGCAGCATTAGGCTTTTCTTTTCTTTATAATATGGTATACACAGCTGCACTAGTGTAAACAAGCAGTGCAAATTGCAATGGATAGCTGTCAACTATGGTTGGCTAAACAGGTCTCTCGCTACCAGCGATCTGACAGTACAACCACAGCACTGCAAGTCTCACTTCAATGTCAGCCGTCATTATATTGGACTTCATCCACCACATCAATGATCCGGACATCAGCTTAGAAACCAACCATCCAATTCTGTGTTAGCTTCAATATTTCAGTTCCTATAAATTAAAACAACTGCTAGGAGGAGAGGGGAGACCATAGAGAAAAAACTGCAAAGCTAATAGATCAGAGGAAAAATAAGGCGTGGAATAAAAGATTATTAGGATTTCCTAACGAGCCAAAACAAAAACAAGTAAAATTCACCTATATGGCAAGGAAAAAGAAAAGCTGCTGGTTTTAAGCCAATTTCTATTGCTGCAATTACAGAGTTTCCAGGGTTGCATGAAGATCAAGAAAGGCATGAAAACCTCATTGCTGCAAGTTCACGGACATGTATAAAAAGTGGTCTATTGCAGGCGGCAGCTCCTGCTTTTAGTTTATGTACAATAATTTAAATCAGCTGTATAAATTCCATTCTCAACACCTTTAAAAAACAAAGGAGAAAAAAAAAAACAAAAAACAGTTTTTAAGTCATTCATGCATCCTCTTGGGAAGTTCTGGATTAAGATGTCTGCCAGGAGCCCATCAAAGTATCTATAGTTATACAGTTTCTATTCACATTCTAGAGCTTGAGTTTTTTAATGGTTTCGAGTTTTTTCCTCATGAGATCTCCAACCTCTTGCAAAGAGTGCAGATAGCTGTTCTGAACCTTGTCAATTGACAGCTTTGTAAACGTCTTTTCTTCCTGAAAAACAAAGCATCTTAATGTGAGATGGAACAGCAATCAAAGCAGCAGACCGCAGCAAGTACTACAACATAGCAAAATCAAAGCTATCTATATATGGTACAATGCATTAAAATTGTCAAGAGTACACACATACAGTGGGGATTGAAAGTTTGGGCACCCCAGCTAAAAATTTGTATTAATGTGCATAAAGAAGCCAAGGAAAGATGGAAAAATCTCCAAAAGGCATCAAATTACAGATTAGACATTCTTATAATATGTCAACAAAAGTTAGATTTTATTTCCATCATTTACACTTTCAAAATAACAGAAAACAAAAAAATGGCGTCTGCAAAGTTTGGGCACCCTGCAGAATTTATAGCATGCACTGCCCCCTTTGCAAAGCTGAGACCTGCCAGTGTCATGGATTGTTCTCAATCATCGTCTGGGAAGACCAGGTGATGTCAATCTCAAAGGTTTTAAATGCCCAGACTCATCTGACCTTGCCCCAACAATCAGCACCATGGGTTCTTCTAAGCAGTTGTCTAGAAAACTGAAACTGAAAATAGTTGACGCTCACAAAGCTGGAGAAGGCTATAAGAAGATAGCAAAGCGTTTTCAGATGTCAATATCCTCTGTTCGGAATGTAATTAAGAAATGGCAGTCATCAGGAACAGTGGAAGTTAAAGCAAGATCTGGTAGACCAAGAAAAATATCAGACAGAACAGCTCGCAGGATTGTGAGAAAAACAATTCAAAACCCACGTTTGACTGCATGATCCCTCCAGAAAGATCTGGCAGACACTGGAGTTGTGGTACACTATTCCACTATAAAGAGATACTTGTACAAATATGGTCTTCATGGAAGAGTCATCAGAAGAAAACCTCTTCTACGTCCTCACCACAAAAATCATCGTTTGAACTTTGCAAATGAACATATAGACAAGCCTGATGCATTTTGGAAACAAGTTCTGTGGACCGATGAGGTTAAAATTGAACTTTTTGACCGGAATGAGCAAAGGTATGTTTGGAGAAGAAGGGGCACAGAATTTAATGAAAAGAACCTCTGTCCAACTGTTAAGCATGGGGTTGGATCAATCATGCTTTGGGGTTGTGTTGTAGCCAGTGGCACAGGGAACATCTCACGAGTAGAAGGAAAAATGGATTCAATAAAATTTCAGCAAATTTTGGATGGTAACTTGATGCCATCTGTGAAAAAGCTGAAGTTAAAGAGAGGATGGCTTCTACAAATGGATAATGATCCTAAACACACCTCGAAATCCACAGGGGATTACATCAAGAGGCGTAAACTGAAGGTTTTGCCATGGCCTTCACAATCTCCTATCTATTGGCTGGCTACAAAAAGCGTTTACAAGCTGTGATACTTGCCAAAGGGGGCAGTACAAGATATTAACTCTGCAGGGTGCCCAAACTTTTGCAGACGCCATTTTTTTGTTTTCTGTTATTTTGAAAGTGTAAATGATGGAAATAAAATCTAACTTTTGTTGACATATTATAAGAATGTCTAATCTGTAATTTGATGCCTTTTGGAGATTTTTCCATCTTTCCTTGGCTTCCTTATGCACATTAATACAAATTTTTAGCTGGGGTGCCCAAACTTTCGATCCCCACTGTAAATGTTGAGGATTCTGAGATTTAAATATGGGAATCTGAGTATAAAGGATTTGCTAACCAACCTTTTTACATTAAATGCAATTATTTGTGGTCAAGAACAATAGCTGTTTAATGCTAAAGATTGTGTGAAATATTTTCAGTGATGCTTCAGCAATATTTCCCGTAGTCTAAAGTCATTATGTATAAAAAATATGCCTGTATGTGCTTAATTTCAGTAATAGGTGTTTGGATGTGGAACCAAACAAGCTTGTTGTGAGAAAAAGACTGCTATAAAAACATTTTTCAAAAGTTTCAATGTATCTTACAATACTATTTTCCTTTTTTGTTAGTGTTTTACGTGACTGATTTGAAACTATTATTAGAAAAGCAACTACCGTATTTTCCGGCGTATAAGACGACTTTTTAACCCCTGGAAATCTTCTACAAAGTCGGGGGTCGTCTTATACGCCGGGTGTTGTGCTGAAACCTTACCTGTACTTCCGAGCTGACGCTTCTGCGCATGTCTTCGGCAGCAGTAGACGATCGCTGATCACCATTCCTCGCAGAACTGCATGAGACGTCGGATGCAGCCGTTCAGTGCTCGATTGAGCTTGACTGAAACTGTGACATGTGCAGAAGCGTCTTCTTGCCTTCTCTGCATATCACAGTTTCAGTCAAGCTCAATCGAGCACTGAACGGCTGCATCCGACGTCTCATGCAGTTCTGTGAGGAATGGTGATCAGCGATCGTCTACTGCTGCCGAAGACATGTGCAGAAGCGTCAGCTAGGCAGTACCTTGCAGGAAATACGGTAATTAACATTAATTATTATATATTAATAACTGTGGCAGTTCTCAGATCATCTTGGAGACAGGGAGGGCTGGGCAGGCAGGGAGAGCTGACCCACCCAATCCAAGCAGGCTTTGTATGCAGTGTGCACAGAAAATACTGGTACATCGCTTGCCGTGATTGGTTGGTAGAGGGGGGTAGTCTTATACGGCGAGTATAGCCCAAAGCCTATATTTTAACAGGAAAAGTAGGGGGGTCGTCTTATACGCCCAGTCGTCTTATACGCCGGAAAATACGGTAGGCTTCATGTATACTACAGGGCAATTAGTGTCAGATATTTCCATTATTGGAATACCAAAGACCCAAGTTTTAAAAAACAAAGCTAAAACCAAAAGCAAAAGGAAAACATGTTGTGGTTTACCAATCTCTAGATATCATGGTAACCCCTGCCAGTATTAAATGGTTTGTTAAACGAAGGTGAAAAACAAACACAGTCTCAGCATGGCAGAGTGAGGACCATTTTCCTCTTGAGCTCCTGGTCAACGGCTCCCCTACAGCTTTGCAGAGACAGAATTACCCTACATTCTCAAAGCCTACCAACAAAGTGGATGAGGAGGATGACACAGCCGTCTCATGACTGGTGCCCCTGCTATGTGGTGTATCCCTGGGGGACTGGACTTTGGTTGGGATGGCCCCTTGAGGAGCTGCCCTGCATCCTTCAGGACGTCGGGGGTTGTGCTCCCTGGGATACGGGTTATGTCACCTATATGGGCCTGTCCTGTTTGTGGCTTGTGCAGCGCCTCTCAGCCTCCCTCTTGGCCTTTGATTTACCTTAGACCCCATGACAGCCTCCTTTGGTTCTTTGGCATCTCCTTGGGGGGACTGCCATGGATATGGCCTTATTCACTGACATGGAGAGGGAGTCTCGGGGCTTTTGTGACTACTAGCTCACCCTGTCTCGTCGACGGCAACGCATCCCACTGGGGACACGCATTTGCTCGCTCTCCATTCAAGAGGTAGCCGTTTCACACTGTTAGACACTGTTTTCTTCTAATGCCCCTTACAATTGTTCTGTCTAGGTTAACTCGGTAAACTGAGAATTGTATATGCTAAGGTGGATTCAGTCTGCCGGAGCTTTTTGCTCGGCTGTGCCCTACCACTACCCACATTAGGCCAACTCTACCCTGGTGGCAGCAGTTCTCCTCTGCAGATAGCAAACTTTTAGTGGGCTTTCCCTTTCCTTTGACACTTCCCTTTTTTACCCTTTCTTTTCCTCTTTCTCCTATCCCTTCCCTCCCACTTCACATGGGAGTACTGGGACATAACCATCCATTATTGATAGAATGGCTGTCAAGGTAATTTCATGGAATGTTAAGGAACTGAACTCCCCAGAGAAGTGCTCAAGTTGTCTGGCCGAGCTCTGGAGACATAGGGTGCAAACTGCCTTCTTCAAGAGACTCACTTTCGGGTAGACAAGGTTCCCAAACTTTCTTTCCATCCTCCTAAATCTAAGCAGCTTAGTATCCTAATCCAAGTCCCTTCCCTGGCAATCCCTCGATGAGTGCCAAGAGGGAATGTTCCTCTTCCTCAAAGGGACGATCAACTCCTATACGTTCACTCCTGAGAACATTTATCTACCCAATTATAACCAGCTACAGGCCCTTGAGAATGTTTTATCCACTCTTAATTCTTTTCTTGAAGGAACTCTGGGTGGAGACTTCAACCTCACCTTGGACCAATATAGTAACTCCTCCATGGGCTCTTTTTATCTACAGTGATTCTTCTTTGCTTGAAAGACATCTTACATTCTCGCCAATTAGTAGACATCTGGAAAATATCTCACCCTCAAGAGAGGGATTACACCTTCTGCTCTTCTACCCATGGATCTTATTCTAGAATCAACTTTTTTTTGCCTAAACATTCCCAAATCCTCTAGCGTCCCATAATAACACTTATGGATCATGCTCTGATTTTCCTAGAACTTACCCTTCCTGGATCTTCCACAAGGACACCTATATGAAGGCTGAATGAGGCACTACTTAAGGACCCTGACATTGCTGCTGATGGTCTGAGAGAGAGAACATTATAATTTGCCACCAACACAGGTTCTGTTCAAAACCCTCTGTTTGGTCCGCACATGAACGTTATATTCAAGGGATCTTGAAGCTGGACTAAAGCCCTATCGGACCTACTGGCAAAGTGACAACAAACAATCCAGACTCTACCGTTAAAACAGAAATGCTCAAACTATGGGAGGTAATTTGGGAGAATTCCCTGTACATGGCTAAGCATGTCCTGCTGAAGGCTTGTCGCTCATTTTAGGAGTATGGTGACAAAAGTGGATGATTGCTAACGCCTTGCATGCCAAACATTCTCAATCTTTAGTTCCAGCTGAGGTATTATTATTATACAGGATTTATATAGACCCAAGTTTGCTCAGCGTTTTACAATATAACAGGAGACAATACAGCAACAATACAGTTCAATACAAGAGGACTAGGAGGGCCCTGCTCCTCGGAACTTACAATCTAAGAGGGAGAGGCTAGTGGTACAAAAGGTAGTAACTCTAGGGAATGAACTGGTAGGAGGAGTAGAAGATTCCATTATTAGCTGAGGGCAGGATAGGCTTCCCTGAAGAGATAGGTTTTCAGAGATCGCCTAAAACTGAGCAGAGTAGGCGACAGTCTGATAAATTGGAGTAGAGAGTTGCAGAGGATGGGGGAAGCTCTGGAGAAGTCCTGGAGAAGAGCATGGGAGGAGGAGACGAGGGAGCTGGAGAGCAGGAGGCCATGCGAAGAGCAGAGAGTACGGTTTGGGTGATATTTGGAGACAAGACTGGAGATGTAATTTGGGGCAGAGTTATACATGGCTGTATATGTTATTGTTAATGTTTTTAATTTTATCCGTTGGGCAATGGAAAGCCAGTGGAGGGATTGGCAGAGAGGGGTGGCAGATACGGAACGGTTAGTAAGGTGGATGAGTCTAGCAGCAGCATTCATGATAGACTGAAGAGGGGATAGCCTACAATGAGGTAGGCCAATGAGGAGGGAGTTACAATAGACAAGGCAAGAGATAACAAGGGAGTGAATAAGTTGCTTAGTAGTTTCCGAAGGTTTAAACGGCAGTATCGTGGAGATGTTGCGGAGGTGAAGTCTACATGATTTGGACAGTGATTGGATTTGGGGCTGAAAGGACAGATTGGAGTCTAGGATTACACCTAGTACCCTGGCATGAGGGGAGGGACTGGTGGTTGTATTATTGGTCTTGATGGAGAAGTCAGGGGAGGGGGCACGGGCTGGAGGGAATACTAAGAGCTCAGTTTTTGAAAGATTGAGTTTGAGGAAGTGGAGTGACATCCATGCCGTTAAATCACTTAGTAGGTTAGTAATGCGAAGACTGAAGGGGTGAGGTGAGGAGCAGAAAGATAGATTTGTGTGTCATCAGCATAGAGATGGTACTTGAAGCTATGGGAGTTTATAAAGTGACCAAGGGAGAAGTTGTAGATGGAGAAGAGAAGAAGGGGCCCAAAAACGGAACCTTGAGGGACCCCTACAGAAAGAGGGAGTGGAGAAGACAGTTATAGGTAATGTTGAAGGAGCACTGCAATAGATAGGAGAACCAGGGGAGAGAGCAGAGTCTCGCAGGCCAAGAGAGTGGATTTTTTTTTTGAGGAGGGGATGGTCAACAGTATCAAAGGCCGCAGAGAGGTCAAGTAGAAAGAGTACGGCGTAGTGGCCAATGGTTTTAGCAGTTAGTAGATCATTAGTGAGTTTAGTAGGGCAGTTTCAGTGGAGTGTTGTGAGCGAAAGCCAGACTGTAAAGGGTCGAGAAGGTTGTTGTCAGTGAGGTAGGAGCTCAGGCGATTGTAGACTAAGCATTCTAAGTGTTTAGAGGTGAACAGGAGCAGGGAGATAGGTCTTAAATTGTTCATGTTTGTGGGGTCAAGGGAGGGCTTTTTAAGTATGGCAGTGATGTGTGCATGCTTTAGAGGGGTGGGGAAGGCACCGTTAGAGAGGGAGAGATTGAAGATGTGAGTGAGGGAGCACAGGATGGAAGAGGTTAAACCGTAGTAGTTGTGAGGGGACAGGATCCAGGGGGCAGGTAGAGAGGCGGGCTTCTGAAAAAACCTTAGTGACCCCTTCGGTAGTAGTAAGAGAGGAAAGTGTTGAGGGAGGTTTGGTATAAGGTATGCTAAGTGGGATGGATGGATGTCTGTGCAGTAGAGATGCCCCTACGAATTGCATCAATCTTGTTTTTGAAATGATTTACAATCTCGTAAGCAGTGAGTGAGGTGCTGGGTGGAGGTAAAGGTGGAGAAAGAGTTAAAAGTGGAGAAGAGACGACGAGGACTGGATGATAAGCTATTGATGAGAGTGACAAAGTAGGCTTGTTTAGCAGCATGGAGGAAGGAATTGTATGTTAATAAAGCAAATTTATATAAGGTGAAAGCTTGGTGCAATTTGGTTTTACGCCACATTTGCTCCAGCGCACGACTATGTCTCTTAAGATTTCTGGTGTCGTCAGTCTGCCAAGGTTGTAACGGTCGGGCCTGATGCTTTGTGTGGTTAGAGAAGTGAGTCTAATGTGGATGAAAGTGAACTGTGTAGACAGCAGTGACCAGGTCAGGGCAGGACAGGAGAATTATTCTGTCATAGAGGTAGTCAGTTGCAGAGTAGCAAAGAGAAGGGTTAAAGTTGTGAAGGTTTCTGCGGGTAGTAGTTTGATGCTTGGAGGGATAGGTGTTTGAAGACGAGGAGACTGTGAAGGTAAGCAATGTGGGGAAAGTTCATGCCTCCCCAGACTTAGCAGAGACTTTCCCTCTTTTTACACCCAACTATACAACCTGGACTCGACTGCTTTGTCCAGTCTGACTCAATGTACACTCCCAGATTTTAATACCGATGTCAAGAAGCGAACCTTCCTAAGCTCAAGGGGGAGGAAAGAGACTATCTATATCAACCGATTACTGTAGAAGAATTTGCGGCTGTTATACCTGGAACCCACAAAGAAAAAACTGGTCACCTACCCAGGTCTATAACTGGCTTTTTAAACAGTGAGCATGGAAGGCGTCACAAAGTAAAAAATAGGACTATCCAGTTCAACTTGCCAGCCTACCCCAGTCTAATAATGGCTATTGTCGGCAAGGAACATAGATAAGTATAACTTATCAAAAGAGGGGGATAAGAAAGCCAGTTCAAACTGCCAGTCAGTTAGCCAACTATCAAAAACCAAATTAACCTGTCTAAGAACATGCGTTTAAAAACAGGGGTTTAGTTACCACACATTTGCAAATACATACGTAAGCCACAGAGCCACATCACGGCACCCTGAGTATCTGTGGTTCTAACTCTATAAATCTTGAGAGTCCTCACAATGGAGGCACATGCATTTAAATGGATAGAAACAAGGGCAGGTGAACCTGGGGGAGCCCACCCCTCATTAAGGCCATGGGAGCGAACCTTACACCCAGCATGTAGCACAAAGGCAGCCAGGGTGTCCAAAAAAAAAAAGATAAAAATTATAGAGGAGGCTCATAAAACAGACTGCTTTGTTAATGTTAGTGGCAGACAATTTAGCTCATTTTTTATTTTGCCTTTAGTAAAATTTTAGAAGACCTTACATTTACCAAAAGCATATGCTTAATTAGCTTAAAATTGTCAGTCCAACAAAAATTGGTATCATTAGTTTTTGGTAGATGACGGGGCATTATAAACAAGTGTCCTATAGTTCTTTGGATCTTTTTTTCATCAGATCTCTGCACCTTATTGCCTCAGTCAGTACAGCCATTATGAAGCGATCCCTCTCACTTGGATTAATTACTTTAAAACCATTGGAATGCAACAGAAGATGCTGAGACACATAAAAGTGAGTGGGAACACTGAAAACTCCCAGCTGCAGAGAACATCAAGAAATAATGTAAGACTAAACATGGCCATAAACTTACAGAATTTCATTAGAAAATGTTTGTTTTAAGAACATTACTTGATTTTCTAATCATTTGTGGGGGAAAAAAATCAGCATTTAATTTCTACCGCAGTGATGAGAAAATTCAAAGGAACAAGATAGAACATTTTTCTTGAACAATAAATTTCTAAAAGTGAACATGGTTTTTGTTTGGGAAAGTCCATTTACTCCACAATCGAATGTTAACAGCAAACAAAATTTTGAAGTACTTTAGAATGACATTTGTCAAGGCACTGAATGTACAGGTACCGCACTTTTTGGTGCGTTTATCGTGAGACAAAACAAGCAAATGAGCACCTGCTACCTGCGCTTGGGGTTCCATTAACATTTAATGGCAACACAAGCATGATGCTTGACAGATTCAGAGAGCAACTAATAGCACCTTATGCCCAAACTGGCATTCCAGGAGGCCTGAACATCCATCTAGTAGCACTTAAATCTGTGAAACAGTGAAAAACTCCAGGGAAAAGCCCCTGGAAGGACATTCTGGACCCAAGTGTCTGAGATTATTGGCTACTTTGGAGAAGTAGAGATAACCCAACACAGGGAAGAAGCCTTTCAACTAGCCTAGGCTGTTCTGGAGGGCCATGACGTCTTATAAACATATGCTGCTGACTTAGATTTGAAAATGGAACACTGAGAGGGACGAAAGAAACCTTCCTCATGAGTAGAAGTCCTACCAGTAAAGGCACAGGCCTTTATCTGGGGAGAAAAGTAATGTTATCCAAGGAGGTATCAACAGGTGTTCACCTCAAAGGGCTCAGGGCACTTCTGGGGATCTTAGCAGTTATGCCAAAAGGATCCTGTGCATATGGGTGGAGAGAAGACCCATCCCAGAGATCTGACAAAGGGTGTCTGCCAAAAGCCATTCACGCAGAAGTGCAAGGCTGTAGGTAAAAGGTCTAACTCACTGTGAACAGAGGAATCTAATGGGATGTAATAAGGATTTTGAACCGTTTACAAACTGCAATTTCATCTATTGCAGCTTGACAGACTATTGCCGATTGTATGGCAGGAGCCTGCTAAGTAAAAGAGGGCCCTACCTCCTCCTCGAATTAGAAAGAAGTTGGTGTGAAGACAAGCCAGCAGAATGACCAGACCAAAGCAGGGAGTCATATTTAGGGAAATCATCAGAATAAAGGGTACTAGGGCCCTGCGTGGATAAACCACAATCCCCACTGAAGCACAGTGCTGAGCTAGGAAAAAGGCACGATTCTCTCAGTAGAGGAGGCCGCCCATCACCTAAGGACACCAGCAATTTTTTTTTCAGGTCCAATCATCTGAAAGTGGAACTACACTGCATCTGAGCACCACAAAGCAAAAAGGCTATTTAATTCATTTTTAATATTCAATGCAAACTCCCCCATACATCCATGTCTCCATGCTTTATTTTGCTAAGAAATTACTTTAAAAAACACACCCCTAGCATTTCTGGCCATGGCCATCTTGAGTAAGGGCAGATGATTCCGATTGGGAGGCACTCGTGTGGGCTTGCTCCCAAGCCCCGCTGTTGCATCCATTGACACAGACAGTGGGACATAGCCCCTTCTCCCACTCCCTTGTCACTGGAGTTGATTGACAGGAGCAGGAGCCAATGGTTCTCACTGCTTTTGATCTGCTCAGTGAAGAGGGACAAAGCCAGGAGAGCCGCAGCTCTCATGCAAAGTGCTGGATTGCCATGGGGTTCAGGTGAGTATAACTGGAGTAAGGGGGTGAGTCTGGCCCAAGTGGTTTTTTACTATAATGCATTAGGGTAAAAAAAAAAACCCTAAGGCTTTCGAACCACTTGAAGTTAGCTTCATTTAATCCATGGTAAAGTCCAATGTTCCGCTTTACAACCAAGAATATAAGTAGCAGCAATGTGTGATACCACCCAAGACTTGACAACACTGCTAAAAGGAAAACCAAAACAATTTACCCATTCTTTTCAGATGTTTCTAAAATGTTATTTGTCGACATAGTTTAAAGTAGTCACAGTAAACACCAAAATCTACAACTGCTGTTATTGTACCACTCATTTGGTCAATAAAAAGCAATTCTGGTTGTAAAAAAACCCAAAAAGACCAAAATTTGATCTAGGCTAAATACAATGTCATGTTACAAGCAACACAAGGCAAAGGCCAATAGGTAAGAAGATGAGTGGCTGCAGGACATAATTATACAAGCTGCTAATCCGTGCAGCAACCTCTAAATTTTCTGTTAATCAGCTTGTAAAGTATGCAAGTTTAGAATTTGTGAGATCTCTACATGTCAAATCAGAAACAACAGGTGTGAGGAATGCTACACCTGTCAGCTAGAATTAAACACTCTAGTGTTTTACACCTTCAGTTGCTAATTGAAGAAAACATGCCCAAGGGAAAAAAAAAAAAAAAAAATACGAACCTCACTGAGTGTTACATTTTCTAAGGAGAGATCTTCAAGTTTCAGTGCAACCAAAGAGGCCTCTAACTCCTTTATGTAGTCGTTCAGGTCTGTGAGCAACTTTTGCAGCCCATTGACAAAGTCCTGGAAGCCAGTGAACACCGGAGGCTGGAAAATGAAAGGAGGACAATGAGACCTATATAACATGGAAATTACCTTTATAAAATGAGCAACAGTTGCATCAAAGTATCAACTTTAACAAGGCAACCAAGTAAGGACTTTAAAGTGATTCTAAAGGTTTAACCACTTGCCAACCAGCCGCAGTATATGTGATTTTGCCTGCTCCAATTCAGGGGAGCACTGCGTTATGCGATCACATTATGGTGTCAACAAAGCTGGTATGAATTCATTCATAACAGCTGTGTTTACTAGGCTGTGATTGGCCCAGGTACCATGTGACAGCTGTGGGCCAATCACAGCACCCTGTACCTGTAGCCAATCACAGATTGCTAGTAATCACAGCTGTCATGAACAGTTAAACCCATTCATGACAGTTGAAAAACTGATTAGTCCAAAGCTTCTGTAAAAAAAGAGAAACAAATCCCTTAGAGTAGTACTAGTGCAGTGATACTATGGTGACAGTGAATTACTCTGATGAAAGCATGAAAAAAATAAAATATAATAAAATATAATATTTTATATTTGTATATCCATGCCTTTACAATCACTTTAAAGGTATTAGGTAGTGTTGGGGTTAGGCATTAATGGTTTAGTTAAATGTTTAAGGTATAAGTCCAGTCTAAACTTAAACCTGCTCCCACCCACATTCTAGGCCTTAACTTATCCCGTAGAGGAAGATGTATATACTTACCTATTTAAAGGGCACTCCAGTCAGGTCACATAATATGCTCCAGTGTAGAGAGAGGACAGATGAAAAAAAGATGCCCCCTAGTAAGCTTATAGATGACATCACTGCAGAGGCATTGTTGCAGTGGTTGTTGGTGAGCTCTCCTCTCCCCTGAAGCCAGTTTAGAATAGGGGTGGGAAGCAGGTTTAAGTTTAGTTTTTGACTGGACTTCTACTTTAAGTATTACACAATCACAAAATAAGTCTGCCTATGTACATATACAACCAACAGTTTAAAACTTTGTTTCCAGTAATCAATTTAATGTTTTATTAAATTCCACAAAATCAAATTTACAGTATCAGCCAAATACATATTGTACACAAAAGCGTGAACAGACATTAAAATATACTTAACAGCATCATAATTTTTAGCAAGAATGTGCCCTTGGTTTTATTTCCAGTTCAGAGAACCTACAGCTGTTTATCACCTTCTAAACAGTTACTGTTTGTTTTAATGTTCAACATTACATTTTCCAGAAAGCGCACACTGCACGTATCTTTACTTACTGTAGTACTACTTTCTTTTTTCTTCTTTTTCTTCTTCTGAAGATTTGACTTGAATGGCCTAAGAACAGCAGCAAAATATCCTGATACCCAGAAAACAATAGATATAGCCTGCAGAAAATAAAACCGTAAAATCAATACATCACTCTCAAGCCACAAACCTTTCAACAAATGCCTCTTGAAACAAATATCAAAGTTTCCTGGAAAACAAGCAAGTTCACATGCACACAGAAAAAAAAAAAAATATGTTTTACAAATCTATGTGCTGCTGTGAACTAGATTTCATCAGTAGAAAATAATATACGCAAGAAGTGGTCTGCAGTCCCACCCCAAACACTTCATCATCTAAGCCATTCTTTTGCTTTATGTTGAGGCCCGAAAGATTTCATATAGACTTTATAAATAGAAGTCTTAGGTTTGACATATAATAAGTCAGCCTTTTTCATCCAGGGTGCCTTGAGGTTTCTTTAGGGGTGCCTTGGCAAAATGTCTAAAAACTGGCCAAAACTTGTATACAAGCCAGCGGGTGGAATAAGCCTGCCTTTTAGTTACACAAAGCCACAGGTTTTTATTGTGTTCCATTACGACCTTCTAGCCATCGGTGTCCTAACAGCCAATGACATCATCCATTGATAACGAGGATGTCGGTTGTCTGCACAGCATCCTTGTTTGACCCTCCCCTGCCTCTCTCTGTCAGTGCTGGGGTCACATTAGCTCAGTGATGGAGAAAAGAGAAGAGAAACTTTGGAATACTAGTCAGTACCAGTGTGCAAAAGGGTATTTGCTTTGGAAGTATAAATCACCTCTAACGCTGGGTGTCCTACGCGTGTGGATGTTGCTGCGTTATAGAAAATTAGTAGAATAGTTTTTTACATTTTAGAATGGGGTGCCTCAAGACTGTCCATAAATTTCAGAGGGTGTTTTGACATTGTCCATAGTTTTAAAGTGTGCCTTGAATGACAAAGGGTTGAGAAACACTGCAATAGGTTAACAGGACGTTCTCATTGTAATTCATATTGGTCATACACAGGACACTATAATTTGTTACATTTCTTTGGAGAAAGGTTTTTGTGTTTCAGGTAAAAGCTACATTAAATGGTCAGTCTGATCAATACATGAAAGCTACCATTGGAAAAGAACAGTTGTGCCTGATGGAAAATCAAGCAGAGTTCAACCAAACTAATATTTTTCTTTCTTGTGGCAAACAGTCACACAGTCTTTTTAATCTGGGGAAAACTATACATGACATACACTGTACCATGACTATTAATGAACGGCATTCACCTGAGCTGTCTATTGATTCATAAATCATTTTACATGTTTTCACAATCAGAACTTGGAAGAAAGAAGCAGAAGACAAATTATACATTAATTATATACACAAGTTATACTTCTACCATCTCCCTACTACTGCTCTCATAACATCCTGCTAATACTTTACTCACCTGCTGACTCAAACAGCAGGACAGGAAGGCATGTGCACTCATATACATCCCTCTCCCATCTTACTTTCCTCACCCTCCTTCTCCTAACCTCTGGGGATATCTCCCCAAACCCTGGTCCTCCAGTATCTCTACTCACACTAGGCACTCCTCCTTTCTCCAGGAATAGCTGAAATCCACTCAACTTAATCTCAATCCCCATGCTCTTAAAAACCACCATCCCTTTTTCATGTGCACTCTGGAATGCCCGCTCTGTCTATAATAGGCTCACCTCTGTCCATGACCTTTGTCTCCCACTCCCTTAAACTACTAGCAATTGCAGAAACCTGGCTTCAAGCATCAGAGTACTTTCCTATGCAGGCCTTCTCTGGACCCACTCTCCCAAACCCAGTGGTCAGAAAAAAAGGTGGAGTTGGTTTGCTTCTATCCCCACTGAGCACCTTTCAAGTCCTCGCTAACCCTCCCTCTCTATCCTTCTCTTCGACACTCACTGCATTCGGCTGTTTTCTCCCATTTCTCTGAGGATTGCATTAATCTGCTGGCCTCCTAGACTTTATGACTTCTCTGCTTGGCTATCCTACTTTCTCTCCTCTGAGAAACCCACTATCATTCTTGGAGATTTTAACATCCCTATTAATGTGAACAACCCAGCTACATCCCAACTCTTCAACCTAACCATCTTTTGCCTTAACACAATGGATACAGTCCTCCACTCTGATGGGAATACACTAGACCTTATTTTCTCCCATCTTTGCACTCCCTACAACCTCACAAACACCCCCTTTCCTCTCTCTGAAGACGAGGACACTGTGAAGGTGATGAGATTGTGATCAAACACTTATCCTTCCAAGCAGCAAACAATTACCCACAGAAACCTTCACAACTTAAACCCTTCTCTTTTCCACTCTACAACTGACCAACTCTGACAATCTCTCCCCTGTCATGCTCTGACCTGGCCACTGCCACTGTCTAAAACAGTTTGCTTTCATCCACACTAGTCACTTGCTCCTCTAACTACACGAAGCATCAAGCCTCGACCATTACAACTGTGGCAGACTTACGATACCAGAAATCTTAAGCGACATAGTCGTGTACTGGAGCGATAGTGGCGTAAAACCAAATCCCAGCAAGCATTCACCCCATATAAATCTGCTTAATATACAATTCCTCCCTCCATGCTGCCAAACAAGCCTACTTTGTCACTCTTATTAAACACCTTGTCATCCAGTCCTCGTTGTCTCTTCTCTACTTTTAACGCTCTACTTTCTTCACCTCCACCCAGTAACTCACTCACTTTTTACGAGATTGCAAATCATTTCAAAAACAAGACTGATGCAATTCATAGTGGCATCTCTGTTAAACATCTATCCCACTTAGCATACCTTATACTAAACCTCCCTCAATACTTTCGTCTTTTGACCTTGCTACTACTGAAGAGGTCACTAAAGTTTTCTCAGAAGCCTATCTCACCATGTGCCCCGTGGATCCTGTCCCCTCTCAACTACTACGGTCACCCTCTTCTTCTATCCTATGCTCCCTCACTCACATCTTCAAATCTCTCCCTCTCTAATGGTGCCTTCCCCACCCCTCTAAAGCATGCACAGATCACTCCCATACTTAAAAAAACCCTCACTGGACCCCACCAACATGAACAACTTAAGACCCATCTCCGTACTCCCATTTACCTCTAAGCTCTTAGAACGCTTAGAATACAATCGCCTGAGCTCCTACCACACTGACAACAACCTTCTTGACCCTTTACAGTCTGGCTTTCGCTCAATACACTCAACTGAAACAGCCCAACTAAAACCCACTAATGATTTACTAACTGCTAAAAACAATGGCCACTACTCCATACTCTTACTATTTTACCTCTCTGTGGTTTTGATACTGCTGACCACCCCCTCCTCAAAAAAAAAAACCCTCCACTCCCTTGGCTCCAAGACTCTGCTCTCTCCTGATTCTCCTCCTACCTATCGCAACTCTCCTTCAGCGTTATCTATAACTCCCTCAAGGTTCTGTCCTTGGACCCCTTCTGTTCTCCATCTACACCTCCTCCCTTGGTCACTTGATAAACTCCCATGGCTTTAAGTACCATCTCTATACTGATGACACAAAAAAAAAAAAAAAATCTATCTTTCAATTCCTCACCTCACCCCTTCAGTCTCCTCTCGCATTACCAACCTACTAAGTGACATATCAGCACTTCCTCAAACTAAATCTTTCCAAAACGGAGCTCATACTATTCCCTCCAACCCATGTCCCCTCCCGCCCATGCCCCCTCCCCTGACTTCTCCATCAAGATCAGTAATACAACCATCAGTCCCTCCCCTCATGCCAGGGTGCTAGGTGTAATCCTGAACTCCCATCTGTCCTTTCAGCCCCAAATCCAATCACCGTCCAAATCTTGTAGACTTCACGTCCACAACATCTCTAAGAAACGGCCGTTCTTAACCTCTGAAACCACTAAGCAACTTGTTATCTCTCACCTTGATTATTTTAACTCCCTCCTCACTGGTCCACCTAATCGCAGGCTACACCCTCTTCAATCTATCATGAATGCTGCTGCCAGAGACTTATCCACCTAACAGTTCCATATCTGCCAATCCCTCCACTGGCTTCCCATTGCCCAACAAAATTCAAAACATTAATAACTTAAAACCGTTTATAACTCTGCCCCCAATTATATCACCAATCTTGTTCCCAAATATCACCCAAACTGTCCTCTCCGCTCCTCCCACGACCTCCTGCTCTCTAGTTCCCTTGTATCCTCCTCCCATGCTCATCTGCAGGACTTCTCCAGAGCCTTCCCCATCCTCTGGAACTCTCTACCCTTAATTTATCCGACTGTCGCCTACTCTGCCCACTTTTAGGCGATCTCCGAAAACCTCTCTCTTCAGGGAAGCCTATCCTGCCCTCAGCTAATAATGGAATCTTCTATTCCTATCAGTTCATCCCCCACAGTTATTACCTTTTGTACCACCAGCCCCTCCTTAGATTGTAAGCTCCAAGGAGCAGGGCTCTCCTAACCCTCTTGTATTGAACTGTATTGTTGCTGTATTGTCTCGCCTTAGATTGTAAAGCACAGAGCAAAGTGTTGGCGCTATATAAATCCTGTATAATAATAATAATAATATACACAAACAAACCTCCACAAAGAAGACTAAGTTCTCAATTATAAGAGGCGATGGCTTGTAGTGCCCTTCTCGGGACAATAGAAGATCTCCTTTACACTGGCTGAAAAGATCTGAAAAGATCAAAATATGAGCTTAGTATTTGTGAAAAACAATGTACTGACAATAGCTATGTATATATTAAAGGCACTCACATGCCACATTGTATTGTACACCAAACCAAAAAAGAAAATGAATTGCACTTTACTGGCCCAACAAAGGTAACACACATATTTAAAGAGTATGTAAATCCAACATTTCATATTCCTGACATGTGCCTGCTGTACCATGTACTTGTGTGAAAAAGTATCCAGTTCTCTTTTTATTGCTTCCTTTGTGTGAAATCCCTGGTCTTCCTGACAGCCCCCCTTTTCCTATTAGAGAACTGACCACACGAGGCATGAGCATAACGTAGTAGTGTGCTCTCCTCCACTGGTCAGACTGGTACTGACATGCTCACCCCTATCTTCCCCTGCACAGCTTTTCACTGGGAAGATCAGTGTGCTACTCTTTCTTCTTCCTTAGCTTTTTAGAGATAATAATAAAAAAAGGGTTTAAATTTCTTTTTATATCTATATACGCAAATATTTTGCCTTTCATTTCTATTTTAAACAATGTTTTACCAGGTGAGGGTTTACCATCACTTTAAAGTATAAAAACTATCACATTTTATTACAAATATACATTTGCTAAAATTATACAAGGACCTAGACCATAAAAGCAATGCCTGAACATATTTGTGAATACTAAAGATAACGACGACTTATCCACCACAATAACAGACCTTTTCTTATGCGTATAACTCACTGTACATTATAACATAAAATTATGTGGAGATAAGTCCTCATAGGTCAACTTTTTTCTCACTATTGCTTCTTCAGGATGTATAAAGGAAAGTTGCAGTTGTAACTCGAATATGCTGATGTGGCTAGCATGCAAGGAATTCACCAGGGCGGGCACCGAGACAAAAAAAAGACAATGAGGGAATCGCAACGAGAAAAAGATATTTAGAAAAACAGGTTTGATAAGTGGCATGAAGCTATGGGTACCTACTGCAAGGGATAAAAGATTCAATCAAAAGCATGGTGGCTACAAAGCGATAGAACAATGGCCAGAGATATATAAACCCTACACAAGGGCACAGGAATTCACCCCTCTTAGTACTTTGGATCAATCATCAGTCTCAGAATTCCTAAACATGTGTTTCAATATGAAATCCCTTCAGGATAAAAATTGCCCATACACCACTATTCATTGGAAGATATGTTGTTAGCTCATAAGTTTCTTGCCCACATAGATTCCCCAGAGCATACTAGCCTGTGTGTCTTGAAGAAGTAACCGTGAAAAAAAAAAAAAAAAAAAAAAAAAAAAAAAAAAAGAGTTGACCCATGAGGACTTATCGCCACAGAATTTTATGTTATGATAATGTGCAGTGAGTTATATGTCTAAGAAACGTTCCGTTACCGTGGTGGAGAAGTCGCAGATGGTATCTGTATCTTGCATGTTCACAAATATGTACAGGCATTGCTTTTATTGTTTATAAATCGGTCCTTTAACAAATGTATTTTTGTAATAAAAATAATAAAATGATTGTGCTGCAATTTTATTATATTTATGTTTTGGGTATATGTATATTGCCCTAGATCAGTGGTCGGCAAGCCGCGGCTCGTGAGCCACATGCGGCTCTTTACACGCTTTAATGCGGCTCTTGGGTGCCGGGCGCCCGCTCCCCTCCCTCCTCTCGGGCGGCAGGGACTCTGCAGCGTGATCCAAAAAAAAAAAACAGCCAGGGCAGCGCGCTCAAATGCAATGATTGGCCAGTCTCGCTGCCACTCACATCCTGATAGCCAGTGATTGGCCATAAATAATTTGGTGGTTCCATTAGCCCCAATAGTGCCTGATGTGCCATCACTCCTCACCTCCATTCCGTCCGATGCAGAATATTTTACAGTGATTGATTTCCCATGTCAAGTGCCCCATTGTTCATTGCACAGTACCATGGTCTAGGACATAGAGGATGGAAAACGACATGTGAAACATTATTGCAGGATTTTTACATTACAGGTTTATCTAGGTTGGTGAAAGAATATGTCTCTAGGTGCATTACATGTATAAGGAACAATCCACAGAACCCAAAGAAATCACAACACCAGCATCTAGTGTACCCAACTACACCTTTCACCCATTTACAAATAGATTTTACCCACATGCCAAAAACAGGACAGAGGCAAGCGTTTTTGTTGGTAATGGTGGATATGTTTAGCAGATGGGTGGAAGCATTTGTCACTAATAAAGAAGACGCACAAACTGTAGTCAGAATTCTCACACAGGAGATAATACCCAGATGGGGATGTCCGCTGCAGATAAATTCTGATAACGGACCAGCCTTTGTGGCCAAGGTATGCCAAGATTTGGTAAAAGTTCTTAAGATAGATTGGAAGTTTCATATTCCCTATCATCCTCAAAGTTGGGGTATAGTAGAAAGGATAAACAGGAGAATTAAGGATAAGTTGAGGAAGGCCACTGGAGGAACCTATACCCACTGGAAGAAGATGTTACCTGCAATTCTAGCAGAGGTAAGAATGACACCTAATAAGACTACAGGGTTATCTCCTTTTGAAATATTAATGGGAAGACCGTTCCCCACTCCTTGGGCTAGACAGCCACTTATGTTAGAAAGAGGGGACCTTGACCTGGTACAACAAGAATATGTGAGAAAATTGATTCAGAGTTTAGATAAGGTTGAAAGAAATGTTGCTCGCACCTCTCCTTTATTTTTCAGGAACCAACACACCTTTTCCAAGTGGGAGATGTCGTAGTGGTCCGCCAACTCGCTAAAGACAAGAAGCAAGGCTACCCCTTTGGACCACCTACTACGGTGATAGCGGTTACCAGAACGGCTGTTCTGGTGGAGAATTCCCAGTCCTGGATCCATGCTAGTCGAGTGAAGAAGGTGAACCAAACACCTGAGAAATATGAGATGGAAAAAGGAGGTGAAGTATGAGAGAAAAATCCTCGAAGAGTGGGTGAAGTAAGTGAAAAAGGCCCTGAAGATGAAATTTTTTACTGCCCCTCATGGTGCTTTGAAACTCTGGATCCTATTGGGCACACTGACTGTGCTCTTTTTCCTGCCAGTATGGATCCTAACTAACTGTATTTATCACCCTGAGGACTTGGGTCTAATAAAAGGTATCTGTGGTCAAGGACTAGTTTTAAATGAGACCCAGATAACCAAAAGTGAAAGAAAGTCAAAAAGAAAGTTTTGAAGAGAACACTCTTTTTTCAGGAAAAATGTTGATGATGCAGTTTAAATATGCTTATGCTCAAAAGTCAGGTTATGATAAATGTTGGATCTGTAGTAAGTTACATCCGAGCACATATGAAATTCCTCTTCTGGCCGCTCCAGTGAAAATATTTTTGTTAATAAAAGGGAATGTAAGTATTGGTTTGACCAATATTACTTCTAATGCCACCATATCTTTTCCAATTCTGGGAGTCACTCAACTCCCCGATTGGTGTTTTAGACTGGGGAATACTTCCCACAAGGGAAAGGGAATGTGCTCTCAGTCCATATTAAACATATCTGATCCTGGAAGGAGGGATGGAACTTCTTCTGTGAAACTCTGGCAAGTAAATGGTAAAACCCTGAATGAAAGTTTAGAAGGGATACAAGATAATGTGGGGAAAACTATGTTTGGAAAACTTCTTTTTTATTTTACACTTGTTGTCACCCCTGAATTTCATTCTGCAATACAAAAATTGCCGATCTCCTTGGGAAACAATACCTATATCTGTTGTGGTAAGATCTGTTACCCTTGGATACCGAGTAATGTCCAGGGCTGGTGCTATGTAGCCCAATTAGTGCCAATTATGGCAGCTATAGACCAAAAGGAACACCAGGTAAAAGCCAGTACATACCCAAAACACCAACTAACTCTGAGACAGAGAAGGGAAACCAAACAAGAAAAGGTAGATCTATTCTCTACAGGGGATAAGGTTTGGTCATGGTTTCCTACTTACACGGGATGGGGAATAACACTTATGAACAAAATAAATAATTACACAAACATTATTGATGACATACTGGAGAGGAACTCTAAGGACATAGGGTTGCTAAATACTGAGACCAGAGCTATTAGAAAACAGCTGGAGATGCAAGAATTAGCTATTGAAAGTATGAGTGCTGCTCTGACAGGTTTGTGTGAGATGACAGAGGATTATGAATGTTGTACTTGGATATATAATACCACAATGACTGTTCCAGATTATTATGAAATAATAAAGCAACACAAGGAACAGGTAGATGGTTTGATGGAAGAAGCTAGAGCTATAGGAAAAGATAGATGGACTCCTTTTGATTGGTTAGGATCAGGATTTGGTTCCATCTTTTCATGGATGAAAGGTATCGCGGTAAGCATAGTCATGATATTGTTTTTTGTTTTATCTTTATATCTATGTTTTAAATGCTCATTATATTGCATTGCTAGAGCTACAAAGCCGCAGAATACAAATGAAGGTTATCTAGCTATGTACAAAAAGATGAATGAAGTAAAGAATTGAGATCATGTTCATGATCTTAGAGGGGATTGAAAGGATCTAGATAACTTCCATTTTGTATTATGTACGCCATTTTAAGTATTAAGTATTAAGTTAGCTTTTTGTAGAGATATTAGAAGTTTAATGAAACTGTTTTCAGTTGTTCAAGGATGTATCAACAGAAGCTAACACGACCCTGACAATGTTTTTGTCTGTCTGTTTTCTCTAAAAGTTAGCCAAAACAATTTGTACCAAGAAATGTATATGTCATGTTTCATGTAGTCAGCTCATGATGGAAAGTTACAAGTTACAGTTTTGAAACTCGCTCCCCCCCCTCCCTTATGATTATCTGTAGTCTATATAATCTTATTAATGTCTAATAAACTTTGAACATCTCTGAACATAAGCTGTCGTGATTTCCGTGTTCAAGGGGTGTTCCCAGAATTCTGCTGATAAACCAGGAATCTCTCCACAGACCGGGGGTCTCTGAGGGGAAAAGAAAATCATTCCTTTCAGTGGTTAAATGTGTGATTTCTTTTTGTGCCAGTAAAGTCCGATTCTCTTTTTAAGTTTGGTGACAAAAGCAAAACATAATAAACATTCAGCACATACCTTTTAAGTAGCCTAGAGAAGAGTTTAATCTGTTCCCAATTTTTTCTTGAATGTCACAACTATCATCTGGAAAGAAAGGAAATTTAATTAAAAAGAAAACAAAAAAAAAAAAAAAAAAAAAAAAAAACATTCATTTTTGGCCATTAACAGGAATCTGAATGTTTATTTAGTCTTAGTATTAACTGTGCAGATTAACTAGTGAAGCATTTATACTTTCCTTGTATTAGTGTTGAAGACTTTATGAAACCTGACACTTCAGCTGGAGTGTCAGGTATAGCTGTTGCCAGTGAACTGCCTGAACTCACACACACAGAAGACTGGGAATGTGTGTGAGGTTAGGCTAATGACAAGACATCACAGGACATCACAGAGAAAAAGAGGACAGAGCAGTGTCCTGTTACTCAGACATAAAATGTGCAGGCAAGTCAAAATTCCTATGATCTTACCCACACAGTAAATAACACAGGAATTGATTCTTAAACTATGGGATGCCCCCAAGCAATAATTTGAGGAGTGTGAAACTCAATAACCAAAAGAGCAGCATCAGGCTCACAGGAAAGACAAAGACCCAAACAGATAGCAGACCCAGGAGCAAAAATTATTGGCATCTTAAAACTGTAAGAAATAATTGCATTCCAAGTTTGTGATGCGCCTGTAATTTGTAATTAAACTCACTTGTACCAATTAACAGGATATTACTGTTCCTGTGTCCACTGTGCGCATCATTGTCAAGAAGTTTACAGCATATGGCACTGTAGCTAATAAACTTTCAGACAACTTCAAGCTGACCTTCAAGCACAGGGTACAACTGTGTCAGCTCACACTATACGTCACAATCTGAATTAAAAGGGATGCTATGGTAGGAGACCAAGGAGGACCTGACTGCTGACACAGTAACAAAGCCAGATTGGAGATTGCCAAAAATCCTTTTGGGAGAATGTGCTGTGGACAGATGAAACAAAATTACAGCTTTTTGGTAAAGGCCATCATTCTACTGTTTTCAGAAAGAAAAATGAGGCCTTTAAAGAAAAGAATACAGTACCTACAGTCACTCATGGTGGAGGTTCATTGATGTTTTGGGGCTGCTTTGCTGCTTGAGGCACTGGATGTCTTGACCATGTGCATAGCATTATGAAATCTGAAGACTACCAAAAGAATTCTGGGGTGCAATGTAGGGCCCAATGTCATAAAATTGGGTCTCCATCAGAGGTCGTGGGTCTTACGGCAGGACAATGACCCAAAGCACCCGTCAAAAAGCACCCAGAAATGGTATAAGAAAGCACTGGAGAGTACTGAACTGGCCAGCAATGAGTCCAGATCTCAATCCCATAGAGCACCTGTGGAGAGATCTCAAAACAGCAGTTTGGAAAAGGAACCCTTTCAATCTGAGAGACCTGGAGCAGTTGGCAAAAGCAGAGTGGTAAAACATTCAAATAGAGAGGAGTAGGAAACTCACTGATGGTTACAGGAAGGGATTGATTTCAGTTATTTTTCCCATGGAGTGTGCTACCAAATATTAAATTGAGGGTGCCAATATATTTGTCCAGTCCATTTTGTGGGGTTTTGCGTGGAATGTGTCAGATTTTGCTTTTTGTGTCTCCACTGTTTTGTGTCATACCAATACAAAGAAAAGACATAAACATGAGAATGCCTAAACATTTGTAAATGCAGCAATTTTCTAGGAAAAGTGGTGCATTATCTGGCAGAAATGCAGGGGTGCCAATATATTTGACCATGACTGTAGGGAGTGTAGGAACCAGGGTGTTAGGAAGAAGATATATAGAAGGCCGAACACCAAGACCTGCAGAGTACCAAGGGCTAGTTTTTGGCAATGCCAGAAAGAGTTGCAGGATGCGGAACAAACAGGTTCTGGGATGGGGTTCCCTATCATTACACTAGGTGAGATTTAGCAGTTAACTGCACAGATTGCATCACCTGCCAAGGTGAATTTGATTTCTACTGCAGGGTCCTGGCGCATTTCCCAAGGTATAGACGGAGGGTATCCTATCACAAAACTGCTAGTGCGCCATAAGGCAATAAGCAATCAGATCCTGGTAGAAATGGAAGATGAAGAAGGCTAAAGGAAATATGGAGAAAAATAGTAAAAATGTTCTACCATCACCTAAGGAAACTAGCAAAGACACGAGCATCATGGAGTGGAAAGGGTTATTATGGATACACTGTGGTCAGTCCCAGCAAAGTTTTTGCCAGTGACCAATCACCTGAAGGTAGTGACATATACTCACCAGCCACTTTATTAGGTGCACCTTACTAGTGCCAAGAAAATATTTCCCACACCATTACATCACCACCACCAGCCTGAACTGTTGATACAAGGCAGGATTTATCCATGCTTTCATGTTGTTTACGCCAAATTTTTACCTCTGACATCAAGAAGGCATTTTCATCCACACAACTGCCACTCACTGGATATTTTCTCTTTTTCGGACCATTCTCTCTAAACCCTAGAGATGGTTGTGTGTGTGAAAATCCCAGTAGATAAGCGGTTTTGGAAATATTCACACTAGCCTGTTTGGCACCAATAACCATTCCGCGTTCAAAGTCATTTAAATCTCTTTCTTCCCCATTCAGATGCTCAATGAACTTCAGCAAGTTGTCTTCACCACATCCACATGCCTAAATGCATTGAGTTGCTACCATGTGATTGGCTAATTAGCAATTTGTGTTACCAAGCAATTAAACAGGTGTACCGAATAAAGTGGCTGGTGAGTGTATAACCAATCTGGAAAGACCGGGAATCTCAGTGTATTGTATTGGCAGCTGACTGCTGGGAGATTAGGTTTGAGGTATACACTTTTCAAACCTCTTTTTTTTTCTAATCTGCCTGAATAGGTCCTCTCAGTACCATTTGGTACTAAGAGGACATCTCTAACATCTGTGGGCTGATGCCACATTGTCAGAAACAAATATTCTTGAAGCTAAGGGCTAGGACTTTTCCCATGCGATACAAGTAGTGAACTGGTCATACAGGAACACTTTCAGTCTATGGCCATTCTCCATGCACTGGAAGCGGGCAAGTGGAGGTGCCATGGACTTGGATCATACCAGTACCTGGAATACATGTGTGATCCAAAGGAGTGCTGAGCATGTTTGGAACTAATTTGGGTGCAGCTGCTCCAGGACGAGTATTGATTTAAGTACTCAAACATCTTCGGAGTTTCACTCTAGATTTGTGTAAGGTTTACAACCAAGGCCTTACTTTCCCCTCCAGAACATTCATTAGGAGTAAGGTTATTTACCCATAGCTGGATTAACTTATTTGGAAACATTTAGAACCAGATCGCCACTAAGTTACAGGCAGTTTAGCATGTGACCTTAAAAACACAGTTTAAATCAGGAAGCCAAGGAGTCAATTCATAGGAAAGCTATACCTGCAGTTGGAACCAGAGAAATCAGTTTTTCTTTCTACTATGCTGCAAAGTATCTGAGTGCACCAGGAAGTGATGGCGGCCAAAGGCAAGAGGTGAGAGAACACAGATGCATTGCAAGCACACCTAGTGTTTCTAGTAATTAGAACTGTGAAACACATGTATGTGGTTTTATGCACTTGGGGCTAAGAATATGCATGCATCATACATACTAGGGGGGGTACAACTGGGGGATTCAATGGTGGAGAAGGATCTGGGAGTTCTGGTAGATCACAAGCTTAATAATGGCATGCAATGCCAAGCTGCGGTTTCTAAAGCGAGCAAAATCCTCTCTTGTATTAAAAGAGGTATAGACTCCAGAGAGAGAGATCATATCACCCCGGTACAAATCATTAGTAAGACCTCATCTGGAATATGCAGATCAGTTTTGGGCACTAATTTATAAAAAGAACATTAGGGAACTGGAGAAAGTACAGAGAAGGGCAACCAAACTGATAAGAGGCATGGAGGAGCTCAGCTATGAGGAAAGATTAGAGGAACTGAATTTATTCTCTCTTGAGAAGAGGAGATTAAGGGGGGATATGATCAACATGTATACATACATCAGTGATTCATATAGTGAACTCTGTGTAGAGCTATTCACCCTGAGGTCATCACAGAGGACAAGGGGGCACTCTTTACATCTGGAGGAAAAGAAATTTAATCTCTAAACACGGAAAGGTTTCTTCACAGTGAGAGCTGTGAAAACGTGGAACAGACTCCCTCTAGAGTTGGTTCTGCCCACCTCAGTGGATTTCTTAAAAAAGGCCTGGATTATTTCTTGGATACACAGAATATAACTGCATACTAACATTTATAGGTAGAGTTGATCCAGGGAATATCCGATTGCCTCTCGGGTGATTAGGAAGGATTTTTTTCCCTCTGCAAGAGCAAATTAGATCATGCTTTGCTGGGGGGGGGGGGGGGTGCCTTCCTCTGGATCAACTGTGGGTATAGGATTATAACTTTCTTTTTTATTTTGGTTGACCTGGATGGACTTTTGTCTTTTTTCAGCCAGACTAACTATGTAACTATGTACGGTATATATAATCTCATCTCAGACCAAAGTCCACAAAGTCCACAATCTAATGCTTTACAGAAAATCTTCTCAATAAGCACCTGCTCATTTCCTAGATCCAAAGTCACACCATTTTCAATTCCAAAAAAATGGGAATGGAAATATTTTCAAGGTGTTTTGGCACTTAAACAAAATTAAACAACTGTAGTTGGTCCAATCTGCTTTTGGCTTAATCTAGCACACATGTCAAATGCAAGGCCCCAGGTCGAATCTGGCCCTCCAGGTAAATTTCATGTGGCCCTCGCACCTCTCCAGCAGAACCCCCCTCATTCTCTGCCCTCATCTTGTCTCAGCAGTCAGCAGCAGAGAGGACAGAACTCCTCCTACAGATCCTGCCCGTGCATCTGCAGTACCTCCTTGTCTCTACCTACCCTGGTCTCATCATTCAGCCGACTCCAGCCCTCCGCTGGTCCTCCTCCAGACCCTGCACTGTCTGATACTTAGCTCAGACCCATCTTTCTTCCCAGCAGCAGCACACAATAAGGGGATGCACTGTAATGTAAGGGAGGATAGAGGGGACTCTTGACATCTGATGTAAGGTGGGATGAGGTGCTGTGGATGTCTAGTCTTACAGATGCAACCAACCCTTTGAAGGCAACCATAATGCTGATGCAGCCATCAATGAAACGGAGTTTGACACCCAATCTAGCACATCTGAGAAATGAGGTGCTAAGTAGGTGATTTAGCGATGATCTTCAAGTCCTCATGCACACTGGACGTTTATACAGCTGCTGTTTTTGGCTTTTGACATTTTCTTCTACAGCCAGTAAACTCCCCAGCATGTTATCCTATGTGTCCATGCACACAGAATGTAATCGTTGTTTGGCAGGGGCGTTCTTTGGCTGGAAAAAAACCCCCATAACTAGTGGGTTTCTAGAGTTTTTTAGCTGTAGAAATGCAGCAAAACGTGGTAAATCGTGGCAAACCAGCGTTTTTGGATATAAAAAAAACCCCTATAAAAAAGCAGCAAAATGCTAATACAAAAGCGCTAAAAAACTCATGTTTTTAACGTAACTTTACACAGCTAATGTTACCAGAATTATTGAAATGCCCATTGTGCATGCAGCATAAAAGGCATCTAAATGTAGAGTGCACCTGCACATATGTACGAATCAATTGATCAGACTTTTTGGGATCTCTGTAGTATTACTATCTGCAACAGAAGTCTGAACGAAAGTTGAAGAAATGTGACCAGTGTCGATTGCACTACTAGATGGTAAATGATTAACTCTAAGAGGTATCAAGGGGAGTGGGAGTGAGAAACTGCGAACATAAACTGAGCACAACATGGGAGCTGGCTGGTTTTCATTATGACACACTGCAATCATAAGACTGTGAATGTACAGCAAGTTATATTCAAGTTAAAGCATAGTCACACAATTACTCATACCAGGACAAAAGCAATATAACAGGATACAAGCTAAAGAAATTAAAAATAATAGTGCGGTTTGTTAAAAGTGCTAAAGTTAGCTGCTTGTTTGATTTATTATGGATCATCCCTATAGAAGCTTACTGCTTAGCTCAGTTTTTATCCACCCTACAACACCTAAGCCATTTCAGAACACATGCAAGCTTCTACTATCAGGTGGGTGTATTCTGAAGCACACATCTCTTTCTACAACACCCTCAAACAAGTAGCATTGCTCGTACCTATGCCACATGAATCAAGCTGATAAATATCATTCACCAACTGGAAAGTCTCCTTCTGACACTGACAGCAGCCACTGCTCAAGAATCCAGTGAGTCGAGAGGCCGGAGGACCAAGGAAAGGATACTGTAAAGAGAACCGCAAACAATTTAGAAACCTGGCAAATGTGCAGCAAATCCATAGGCTATGCTAGACTTTATGTACAGTACTACATCCATTAAAATTTTTAATGCAATAAATGTTCTGTAGACAAATTATATTTAAAGTAAAAAATACTTTTTGGCTTAATGTGTACAATACTGAGATGGCATAGTGTTTCCAGCTCTGCTAATATCAATGAGTTTACCATTAATAATGGGGATTCCTAGGAAAAGGGTCTCCCATCCTCTCCCCCCCCAAAAAAGCAAAGCAAAGGCTCCACCTTCCACACTTCTGAGGCTCTGGCTGTAAAACGCACAGCTTCAGCATGATAAACAATGGGTTTCCTGCACAGATAATCACAAATCAAAAATTTCCATAGCAAAAACGCATTGCTGTGCAAGGTACAGGTTTTTAGTGAAAGCAATATTCACAAGGTTATGGGCAGAACTTACTGTACAATAAGCAATATTTCCCCACTAAACAAATGTAAGCAAATATGTATTATCCAAATGTGAAGGTGTACGTCAAATGTGCTTAATAAATACAGGGAACTGCAGAATGTTTTTTCATAAATGCACCATATAGAAGAATCTTCAGGCAATAATGAAAAACAGCTAATGCTAAAAAGAACACAAACACTTCTGTAGGGGTGTAATAAACAGCTGTACCTTAACGTTCTTCTCACTAAAACGTTTCCCAGAATCCACTGCCTCCTCAAACTGCTGTAACAAGGTGCGGACTGTATCAATCTTGGAGGATACCCCATTCTCTGTAGCCTTTTCAGAATTCTTGGGCTCAGTATGGTTGAGAGTGGTCAGACCACTGACCAATCTTAAAGTCAGTGATCGGATAAGCAGCCAGATACGTTCTTCTTCCAGTGAGAGATGGCTGTAATCTTCTGTATGGTCTCTAGAAAAAGGAAAACCGTGATTTCTATAACACAACAAAATCTGAATAGTAATTACTGTACGTCAGCTTCCACCTTTGGAAATAGAAATGCCTAAGCTCCCATTTATAAAAAAAAGTAGAATGGTATTAACGCTGGTTTATAATTGTGGCTGGCGGGCGGGGGGGGGGGGGGGGGGTAGATAGAATTTAAGGTATAGACCAGAGGTAGGCAACCTTTTAAGCATAGTGTGCTGAAAATATTTTTCCAAGAAACAAGAGTGCCAGCTACATAAAAAAATAATGCCAACTTCACATACTTAGTCACGAAAAGGACATTTTTCTAAAGTAAATGTTATAAATAACCAATTCCTTCACGTTCACCCCTCAATTCAGCCCAATACCTGCAGATTCACCCCTCAAATCAGCCCCAACTCCTGTACATTCACACCTCAGTTGACCCCATTTCTAGCATCTTCACACCTCATATCAGTCCCAATTCCTACACCTTCACACTGCTAATCACCCCAATTCCTGTAGATTCACCCCTCAGATCAGACCAAATTCCTGCACTTTCACACCTCCAATTAGCCCAATTCCTGCATATTCACAATGAAATCACCCCAATTCTTGTGTCTTGTATATTAAGGAAGTAGTGCATACTACAGAGCCATCAAGACATGTAAGCCAGGAACTTATGCAAAGGGGTACAGGGAAACCCTTGTTTTACCTTGTCTGTGTTCAGGATCCAGGCTTTACCCTTCACTGTGGGCATACCCTTTAAAGGGAACTTCAGGGTCTGGATGCCACAGGAATGGACCATGACCCTGAACGTGTATAGCACTCTGTGTCTAACTACACTCTTTTCACCACCTGCCAGGGTAAGAGTTGAACACAGGATCTAGTACCCAAAGCAAACATTACATGCCGGCCCAGCTTTGGTTTCAGGTATGGTTCTCAAAAGGTATGCTCGAATGGTCGATCAGGAAACTGCGAGTGACTCATGCGTGCAACAAGCAGTCAAATCTTGACAAAAGTGTCAGCCCAATGGAGGTAAAATAAATCTGGTGAAAAATAGTACAAAAGTCTTCTCCAAAAAGAAAAGGCATCCATCACTTAAGAACACTGGAGCCTCACTGAATGTCTGACATTATGAATACACTAGGGGGTGGACCCAGCAAAGCTATTGATTGCAACCAATCACCTTAAGGTAGCAGCATATAAACCATGTCTCTAATACTTATAATATATTTAGAACAGAAGTGAGATGGAATCAACAATCACCTTTTAAAGGCCATTCCACCTAAAGCGGATCTAAAAGGTAAACAACCTGACAGCTTGTTGGGTTGCCACAATCCAATGGATTTGTTTATTTGAGATGGAAATGCAACAAGAGCTGGAGCAAAGAGGTAGAAAACTTTTTGTCAAACCAAAAACAGTGAATTCAGTTTTTTGTACTGCATGAAAGTCACAGTACAAGCCAGATAATCTAATCCATCTACTGAGTGTCAAGTGAAGTGAAGAGCATTGCATTTAATGCTACAACGCTTTCCAACTTAAACTATTTATTTATGCAAAAGGGTTACCAGCTACATTTGTGATTTAACCCTACAAGTATTGTTCAAGGTCAAGTGGCCCGATTACCTGAAATTACACACACCAACCAGCAAGGGAGGTGCATATGAACAACCTAAATATAAAAGTTATTACGCAAAAATACTGAGGACCAGCATGCGTACTCCATAAATCAGGGCGGAAACCCAAATCTAAATTTCAAAATGGCTGTGCTAAACACTGAACCCTCCCTATTAATCGGGAAGATCCCTCCTCTTATACATGCAAGCACACAGAAAAGGATAAACCAGAAGGTAGCATCCAAATTCCAAGGATACTATGGCTAAGGAGTACGGCCTTAGGGGAGGTGCAATGCCTTCTATAAGCAGGATACACACAGGGAGTTTATTTCCATTTTACCCAGTGGGCTAAATGGGGGCCATACTAAGTGATGTTAGTGTGATCTGCCCTGCTGAGCTATTGTATTCTGAGGGTCTAAAATATTTACCTATTATCTGCATCCCAACTGAAAAGAACAGTCAGATCCCGGTTATCTCGCAAGTCCTGCCATGGAATGTCATCCTCCTCTGGAATCAGACACATTGACTTGATGCTCTCTTCCAGACTGCTGGAACTGACAAAAAGAAAATTTTTTTTTTCCATTAACAGAAGAAGCACAAAATAAGGAGATACAAGCTATGATATACGAGCAACAGTGTCAGCTAGAAATAAAATTACTACTCACACATGTGCTTCAAGTAACAGGTCCAGTAACATTCGTTCAGTTCGAACTTGTGCAAAATGCAGAGAATTGTTCAATCGGTTTCTAAAATCAATAAATTCTGGGATTTTCTCAAAGGCTCCATATTTATAAGCTTGTATAATATATTCTGAGGTCTAACAAAAACAGAGAAAAAAAATATTTTATTAAAACAGACCGAGAAATTAACAAATGAAAACCTAAAACACATCAAAATAAAAAGGGGAAAAAATACATCAACGCTTTCCCGCTGGCTGTACACATATGCGGGAGGATAGGCTAATGGTAAGTGCCTGTATATATGCGCCCATGGGTAATGCATTACTGTGCTGACCGCACACTCTCTGCGTGCTCCCAGCACAGTAACTAAAATGTCGGAATCTCTCAAGGCACACTTGTAATCAGGAGCAGCTTCCGATCATGTGACTGCTGTAAAAGCCAATCACAGTAGTCACATGATCGGAATGCCCACCGCCGGGCATTTAGATTCTCTTATAGAGTCAGCGAGCAGCAGCGGGAAGGGATTAAACATACTGTAGAAACATGAGCACAAAAAGAAAGCAAATGGAAGATGTTAAACCAGTATCCAGCAAATTTTACAACAATGATTTTAATAAAATTACTTGCATTGTGAAATAATCAACTTGTGTTTTTCATCTGGTAAGGTGTGCATTGATCAGGTCATTTCACGACGTAATGTGTTGCCCTGTATGCACAGCCTTTAGCAGAATAAATCTTAACATTCCAGTGTCACAAGTTTCTGTTTGTGTAGAAACATGAGGCATGTGGAATGGTACTGCACAGGTTAACTTGTAACTGAAGGCAAAATGTTTTAGTTTTGGGTAGTGGAGGGGGATTAGAACACCTGTAAGATTTTTTTTTAAGCCTTCCACTGGTTACCCTCCATTAAATTTCATCAACATGATATCTGCATGTTGCTGGCTAATACACCACTGTTACAGTTTGTGATCTAGAGAGCATATTCCTAAGTAGTTCAATCAATGGTGTGCACTGGAACACATATGGCTCCTTAGGCCGTTTTAATGCATAATATTGACCATAGGCATATGTCATTAGTACGGACAATGTCTTAATTCACTGTGTATGACGGGTGTTTGTTTGTCCCTTTCTGCAGCATAATGTTCTCACATTAATCTTTGATTAAATAAAACAGTTTTGTATATTATTTTCTAATAGGCTACTCTGCTTGGGTATTTATATTTGTCCTTTACAGCGGTTTGCTTTCTTGATGTGGAATGGTACTGCACAGGTTAACGCATAACTGAAGGCAAAACATTTTAATTTTGGATAGAGTGGAGGATTAGAACATCTGTAAGATTTTAATTGCAGTGTCCTCTCTATTTGTCATCTTGATCATCACCAAAAGTAAAAAAAAATGAAATACAAAAATTTTTGCATGCCCACAGAATAGTAATAGAGGGGAAGTTGTCCAATGGGGATACTAGTTCTGGTGACAGAATCCACGGAATCTCTTTCACTTCCTGTTTTGACTATGGGACAAGAAGTGAAGGGAAAACTCTCCAGTGAGACACAGATGGCACCCCCCCCCCAAAAAAAAAAAAAAAAAACACTGCATAACACCATCACACAACCAACAGCGGTAAGAACATTTCATTATAAACAAAAAAAATCCTCAAAGCGATTCAGTAGCACAAGATTGCATAAACATAAATATCAAAGTGAAACTCAAAAGTGAAAAAGTCCAAGAAAGTCCTTGATGAGCCCAAAAATCTTCAAATTCTCCAAGAGAAATCACCGCATGTGCAAAATATATAGTAGCCCCCTTTTGGGTGTGCACTCACCACATAGCTATGCCTCCCATTTTCATAGTTGCCTAAATAACTTAAAGATGTTTATCCAAAGAGAAGATCAACTCCCACTCAATGACCATCCCCTCCTCAGATTCACCAAGATATCCCTCTTTTTAAACTACAGATGACATTTCATAGATTGATGAATAATTGGTATAAAGGTGCTAAGAATGATGTACAGCCAACCTCCTCCTTCCTTTGTGATCGGCTCTCAGATGGTCTACACAGGGTTAAAAGGTTTCTTCCTCTGTGCTGAAAGGGTTGAATGGTACAGTGTTGCATGACCGTGCAATTGTCATTCAAAGTGCAACAGCGCTGAAAGCTGGAAATTGGCCTGGGCAGGAAGAGGGTATAAGTGCCCTGTAGGCTAGTGGTTAAGTTCTACTTAAAAGTAGAGCTTAACTCACCTAATCAGTGCTGTAGTTCCCTGCAGCTCTTGGCCAGCTGCTGACATTTTGGCCGGTCTGCTTCCAGGTATTGATCTCCAGCTGTTTTCATTGGCTGAACCATGATGACTTCACACTTGTACAAGCAGGAGTTCATCTTAGCACTGCTGAACGTGTACACCAAGCTGCAAGTGTGCAACCCAGGATACAGCGCAGACAGGCAGGTAAAAAAAAAAAAAACTTTCATGCAGAGGAGACATAGTAGGTCTCTTCTGCAATAAAGATCATGCCTGTTTGTAAATTTTTGGTTTTCTTTTTTTATAAAGTTCCACTTTAATGCATGGTCTCTGTCTGTCGTTTGAGAACTGCATTTTTCTATGAAGAAACTACATATCTCACAATCTCTGGGTCTCTAGGTCTAGTGCTGGTACAGGATGGTACAAGCTGCTTGCTGATCCTTGCATATTCTAGTTGTTAGTCCCCTCCTGTGGCCATTATAAGGGATTCCACTGTCCATGCTGGATTTTTTACTTATTTTATATTATGGAGAATGCAACAAGAGGAACTGAAGCATGCAAAATGTTAGTAAAACACAAATATCCCAAGCATAAAGATAAGCTCAAGAATCAGAGCAGGGAAAATCTCGAAGTTGGGATACGCAAAACAAACAAAGCTAAAGACTGACTCATCCAACTATGCTGAAAGTATAAATAAAATCCCTTTTGTGGTTGGAATGGCTCTTTAAGGCTGGGTTCACACATATGCGGTGCAGTATATCGCACAGGAACCGCACCGCATTCCTGTGCAAATCACATGCAAATTCTGTGCAGTGAGATTTGAGCCATACATTTTGTATGGCTCAAATTGCACCGCATCTGCAGCAAAAAATGCAGGACCCTTTTTTTGGTCCACACTAGAATCAGATCGCATGGGTATTCACACCCATGCGATCCGATTCTGCACATCACACCGCTTTTCGCAGACCAATTTCGGGGTGTTAACATACACACCCGTAGCAGTTCGCATGAACAGGGTGCAATTCTGTTGCAAAGTGGAATACACACAGAAAACACTGCAAATTCCGCACTGCATCATGAACCCAGGCTGAAACATACATTTGTAATAGGCAAAGTACTAAAGAAATGATAGGAAAGGCATCACAAATATTTTAATTATAAAAAAAAAAAAAATCTCAGTCATACAAGGAAAAATGTAAAGCTTGGCTTTTATAAAAAGGTAAAAAGTAAGTTAACTGGTCCAAATAAAATGCCTACACAAAATACTCACATCTTTCTGGTTTGAGTGGAAAAACCTTAATGCGGCATTGCAGGCTTGTGATGCAGAGTTATAGTGACCCAAAGCTCCTCCAAAACGAGTCAGCAGGTAACTGCAAAAAAAGAATTACGGTTACATTCCCACCAGCATCATGCAGTCATTTTCCAACATTTAAGTTTGTGTAAACACCACCAATGAGTTTTCTGATTTGCTCCTTTTTCATATTAGAGTTTTTTTTTGAAAGCAACGTAAAACCTAACAATGCACTTTGTATATCTGCTCCCTTTTGGTCTGTTAAATATACTACTGAATGCATTTTTGTTATAGCTTGATGTTGATCTGACCAAAATAAAGTTCTGTCCTGCAGATTCTGCAGTGTTATCTCAAGCAGTCCTATCAGCACTGTTCATTTCCCCCAGCGGACTTCAGAACACCTTTCCTTTGGTGTGGAGAGGAGGAAGGGGGGAAGGTGTTCTGTAGTCCTAATGCACTTCATGTTCTAATTAAATTCTACTCCTCCACAGAAACAGTACATTTCGGAAAACACTCTTAGGTTACGACATGAAGTGTGTAACTTGCAGGACCAGCACATTCCAAAAAACAAACCAAAAAAAAAAAAAAAAAACAAAAACAAAGAAAAAAAAAGGCAGCAAGAAAGAAAAAACAAATACAGGTACATTTAATGACTATTAAGCTGAAAAAAACCCCCCAGAATTAATGACTTACCTGTGACATTTCTTGCTTTGGACTACAGTACAGAATACATATTCATAGACCATAGGTTATATGTAGAATAAACGGATTGGACACTGGCAATAAAACTTGCTAGGGCCTCCCCTAGTGTACACTCATAACCCCACCCATTCTTATGCTCCAGTTTTTTTTAGCAAGCAATGAAGGAGTGAACAAGAGGGGAGCGGACTTTATGGCATCATGCACTCTAAGAGAAGGAATTTACAGTAAGTCAGTTCCTGTTATCCTAATCATACAGTACAGGGGGTTTGTATTTATAGGCCATGGGACATCCCCAAACAATAAACTAAGGGGTGGCCAACAATATAGCAAACAGAACTGCAAACAGGCCTACAATGAGAAAACAAGGGTTAAAAAAAGAGATAAAAGTTTGAAGCACCTCTCAGCTGAAGTTTGCATCCGACGAAGTCTGAACATCCACCTGGTAAAACTTGGAGAACATGAACAGAGCACCAGCTGGCATCCCTGGGATACAATGCTGAAAAGTCCAAGACACCAAAAGCTCTACTGGAATGAGCTCTGTTGAAGAAAGGAGGAACCCTTTCCTTAAAGCGGTAGTAAACCTTGCGGCTTCACAACCGGTTTACTGCTGTGCATGAGCAAAGTGCGCTGCGCTTTGTGAATGGGCCCATAAAGTGTCCCAGAGGGCTGTGGTGTGTGTGTGTGGTCAAATGTGGAAAAACCAGCTCAGTTAAGTGAAGCTTCCACTTTTGGGTGGAACTCTGCTTTAAGTTTACTTTCTTTTCATCTGAAGCAGTCAGACTGGAAGGTAAAAATAAAAATGACTGGACCCAGAGGTCCGTAACCTCAGATCCATGTTGGCACAAACAGGCGTCCTCCCACTCTGAGGAGTGGAGGCAACCCTTAATTGTGAGGAGGGCTTCTGGGCAGGTTTGGTATATTTAAAGAGGAGCTTTAAAAAAATAATTTTAGGTATGAAGATTACTTACAAAACTTTTTTTCTGAAAGAAGAGACCCTGGGAAATATAATGGTGGTAGTTAAGTGTTCTTGCATGGCAAGACCACTTACTGTTATCTCACATATATGTTCTTATTATAGCCAAATTTACCACCCTAACTCCTCCCACAGTTTTTACACTACATAGACAGTAATATACCGAAACGTGCGGATTGTTTTTGATTGGTGTGCTATTACTTTGTGGAACGTTTCACCGAATGGTTCACGAAATATCGGCGTTTTTGTGGTGAAATTGGTCCCATAGGAATGAATGGCGGAATGTTCAAAACTAGAGTGGGAGCTGACAAAAGTTAGAGTGGGAGCTGAAAAATCAGGACATGATTTCTAAACTGCTATCACTCCCTCATTTTCAAGCCCACCTACACAAATCTTATATCAAAACTTTCAGCTATCCCTGCTGCCACTAAAAATGTCCACGCCTAAGCCATAGTCCTAATAGTTTTCACAATATGACCATTTGTTTGCAACTCACGCCACCCATTGACATGCATTGAAACTCCACTCTAGCCACCTCAAATTTGAAGGGCAATTTCTAAACTTCGACTGTGCCTTCATTTTTAATATTTCAGAGACATACTATTCATCAAAATGTAGGTCTGGGTCTTGTGATTCTCACAATATAAAGCTCTTCAGTGAAGGATTTATAATTTTTAAACTACAACCGTTTGAAGATGGCAACCGCCAGTGAAGTGAGCAAGTTCGAAAAGTTTGTTTTTAACCGCTCTTCTCTGCCCTTGCTGTAGAGTGAGTTTCCATAGGAACCCAGGTGTGTGAGCAGGCAGCAGAGTGACAAAAGCTAGAGTGTGAGTTGTAGGCTACTGGTGGAGGCAAGAACACTTCACACAATTTCCCCAGAAATTGTAGCTTTTCTAGTTTTTTTATGCCATGCAATATTAGTGCAATGGTTTATGCAAAATGTCAGTAATAAAGGCACTAAAGCTAATTTGAGGACACACTCACACAAAATATTACCAATTTTTTTGGAAAACATAAAAACTATGAGGGTGCACCGAGTAAACAGATAATAATGGCAAGCATTATATGCGTCACGAACACGGCAACAAGCTTCGGTACCCTAAATTTTTCATAAGCAATTCTTTACAGACCCCTACAGAAGTCAGTTTAGAATTAACGGTGAAGACAACGCATGCATGGGTGACTGGAGCGGATGATACTCTGACCACTCTGCATATTCCCAACATTCGCAGGGGGTAATTCAGTGGCCCCAGACCACATTGCCCAGCCACTTACCTGGGCCACTTGCTGAGAGAGTGGAGGCTGCCCACCAGACCGGCCGGAAAATCCACGTGAGGATCCTGCGGTGCCACCAGGGGAACGGGATGGGGGAGGCAAGACGGCATTCAGCACTGGCTCCTGGGCCTGCTCAGCTGCTGAGGGAGTGTAGCCAAAGCCACAGAGGACCATGCCCTCTTCCTCCATTCCTGGGACTCAGAGTGAAGGATCCCCCAGCTCCCTGGCTCACGTGACAGACATTTCTGCTCCTTCTGGCTCCCTCCCTAGCACCTATTATTATAAATACAGGATTTGTATAGCACCAACAGTTTGCGCAGCACTTTACAAAATGAAGGTAGACATTACAGTTACAATACAATTTGGTACAAGAGGAAACAGAGGGCCCTGCTCGTTAGAGCTTACAATCTAGGAGGGAGGGTTGAGTGAAAGGTAATAGCTGTGGGGGATGAGTTGATGGAGGAAATAAAAGGCAGTTTTCTAGTTAGAAGCAGGATAGGCTTCTTTAGAGAGAACGGTTTTCAGGTATCGTCAAAGGGTTGATAGATTAGGAGATAGCTGGAAAGATTGGTGTAGGGAGTTCCATAGGATGGGAGAAGCTCGGGAGAAGTCCTGGAGGTGAGCATGGGACGAGGTGACACAGGAACTATAGAGCAGAATGTCTTGGGAGGATCGAAGAGAGTGGTTTAGTTGATATTTTGAGACCATGTTGGTGATGTAGCTGGGGGCAGAGTTGTGAAGGCATTGTAAATTATTAGTATTTTGAATTTTATTCGTTGGGCGAGTCAAAGCCAGTGGATGGATTGGCAGAGAGGGATAGCAGACACTGAACGGTTGGTAAGGTGGATGAGCCTGGCAGTAGTATTTATACACTATTCAGGGGATTCCATACTTATCGCCAATTTTGTTGATTTACTTCAGAGGGAAACAGATAAAACTACCAGTAAGTTGGCCTCTGACCTGAAACAGGATTTTAGGGAGCTGGGAAATCATCTGGAGAATATCGAATCTAAAGTTGATGATACCATCCACAGAGCGACTCAAAATTCTAACATGCCTGCCAACCTGCAAGATCGCCTAGATGAAGCTTACAACAAAACAGATGATCTTGAGAATCGTGCTAGATGGTACAACTTTCGCATTAGAGGACTTCCTGAAATGGTAAAAGATATCGCCTCAATCGCCCATTTCCTTATGCATTCTGCGGTGCTGACTATTGAAAAAAATCCATCTGGGAATAGATCATATCCACAGAGCTTTAGTCTCCTCAGGATGTTATTGTAAAGCTCCACTTCAACAGGGTAAAGGAGGCGGTGATGCGATACGCTCGGGAACATCCAGATTTGGAAGTTGATGGTTACAAGATCCAAGTCATCGCAGACATCTCTTAAGCAACCATTCAAAAATGGAGAACCCTCAAACCGTTGCTCTCGCCCCTAATCCAGAGGGACAACCACTACAGATGGAATTACCCGTTTTGCCTACAATTCATCTACAACGGCAAATCCTACTCCTTTTCCACATTTCTTGGAGAAAAATTTTTTTGCTGAACTTGGGCTTCATTTCCCTCAGCCCCGCCTCACGGGACCAGTCAAAAGCCAACGGACCACCTCCGCCGCGTTCACCCCTTTGGTCCTCCACCTCCAGGAAGAAACCTGCAACCCCACACTGGGTGTCTTGAGGACTATGTTTCCTGCTAGTTGATTCATTTAGCGGAAGCCTCTCAGTGGTCCCAACATAGGACATTGGCCTTCGCTCATGTTTTTGAAATGTCTTTCTGAAATACTTTGTACCCTAGCAGCGTCGTCCTCGACTTCTTTACTGGTTTAAATTGTTTATATTTTGTATAATGATTCTGTGGCTTTGGGAGCCTCTTATATATGTTTCATGTGGACCCCGAGGTTCTGGGAAGAGTCTATGCGCTCTCCCTAATCGAAAAACTCTCCTTATTGCTTGGCCTTGATGGAGACTCTTCCGTCCCTTGACCTTGTCTCTAGGATATGTTATTTTATTATCTTATGTTATATATTACTATTTGCCAGTTGGTTAGATGCTGGCCATTCCTCGGTTCCGGTATCTCGTCGTTTACTTTCTTAATCTTTATTTACTATCTCTATTTGAGGGCCAACCTGGGATTCCTAAGAAGATCTTGGATTCTCGATATCCTGTGCTGGTGGGTGAGTTTGTCTAATTATAACTATTTATGTTGTCACGGTCCGCTTGCTTTCCCATAATGTTCAAGGGTTCGGTTCCACTTCTAAACATCTCAAACTTTTTTTTCGCACTATGAGTGCCTAGGAGCTGATATTGTTGCTCTACAGGAAACACACTTTGCTCCTTCTTTCACACCTAGGTATATCCATAGAGATTTTCCAGTCTGTTTTTTTGTTAATGCCTCTGAAAAAAAAGCAAGGGGTAGCGCTTTGTCTTTCCAGACGGCTATCGTTCACTGAAACTAAAGTGGTAAGGGAAAAGGATGGGCGATTCCTTTTAGGCAAGGGCCACTTAGGGGTTAATTTAGTCAGTCACTTTTCCTATTTACTATGCCCCTAACATGAATCAAGTGGCCTTTTTCCAATCCCTATTTAAACCTTTGTCCGTTGAACTGGAAGGCGATGTTATTTTGGCGGGGGGACTCAAAACTAGTCTTCGATCATACACTCAATAAATCTCATGCAGTCAAACTTAAATCTCCTCCCAAAGTAGCGACTTCGCACAACAATTTAATTGATGCCTGGAGAGAAGCCAATCCTACCTCTAGAGATTATTCCCATTTTTCTAGGGCTAATAATCATTCTTGTATAGACTATATTTTCCTCCTCTCAGAAATGCTATCTAAACACTACTCAGCCAAAAATTGTATCGACGCCTTGGTCGGACCATGATCCTGTGATGCTGATGCTTTCTAATTTGACAGACATAACACTTAAAGTCTTATTTTGCAATTAATAAAGCAGCAGATACTACTCCGGCTATTAATTGGGCAACTCACAAAGCCTCTGTTAGAGGTCTCTTTATCCAACTGTTCCTCAGAATTAAAAAAATCTTGTGAAGAGTTGATCTCTGCCAAATCTAAAGAATATGAGGCCTTAGTCACCCAACATAAAACTACCCCAAACTCTGACTTATTTAAAGTAGAGCAAGTTTGTTTAGAACTTAAGCAGAAAAACAACTACGTTGGACGAATCAAATTCTTCAAGTGGCGGGACAGACCAGGTTCCCTATTAACACATAAACGTACCTCTAAACATATTCACTCTGCACTTCCCAAACTTGGGCTCGTGGGGGGTCATATCACACAAGATCCTTTGCGAATTTCATGACTTTTATGCTACCCTATATGATCAACCCCAGCCTGTTGAGCCTTCTTCAATTCCAAATTTTCTGGAGACTTTAAGCCTTCCATCCCTCACAGAGGTCCATAGAGAACTTATGGAACAACCTATTACTGACACTGAGCTAAGCAAAGTCAATAAATTGCTATCATCACATAAATCCCCGGGCCCCCGACAGTCTTCCAAATAACTATTATAAAACTTTTTCCGAACACTTTCTCCCCCATATGAATCTATTTTAATTCTTTAAGAGAGGAGGGTGTGGTTCCTTTAGACAAGAACAAAGCTTACATAAATGTCATTCCAAAAACCTAATAAAAGACTACTGATGCTCACAATTATTGCCCCATTTCATTAATTACTTGTGACCAAAAAATTCTAACGAAACTTCTGACTTTGCACCTTAATTCCTTTTTGGCACAGTATTTTAATAAGGACCAGTCGAGGTTTCATCTCATGTCGTCAAACACTGGATCAGATTCGCCGGTCTCTCACTCTGATCTCAGCTGTCCACTCTAACTGGGATGCTCCTCTCTCAAGGGAGCTTATGCTTCTTTCTTTAGACCTTCATAAGGCTTTTGATGGCTTAACTTGGGAGTATTTGTTTACTACCTTAGAGGCCTTTGGATTTGGTCCTACGTTTCTTGCTTTGTTGCATTTGTTATATGATACTACCTCAGCTCAAGTTTCCATTAGAGGTTATAGATACCGTGTGCCCAATTCGATGTGGCACTAGACAGGGTTGTCCACTTTCCCCATTGCATTTTGCTCTGGCGATCGAACCCTTAGCTATGGCGATCCATTCCCACCCTCAAATCCATGGTATCCTTTGTGGACAACAGGAACATAAATGTTCCCTATTTGCTGACGTTGTCCTTATGTATATTACCTCTTCTTTGATCACCGTACCTAACTTACTGTCTCTGTTGCACCAATTCTCTACTCTCTCTGGGCAGTCCCTTAACTCCCAAAAAAACAACAGCCCTTAACATTTCCTTGCCTGTTTCTGTAGAACAGCAGTTCAGAACTACTTATGTCTTTCAATGGGCAAGTATCTCTTTACCCAATCTAAGAATTCAATTAACCGCTTCAGTTGAAACCCTCTATCAAGCTAATTATCCTCCCCTTTTTAAAAAGCTTAAAGATGATCTTTGCATTTGGGCTGATTAGGCCTTATCCTAGTTTGGCAGTCAACTCGATTAAAATGAAATTTTTCCCCCGATTACCATATTATTTTAGAACCTTACAAAAGTAGTTGGTGGTTAATTCTTACATGTATCACATAAGAGCACTAAAAGTCCCCTAATGCAAGTGTTTTTTACTTGACTAATTGAGACATCAGGGGTCTTTAGACAAATGAACCGATGGCGGGTGGAAGTGATCAGGCAGCTGTAAAAGCTGTCTGATTACTTCTGACACCCCAGTTGGCTTTTCAAATTTACCTCCCCCCTAAAGAAACCTTAAAAGAGGGAACATCAACAGGAACTGATGTTCATTGATAACTGAAATTATAGAATCCACTAACAGAATTGCTCACTTATTAAAATCCTTTTCCATAGGATAAATCTCAGCAAAAGCTAAGGAGGATTTTATACCCTTTCAAGAATGGGCCAGTCATTGTAAAGTGCACAACCAATCTGTGAGTGTATGGGGAAAGTCTTTGTTAACTAAATCTAGGTTCACATCTCAACAAAAACAAAGTCTAGATTCACATCTCCACATTTCGGAGGAGGAGCATTTGCGCAGTCACAGCAGCCCATTCATTTGAATGGGCTGCTGTACCTGTAGGAAACATGGGAAAGTCTACAACCCTTTTCCCAAAATGCACCTGCTGGGCAGCCACTCAGAACTGCATGATGCTGCTTCACCATTCAGTTTTGGGCACCCTAAAACATGCTGCATGTTATAATACATGGGGGTGCCATTATTTCTTAATTCCATGCATCTGCTAAAGAGCAGCATGTTTATGGGTGTGGGACCGCGTGCAATTTACACGTGGCCTTGCACCCGCATATGTTTGGACCTAGGCTCAGACAGCCTCTTAGTGCCCAAGGGGGCTTATTTTGACTGTGGAGAGTCAGGTGCAGCCTAGTGCGCACTATATCAATGTGTCCATAGTGGAGCATTTGGCACAAAGCCATAGCTCAATGTTTTTACAATGAAGGAAAAGGAAAGAAGGAAAATCCTCTTCGGCTTCAGTCTCCACTACTCCACATTAAAACAAAAAAAAAAATCATGATCCTTCCTTCACAATATCCTAACTGTAAAGGAGGTTCTACCTTTGATTTCTGAACAGGATCAGGGGAAAGAATACATGAGTTTTGGCCTTCGGAAACCAAAGGCTCTAGAAATGCCAATTTTTTATTTGTTTTTTGTTTTTTGAAGAACTCAGACCTAGCTACTGTGAGGGAAATAGAGACAGAGGAGGGGAATTGTGTCATAAAAGGACATTGCTCCACGACAAGGAAACATTTTTCACCCCGAGCAGTATTTTAAGCTTCCAGTTGGCTGCCTGCAAGCATGTAATTTGGCCCTTTTGTCCCAGCTCCCTTGCACCTGTGATCTGCCACTGCTGAGTAGATCCCCAGTGGGGTACTCACAGAATGGAGTTCAAAATGGAGGGGGCTTTGCATGTCTGGATACATTAACCGCTATAACTAAGGCACTCACAATGTCCCTGTGGCAGTAAGACTGCAACAATGTACGGTTTGCATTTTTAGGCTAAAAATGCTTCAGCTGGGAGGTGTGACCCAGCTACCTCATTATCCTGAGTCTAAGTCTAGATAGGAGAGGACAAACCACCAAATTTAAATTGCTTGCATTAAGAAAAGGAGCACAACAATAAAGTGAATAACTCCCCATTCCTCTGTCTATGAAACGGCATTGTGTGCAACGTACTATGGTTTATTAAAAGTCAGGAACCAATATCAATATACAGAGAAACCCGGTCTTAATTTATATACAACACTGGGCCTACCTGAGGTTAAGGCTTCACCTGTCACAGTAGATATACCCCAAAAGGGGTCTCGATCTAGCAACCATATACACTCACCGGCCTCTTTATTAGACACACCAGTTCAATTGATTGGTAACACAAATAGCTAATCAGCCAATCACATGGCAGCAACTCAGTGCATTTAGGCATCTAGATGTGGTGACTTGCTGAAGTTCAAACCAAGCTTTAGAATGGGGAAGAAAGGGGATTTAAGTGACTTTGAACGTGGCATGGATGAGGTGAAAGACGGGCAGGTCTAAGTATTTCAAAAACTGCTATTCTACTGGGATTTTAACACGCAACCATCTCTAGGGTTTACAGAGAATGGTCCGAAAAAAAAAATATGCAGTGAGTGGCAATCGTGTGGACAAAAATGCCTTGTTGATGTCAGAGGAGAATGGGCAGACTGGTTTGAGATGATAGAAAGGCAACAGTAACTCAAATAAACACTCGTTACAACCAAAGTATGTGGAATACCATCTCAACATGTCAAAACTTGAAGCAGATGGGCTACAGCAGCAGAGGAGCACACCTGGTGGCTCTCCTGTCAGCTAAGAACAGAAAACATAGGATACAATTCGCACAGGTTCACTAAAATTGGATAATAGAAGATTGGAAAAAAACGTTGTCTGGTCTGATGAGTCTCAATTTCAGCTGTGAAATTCAGATGTTAGGGTCAGAATTTGGCATAAACAACATGAAAGCATGGATCCATCCTGCCTTGTATCAATAGCTCAGGCTGGTGCTGATGGTGTAATGGCGTGGGGGAATTTTCTTGGCACACTTTGGGCCCCTTGGTACCAATTGAGCCTCGTTTAAACACCACGGCCTACCTGAGTATTGTTGCTGACCATGTCCATCCCTTTATGACTACAGTGTACCCATCTTATGATGGATACTTCCAGCAGGATAATGCACCATGTCACAAAGCTCAAATCATCTCAAACTGGTTTCTTGAACATGACAATGAAATCACTGTACCCCAATGGCCTCCACAGTCACTAGATCTCAAATCCAATAGAGCACCTTTGGGATGTGGTGGAAAGGGAGATTCGCATCATGGATGTGCAGCTGACAAATCTGCAGCAACTGAGTAATGCTATCATGTCAATATGAACCAAAATCTCCGTGGAACGTTTCCAACACCTTGTTGAATCTATGCCACGAAGAATTAAGGTAGTTCTGAAGGCAAAAGGGGTCCAACCTGGTACCAGCAAGGTGTACCTAACAAAGTGGCCGGTTAGTATACACTGACAATATAAAACATAATATTAAACAAAAATACTAACAATGTGGTATAATTGTCAAACTGAAATATAGGTGGAAAGATCAGAAGAAAACAAAAAAAAAACAAAAAACACACAATTACCCAATTGTGTCATGTTGTATGTGTTTAGCATCCAGGCTGCTATACAGATCCATAGCTGGCTCAAATGCTCCCAGTGTGCAGTAGATGCGAATAAGCAGCAATTTAAACTGGGCATTAGAGGGACTGTTGCTTAATCCTTCTTCTAATAAAGTAAGAGCGTGCCAAACTGCCCAGTCTTCACCTGCACAAAGAAATCAAGAGAATTCAAAAGTCTTCAACTGAAGTGAACGTTTAGGAGTCTTCTTTCCACAAAAGACTACTAAAACAAATTCTGCATGACTTAGGGGAAATCAGTGCTTAGAGACAAACATGGGCCACCATTACCAAGCTCCTGCTGAAAACAGTTGTCTAGCAGTCATGTTGATCCTATGGGATTCGAGTAGCTGCCACCTTACTTGGACTTGCCAGGTTGTTCTGGGCCAGTAACCCAAAAAGTTTTGAAGCCATAGAAAGCCAGGCAACTAGCATTTTCAGAAGGTGGTTAGCAATGGCAGCTTCAGTATTTCTTTCAGTAAAAGTTTCTAAATAAGTCTGAAAAACCATGACACTCTAAAAACTGACCACTGCTATGATATATGTAACATCCATTCTGGCTTCAGGTGGGTATGCCCCAATTTTAAAAGCTAAACAAACGAGAAGAACATGCAATTCAAAAAGGTACAGAACTTGTAAGAAGCTGTAAAACTTCTCTCGCACCATCAATTACTTATTGCGGTCTATGTCACATTGGGGAGGTTTCCCCCTCACTTGCTGTTGTGTCACCAGGACAGTGAGGGGAAATACCTCATACGGGGACAAAAATATTTCTTCACTTAAAAAAGACTTTTGGCTGGGGCTCATTGAAAATCTCCCTAAAGATATTTTATTTTGAGTGCTCTAAAACAAGTTATTCCTAAATAAAGCATATACTTACCACTAATCCACAGATCTAGGAGCAAGTGGGCTCCTATGAGACAGTAGTAATCAGAGAACTGCAGCTCTGTTTTCAGACATGATTTTCCTAAAGGGAAGAATGGAAAAACACTTGGTAAAAAAAAACCTCAAGGTGCCTACCAATCATAGACTGGATAAATTATCCACAGAAAATGTTTTAAGTGGAGGAGTATCTGGTATAATGTTCATTAACCAAACTCAAATGGAAAAAACCTAGCTAAGAATCTTAAAACTCACACTAATATTCTTATATGCGAACACAAAAAGGAACATACCCCCATGCCTATAAAACCAATACAAAAGCACAAACCTAATTTATTAACACAAATAATCCTCACAATAAAATACTAGACCAAGTAAAAAAATAATAAAAAATAAAGCCAACATCCTCCTGTACTTTAAAAGACTCCTGCTATTGTGTAAATTCCAGTGTATGGACTCAAAGGCATATTGTCCTGTCCCTTAAGTATATACATTAGCATATTTTTCAGGCTAGGAAAGAGGAAAAGCTAAACCTCAAGCTGTTATTTAAGCCCAGTGGATTCCTTGCTTTTAATTCCCAGATCCACCTGGTCGTCTTTTGTAAAACTATTTGATTAAAATGACCATCTAGTGGATTCTTATAGACTTGCTCCAGAATCCAAAAATTAAAAAAAGTGACGTAATAATTATGTTCCAAATCTAAATGTCATGCCACTGGAGATCTCAAATTGAAGCTAAGCTTGTCACTTACATGAGCCTGCAGACGTCTCTGAACTGATCAAATAGCTTTGCTAATACAGAAGGGCACAGGTCAAAGCGCTGATCATTCCCTTCGTATTCTAATCCACACGTAGCCTACACCTGAGGAGCTTTCCAGTGCACAATCTAAGAGTGGGGCCTTACACCATAAATCCACATAAATCACAGATTCGAAATCTGGACATAACACCTGGAAAGCCATCACTTTTCTTCATTCTCCAAGTAATATCTATGCATGAATAGATCTCCCAGTAATTAAACTGTCCTAAAAATGGATATACTGAAATAACATTTCTTAACCAGCTCATCTCATGTTAACAAAATATCAATGTTTGACACACATCTTTGACCTTCATTAAGAGGTGTGTATATTGGAGACTCAATATAGTTGTAACTTTAATTTGCACAAGTGTTTTTTTTCCTCCATATAGAAGATTCTCTCCGTTACTCTTTGGCTCTTTGATAAGCTGAACAAAGCCAGTTATCTCTATATCCACGTTTTTTAAAATCAGACTCTAAGGGCATCCATCTGGGTTGTTGTTATTATTATACAGGATTTGTATACCGCCAACAGTTTGCTCAACGTTAACAATATAAAGGGAGACAATACAGCAACAATACAGTTCAATACAAGAGGGTTAGGAGGGCCCTGCTCCTTGGAGCTCACAATCTAAGAGGGTTTCCTTTATAAATTTGTAATGGTTATACTTCTTGGCCTGATTTTAACACTCAATTCCAAAAGAGTGACCTGCGAATGACACATTGTATTCGTGGCACACCGCAAATTCTTGAGCCTCTTGCCTGGAGTCTGTCCATAAAATAAGGATGTCACTGAAGTACCTAAACCAGGACAAGGATGGAGGATGTTGGCTTTATTTTTGTATTTACTTGGCCAATATTTGTGTGAATAAGATATGTTTGGATTTGCATTAGAGGGGTCGGACATGTTACTTCTATTTATCTTTTTGATTGATTACATAAGAAATCTTTACAATGTAAGGATATAAATGTGAGAGTTTATAGAGTCTTAGTCGGGTTTTTTTGTTCGTTTTTTTTGCATTAGGTGCTAACAGTGCAGCTTCAAGACAGCAACTGCTTGTTTTCCAGCACTGGTCTCTGAAGAGCAAACGGTGGTGGATCACTTTCAGAGATTAGTGCAGGCGCAGCTGACATACATTCAGGAGAGGATATTGCCACCTCCTGAATGCATGTTATTTGCAACAGCTGAATGTTTTTTTTTTTTTTTAATAGGGATATTGCACTGCAAGTGTGAGCCAAAAGCTAGGCTCCTGATTGTGGCTTGGTCCCACTGACTTATTGGTTGCATTTGGCGGCAGAAGAACCTGTCTAACATGACAGGGGGAGATAATGCTTGACACACCGCAAAGCGCATCTGGCTGCTTTTGCAACAACAAAACTGTAAAACAAAGCCTAAAGAAGTCTCATCAATGTTTTTTTTTGTTTAATTAGACTTATATTTTTAATCATGTTTTATTTAAAATACTTTTGTCATTTTTTTTAGACCTTGCACTTATAAACAACAGAGCAACATTACTGACAAACCGTTCCATCTCAAAAACCAACTGTATGTCTGAATGCATCTGTAGGTAGCTGTTAAAGTGTAACTAAACCCAGGACCCTGCATTCACTATATCTGGTCTCCCACAGTACACAGAACATGGAAATGCAATTATTTTAGTAAATATAAATATTGTGTTTTCTATCAGTGTCCAGCAGACCACAAGTTAAAACTTGTAGGAGGAGTTTTCATTGCGCTCTAAGAAGATGCAAGACCCCTGACCTCTGTCTGGACAGTGCTGATTGGCCCTGTGCACCCCTAAAAAAAAAAACAAACAAAAAAAAACAAAAAAAAAAACAAAAAAAAAAACCTCTCTAGCCATACAAACCAAAGTGACAATGTGCAGAGTGACTCCATACGTTATGTCTCATCAGGAGATAAGAGGGGGGCAAAGGAAGAAGGGGAGTATCACAGTGAGTATAACAAGCATGCTTTACTGCATATACAGACTGATTTTACTGTTGTGGGTTTAGTAACACTTTAGGGCATCATACTTATTTGATCAATTGAGATACAATATGCACTTTTTGCACAACAGATGCACCTGACTGATTTCATCTCAATGCAAAGATTAAAAACTCAATAGAGCTGGCACTGAAATGTGTGTCAATTGGCATGTGTAAAAACAGCCAAGGTACGCACAGCACTGACACAACATTCAATAGTCTTGTTGTCATTAGGACACCCATTCAGCATCAATGTTGACAGCCTGGACTAATATATGGACTCTTTATTAAAAGAGAAGTATGGCCAAAGCTTGGCTATACTTCTCCTGTGTTTCACAGGGGTGCACTTAGTTCAGCATTTCTGTGACCCAGATTCAGTCAACAGCTGAATCCCTGGCGGCTGATAACACAGAGCCAGTTCCAGGTTCTGTAGGGCTCCCGACAATGTTGGGATCTGCCCACATGCCTACTTGGCAGCTGTGGGCACTGGGAGGAGCAGAGCACTGTCAATCACCAGAGAACTGAGTGATCAGCGATCTTTGATCACTCAGTTCTCGGTGTACAGGCGGCAGTGGACTGCTGCAACTCGGATCAGTGCTGCAGCCACATAGGCGAGTATAAAGGTTTGATTCCTCTACGTCTTTAATTGGTTTTACATGACCACCACCACCAAACATGAATTTTTGAAAAGCGACATGTTGAAAAATTAAAAATATATATACTAGCCACCTGTTACAAACAAGACACACTTACCAAACTGCAGTCCATGTCTGTATCTTATGATGATTTCTCTAATTGCTTCCTGCTTCTGTGCTCTGTCCATCTTTTCATGGAGTCCAAGTAGTCTGCTAAGCTGAATCACACATAGGTGTCTCTGCATGGCCTTGATGTCCTCCGGGAATGCAAAGTCTCCCACGATCGGAGGGGTAAGAGGTAATGAGCCCAGCAGCCTGTTAATAAACTACACACCGAAGAAAGCATTAGCTTTCCTGTTAATTGGAGTGACAGGCACGGTTTATAGTGAAATACCTTTGTGAGTGTTATTAGTATAGACAAAGCAAATCAAAAACAGGATTTTGTTCTGACTGTAAAATCACTTTCTCTGCATTCATTGAAGGACACAGTCTGGCAACAATCTTGGCAGAAGGGTTATAGGGCAACCTTCAAGAGTAGGACATCAGGCAGAAAAAACAAACAGCACCACCTACGGGTCGCCCCTACTAGTGGCCAAACCCCCATCTGCTATAGGCAGCTCAGTTAACAACAAAGCAATATAGAAAAGACAGTATTGTGAGTTGTGTTTTTAATAAACTCAGAGAAAGGGATTTTACAGTAGAGTAGAAAAAAAAAATACTGTTCTCTTACATTTACTGAAGGATACAGCTTGGCAAGAAACTTGACTGCAGGTGCATGCCAAAGCAACGACCATGGAGGGGTGGGTAGCCAGAATAAATTAATAAACAACAAAACCATTAACCCACAAACCCAGAAGGGAACAAAAAACCTTCGGCTTACAAAACCTTGCAGCCAAAACACGTATCTGCACACAAAAAGGAAAACATCATACAGAAAGACACATATGAGGCCCACACCGGGGTCCAAATAACAGTGTGTAAAACAGAGGGCAGCGAAGCCCACAATCACATCCTGAAATATAAAAGCTACATTCAAGAAAGGCAGCGAAAAAACACAAAGAGAGCCTTGCCCTTTTGAGGAAATATTATCCAAGACTCCTAGAATTGTCAGATAACAAAATGATAAGCAAATGGTCTAATGTAAACAAACCATGTGAGAGGAGAAAAAAAGGTAAAAGAAGATCCAGAGAGGGCCAAGAACCCCAGACTCCCCCCCCCCCCCCCAATCCAGACAGAAGACAGAAAAACAAAAAAGGAGGAAGAGAAGAGAAAGAAGAAAGACATACAAGCAAAGAAAAGAAGTTCGCCTAGGGGGAGAGCTGGGAAACACGACCCCCACATAGGGGGATTGAAGAGGCAAATCCCAACACATCAAAGATTAGTGAGCTTTGTGGAAAAACGAAAAACCATATGGTAGTCCACCCAAGGTTGCCAAACAGAGAAACTTATCATGAATATCCTCCAACACCGCCACCAATTTTTCATTGATAAAGAAGCCTAGGATCCTGGACTCGACCGCCTCAAATTGTAAAGTGGTGGACTTCCAAGAGACGGCAATAGTCTGCTTAGTAGCCATGACTGGTCAGCGGGGTCTATGAGGTAGGCCACAAATTGGCTGAAAAAGTAAGGCTTCAATAGGATCTTTTTTAAGGTTACTGGACGTAACTGAATAAGATTATAAACCATAGCCCACAAGCGGCGGGCCACTGAACAGGTCCACCAAATGTGGAGCATTGTACCCTCTAGAGAGCAGCTATGAAAACACAGAGTCATAATCTGGTATAAATTTAGCTAATCAAGATGGGGTAAAATACCATCTTGAAATTACTTTATAGGAGTTCTCTAATGCCGGTATGTTACGAGAGCACCAAGAAACCGCTTGCCACATAGACCCCCAATCCGCAGCAGAAATTTGCATCTTAAACTCCACATTGCGCACAATGAGCAGGTAGAGGTTTAGCCATATGATTCCGGATTGATAAATAAACATGAGAGAAGGCACCTTTAGTGGAAGCTGATGCCTTACAAACCGATTCAAAACCAGAGAAGGTGCGGGGGGGGGGAATCCTGTCCACGAAGCAAATGTGCAACAAAATGACGTAATTCCAAAAAACGAAATAACTCAGAGAGGAATAGCATGACTCTCTCGAAGCAACTCAAACGTACAACATACCCGACTCACAATCACCGAGTGAACAATGGTAAAACCATGGGTTATCCACCAACGAAAGGCCATCTTATCAGAGTCCCCTAGGGGAAAAAGTGGATAGTTAAAGAATTGTAAAAGAGGTAAATGCGGGAAGAGAATACCTGCCGAATACTTACAAGAGTCCCAAATTTTCAAAGAATGAGCCAGGACAGGTTCAACTATTTAAGCCGCAAGGACAGAGGAAGTCAGGGCAAGGCAGAAGGCAAAAGGGGAAGCGTCTCCAAAGTGTCTACCAAAGCCCACAAGGACAAGTCTCTGACAGAGAAAAGCTCAATAAGAGGAGTAACTTCGGCCGCAATATTAGTAGTGATGAACGTTTGTTAGATCAAGACCACCCCGAATACGTGGGCATTAAAGCAACTGTTTAGACAAACGAGGCACATCCCAAAGCCCATACAAACCGGAAAACTTGAAGTAAAATATGGAGTATATGAGGTGGAATCCGAACAGGGAGTATTCGAAAAGGATAAAAGTAGTTTAGGGATGTAGGTCATTTTAAAATCGCTTGAGCCCTACCAAACCAGGATAAGGTCACGATTGCCAAGAAGAGATCAACTGGGTTAGCTGAGAAAGCAGAGGAGGAATATTTGCCTGCTAAAACAAATCATAAGAAGGTACAAGTTTAACTCCCAAATAAGGAAGAGAGGAGGTCCATTGAAACGGAAACTGAGATCAAAGGTGTGTCACACATGATTGGGGAAGGGTGATATTCATAGCCACTGACTTAGTAGGATTCACATGTAAACCCGAGAGATGAGCAAAATCAGTCAGAAGCGATGGGAGATTATTGAGAGAAACAAATGGAGATAGATACACCAGGATATTGTCTGCAAAAAGAGCAATCTTATGATGCAATCCCACCCGCTCAAGACCCTAAATGTCCGGGTGAAGTCGAATGCGAACAGCGAGGGGTTCCAGGGCAATGATGAAAAGGAGGAGACGGGGCAACCTTGACGTGTACCACCCCTAAATGGAAACTGAGAGGATTCAACCCCATGATAGCGGATGGAGTACTATAAAGTCTATAAATCCACCGAAGAAAATCATCTCCTACCCCCCATCTCTGTAAGGCCCTCTGCAAATAAGTCCAGGAAAGAGTATCAAAAGCTTTAGTCATATCCAAAGACAAAAACATAAGATCATGGGACTACATTCGAGCGAAATTACTTATTAAAATAGAGTGTCGGATATTGTCAGCCGCCAGGGATCCCTCACATCCGACACAAATTTTGGCACCTTCCTGTTGAGATGCGACTCCAGTAGATCCAAATTTGGGATGCCTCACTACAGGCATATCTGGTGGAAAATGTCTAGATTACTCTCCTTGGTCCAGAATTTGATGGCCGAGGTATCTGCCTACCAGTTTCCCCACTTCCGGAATGGAATACAGAGACAGAAGAATTGTGAAACTCTGCCCACTGGAGAGAGTGTGAGATACCTTCAGTATCACTGCCGAAATCCTCGTTCTGCTCTGGCGATTGACATAAGCCACCACCATGGCGCTGTTTGACTGGATCCTGACCAACCATCCCAGCAGAAGCTCCGTCCAATGAAACAGACAAAACCTACTCACATGCAGCTCCAGGACATTGAAAAGGTAACACATTCTTCCTTGGACCAGAGAGATCCCCTTTGATTGAGCAAGCCCTTGACTGCCAAGTACAGGTCACGTAGTCAAGGCAGCGAAAGACTGAGATTGGAAGGAAATATTTTGTCTGGTGGATAGGAAAGAAATTCTATCTTGAGTACCAATGTAATCTGTTCACTAACCCATTTGTTGGAGAGCTGAGAATTCCAAGTAAACCAGTGAAGACGATTCCACACCCTGGTGTAAACAGGTGGGGGCAAACCTTCAAGGTCTGAAAGACTTGTCTGAGGGCTTGTTCTGACAATGATGTTTGGGACCACCAGCGGAGGCCTTCGAGAGCTTGTAACTGAGGAAGATTGTGGGAGGAAGGTACATTCACCATTCGTGATATTCTTCATAATATCATCCAGAGTGGCACCAAAAAGCCTGTCGTCATGAAGATGCAATTCCGCCAGGACCTTCTTCGAAGTCTGGTCTGCTGAGCAACATGGCACAGAACCTCCACCAAAACGTTAAAAAAAAAAAAAAAAAAAAAAAAAAAAAAAGGCGAGGGAGAGAAGGGGGTCCACATCCAGTAAAGCATCTTGTGGTACCCGGTTCCTTACCCAAGCCCTGATGCAGAAGGTTTGCACATTCCATGAGTGTTTGGTACACCAGGGCTGTGGTCAGAACCTGGCGAAGGGGTCCTTAAATGATGGCAATTCTTCCACCAGAATCATAGTAGCCTTGTTCAGACTGGAGGTTGGTGGATCCACAAACTGTGGGATAAGTCCACTTTTTCAGAAGAGCTTCCTCAAAGAAATACCAAACTGAAATCCATTTACAAGCGGCTGCTTAGGACATTCTGATTCCTTGTACACAAATCTGTCAGAATGGAAAAGATATGGGGAAACCTTTGTGGCACACACCAGCTTATGAGTACCAAAAGAAACTGCCATCACCTCTAAATCCCATGGGAAAGGCATCAATCAAGGGTCTCCTGCAAAGATTAGATCCAAGCAGACATTTTCTTGCGCTACAGAGGTGGAGGAAGATTCATCCTCAGCATCCAAGGGGGTCAGATCTGACTACAAAGGTTGTGTAGAAATGGCAGCCACATTGACCTCTGGCCCAGAGTCTTCCAAGGAAGAGGACATGGGAAGGGAGCATTTTTTGTTCTCCTTACAGCTGAGCACCCCTCCTAACCAGGAGACAAAGGTCTCCAAGACTCACCGCACCCAGTAACGGGGAGGAGGACAGAGGCAAGCCGATGTGTCTCACAGTTGCCTCAGCTGCCTGGAATACAAAAGACCAAGAAACGACTTAGTGCACTTTTGAAAGCGCTGCCTGCTCACCCACCAGACTAGGCCACTCTGAGCAGAACAATGTGGGAACATTCTCTCAGGACATTAAAAATATAGTGCAGCGCTGTAATATAGATATATCAATGGATATGTAAACAAATAAGTGAGCATAAAGTTCATAAAATCTTCATAAATGCGAAAAAAACTCTTGTGGAAAAACTTGCAGTGAAAATCTTCTCTATATCAAAATAGGTGACTGGAACCGTATAGATAAAATGCGCACTCACCGACCTTGCATTAAATATGCGCACGTATACGACCCTCTATCAGGTAACACTGTTCAACAGGTAAAAAGTTTTGGGCATAAAATTAGCTAATCTTACATAATTTTGGGGTGCTGAAAACGAAAATGACCCTAAAAAATGTTGATTGGCTCTAGTTTCCATGATATATTCACCCATCTAATGACGTAAGCCATTCAAAATTATGATGCAACTTCAGCTGCATATTGCGCAATTGATACTGGTGACCAATAGAAAATTGCATGTATACTGAGATGATGCAATATTGGCCTTTAATTGCATCGCTTCACTGCATAAAAGCTGCAGTATCTGTAGCTGATTGTAGTTCGACAGCGTCTTTACATTTCGTTTTATGCTTATATAGGCTACTCAGTAATGCCTCGAACTTGTGTGAATAAAGCAGATAATTTCTGCTATATCTGCAGTGAAATAACTTTTATCTCACAAAAAAGGAGGATAACAGGAATGATTAAGAAAGCCTACAACTTGTATTTTGGCTGCAAGATAGGAGACCAGGACAAGAGCTGGGCACCACATATATGCTGCAATTCTTGTGGGACGGCACTGGAGCAATGGTTGAATGGAAAAAAGGCATCTATGCCTTTCGCTGTGCCAATGATTTGGAGAGAGCCAACAGATCATGTTAGTAATTGTTACTTTTGTATGGTGCCTCCAATTGTAAAAGGGCTAAATAAGAAGAAAAAGTTATCTGTGCACTATCCAAATATTCCATCGGCAATACGTCCAGTTCCTCATGGAGAGGGGCTACCAATTCCTAAAGCACCAGAATCCTTCGTGGTTGAGTCAAGTGAGGAAGAACCTGAAGCGTGTAGTCATCAACTGTCAACCTCACATGACCCAGACTTACAAGAGAAAAGCCAAGAGAAGCAAAACCGACACAAACTGAAGACAAAACTAGTGAGAATCCTAAGTATTAAAATGATTCAACTTAGCTTATGGCTATAATTTTTCTTGGTAATCCTATGCAATATATTATGCCATTTAGGCTTTGTTATGTAGTCAATATCACTTGCTTTATATTTGTGGAAAGACATCTATCTATATAATTATTGTGCATTATGTAGTTATTACGCCTATAGTAGAAAACTTTCCGTTTACAGAAAAACTAGAGCCAATTGACAAATTTCATTGTTATATTTGAACTCAGAATGTGAAATTCATTAAGAAATGGATCCTTTTGTTTCCAAAACTGGCAAAAAATAAAAATTTGTTGAACAGTGTAATCAGCCAGACACACGGACTATCTCTCCCAGGTGGATCATCAGCCTTGGGTGTAGTGATATGTAGCAAGGTCCAGAGAACACTCAAAGCCAGTAAGTGAAGGTGGATGAGCTCCCTCTTCTGGATACAAGATGCACTAGGAACCAGCTGCTATAGATCTGAAACCCTCGGAGAGAGGGTTAAAAACAGAGAGGGAGTGCCAATAGTGTAGTAGGTTCAAACAAATTTATTAGGTCACAGATAGAGTAACAACCAGGGGTACATGTATACATATACTGCCAGTATTAGAGCAATAAAAGAACATGTACTGTGCCGGGTCAGTACATGTTCTTTTATTGCTCTAATACTGGCAGTATATGTATACATGTACCCCTGGTTGTTACTCTGTGAATAATAAATTTGTTTGAACCTACTACACTATTGGCACTCCCTCTCCGTTTTTAACCCTCTCTCCGAGGGTTTCAGATCTATAGCAGCTGGTTCCTAGTGCATCTTGTATCCAGAAGAGGGAGCTCATCCACCTTCACTTACTGGCTTTGAGTGTTCTCTGGACCTTGCTACTTATCACTACACCCAAGGCTGATGATCCACCTGGGAAGGATTGTCCGTGTGTCTGGCTGATTACCTGATAGAGGGTCATATACATGCGCATATTTAATGCGCGGTTGGTGAGTGCGCATTTTATCTATACGGTTCCAGTCACCTATTTTGATATAGAGAAGATTTTCACTGCAAGTTTTTCCACAAGCGTTTTTTTCGCATTTATGAACTTTATGCTCACTTATTTGTTTACATATCCATTGACATATCTATATTACAGCGCTGCACTATATTTTTAATACTTATGATATGAGGTCTGGTGATTCCTTGGAGTGTTCTAGCAGCTGATTATAATGAGCGCTCGCTATATTCCTTTTAATTCTCTCAGGACAGCCTGTCTCCCACATGGGGTGGTCTGTTAGCCAGAGGGCACACTGCGATAAGTACCCAGACTGTTCGGTCATGTGTGTCCCCTGTGGGCCAACTCACGGGCTGTCCTACTCCTTGACGGCATGCACTAGGGGTCTGCATGCACTCGCTGGACAAGCTGGGGTGACTACTAGGATCTATATAATCCAGCCTGTCACCAAGCTCAGCTGTTGACAAAGAAAAAACATTTTTACGCAGCTAGGTTTCCGGCGAAACAAGTCAATGTTTTTGCAAAGGCACTTCTGATGTCAGTCATCATGATTAGTGTCTCCCACCTTCACCTCGTACTTGGAAGTAATTGAGACAGTGGAGCTTTAAATGCATTATGGAGTTTAATGGTTATCAGTGTACAGCATGGTGTCTGACACACAGCAACGGGAAAGATTAACCAGACCCACAGCTACCAGCCATCAGGTTTGACTTGTCATCCTTATACACTGTGTGTACAATTAGGCAAGTATTTTGACCAAATCATAATTTTTATGCATATTGTCCAACTTGTATAAACGTGAATGCTTATTGGGTTTAAGCATATCAGGTGATGTGTGTTTATGTAATGGAGGGTGTGGCCTAAAGAGATCAACACCCTAAATCAAGGTGTGCATATTAGGCAGCTTCTACCACAGGCAAAATGGGCCAAAAAAGATTTAACTGACTCTGAAAAGTCAATAATTGTAAAAAGTCTTTCAGAGGGATGAAGCACTCTTGAAATTACTAAGATATTGGGGCATGATCACAGAACCAAACATTTTGTTGCAAATAGTCAACAGGGTTGGACGAAACGTGTTAAAAAAAAAAAAAAAAGACGCAAATTAACTGCCAAAGATTTGAGTAGAATCAAAAACGTGAAGCCACCATGAACTCATCTTCTAGTACTGTCATATTCCACAACTACAACCTACATGAAGTGCTCAGAAGTACGAAGTGTTTAGTGCTCAGAGACATGGCCAAGGTAAGGAAGGCTGAAAGCCGACCACCACTGAACAAGACACAGAAGTGAAACATCAAGACTGGGCCAAGAAATATCTGAAGGCAGATTTTTCAAAGGTTTTATAGACTGTTGAGAAGAGAGTGACTCTTGAGGGACCAGATAGATGGGCCTGTGGCTGGATCAGTAACTAGCACAGAGCTCCATTTCGTCTCAGACGCCAGCAAGGTGGAGGCGGGGTACTGGTATGGGCTGGCATTATTAAAGATGAGCTAGTTGGACCTCAAAATCAACTCCCAAACCTACAGCCAGTTTTTAGAAGACACATTCTTCAAGCAGTGGTACAGGAAAAAGTCTGCATCTTTCAAGAAGACCAAGATAATATGCTGGACAATGCTCAAATCGCATTCATCACAGTACTTTACTGCGTGGCTAGCTAGTAAAGACCTTAAAAGATGAAGGATATGGCCCTCATCTGACCTAAATCCCATTGAGAACTTGTGGGCCATTCTTACATGGGAGATTTACGATGAAGAAAAAAAACAAACAAACATACACCTCTAAACAGTGTCTAGGAGGGTGTGGTTGCTGCTGTACAAAGTTGATCATCAACAGTTTAAAAAACTGTCCGTGAATGGAAGGCTATTGACTGTTATTGAAAAGAAGAGAGGCTATATTGGTCACTGATCTTTTATTTTTTTTTAATGTCAGAAATGGATATCTGTAAATTTTGAGTGTTTACTATTCTCACTTTAACAGATGAAAATAAACAAACAAGTGAGTTGGGAAAATTTTAGTTTTTCTGTTTAGTTCCATAATAATTCTGCACACTAATAGCTGCCCAATAATTGTGCACACACAGCTATTCTCCTAAGAAAGCCAAAACCTCACTTTTACTTTCTTACATATTCAGGTTTATTAACATTTTGGAATGACCAAGAGCACAGTAGTTGTTCAATAATGAAATTAATTCTCAAAAATACAACTGGCCAAATAATTGTGCACAATGTACATGAGGACTGTGTAAGTGTCTGAAACGTTCCTATAGAGGGTGTGAGGCTGAGGACATTCTTTGCATTCCTATTGAACTGTTAACCTGCTTGCTGTCTCCCCCTTCACCTTACCTGTTTACCTGCATTATGTTGTCGTGATATTATACTGTATATATGAGCCTACCATGGAAGACTTTGGGATGCAAAGAACTGTCTTTTTACCACCGCAATACATGTTGCTTCTGTTGCTTTGAGTTTTCCTGCTGAACTGTTACCAACCCAGGAGGTTGAGATAGACATTATTTGGCACAGATATTTTGCTCAGCTCTTCTACTTCAGGACGGTTTGCTCAGCACAGGCCATTGGTTCACTTGCATCCACTGCTTTGTGGCTATACTATTCCAAGCCCAACTATCTGCTTCCTTTAATGACCTACACTAATAGTATTGATGATTTCTGTTTTTTTTTTTTACATCTGGTGATCCTGCCATGCTTTTTCTTAAGCTTGAGTGTGCTGTGTTGTATTTTGGTTGTACCTGAATATCAGTAGGAATGTGGTCACACACCTCTGGCCTAATTGACTTATTATGGGACACCATGATCTCACATTCACACCTTCAGGTGGAAAATACATACAGTTTTAAATGCATTTTTGTTGCTCTGATATGCTATTGTGTGTGATCTGTATGTGTGTGACATCTAGACATGCTGTCTGGTACTAAGACAAAGCTGTCTTGCTTTTTATTGTGGTGAAAAGGGTTTCTTTTATTATTTATTGGATTTTTGTAATTTAATAAAGGCTTTTCTAATTATTCATAAAGATTTTGTATCATCAATAGGTCAATTCATGCCCCTAAGGCTCAAATATATGGATCTTTGGCACAATGCTCTGTTTCTGTCCCTTTTTTTATGCTGTAGTTTGGCAATACAGGCCCACTAATTATTAATTTATTTGAGGCTCCCCTTTTTAATTCTTTTTTTTTTTTTTTTAAAGTAAAAACCCTGCTAGAAACAAAGACTAAGCTAGGTCCTTACACCTAGAAACTAGACAAAACAACCAAGCTGCCTTTAGCAGGTGAGGGTTTGGCCACTAAAAGGAGCTGCCCATTGAAGGTGGCAGCAAAAGCCCTATAGTCAAGACTCTTGGCCAGACTGTGTCCTTCAAAGAAATAAGAGAAATGTATTTTAGCCTTGGATCACTTTTTTCATTTTCATTATAACATGTACAGATATTTGAAACCTTTTTCAGGTCATAGAAAAGTTGGAAATAAAGAACATAAAAACTTACATTTGAATGTTGAGCTGGGTTGAGAAGATCCACAAATACTTTAAGATCGGTGAAGCAGCAAGGCTTGTCCCCGAACTTAAGGAAGTACTGGAACATCAGATTTTCAGGTTCTCCTAAAACACAACATTTCAGCCTCAGAGCTCTCCCATGAATATTTTTAAATAGCAAAAATAGTTTTACTCATTTTAATATTGAAAGATATGCAAGGGCAATATGTAGTTATGGGGAATAAGCTGCATTGCTCATCTGGTTGAGCATGCTTGACTACTTCAAAACAATGAGGGTGTGACATCAGTAATTCTGGAAATGATGGAAGACGACCCAGTGCTGCTAAATTGTTTGCTGTATTAAAAACAGAAACTCAGCCAGCCCCCAGTTTTGTTCACGTAAAGAGATACAGGTACAGTATATTTGGCCATCAGCCAAACTTGTATTTAAAAACACATTATCCAAAGTAATAGAAAATAAAATAGGTGAGCCGAATCAAGACCAAAAAACTGTACTAAAATATAGCTGAAGAGATAGCTACTGAACATAAAGGCAAGCACAAAGTTTGGATTTGCCGTTTTCGTACACGCTGATAAAAACCACACTGCACAAATATGGCCTATTCACTTACCCAGATTGAACTCATTACATCCTCTGCTTCTTAGACGTCGAATTAATTCAAGCTTGGCTAGATGTGGTCCTCGGAGCGGTCGTGGATTTTTACAATCTCCCTCTATCTGATCTTCCACAAACTTGACTACCTGCTCCAAAGTGTGATCCAAGTCTCCTTCTGCTGACCTGTAGAAACACAGCTTTGCTTGATACCAATTTTCTTTTTAATGTAGTCCAACAAAAAAGCCTAATTTACGTTTACAATTCAGGTCTGTAAGGCTCAGTCAGTTAAGTAAATGAAATAATAAAACTCAACTGCAAAAATGTGGGCTTTAAGCTCCCCCTAATGGTAGAACCAATGTTTAGGCCAGCCTTTTTCAACCAGGGTGCCTTCAGGTTTCTCCAGGGGTGCCTTCGGAGAATGGCTAAAAGTTTTCCTAAAATTTATATAATTCAGTGGGTGGATCAAGCCTGCCTTTTAGTTACATAAATCCACAGTTTTTCACTGTGCACTGTTACAACCTTCAAGCCGCCGGTGCCCTAACAACCAATGATGTCAGTGTCATTGGTTAATAAATGAGGACATCACACACCTGCACAGCATCCTCATTTCCCAACACCCCCCCCCCCTCCCTTCTCCATCAGCACATTAGCTGAGAGATGGAGAGAAACTGAGGGAGGAGAGAAACATTGGGATACTAGTCAGTACCAGTGTGTAGAGGTGTATTTGTTTTGGAGAAATAAACCATCTCCAACACTGGTGTCCTACATGTTTGGCTGTTGCTGCGTTTACTTTTTTACATTTTAGAATGCGGTGCCTTGAGATTGTGAACACATTTTAAAAGGGTGCCTGAAAAAAAGTTGAGAAACAATGGTTTATGCATTGATCACATGGTCTATCCCAGGGGTGGGCAAACTTTTTGACTTGAAGGCCGCAATGGGTTCATATATTGGACCCGGGGGCCGGACCAAGAGTAGATGAATGATGTGTACATGTCATCCATAGTAAGTATAGTAATATTCCCCCATAGTAAGCATAGTAATTCATCCCCCATATAGTAATTCATCTCCCATAGTAATTCATCCCCCCTATAGTAATTCATCCCCCCTATAGTAATTCATCCCCCATAGTACTATTCCCACCTCCCCACCCCCCCAAGTAGTAAGCCAAGTCCCCCCTGTGTCAATTCACTTACCATTGCTCCGCGCATTCCTCTCGCTGTGTTCCCGCGCCGTTCCGGTCTTCAGGGCGGACTGTGAGAGGAGCCTAGCTCCCCTCACGTTCGTCACGCTGCCCCGCCTACACACATCCTGACAGCCATCCTGACAGTATCACGCTCCACGGGCCGGATTAAAAGGTCCGCCGGGCCGTAGTTTGCCCATTGCTGGTCTATCCCAAGGAAAAAGTGAGCTAAACAGGTTAAGCCTCTAGCGAAAAGAAAAATGTTGTGGGAAATATAAAGGTTCCTCCTGAAAATACTAGTTGCCTGTCATGATTGTGCTTTGATTTCAATATCATGAGTTAATACCTGGGAACAAATATAGGGGATTAGAAATTCAGACTTTTTCTGTAACTTGTTTACTGTGTGCTTAGCCTGTGTCCAAGACTCAGAAGTACTGCTACCAAAACTAGGCAACTAGCATTTTCAGGTCAATTATAGCAGCCTGATACACTATATTGCCAAAAGTATTGGGATGCCTGTCTTTAGACGCACATGAATTTTAATGGCATCCCAGTCTTAGTCTGTAGCATTCAATATTGAGTTGGCCCACCCTTTGCAGCTATAAAAGCTTCAACTCTTCTGGGAAGGCTGTCCACAAGGTTTAGGTCTATGGAAATGTTTGACCATTCTTCCAGAAGCACATTTGTGAGGTCAGGCACTAATGTTGGACGAGAAGGCCTGGCTCGCAGTTTCCGCTGTAATTCATCCCAAAGGTGTTCTATCGGGTTGAGGTTAGGACTCTGTGCAGGCCAGTCAAGTTCCTCCACCCCAAACTTGCTCATCCATGTCTTTATGGACCTTGCTTTGTGCACTGGTGAGCAGTCATATTGAAACACGAAGGGGCCATCCGCAAACTGTTCCCACAAAGTTGGAAGCATGAAATGGTCCAAAAGGTCTTGGTATGCAGACGCCTTAAGAGTTCCCTTCACTGGAACTAAGGAGCCAAGCCCAACCCCTGAGAAACAACCCCACACCATAATCCCCCCTCCACCAAACTTTACACTTGGCACAGTGCGGTCACGCAAGTACCGTTCTCCCGGCAGCCGCCAAACTCAGACACATCCATTGGATTGCCAGACAGAGAAGAGTGATTCGTCACTCCAGAGAAGGCGTCTCCATTGCTCTAGAGTCCAGTGGCGGCATACTTTACACCGCTGCATCCGACGCTTTGCATTGCACGTGATGTAAGGCTTGGATGCAGCTGTTCAGCCATGGAAACCCATTCCATTAAGATCTCCACGCACTGTTGTTGTGCTAATCTGCTAATCTGAAGGCCACATGAAGTTTGGAGGTTTTTAGCTATTGAATCTGCAGACAATTGTAGACTTCTGCATACTGTGCGCTTCAACATGCGCTACCCCCGCTCTGTCATTTTACATGGCCTACAACTTTGTGGCCAAGTTGCTGGTGTTCCCAGTTACTTCTGCTTTGTTATAAAACCACTAACAGTTGACCGTGGAATATTTAGTAGCAAGGAAATTTCATGAATGGGAGTTATTGCACAGGTGGGAACCTATCATGGTATCTCGCATGAATTCACTGAGCTCCTAAGAGCGACCCACTCTCACACAAATGTTTGTAGAAGCAGTCTGCATGTCCAGGTGCTTGATTTTATACACCTGTGGCCATGGAGGTGATTGGAACACCTGAATCCAATGATTTGGAGGGGCGTTCCAATACTTTTGGCAATATAGTGCATTTGTCACGACAGGTAAACTCTGTCTTTACCCCAACATCAAGCCGTTTAAGTTTTATTCAGTTTAATACCCTTCCAGCTCTCCATCAAAAATTTAAATGCCTCAATTTACCAATGCTGACCTAAAACTTTGAGGTTAGGTCAGTTTACAGAAGAAAAGAACAAAAGAAAGGAACAAGGACTTACATTGGGCTCTCTACTGGTGGAGTCCATGAACCATCGACAAGGTGCAGCACTGAGTCAAAGTAAGAAAGATAGAACTGCCAGTCATCTGGGCTGCAAAGAAAAAAAATAAGATCTTTATTAAGCCAAGTATACAAAATAGACAAGCTTATTCTGATGAATTGAGAGAAGCACATGCTTCCTCCGAAATCAAAGGGAAGAGAAAAATCTTAAAGCTGCAGTAAAGTCCGCTTCATGATTTTTACCTACAGGTAAACTTATGATACAGCTTACCTGTAGGTAAAATATTTCCTAAACGTGCACCGTTTAGGAGATATTCACTCTCTTTTGCGGCCAGCGAATGCGCTCTAAAGGAACAGCATACCCGTGCTGTTTAAAGCACTGTGCTGTGGCCAGTGATCCCACGAGCATGCATTGCAGTGACATCATCATGGCTTGGCCTTTTAAGCTGCAGTAGCCCGCGGACCCGGAAGGAAGTCCGGGTGAAGATGGAAGCCTTGTCAGCAGTGAAAGCGCACCGAAGGTGATACAGGAGAAACAACCATATAGATGCAGTCCAAAGACACATTGTAAAGGGTATGTATGCATTCAGATATTAGTCAGCTGTGAAATGACACAAAAGTATACTTACATAGGTATGTAGAACCACTACAGTCAACAAATGGTCAGTACATTTATAGCCACTGCACATCAAAGACCTTGAGGGGCCAGAGACATGAGGTGGTTAGTAGATCACAACACAGAATGTCAGGGGTCATCCGTTATGCTGCTCGTCCTCAGTGCAAGTAGCAGGCAGTTCTAGCAATCTACCCCAGATTTTATGGTATTTGACAGGGCATCCTCTATGAGAATACATCACTTTTTCATATAGCATTGTGAGATTCACAGCCGTGACCTACTCTTGGATTGATGGCGGCAATGCTCCACGCCAGGCCTGGGCAATTAAAAGTCTGGAGGTAAAAAGGGCTTCTTGAAGAAAAATGTGGAGGAATTTATCACTGTCAAAGCTAAGGAGGAGTCCAAATAGACTCTGCTTCAGGCAGAAAGTCCATGGGGAGCTCATGTGACCGTTAATAAATTGGATCACCGGAGACCAGTAACTCTGGATACTAGGACATGACCAGATCAGATAAAAGATACCAGTAGTCTCACCACACCTGGGGCCCAATGGGCTTTAGTGTGGTCGATATGCCATACAAATGAGTAAGGTGGTCAAAAAGTCTTGGGGAAACTAGTTTACAGGACTCTAGTACTTCATCCCAAATCATCGTCCTCCAGCTCCCCCCACGTCTGCCACTGATTTTTCACCTGATAGGCTAAGGCAGTAGGAGGCAACTGTAAAAAATGGAAGCAAGTTTTTAAGACTCTGAGCCCAGGAACATGTCCAACACATACAAAGATTCCAAACTCAGAATGGAGTCTCTAAATTGAACACACACAGCGTGGAGGGAGAGGATACACTGAAGACAGACGTTATATTTAATTGGAAGAATATCTTCCTCTGTGTGTCTTCCTTGAAACTGGTTAGACTTTGATACCAAGGTCTAAATTCCCTAGTCCAATGACTATCTTTCATAGCCCTTGAAACACACTGCACACAAAGATGGCTCATCTCACTATGAAAATACCAGTTGCTTGGTAATGCCGATGCCCTGGGTCTCTGACCGGGAACAAGTATGCCGCATGTCAGAACTCTTGATCCCAAAATCTCAAATCACTGACCCAGAGCACATGTGCAAAGTATCGAATCCATTAGATCTTAATGTACCAGGGAACCATTCCAACAAAACCACAAAAGGGAAGAGTATTCAACACTTCTCCATGTACAATGTAACCCTAAGCTTTTGTCTACAGCAGGAAACAGTGTGGTGGCTTAGGAGCTGTAAAGAAATGATATTCTGCCTTTCCTTTTCCAAAGTTGTCCTGAAAAAATGTAACATTGCAATCTGATTGCCAGCGGTTTAATCAGTTAATGTCAGAAAATGTCCAGAATCCTGATCTTTCCCTTTTAATCTCTTTCCTACATATGTGCTATTATCTAGCCTTTTCCAGTGGATTTTGCTTTCTCCCTTGATATACGCAAGCCCCATCTTGAATTTCTGTTTTGAAAACCCATTCTGTTGAATTTGATTTTGCTGCAATAAAGATTTTTCTAAAATATACAGGTTTCTGAACATCTACAAATTTTACAGGACAACGAGGCCTGACAAGGACACGTGTGTGTATATTATTTTTAGCAAAAACATACAGTAGGCTTTCCATCAAACAAACAATGAATAAAAAATTACATTTTATTAAAAGACACTAAAACGCACACACAGACATAAATACACATTTAACAGACTCGAAAGTGCATGCCAGGTGGGGATATATGTGAGCTCTCGTAACCAAATTGTCTTTGAAGGCACAAGCCATGATCCTGGCATCACTACACAGAAGATCAGTAACCCAAAGCTCCTTTGATTCAAACAAGGAGAAAAGGAAGATCAGGAAGCAACGTCAAATCATGTACCTTCAAAAACTAGTTGGCAATAGCAGCTTTTCCATTTCCCAGTCCTGATGGGTTGCTGTTAAATTAAAACAAAAGCTCAAAACTCACTTTTGCAAAAGTAGTCTCTTTGAGAGAGCATTACATTCGGGCCACTTGCTGAGCTTCTTGTACATGGCCATGCACTTGTTCTCACGGCTCTGTAGTTCACTGGTTAATTTCTCTGAACAGTAACAAAACACAAAATATTAAATGTCCAACAATGCAATAGAGTTCATATTTCTTAGTTGTCCATCCATAGTCATAAGTGGACAAACCATTTTTAACCTATAGCCAAGACTGGCCACAACTATATACATTTTCATTTATTTTACAAAAGATGAATCCTCTTTAGGACATCTATGCACCACAAACCACCATAGCATCCCCCTGTCCTATACAATTGATATATTGTTTCTTTTTCCCTGGGAATGCAGCAGCGGGATGGTTATATGGAACACAGGTAAAGGGATCAACAGGACAATGTCAAACAGACTTTCACAGCAGGATACTGCAGAGAAGGGTAAACTGTCCACAAATCTGTCTGCAACTGAATTGCTTAGGAACCACATAGGTTCGTGGCAGTGTGTTCCTGTGCAATTCATATGTGGTGCAATTTCAGGGTATTCAAAACAAAAAATTGCACCACACCAAAAGTAGTGCACTTTTTATAATGCACTGTAACTGCATCGCATGGTACAAAATTACCATTTGATCCAGTGTGGGCAAACACACTGTGTTTGGAGTGTTAACTTTTCATTTACACCCCTAGCAGATCACAAATGTAGTGCATTCTGCATGCAGCCTGAATCGCACAGGAATGCACAGCACGTTCCTGTGCAATTCAGATGTGGGCATGCTGTGAACTGGCCCTAACACCGGATGTTTGAAATTATTAACTTTGAGAATCAATCAGCACTGCACATAGACCAGACATGGGAACGAACCACATCTTTTGGTCCCCAAAAGGTGACCTGGAAATCACAGGGTTTTTTTTTTTTTTTGCTCTTACTATCCATTCTTACCAACAGTGATACCACCTAAAAAAAAAAAAATCTGAACCCAGGATACCGAGAAGCATACACATTTCTTTTAGGGCCTGGGCTATTTGTTTTCTCTGTTTGCGATGAATGACAATTCAGTCTGAGGCAATCGTTCAGGGTAACCGGTGGTTCTGAATTTTTGTACCATCTCTAGTCTTAAAGCAAAACTTCAGTTAAATTTATTTTTACTATGAAGTGGGGCTTGTGCACCCACTAAACGGATCAGCTGCTCATTTTTCTAGGGCCGAGGACAAAACTCACACTCGCATGTTCCGCAGATCCTCTGGAAAACTGTGCTCCCCCACGGTCCAGTGGTGGACCGTTTCTGGCTATGGAGCATGCTGACATCAGGAATAGTCCATTTGCAAGAGTGCTGGACCGCGGGGGTGCAGGAGCAGAAGAAACAAGTCTTGAGCAGGGAAGATTGGGGGGGTTCAGATTGTCTATCTCCACTATCCTCTCCCCTAGAACAAAATGACCAGTTAAGCTGTGAATTCTGCTTTAAGGATTTGTTTGTCGCATTACTGAAAATGCATTGTATTCTCACAAGCCAACTTCTCACTGCGGATTTGAAGACGTGAGGGGAATGAAAGCGATTTAGGAACACAAACTAATTTCTGTTAGTTGGTTAACAAGAGATGAGTGGCACCTTGACTGTTAGTAAAACAAAGTATCCACAAAGAAGGAATTTGACTTTCCTTATCTTAAAGTAAAGGACACAGGCAGAGTTATGCATACACCACGGGTTATAGGCATGTATCTTCAGGTGACTGGACACTGGCAAATCTTTAGAGGACTGACCCCTAAAGCACCTCTGCTGCAGACCTATCCCACTTTGAGTGCTCCGTTTTGTAGAAAGCAATGCAGAGTAAACCAAGGAATGGAAGGGAGGGTGGGCTGTGTCCTGTACTATACTCCTAGATATTGACTATACCACCCTTGTATCTTAATCGTACAGTACAGGACACAAACGGTTATTCATACAGCATGGGATGTCCTTTAGCAATGAAAAAAAGGGTGGACAAAAAAAAAAAAAAAACAAACATAACTGCCAACAGGCTTAAATGATATGGGCCAAACAACCCAAGATCAGAGTACAACCAAAAAGCTGCTTTAGCAGAAGACTGGACGTGCACCTTGTAAAAAATCTCTGAAAAACGTATGAAGGCCAGAGGCCTTACACAACTGGGCTACAGAGGTTTGGTGCCAAAAACGTTCAGGAAACTCCCACTGACCTGGTGAAATGGGTTAAAACAAACAGAGGTAGTCTGTTGAATTTGAAGGCTGGAATGTAAACATCCTGCATTTTTGGCATATAAGATTAAAGACATCTGCATGAAGCGCCCACCTCCTCTTAATCCAAACAATGGTGGCCGAGATATGGTTCCAGTTGTCCACTCCTAGGATGTGGATTGTAGAGATCAATGAACATTGTAATTCTAATCTGGGATATTATAGATATTCCAGACGAAGGAAAGACTTAAAACAAGAAAAAAAATTTGTTGAAACTCATTATCCAGCTGAAGGGCTTGCACATCTGAATTGTCTTGTGGACATTTTCAGATAGCTGGAAATAGAAGAGTCCTTCAGAAGGTAGTAATCTAGACAGCCTGTGACCAAAATGCACCGGAGTACTGAGAAGGGCAAGCAGAGGTGCTAAGACCTTTGTGAACACTATGGGAGCAGAGGATAGGTTGTACGGGGTGGGACAAAATGGAATGGACTGTCTGCCACTGCAAATTGTAGAAAGCACTGATGATGTTGGTAAATGGGAACATGCAGACAGGCATCCTGCATGTCCACAGATACAATGCATTTCCCTTATCTCAGACAATTACTGACCTTGCAGATTCCAAGAAAAAGTTTGGAATATCAATTGATTTAAGTCCAGAATATGATGCATACCCCCCTACTGGGGTTTGGTAGCAAAAAAGCAGGGGTGCACAAAAATTAAAATTATGATGCCGAAACTGAAAATTCAGGATGCTCTTGGCTTAAAACTGAAACAGAAATGGACACTGACACTGGCAGCGGGCCGGTGTAGTGATCTGTCATCAGTTGTGTCCCGTGGACACAGCCAGTGACAGATCATGCCCAAATGTTCCCGCTCAGCTGTCATTGTACAATAGGCCGGGTGGGAAGGAGTTAAAGAGTGTCAGGTGCGCAGACTGTGCATGGGATTGGTATCAGGTGCGCAGGTGACTCCCGACACATGCACAGCCTGCGCACCTGACACCTGTCCCATGCACAGCCTGCTCCCCTCACCATGTAGTAGACTTAAAAGCAGCCCAGCTCTGTCCCATCAAGCGGCGTGGCCACTAACATTGGGAATGCGCCAAGGTATCACTGCGCAGCCACACCTCCCTCCTGTAGGAGGGAGGGGTCAGAGCAACCCACATCTCTCCCCGGTCAGAATGGGCAGAACCAAGATGCAGCGGCACCTACTCTCTCAATTTCCTCTCCTCTACTGCACTGGCCAAAAGGACATTTTTGGCACCTGTATCGGTTCAATATTTCATATCTGCAAAATGCAGATAGGGCTTGTTTCAGCCAAAATTTCGGTTCAACCCTAATAAAAAGGTGTTAGTAAAATCCTTTAAACCCATCTTGTGGCAGTACTGGCACGACTCCCTGGGAAAAAAGATGGGCAGTTTTTGGTTGATTTCAAAGAAGAAAGTGGTAATGGGTTAGAGAGTTGAACTCAATTTTGTTCATTTGGGACCAGAAGACAGGCAAACTAACAGACTTCACCAAATTTAGGAGTGAGGATGCCCCTTCATTGTGAAGAGGGCTTTAGGAGAGCTTGATGCCATTTGTCAGCCAAGCCCTGTGCCAAAAAGAAGGGCTGAACCAAAGTTATACAATAGATGTGCAGGGGGTGTGTTCTTCAAAGATTTGCCAGTGTCCAATCACCTGAAGGGCACACACCTATAACCCATGGTGCATGAATATCGCTGCTTGTGTCCTGTACAATTAAGATAAGTAATGTTCTTCCATATTCATTGTCGTGTTGAACTCAATTGATCTGCCAAAGCTACTATGTTCCTTGTGGAAAATGAGAGGGTTCCAACATTACTGTGCCACCAGATTTATCAATGTTCAGTGAACACTACATTGGAAAAGATGAAACCGATCCCAAAGGGGTTCATGAATGCTCTGGGAATGACGGGATGACAAGAAAAAAACATCAATTCTAGTGAGGCATCAATGCCTGTGGTATGAGCAAAAGATGTGCAGACACTGAAGACGTCAAATGTCACCACTACTGGAATAGACTTCTCTAAGTATTCTTAATATAACATTTGGTTCTTAAACAAGCAGCACCAGAAGTTTATCCAAAAATGTGGCATTTGCCACAAATATGGAATCTCTGACAGTCAAGTTGAGAAAGTGGGTCCTTACGAAATTAGGCAGCAGTTATGGCAGAACTCATGGATGGGTTGGCTGTAGATAATCAAATCTTTTGTGATACTGCCTGCTCTTAAAGCACGTGACAAACTGTGATCAGAAGTTAAACGTTCGTATCCTAGTTACATTATCTCAATTTCATATACCAGGGGATCCATTACACTAATGAACCCCCCCGTCTAAAGTTTTGACTATAAGGTCAGAACTTTTGGTCAGTGAACACAACGCATCCAAGTAAAAAAAAAAAACTTAGGAAAGATTATTGTACAGCTGTGGCCAAAAGTTTTGAGAACGACACAAATAATAATTTTCACAAAGTCTGCTGCCTCAGTTTTCAAGATGGCAATTTGCATATACTCCAGAATGTTATGAAGAGTGATCAGATGAATTGCAATTAATTACAAATTCCCCCTTTGCCATGAAAATGAACTCAGTCCCCCACCCGCCAAAAAAAAAAAATTTCCACTGCATTTCAGCCCTGCCACAAAAAGACCAGCTGACGTCATGTCAGTGATTCTCTCGTTAACACAGGTGTCAGTGTTGACAAGGACAAGGCTGAGTTAGAACAACAGATTGAAAGCTTTAAAAAAGGAGGGTGCTGCTTGAAATCATTGTTCTTCCTCTGTTAACCATGGTTACCTGCAAGGAAACATGTGAAGTCATCATTGCTTTGCACAAAAAATGATTCACAAGCAAGGATATTGCTGCTACTAAGATTGCACTTAATCAACCATTTATAAGATCATCAATAACTTGAAGAAAAGAGGTTCAATTGTTGTGTAGAAGGCTTCAGGGCACCAGAGAAAGTCCAGGAAGCGCCTGGACCGTCTCCTAAAGTCGATTCAGCTGAGGGATCAGGGCGCCACCTGTGCAGAGCTTGCTCAGGAATGGCAGCAGGCAGGTGTGAATGCGTCTGCAAACATGAGGCGATGGCTTTGGAGGATAGCCTGGTGTCAAGAAGGGCAGCAAAGAAGCAACATTTTTCCAGAAAAAACATCAGGGACAGGCTGATATTCAGCAAAAGGTACAGGGATTGGACTGCTGAGGACTGGGGTAAAGTAATTTTCTCTGATGAATCCCGATTGATTGGGGCATCCGGGAAAAAAAAACCTTGTCTGGAGAAGAAACTGCGAGCACTACAATCGGTTCAGTGTCATGCCAACAGTAAAGCATCCTGAGACATTTCATGTGTGGGGTTGCTTCTCAGCCAAGGGAGTGGGCTCACTCACAATTTTGCCTGAGAACACAACCTTGAATAAAGAATGGTACAAAACCATCATCCAAGAGCAACTTCTCCCAACCATCCAAGCGCAGTTTGGTGACAGCATGATGGAGCACCTTGCCATAAAGGCAAGTGGCACGGGGAACAAAACATCGTATTTTTTTGTGTCCATGGCCTAGAAACTCCCAAGACCTTAATACCATTGAGAATTTGTTGTCAATCCTCAAGAAGTAGGACAACAGAACAAAAAAAAAAAAAAAAAACCCCACAAATTCTGACAAGCTCCAAGCATTGATTATGCAAGAATGGGCTATCAGTCAGGATGTGGACCAAAAAGTAATTGACAGCATGCCAGGGTGAATTGCAGAGGTCTTGAAAAAGAAGGGTCAACACTGAAAATATTGACATTTTGCATAAGCTTAATGCAATTTTCAATAAAAGCCTTTGACACTTTTGAAATGCTTATAATTATACTTCACCATACCACAGTAACATCTGACAAAAAGGATCTAAAAACACTGAAGACTTTGGCCAAATGTTTTGAGAATGACAAATCATTTTCACACAGTTGTATATCCTGAAAGGCACAATTGCCCAGAAATATTCTGGTTCTTCAAGAGATTTTATGAATTAACACACCTGCAAAAGCATGTGGTGTCAAAAGGTAGCTTTTTTAAAGAATAAAGTTTATTATGTATTTAAACGTAAACACTTGTACAGAAAAAGAAGACTAGAGGGTACATAGAGGCAAAAGGCATATCCCAACTCTTGTTGGACAGAGGTACAGTTTTACTTTTACAAAAGAAGCCAAATTGCTTCCAATCTAAGATGAACTTAGGGATGGAAACTACAAAGTGTATTTCCATTTTTACAGCCAAACTGAGAAAACATCTACAGTGTGTTTGTTACATGTTCCCAGCGCTAAAAAAAAAAAAAATCCTTCTAATTTTCTTTATGAGGGGGCTGGACAGTGTTTGCATTAATTCACCATGTATCATTGTGCTAGCAGACCTCATCAGTTGTAAACTTGATTTGAATGCTGTATGCCCTCACAATGTGTCAAATAGTTACAAGCTGGGCTTCTCCATTGCATGCTAATCACTTCAATACCTTAGGACATATCTGCCCACCCCTCTTGATGTAAGAGACCAGAAGTGAGGAGGATTTTGTCAATTCCATTTTTATATTTAGAAGCGGTTACAGGTTTGTAAAGCATCTAATCAAACTGATCTCAGCAGAGGAGAGATCTGGTGTATGTTAGACTCAGTAAAGACTACCTCTCACTGCCCATGCCATCACAAGGGATGTTGCTCATCCCTTTGGATAGCAATAAAATTGAGCAAAAATAATAAAAAAAGTTTTTAGAGACAGCATAAAAAAAAAAAAAAAAAAGAAAAAAGAAAAGTATATGTATGTCCTGCACAAATATGTAAATGGCATCATTACGAACATCAGAGGGAGAGCAATAATTCAATGTTTAACTCTAAAACTGGTAACCTGCAAAGCCTTTTAAAGCATCACTTATTGAAATTTTTAGGTACCATAGTTTGTGTCCATTCCATTTACTCGGCATAACATTGTCTTATATATTTTATGACAAAACTGGGTATTATACAGTGTCTGAGTACACTAAAATTCATTAAAGTGTATTTTTTCTGAAAATTATCATTTTATCCAGTTTGCACCAGATTCTGAGTGCACCAGTTTTAGTAAATCTACCACATGGTGTATCAAGGAAACTCTCCTCACCACATTCCCAAGGGTTAAATAGGGATCAACACTTATCTGTATATGTGATTGGAGGTACAAGTAGTTTCTTTGTTGGTTCTTTTCAAAGGTTTTTGATTTTGCTTTTTCGCAATATTTTTTTTGTTACTTTGTGGTCGGTTTATTAAAGGCAAATAGACTGTTCACTTTTCAAGGCAGTTACATTTTTCAAGGGAAGTTTTCCTAGAGTTTATTGAATGAGGTGAAGCTCCACTGACTTTCATCATCCAATCACATACAAGCAAAAATGTGTTTTTTTTTTTTATTTTCCTTGCACATGATTGGGTCTGCTTTACAAAGAAAAAATGTCACCACCTTCACTAAGCTCTTGGGGAAATTCCATTGCAAAGTGATAGCATATTTTCATTTGGTAAATCATTCCCTTTGTGTATATATATATATATATATATATATATATATATATATATATATATATATATATATCTTGATAGGACACGGTTTTCCTTTTTCCTGTATACTGGGAAAGCAGGCTGGTCACTTGGTTATGTAGATGATGCGTTTCCTTTTCCTAGTGAGCTAAATGCAAGATAATTTCTTACCTGTACACTTTTTGAACTTTATAAAAGGAAGCAGGGTGGTTGAAACTATTGTTCCAGTGTCTGTTTGTTGAAATCTATTGTAGTGTTGATTGCGAATAAACCTCTCTCTCTTTGCTGCAATAAAGATTGTGTGGCTTCCCAAATAAATTTTTCCCTCTCCTATTTCCAAAGCCATAACGGTACAAACTCAGGCAATCCCATTGTGCAATCTTGTACAAAGGTCTTTAAATTTTACGTTAAAGTAAAAATGACTCCTATTAGAGACATACCTCCGAGCTTTCCCCTGATAACTTCTAGTGCCTCTTCATATTTCCCCAAACGCTCTAAAATCATGTAGTACAGTTCAACCTGCAACAGACAGCAATCACACTGCTGAGACTTAATAAATGAAAAGGTCATTGCGACATGGAAAACATTAAATTGCCACAACTTATTAGATCATTAAAAGTAAATGAGACAGTTTCACTTTGCTGCAATTAAAGCAGTCATAATCTTACTACTTCTAACACTTAAACGCAGATATCATTGCTGATGGGGTGAAAGATGTCATTTAATGTAAGCCTCTTTCTTAGGAGTAAACCTGTACACAAGCAGCTTATTTGTGTCTGCTGCTAGATGAGTGTGCTAGATTAGCACGTCTTAAGATGCTCCAAAGTCCAGGACTGTGTTTCTCACCAAGTGCTATGTGAAGCCCTAGAAGCGATCACCCTGGCTTGTTTGCTTCAACCTCATAAAAACAGTTTATAGTATCCACAAAGTATAACTATTACGCAAAGCACACTCCACTAGATACATTTTTAGAATTTGAAAACAGATGTGATCTGAATTTATAAAAGGTGTACATAATATAACAATTGAAAAACAATTATCTAGAAGATATGACAGAAAGGAGACTATGGAACCTACAGCAAAATACAGAAATAGTATAAAACAAGTGTATGATTACAAAAGGTTAAAGCATATCAAGGTCCAAAAACACAAAAATGTAATATTTCAGCTTTTTAACCACTTTAAGACCAGGTCCTTTTTTTGACACTTATTTGTTTAAATGTGAAAAAAAAAAAAAAAATTCGGTATTTTTTTTTTCCAGAAAATTACTTAGAACCCACAAACATGATATTTTTATTTTTTAGCAGAGGCCCTAGAGAATAAAATAGTGGGTGTTGCAATTTTTTAATGTGACATGGTATTTGGTTTTTTTTTTTTTTTTTTTTTAAATAGTCTTCTATGAATTCTAATACACAATTGTTTGGTAAAATATAAAAAGATGATGCTACACTGAGTAAATAAATAACATGTCAAGCTTTAAAAATTGCACACGCCCATACAACGGCAACAAGCTATGTACATTTTATTTTCCATCGCATGACGCATTAAAAGCCTTCACAGGTTACCACTTTAGATTTACACCGGAGATCTGGTGCCAGAATTATTGCTCTCGATAGGACATTCACGGCGATACCTCACATGTAGTGTGATCGCCATTTACATATGTGTGCAGGACCGATGCGTGCATTTGATTCTCCATGTCAGCTGGGGGCAGGGACACTTGAAAAATGTTGGGGTTTTTTCACTTTTATTGTTATCACAGGGAATGTTAATATCCCGTGATAGCAATATGCAGTGACAGGTCCTTTTTAATGAGAGGTCTGGGGTCTTATAGCTGCTGCAGGCATCATGCCAGTATAACCACTCAATGTCCAGTGATGTAACGGTCTGTCGCTGGTCTGCAAGTGCTTAAAAGGCTTTTTGTCTTATTTTCACTTGCCAATTCTGCCAGTAACACACTTCCTTTAGTAGGGCAAGAATGCTCACACTTCAAACCTTAAAGTACGTCAAAGTAGCGCTGTCACCCTAGGACTACAGAAAACCTCCCCCTCTTTTGTTCTTCATAACAGCGGAGGGGTTCTGTAAGTGCAGCAGAGGAAGTTGTCAGCTGACAAAATTTCTATAAGGATCAAAGGACGTTTTTTGAACTAAAACAAAACACACCAAAATTGTATATGTATCAGACAAAAGGGGACGAAATAAGATCATTGTAAGGGTCTCGTAATAAATAACACACACATCCATTGATATGAAACACAGAGAGTACACTTGGCTATACTAACACAATCATTCTCAAAGTTAAAACAGGAAATGCTGCATGCTTGACAACTTTGCAGAAGTATTGCAAATATCTCACAGGAAATGACGTTTCCAGGGATGCCATATTCCCTACAGCAAACTGCCTATACTACTGGAATAGTATGAAAAAAGTTAGAAGTAATGAGCCAATTACAGCAGTGGGGGATAAGAATTCTGGGAAATGTCTTTTACAAACTTCAGACTGCTGCCACAACTGAAACAAGGCACATCTGATTTCTTTTTGGCTCCCATAGGATACTAGAAAAAAAATATTGTAAAAAATAAATAAATAAAATAATGACCATACCTCAGCCTCTGCTTCTATTTTGTCCTCCTTTACCATCTTCTCAACCATTCTTTCAGCCAGTGGCAAAAACATTGTTTTAGACAATTTCTTATCTTGAGCTGAAATAGACTAAAGAAAATAAAGAATTTAAAATGGACTGGTTTAAAAAGCAGTTCAACACAGGCAAGGTTGATGAATTCCAAAAATGATATAATATGTATGTTTTATATGTATGTTTTATAGGCATTTCCAAAAAATGTTTACTACAGAACTGATAATTATTCTGCTTACATTGTTCATGTGTAGTTAGCTACTGCCATGAAAATGGAGCTTCTGAACAGTGTTTCTCAAACTTTTTTCAGTCAAGACAACCTTTAAAATTCTGCACAATTTCAAGGCACTTCATTTTAAAATGCAACATTTACATTTATCAATTTACATAGAGCAGCAACATCCACACACATAGGACACCCAACATTACAGGCGATTTATTCTCCCAAAGCAAACACACCTTTGCACACTGATAAGGACTAGTATTCCAATGTTTCTCTTTTCCACGCAGTTGCTCTTTTTCATTCAGCTAATGTGACCCCAGTGTTGCTGGAGAGTGCCCCCTTTGTCCCCTGGAGGGACAAACAAGGATGCTTCTTGTCAACTCTTGACGACATTGATTGTTCTGACTCCAGAGGCTGGAAAGTTATATTGCTGCACAATGAAAACCTGTGGCTTTACCTTTGTAACTAAAAGGTAAACTTGATCCACACGCTGGCTTGTATACAATTTTTGGGTAATTTTTAGACACTTTGCCAAGTCACCCCTAAAGAAACCTTAAAGCACCCTGGTTGAAAAAGGCTGGATTATAACACTGTTCAACAGCTTCATTTAGAAAAACAATGTAACATTATTGTGACACTGTGTTTACTTCATTTTATGCACATGAAGAGGTGTGACCTTCAATCTGCAATTTATGTCAGTCAATGCAACCCTACCAATTCCATTTTTTTAAAATAAAATTTGTTCCTATTTAACATCTATTAACTCCAATCAGTTCTAATTCACTCATTTTCCTTAACTTTGTGTGAGCTTTTGTGCATCAAAAAAAGTAATTGGAACCTAAATATGAAATCACATCTTTCAATGTGACAAACAAGGCTCTCCCATAACATTGAAGCTTGGTTCACGCTTGTGCGGGTGGTTCCCACTGCGGGTCCGCACCTGCTCCCGCAGCCGCAACCACCCGCACAAAAAAAAAAAAAAAAATGCGTGCAGGTGCCAATAATCCTAATGGCACCCACAAGCACTGGAAACCTGCATTTGCGGTTTCCATGCAGGCTGCAATTTCAAATATGAAGCAGGAAACTTTTCCCTGCCTTTTTAGGAGGCATAGCAGTCCATTCAAATGAATGGGCTTCTGTGCCTGCGCAAAACGTGGCTCGCAGAGCTGCACAAGTGTGAACCAGATGCTTACTAAATGCAAGTTTTGAATTGGCTGTTTTTTTTAACCACTTGCCGACCGCAGATAATCGAATGATAGCTTCACGGTGGCTGGCCAGTTCTGGGAGGGCGTCATATGACGTCCTCCCAGAATGTGCCCTCCCGCGCACCCGGCGATCTCCGTGATAGCTGTGTCCTACGGAGGACAGATTGGCACCGATCATCAGTGCCCTGATGAGCAGTGCCGCCAGTCAGTGCCCAGCAGTGCCGCCAGTTAGTGCCCAATATTGTTGCATATCAGTGCAGCAGCATCAGTGCCACCTCATCGGTGCCCATCAGTGTTGCCTATCCGTGCTACCTCATCAGTGCCCATCAGTACCGCCTATCAGTGCAGCATCATCAGTGCTACCTCATCAGTGCCACCTATCGGTGCCGCCTCATCAACACACATCAGTGAAGGAGAAAAATTACCTGTAGGCAAAATTGTATAATAGAAACAAAGAAAAAAACTTTTTTTCTTTAACGTTTTTGCTCTTTTTTTGTTTATAGCACAAAAAATAAAACACCGAGCGGCAAGTAAATACCACCAAAAGAAAGCTCTATTTGTGTGAAAAAAGAAGATAAAAATGTCATATGGGTACCATGTTGCATGACCGCGCAATTGTCAAAGTGCGACAGTGCTGAAAGCTAAAAATTGGCCTGGGCTCGAAGGGGGTATAAGTGCCCGGCAGGCAAGTGGTTAATGAAGTAAAACAAAAAATATGAAAGCAACCCTTATAGAGTGTGCCATTCATCCAATATTCCATACTAACACAGACCACATATTTACGCTGCAGTGACAGCAGGCCTAAGATATGCACATTGCTTACCTGCATGATCAGGCTCATAACAGACCAGAAATAATAGGGATTTTTTGGAACAATTTTATAAAGTGCCATTCCAGCCTGCAGAAGAACACAAGGTAGAACATGAATCATTAATCATCAGTGTAACAGTGTACTGTCGCAAAAACTGCGCAAAACACAGTGAAGTACGCAGTTCAACCATTTTGTAGGCACCTCCATCTTGGTACGGAGTATACGTTGTGTCCCTCATTTCTCATTCTCCCTCCCTTCCTGAGAGGCACAGTGACAGATGCGTGTGTGTTTAAAGTGTCACTGGCAGGTAGAGCAGCAGGGGGCCCAGAGCTACAAAGCCCCCCAAGAGAGAGAGAGCCTGGCTGCCCCAGAACATGTATAATCTCTCATCTCGTAACAGAGAGATAAGGCAGCTTTTCCCAGGAATTGAAAGAGATTGTAACCTCATAAAACCTAGCAACTTAGGTGACAGAATTAAATGAACATTCCTCAAGTCAGTTTGTCCCCTATGTTTCATATCATGGATTATGAAGATGTTGGTTCTAATTCAGAGTCCGCCTGACAATCCCTCCCTAAACAGAGTATTGGTCAGTTACTCAGAGCCACCCTCCTGCTGGGGGACTTTAAAACACAGGCTAGCAGGCCTGAAAAGGAAGTTGAAGACATCTCCCATTTGTAACATCAATACCACCCGGGGAGACCCTTTCGCTCTGAAACTTGGATCTGCTTACGGCTAAGGCTTAATTGGCAAGTAACTTAACCCTCTAACTTCCTCTCTGATATCTCTTTGCTGTGCTATGGTTCTTTGTACACACATTATATATATATATATATATATCTTAGTTACATCTTTTTCTGTAAATATTTTATTGTACCTGTTTAACACTTTCAGAAAGAAAGATTTATTACTAAAAGAGTCAAACTGTTTCTAAAGCGCTTAATTGCAATTAACGAATTCCTGCCTCTAAAGAAACGCTACTGTGTTTGTTTAATCCTCTGCCCAATCGGCCTGTGGTGAACGTATTGGACAGACAACTCTTCAACCATTACAGTGTATATTTGATAAAGAGAGTTTCCCCTTTCTCTGTACAAAAAGGGGTGGTGGCAGTGAAGGGTTAGTTGCGTAATTAACTCGACCCAGTAACAAGCGCATCAAGGCTGCAGGCACAGATTGAAATCCATTAGCTGGAAAATCGCTGTGTAGGGTGTAGCTGGCTGTGGCATTGTTACGCACGTCACATCGCGGTGTCCTTCGGTCACGAGTTTGGTGAGAAGGTCTGGGGTCTGACGCCGCGATCGTGACATGTACAACTATCACTAATACATCACAGATATCAGGTGAAACTACAGCTATTTAACTGTACAATATTTACTCCTAAGGAAAATGACCTAAGATTTAAATCATCTTAATAAGAGTTAACATGCAGTGAACTTGCAAAACACATTCTGTAGACTGAAAAGGATGTAAAAAAAAAATGCAATGATTTCTATACCTGCTGCATTTTCTTATATTCTCCTACTCTAGCGTAAGCCATGAAAAGATGAGAGTGATACTCTTCACTGGTGGGGACTTTTCTCACAGCTGCCTCGTAGAGTTTAGTCACCAATTCCGCTACAAAAATAAAATACAAAATGATGAAGTACATTTAAATATTTAAATCCCTGACAGAATCAGAAAAACCTTTAGCAACCTTTATTATATCAGCTATTGCCCAGTTCTTTAGACAATATTTGTCTTCACGGGATTCATCATAGATTTCCATTGAGAATCCACTAACTAAAGTTAAAGAAAAATGTTTCACACCTAGTGGCTAAAAAGCATTAAGAGTTCTTGCTTTAGGCTAGATTCCCACCCATGCAGGCTGTGGTTGATGGGATTTTCTGGTGTTTTCAAGCATTTTTAATGCATTTTTGGATGTGTTAATATCGCTAGGGGGAAGTGTATGTTCTCATGCAGGAAAAACACACACACAAAAGAAAAATCTATAAAATGCAGGTACATGCATTTTCCATACATTTTTGATGCAACTCCATTGAAGTCTATGGAGCCAAAAACACACCATGCTGCATGTAAAAAAAAAAAATAGAAAAAGTCCCTGCACCTTTCCAAAAAACTCCACAGATGTGAACAAAACCCATAGGAACTAATGTAGAGCATTTCTGTAAATGCACAGGTGTCTAGCCTAATGGCCCTACAGACAAATAAGAAAATAGTATGAAAGTTTTCACACGAGGACCGATCGCCCGATAATCTGATCAATAGTACATAGCTTTCGAGAGACTATCACGACAATATCCGAAGGGACAATCATGAAAATTTTTCTCACACGATACCAGATCATACAAGGATTTTGTTATGTTTAGTACCATCTTCATTTTCGATATGAGACTAGCATGCAAAAAAAAAAAAAAAAATGAAAAAAAAAAAAAAGAAAAAAAGGATGATCACGTGAGGAGGTAAAAGGCCAATCACAGCGGCCTTTTACCACGTGATCAGCTGTGTCCAATAACACAGCAGATCACAGAGTAAATACAGTTGCCAGTTATTGGCAGCACTTTCCTCACGCTACCCCAGCAAGAGGAAAGTACTGCATATAACCGGCAGCTGTCACAGAGGAGATCGGAACTGACCGCCAGTCAGTGCCACCCATCAGTGACCATCATTGCAGCATGTCAGTGCAGCAGCATCGGTGCCACCTCATCAGTGCAGCCTATCGGTGCCCATCAGTGCAGCCTATCCACACCACCTCATCAGTGCCCATCAATGCTACCTATCAGTGCCACCTCATCAGTGCAGCCTATCGGTGCCCATCAGTGCAGCCTATCCACGCCACCTCATCAGTGCCCATCAATGCTGCCTATCAGTGCCGCCTCATTAATGCACATCAGTGAAGGAGAAAAATTACCTGTAAGCAAAATTGTATAATAGAAACAAAGAAACTTTTTTTTTTTTTACATTTTTTGCTTTTCTTTGTTTATAGTGCAAAAAATAAAACACCCAGTGGCGATTAAAGCTCACTAAAAGAAAGCTCTATTTGTGTGAAAAAAAATTATTAAAATTTCATATGGGTACAATGTTGCACGACCGCACAATTGTCATTCAAAGTGCGACAGCGCTGAAAGATGAAAATTGGCCTGGGCAGGAAGGGGGTATAAGTGCCCGGTAGGCAAGTTGTTAAGAGCCCTTTCACACTTATGTGGTTTTAAGCATTGCCAGTGACTTACAATAGATGGTGCCTTTTTGGTGTGCTTGTAAAAAATTGCGCCAAAGATGCAGCATGCAAGACTTTTCAAAGAACAGCGCACCTGCAGCGTGAACGGTTACATAGGATTTAACAGGCAATAGTTTTCATACACTTGTCACTGTGAACAATAAAGGGGCTTCAAAATCATAGTGTGAAAGGGGAGTGAATGCATATATTCCTTTTTTTTTTACCCACTTGCCTACCGGGCACTTATACCCCCTTCTTTACCAGGCCAATTTTCAGCTTACAGCGCTGTCGCACTTTTAGTGACAATTGCACGGTCATGCAAGATTGTACCCATATGAAATTTTTATCTTTTTTTTCCTCACAAATAGAGCTTTCTTTTGGTGGTATTTAATTGCCGCTGGGTGTTTTACTTTTTGCGCTGTAAACAAAAAAAGTGCAAAAAAAATAGAAGAAAAAAAAAAGTTTCTTTGTTTCTATTATAAAATTTTTCAAACAGGTAATTTTTGTCCTTCACTGATGTGCGTTGAGGCAGCACTGATGGGCACTAATAGGCGGCACTGACTGGCGGCACTGTGGCAGCACTGGTGGGCACAGCTGGGTGGCACAGGTGGGCGCACTGCTGGGCACAGATCATCAGGGCACTGATCATCAGTGTCCTGATGATCGGTGCTGATCCCTGTTCTGACAACTGCCGGTTCTCGAGAACCGGCAGTTGCCGGTTCTCGAGATTGCCGAGAACCGGCAATTGCATTTCCCGGTGACCAGCGTGTCATTGGACACGGCTGATCACGTCGTAAAAGGCCGCTGTGATTGGTCTTTTACCACATCACGTGATCAGCTGTGTCCCTAGGACACAGCGATCATGGAGATCGCCGGGGGCGCACAGGAGAGCACGTTCTGGGAGGACGTCATATGATGCGCTACCAGAACTGGCCGGCTGCAGTGTAGCCATCATTCGGCTATCTGTGGTTGGCAAGTAGTTAAAAAGGGCCAAGACTTCAGCATAAACTGCAGACATCCTGGATCCGAGCTGGTGATCACCCTCACCTCACAGTGAACATCTAGTAAAGCGGTGTTGCCAAAAACCTCCACTGATATAAAGAAGAAAAAAAATAATAAAATCAATCTCTCTGCTTTCCTGGCAGCGAGTGAACAGAAACCTGTACTGTGTTTAAACACTCTTCAGAAGGAAGAGGGAATCCAGCTACAAAGTATCCTTAGCCAAGTAGTGGCTAATAATACTGCTGCACTGATTTTCCAATTGTTTCCCTTTTTCTGATTCTGTTAACTAGTAATTTGTGTAAAAAAAAATAAAAAAAATACACTTACGTCTGTGCATTTCCCTGTATAAGATGGTGAGTGCTTGCAAGGAGTTGTCATCGGTGGGCTCGAGAGCTGCTACCTCTTGGGCCAGCACAAACGCTTCATCTTGCTTCCCAGTTCGCTGTAACCCAATTGCTTTGAGAACCTAGGAGATATGTTGCAGATATTAGGTGACTCTACTGATTCCAAAGAATCTGAAGCTGGAAAAGTTTCTAAAGTATGCGTAAACAAATCCTCACCTTGTAAAACAACCCATTCAGTTTAAAATAGAAAAAAAAAAGGCAAAACATTGTGCATAAATATATAAAAAAAATTATAACTACCGCCCCCCCTTTTTTTTTAAATTCTTTTTAAAAATTATTGCATACCCTGTTCTCAGCTGCATAAAAGCTAGAGAAGAAGAAAGACCAGCACACTGATCTTCCCAGTGAATGGCTGTGCAAGGGGAGGTGTCAGGACAAGTCTGATTATTGGAGGAGAGCAGGCTGAGTTTGCGATACAGCTAGAGAACTGCCCACGCTATGCTCTCATGCTTAGTGTAGTCCCGTTTTTAACAAGAAAGCAGAGGGACTGGCAGGAACACCAGGGAAGTAACACAAAGAGAACAGGATACTTTTCCATACAAGTACATGGTACAGCAGGCACATATCAGCAATATGAAATGTTAGGTTTACATAATATTTAAATCTCAAAATGAGCGCAAACTAAATGCACAGTTGAAATATATATACATTATACAGGAGATGTTTCACTAAGAATCTGTAACGATGTCCAACCAGTCATGAGATTTCCACAGCCACCCAGACAGCAGAGTCAGCCTGGAGACCTGGCTACCTGTGTACCAGGTATCCTGATCTCTTTGTATTACTTCCTTCATGTGAAATAACTTTTGTTCCTGCCAGTCCTCCGCTTTCCGATTTGAAAACGGACCACACTAGGAATACAAGTCAAAATAGCTGAAAACTATTTTCATAATCGATTATGTTGTTTAGTTGTTTCAGCCCTAAAATAAATCTATCTCCTGTATTACTCTCAGATTGGATTAGATATTTTGTTTCCTAACTATATAGCTAGTTATTTATATTACCACTGCATATAGATATTCAAGAATAAAACTGTCTTTTAAAAAAAACTTTACATATTAAAGCACACTGAGTTTTTTTATCCGAGTAATCAAAACAATAATCGTCCAACTAATTGATCATGCAAATGATTGTTAGTTGTAGCACTACATGTTACTATGCAGGACTAGGACAGAACAAAACCTAAATACACCACTGGTGGCAGGGCTGCGCAAAAATCACGTATATATACACGATTTTCATTTTCAGGTGGGGGGGGGGGGGGGAACACCATTGGCGGCTACAGATGTCGAACACCGGGTACCAGCTGGAGATACGATACTCCGTCGGCACCCGGAGATCATCGCATATCACTGACAGGGGAGAGACCTGGGTGTAAACACCACAGGCTTCTCTCCTGGCAGCAGTAACATGCTGCTGTGTATTTTTATGCACAGCAGAGAAATACACAGCAGCATGTTTCCCTAGTAAAACAGCACACATTTAACCCTTTGATCGCCCTAGATGTTAACCCATCCTGCCCATAGTCATTAGTACAATGTCAGTACTTCTATTAGTGTCATTGGGATGTCAGTGGCAGTTAGTTCCCCCCCAGTGTCAGAATGCACACCACAGCCCCGCTAATCGCCACTGTATGTATGTATGTATAATATATATATATATATATATATATATATATATATATACACATATCCATTTGTAGCTGCTATAACTTTCATGTACACCAAATAATTTACATGTATTGGGTTTTCTTTTTTTAGCAAATACATGTAGAATACATTTTGGCCTAAATTTATGACGAAATTTGTTTTTTTTTTTTTACTAGACAGGTTTTATAGCAAAAAGTCCAAAAATTTTTTTTTTGCAAAATGGTCGGTCTTTTTTTGTTTATAGCTCTAAAAATAAACGCACAGGTGATCAAATACCACCGAAAGAAAGCTCTATTTGTGGGGAAAAAAAGGATGTAAATTTAATTCATGTATGCATGACTGTGCAATTGTCAAAGTAACGTAGAGCTATATCGCAAAAAAAAAATGGCCTGGTCAGGATGGGGGGGGGGGGGGTAAATCCTCTGGAGGGCAAGTGGTTAAAACTGGAGCTGAAGGGTGCTTCAAAGGCTTCAACAAAGTTGCTCAAAGCTTACTGTACAACCTGGTCATATACATGCTGGAGCCCATGTTAACAAGGCATGTAAGTACACCAATGGTAATACCTTGGCACAGTGCAGGTCTTTATGTTTTTTCAACAGTTTCTCGGCTTGCTGAATTGCCATTTTGTTGTTCCCATTATCCAGGTAATCTAGAAAGTAAAACATAAAACAAAATGTTATTGGCCAATAAATTTTTTTTTAAAGCGTTACTAAACCCAGGACCCTGCATTCACTATATCTGGTCTCCCACAGTACACAGAACATGGAAGTGCAGTTATTTTAGTAAACAACCTGCTAAATTCCTTTTCTCATCAGCAGTTAGAGCAGTCCTGTGACTTCAGCAGAGCACTAGTTAAAGCTTGGAGGAGTTTTCTTTCTGCTCTACAAGGGTGCAGGACCTTTGATTCTCTGTCTGAACAGTGCTGATTAGCCCTATACTGAACACATGCACTCTCCAAAAAAAAAAACAGAAAAAAAAAAAAACACTAGCAATTACACACTAAACTGAGCAAGTGCATGTGACTAAGGTTTAGTCTGTCTTATCAGGAGATAAGACAGACATTTGAACAAGAGGAGGGGCAGAGAGGAAAGGGTCAAAAGGCCTTTACACAACGCAGAAGATTAACCCCTCAGGTTCCACGGTGAATATATCAAGCATGCTTTCCTCAGAAAAGAATTGGGGTTGCTCTGTGCAAAACCATTGCACAGAGCAGGCAAATATGTCAAGATTGTAGCTTAGAAAAAAAAAAATCCAAGGTTTACAAACACTTTAAGAGCTCTGTGCAGGGATGATCAGCATATGAACCCAGAGAAGCTGGAGGTAATATAAAGAATTACAATCGAATGTAAAGCAGTATTTACTAGTATTGTGCATTATATTTAAAATGTATTATATCCATGCAAAAAAGTCTCAGCCTTTAGTACTACTTTAAAATAAAAGATTTATAACCCCTCCCCCACCCTTCATATAGCTTCATGACTGATTTCCAGTTAAAATACCTTGTACATCCTACCTGAGATATATTCATATATATATTTTACATTATTACTTTCACTGTTTCACAGTATAAATTAACCCCTTATTGTAGTGATTACCTGCTGTTTTTGTACTATAAAAGGGCAATTTTTTTATTGTTTTTTGCCCCAACATGACAAGTGATAAAAAAGCATGTTGCTGCTACTACTAAATGTCTAATACTAGATACGTATTGATTTTTGGAGAATTTGTGCAAAAATTCTTTGTACTTTTGATAAATGGACAAACGTCGTTCAAAAGTTTCACTTGCTTTTAAAGTGATTCTAAAAGGTTTATTTTTTTTTTTTATTGTAACAAAAAATAACATGTCTATACTGACCTGCTGTGCGCAGTGGTTTTGCACACAGCAGCCTGGATCCTCCTCTTCTCAGGTCCCCCACAGGCTCTCCTGGCTCCTCTTTCCTGTCGGGTGCCCCCACAGCAAGCAGTTTGCTATGGGGGCACCTGCTGTCCATTCACACATGGAGCTGCGGCTCGGGCCCGCCCCCTCTCTCTTCTCATTGGTTCACTGGCTGTGACTGACAACAGAGGGAGCCAATGGCACCCGCTCCTCTCCCAGCCAATGAGTCCCAGGATAGCGAGACTCCAGTGCACCTCGCTGGATCCAGAGGGGGCTTAGGTGAGTATTAGGGGTGCTGGGGGGGATGCTGCACACAGCAGGTTTTTTACCTTCATGCATAGAATGCATGAAGGTAAAAAACCTTGAGCTTTTAGAAGCACTTTAACATTCAATTTTAAAATGAATGTGATTTCTGAACGGAAACCCACATACACTATCCAAACATTCATCTGACTGAGAAGAATCTTCTAATCTGCTCCTTCGAATTTTCCCAACACTGTGGTCGTAAAGGAATGTCAATTTGACCCCACTAACAATTGGAAAATTTTTGTTGTAAAAGCATTCATTCAATTTTCTAAGGAAAATTTTGTTTGTGTATGGCCAGCATAAGTGACAGCAGGTACCTTGTATCAAGGCAGTCTGTCATGCATAATATTATATTACTGTCCAGTCTGAAAATTTGCAAAATAGCATTTTAGGTCTTAATTTTTTTTTTCTTTAAATAAAAATGTTGATCTCAGAGTCTGATAGTATGTACCAGATTCAACCTCTAATAGAATATACATCTTCTCTGTCTCAGAGCGGATTCGATTTTTTGTTCCCCAACCATACAGCTGGTTATTTCCAGTATATTTACCACAGCTGGCTCTAATGAGCAGGCTAAAACTAGTATTAATCTGGTCATACACCAACAATAGATTCCTCCATCCAAACAGCATGATGGAGGAATCCCCCCACCAAGCACTGGATCCTGTCAGAACCCCCCAAGACTGCCTGCAGCTAAATGGTGGCAAGCACTGTTTGACCAAAAAATTTCAGCCTTTGACAAATCAAATGAGTAAAATCAACTTTTGAGGGGTCAGCAGGGCTAGCCACTGTTAGAATCAGCCAGAATTACAATAACTTTTCACTATCCTAAATATAATGTCCAGCAAAAAGAAAGTAGGGATACACCGAAATTTCAGTTGCCGAAACGTCTAGGCCGAAAACACCCCTTTCGGCCATTATGGGGGGGAAAAAAAAAAAACACCGATACAGGTGCCGAAGAAAGACCCCGCCCCTCGCCGCCGCCACCGCTTGGTAGTTCTCAGCCTTACCTGAGAAACCATCGAACAATCCCGGCACTGGGCATAGAGATGAGTGAAGGAAAGATGGCCTCCACTTATCTCTATGCCCTTGGAGGACCGGAGCGATGTCACTTCTGGTTTTGGACATTTTTTTTTTAAAGCACTAGATCAATGCTATTTTTCTGATCCAGTTCTTTACATTGAAGAGGAGAGATGGGGGTCCTATTGACCCCATATCTCTCCATAAAAAGGACCTGTCACTAATTATTTCTATCACTAGGGATGCATGCATTTCTTGTGATAAGAATAAAAGTGATTAAATTTTTTTTTTTTTTTTTTTTTTAAAAAGGAGGCAGTGCAAAAAAAAAAAAAAAAAAAAAAAAAAAAAAAAAAAAAAAAAAAAAAAAAAGTTTACAGTGCCCTGTCCCCCCGTGCTCGCACATAGTGGTGAAAACATACGTAGGCCATGCCCACATATGTAAATGCTGTTCAAACCACACACGTGAGGTATCACCACGAACGTCAGAGCAAGAGCAATAATTCTGGCACTAGACTTCCTCTGTAACTTTACACTGCTAACCTGTAGAAATTTTTAAAGTATCACCCATGAAGATTTTTAAGTACTGCAGTTTCAAGCCATTCCACGAGCGTGCGTAATTTTAAAGTGTGACATGTTGGGTATCTATTTACTCTCCGTAACATCCTCTTTCATATTTTACCAAAAAATTGGGGTATATATTGTTTTTTTAATCAAAATGTATTTTTTTCCCAAAAATATACTCATTTTTAACCCTTTGAGGACCAAGGAACATATTTGTCCCATGTTTTTAATTGCCTGTATCATCTGATTAAGAACTTAAAATACTTTTTTTTTTGTGGTTTGAGTCAAAATATTAGTTCTTAACAAATGGATCTTTTTGCCAATTATTTCATGAAATGGCTTAGTTACAGCAACTGAAGTGTACGAACTTTAAAAACAAAAAATTGATTCTTTTGGCGTTCTGTAATCTTATGGTCCTCAAAGGGTTTTAAAGACTGCGCATTTCAGTTTTTGGCCAAGTGCATTTTGAATTTTCGTTTTCAGCACCAGAAATTCATTTCGGTGCACCACTAATAGAAAGGGAAAAAGAAAGAATAAACACTAGGAACTAATGTTGGGTACACACGTAGAGTTTTCTTTGCCATTTAACCCAGCAGATTGAAGAAAAAGAAACCGTCTAAGTGATGTTAGTGTGGCGATCTTCCGCTATGAGCTATTGTGTTCTGACAGGGGGACACACTTGTACCAGCACTGTTAGCCATTAGCCGATCGGATGCTGATTTTCCAGCTTTCTCATTCGAAAGAAGCCAGTAGCGAGACCGGCTTCGGTCAGAGAGGGAGCTGTACACATGGGCTGAAAGTTGGACAGTTCCAGCCAAACTACCCAGCTTAACGTATACTGGCACTGACAACACTGCTCTTTTAGGACATTTCAAAACACATAAATGCATGTAATGATTTTAAGTCCCCTTGCACACAAGGACATCTGATATGTGTTCCTTTGGGATATGCTTTATGCAGCCCCGTAGTCTGGAGAAGACCTGCATTACAAGTAGTGGTGCACCGAAATGAAAATTCTGGTTCTGAAAACAAAAACAAAAATTCAAAATGCACTTGACCGAAAACCGAAATGCGCAGTTTTTAAAAATGAATATATATTTTTTGGAAAAAAATACTTTGATTAAAAAAAAATATACACTGCAATTTTTTTGTAAAATATGAAAGAGGATGTTACGGCGAGTAAATAGATACCCAACATGTCACGCTTTAAAATTGCACACACTCGTGGAATGGCATGAAACTGCAGTACTTAAAAATCTCTATGGGTGATGCTTTAAAAATTTCTACAGGTTAGCAGTGTAAAGTTACAGACGAGGTCTAGTGCAAGAATTATTGCTGTTGCTTTGATGTTCATGGCGATACCTCACGTGTGTGGTTTGAACACCATTTACATATGTGGGCATGCCTATGTATGCGTTCATCACTACTTGCGAGCACGGGGGGACAGGGGCACTTTAAACTTTTTTTTTTAAATGTATTGAATTTTTTTTTTTTTTTTTTTGCACTGTCCCTTTAAAAAAAAAAAAAGTTTTAATCACTTTTATTCTTATCACAAGAAATGCATGCATCCCTTGTGATAAAAATTAGTGACAGGTGCTCTTTATGGAGAGATAAGGGGTCAATCACTAAGACCCCACATCTCTCCTCTACAATGCAAAGCATTGGATCAAAAAAATAAAGAATTGATCTAGTGCTTAATAAAAAATAAATAAATGGACTGAACCGGAAGTGCCATCGCTCCGCTCCTCCAAGGGCATAGAGATGAGTGGAGGCCAACTTTCCTTTACTAATCTCTATGCCCAGTGCCAGGTAAGGCTGAGAACTAGCGGCAGCCGGTTGCGGCAGCAGCAGGCAACAGCGGACAGGCAGCGGCGACAAGGGGCGGCGGCAACAGCGGACAGGCGGCGGCAACAGCGGACAGGCGGCGGCAACAGCGGACAGGCGGCGGCAAGGGGCGGCAGCAACAGCGGACAGGCGGTGCCAAGGGGCGGCAGCAACAGCGGACAGGCGGCGCCAAGGGGCAGGGTTTTTTCAGCACCTGTATAGCTGCTTTTTTTCATATCGGCCGACGGGTGTTTTCTGCTGAAACTGAAATTTTGGTGCATCCCTGATTACAAGCATTCTGAAGGCATAGCATTCTAAACATGAGTACCATTTGGTACAGCATTGAGCCCCATCCAGCTGCAGTTTGCCATACACCTATCTACAAGGGGCCATGATGGTATAATTCAAACTGTGCAATTACCCGTTTCAGTGCATTCAGTTTAACCATGTTTAGGGAAAATAAAAATCTGTGTTTTCAGAAGCAGATTAGATACTCTGAATGTTTCAAAAAGCACATAAATCCCTGTAAACTCATGTAAAGGCCAGTACATCCAAGAGACTGAATTGTGATCATGTAATGTGCCACTTGGTCATGTGCGACATTACTATATGCTGTCCGTATTTATATCAGGCCACAGAATTCAGTACATCACTCCACTATTCGTCATCTTTGTGCTGATCAGAAATACCACAGAACATGAACCATCAGCTTGAAATAAAGCAAAGGACATGGGACTAAAATAGATCTGGGCCTCATTTAGCAAACTGTCCAAAATAAAAACCCACGTTCACCTTAGCAACTGGATAGTTTCCTATACTTCTGAACAGCAGTAATGTAGGCCATCTCGTTCCATGGGCCCACAGTACAATTAACGAGTTATATAGAAACGTTTATTTTTCCCCCCCAGACATGATAAACAGGACCCCAACTAGACTGAGGAAAATGGAACAGTCCAGCTCTGTTATTGCTGGCATGCTAAGTAGTGGTGCACCGAAATTAAAATATGTGTGCCAAAACCGAAAATTCAAAATGCACTTGGATGAAAACCAAAACGCGCAGTTTTTAAAAATGAACATATAATTTTTGGAAAAAAATACTTTGATTAAAAAAAAACAATATATACCCCAATTGTTTTGCAAAATATTTAAGAGGATGTTATGATGAGTAAATAGATACCCAACATGTCAAGCTTTAAAATTGCACACAATCGTGGAATGGCGAGAAACTGCAGTGTTTAACCACCTCCCGTCCGGCCGTTGTATATAAACGGCCGGACGGTGGCACTGCAGGGTCGGGTGGCCGTCTATAAACGGCCTCCCAGCACCCTGCTTGTGCGCGCTCCGGACACAGTGAAACACCGATCGTCGGACGGGACCTCTGTACGAGGTCCCGATCATGTGATCACTGATTGGCCAATCAGTGATCACATGCAAAGTAGTAAGCAAGATGTCACTTCTGACATCATTGCTTACTACGTGTGAAATCTGTGAATGATCACAGAGGTCACATGGTACAAGGCTATTCACAAAAGCCTTGTACCATGTGACAAGCAGTGACCAATCACAGCTCACTCAGTACTTCTCAATGAGTGCAAGAAAGCACACAGAGAGAAAGAGAAATGATTGCTTTTACATCCTATATGGGTGTAAAAGCAATCAGTGTAAAAAAAAAAAATCATCACCCCCCACAAGTAGTACAGTGTCACCATGGTGACACTGTACTGCTAGGGTGACAGTATGTAAAAAAAAAATATAAAGATAAAAAATAAAATTATAAAAAAATAAAATAAAAATGTAAAAAAAATGTTTAAAAATTATAATTTTTGCTTATAAACTAATTTGGATTTTTTTTTTTTTTTACTAAAAAGATAACAGGAATAAATTTTGGCTAAGATTTATGATGAAATCTTTATTTGCAAAATTTTATTTAAAAAAACACTTTTTTTTCAAAATTTTTGGACATTTCATTTACATAGCAAAAAAAATACAAATCCCAGTGGTGAATAAATACCACCAAAATAAAGCTTTATCTGTCTCAAAGAAATGGTAAAAAATTCATTTGGGTACAGTGTTGCATGACCGCGCAATTGTCATTCAAAGTGAGATAGCGCTGAAAATTGCCCTGGTCAGGAAGGGGGTAAAAGTGTCCGGTCTGGAAGTGGTTAAAAATCTCCATGGGTGATGCTTTAAAAATTTCTACAGGTTAGCAATGTAAAGTTACAGAGGAGGTCTAGTGCAAGAATTATTGCTCTTGTTCTGATGGAAATAATTAGTGACAGGTCCTCTTTATAGAGAGATATGAGGTCAATAAGACTCCACATCTCTCCTCTATGCTATGTAAAGCATTGGATCAAAAAAACAAAAAGCCCGGAACCAGAAGTTACATCACTCCGGTCTTCCAACGGCATAGAGATGTGTGGCGGCCATCTTTCCTTCTCTCATCTCTATGCCCAACGCCGGGATCGATGGTTTCTCAGGTAAGACTGAACTACCGAGCACCGGCCAGCGGGTGGGAGATGGTGGACGGGCAGAGGCCAGGGGAGGACGGCTTTGGAGGGCATGGTTTTTTCAGCACCTGTATCGGTGCTTTTTTTAATTTCGGCCAATAGCTGAAAAAGGTGTTTTCAGCTAAAACGTTTCAGCAACCGGAATTTCGGTGCATCCCTAATTCTAAGTGTGGGCATCTGGCAGTAACAGCTTGTGGCTTCACAGCTGGATGCCCATTGCTCATTAGCACTGCGCATTGTGAATGGTCCCATAGTCTTCTGAGACCTGTCGTGTCCCAAATGACTACAGGGAGGACAACTCTGCTTCCGATACCTGCTGCCAACGTCTAGGCTGTCAAAATCAGGTACCTGATTTCCAAAAGGTGCCAATTCTTTACAGGGAAGAGGGGACCAGTACTTAAAGAGGAACTTCCCTTTTTGGGTGGAGTTCTGCTTTAATAATGAAGGCAGGGTGGATTTGATTTAAATCAAACTGATTTATATCACAATTTAAATCACTAGTCAGTAAGGCTTGATTTAAATCATAGTTTTCTACATAGACTAATTCTTGCTGGTATAACTTTAATATGCAAGTAGATGAAGATTTTTAGAATAACAACTTTTCATATTCGTTTTTTTATCCCCAGTTTAATAGGTTAATCATTCATATTTGGACAACTTTTCTGTTGTACTTAGGAAGGAGAAAAATAATCATTCCCTTAATAATAACAATTTAAATAGATTTATTCAACTGAAACAATAACATTACAGCATATGTTATGTGCTTAAACAAACATCCATGTTTGTTAACTAATTTGGCTAAACAAAATATATACCGTATTTGCCGGCGTATAAGACGAATTTTCAACCCGTGAAAATCTTTTGAAAAGTCGGGGGTCGTCTTATACGCCGGTATACGGCGAGCCAGTGTCAGGGCGGCACTTTTTCGAGGGGCGGCGCCACCCCCCCTCCTCCTCCAACGGACACCAAGTACAGGGGTGGGCAGAGGGGCTGCTGTTCCTTACCTGGCTCCGGTCCCACGACGATCCGGTCCAGGAAGCGCGGCTGCTCCTTCTTTCAGTTCGGCGGCTCGATGGTCCCGCCGCCCGCTCGGCTCCGCCTCCTCACCGGTGATTGGGCGCCAGCACTGGTGAGGCACACAGGCGACCAATCACTGGCAAGGAGGCGGAGCCGAACGGGACCGCGAAAATCAAGCGGCCGAACTGAAAGAAGGAGCAGCCGCTCCTCTCCCCCACTGACACCAACGATGGGGCACTGTTCCTCCCCCTCACTGACACCAACGATGGGGCACTGTTCCTCCCCCTCACTGACACCAACGATGGGGCACTGTTCCTCCCCCTCACTGACACCAACGATGGGGCACTGTTCCTCCCCCTCACTGACACCAACGATGGGGCACTGTTCCTCCCCCTCACTGACACCAACGATGGGGCACTGTTCCTCCCCCTCACTGACACCAACGATGGGGCACTGTTCCTCCCCCTCACTGACACCAACGATGGGGCACTGTTCCTCCCCCTCACTGACACCAACGATGGGGCACTGTTCCTCCCCCTCACTGACACCAACGATGGGGCACTGTTCCTCCCCCTCACTGACACCAACGATGGGGCACTGTTCCTCCCCCTCACTGACACCAACGATGGGGCACTGTTCCTCCCCCTCACTGACACCAACGATGGGGCACTGTTCCTCCCCCTCACTGACACCAACGATGGGGCACTATTCCTCCCCCTCACTGACACCAACGATGGGGCACTGTTCCTCCCCCTCACTGACACCAACGATGGGGCACTGTTCCTCCCCCTCACTGACACCAACGATGGGGCACTATTCCTCCCCCTCACTGACACCAACGATGGTGTCAGTGAGGGGGAGGAATAGTGCCCCATCGTTGGTGTCAGTGGGGGGAGGAATAGTGCCCCATCGTTGGTGTCAGTGAGGGGAGGAATAGTGCCCCATCGTTGGTGTCAGTGAGGGGGAGGAATAGTGCCCCAACGATGGGGCACTATTCCTCCCCTCACTGACACCAACGATGGGGCACTATTCCTCCCCCCACTGACACCAATGATGGGGCACTATTCCTCCCCCCACTGACACCAATGATGGGGCACTATTCCTCCCCCCACTGACACCAATGATGGGGCACTATTCCTCCCCCCACTGACACCAATGATGGGGCACTTTTCTCCCCCCACTGACACCAATGATGGGGCACTTTTCTCCCCCCACTGACACCAATGATGGGGCACTATTCCTCCCACTGACACTAATGATGGGACACTATTCCTCACACACTGACACTAATGATGGGGCACCATCATTGGTGTCAGTGGGAGGAATAGTGCCCCATCATTGGTATCAGTGGGAGGAATAGCGCCCCATCATTGGTATCAGTGGGAGGAATAGTGCCTCATCATTGGTATCAGTGGGAGGAATAGTGCTCCATCATTGGTGTCAGTGGGGAGAATAGTGCCCCATCATTGGTATCAGTGGGAGGAATAGTGCCTCATCATTGGTATCAGTGGGAGGAATAGTGCCTCATCATTGGTATCAGTGGGAGGAATAGTGCCCCATCATTGGTATCAGTGGGAGGAATAGTGCCCCATCATTGGTGTCAGTGGATGAAATAGTGCCCCATCATTAGTGTCAGTGGGAGGAGTAGTGCCTCATCATTGGTATAAGTGGGAGGAATCATGCCCCATCATTGGTGTCAGTGGGAGGAATAGCACCCCATCATTGGAATACCATACTGAAATAGCATACCATATTGAAATCAAATCTGATGTTTTTTCATTTTTATTTGGTGTGCGTTGGAAGAGGGGTAGTCTTATACGGTGAGTATAGCTCAAACCCTATATTTTAACAGGAAAAGTAGGGGGTTGTCTTATACGCCCAGTCGTCTTATACGCCGGCAAATACGGTATATTTTAAGAAACTTAGACTGTCAGCCCCTTCCTCCTCACACTTAGTTTCACTTTCTTGTTGTGCAGATCTATTCCACTCCAAACAATCAGAAAAATATTGTTTCTATTCTATTCACTGAACTTCTTGAAACTTAGCACTGAAGGGGTTGATTCTGTATTCATAGGTTTGTAGAAGTTAGGATTAAGGTCTTTTTCTTAACTCTGTTCATGTTATAACATTTTTGCTGTGAAGAAGAGGCATGTGATCTCCGCTGAGTCAAATTCAGTTTTGAGAACTGAAAAAGTAAACCAATCATCTGTGATAATATCTGTAGGCAGAGAAACTGCCCAATAATCTTACAAAAACCTCTGGAAGAGCATGCCATTGTGAATGGATTAATGGCATTTATTTACCAAAAAAATTAAACATATACAGCCTTATTCTACATAATTAAAAAACTAATCTTTATTTCATGATGGAATAACCTTTGGATGGTAATATATTTTCCTCAAAAAGCATTTTATTTAAAAAAAAAATCCGATTTAAATAAAAAAAAAAAAAATCAGATTTTTAAAACTTTTTTTTAAAAAATCATTGATTTTTATCCACCCTAAATGAAGGTGAGCAAAGATAGACTGTAGGGATCTCCCCAAACCCTGGAGTTGAAGAACGGCTCATAAAAGGTGACTTTTTTGCTGCACTTTTGATGTACATCAGGTATTTGTTTATTGAGGCGTGTCAAGTTGCTAATACGTCTAATTTATTAAATGTTCCCAATAACTATGGAAACAGATCATGACGTAGATTATGGTCAGCTATAACTATATGTTATGGGGGGGAAAAAAAAAAAAGCAGGCATATACAGACAAGGAAAAATTGAAACAAAGCGTCATTCTTCCTGAAAAGTGCTGAAATAAAAGCAATGTTATGCCCTATACCGTATATCTGCATGCCTTCGATAGGTCATGACATAAATCAAAATGTAAAAAGAGGAATTCTTGCTTATTCTACAAAGATATTCTAAAACGGCATGGTCAGATTTGTTGGTACCCCTATAAAAGATTATAAATAAATGGACTGAAGGATGTTAGGCTGAAGGGGGCTGGCAGGGCCAACCACTAAGCAAACTGTGGCTAGTTGATTAAAGTGGAAATAAACCTCCTTACTTGTACCTACAGATAAGCCTAAAATAAGGCTTACCTGTAGGTACAGTAAATATCTCCTAAAATGTGCACCATTTAGGAGATACAGAAATACCTTGGTTTACGAATTTAATTTGTTCTCCAGAACTTTTCATATAGCGAAAAATTTGTGAACCGAAGCGCTGTTTCCCTTAGGAATGCATTGAAAGCCAATTAATCCATTCCTGAGGTCAGAAAAAAGTAAATGCTACTAAAATACCGCATGAGTTATTTTATCAAGTCATGCGGTATTTTAGTAGTGACAACCATGTGTTAATGTTTCAGCGGGGTTCCCCACTGACAGCTGAATGTAAAAACTGCCAGCAAATAAAAAAATTAAAAAATGTTGTGGAGTCCCCCCTCCCATCCATACCAAGCCCTTCGAGTCTGGTATGGATTTTGAGGGGAACTCCCATGCCAAAATTATAAAAAAAAAAAGGTCGGAAGGGGGGGGGGGGGGGGGGGACGACAAGCAAGCGCACCCCCCCCCCCCTGAACCTCCCCAAAGCACCTTATCCCCATGTTGATGGGGGCAAGGGCCACTTCCCCACAACCATGGCCGGTGGTTGTGGGGGTCTGCAGGCCCCCAGATCCCGCTCCCCCATGTGAATGAGTATGGGGTACATGGTACCCCTACTCATTCACAGAAAAACAAAAAAAAGTGTAGTGTGAAAAAAGACAGGACATGGTCTTTGACAAGTCCTTTATTAAAAGAAAAAACTAAAAGAATGTCCCCCAAAGTAGATCCAATCCATCACGATGCCTGCCGTCGCCGACCCGAAAAAAGAATTAAAAAAAGAAAAACAAAAAAAAGGCTCCGTTTCCAATGATGGCTTCCAACCTTTTGCCAGCTCAAGTGTTTGACATTTCTTAAATATGTAAGGGGCGGGGCCAGAAGAGGCATTATTTTCAATGGATTTTCATTAGTAAACCGAAAATTATGTTAACCGAGGCGTTTGTAAACCGAGGTATCACTGTGTTTACATGTGAAGCAGCTGGTGATGTCACCAGCATATGTGCAGTGCGTTCTCAATGGACGGGGTGCCATCCATTGGGATAGCCATGCTGTGGCCGTGAAATCATTGTGGCTTGGCCAGTCAAACAGCCAAAGCCTGCAAACTCAGAAGGAAGACCGGGTGAAGATGGAAGCCTTGTCAGCGCACTGTTGGAGGGCTTCGTTCTAAGGTAAGTCTATCAGTATGCGATGCATACTAGCACATTATGCTATTATTTGCAGGGGATATTTCTTGCAATTTTTATTTTTTTCTAAAGAACACAGCAAAATTCATACAAAAAAAAAAAAAAAAAAGTATTAGATGTGGTGGCTGCATTTGTTTTCTTCTCTCCGTTTTCACCTGTGATCTGGTCAATAACATACCTCCTGTAGAGTGCCCCCACACTGGATGAAGGTGCACAGAAGCACCTCTGGACAGCAGTATTGTTAATCTGGAGGGAGGGGAGTGTTAGATGTACTAGAAGATTTAGATACACTAACAAACTGAAGAACAACTCTCAGTGTTTGACTTCTGGTTGCGGTGTAAACCTCTGCACTTGAATGGGTCACGTTTGGTGACAGTAGTACTACCTGGTGAAAGCAACGGAGGTATAACACCCACAGCATGTATACAAGCTGGAATTGCTGCATGCCATTTTTTTTTTTTGTTTAGGTGGGCAGTAAAACCATGTTTTTACTGCACATGTCAAAAGAGGCCTTCAAAACTTTGCACACCTTTTGTTTGGATGCACCTGGAAATCATTAATCTCATTTAAAAGATAATTTTAGTAACATGTTACATCCATACATGTTACATATACCCCCCCCCCCCCCCCCAGATCCCCATTATGACAGTGAAGGGGGGTTATTTTCCCCGCACTCACTCTAACAATTTAAAACAGCACAGCGCATGGGATACAGAGATGCTCTGTGCAGCCGTGTGCAGGCAGCCTGTTCAATTTAATGGCAGGTGTGCGGCTGCACGGATCTCCATGCGCTTCCCAACTGTAAATCCATGTGAAACCGATGAGAAGGCAGTCTGAGTTCTGATCCAGATGTATAGTTAGGAATGTGCTTGGAGATCTCTACAGCTACTCACCACCTGTCATCGATATGAACAGGCTGCTTGCATGAACCTACATAGGGCTCCAATCAGGGTGGATAAAAATCAATGATTTTTAAAAAAAAAAAAAAAAAAAAAAAAATCTGATTTTTTTAAATCGGATTTTTTTAAATAAAATGCTTTTTGAGGAAAATATATTACCATCCAAAGGTTATTCCATCATGAAATAAAGATTAGTTTTTTAATTATGTAGAATAAGGCTGTATATGTTTAATTTTTTGGTAAATAAATGCCATTAATCCATTCACAATGTCATGCTCTTCCAGAGGTTTTTGTAAGATTATTGGGCAGTTTCTCTGCCTACAAGATATTATCACAGATGATTGGTTTACTTTTTCAGTTCTCAAAACTGAATTTGACTCAGCGGAGATCACATGCCTCTTCTTCACAGCAAAAATGTTATAACATGAACAGAGTTAAGAAAAAGACCTTAATCCTAACTTCTACAAACCTATGAATTCAGAATCAACTCCTTCAGTGCTATGTTTCAAGAAGTTCAGTGAATAGAATAGAAACAATATTTTTCTGATTGTTTGGAGTGGAATAGATCTGCACAAGAAGAAAGTGAAACTAAGTGTGAGGAGGAAGGGGCTGACAGTCTAAGTTTCTTAAAATATATATATTTTGTTTAGCCAAATTAGTTAACAAACATGGATGTTTGTTTAAGCAAATAACATATGCTGGAATGTTATTGTTTCAGTTGAATAAATCTATTAAATTATTATTAAGGTAATGATTATTTTTCTCCTTCCTAAGTACAACAGAAAAGTTGTCCAAATATGAATGATTAACCTATTAAACTGGGGATAAAAAAACTAATATGAAAAGTTGTTATTCTAAAAATCTTCATCTACTTGCATATTAAAGTTATACCAGCAAGAATTAGTCTTTATGTAGAAACTATGATTTAAATCAGTTTGATTTAAATCAAATCCACCCTGGCTCCAATTACATCCATTCAGTACCAATGCACAGATCACAATGCAGACAGACTACTTTCTGGTCAGTACATCAGTCCAGCACAAATGTACAGTCAGGAAGCACCTGGAGATTTGTGCAGCCAGCCACCCACCTTGTTTCAACAGGCTGTCTGCATGGAACACCTATGCATTCCACGTGTGTGAAGACAGGTCTAACCAGCCTCCAATGGAGACTATGAGTGTCCAATTTAACATAGATTATGTAAGCACTGCTGTCACCATTGGAAAGTACAACAGCAAAAATATGCAACCATTGCTTAAGTGCAGACATGCAGACAGGTAGCATCTGCATAAGATCAGCAATGCAGAGAAACAATGAAGTATGCAAGAAAAAAAAAAACTATTATAAAAAATATGCCAATTGTTTGTAATATACATCGTCTTAGCAAAAGAATTGTTATTCAGTAAGGGTTTGCATTTACTTTAAAGCAACTACAGGAGGATCAAAATTCAGCCAGCTCTGCATGAACCATCTATAATCAGGCTGGTGGTACTGAAATCAATTTACCGATCAACTTCAGTACAACCAGCTGTTGGGTTATTTCACATTTGATCGCTGCCAGCAGTGATCATCATATTCTGAGAGCTTGAAACCTGCCACTGTCAATAGCACAGTGGCTATGTGTGATAGTTGACTGTGTTGATGGGGGAATCGAGCAATTTTCTTTCCTTCCACCTGTGGTCGAAGAAAAAAAAAAAATCACATAAATGTATGGCCTGCCTTAGGATGACTAGTTAAGAATTTTGTGCCAAACACACATCATCTTAAAGTGCTTCTAAAGTATCACGTTTCTTACTTTGCACATTATGGGCAGCACAGTGGCTTAACTTCCGCCTGGCAGTACTAGGGTCGTTGGTTCGAATCTCAGCCACTGCACCACCTGCCTGGAGTTTGCATGTTCTCCCTGTGCGGGTTTCCTCTGGGTACTCCAGTCTCCTCCCACACTCCAAAGACATGCTGGTAGGTTAATTGAATGCTGTCTAAATTGGCCCTAGTATGTGTAAGTATGAATGTGAGTTAGGGACCTTAGATGTACACCCTTTGAGAGTTAGGGACTGATGTGCATGTACAATATGAGTGTATGTAAGGCACTGCCTAAATTGACGGCGCTATACAAGTACCTGTAATAAATAAATAAATTCTATGCATGAAGGTAAAAAACCTGTGTGCAGCTGTCCCCTTAGCTCCCCCAATACTTACCTGTGCCCCATCACAATCCAGCGATGTGCATGAGAGCCTCGGCTCTCTGGGGACTCTCCCTCCTCATTGGCTCCCACTGTTGTCAATCACTGCCAGTGAGCCAACGAGGAGAGAGAGGATGGAGTCAAGCTGCGGCTGTGTGTGAATGGATACGCAGAGCAGCAGCACGGGAGCAAGCCTACTTGGGTAACCTCATAGCAAGCTGCATGCTCTGGGGGCAATAGGCAGAAGGGAAGAACCAGGACCACCGGTGGGGGACCCAAGAAGAGAAGGGCAGGCAAGTATGACATATTTTTTTTTTTTTAAATTGCCTTTAATAATACTTTAAAGTGGCCATAGATGGGTAGAATTTTGAATGAAAATTCTTAGAAAAGAATGTTTCAAGAAAGTTAGTTTATTTTTCTAATCATTAGGGGGTCAAATCAACCTTCATCTTCGACCACGGTGACAAGAAAATTTGAAGGAGCAGGGTGGAAAATATTTCTCAAACAACTTCTTAACAGTGTATGTGGTTTTTCTTTGGTAATGTCCATTCATCCCAAAATCAAATTTTAAAAGCAAATTAAGCCTGGGTTCACATATATGCGGTGCGGTACATAGCATGTGATTCACAGTCCGGTTCTTACTGTATTCCTGTGCAATTCACATGCGATTTGAGTGCGGAGCAATTGGAGCCATACATTTTGTATGGCTCTAATCCAGTGTTTCTCAATTCCAGTCCTCATGGACCCCCAACAGGTCATGTTTTCAGGATTTCCCTCAGATGAAACAGCTGTGGTAATTACTAAGGCAGTGAAACTGATCAAATCACCTGTGCAAAATAATGGAAATCCTGAAAACATGACGTGTTGGGGGTCCATGAGGACTGGAATTGAGAAACACTGCTCTAATCACACCATACCCAAAAGGTGCAGGACCCTTTTATTGGTCCGCACTAGAATCAGATCACATGGGTATTCACACCTATGCGATCCGATTCCGTACATCGCACCATGTTTTGCGGACCGATTTCGGGATGTTGTTAGCATATACATCCGCATCGGTTCGCATGAACGGGGTGTGATTCTAATGTGGTGCAGAATTCACACAGAAGACGCTGCGAATTCCAGACCACATCAGTGTGAACCCAGGCTAAATCTTTCAAATGACATTAAAAGAAGTACAGGGTTTGTTTTTCTCCCCCAGTTATACTTACCTAGGTGGCTCTAAGTGTGAGAACTCAGCGATCACATGACTACTGATTGCCGAGCACTCACAGCCGCTCTGCTCCCCCGCACTTGCTGGAGCGCTGGGCTATGGATGGGGAGGGAGTGGCTGGCTCCTGCTCTCAGCACCACACTGAGAGGCTCAGCCAGGGGCCTCTCCAGACTCTGGGGTGGATCCCGACTGTAAAGTCGAAATTTTTCCCCAGCCTTGAAGCTCTGAGTGATATCAGCAGACCTTAGTCCGCAGTCAGCTGAAAACGGGCCAGAGGAGTGCAGAACGAACTGAACTCCTGTGATCCACAGAAGAATTACAGACAAATGAGCTTTGGCTATACTCCTTTAAAATGAGACTTTACGTACATAATTTCTCAAAACTTTTTCTAATAATTTTTATTGAAACTCCAACCTTCTATGGGCAGCTTTAGCAGGAATGAACTCAGAGAAGGTCATCAACAGTAAAATGAAATGAGAATGCTGATGTCACCTCCACCGCCAATAAAGAAATATACAAAACTAGCCATGTCTGCCACCTGTTGTCACAAAGTGAGGACAGCAGCATTTTCTCAATATAGAACACCCAGTAGGCCAGAGTTGCATTCCATCCACAAACTTTTATGATGCAAATGCCCTCAATGTAAAAAACTAAGAACAAATCCATCAAATGCCAGCAACTCAAAACTGTAAAAATAAAAAAAAAAAATAAAAAAAAAACACTATGAATATGTGTAATGAACAATTTGTGCTTAAAAAGGACCAAGGTTTCATTCAAAAGTTTGGAAAAGAGTTCAGTGCAACACTACCATACACTACCATTACTGAAAATGTTTCAGTAATCACAAACTTATTCCTAACTGCAAAATGAATCGGCATCACAATAAATACATTAAAGCGGAGTTCCAGTCATTTTTGTGTCTATTAAAAGTCGGCAGCTACAAACTGTAGCTGATGACTTTCAATAAACACGCACACCTGTGCCAGGGTCCAGCAATGTGCTCACCCGCATCGTCCCTTCTCTCGCGACGCCGGCATCTCAACTGTGGGCACCAGACTGTGACAACTTGTGGCTTCACAGCCGGGTGCTCAATGCAAAATGTGATCCAGCAGTCTTCTAGGACCTGTGAAGTGTCCCAGAAGATAGTGGGAGGAAGGAGGGGGAGGGCGAACTTCCTCCCACATGGCAAACTGAGCCGGAAATGGGAGCGGGTACCTGTCCAAACCAAGTATCCGCCCCCCCCCCTCAAAAAAAGAGCCAAATATGGCGTGGGAGCAAACAAGCGGAGCTTCCACTTTTGGGTGGAACTCCGCCTTAAAATGGAACTGCCCTGCTTCTGAACACCATAAACCAAAAATGCTATTTCATTGTTAACATTCAAAGCAAACTCCCCATCCACCCAGGTCTCCATGCTTTATTTTGCAGAGAAATCATGTTAAAAATCACCTCCTGGAATTTAATGGCAGTGGCCATATTGAGTAAGGCAGATGATTCATGTAGAATTTACTTCCTGGAATCCATCTGCCCTTAGCTCAAGCAATGGCTGAGCTGAGAACCATCCCTTCCCTCCTGAAGACTCCTGGGATGTATGACATCATTTGCCTAGGCATGGAAACCAGAAGTAACTGAAGAAATGTTAAAAAAAAAAAAGCTTAAAAAACAAGTAAATATGATACACTTTCCTATCTATTTACCAATGCTAGAAGCATAAGGATTAAAAATAGTCAATGTTGAATGAGAGAGTGAAATTCCACTATAAAGTATCTAGACCACATAAGCAATAGTGGTACATCAGTAGATGCCTACAGACACGAGATGACCACTTCATGATCCAGCTCTGGGTAACTCAGGAAACAAATATACAGACACGTAAAGGGCAACTTTTCTCGTTAGGTTTGGGGTTCCAGCCAATCAATATCATCTTAAATCACAATAAGCCATTGCTGAGTATGCGCTACTACTCCACACCCACTTCCCTCCTCCATAAATGTACACATTCAGTGTTCTCTGCCATGTACACCTATGGAGAACACTGCAGAGCCAGCTCCCCTCCATTGTGGACATCAGCAAGACTCACCCTACTCCTATGTGACCCCAGAGCCACCACAGGGCATTCTGGAAGGAGATCAGAGACTCCTGTTCACCGATCACCTCTAGGCTGAATGGACCCAGAAACCCTCAGCAGCTCTGGATTCAGATCTGTCAACTCCCAGCAAATGCACCCAAAAAAAAGCAGATCAGGGACTTTATTCCTGTACTGCACCGGCTGGAGGCAGAGGAGGCATGAGAGCTCCAAGGGCTTGTTTACACTGGCATCATCCTCTGTAGAATAATCAGCAACGTATTGCATTTCGGAAGGCGTTACGTCGCCTCCTGACTGTCTGTTTTAGCCCTGAAATGCGGTGGACGGACACTTTTTGGCACAATACAATGCAAGGTATCATGGTTGCGGCATGTGTCAACTCCCGTCCGCTGCCTTAGCAGCCCAAGAGAAGGCGGTAAAACAATTTATGAAAAACCTTCTGCGCCTCTATAGGTATAGATTGAAAAAAGCTGCAAACACCTAGACACCACTAGTGCAAGGAAACAAAATAAAATGGTGTTGCGCTAATATCAATTGTACTTAGGACACAATTCGAAGAGTGCAGAGACAGAAAAAATAACCCCAAAACAGAGGTGATAAGTATAAAGGTCTGAGTCTAGCTCTGGATTCAGGCCTTTATACTTATCACCTCTGTTTTGGGGTTATTTTTTCTGTCTCCCCACTCTTCGAACTATTGTGTCCTTAGTATTAATATTAGCGCAACACCATTTTATTTGTTTTGGTAAAACAATTTAGCTGCGTTTTTACTATTCCCAAACCACAACTGTAAATGAGGCCTTACTGTACTATCAGGGTTGAATTAGACTAATAATTTGAAGTAATGCAGAACCATTCACACATGGGACACACCTCACTGGTACATAGCAAATATCCAAAAACCATTTTCCCCAGTTCAGTTTTAAGAGAACACACACACACACACATTAAACACATGTAAATACAGACACTTCTATGGTGCAACACGTTAACCACTTCCAGTCTGGACACTTTTACCCCCTTCCTGTCCAGGCCAATTTCAGCTTTCAGCGCTATCACACTTCGAATGACAATTGCGCGGTCATGCAACACTGTACCCATATGAATTTTTTAGCATTTTTTTGAGACAGATAAAGCTTTATTTTGGTGGTATTTATTCACCACTGGGATTTTTATTTTTTTTGCTATGTAAATTAAAATGTCCAAAATTTTTTTAAAAAAGTGTTTTTCTTATAAAATTTTGCAAATAAATAATATTTCATCATAAATCTTGGCCAAAATTGATGCTGTTATATTTTTAGCAAAAAAAAAAAAAAAAATAACCCAAATTAGTTTAACCAAAAATTATAATTTTTAAACATTTTATTTTTAGTTTTTTTTATATACTGTAATACTTGTGGAGGGTGATGGTTTTTTTTTTTTTTTTTTACACTGATTGCTTTTATACCCATAAAGGATGTAAAATCAATCATTTCTCCTCTCTGGCTGCATTCTTTCAGCCATTGAGAACTACTGAGTGAGCTATGATTGGTCACAGCTTGTCACATGGTACAAGGCTGTTGTGAATAGCCTTGTACCATGTGACCTCTGTGATCATTCACAGATTTCACACTTAGTAAGCAATGATGTGACATCTTGCTTACTACTCTGCATGTGAACACTGATTGGCCAATCACTATTACTAAGGGATTGTTCATACCAGATGCTTGAGCTGCGAAGTCTAAGGCTGGCCATACATTATACAATTTTCTTCAGATTTTTGCTTTAGATTTAGCAAAAAATATATAATATGAGGTCAAACTTAAACAACACTTACAATTGTATCCAAATAGACAGGCCCTTGCACTAAATTATTTATTAATTTTAGGTACTTATATAGCGACGTCAATTTACTCAGTACTTTACATATATATTGTACATTCACATCAGTCCATAACCTTCAAGGAGTGTACAATCTAAGGTCCCTAACTCACATTCATACATACACATACTAGGACCAATTTAGACAGGATCCAATAAACCTACCAGCATGACTTTGGAGTGTGGGAGGAAACCCACGCAGGCACAGGGAGAACATGCAAACTCCAGGCAGGTGGTGCAGTGGTTGGGATTTGAACCAACGACGCTAGTACTGCCAGGCGGAAGTGCTAACCATTGCCACTGTGCTGCCCATAGTTGAAGATAAATCTAAAGGAAATTGAACAGAAAATTGTATAGTGTATGGCCAGCCTAAGATACACAGAAGAGGAATGCAGATGTGTGAATGAGCCCCATAGAAAATCACAGTAATCCCCCTGTTGTGCTTCAGCCAGTGCATGGAACTCGCAGGTGTAAATGGGCATTGAATATTGGGTATTCCTAATAACTGGTGTTTTATAAGCACACCCGATTATAAATATAAAATAAATATATCCAAAATTTAAACTCAACATAGCCTCACCTTACATTAAGAGGTCCTATTCTGAGGAAGACATAAGGGGGTTGATTTACTAAAACTGTAGACTGCAAAATCTGGTGCAGCTGTGCATGGTAGCCAATCAGCTTCTAACTTCAGCTTGTTCAATTAACCTTTGGCAATAAAACCTGGAAGCTGATTGGTTTCTATGTGGAGCTGCACCAGATTTTGCACTCTCCAGTTTTAGTAAATCAACCCCAAGGGGTCTACAACACTCTTTAGAATTCCATTATGACTCTCCATGACAAATGTCAGCCCTTGCCCCAAATTCATGCACCTGCTGAAACCACTCCGTTCTCAGTACAGCCAAGCTCCCTCCTTCTGCTGCACCCACACAGATAGCACAGAGGCTGAGGATTTTTGTAGCTTAGTGGGTGGAGCCTTATGGGGATTTAGAGAGACTAGTTCCCCATCAGGTCCACTTCCCTTCCACAGCCAATAAGCAGTCACTGCCTGCTGTCTATCACAAGGAGACTGTGGACCTGACTAGGAACCTCAGCTTCCCCATCAGGCTCTGCCCACTGTCAGCATTACTGGTTTCTAGGAGCCTGTTGGCTATAAAGCTGACAGAGTCCTTGGCAATCAGTGTCAAGAGGAGTAGGGGTAACAGCTGCAAACAGTATATAGCACAGGTGTCAAACTGGTGGCCCTCCAGCTGTTGCCAAACTACAAGTCCCATGAGGCATTGCAAGACTGACAGTTACAAGCATGACTCCCAAAGGTAGAGGCATGATGGACTTGTAGTTTTGCAACAGCTGGAGGGCCGCCAGTTTGACACTCCTGGTATATAGAGACAGGCACTCTGCCTGTCTCTGTAGACAAAAGACAAACCTAAGAGTTGGTCTGGAAGAATACGTTAACCTTTAAGAAAAAATTCATAAATGCATGATTTTGCACGTAAAAAAAAAAAGTGCATTATCTTTTTTTCCCCCCAGGAGCTTGCAGCGCATTGTACCTGCAATCAGTGAATCATGGGTGCAATGTCAGGCTCCTGCAGATATGACTTTCTGCTCTTATATCTTTATGGGCTTTCTGATGGAAAGCTGTGTCTTGTGAATAGACTATAAGTGTGCTACATTACATCCTAAATACAGGTGTGACATGTTGCAAAAGGTTAACTTATTCTTTAACAGCTTCCCCTCCGCCCTACAGCAGAAGTACTGCTATAGGGCAGCAGGGCTAAGAAATCACTAAATATATATATATATATATATATATATATATATATATATATATATATATATATATATATATATATATATATATATATATACATACATACATACACACACACACACACACACACACACATATACACACGTGATTTGCATTTCCACCATTAGCGGCTACAGATGTCAATCATCGGGTCCCGACCGAAGATTCCCCTCCAGCACCCGGCGATCGCTGAGTAACACTGACAGGGAAGAGACCAGTATAAACACAGGTCTCTCTCCTGCCAGCAAGAACATGCTGCTGTGTATTTCTCTGCACAGCAGATAAATACACAGCAGCATGTTTCCCTAGTAAAACACACAGAGCACATAATGTAAAACACAAACACACAGTTAAACTTTTGATCGCTGCAGATATTAACTCCTTCCTGCCCATTGTACTTTGTACAGGATCAGTGCTTTTTTATTAGCACTGATCACTGTATTAGTGTCATTGGGATGTCAGTGGCAGTTAGTTCTCACCCTGTGTCAGAATGCCCGCCGCAGTCGTAACTCACTGATCGGCACCATTACTAGTATGAAAAAAATTCCAGTATATATACTGCCATTTGTAGACGCTATTACTTTCACGTAAACAAATTTACACGTATTGGGATTTTTTTTTTATCAAAGACATGTAGCAGAATACATTTTGGCCTGAATTTATGACGAAATTTGATTTTAATTTTTTTAGTGGACATGTTTTATAGCAAAAAGTAAAACATTCGTTTTTTTTTTCCAACATTGTCAGTCTTTTTCATAGCGCAAAACAAACGCACAGTTGAGAAAAAAAAAGGACATAAATTTCATTTGGGGGCAGCATTGCATGACCGCGCACTTGCCAAAGTAACGCAGCGCTGTATCGCAAAAAATGGCCTAGTCAGAAAGGGGGGGTAAATCCTCTGGAGGGTAAGAGGTTAAAAGAGTAGTAAAATCAAGTTAAAAAGAATAGCTGGACCCCCTGAAGGTTAATGACATTGGGGGTCAATTCACTAAGGCTGCATTCACACTTGAGCATTTTGTAACTTGAAGCTCCAAAAACACTCAAACTTAAAAAATCAATTGCTCTGTACGAAGCCTGTTCTAGCAATCAGGTATGAACAGGCACCATAGAGAAAAATTGATTTTATTTTAAGTTTGAGCATTTTTTGGAGCTCCAAGCTTCAAGCTACACAACACTCAAGTGTGAATGCAGCCTTAGATCCCATTTACACTTGGGCATTTTAAATCATGGGCAGAATTGTCACAATTCTGCCTACAATTTCATAATGCTTTGCTAAGAAAACCAAATCGCACAACAGCATGTTCAGATGCCATTAATTTGTCATGCCATGACATGACATGTAAAAATGCGGTGCGATTCTGCCATGATTGTTGCACAAAGCATACTGCCTAAAGGAAGCTCCTGAACTTCTCATGGGTGACACTTCATGCGACAATCACAGCAGAACCGCACCACATTAAGTTCCATTGAACTTACACGTTATGGTGTGATTTATTAATTTAGCAAAGCATTTTGAAATCGCAGGCAGACTCACAAAAATTAAGCCAGCAATTCAAAACGTCCAAGTGTGAATAGGGCCTAACAGATAAATACCTCAAATTTTTGAGTTAAAATAACTAATGCGGTATTCATCTAAAAAGTAGTAAATTTACTAAAAATAACGTGTTATTTACCAAATGCGTTAAATATTTTTGTTTTGTGATATTTATCACTTAACTTTAGTCTAGGTTCACACCAATGCATTTTCCGTTGTGTTTTTTTAGAAACGCACAGAAGTCCACTTAACATGCTTTTCTATGGAACAGGTTCACATCTCCCAGTTTTCTCCCGGTGCATTTTTTGGAAAGGGTCAGGGACTTTTTTAAATGCAAAACGTTGCGTTTTTGGTCCTATAGACTTCAATGGAGACACTGCAGAAAAGCATGTAGTACGTTTTTAATGCATTTTAATCTACACAGCAACAAGTTGGGGGGGGGCGGGGGGAACAAAAATGCAAACTGCATCAAAACGCGTGTGCAGAAACTCAAAATGCACTGCAGAAACAAATCAAACGCAAACTGCATAGGTGTGAACCTAGCCTTAGGCCATACCACAGCTTCGCACCTATGCGGTTTGATCCCTTTCTGCAGTGCTTTTTGCGTTTTTGACGCATTTTTGATGATTTGCGTTTTTTTCCCCCCCAACTTGTTACTGGGCAGATTAAAACGCATCAAGAACACATCAAAATTGCATCAAAAACGCACTACATGCTTTTCTGCAGCGTCTGCATTGAAGTCTATAAAACCAGAAACGCAACGTTTTGCGTTTAAAAAAAGTTTAAAACCGGGTGAGAACGCAGAGATGTGAACCTGTCCCATAGGGAAAAAATGGGAAATGGACTGCTGTTTGTTCCTGCACAACGCAAAGGAAAACGCATAGATGTGAACCCATACTGTTATTTTTGGCTTTTTTTCACAATTTTTTCTTTAAATGCTAACACTGCACCAGAGGAAGATACTGTAGTTCTGTAAATAAATGCACACATAAATATTAGGAAACTGAAATCATTCTAGTGTGCTTTCATTCACAGAACAATCTCCCACTGGTGAAATGTTACAATTTATTTTCATTCCTGAGCTCAGGGCAGAACATTTCCACACCGATTCATTGTATACTTTTCATTTATTGGCCAGTACAGAGTTCCTCTCATTGTTATTTTGCACACTGCTAAAATAGCAACGGCCAGGTGATAACTAATGAATGTGTGTGTTCTTTAGCCCCGATTCACACCAATGCGACTTAAAAGTCTCATCCTATATCTGTTAAAGGTCCGATTCTAATCGGTGCAGCAACTTTAAAAAGGTTCATGCCCTATTTTTGTGACTTCATTGCGACCTGCATTGACATCTATTAATGAAGACGCACTGAGTTGCAGCAAGCCGCAATGAAATCGCAAAGCATAGCTGGACTTTAAAGCTGCATTGATGTGAATTGGGGCTCAGTGAATTGAAGATTTATGTAATGTGTTTGCAGTCTTTACCTTACTTTCAAAATGTTACTTTGATGGATTGACTCATATGGTATTTCTGAATAAGGAGTAACATGGCCTTTATATCACATGCGGAATCCTTTAGTGAACTGACACCATAGTGTGCTAGTATGAACTGCATGTTATGACAAACTTAACCATTACCCTAGGATCACATATGTACGGGTGGTGCCGCTGCGGATCCGCACAAAAATCAGTGCAGCCGCACCACCCGCACAGAGAAATGTAGACCTGCGGACGGGTGCCATTAATTCTAATGGCACACCGGCCGCACTGGAAATGGCAACCGTACTGGGAACCGAAGCTCCCGTGTGGGCTGCGTTTTCCGAAGAAATGCAGGGACTTCTTCCGTGTGTCCCCCGGGGCACGGGAGTCTATTCAAATGATTGGGCTTTTGAGCACGCGCAACACGTGGCCTGCAGGAACGCAGAGATGTGAACCTAGCCTTTAATGGAGTCCTCCAATGTTGTGCTGTCACTGCTGCAGATGCATCCATCTTCACCTGGTCTTTTGTCCAGGTTTGCACTGGCAGTTTGATCATCTGGGCTGCGATGACATCACTCCCGCGTGTGCGCACAGGAGTCACGATTGTGACACAGCACTCTGAATCAAGGGCACAAATGCAGAGAGCACTGCGCATGTGCCATCACTGGCTGCAGCAGCTGATGAATATCTCCTAAACGGGGATATGGCAGCACAGTGGCTAAATGGTTAGCACTTCCGCCTGGCAGTACTAGGGTCGTTGGTTCGAATCCCAGCCACGGCACTACCTGCCTGACATTTGCATGTTCTCCCTGTGCCTGCGTAGGTTTCCTCCCACACTCCAAAAGACATACTGGTAAGTTAATTGGATCCTGTCTAAATGGCCCTTGTATGTGTATGTATGAATGTGAGTTAGGGACCTTAGATTGTACACCCCTTGAGGGTTAGAGACTGATGTGAATGTGCAATATATATATATGTAAAGCGCTGTGTAAATTGACGGCATTAGAGAACTACCTGAAATGAATAAACGGTGCAAGTGATGAGATATTCAGGCTGGGTTCACACTGATGCGGTCCAGGATTTGCAGCGTTTTCTGTGCGAATTCCGCACCGCATCAGAATCACACCCCGTTCATGCGAACCGCTGCGGGTGTGTATGTTAACAACACCCCAAAATCGGTCTGCAAAACATGATCTGATGTGCAGAATCGTACCAAAAAAAGGGTCCTGCACCTTTCTGGCGTGGGTGTAGTACAATTTGGGCTATACAAAATGTATGGCTCCATCGCACTGCACACAATTCGCATGTGATCTGCACAGGAATGCGGTGCGAATCACAATCGATCTACCGCACCACATATGTGTGAACCCAGGCTCACTGTACCTACAAGCAAGCCTCATTATAAACATATCTGCTGGTAGAAGTGAAAAAGTGAGTTCACTGCTACTGTAACTCCTTGGTACTGACGGTACGCAAGTATGCGGCCTCTCAGCGCTGGGCCTTGATGCCGAGAGACCACATATTTGCATACCCATTGTAAACAAGCTTTCTGATCATACAAACGCCAATCACATCACACTAAACCCCGTCTCAGGACATCAGAAACCCCTAAATGGCCGGGAGGCGCTAAAGGGTTAATTACTGATAGTGTCAGCTATGAACTGGAGGCAATTATTTTTGAATGTAGTGTAGCCATTGTGCCGCTTTGTAGAAGTGGTGCTACTAGGGCCAGCCACACTACCCTGACCAGCCGACGCACAATAAACCGCAGCTGTCTGTTGTAGCTGCAGTGAGCTGGCGGCAGGGGGTGGTGCGATGGGCATTACTCGGCAGGGCGGCGGTGCGATGGGCATTACTCGGCAGGGCGGCGGTGCGATGGGCATTACTCGGCTCCCTTTTTCAGTTATAGAGAGTAACACTCCATGCCACTGTATAGCTATACTGCTGAGCAGTGACATGTGAACAGGGCAGTGTGTGTGTGTGTCCTGGCAGTGACTGTCATTCTTCCAGGGCAGGAAACCGCAGGTGACGGCCCCATGTGTGAACTGGCCCTCAAGATCGATGGCAATCTGTCACGTGTTCAGGCGAAGCTGCTGAAAGTGGCTGCAGGGCTTTTTAAAGGGCCACACCACCTGAAAAGGGTATTGGGGACACTTCCTCTACAGGTGATGGTACATTCCAGAACCATGGTCCAGGTCTGACAGATGTCACTCAGGGGGGGAGAAGAGGAAACAAAGTGTCACATCTGCAGGCAGATCAGTGCTCCGGCCCCGTAGCCCACGCCCGGTAGGGTGATCGGTGTCCCGATCTCCCGTCTGCAGGGAGCATTGCAGCACCACCTACAGGGACGGGGCTCCCCAGTCATCCAGGGACACCCGCAGTAGTATCAGAGTACGGAACGCCAGGCCCCGGATCACCCCGCCCGGCCAGCCATTCATCGGCTCCTCAGTCTCCCCCGGTGCCGGGCCTACCTACCGCACCGACACCCCGGAGCCCTTCACTACCGACACCGGCTGCACGGCCGCCCCCAACTCAGCCCTGGGCTGTCCGCCTCATCCCCGCGGGCCCCGGACCACTCACCGTAGATGGGTCGGAGCCTCCTATCGTTAGGATCCTGCACATGGCCCCGCGCCGCCATGATGACAAGCGCAGAAGCGGAATGCGCATGCGCGGCAGGAAGCGGACGGCGGCGTTAAAGGGACAGCACCGGGGAATGCTGGAGGGGGTGCGGGCTTCTGTACTGCTGCGCCGTGTATTGGCAGCCGTGCACTGGTACCTTTTGTCACATTTCTTTACAGCTATTGAACTAAACGGACAAATGTTCCATGACCACCATTAGATTGTGTAATTGCAGATGTTGTCAGGTGTGGAGGTTGGAGAATGAGACCTGACCGTGAGGAGAAGAGCAGGCCTGGAAGCTGGACTTTGGGATAAGCAACATTATCTAATTAACCCCTTGCCTACCGGGCACTTATACCCCCTTCCTGCCCAGGCCAATGTCCAGCTTTCAGCGCTGTTACACTTTGAGTGACAATTGCGCGGTCATACAACACTGGACCCATATGACATTTTTATCATTTTTTTGTGACAGAGCTTTATTTTGGTGGTATTTAATCACCTCTGGGATTTTTATTAAACCAAAAACCACTGAAAATTTTGAATAAAAACCCCGTTTTTTTCTTAGTTTTTGTTATAAAATTTTGTAAATAAGTGATTTTTCTCCTTCACTGATGTGCGCTAATGAGGCTGCACTGATGGGCACTGATAGGCTGCACTGATGGACACTAATATGTGGCACTGATGGGCACTGATGAGGAGGCACTGGTAGGTGGCACTGATGGGTATTGACAGGCATCACTGATGGGCACTGAAAGGCGGCACTGACTGGCACTGTTAGGCGGCTTTGATTGGCATTGATAGGTAGCACTGACTGGCACTGATGGGTGACACTGAAAGGCAACTCAGATAGGCACTGATATGTGGCATTGATGTGCACTGGTAGGCACTGATATGTGGCATTGATGGGCACTGGCACAAGGCACTGATGGACACTGACAGGTGGCACTGGTGGGGCTACACTGATCATCAGGGCACACTGATCATCAGTGCCCTGATGATCAGTGTACATGTTCCCTCCGCAGAAAGCCAATTACCGGCTCTCCTCTCGAGCTGTCAGCGTGACAGCTTGAGAGGAGAGAAATGCCGATAACCGGCATTTCCCTGTTTACATGTGATTGGACACAGCTGATCACATGACCGAGCTGACATTTTCGGCTCTTTCCGTGATCAGTGATCCGCTGTGTCTGAGGGACACAGCGCACCGCCGATCGCCACGCTGCACGCTCTCGGAGCCGCACATGCGCGGTGGGAATGGGAGGACATCATATGACGTCCTCCCAAAATGAGAGAACCACCTTGCGTCCGTCATATTTCTATATGGCGGGCAGGAGGTGGTTAAAAGGAGGAATTGATATATTTATGTATTCCTTCTACATCTGCGTGGTAATCCAGTGTGCTGGAGCTAGTTGTAACAAAGACCAGTCAGTGGTGCTCTCTCTCCTTGTGCAAAGTGCCTGGTCTTGTCTCTGCTCCCTCTGTAAGTTTCTGCAGGAAGCCTGTGGTGGGTGGGGTCTTCTGCGCCCCTCCCACAGCTGCTCTCTGCACAGACTATGCTCTGCACAGAAATGTTTTCACTGCTACATTTACAAAGTGAGATCAGCATTTGCAAAGGCGTTTGGTCCTCAGAAATTTGAGTAAAATCATTTGTGGCTATTGAAGAATATATTTCAATGAAAGTTTTTGGGGCTTTGAGGAGTTTAGTTTTAAAAATGAAGTTTATAAAGTTTATACTTACCCCATCGTCAATATGCTTATGACCTTTCCAGTCCATAGCTTTCTGATTTTATTACATTACTTATTTTAGACCCAGTGTTGTATCTACTGGGTCTCTGTGCTTTTCTAGGCCATGCAGACAAATCATGACTAGTGAGAGGTGCTTGCTGTACATACTGTACCTTCCTGAAAACAAAGGAGCACCCTGCCTCCATACTCCTCTCAATAGCCCCAGCTCTGGTTCCAGCAGTGGGCTGACTCTAGGGAGGAGTTATGCAAATATGAAATGCTTTGATGTGTCAGTCTGGGGGAATGGGCAGTCCTAAGCAGGCCACCCTAGGTAATACCCACACGTGATGTTGTGCCTCCATTGACAGAACTGAATCTCTTTACAACATGACATTTCTCTTTGGAAAGGTAATTTTCACGTCAATTAGTATTTGAGGTGAAGTAGTGCTCACTTCAGTAATCCAATCCTATGCAAGCAAAAATCGTGTTCTTTTTTTTTTTTGTATGTGATTGGATAAGTAAATTCTCACTTTGTTCACCCCATTCACTGTTAAAGTGAACATGCTGTACTCTTTTAGTAGATCATGATCTTCAGCGTCACTGGCGCCAGGCACCCGGGGCATGTGTCCTGCCTCAGCTGCTGGGTGCCCCAGGTCTTGACACTACACCCACCAGCATTTTTTCCTCCATTTGAGGAATTGGCAGCTGCCAGATTTTGTCTCTGCCTGCTAGCCTGTCCACCACCTGTCTGATCTGTAGCTCAGAGCCAAGGAGGAGGTTTTGATCGCTTTTCTTAACCCTGACCTACAGATCTTGGCCCTACCAATATAAAATAAAAAGCAATATACCCCCTAAAAAATTAAACCCCTGAATACTGACGCCTGAAAGCCTTGCAGAAAAAAAAAAAATTCTCAATAATTAGAACAAAAAAGGCAGCAAAGAGATGAATTACCCAAAGAGCTAGCAAAAAGAAGTACAGTACTGTTTTCTAACTGACCCTAATGTCCCTCTATGCAATTTGTCAGCTTTCCCTTCAGCAGCTTCCATTACATTGACATATTAAACCCTATGGACCAGGGGAGGACTGACCATTTGGAAACTCGGGCACTGCTCGAGGACCCGGGGTCAGTAGGGGGCCCCATGAGATGCCCCTGGTACCTTCTTCATAGGCTTTTTTGAGTTTGGGCAAGGACACAGGGGCCCCATGATCCCCTGTTGCCCTGGGGCCCCATGAGTTGTCAGTCCACCCCCGCTACGAACTAAGACTGGGATGTCATTAAAGTTCATGTGTGTGTAAGGGCAGGCCGACCAATACTTTTGGCAATATAGTGTAGATAGGTCTGTATTTACACGCACATGAACTTTAATGGCATCCCAGTCTTAGCCCATAGGGTTTGTCAGGAAAGACCTGCCCATAGTGCAGGTGAAGTATCACGGTGCACAAATATGCGCATGCGCAGAGTCCTTACAAGCCAAACAGATGTGCAGGCACTTGGACATAGGCGCGCGCATGTGCACTCGCGCATACGGGCACGCGCCTGTCACTAATGCTGGCGCCAAAAGGGCTATTTAAACAGGCTGCAGTAGTTGTCCCATTGCCGTATGGTCTTTTCCCTTCTCGTGTTCTCTGATTCCTGTGATTGTCTCCTGATACCGAACCAGCCTGTTCCTGATCTCCGCTTGATTGCTTCCTGCCCTGACCTCTGGCTTGTCTTGGATTATTCTTCTGTCTCCGCTGCTGTCTGATTGATCTTCCATTGCTGACCTGGCCTGTGACCTGACTACTCTTCCTCCTGCCGCTGTAAGCCTGATCTGCCTGACCGATACCGAACCCGGCTCGTCTGACCCTGCATCCTCAGCACGCTGCTCTCGGGTATCCATCCAGCATGGCTACATCAGAACCCTGCTTCCTGCCTACAACTCATCAGCTTACCCGCTACTACTGGACTGATCACAGGCACTCATACCTCACCGTGCCCCTGTGACCGCTGTCTCACCATCAGCGGTCCTTAAGCCGGAGTTGTACGAGAGGTCTGCCTCTTCATGTCAGGCTCACTATCCAGGTACGTGACAGGGTTCAATATTGAGTTGGTCCACCCTCTGAAGCTATAACAGCTCCAACTCTTCTGGGAAGACTGTCCACAAGGTTTAGGAGTGTGTCTATGGGACTTTATTTATTTCAAGTACTTATATAGCACTGTCAATTTATGCAGTGCTTTACATATAGTACATTCAAATCAGTCCCTAACTCTCAATGATCGTACAATCTAAGGTCCCTAACTTACATTCATACATACTCATACTAGGGCCAATTTAGACAGGATTGAATTAACCTAAGAGCATGTCTTTGGAGTGTGGAAGGAAACTGGAGTACCCAGATAAAACCCACACAGGCACAGGGAGAACATGCAAATGCTAGGCAGGTGGTGCCATGGTTGGGATTCGAACCAATGACCTTAGTACTGCCAGGTGGAAGTGCTAACCATTTAGCCACTGTGCTGCCCATGTTTGACAATTCTTCCAGAAGCACATTTGTGAGGTCAGGCACTGATGTTGGACAAGAAGGCCTGGCTCACAGTCTCCACTCTAATTCATCCCAAAGGTGTTCTATCAGGTTGAGGTCAGGACTCTGGGCGGGCCAGTCAAGTTCCTCCACTACAAACTCGTTCATCCATGTCTTTATTGATTTTGCTTTGTGCAATTGGGCGCAGTCATGTTGGAACAGGAAGGGGCCATCCCCAAACTGTTCCCACAAAGTTGGGAGCATGAAATTGTCCAAAATATCTTGGTATGCTGATGCCTTAAGAGTTCCCTTCACTGGAACTAAGGGGCCAAGCCCAACCCCTGAAAATCAAACCCACACCATAATCCCCCCTCCACCAAACTTTACACTTGGCACAATGCAGGCAGGCAAGTACCGTTCTCCTGGCAGCCGCCAAATCCAGACACGTCCATCAGATTGCCAGACAGAGAAGTGTGATTCGTCACTCCAGAGAACAGGTCTCCACTGCTCTAGAGTCTAGTGGCGGTGTGCTTTACACCACTGCATATCCGAAGCTTTGCATTGCACTTGGTGATGTAAGGCTAGGATGCAGCTGCTCATCCATGGAAACCCATTTCATGAAGCTCTCTACGCACTGTTGTGCTAATTTGAAGGCCACATGAAGTTTGGAGGTCTTTAGTTATTGACTCTGCAGACAGTTGGCAACTTCTGCACACTGCGCTTCAGCATGTGCTGACCCCGCTCTGTCATTTTACATGGCCTACCACTTCATGGCCGAGTTTCTGTTCCCAGTTGTCTCCCCTTAGTTATAATACCACTAGCAGTTATTTAGTAGCAAGGAAATATCATGGATAGACTTATTGCACAGGTGACAACCTATCACGGTACCATGCTTGAATTCACTGAGCTCCTGAGAGTGACCCATTCTTTAACAAATGTTTGTAGAAGCAGTCTGCATGCCTAGGTGCTTGATTTTATACACCTGTGGCCATGAAGGTGATTGGAACACCTGAATCCAATGATTTAGAGGGGTGTCCCACTACTTTTGGCAATATAGTGTATATGTAATGTGTGCTGCTTTTACTAAGGATCTTGTTGTTTTTATTCCCTGCTTAGCAGGGAATGAAAAAACAGCAAGATCCCCTATCACTGAACATAGCTCTGTGTTCATTACATTTACAGAGATGTGTTCAGTGAAGCTCAGAGCCGATCACCAGATGCTGGTGTTCAATCATTGGCCGGGACCCGGTGATTGGCATGTGCTGTTACCAATCACAGCACAGCTTGGCCAGTGGGTGCGCACGCGCGTGCCCCCTCTTTGATTACGTGGATCATGTACTAGGTACGTGATCCAGTGCTGGACAGCTGCTCTTCCACTGCATATGTAAGTTATACAGTAGGCAAGCAGTAAAGCAGCAGAATCCCTTGATCTGCTTCTCACTTTTTGTTCCCCTATGGCTCCTCCTATTTAGCAGAGGGCATCAACAAAATTATTGTATGGGGTGGGCCACAGGTGGATGCAAGCTGAGTGACCTACCTGTGGGTGGCCACCACTGAGTCACTTAGCTTACATCTGCCTGCATCTGTCCTTTACAGCTCCCAAAAATAGTTGAGAAAAGAGGTTTTGAACCAGATGGTGGTTTCTAAAACTGGTCTGTCTGGTTCAAAACCACTCAGGTGGCTACCATGGATGAGAACTCCTCACTCACTGCCAATGCTTACTAGGCCACAGCATCTTTCCAAGCAGATGGATCATTATTATGGAGACACAACAAGTGACACTTTCATGAAGTGACTAGTAGAAATCGGCAATGACGGGAGGTCTGCGCTCTTCTGTCACCACTCACACACCTGTACACAGTGCTGCCTCCTACACCAAAGAGCTCACCTGAAGGGCTACTGGGGGTTGTAGGATTGTCACAATAAAACAACATCCTTGGAAAGCCAAGAAAAACCAAACATATTTATGTCAAAACACTTTATTACAAATGCTTGAACAGGTACAAAACTTTCAATTATAAAATGATTTCCAGGATTTTAACAAATACAACCAAAATTAATTACGTGGAATATACTGACCCACAACAAAATACAAATAGATTTTAACAACCATTTATATATTATATAATTTTTTTTATGTAAACACGGTGCTAATGCCTGTAACCACTTGCCTACAGGGCACTCTTACCGCCTTCATGCTTAGGCCAATTTTCAGCTTTCAGCGCTGTCGCACTTTGAATAACAATTGTGCAGTCATGCAACATAGATTTTTATCATTTTTTATAGACAGAGCTTTCTTTTGGTGGTATTTATTCACCACTGGGGTTTTTATTTTTTGCTAAACAAACTAAAAAAGACCGAAAATTTTGAGAAAAAAAAAGTTTTTCTTAGTTTCTGTTATAAAATTTTGTAAATAAGTAATTTTTCTCCTTCGCTGATGTGCACTAATGAGGCGGCACTGATAGACAGGATTGATAAGGAGGCACTGATAGGTTGCACTGATGGGCATTGACAGACATCACTTGTGGGTATTGACAGGCATCACTGATGGGCACTGAAAGGCAGCACTCATATATGGCACTGATAGGCGGCACTGATGGGCACTGGTAGGCGGCACTGATTGGAACTGTTAGGCAGCACTGATTGGAACTGTTAGCATGCACTGATAGGTGGCACTGACTGGCACTGATAGGTGGCACTGATTGACAGCACTGACAGGCAGCGCTGACTGGCACTGATAGGCGGCACTGAAAGGCAGCTCTGATGAGCACTGATATGTGGGATTGAGGTGCACTGGTAGGCACTGATATGTGGCATTGATGTGCACTGATAGGTAGCATTGATGGGCACATACAGGTGGCACTGGTGGGGCTACACTGATCATCAGTGCCCTGATAATCAGTGTAGATGTCTCCTCTGAGGAATGCCGATTACCGTCTCTCCTCACGAGCTATCAGCGGGAGGACTGCCAATAACCGGCATTTCCTATTTACATGTGATCAGCTGTGATTGGACAAAGCTGATCACACGACAGAGCCGAAGTCATCAGCTCTTTCCAGTGATCGGTGATCTGCCCAGTGACACAGCGCACCACCGATCGCCAGGTGCGCATGCGCAGTTAGAGTGGGAGGACGTCATATTACATAGGACATCAAAAACTGTAAAAAAACAAGTGCTTCCACCAGATAACATCCACAAACACAAATGCCAGTTCCCCTCATATGTTCCGTCGCCAAATTTTTCTGGGCTTCATGTATCCATGGGTGAACCCAGAACTGGCATGGTGGGTGCCATGGTGGGTGGAGGGTAAGAGGATCAGCAAACATGTGTTTGCATATCTCATAATATACGGTTGTATATTTGTTTTTTTTTATAGTAATTTCAATAACAAACATGTTATACTTTCCTTCTCTGTGCAATGGTATTGCAGAGAGTGGCCCTGAACCTTCTCTTCTGATATAACCAATAGCAATCTTGGCTCATCCTCCACTGGATTTCCAGGTTCTGCACCCACCGGCTGTCAGGGCAGGGCTGTGGAACGGACAGGTAGGCCTAGTGGCAGGGTAACGCACTGGCTGACGACAACCACCACCAACAGACCGAAGTCCCTCAGGGCGCGGAGTCTAAGTCCCAGGCTGCCCTTCACCAGAGCCCCTGATGGTGGGGATGGACTTGACGCAGCCAGGAACCAGGTCGCGGTCCCCGAGACACCCCGGCTGCGGTAATGGCCGCCGCCAATGGCGTGTAGCTGGTGAGAATGACAATAGCGTGGTCAGGCAAGCCGGGTCGACAACAACGGGACAAAACGGTACAGAACAGTAGACAGAGAATCACAGGTCACGGGCCGGGTTCAGCAACGGAAGGTCAGATCGAACGAAAACACAGAGAATGGTCTTAATCACAAGCCGAGTCAGATACCAGAAGAGTCACGAGCGTATACACAGAGCTGTAGGAAGACAAAGACACAAGACACAAGTGCAAAGAGCATGTGCGGGCCACAGGCTTATATATCATCAGCCACACCCCTCTGGGGGATGGACCTCAGAGACCTGAAGGCATAAAAGGACTCCCACCATGCACAGCAGAATCCAAGATGGACGCCAGCACATGGAGTAACAAAACCTCAGGGAAAAGGTAGGACCTTGACACCGGCGAACCCGGGACCAGCATTGTGGGTCCGCTGGGTAGATGAGAGGAAGATCACTAAATGGCAGTTTGCAGATCTTCCCTTTCTGTTAATGACCCAGAAGCGACATGTGAAATGTCACTTCTAGGTCCTGGTGTTCCTGGCCAGGGAAGAAAATAATAAAGTGAGATATTAGATTTACATTTTTACATTTACACAGAGCCCGACAAATCCCAGGCGCCAAGTCACCGTGGCGACTAGAAATTGCGTCCTGGCACCTGGGTTCACACACTGCTCCCCATTGACTTCAATGGGAAATCACGCCCTGTAGACTTCAATGGGTAATCGCCTCCCCATAGACTTTGATGGGAAATCGCCTCCCCACAGACTTCGATGGGATATCGCCTCCCCAAAACTTCATTGGGAAATCATCTCCCCATAGACTTCAATAGGAAATCGCCTCCCCTTAGACTTCAATGGGAAACCACCTCCCCATAGACTTCAATGGGAAATCACCTCCCTATAGACTTCAATGCAAAAATGCCTCCCATGGACTTCAATGCGAAAATGACTGTCAATAGCAATCCTATGTGAACACTTATCTCAGCATGCCCCTCTACACTCTCACTTGTGAGTCTGGAATGCACAGCTACAAACTCGCACAGGACCCTTTTCATAATGGCACTCAAAACACAATGTGTGTGGATCGCATCTGTGTAAACCACCTCAATAAGAACACAAAATATCTAGCCTGTCATGTGAATCTGTTAGTTTCAAAACGAATCCAGAATCACATATGTGTCAACCAGGGCCGCTCCATTCACACCTGTGCATTTTAGGATTGCAGCAGAATCACTGTGATCGCAATACGCAAATTCAGGTGTCATTATTTTCAATGAAGCCTAAAACATGGTGCGGTTTTGCCGTAATTGTTGCGTGGCAAATCGCATTGCATGAAGCCCTGGGCGCTAGCAACCCACACTATACTAAAAAAAAAAAAAACTGGCTTCTAGATTCAAAGCAAATTTGTCAAGCCCTGCATTTACACTTCATACATTTTATACAATTTTTATCTTTTTTTAAAGCAATAGCTATTATGACTACTACAACACAGAAAACATCCTAAAATATATAATAATAGTAGTAATATACAGTAATAATATAATTTTTTTGTTTTTTAATTTTTGGGTTTTTTTTTTATTTTTTTCTTCAAAGCTTTAAATACTATAACTACTATAAGACAGGAAACTGCTTAAAATATATAATATTATTATTATTATTATTATTATTATTAATAATACTAATAATAATATTATACAATAACAATATACTTTTTTTGTTTTTTGTTTTTTTTTATTATTTACTTATTTATTTTTCAAAACATTAAATAGTAAAACTACTATAAGACAAGAAACTGCTTAAAATATATAATACTATTAATATACAATAACAATATAATTTGTTTTTGTTTTTTCATTTTTTGGGGGTTTTAAAAAAAAATTCCAAGCATTAAACACTACAGGTGAAACTTGAAAAATTAGAATATCGTGCAAAAGTTAATTTATTTCAGTAATGCAACTTAAAGGGTGAAACTAATATATGAGATAGACTCATTACATGCAAAGCAAGATAGTTCAAGCCGTGATTTGTCATAATTGTGATGATTATAGCTTACAGCTCATGAAAACCCCAATACCACAATCTCAGAAAATTAGAATATTGTGAAAAGGTGCAATATTCTCGGCTCACAGTGTCCCACTCTAATCAGCTAATTAAGCCATAACACCTGCAAAGGGTTCCTGAGCCTTTAAATGGTCTCTCAGTTTGGTTCAGTAGGAATCACAATCATGGGAAAGACTGCTGACCTGACAGTTGTGCAGAAAACCATCATTGACACCCTCTATAAAGAGGGAAAGCCTCAAAAGATAATTGCAAAAGAAGTTGGATGTTCCCAAAGTGCTGTATCAAAGCACATTAATAGAAAGTTATGTGGAAGGGAAAAGTGTGGAAGAAAAAGGTGCACAAGCAGCAGGGATGACCGCAGCCTGGAGAGGATTGTCAGAAAAAGACCATTCAAAAATGTTGGGGACTTTCACAAGGAGTGGATTGAGGCTGGAGTCAGTGCATCAAGAGCCACCACACACAGACGGATCCTGGACATGGGCTTCAAATGTCGTATTCCTCTTGTCAAGCCGCTCCTGAACAACAAACAACCTCAGAAGCGTCTTACCTGGGCTAAAGAAACACAGACCTGGTCGGTTGCTCAGTGGTCCAAAGTCCTCTTTTCTGATGAGAGCAACTTTTGCATTTCATTTGGAAACCAAGGACCCAGAGTATGGAGGAAGAATGGAGAGGCAAACACTGCAAGATGCTTGAAGTCCAGTGTGAAGTTTCCACAGTCTGTGTTGATTTGGGGAGCCATGTCATCTGCTGGCGTTGGTCCACTGTGCTTCATTAAGTCCAGGGTCAACACAGCCATCTATCAGGAGATTTTGGAGAACTTCATGCTTCCTTCCGCAGACGAGCTTTATGCGGATGCTGACTTCATTTTCCAGCAGGACTTAGTGTGACAATCGCGGCGTTAGACCCCAGCCCTTCTCACCAAACTCGTGACCGAAGGACTAGCCAATCTAAAATCGCGCTGTCACGTGCGTAACAATGTCATGCCCAGCTGCACCCTGCACAAAGATTTTCCAGCTAATGGACCACAATCTGTGTACTTGCAGCCTGGGAGCGATTGTTACTGGGTCAGGTTAATTACGCAATTAACCCTTCACACTGCCACCACCTTCTTTTTGTACAGAGAAAGAGGAAACTCGCAATATAAGCAATAACACTATGATGTTGAATATATAATTGTCTGTATACCACTGTCAACGCAGGAAGGGTATACAGAGGTTTAAACACCCACAGTAGCGCTCTTCAGAGACAGGAATTCTTAATTTGCATTAAAGAGCTTTAGAAACAGTTCAACACTTTCAGAAAGTAAGATTTATTACTAAAAGGTCAAAAGGGTACAATAAAAATATTTACAGAAAAAAATGTAGCCAATATATATATATATATATATATATATATATATATATAAATATACAGAGAGCAATAACACAGCAAAGAGATAACAGAAAGGAATTTAGAGAGATACAGTACTTGCCAAAAGCATTGGTTTAAGCAACTTTCAAGTTTCCTGAGCCAAAAAGGGTGCCTTATCTCCCAAAGTTAGTTCCGATGTTAAAAGGGAGAATCTTCAACTTAGCTCAACTCAACTTAGCTTAGCTCCAAGCATAACAGCCTTTATCTAGGAACTCAGCAGGGTGTCTCCTTAAAGCAGAGAACCAATCGCCTCATTTGGGGAGGGGTGTGGTAGGCAGGAAGCTCAGGCTATGACCAAAGCCCTCGCAAATTATACTATGGTCACTAACGTTTCCTAGGTACATGTAACATTCTATCCATGGGTAGATTAATATGCAGAATCATCTGCTGAACATCTAGATATGAAATATGACATACCTGTGGGGATGGTTAAGGAGATATAATTTTCTGCTCTCCTGTAGATGTCAGATAGGCGATGTAATATGTCAGACGACTTGTATTCAAGTGACCGGTCTGAATATATGCCTGTTTTTTAGGTATGTCTTTCATAGCCCAAGATATGAAATCATAGGGGAAAATGGATTTTTGAATGTGATGTCTGCTTTATGGCTTATGTGGAATGTCTTGAAGCTCAGTGAGGGACTTGGTTTATGGCTTTACAATATCCCAGATTGATAAGTTAATAGACATCTAGGCACCAGCTTGGTTGGGATTTTATAGCCCTGGAGTCTGAGTCTGACTGCCTGTAACCTCTGCCTCATCCAGACCACATGCCACTCAACAGAGAGGGGGGGGGGGTTTGGAGTAGGATAGAGATACAAGATGGAGGGTTTGGAGCAACATGGATGACCGCGTCCATCTCTGTGTGCACGATCGCTACACTTGGCACTTGCCCACACTGATACTTATACTTTTCAGAGGTCCGATATTGTTCTATGTACAATCCTTGTTTTATTGATTGCATGTAATATTCTAATTTTCTGAGATTGTGGAATTGGGGTTTTCATGAGCTGTAAGCCATAATCATCACAATTATGACAAATTACGGCTTGAACTGTCTTGCTTTGCATGTAATGAGTCTATCTCATATATTAGTTGCACTTTTTAAGTTGTATTACTGAAATAAATGAACTTTTGCATGATATTTAAATTTTTTGAGTTTCACCTGTATAAGACAGGAAAGTGCTTAAAATATATAATACATTGCTGTCTCAGTTGATATTGTTATAAATAGATGTGTACAATACTCATCTCGTTAATCGATCTCGTAGAAGACTCCCAAGGCCATCTAGAAAGTCTCTCTGATCGTCGAGATCCTAGTCCTCTTGCAGGTTAGGAATGGCCTCCCAGCAGATGGACAGCAGTCTCCTGAATCCATCATTGGATGCAGCTGGTGTGGAATTGGTGAGTGCAGTCTAGGGTAGTAGTGGTGTCTCCATCTTCATGATCTGCCAAGCAAATGGGACAAATTACCTGTTCCTCGCCACGCTGCTCCATGGCCAATGGTCCCTGTGGCTCTGGGTGGTGATCAGCAGCCCTGTTGCGGTCTCTTAGCGATCGGCTCCAATTATTGGAGGTATCATCCCATCTCTGACATTGTTGAGCTCAGGACCTTGGCCGACAGGCTATTGGAGACTCTGCTCTCCTGACATGATGGCCTTCCACAAGATCGGCGTCAGGAAGATCGTGGTATCCTGGTAGTGATTGATGCCGGAGTACCTGAAAGCAGCTTAAAATATATAATATTAATATTAATATAATTATAAACAATACCAGTATGGTAATAGCAATATATTTTAATAAAAATTAGAATAATCGCAGTCAGTCGCAGGAGACACAATCTGACGATGTGCTCCCCTTGGCTCCCAGCGCAGAAGTGATGTGAGATGCAGCCTCAGGCTGCTCACTACCTCACACCAACTGTCACTTTTCCTGCCTTGTTACTTTGACTGGAAATATAGCGGTCATGCAACACTATAATCAAATAAATTTTTTAGTATTTTATAGATTTTACATATAATTATAAAGTATAGTAAGTCCCCGACTTACGAACGGGTTCCGTTCTGGGAGAACGTTCGTAAATCGGATTCATTTGTAAGTTCGACAGAGTGAGTCTTATAAACCTTTGACACAAATATACAATGTAAAGCATAAAAAAAAACACACAAAAATACTGTAAATAAACAATTTTTACTTTTAGAGTTTCATGAAAATGGTGGTACAGTACAGTGTAAACAGTTTTTTACATTTACAGTTACTGTACCTTAAAATGCTGGTACAGTACAACTGTAAATAAAATATTTTTGCTTTTACAGTTACTGTACCATAAAAATGGTGGTACAGTACAACTGTAAATAAACTATTTTTGCTTTAACGGTTACCTTAAAATGGTGGTACAGTACAGTACCACAACTGGCATATAGTGGAAAAGAGTTACTAACTGGAGGAGGGAGGGTAGGTGGGAGATGGTGGAGCTGAAGGTTCATCAGCAATAGGAGATGGAGGGCAAGATGGAATTTGGCCCATACCTGATGTTGATGGAGCTGAAGGATCATCAACAATAGGAGATGGAGGGAAAGATGGAATTTAACTCACACCTGATGTTGATGACACAGGTTTTTTGATGGAGTCAATTCTGTCTACCCTCTGGAAAAAATGATCCAATGATGTTTGACTAGTAGCTCTTTTTTTCTCATCATAGATGACTCTGTAGCACTGGATGGCATTCTGAACGGCTGCTGCAACCTTTGTGTATCGTTCTAACAGTGCCTCAGGTAAAGAAAATCCCCTTGTCATTTCCTGTGTTGTGAATCTCTTTGGTTCTTCAGTTACATCTTCCTCTTGGCTCTCTTCATCTTTTCCCTGGGTCTCTAATTCCATCAGGTCCTCATTAGTAAGCTCCTCATGTTGCACATCAAGGAGTTCAATGAAGTTGTCCTCTTGCATATCAACTCCAGCTTCGTGCTAAAAGTCACTAAGTTGTTGCAGTCCTCTTTCGACTCCTTACCCATCTTCTCAAGTACATGAACTTCATGAACAAACTGCGGGCAAAGGTTCTTCCAAACCCCATTTATGGTGACAGCTGAAACTTCACGCCAAGCAAAGTTGATGTTTTTTATGGCCTTGTAGATGTTATAGTCGCAAGGTTGTTCCTGTTTCAATAGCCTTCACTGCCTGATGAAAAGTGTGATGTAAATAATATTTCTTGAAAGTCGCAATAACTCCTTGGTCCATAGGTTGGATTAGCGCCGTAGTATTTGGTGGCAGATGCACTACTTTGACATTGGGATGAAAGTAATCCATGAATTGGGGGTGACCTGGTGCATTGTCAAGCAGCAAAAGAATGTTGAATGGGATATCTTTCTCCAAACAATATTTCTTTATCTCTGGGATAAAGTGGTGGAAAAAAACAGTCCTGGAAAATGGCTTGTGTAACCCAGGCTTTGGAGTTACTCTTCCACACAACAGGTAGAGAGCCCTTGGCTATGTTTTTGAGGAGTCTTGGGTTCCCTGAAACTAAGAGAGGCTTTAGTTTCATATCATCAGAAGAATTGCCACCAAACAACAGAGTAAGTCTGTCCTTTGCTGCTTTAAAGCCTGGCATCACCTTTTCCTCTTTACTGATCTAACTTCGTTCTGGCATCCTCTTCCAGTACAGTCCCGTTTCATCGACATTAAAAACCTGTGTGGGTAAATAAGCACCTTCATCAATTTAATTTCTATAAGTGTTGGTGGAAATTCTTGGGCAGCTATGGTATCTGCACTCACAGCCTCACCACTTACTTTTACAATGTGAAGGTTGGCTCTAACCTTGAATCTGTTAAACCATCCATGGCTGGCAGTAAAAGATGCACACTGTTCATCCTGTTTTTTCTTCAAGTCTTCAAACAGGCTTTTAGCTTTTTCTTTTTCTTTACCATGTTTTTTGGATATTATTGTTGACTTCATAGGCACAGCAGACTTCACATGTTCCATGATCTTGGTCTTGTTCTTTAGAATTGTGCCAGTGGTTGAACAATTCATGTTATAAGAACGAGCAATATCTACCGGTTTTTTGCCTCTGTCCAATCTCTCAATTATTTTCACTATTGCTTCCATGGTTATCGCTTTGCGCTTCCTGGCAGTCCCCTCCACATCACCACTGCTTTCCTCTTGCTTCCGGACATCCTGGGCTCTGTGCAGTACACTATCGCACTGTACTGTACAGTAAGTACACAGCAGCGCAGCTGTGACAATGTCCGGCAGACACGTGAGCTACTTCCGGCACTTTATTCGCATCTACAAATGTTTGTAATATGAAGTCCATTCGTATCTGTGAAAGTTTGCAACTCCAATGTTTGTAAGTCGGGGACTTACTGTATTGTGGTCATTTTAATGGTTATTCTTGAAATCTGCCACAAGATGGCACTGAGTTTCAGCCGTAATACCGCTCCTCACCATAGATGTCTCCCTTCCCAATCAGCTGCATACAGATCAGATAAAATGTCTTTCTTTCCTCCGCTGGCCATCTTTTGCCTATGGGAGGCCGAGGCCATAGGAGAAGGAGCTGAAAGGGGAGCGGAATGGTCCAGTGTGGGGATGATGGCCCCCGGGGAGAGCAGAACTGAGCAGGCGAGGGGGATAGAGGGCAGGAGAGCTGGGGAGGTGGATAGAGAAGGCCAGAGGGGGGGCTGGATGGGGGAGGTGGATAGAGATGGCTGAAGGTGTTCTGGATGGGGGAGGTAAGGTGTGGAGTCAAGGGGGAGTGGGTGTAGAAATCCGGGGTGTGTTGTGGTAGATGAAGCCGGGGGGATAGGGCTGCATAGATGAGGTCTGGGGGCTTTGTGGAGAAGGCTAGGGGGATTTTCTGTATAGAAAGGCTTATAGAGAGGAGGTGATGTCTGGAGAAGGTGCCCCCCAGTGTTCCCCCATCTGCCCCCCACCAACCCATGTCTTCCAGGCCCTTCCTCTTCTTCACCAGACTGTGGCTGCCATTCCCCCCCAGGCCTGCACAGGTTACAGCTCATTTCAATCAAAATGTTTAAAATAAATGAAGAAAATGTCCAAATAGTCTCCAAGTTCTTCACAACAATGCAATGAGTGTCCGAGTTTTGCATGAGTTTTGCATGAATTGGACATAAAATGTGCTCTGAACGTTATCTAAGTCACAACAATAGAAGAACACAGTCTGCTGAACATAATACTACACAAACATTAGATGTTGCCATGGTTTAATTGCACATAACATTCACAGTGCAGGGAGGAAAAAGTATGTGAACCTTTGGACTTAATAACTGGTTGACCCTCATTTGCCAGCAATAACCTCAACCAAACGTTTCCTGTAGTTGCAGATCAGACCTGCACAACGATCTGGAGTAATTTTGGACCACTCCTCTTCACAAAACTGTTTCAGTGTAGCAATATTCTTGGGATGTCTGGTGTGAATCACTCTCTTAAGGTCATGCCACAGCATTTCAATCGGGTTGAGGTCAGGACTCTGACTGGGCCACTCCAGAAGGCGTATTCTGTGCTGTTGCAGCCATTGTTTTGTTGAATTACTTGTATGCTTTGGGTCATTGTCCTGTTGCATCATCCATCCTCTGCGGAGCTTCAGTTGGCAGACAAATGGGCGTACGTTTTCCTGCAAAATGTCTTGATAAACTCTGGAAGTCATTTTCCCATCAATGACAACAATCCGTCCAGGCCCTGAGGCAGCAAAGCAGCGCCAAACCATGATGCTCTATCCGCCATGTTTTATAGTGGGGATGAGGTTTTGATGTTGGTGTGCTGTGCCTTTTTTTCTCCACACATAGTGTTGTGTGTTCTTCCAAACAACTCAATCTTGGTTTCATCTGTCCACAGTATATTTTGCCAGTAGTGCTGTGGAACATCCAGGTGCTCTTTTGCAAACTTCAAACGTGCTGCAATATTCTTTTTGGACAGCAATGGCTTCCTCCGTGGTGTCCTCCCATGTACTCCATTCTTGTTTAATGTTTTCCTTATTGTAGATGTGTCAACAAAAATGTTAGCATGTGCCAGAGATTTCTGTAGGTCTTTAGCTGACACTCTGGGATTCTTCTTTACCTCATGCAGCATTCTGTGCTGTGCTCTTGCAGTCATTTTTACAGGACGACCATGCCTAGGGAGAGTGTCTACAAATGGAGAAAGTTTAGCACTGTTGCTAGTCTGTCTTACCGTGGACACATGAACATCAAGGCTTTTGGAGATACTTTTGTAACCCTTTCCAGCTTCATGCAAGTCAACAATTCTTGATCGTAGGTCTTCTGCGAGCTCTTTTCTGCGAGGCATGGTTCACATCAGACAGTGCTTGAAACCAGTAACCCCAAAACAGGTGTGTGTTTTTTAAGGGCAGGACAGCTGTCAGCAACACATCCAATATCATCACACTGATTGGAGTCAAGGTTGGCTCACTCCTGGCTCCAATTAGCTCTGGGAGAAGTCATTAAGCTAGGGCCTCACATTCTTTTTCCTCCCTGCACTGTGAATGTTTACATGTTATGTGCAATTAAACCATGGCAACATCTAATGTTTGTGTAGTATTATGTTCAGCAGACTGTGTTCTTCTATTGTTGTGACTTAGATGACGTTCAGAGCACATTTTTCATGCAAAACCACGTAATCCCAAGGGGTTCACATACTTTTTCTTGCAACTGTAGGAACCTTAGTGTTTCTAAACATTTTAGGGTTTACTATTAAATAGACCCATCCTTGATGAAATTCTAGGTGATCAATATGATTTTCCCATAATGGAGGGGTTTTAACCTTATGAGCGATACATCCAGGGATCAACCAAAAAGGATTTATCAGCTCAATACTAACAACCCCTGAGTCTATTTGTGGAGTTTGTTTTAAATTGATTTATGCCAAAATATAAGTGTATAAACAAATAAATATTTGTTAGAGCAACAAAATTATATGATAGACAGACAGACAGACAGATGGAATGGATAGATAGATTAGATAGAATATATATGTATATATATTGCAAATACGCACAGATTTTTTTTTTCATTGGTAGATATCCGTTTTGACAAGTGCATGGCAATAGAGCAATATATTTTTGAGTGGTTTTTATGAAAATTAATTTTATTGGTAGATATGTTTTTTGACCAGTAGATGGTAATAGAGAGGTCTGGCATGTTTAGGTTAAAGTGATTGTAAAGCTATTTTTTAATTAAAATAACAAACATTATACTTACCTGCTTTGTGCAATAGTATTGCGTCTATTGACATGCACAGCACAGCTTGGCCCCACCCCTTCTCCCTCCTCACTGGATTTGACTGACAGCTTCAGGAGTCAATGGCACCCACTGCTCTCAAGCAAATCTGTGAATGCAGAGAGAGCACAGCAGAGCAGGGAAAGAGCTGGATCAAGAGTGCTGTCAGATAATTGTTTAGGGAGAGGGGGGAGGCACAGACAGTGGAAGGTTTTTTTACCTTCATGCATTAAGGTAAAAACCTTCTGGCTTCAGAACCACTTTGCTCTGCTTCTTTTAATGGATATTGGTTAATAGTGTGAGCGTTTTTGCATTTTAAAGATGTTGCTGCTATTGGGTTATGTGCAAATAGTATGGATGGAAGTAGGGCACATTATTATATGCAGTCTGAAAGCTGACACCACTGACGCTGCTCCTTTGTAAACCATATTCTGGTTGGAAGTATTGGTAGAGCTTCTCCATCTGCTATTACTCCTGACTCTCTTCCTATTGTGTGCCTGGGAATTTGGCTGCTCCTTCCACCTTTGTGTGTTCCGGCTCCTCTTGTTACATTCACCATAAATACAATAAATAAACCCAACAGAGTGAATGGAGAATTCTCATAATGGTCATAGCAGGTGTGCAGACCCAAGAAATTACACCAATAGAGTCCCTGAGAGATACACAATGTTACCAAAAGTATATTGAAACCTAGCCATCACCATTTCATAGTGAAAGGTGTTCTTAATGCTACAACATCCAAAGATATTTTGGGCAATTGTGCAATTCCGACCTCATGGTAATCATTTGCTGAAGGCCCTTTTCTGTTCCAGCATTACTATGCCCCTGTGTACAAAGCCAGCTACCTAAAGATATGGTTTAATGAATTTGATGTGAACGAACTAGAGTGGCCTGCACAGATTCCTAGCTTAAACCATTTTTGAACACCTTTGGGATGAACTGGAAAGCAGATTGCAAGCCAGGTCTTCTCATCCAGCATCACTACCTGACCTCACCAATGTTCTTTTGGCTGAATGGGCACAGAAGCCCTCCAATGAAAAACCTTCCTTGGAAGAGTGTAGGTTGTTATAGACATTTGGCCATATAGAATATAAAGAAACTGTCATGTTTTTTTAACTCTACAGTGGCTTCTAAATACTTAAATATCAAAATTTGGGGGACTGCTCCTCAAATGGACCAAATTGTATATAATGTAATATATTTCCATAAAAGCCAAAGACTATGTCAGACATTTCAGAATAAGTTCAGTTCAGAAGTGGTTGTGTGGAATCCATCAAATTTAATTGTTGCCTCTGTCCATTTCATTTCAGGTAGCTGAAAAAGTTAAATATTTCTTCAGGATTTACTCCAATAAGACACACAAAATGACAACCCTGATGCCTGCACACAATGCCGAGAGCTACAGCCTGGACGATAACTATTTTGACCTCCGTCCGTTTCTGTTTAATTTATCGTGGACATGGCAGTTCTTCTGCATCGTTAAACAGGCAGGTCTGATACCATTGCTGTGACTGCAAGAGAGTTCTATTGGGCTTTCAAAATGAATCTTGAGAGTTATACAGGGACTTCCATTGCAGACCTTCTGCTGAAAATTCCACATACCTGGCTGTTACGTTAAGCTTCTGGCTTCAATATGTGAGTCAAAGACAAGTCTGCAGGTTACAGAAAAGTCAGAAATCCTTTTCTGCATATATGTTCAGTGACTCAAAGTGTTGAAGCAAAGGATCTGCATGACAGCCAGGCAACTAGACTTTCAAAGGTGAGCTCTACTACACTATACTATATCACTACACAACACTTTGCTATATCTAATTTTAGCTGAACCCTATTGTGGTTTTCAGGTAATTTCTGAATGATGTTGGTGCATCTCCAGCCAAATCTGGTTTTGGATAGATTCATGATGGGTTAGAACCCATTTCAGGTTTTTATTGCCGAGTTCCCCCCACTGCAGGAATTTGCCATCTCTGTAAGTCCTAGTGACTATTGCCATTAGGAGAGAAAGTAATGGTAAATCCAATCCAAAATGTAAGGGCCTGTGCATAGTAGAATGTTGAGGTAAGGTGCTCCCTTTTAATGAGAGGCCTCATACGTTACAGTTACTATTTATACATTGAATAGTCAGCCATGTGCTGTGGTCTTTCTAGTTCACTGAGGGACACAGGAAGTCTTACCTTTGGGTTATAGTACCATGTACAGGAGACTCTGCCTTGTCTTTTCTTCGGCTCTGCTATGTTGAGAGTAACCTTTATTTTACTACCCTTTTTTTCTCCTTTAACTTTTTTTTTGGCAATCAAAACTGTTCTCTGCATCTCCGCTGGAGATTTGTCTTAGTTTGTAGCCATGTGGCACAGTCATCCTTAACCTGGCTTTTGAAGCACCACATCTGGACCCTTTAGCCTGGAAGTGTCCTTAAGTCACTGAGTTCCCCATGGGGCACTTTTCACACTCTGTTTGCTTAAAAGTTAGCTGTGGGTGTTATGGCCTGCAGGTTCAGCAACAAATTGGCCAGATTTGGCTCCAGGAAAAGAGATCCTCAAGCGCAGTAGTTCTCAACATCAGTTCTCAAGTACGCCCAATGGGCCATGTTGTGGAAATTTCCCATAGGGCCCATTCAGATATGTAGCAACCCTTGCTACCTCTCTGAAAAGTGATCAGTGATGGATGGCTTTTCAGAGGGTGGTTGACAGGTGCAAGGAGGTGATACATCACCTCCTCACCACCTGTTTCAACCTGAAAAAGCCAAACCACCATGCAGCAAATGCGTGTATTGCACACTAGTCATACTTTAATAGTATTGCCTACTATGAAACTTCTTCCTCATCTACTTCTTGAAATTAAAATGGAGAGCATTCCAGTGGTCCTCATTGCTCTGCAATTGCCAAGGTGGATGTGGTTGACTAATCTGGTAAGACAACTGGAAGACATACCGTGGGCTCTTCCAGATCATCTGGATATTCTGTTCCACAGACTGATTTACCATCCTGAAAGACTTCTGTACTGTAGACAGCAGTATAACTCAAAAGGGAAAGACTTTCTGTGTCCTTCAAAAGACTCCAAATAATAATTTTACAAAAATCCATTTGTTTTCTGTGCAGCACACCAAGATGCAAGTATGTTTCTGTATAATTTCTATGTGGATTCCGTGCCATTACAAATCAATGGCACTGCAATACATGTTCTATGCATTACCACATACTTCAGTAATGTGCAGTAAAAACAAGTGTTTCTGCAACACAGTAGTGTGAACAGGCTGCAATAGGGACATTTGTTAGAGGTGTAAGATTCCCTCATTTTGGGAATATTTCAGTGTACTTTTGGCTATGTATCTGGAACAGGAAATGCAGAGAAATCTCCCTAATGGGGAGACAGACAGAAATTAAAAGCTGACGGTGATTCTAACCCATTCACATTCTATTTCAAAACTGAAGAAAAGCAAAGGTTTGGCCGCAGTTAGCCTTTAAAGTAGACCTACTTTAAGGTATATTTTTTCATGTAAAATGGATGCATAATTAGTAAGTCTAACAGGACTGGTATTTATTACCTTTTTAAAAAAATGACACAATTACCTCTGACAATGTCTTCACCTTTTTTTCTCCTTACAATATGGGCACCATATTTATTTGGGCATCATTGAGGGTCAGTATTTTTACTTCTGGGACTAAAGCTGGCCATGCAGGTTTAGTTTTCTAAGTCCAGCAGAAATCAAATAGAGAAATAGAATTGAGGAATCTCAACTGCCAGCTACTATATTCTGGCAGCGCAGCTTCTGTAATATCCCAAAAGTGACTGCATCTGATTCAATGAAATTCGATGTGCCAGAATTGAAGCCATGTATGGCTAGCTTTAAGATGCTAGCTCAGATATAACACATTCATATAGAATTCCTATGACTGCATGCTAACTATGCTATGCTATGTTCCTTACTGTGTACACACATTATTTCATACAGCTTAGCAAACTCCTGCTGCCTCTCTGTGACCAACTAGCATAACAATCCATAAAACACAATTTCTTGCACAATTTCTAAACTGCCTCTCAGTCTGTGACCTGCCAGCATAAAATCCATAACAGTCTAATGCAGGATAGCCACACTGGTGCCACCTTGTCACCTGCCAGAACTCTACACTGACCAGTAATTACTAAACAGGCAAGAGTTAGGAAATGTTTCCTCCTGCCTGCAGCAGACAGGTGATAACGATAGACTGAAAAGAAAACATGTTACTGACTCTGTAAAGTTAAGCTAGCCATTATTTTCCTTCAGCCAGAGGACTGAGTGAAAAAAAAAACAAATTAATTAACCTATCCACATAGTCGAGGTGGACAGAGGCATCATTCCGGCTGAGACATTGTATTATAACAGCTATAGGACTCTCCGCTGTCAGAATACCCTGATCAGCGCCTGCCGCCCATTGCTTTCAGCTGCTGATCGAGAAAAAATTTCCAACAAGCCTGTTCATCAGAAGTCAATAATTAGATTGACTTCTGTTGAGGGGGAGTGGCACCACATGGATCAAGATTCGGCCAGTCCCTACTGAACCGGCTGAATTTTGATCCTGCTATGGCCAGCTTTACTTCTCGGTCTGCTTTATTTTTTTTGAGATGCGATGACAAAGTGAATTGCCTACTAGTTGGGCATAGTAAATCCTACATATGTATCCAAACTGTGAGCACAGGAAATCCTCTGGAAGCCTCAACTCATTTTGGCTGTGTGCATGCAAGAGGTCACCCACTGACGGTGGGATGTAAATATAAATATATAATTTGCCCATGACTACCCACTAGCATCTTTCATCTCTTATGGACTCCTGTGGTAAGATTTGCCTTGTGGCTTTGCAACCCTTATGTTGGACTCTTGCTTCTTCTGTCATAGGAAGGGCCTCCTTTGTGATGCATTACTGTCCATAACAGAAATCCAAGAAATAGTTCATAGCAGGAGCTATGAACCCCACAATCAAGATTTTGTACCCAAAGGACAGAATAAATTAGTTGGTTATTAATCCCACCAGCATCTACCAAAAGCTTTTTAAGCATCCAACCTTTGAACTGAATAAGTTCCTAAGTTGCATCATGCTGATATGTTGACTATCTGTAATAATACATTGGCAAATGTTTAAATACATATGGTAATCTAGTCTGTGTGTGTAATTTTTTAAAGAAATATTTTAGAACAGATCTCTAATTTGGCAATTCAAATTCGTGTCCAAATGTGGCGGTACTGCTGCCGAGCATGATCTATGGTGAAGTCCTGCAACCCCATTCAATACACAGGGGATTTCTGGGGTAAAATGCCCTCTGCAAAGTGATCCATCGTGGATCTTTTCTTAGAGGGAAGGCAAGGGCAGTGGCACATGCAGATGAGCCCTTAGTGCCAGTGTTATAGCATAACAGGCAGGTAGCCAGCATTTTTAGAAAGGGGTCAGCTTCTGTCTTCAGCTAAGATGTCTTTGCTTTGCCCTGGCACTTTTCATGTACAAGAGAAGCAAGCCTGGCTGCATAATATGATAGAAACAATCTGCCTTTGTCATCGTCATTCTTCTGTGTTCCCTGCCGCCATGCCTGGCTGTCTGCCAAGACCTGCATTGAGGGTCTCTCTGCCTTAGTCCTCATGCACACTTGGCGTTTCTGAAGTCAGCTTCACAGCCGGGTACCCACTTTGCATGCGCGAGTAGCGCTGCGCTTCATGAATGGTCCTGTAGTCTTCTGAGACCTGTCACATATCCCAAAAGATTACAGGGAGGGAGGGAGGGAGGACACCTTCCGCTTCTGATTGCCTAGGCGATCGGACCGGAAGTGGGAGCGGGTACCTGTCAAATTCGGATACCCGCTCCCCCCCGCCCCCCAAAGGTGCCAATTCTTAATGGGGAGCAGTCCTTAAAGCGGAACTTCCCCTTTTGGGTGGAGCTCCACTTTAACTGAGTGCCTTATGAAGTACAGCAGGGAAGCCTTTCATGTCTTTGCATATTGATTGATGCTAAAGTCCATTTTTTTCAGCTGACATTTCTATATAGGATTTACTGCACCTCCAGGGATTGCATCACATCAGCCCTATCTGTAGCAAATATCAAACTGACATAGGTACCTTTTTTCTCATGTGCTGTGACTTTAATCCCAAATTGGCATCAGGTGGTGGGAGCTAGACATGCAAGATTGACATGCTCTTAACTGCTGGTTTCAGAAGAAACTTCCAACAACAACGTTTCTCTTCATTGGGGTGTTGTTTAGCAGCATGGACTCTATCTGCAATTATTGCCCCTACTTTCCTCTTGACTTCAATCCTAATATTTGAAGTCATAGAGAATGTGAGTAAATATTCACCTGCAGCCAGTAAGGTAGATGTTTTATCTTATTTTTTTTAACATTTATATAATAGTCTATCAGTCCCTTCCTTTTCCCTCCAAATCTCCCCCCCCCACCCTTCCCTGCTACTCAACTACACCAGGCCCCCCCTTCCTTCTTGTTTTTTTTCTATTTTTCCCACAAAAGTTATACTCTACGATACTATCGTCATCATCCACATATTTTACATACCATGTATTTCCTGAAACTGTGTCTTTACCAGTCCAGAAACACATTAATAGCGATTTTCGGAAGCACAAATTTTACAGATGCAGACTGGATTTGGAGGCTGGGAAAACATGTTTCACATTCTCTGTTCTGCCCTGTTGGCTAAGAAACTGTATTAGCATGACAGGTTGTGCAAGCTCAGAAATGTTTGGTTAAGCAATAAGCTGTTGCAATGCTAAGCAGTTGTTTAATCTAACATGACTATAAAACATTAAATCTATGCTTACTGTTTTTTCAACCATTCTACCAAAGAGGAACCCTTGAAATAATTTTCAGATCTCAGACAACCCTTCAAACATTAATATCTATTGCTTACAGTATGTTGGCAGGTGTAGTGCACTTTTAGAGATAGCACTCCTCTGAGGATGTTAGTAGGTGGAATCTGTGTTCTTGAGGCTCCATGCACAGGGGGTGTAATGATAACGCTGGTAACGTTAGCTGTATAAAGTCACGTTAAAAATTTGTTTTTCAGCTTTTTTAAGCATTTTTGCATTAGTGTTTAGCAGTGTTTTCAAACATATTTTAGCATTTATTTTTTTTTACTGAAAAAAATAAATTTTTGGGGTCAAAAAAAAATGTCCACAAATGCCAGTTTGTGGCATACTACCACGTTTTGCCACGTTTTTCAGCGTTAGAGCTTTTTACAGCTATAAAACTCCTGTAGAATCCCACTAGTCCTGGGGTTTTTTTCCAGCTAAAATACCTCCCTGCCCTGATTACAGTCTATGTGTGCATGCACACATAGGAAAACATGCTGGGGGATTTACTAGCTGTAGAAAAAAATGTCAAAAGCTGAAAACAGCTGCTGTAAAAACATCCAGTGTGCATGAGGACTTATTAACAGCTGTGAGTGGGGCCTTAGCGAGAAAGGTGCGTGGAGCAGTTCAATCCTGATCAATAACATATGCTGTAGGTATGTGACCTGTGCTAGAGAGAGATGGATGGACTATCAGGAAACACAAGATGAGGACTCCTGTTGGGGGGACTAACAAGGGAGGAGGTGAAAGGAAGTTGTCAACTTGATCCACATCATGCAGGTCTGGAGTGTGGGGACCTTCTGGACCTGGGCCTTGCAATAATTCTCAAGGGAGTTCAGGAACTTATGATGGAGTGCTTTGGGAAGGTAGTTGCTGTTTAACAAGTTGTACTTCTGCAACTAATGTACTATGGGCTTAAGGATTAATGGAACTGTGGTGTTATTCACTGTGGAGAGACAGACTTTGTAAGGTAAACCGGATTCCCAGCACCAGAAAACCAGTGCGGGCTTATGCTTATATCTGTGCACATTGCGCACATGCTCATACTTCCAAGCAAAGAGACAGTATTACAATTCATTGTGCTCATATTCGTGCACACGCATGCACACACACCAATTAGCGTGCATCCTTTGTGTCCAGTGGCCTATTTAAACCGGTATGTCACCATAAGCAGTTGCTGAAGGGTCTTCAGCTTGTACCTGTATTCCTGAGACCTGATCCACTGAACCTACTTACCTGTGCACGACCCAGTTTTCCCTGCACTTTGTCTTTCCTCCTACCTTAACCTTATTCATCTGATCACTCTGACTTCAGCCTGTTTACTGGACTTGTCTTTGCCTGCTGATTCCATACCGCGCTGCCTGGTTGTTACCGAACTTGGCCTGCTTCCTGGACTTGCTCTGTCTGCTGACTTGGTCCCTCGTTGTCTGGCTGTCACTGGTTGCCTGCATACTGGCTCAGCTGCAATCTCCTGCTCTGGTGCCAAGCTTCTTCAGCATCCTGTCCTGAGGACTGCGACCCCCAGCTTCACCTACCTAAAGAGTGGATTTCGAAAGCCAGCTACTCTGGCACCCATGCCACTCTGTGCCCTCGCACTCTGTCGCCACCCTTCAGGAGTGTTGGGCAGGAGATGCAAGAGAGGTCTCTACAACATTCCAGTTGTCCCCAGGAGCGTGATAGACATATTGCTTTACCAGTGAATTATGCAAGTTGTGTTACAGTAAAGCATTGAAAAAGCTTCTTGAGTTGACCCTCTACACTGGGAAATAGGCCTCCAGTGGGAAATACGTGAGTACAGTATGAAAGTTGGTTGGTTCACTAATACTCCACTGCCTCCTTAGATTGGGAGTAGAGACCCTTTATATTTGTGGTCAGTGGGGGGGCAGACCTCTTTTTATTGATAATCAGTGGGAAAAGGGTTCCCTTACAATGGTGGTTAGTGGAGAAATGGTTCCTTATGCTGAGTGTTTTTTTAAGTGCCTTTGTACATGAAGAACCAGTGGTAAGAATGCTCTTTTACAGACAAGTAACAATTTCACTTGTGCCAGTGGATGCTTACCTGAGATATGAGAAGAGAGGCTCCACTAGTCCCATGCTGCTGAATCTGCCAAGTAGCAGCAGTGCCAGAACTATGCTTTCGCTGTCAGGTAGGAGCTGCATCTACCATTGCTCATTGATCAAGAAACCCCTAACAACTTATGGAGGAACCCTAGGAGTCCACAGAACCCTGGCTGAAAAAGGCTGTTCCATGGAAACCTGGCTGAAAAAGGCTGCTCCACGGAACCGTAAATAAAAAAGGCTGCTCCACGGAACCCTAAATGAAAAAAAGGCTGCTCCATAAAACCCTGATTGAAAAAGGCTGCTTCAAAGAATACTGAGTGTGAAAGGATGCTTCATAGAAACCTGATTGAAAAAAGGCTGCTTCATGGAACCCTGATTGAAAAAGGTTGCTCCATAGAACCCTGAGTAAAAAAGGTTGCTTCATAGAACCCTGAGTAATAAAGGTTGCTCCATAGAACCCTGAGTAAAAAAGGTTGCTCCATAGAACCCTGAGTAAAAAAGGTTGCTCCATAGAACCCTGAGTGAAAAAGGTTGCTCCATGAAACCCTGAATGCAAAAGGCTACTCAACAGAACCCAGACTGAAAAAGACTGCTCCAAGAAACCCTAATTGAAAAAGGCTGCTCCAAGAAACCCTAATTAAAAAGGCTGCTCCAAGAAACCATGTTTGAAGAAGGCTGCTCCATGGAACCCTGTTTGAAGAAGGCTGCTCCACGAAACCCTAATTGAAAAAGGATGCTCCAAGAAACCCTGAAAAATGATGCTCCACGGAACCCTGATTGAAGAAGGCTGCTCTATGTCCATGTTCTTAGGTCTCTATTTTTTCCTATATGTGTGGATATTATTTTTGATCTTAGAAACATTATTTATTGTATTTGCTTTTTACAGGTTAAGGAAACAAACAAAATCCCCCAAAAGCTCTATCCTTTTATTTAAAGAAAACAAAGCCTACCTAGATCTTTTCGAGGCCTGCAGCTTTGTTTACATCCCTCTGCAGGGCTCAGCTAGATCTAGGGAAGTATAGCGCTTTAAGGTGGGGAAAGTGGTCTAAAGCTACTTATGGGGTAAGGGGAAAAGCATAGGAAAACTTTAAAAATGTTGTCTCATCGTTTAAAGAAAACCAGTTAAAATAGGGCCAATGCAGTTTTTTTTTCTAATTTTATTTTATTATAGTTTTTTCTTCTGCAGATTTACTTATGAAACATATTTTTCCCATTATTTAGTTTTACTTACTTTGAAGGCAACTCTGGAACTAAAGGTGGAAATACACGATTAGAAAATCAACCGATCGGTCATCCGATGACTGAGAGGCGTTCGTTCGTTGGTCGAAATCGTGGCCCACATTAACCAATCTAAAAAATTGTTCTTTGGGCAATACGTAGTGTTGACGTCTTCTGTACAAGTGATGCAGTGTGCGTGTGACCTTTTAGCCGCGCCCTTCCAGCCAGAACGAGCGATATACACAACAATTAACAGCAATGAGTATCATATAGTTTATTACATTATCTATATACATAAATAGTGATACATAAAATATAATATGCAGAATTCTGGTTTCATTATCTTATTAGGCCAATCTACTTTTAACATTTGGATTTTTCGTTCGTGTTAACGAAGATTCCTTGTACATAAACATCCGAGTCATCGTCTGTTTCCGCTCATGCGTGATAGCGCTTGATAGATTTTTTCCATACGACCGTTATACCACCGCATACAAAATTGGTCGTTCGTGTGCGAAACGACAACATTTTTCACTCTTGTTCAACTGGAATTTTTCGTTCACAATATCGTTATTGGTTAAAACATCCTGCTCATCAACGAACAGAAAATTGTTCTATCAGTGGTTCCGTGAAATATTTCATACGATTTTCTTATTGTGTGTACGGGGCATAAGAGGCCCTCTGTAGTCGGATAGTTGCAGCCCTGTCAACTGCCTGACCTCATGCTGATAACACAGGCTGTCTTCCATACATGTGAATGTGAATGTGTGCTTAATTGCATCAAATAACAAGACCTGCATTGGTTTACATTCCTCTGGCAATGTGTCTTCTCATCAGAGCAAGCATCACTGGACCGATGGAGAAATGGATGATCCTATAACTCCCATGGAAGCACAGGAGTTCCCTTATCAGTCAAAGACCAAAAGCTATTCTGCAGGTTGCTTTCTGTTAGCTTTAGATTGAAATATATAGAGAAGCCACAAATGCCATCAGGCCTTTTGTGCACAGGGAAGGGCATCAGCTCTAATCATGCCCCCAAGCCTTTACTATAAAAGAGGGGCACAAAGCAGTCATAGTTTCAGTGAATTGGAAGCTGTTGTAAGCAAACATAAGGAATGTGGACAGACTAAATAGGGATAGTTTTACTTTAAAGCTATTCTGAAGGTATTTTTTATTTTTTTTTTCAAATAACAAACATGTCTATCCTTACCTGCTGTGTGCTGTGGTTTTGCACAGAGCAGCCTGGATCCTCTGCAGGCTCTCCTGGCCCCTCCTGTCTGTCCAGTGCCCACACAGTAAGCAGCTTGCTATGGGGGCACCCACTGCTCCGTGTGTCCATTCACACACGGAGCTGTGGCTTGGCCCCGTCCCCTCTCTATCATCATTGGCTGACTGGCTGTGATTGACAGCAGTGGGAGCCAATGGCTCCCGCTCGCTGTCTCAGCCAATGAGGAGGCAGAGACCTGGGACAGCCGAGGCTGTTATTCACATGATCGAGAGGGGGCTTAGGTGAGTATTGGGGGGGATGCTGCACACAGAAGGTTTTTTAGCTTCATGCATAGAATGCATGAAGGTAAAAAACCTTTAGCCTTTACAACCACTTTAATTCTAATTTTTAGCTCTTTGCTGCCTTTTTTGGGGTTCTTATTACTGAGAGCTTTTTTGTCTTAGGTTTTATTTTGTGATTGACTTGAGGTCAGCTTCACTTTAAACTTTTTTTGCTGAACAAAATGGGGTTTGATTTGGGGGGGGGGGGGGGTTATTTGAGGAAGGGGGGCTGGTTATTTAGGGAATGCATTGTTTTTTTATATTTTTTTTTATTTGATGTTTCCTGAATTTCTAACACATGATTTGCCAAACCCTTGGCATCCAGTCAGACCAGTCTAGTTACAATCAAGGTGGGGCTTAATGTTTTTGCTTGAAGAGATTCTCAGCTTTGTAATGAGTTGCTGAGAGTAGACATTTCTAGTTCATCCCTTAGCTGGTGGCTGTAATTGATAACAGAAGTGTGGGTGTAGCCAACCACAATCTGCCAAGCTGGTCATAATAAAAAGCAGCCAAATTTTGGAATGCCATTTCTTTCCAAATTTTTTTCTTTACCTATGTCTCTTTATGACTCCTTTTCAGTTATCTACTAGTCAAGTATCATGAACCTAGCCTTAAGCTGGTAATGTTATGCTACAAAAGTTACGCTTTGCTCATAAAAATCATTTTTAAGCTTTGAATGGGGATGTAAAGTTTTTAATAAGCAATTGTAGGAGACCACAGTGTACATTTTACAGCAGGAGGCAAATAGGTACATGTCTGTTAATTCACCAGATTTATTTATTTTTATATATATATATATATATATATATATATATATATATATTTAAATAAAAAAAAAAAAATATATATATATATATATATAAATCCGGTGAATTACAGACAAGTACCGGCAAATAATCACTGCAGGGGAATCTTTCTTGTGGAAGTGTTTTAAATTACAATGAACAGTTAAATCACCTGTCAGGGCCCTTTCACATGGGCAGACCTATCCAGTCCGCCTGTTTGTTTTTTCAGGTGGACTTGATCGAACCACCCATTGTTCTCTATGGGGAAGCAGATGAAGATGAATGGGTGGTTCATTCCCCATCTGTCTAGAAGATCAGATGACAGTTCAGTGTAAATGGACAGGTGGTCCGTTTACATCCAGCTGCCCCATAAAGAACAGGGGGCTGTGTCTGCTTGTGCAGAGCGGACACGAAGCTATGATCTGCCTGCTCAATGGGGATTATCAGACAGATTCCCGCTGTGAAGGTGGATCTGCTTGGCAGAGTCCGTCCGTGTGGAAGGGCCCTAAATGTCAAGTGAATGTCATAATCACTGCTTTTATTAACCACTTGCCTACCACCCTATATCAGATATGCTGCTACATTACGACCGCTCTGCACAAAATCACGTATATATACACATGATTTCACAGTTCTGGGTAGGGGACGCGTGCCATACTACCCACGCTGCCCTTGCTTGTAGCAGATGTCAATCACCGGGTCCTGGCTGGTGATTCTCACCCAGGACTCTGTGATCGCCGCTAAAGCTGAGAGGGGAGAAATCTGTGTGTCAACAACACAGATCTTTCTTGTCATCATGGACATGCTGCTTTCTCTCTCTCTGCTCAGCAGAGAGAAAGAGAAAGCAGCATGTCTCCCTAGTAAAACATACCACACAGTGTAAACACAACACACAGTTTACCCTTTGATCGCCCCAGATGTTAACCCCTTCCTGCCCAGTGCCATTAGTACAATGTCAGTGCTTTTTATTAGCACTGATCCCTGTATTAGTGTTACTGGAGATGTCAGTGGCTATTAGTCATTTCCCACCCAGTATCAGAATGCCTGCCGCAATCCCGCTATAAGTCGCTGATCGCCGCCATTACTATTATAAATAAATAAAAATTCCAGTATATACACTGCCATTTTTAGATGCTATAACTTTCACGTAAACCAATTCATTTACACATTTTGGGATTTTGTTTAGGAAAGACATGTAGCAAAATACATTTTGGCCTAGATTTATGAAGAATTTTTTTTTTAATTTTATTTGATGTTTTATAACAAAAAGTCAAAAATATATTGTTTTTTCAAAATTGACGGTCTTTTTTTATTTATAGCACAAAAAATAAAATGCAGAGATGATCAAATACCACCAAAAGAAAGCTCTATTTTGGGAAAAAAATTACCTAAATTTCATTCATGTACAGCGTTGCATAACCGCACAAAGCAGCACTGATCCTGAGCACTGGCCCAGTTTAAATAGCACTGTGGCACCTGCACACACAAGTATGTGCATAGATATGTGCTCAATTTCTGCGAGCATGAGAGGGAACATGTGTTAGTCTGTGAACAGAAGTCCTCCCAGAAGAGCCATCTTGTCTATTAGCATGCCCTTCCTGAAACCCATCATCAGCCATTACCTGCACTGCGTAGTAAAGGCAACTAAATTCTGTGATATCAGACCCAGGCAGAGACTCCTGTAAGACAGCTGTTCTCAAAAGTTGAATGGCCATCCCTCCTTGCAATCTGATAATGAGCAACTAAAATAACATATGGTTAGACTGATGCTGTATACTAGCAGTATTTAGTTTGAGATATTTCATTTTCAGAACATTTGTTTGATTTTCTAATGGTTAGTGATGTCATATATCGATTATCATTTTTAACTGTAGTGCTAAAAAAATTTGAATGAGCAGGAATGGAAATTTTGCTCAAATGAACAAAATTGTAACTGTAAAAAATTCCTGCTAAACTACTAAATATAAAAGTTAAAACTGTATTGCATTAATAAATAAGCAAATATTTCTAAATTAAATATTTTTTTGTGAAATGGTGAAAACTGAAAGTGCGCAAAACTGTAATTAAAATCAATGTACTCTAAAAATCTGAGGTTAGCATTTTTCCCTTACAGCTTTCAGAGTTTGCAAAAGACCCCGCAGACTATACATTTTGTGAAAGCACATGACCTATAGATTGAAAAAATACTACTGATATTTTAGGACCCACAGTAGTTGTGCAAATGTTCATCAAATCTCTATTTTCACTAAAAATGATAGTCACCGCTCCCTGCTCACTGAGGACCAAGAACTGAGTGTTCAGCGGTCTTTGATCGCTCAGTTCTCGGTCTTAGAGCCGGTGGGAGACAAATGTAGCTGGGATCAGTGCTACATCCACCTAGGTATGATTTTTTTTTTTAAATCCCAAACTTCTCTTTTAAGGGGGCAGAAATATCAAGAGCTGGTTCACACAAGCTGCTGAGTTGCAGCGCAGCTGCTGGTGTGCAGTGCAATCCGGTTGAACTCAGTGATGATACGTAGAGTTTGGTGGGTCACATGGTTTCCTTTTCTTTCTAAAACTAACTTTATTGAGAGGTCATAAAGATATATTGTAAAGTTCAATTACTGGTCTTGCGGTGAAAGGCAGTGGATTGCCCCTCACTGCGTTGCACTGATAAAAAGTACTGCATGCAGTACTTTTTGTCAGTGCACTGTACCCACACACCACCGAAATCGGCATATAGAAGACAGGGCATTTTGCTTTGTTCATGCAGTGGGACTGGAATTGCTGCCCAACACAGTCCCACCGTATCTGATGTCAATAAACTCAAAGGACTTGTTCACACTATATCTGTCAAACTGCATTTTTCTGTGGTGTACAGAAAAACGCAGCTCAATGGACATGGTGTGGACAAGCCCTAAGCTTAATAGTGGCCATACATGGTCAGATCCCTGCAATCGGTAACCCTCATTTCAGCATCACTTGTAATAATCAAAAAGCATTTGAAGTGCTTCTTATATTTTGTAGGAAGTTTGAAATGTTTGTTTAAAATCTGTGTGTGTGTTTGTGGTGATTGTTTCCTCTCCATAGAGAAAAGGCTTTAAGGTTATGTAAACCATAATATTTTTTTTTAATCTGATTGAGGAATTTAAAAACAAATACTGCATCATGGTCACTAGATGGCACTATTTATCATACAAAACAGTTCTATAACTTGGAATATGGAAAATTTCGTTGGAGCTGTGTGAATGCTAAATGAATGTGAAACACAAACTTTTTATTCATAGATCCTTTCCTGTCTTAGTCTAGTTTCACATTAGCCCAGTCTTGGCATGAATGGCCAACAGGGGCGTCCCTAGGCGGGTGCGGGCCGCACCGGGTGACACCTATCGCACGGGGTGACACTGGACCCTCTCCACAAGCTCCACGAAAAGGAAAGTTTTAAAGCAAGCCGACGATGCCTGCAAGAAGGATCGGATCTGTGGATTGAGCATAATGGATCGGAGTCCGATCCATTATGCTCCCCAATCCGCAGATCCGATCCATCTTGCGGGGATCGTCGGCTTGCAACTTATATGGGGTTAACTGATCTAGGTAAGGCTGTGCAAGATCCGGGACTTGTCTGTAACCAGGAAATGCAGCCACGATAACAGGAACCTCCTCCATCTGACATCACTTCTTCAGCATGTGCAGATCGGATGGGTGTTGAAAAATCAGTTAACCCCGTGTAGGTTGCAACCCGACAATCCCCGCAAGATGGATTGGATCTGTGAATTGGGGGGCATAATCGATCGGACTCTGATCCATTATGCTCAATCCGCAGATCTGATCCATCCTGCGGGGATCTTCGGAGGGGTGACACCAAGTGTTACCGCACCGGGTGAGACCACCCCTAGGGATGCCCCTGATGGCCAAGTCTATTGTTAACAGACTCACTACTTCTGCAAGAAGTCTATTCCAAGCAAAATGGACTAGCCTGCCACATCAGTTTTTCACTTTGATTTTCCGGGTGTCTTTGAATTCAGTCCTCTGTAGGTTGATAATTTTCATTTCCATCAAACGAAGGGGCATCCTTACATTCCTAACACATTACCCAGTCCATATCAATATAGATATCCAGCATGAGATTTTTCCCCATTTAGATCTGATGTGTTTTTAAATTATTCCTTTAATTTTTTTGAGCGGTGTAGATTAAATAGAACAGGACATAGTACAGAGCCTTGCATTACACCACTAGTGACTGGTCTTTGTTCCAAATGAACCCCATTTACAACCACACTCCTTTAACCAACTACATATCCACCAAAACACTCAAAGGTTACAAAGTGATTGTAAATGCATCAATTGTTATTTTAAATAACAATCGGTTTTATACACAGAGACATTCACACCAGTGGCCTGCTGGAGGTCACTTTGTAGGACTCTGACAGTGCTCATCCTGTTCCTCCTTGCACAAAAGGAGCAGATACCGGTCCTACTGATGGGTTAAGGACCTTCTACGGTCCTGTCCAGCTCTCCTAGAGTAACTGCCTGTCTGCTGGAATCTCCTCCATGCTGCTCTTGAACCTGTGCCTGGAGACACAGCAAACCTTCTGGCAATGGCACATATTGATGTGCCATCCTGGAAGAGTTGTACTGCCTGTGCAATCTCTGTAGGGTCCAGGTATCTCCTCATTCTACCAGTAGTGACACTGACCCTAGCCAAATGCAAAACTAGTGAAAAACAGTCAGAAAAGATGAGTAGGGAAAAAAATGTCAGTGGCCTCCACCTGTAAACCATTCCTGTTTTGGGGGTTGTCTCATTATTGCGCCTGTTGCACCTGTTGTTAATTTCATTAACGCCAAAGCAGCTGAAACTGATTAACAACCCCCTCTGCTACTAAACTGACCAGATCAATATCCCAGAAGTTTAATTGACTTTATGCTATACTCTGATTAAAAAGTATTCCTTTAATTTTTTGAGCAGTGTACTTACATGCTCTGTGCAATTGAATTGCACAGAGCAGCCCTGAACCTCCTTTTCTCATGTCCCCTGCTGGCACTGCTGCTCTCCGGCGAATGACCCCACAGGAAACTGCTTCCTATGGGGGCACTCATTGGAGCCCCCTGCTCCATCATCACTCCCGCTGCCTCTGGAAAGCCTGGAAGACCAGGAAGTGAGGGGAGAGAGCTGCTGCAGATGTGCACAGCGCTAGATCAAAGGAGGGTCAATGAATGCATTGAGGTAAAAAAAATGTTTAGGCTTTATAACCACGTTAAGTCCAAGCTTGTACAACTTTTTTATTAGATTATTATGTGGAACTGTATAAAATGCTTAGCTGAAATCAAGATAGGCTAAGTCCACAGCACCACCCATAGCAATATAGTCAAAAATTCAGATTAGTCAGAGCACTTCCGCCTGGCAGTACTAGGGTTGTTGGTTCAAATCCCACCCACGGCAACACCTGCCTGGAGTTTACATGTTCTCCTTGTGCCTGCGTGGGTTTCCTCGGGGTACTCCGGTTTCCTTCAGCACTCCAAAGACATGCTGGTAGGTTAATTGGATCCTGTCTAAATTGGCCCTAGTATGTGTATGTACAGTATCTCCCAGAAGTGAGTACACCCCTCACATTATTGTAAATATTTTATTCTATCTTTTCATGTCAAAACACTGAAGAAATTACACTTTGCTACAATGTGATGTAGTGAGTGTACAGCTTGTATAACCGTGTAAATTTGCTGTCCCCTCAAAATAATTCAACACACAGCCATTAATGTCTAAACTGCTGGCAACAAAAGTGAGTCCACCCCTAAGTGAAAATGTCCAAATTGGGCCCAATTAGCCATTTTCCCTCCCCGGTATCATGTGATTCGTTAGTGTTACAAGGTCTCAGGTGTGAATGGGGAGCAGATGTGTTAAATTTGGTGTTATCGCTCTCACTCTCTCATACTGGTCACTGGAAGTTCAACATGGCACCTCATGGCAAAGAACTCTTTGAGGATCTGAAAAAAAGAATTGTTGCTGTACATAAAGATGGCCTAGGCCAGGGGTAGGTAACTTGCGGCTCTCTAGCTGTTGTGGAACTACATTTCCCATGAGGCATTGCAACATTACAAAACTGACAGTTACAGCTATGACTTGCAGAGGCATGGTAGTCTTGCAACATCTGGAAATCCGCAGGTTGCCTACCCTTGGCTTAGGCTATAAGAAGTTTACCAAGACCCTGAAACTGAGCTGCATCATGGTGGCCAAGACCATACAGCGGTTTAACAGGACAGGTTTCACTCAGAACAGGCCTCGCCATGGTCGACCAAAGAAGTTGAGTTCATGTGCTCAGCGTCATATCCAGAGGTTGTCTTTAGGAAATAGAGGTATGAGTGCTGCCAGCATTGCTGCAGAGGTTGAAGGGGTGGGGGGTCAGCCTGTCAGTGCTCAGACCATACGCTGCACACTGCATCAAATTGGTCTGCAAGCCTCTTCTAAATATATACAATAAAGTCTGCAAACAGTTTGCTGAAGACAAGCAGACAAAGGACATGAATTACTGGAACCATGTCCTGTAGTCTGATGAGACTAAGATAAACTGATTTGGTTCAGATGGTGTCAGGCGTGTGTGGCAGCAACCAGGTGAGGAGTACAAAGACAAGTGTCTTGCCTACAGTCAAGCATGGTGGTGGGAGTGTCATGGCCTGGGGCTGCATAAGTGCTACCTGCCCTGGGGAGCTACAGTTCATTGAGGGAAGCATGATTGCCAACATGTACTGTGACATACTGTAGCAGAGCATGATCCCCTCCCTTTGGAGACTGGGTCGCAGGGCAGTATTCCAACATGATAACGACCCCAAACACACCTCCAAGACAACCATTGTCTTGCTAAAGAAGCTGAGGGTAAAGGTGATGGACTGGCCCAGCATGTCTCCAGACCTAAACCCTATTGAGCATCTGTGGGACATCCTCAAACGGAAGGTGGAGGAGCGCAAGGTCTCTAACATCCACCAGCTCAGTGATGTCATCATGGAGGAGTGGAAGAGGACTCCAGTGGCAACCTGTGAAGCTCTGGTGAACTCCGTGCCCAAGAAGGTTAAGGCAGTGCTGGAAAATAATGGTGGCCACACAAAATATTGACACGTTGGGCCCAATCTTGACGTCTTCACTTAGGGGTGTACTCACTTTTGTTGCCAGCGGTTTAGACATTACTGGCTGTGTGTTGAGTTATTTTGAGGGGACAGCAAATTTACACTGTTATACAAGCTGTACACTCACTACTTTATATTGTAGCAAAGTGTAATTTCTTCAGTGCTTCTTCCTGAAAAGATATAATAAAATATTTACAAAAATTTGAGGGGTGTACTCACTTCTGTGAGATACTGTATGAATGTAAATTAGGGATCTTAGATTGTACACCCCTTGAGGGTTAGGGACTGATGTGAATGTACAATATATGTGTGTGTAAAGCACTGTGTAAATTGACAGCGCTATATAAGTACCTGAAATAAATAAATGAAATAATCTGCCATGAAAGCCATGCTGGTTTGGTTCGAGCAAGTTGTGTGTTTTTAAGTGATAAATGATTCTTCTTTTTAGGAGTGATTCCATTACCTTGACTGCAACTCACTCTTAAACTCACTGGCCAGCTTCTGCTTTTGCTACCCTTCTTGTGGATAGGTACAATATTAGATGTGCACCAGTCATGGGGAACTTCTGCTATTTGAAGAGATTGATTACCCACTTGTCCTCTTGAGGATTTACCCCCCTTCCTGACCAGGCCATTTTTTGCGTTACGGCGCTGCGTTACTTTAACTGACAATTGCGCGGTCTTGCAACGCTGCACCAAAATGAAATTTAAGTCCTTTTTTTCCCACAAATTGAGCTTTCTATTGGTGGTATTTGATCGCCTGTGTTTTTTTAAGTGGTTTATTTGAAAGCGTTTACAAATGGCGGTATAGATACTGGAATTTTTTTTACTAATAATGGTGACCATCAGCGACTTATAGCGGGACTGCAGGACTGTGTTGGACATTCTGACACTAGGGGGAACTGACATACCCAGTGACACCAATACAGTGATCAGTGCTAAAAAACAGCATTGACACTGTACTAATGGCACTGGGCAGGAAGGGATTAACATGATGGGCGATCAAAGGGTTAACTGTGTGCTGGGAGTGTTTTACTGGGGGGCGGTGTGTTAGTGCTTCACTGTAAGGACACTGCTCTGGATTGCTGTGTTGTGCAAAACCCCAAATCCACAATCTCAGAAAATTAGAATATTGTGAAAAGGTGCAATATTCTCGGCTCAAAGTGTCCCAATCTAATCAGCTAATTAAGCCATAACACCTACAAAGGGTTCCTGAGCCTCTAAATGGTCTCTCAGTCTGGCTCAGTAGGAATCACAATCATGGGAAAGACTGCTGACCTGACAGTTGTGCAGAAAACCATCATTGACACCCTTCATAAGGAGGGAAAGCCTCCAAAGGTAATTGCAAAAGAAGTTGGATGTTCCCAAAGTGCTGTATCAAAGCACATTAATAGAAAGTTATGTGGAAGGGAAAAGTGTGGAAGAAAAAGGTGCACAAGCAGCAGGGATGACCGCAGCCAGGAGAAGATTGTCAGGAAAAGGCCATTCTAAAGTGTTGGGGACTTTCACAAGGAGTGGATTGAGGCTGGAGTCAGTGCATCAAGAGCCACCACACACAGACGGATCCTGGACATGGGCTTCAAATGTTGTACTCCTCTTGTCAAGCTGCTCCTGAACAACAAGCAATGTCAGAAGCATCTTACCTGGGCTAAAGAAAAACAGACCTGGTCTGTTGCTCAGTGGTCCAAAGTCCTCTTTTCTGATGAGAGAAACTTTTGCATCTCATTTGGAAACCAAGGACCCAGAGTATGGAGGAAGAATGGAGAGGCACACACTGCAAGATGCTTGAAGTCCAGTGTGAAGTTTCCACAGTCTGTGTTGATTTGGGGAGCCATGTCTTCTGCTGGTGTTGGTCCACTGTGTTTCATTAAGTCCAGGGTCAACGCAGCCGTCTACCAGGAGATTTTGGAGCACTTCATGCTTCCTTCCGCAGACGAGCTTTATGGGGATGCTGACTTCGTTTTTCAGCAGGACTTGGCACTCGCCTGACCTGAACCCCATATAGAATCTATGGGGCATTGCCAAGAGAAAGATGAGAGACATGAGACCAAACAATGCAGAAGAGCGGAAGGCTGCTATTGAAGCATCCTGGTCTTCCATAACACCTCAGCAGTGCCACAGGCTGATAGCTTCCATGCCACGCCGCATTGAGGCAGTAATTGCTGCAAAAGGGACCCAAACCAAGTACTGAGTACGTATGCATGCTTATACTTTTCAGGGGTCCGATATTGTTCTATGTACAATCCTTGTTTTATTGATTGCATGTAGTATTCTAATTTTCTGAGATTGTGGATTTGGGGTTTTCATGAGCTGTAAGCCATAATCATCACAATTATGAAAAATCACGGCTTGAACTATCTTGCTTTGCATGTAATGAGTCTATCTCATATATTAGTTTCACCTTTTAAGTTGCATTACTGAAATAAATGAACTTTTGCATGATATTCTAATTTTTTGAGTTTCAACTGTATCTGCTATAGGGGGGCAGGGATGTGGTTACAAAAGATCCTTTTAATGGTCCAACAACTTTACCTTGAAGTTCTCTTAGAACTCTGGGATGAATACTACCAGGGCTTATTGCTTTATTAAACGTTAACCGTGTCAGTTCTTCTGCTAGCTTTGTTTCTAGAAATCATGAAAAGAAACCATCAGAACTACAACTAATATGATCCCCCACTTGTTATTGGTGGTGCAGTTTATTTCTGAGAAGACTGAACAGAAATAATAAGGTGGTTTACTACATCCAGGTCTCCCCCAACATAAGTGTTGTGCCCAGTTTTCATTTTAGTGATCCCATTGCATTTTCTCTTTCCATCACTAATGTACCTAAAAAAGGTTTGACCTTCTTTCTTAATAGATTTATCCATCCCCTACTCTTTCTGTGCTTTGATAGAACTGATAATGTGTTTGGCTTCCTTTTTGTATATTTTTATACACTTCACTTTCTGCCAGGGGCGGACTGACAACTCATGGGGCCCCTGTGTCCTTGCCCAAACTCAAAAAAGCCTATGAAAAAGGTACCAGGGGCATCTCATGGAGCCCCCTACTGACCCTGGGCCCTCGGGCAGTGCCCAAGTTTCCAAATGGTCAGTCCACCCATGCTTTCTGTTTACCTGAATATGCTATATGCTGATTTTTTTCTTTCTTACTATCCCCTATTTACATCTTTAATGAAACATGTTGCTTTTGTTCCATTTACTCCTATTAGGATTATCTATTTGCCTCAAGGGGATGGTGGGCTTTAACAGTGCCCACTTTTTAGTGACTACTCTCAATGTGCTCCAAACTTTTCATTAATTTTTTTTTAGAAATTCACCAATTTCAACAAAATTTGTGATTTGAAACCCAAAACTTTTGTTTTTGTTTATGATTTTTAAGTTTGTTTTTTTTAATATCAAACCAAAACCAACATTTTTTACTGTTTCAGAGAAACCCTATTCAGCACCGCTATTACATCCCTGGTCCCGCTTGTAATTGCAGTTTGAGAATTCCAGTTCATGGCGGCAGGGGAGAGCTCAATGTAGGAGCTCGTGGACGGAGCTCCGCTGTCTGACCTCCCCAGGCCTCCAAGCTTATCCCCTGGGGCATGTTAGAGCCCTGTGGTGGGGGACTTACCCGGTCTGGCGGCTCCCGGCGGAGGAGAGGCTGATGCGGGTGAGGGAAGAGAGAGGAGCGGCTGGAGACTGGTGAAGAGAGAGTCCCTGGACGCTGGGAGACGAGAGGGGCCGGCGCGATCACGTGACCGGCCGCAAGGCACCTCTGGGAAGATCGAGAAGCCGGCCGGCGTTTTGCAGGGAGAGAGCAGCGCCGACCTGTTTGCCGGTGGCCGACGCACTTTCCCCCTATCCCCCTAGTAACCCTGGAGCCTAATAGAAAGTGGAAAGAGAACCATCGAGACCTGGACAAGGAGTCTGAAGAGACCCTGGGGAGTTCCCCCCCATGAACAGACCCTCAGAGGAATCGAGTGAAAAGGCACTCATTGGAAGAAGACATAGAAGGAGGGTGAGTGACTATGAATGAAATGTGATTTGCATTTGAAGATTTATTGTGCTGCCCTCCAAGAAATAGAGTGTATGTGAAAGGGGGGACCCCTGGAGACTGTATAAAAGGTGGAAGAGGCTCGCAGAGAGAAGAAGAGAGGCTCAGGGGGAAGGAGGGGGAGAGGAGGGAAGGAAGAAGAGGAAGAAAAGAGAAAAAGAAAAACCAGCAGGGGGACAGGGCAGAGACTTGAAAGTTTAAAGAAATACTTTCCCACCCCACCCACGAACTTATAAAGGATTATAAGAAGGATAAGTGCCACAGAGAAAAATGAAAAACAAAAATGTAAAAGGAAGTGGGCTTAAAGGGTCCCAGACTGGCACAATTAAAAAATACACATCCCAAGGGAACATAACCCCAGAAAGCCCCCAGAGCAGATCTGAAAAAGGAGAAGCAGACCTTAGTATGGAAAGAAGCCCTAGAGTATCAATAGGCCCTGATACTAGTAATCAGCAAATATCAGGCAATACAGAGATGGAAAAAGATCTACAAATACCTAATAAAAAGGAAATGGCAGAAATGTTTAAAGAACTGGAGAAAACAATAAAACAAGAAATGGTAAACATTCGCAGTGATCTGGGACACCTCTTGGAGAGAGTTGAGGAAACGGAGGAGAAAGTTAAAGGTCAGACCCAGGCTATCTCTGAACTTGAAAAAGAACTAACTAATATAGGGAAAGCCCAAGAAAAACTGTTATATAAGGCTGAGATACAAGAAAATAAAGACAGGAAGAGAAACATCTTGATACGTGGGGTCTCAGAAAACTTAAAGGGAGAAAGTCTGCAAGAGGTGGTTTGTAAAATATTTAACACTATAACAGACAGCTCTGAAATGGAAAAGTCTAAAATAGAAGGAACCTTTAGAAAAGGAAAAATTCTGAGAATTCCAGTTAATATTAGGCATGTTGAAGTCACCCACAATTAAAACCTGGGACAAATCATTGGTCTTAAGGTGCACAACTACATCAACATTGCACTTTTGTTTGGCTTTCTTGACAATATTTAAAATGTGCCTTTAATCTTTGACAGTTAAAGGTATACAGCTAACTTCCTTTGACACTTCCACATGATTTCCTTAAGAAACACCTCTTACAATTTGAATCAATAAGAAGATGACTTCTCCTTTGATCCACAACACTTGCCTGGTTTGCAACTTCAGATAAAAAAGTTACTTTTGGCAAAATAATTTCTTTCTCAGGGACCTCCTTCCTAGACCAACTTGTATACATTTGTCTAGATCCTGGCGAATTAGAGAAATTGTGTCTGTATCATGTTACTGAGTAGCTTCAGAGAGACTTGTTTGAAAACTAGTTTTTCAGGCAAAGCTTGAAGACACTTGACATGGCACTGGTACTAATTTTCTCAGGCCTCTGTGGCCAGATGAAGAATCCCTATGCTGTTTGTGATGCAAAGAAAATATAGGAATGGTTATCCCTTGAGCTTGATGCTTAGATCTGCTATGTTCCCCACTTGGTGGGACATTGAGGGTATCAGTCATGATGCTCTGGACTGTAGTTAAAATAATGGGTTGATTTTGTTTGTAAAATAATACCCACCTAAGCCCTTTCCTTTTGGCTTTCTCTTTGAGTAATAACCATAACAGCTGTGAGGACACAGAGATCTGGTAGAGGAACCTACACATTGCCAGCGCCAATGCACTTGCATGATAACAGGGGTCCAGCATTCTCTAATTTAGTAGGCCCGGATGTGACTGATGATGTTAGATTACCTATTAGCTACAAGGAAAGGGTTACTGGGGTGTCCCCCAGGTGAGCAAACAATCAAATCAGGGTTAGCCAACATACCTTCCAAATGTGCACTCTAGGCTGATACATCGGTTCCCTTAGAAAGCAGGAGAGCAGTTAGTTACAGTAGAGCTGGGCCCTTTAGAACAACTATGCCATAGGAGACATTAACCCAACTGCTTCTCAGTACAATCGGAACTATACAATGAAATAGGGTTGTTGGGTCCAACAGGCAGCTGAGGGCAATTAGTTAATTTAATAAATTTTTTGTGTAACGGTGAACTTACACTTTGAATATAATACATTGAATCAAAATGACAGGTAATAAAGGTAAATTACAATTTGGCTTGTGTAGCAAATACGTAGGCTATATTTTTTTCCTATTCCCTAGAATTTTTTTTAACATGGATTTATAATTTAAAGTGGAGCTCCAGGCTCCCCCCAAGAAATGAATAGTCAGCAGCTACACATACTGTAGCTGCTGACTTTTAATATAAGGAAACTTAGGTGTCCAGGGATCCAGCAATGTCCCCACCTGAGACGATTCTTCAATTGGCTTCGGGTGCAGGTGCTGGAATCTGGCAGTGAAGCCTTTGCTGCTTCACAGCCTGTTTCCTACTGCACTAGTGCGAAGTGTGCCACACTTTAAGAATGGTCCCGCTGTCTTATGGCACCTGCGAAGTGTCCCAGAAGGCTGCTGGGGCAGGACAGGGCCGAACTCCCAGCTCAGATTGGCGCCGCGCATCTGACTGGAAGTAGGAGCATGTCAAAACCATGGACTTAAGACGTACGGCTTCTAACAGCCTCCTTACCCTTGATAACCTCATTTATGATGAAATGCGTAGGGTGGAGCTGGAGGCTGGCACGTCATGTCATGTACTTGCGCATGCACGCTCCTGCTTTTGGTGGATCGTTGGTGAGTGAAGCCTGGTGGAGCAGGGTGCATTATTTTGCTGAAAGAAGCCTCTGCCATTAGGGAATACCTTATCCACGAAGGGGTGTACTTGGTCAGCAACAATGTTTAGGTAGGTAGCAGGGGCGGACTGACAACTCATGGGGCCCACCGGCAATAGGGGATCATGGGGCTCCTGTGTCCTTGCCCAAACTCAGAAAAGCCTATGAAAAAGGTACCAGCGGCATCTCATGGGGCTCCCTACTGGCCCCGGGCCCTCAGGCAGTGCCCGAGTTTCCAAATGGTCAGTCCGCACCTGGTAGGTAGTATGTGTTAAAGTAACACCTACATGAATGGCAGGATCCAAGGTTTCCCAGCAGAACATTGCTCAAAACATCCCTCTGCCGGCTTGCCTTCTTCTCATACTTCATCCTGGTTCCATCCCTTGCCCAGATAAGGGACACACACGCACCCGGCCATCCTCATGATGTAAAAGCGATTCATCAGATCAGACCACCTTCTCTCATTGCTCTGTGGTCCAGTTCTGATGCTCATGTGTCCATTGGCTGTGGACTCAAGTGATCCCTCAGCATGGGCCCTGTGACCGATTTACAGCAACAAACTGCAATGTCCATTTTATCAATGCATCAACTTCAGGGACAACATGTTCACTCACTGCCTAATCTATCCCACAGATTTTCAGATGCCATTCTATATCTCCATTCAATGGCATCCTAAAATCTGTGGGATAGATTAGGCAGTGAGTGAACATGTCCCCGATTACACCGATCACCCATAAAATGATAAGTGAAATCAAGAACAGCGATTATCTCAAATCACCTGTCATCGTGTTGTGGGTGATCGGTGCAAATGTTTTGCTTTGCATTGATATAAAATGTATATTTGTAGACTCCTGGAACATAAACATTCATCCGATTTAGAAACAGAAAAAAACACCCCGCAATGACTAGGCCGGCCAATGGAAAGTCGTGTAGGGTGGGGCGGGCTTGGGTGTGACTGACAGCTCGGCGGACCAATGGCAGCAGAGGCCGGGGCTGGAGGCTGAGCTGTAGGAAGTAGCCGGATCCTGTTTGTCGTGCAGAGCCCGCGGTGGGGGAGAGGCGCTGCTGACAGTTGTGTGTTCCCGATCATTGCAGGAGGTAGGAGAAACGAAACTATTGTGTGTGTCTGATGACCGATCACCCGGCCGGCTGGGTCTGAGCACTGGGACCGGTCTGGGGTTGTGAGAGGGGATCACCCCGCACAGCGCTGGGCTGTGTATTAGACAGGAATCGGTTGGAGAACTACAAGTCCCAGCACTCCCGGCCAGTCTCTGAGCTCCACCTCTCATCCACAGGTAGGGTGTAATATGTGGGGTGCGGTGTGTCTCCTGTGTCTGGGGTGACTCCATAGACTGCCGTGTCATCATGGGTCAGGAGAGGGAGGAGGTGACTCAGGTTTACTAACAACCATCAGCACAACAAACCTGGAGACTCCTGTCTCCCTTCTCCAGGACCTGTCTCCTCCTCTCCAGGACCTGTCTCCCCCTCTCCAGGACCTGTCTCCTCCTCTCCAGGACCTGTCTCCCCCTCTCCAGGACCTGTCTCCCCCTCTCCAGGACCTGTCTCCCCCTCTCCAGGACCTGTCTCCCCCTCTCCAGGACCTGTCTCCCCCTCTCCAGGACCTGTCTCCCCCTCTCCAGGACCTGTCTCCCCCTCTCCAGGACCTGTCTCCCCCTCTCCAGGACCTGTCTCCCCCTCTGCATTGTCCTGGATCATCAACCCCCTGGGAAGTCATCCGACTCGTACAGAGTCCCTTTATTACATCCTCTCCAAAACAGCTGAAATTCCACATCAGGCTAACAAGTGTGACTGCCAATGTGACAGACACATAATCCTACATGAAGCTCATTGGCTACATGGGTATTCATTGTCTTGCTGACACTACATGTGTTTCAGTTGCTTTTTTTCTGCATCCAAAACACGCAGAAAGTAGGTGATATGGTTGTCAATGTCATCGTTCACAACCAGGGGCAGACTGACAACTCATTGGGCCCCCGGGCAATAGGGGATCATGGGGTGTCCTTGCCCAAACTAAAAAAAGCCTATGAAAAAGGTACCAGGGGCATCTCATTGGGCCCCCTACTGACCCCGGGCAGTGCCCGAGTTTCCAAATGGTCAGTCCACCCCTATTCACAACAGTGCTTGCAGTTCCAGTGCGTTCCGGAAGCAGAAAAAAAAGTAGAACACGCTGCATGTTTTTCTGCACAGAGCTGTACTGGAATGCACCAAAAACGCACGGGAACACACATGTACCTATTTAAATTGAAGAAAACGAGAGGGGAAAAATGAACTAGAATGTGTAAGAAATGCACTGACGTTTCTATAGTGTGAACGGTCCTTACAGTGGAGCTTGATATATATATTTTTTTCTATTAAAATAACAAACCTGTCATACTTGCCTGCTCTGTGTAATGGTTTTGCACAGAGCAGCCCCGGCTCTCCTCTCCTCTTCTTGGGCCCCCCCGCTGGCACTCTTGGTTTCTCCCACTTGATGAGTGACCCTATAGCAAGCATCTTCCTTCGGGGTCACTTGTGCATGCTCAATCTTGATCTTCCTCTGTCAGTTCACAGCGTGGCTCGACCCTGCCCCTTGCCTCTCCTCAGTGGCTGGCTATGATTGACAGCAGCGGAAGTCAGTGACTCTTGGTGCTGCCTCTGAGCCAATGAGGAGGGGGAGAGCCTCTGCTCTCATGCAAATCGCTAGGTTGGGGTCAGGTAAGTATAAGGGGGGCTGGGGGGAGAGCTGACCACAGAAGGTTTTTTTACCCTAATGAATTTAGGTAAAAAAAAAAAACCTAGCTTGAAAACCACTTTTAGCCTTGGTTCACACCAGATCCAACTTTGAAACCGTGCGACTTCACTTGAAGTCGTACAATTTCAAAGTCGCATGTCAGTGCAACATGGAAGACATCTGTGTGACTTCTTGCACAGATATCTATGTAAGTTGCACCTGAAATCGCAAAAAGTAGTGCAGGATCTGCCTTCAAAATCGGTGCGACTCCAGCTCCCAATTTGGTTCCATTGCGGACAATAAGGTGCGACTTGTCATGTGATTTGACAGTTTCAAATCGCATGACCAGTCACACCGGTGTGAACCAGGGCTTAAAGTAGAACCAAAGGCAATACTAATTTACCAGAAAAACCACTAGACACACCCAAACAGCAGGCGCATTTAGCGCTTCAGTGTTTATTTTAATGGCTAGAATAACTTAATATTTTGGCCAATGGAATGAAAGAATGCCCAAGCCTCTGACGCACCTAAACGTATTTGCAAAGCGTGGGTTTAGGCGCGTTTTCTTTTATGCTGATTTGTCCTCCCCTGGAACATAGGCATCCAGGGGAGGGAAAACATTTCCTGTGTACGTGAGGCCTCGTTGGTGACAACCCAAAATGGTCTTTTTTTAAGCCCTAGTTCACACTGATGCGTTCCAGAATTCGCAGCGTTTTCAGTGCAAATTCCGCACTGCATCAGAATTGTACCCCGTTCATGCGAACCGCTGCGGGTGTGTATGTTAAGTTAACAACACCCCAAAAGCGGTCTGCAAAAAGTGGTGCGATGGGCAGAATCAAATCGTAGAGGTGTGAATACCCATGCGATCCGATTTTAGTGCGGACCAAAAAAAGGGTCCTGCACGTTTTTGGTGTGGTGCAGATAGAGCCATACAAAATGTATGGCTCCAATCGCACCGCACACAAATCGCATGTGATTTGCACAGGAATGTGGTGCGGTTCCCGTGCGAATCACATGCGATGTACCGCACCGCATGTATGTGAACCCAGGCTTTAAGGAACTACACCCTCCCATCCTTTAAAGCCAAGGAAGCTGCCATCTTAAGCTGGCCATACACGGGTCAAATTCCGAAAGAATTCTCGTTTTTTAAGAATTTTCATTCGAATTTTACACCATTAGTGGGCCACAGAAACGTCCGATTTTTATGAAGCCATTGAATTTGAGTGATCAGGTATGTTGGAAATTTTTTGAAAAATGAACGAATTTCTAATCAATGATGGGAGAGTCGTGTGAGATATGTAATCGAAAAAGAAATGACATGAGCTGTGACCTGGAAAGAAAAGAAAATTCTTGGCCATCAAAAGAATTTCAGAATCAATGGTGGCACCATTGGATTACAAAACGCATGAAAGTTCAGATTTTCTAAAGAAAATTTGTGCGGAAACTGACCCATGTATGGCCTGCATTAGTCTCTGTTTGATCTACGACTGCCAAGTTGATGTTGCTGCACATGTGATCAGCTTTGACACCAGCAATTTGATGGTTTGACACTTTGGTTGAGAGTACAAGCAAATGTGACAGTTACAGTCCAGGCACGTGCTGGGAATCTTACTGTTTTTTGACACTGTTAAATCCCCCCCCCCTCTATACTCACCTGAGCCTGATCTTGATCCAGCGATGTGCATGAAAGCAGAGGCTCTCTTCTTCCTCATTGGCTCAGACACAGCAGTGAGAGTCATTGGCTTCCGCAGCTGTCACAGCCACTGAGGGAGTAGGGGGGGGGGCGGGACTGAGCCCTGCTCTCTGTGTCTATGGACACACACAGAGGTGGCTCAGGAGCCGGCCTGCACAAGTACCCCCATAGCTAGCTGCTTGCAATGGGGGCACTTGGCCAGGGAAGGAGCCAAGAGTGCCAACGGGGCGAGAGAAGAGGAGGATCCAGGCTGCTCTATGCAAAACCAGAGCAGGTAAATTAAATATATTCTTTTTATTTATGTATTTTTTTTACAATCACTTAAACTTTCTCTTTCAATGATAGTAGACCGGACAAATGGAGAGGGTGAATCTCCCCAATGGGGGGCGCAGACAACAATAAAAACCTGACAGGTGTTTTATTCCCTCTCCATTCTATCCAAAACTAATAATACTTCTAATAAAGAAAAAAAAAAAAAAAAAAGGTTTTGCCTTAATTGTTTAATTTCCTATATGGTGCTATAAGGGCTTACTTACATTAATGTCACCCTCTGACGAGCCCTCTGCAGTGGATCAATTTTTTTTATATTTTTTTATTGTATAACTAAAGCCAAAACGTTTTTTTTTTTAGTTTTGGACAGAGTGGAGAGGGATTAGAGCCCCTGTCAGGGTTTGTTGCTGTCTGTGTCCCCATTAAAGAGATTCACCCTCTCTTTTTTTTTTTATTTTTTTTTATTTACCATTATCTAATGAAAGTGAAGGTAAAGAAAATCCCAAATTTTGAGCTGTCCCCTGAAAAGTAATAGAGGAGAAATCTTCCAATGGGGACGCTAGGTCTAGTGACCTGGGGGTCCCCAATGGATTTCCTTATTCTGCAGGGATTTCCTCTCACTTCCTGTTTGGCTATGGGGCAGGAAGTGAAGGGAAATCTCCAAAATGGAACACAGATGGCAAAAAAAAAACAAAAACTGACGGGTTATAATCCTCCCTTGTCCTATCCAAAATCTAAAAAATAAAGGTTTTGCATATAGCTTTAGTTTAAAAAGGAGTTTGACCCCCCCCCCTCTCAAAAATTAAGTCAGCAGCTACAAATACTGTAGCTGCTGACTTTTAATACTAGGGCACTTGCCTGTCCAGGGATCCAGTGCTATCCTCACCCGAGCCATTTCTTCAATTGGCTGCCATCTTGACTAAGGGAAACTGGCAGTGAAGCCTTGAGGCTTCACAGCTGGTTTCCTACTGTGCATGCGTGAATTGCGCTGCGTTTTTGAGAATGGGCTGCAGTTTTTTGAGACCTGTGAAATGTCCCAGAAGGCTTTGGGGGGGGGGTAAAGGGAGGGGGGCTAAACATCTGGCTCAGTCAAAACCAGGTACACGCTCCCCCCCCAAAAGATGCCAAATGTGGCAGTGGATGGCAGGTAAGTGGAACTTCTACTTTTGGCTGGAACTCTGCTTTAGTTTTTGCCTCCAAGCAAAGCATTACAGCCGTGATGTGTATACCCCATAACACTGCCTTTGCAGCTTGGGGTGGTAAAAATGCAGCACAACTACCTGTTCTCACCGCCCTTCCAAACAAAATTATAAATTAGACCTTACTAGGTTCTGTTCACACCTGTGCACCTTTGCTGCACTAAAAGGCACCTTCCTAGCGCATCAAAAGTGCATGCAAAATAGTCTCCTAAATAAACCTATGTAACGGTTCACATCTGTGCGCTGCATTTTTTACAGTGCGCTGCGTTTTGGAAAATCCTGCTTGCTGCATACTCTTTTGGTGTGTTTTTTGAGTTACATGGCAATTTTTCCCAGCTGACCGGGAATGAAAACGTATGTAAAATGCATTATGTATTGCATTTATTGCAAGCATAATATGCATTTTCAAAGACCACATCTGTGTGTTATAAAATGCAGTACGCAAACGGGCCCTCAATACATGCTGGTGGGGTAATCAAAATAGGTCATTGTGTATGTAGGGCCAGGGATTTATTCGTTTTATGTATTTTTTTAAAAATAAATTTATATAGCCCTGACAATTTATACTGTGCATTTTATACATTATAGGAGTAGGACCATCCAATCTGAGAAGACTTTTCATTCATTGAGAAAAAGCAAAATGTTCACAGAATGGCGCCCATGCCGAGCAGGTGACCTCCTGCGCTCAGCATGCAGTAGGGCAGCCGTTGGGCACAGGATCCAGCAGATAGCCACAATCACTCTAGTAGTGGTACCTTATACAGTGATATCCAGCTTCCATGGGGATCCCACAGGCATGGTACACACATACTTACATTGGTCCAAGCTGAATCAATGTAGCTATGTAAAAATTGCTATACCTGGACTTCCGCTTTAAATAGATGAGATTTTGGATGTTTGGAAGCATTGTAGAGTATAGAGCTACAAAACCCTCAGGTGTCAACGAGGTCTTAAAATACAATGTGTGTGTGTGTATATGTATATATGTGTGTGTTTTGTACAGTGTAGAGAATTGGTAAATGTCAAATGTTTCTTCTTGTTTTTATTTTTATTTTTTGTGTGCGTTGTGCGTCCTGTTCCAGAGACGCTACAGAAAGTGAGAGGAAATCTTTTCAATGGTGACCAGGAAAGAAAGAGAGTGAAAGGGGAACATAGACGTAGGCTTGTTCACACCATGTCAGTTGGGCTGCATTGATCTGTATAGGTCAACGCTGCTTCAATGAAAGGCACATGAACACACAAAAAAATAAAATGTTTTCTATGAGTCCTGTTCATCATACACATGCTGTGGCTTTTGTAATTTGCTCAGTGAGCTCCCGAACCTCTCCTTTTCCCCAACACTTCTGTCTGTCTAGAACAAGCGGTGCACATCGGTTGCAGTCATATACAGCTCTATGCACACTCCAATTTGTACAATCCATGTTTAGAGCTTTTTTGTTACCGATTAGTGTGAGAATAGCCTAACTACTAGGCATGTTTAGTACTTGAATGTTTTTTTTTTTTGTCTTTTTTGTCAATGGCCAGAATAAACTAATATTCTGGCCAATGAAAAAAACAAATGCCCAAGTGCTTGATGTACCAGAATGCGTTTTTGAAGCAACTTTTCTTCTGCTAGTAGAAAAGCGTTTACAAAAGCCTCATTTTGCAAGAAGGCTTAAGATCCCGGTCGCACTGGGTGCGACTTGGCATGCGGTTTGCATGCCATGTGACTTGCAAATTGCATGCCAAGTCACACCCTATTGTCGGCAATTACAGCAGTCATAGCGGTGCGGTTCCGACTTTGACGGAGCCGCACCGATTTCTAAAGTAGTGCATGCACTACTTCTGGTACGATTTGCATAGACATCTGTGTTAATGTCTTGCAAATCGCACCACAAATCGCAATGACATACCAACTTTGAAATTGTGAGACATACAGTGAAGTCGCATGATTTCAAAGTCAGGCTCCATGTGTAAAGCAGAACTAAACCCTCCAGTTGCTTTCCGCCAAAGAAGCCATCATCTATTTGATCTGCAGTTTTTTTTGTTTTTGTTAGTCATGAGTTTTTTTTCCATATTAAGTGTATATCATTGATTACATTTTTTTTTCTTTTTTTAAAAGCCAGATGTTGCTGTCACCTTACTCTGTTTAATTCTCGCCTAGGCGAGTCACCAGGACAGGTGTGTCCCTTGGAAAATTGCTGAACCAGTATGTGTGTGACCTGCTTGGCTGAGTGGTGTGACAGACTTGTACAAATTACAAGGTTGTCTGTACAGAATTAAATCCTTTGGAAAGTGAAGATTGAAATGTATATAATCAAACTCTTCCTTTTTTTTTTTTTTTTTTTTTATCTAAACCTCTGCTTTAAGCATTACTTTGTGTACTTTTTCTGTATATCTTTATTCATATGTGAGCTGTCCATTTTATTAATTGCGAAAGGCTTTAGTATATTCTCCTTTTTTGTTTTGTTTTTTTGGGCACTCCCTGAATGACTTAAAAAGTATGTATTCATGTCTATACAGGTTAAACTTGTTCTAGGTTTGACTGATCTATGCAGTTTTCAGGCGCCGGCCCCAATAAGAAAAATGAAAATCTTTCAGGTTACCATCACACACGGAAGCACTTGGGTGCTCAGTAGATGCGCATGCTGAGCAGCCAAATCAAGCTCCGATGCCCGCTCCATGAGGCTCCATTCATACCTGGGTGTTTTGGGATTGCGGCAGAATTGCTGCGATTCTGCCCGCGATCTCAAAATGCACTACAATCACAAAACTCAGGTCCAGGTGCCATTATTTTCAATGGCACCTAAAGCTGGTGCGATTTTGGTGTGAATAATCGCACAGCAAACGTGGCAAATCTCATCTTGTGAAACTTGTCGCCCAAAATAAATTTCTGCTTCTTTTTTGGTGACCAGCTTCATCTGATGTGATTTGCTGTGCGATAAATCGCAGCAAAACTGCACTGCATTTTAGGTGTCATTGAAAATAATGGCGCCTGCACCTGCGCTTTGATATTGTGAGCAGAAGTGCAGTAATTGTACCTTGATCTTGAAGCGCCCAGGTGTGAATTGAGCCTTAGTACCGATTCACAATGATGTGATCTAAAAGGCATAGATTCAGATGGCATCTGAAAATACGATGTGTTATATGAAGGATGTTCACATCTCTCCGGTGTGATTTTGATCCAGTTAAAAAAAAAAAAAAAGTGATGCTTTCCAAACTTTCACAGCTTAGTAGCATTCTGAGAAAACTGTTCACATAGGGTGTGATTCATAGCCAGACTTGCATAAAAGTGGCTAGAAGACAGATTTTAATCGCATCTGAACCACTGAACAGCTACCTTTTTGACAATCGCACTGAAAACTGACGTGAAAATCGCACCGCATAAATGCAGCAGGTCTAAATGTAAAAAAATAACCCTGCCCAGTGCCCAGAGCTGCATGTCCCGGACATCAGGCGATATGATTTGCACATCCCTGACGTGTGTTATTTGTTTTTATGTGTTTGGCCAGCTTTAAGGGATTCAGGGCCCGGTATACTTAAGTGTTAGGCACGGTTCATTACTGTGATGCGATATTCAGTGTGATTATGTAGTGCGACATTGTATGTGGTTAGCATACTCTATGGAGCCTAACTGCTCTGAAATTGCACCAAAGTAGCACAGGAACCTTTTCCAAAATTGCACCACGTTGATTTGAATGGGCACCATTGAAAATAATGTGGTTTTTTTTTCCCTTGCCATGTAATACTGTGTGACTCAAGTCGCATCCGAAATCGCACCAGTGTAAACCAGTACTTAATTGGGGTATAGTGTTCACTTTTTTTTTTTCTTAATAGACATGCACATGACTGTTTAAAGTGTGTGCAAACGTAGTTCTTCCTGTTCACTTTGCTAACGCTTAATATGTAAATCAAATTCTAGCTAATGTGAGGTTATTACTGTTAAGGCTAGGTTCTCCCTCAAGCAGTGCAGATTCCATCAGTTTTCAAGTGCCAATTCAGGGAGCACCTACAGTGCAATTCAGATGAGGTTCAGCTTAGATAGCAATGGCATTTTCCTCTGATGTTCAGACAGTTGCAATTTTGGATTAATGCTCTTGGTTTCTCTCCACTCCAAAGTCACACACAACCCTTGGTTTAATCCAATACTTTTTGAACAGAGGAGAGATGTGGGGTCGAACAGAGGAGAGATGTGGGGTCTAACAGATCCCAGATCACTCAGTCAAGAGTAGCTGTCACTGCCCATGCTATAACAAGGGATGTTGCTCATCCCTAGTGATAGCAATAAAGTTTAAAAAAAAAAAAAAATTTTATAGAGACTGAAAAAAATTTCAAAAATTTAAAATTTTCTAATGTGTCCTGCCCCCTGGGTTCACACTCAAAGGTGAACGCACGCATCAATCCCGCATTCGTGGCTAAATAACAATCGCGCAAAACGTGATGTATGACCAGAAATGCCTGGGTGAGAGAAATGATTCTACCACCAGACCTCCTGTTTAACTCTAAACTGGTAAGCCGTGAAGGCTTTTAAAGTGTTGCCCATGGATAATTAAATGTACGTAGTTTAATGTTGTTCCACAGGCGTGCACAATTTTAGTGTGACATGTTTGGTATCAATTTACGCTTCATATCATCTTTTTATATATTACCAAAAAAACTTGGCATTATATTGTTTGTGTGCACTAAAATTCATTAAAATGTATGTTTTCCAAAAAAATTTGCATTTTAAAAAACACTGTACAAATACCATGTGAGTTAAAAAAAAAAAAAAGTAACACTCACCATTTTATTCTCTAGGGCTGCTGCTTGAAAAGATATATAATGTTTGGGGGTTCTAGGTAATTTTCTAGCAAAAAATACTGATTTTTACATGTAAACACAAAAATGTCAGCATAGGCCTGGTCTTCAAGTGGGTAAATTTGTAGCGGTGGGGTTGGTCCTCACCTTTTTTTTTTTTTTTTTGCTTCAAAAAGCTTATAAATGGAACTTCTAGCACTAAATATAATTAGATACCTTATGCCTTATCTCCATTTTAAGCTAAAATAGGACTCTTAACTGCCGTTTTACCTTTTCTGAATGAATTACTAATGAATTTACCTAATTACTGTTCTGAGAAATTGTCATCCCTTGGGATTGAAGTCAGGACTAGGCTTTTTTAAAATGTGGAATTTCTCTTTGACTTGACCTGTCTTATTTTGAGTTTAAAGTGGAGCTCCACCCAAAGGGGAAATGCTGCTTTAAGGACTGCTCCCCCCCCTCCTCATTAAGGATTGGCATCTTTGGGGAGTGGGGGCGGAGTGGGTACCCAAATTTGACAGGTACCCGCTCCCACTGCGATTGGAAACGGAAGGTGTCCTCCCTCCCTGTAGTCTTTTTGGGACACGTGACAGGTCCCAGAAGACTACAGGACCATTCACAAAGCGCAGCGCTGCTCACGCATGCACAGTCACAGCCGGGTGCCCACACTGAAGATGCCTGCATACAGGACGGCCAGTGAAACGAGCTGCGGGGGACAGTTAAGTGGCTATTTTTTAAAAGTCAACAGCTACAGTTTTTGTAGCTGCTGACTTTTATTTTTTGATAGGTCAGGTGGAACTCCGCTTTAGGGGCACATGTACACTGCAGCTCCTAAACTGACGTTCAGGTGCTGTTGAGTGTTTTTTTTTTTTCAGCAGCCCCTGAACTTTCCTTCATGTTTTCCTATGTGTCCTTGTACACATAGTAGTTTACAGGCAGTTGAGTTTACAGTCATTTTCTTGAACGCACCAAAATTCTGTTCTGGAGTAGATTTTACCGGCGTTTCAAACGCTTGTAAATGCGTGTAAACGCAGTTAACAGTGTTTACAAGCGTTTGAGTTTAGATGTGTTTTTTGACAGGTTAACATCCAGATGCTGTCCAGAGCCTTTTTTATGCATCAAAATGCATGCAAAGCATTTTCCATGTATTCAAATGGACCTGGTACACCAGCGCAGTCAGTTCCAGGTTTCGCGTGAAGGAAAAAATGGTAGAACGTGCTGCATTATGCTCATAATGGGATCCATAGTGAATACAACCAGAAAAGACAGGTAATCTCAACACATACTGCTCTCTATTTCTCTCAAAATGTCTGAAATAGTTAATTAGTTAAAATTTTTCAATGCATTCTGGGCATTTGGGAAAGTCTCCTGAGGTTATCAATTAAAAACGCTTCTAAATGCAAATGCACATAAACACAGTATGCAAACACAGCTAAACTGATGTTTTTTAACCTACGTTTTCTAGCAGTCAGTTTCCAGCGGTCAGAAGAGTTTTCCAAACACCCCGTGTACATGAGCCCTAAATCAGGAGTAAACTCATTGGTTGGGGGTAAGCCTAAAGCTGAATATACACTAGTAGAATTTCTTTTGAAAATTTTCTAATCATTAGTAGGGTTAAATAAACTTACTTGTTTTCAACCACAGTGAGTGCTGACTCATATATATGTGGATTGGATGCGGTTCAAACCACATCCAATCCACTTGACATTGAAATAACATTGCTTCCTATGGTGCCTGTTCACATATGTTCGGTGCAGTTTGAAAAAGAGTCCTGCCCGATTTCTGAGCAGTGCGGTCCGGTTCAGGTGCGGATTACAGGCTGTTGACTTTTATAGGAAACGTTTCTAAACTGCACGTGTGAACAGGATAAAGTCCTGACCTAATCCTGTCCTGAACCTGAAGTAAACCTGACATGAACCTGTGAACAGCTGCTGTATCCATTAGCTGTGAAACCTGAGCTTCAATCCGCACCTCACATGGCCGTACATGTGTGAATCAGCTCTGACAGGACAACTCAAAGGAGCAGGATGGAAAAACGTTCTTAAACAGTGTATGTGATTTGCCCTTTGGAAAATGACATTCATTCCAAAATAAAATTTTAAAAGCAAACAAAATTTTGAACATTAACCAAACCGTCGAATGTACTGAGATGTTTTGTGTAACTTTTTGTACAAGTTTTTGTTTGAAAATCTTAGTGTAAAGGCAACTTTAGCCATAACCTGCCAATATGCACACTGGACTAGCAGATTATGGCACCTGCCTTATCTCCTATGCTGTCCTCCAGCGATGACGGGTCGAAGATCCTGTCACAGCTGCATCCCCTGCTGATTCTTCCTGGTCCCCTGGTGATCCTTTTCAGCTAGTCATGATGTAACTTCTGTGCATGTGTGCAGGCGTTACATTGTTTTCAGCATCTAGCTCTATTCTTAGCAGACTGAAAACTGAGCTGGACTGTACAGGTACATGTGCTGTGCAGTGTACACTGAAAACAGTCACCAGGAGGAGGAAAGGATTTTTTTTTTTTTTTTTTTTGAGACTTTACAGCAATTCTTTTCTTTTTAAATAACAAACATGCTATACTTGCCTACTGTGTGCAGTGGTTTTCGCACAGAGCAGCCCGGATCCTCTTCTTCTCAGGTCCCCCGCTGGCTCTCCTGGCCCTTCCCTCCTGTTGAGTGCCCCATAGCAAGCAGCTTCCTATGGGGGCACCCGCTGCTCCGTGTGTCCATTAACACACAGAGCCACGGCTTGCCCCCCCTCTCCTAATTGGCTGACTGGCTGTGATTGACAGCAGCGGGAACCAATGCCAATTGCTGTCTCAGCCAATGAGGAGGCAGAGACCCGGGACAGCGGAGGCTGTAGTGCACATTGCTGGATCGTGATGAGGCTCAGGTGTGTATTGAGGGGGCTGGAAGTGCTGCTGCACACAGGTTTTTTTACCTTTATGCATGGAATGCATGAAGGTAAAAAACCTTGAGCCTTTACAAACAATTTAAATGTATCTTCTGCCAAAAACCTCTACTTCCTGCTGATCTTTTTTTAGCATGTATAATTCTGATGTACATTCACAGGTCCCCTGACATTTTGCTGTGGAATTATCCAAAACAGAATTTATTGACCTCTCATTATTTGCAAACTGTCCATGCATAAAATCAACCCATGCAAGTATACTCTCCCCATCATGCTTCACATTTGAGATAAGGTTTTGTTGTTATCCAGCAAGTTGTTTTAATCAAACACAATTTTGTGATTTCTGTAAATATTCTAATTGACTGGTTGTAATGGGTTATAACACCTTGCATGAAGATGTTTGAGTTGGGTGCATTGCTAACAAAAAATTGTCAAGTTTATTGCAAGCTGTGTATATTATATTCAAGGAAAATGAAGTTTTTTGGTATAATCTTTCTTTGTATATCTTTCGCATTCTTCTTTTTTTTTTTTTTTTTTCACTGCTTTTGTAATGTTTTTCCTTTAAACTACGGCAGGTCTTTAATGCATACCATGTTTCAAAAGACGTCAGTGCTAAATAAATAGAAATGCCTTTTCGATTTTCAGAAGTATGTGCCTTGTGTACAGTACTTGTTTAACAGCAATAGGTTTCCCAGAATTGACTCATAACATTTCTCTGCCTTTAGAAAGTGAAAGTGATAGCAACTCTTCTTCTGTTCTGTTTACAGACTGATCATGGCTTCCAGCACTGAACAGGAGACGCGTCTGTGTGGAAACTGGTAAGCACTTTTATTGTTTTGTTTACAGCACATTGTTACTGGTGGTGACCAGGCTTGAGAGATCTATAGTTGTGGAGTAGCTGGTCTCTGTTTACAGGAATGATAGAAACTAGTATAAAAGTGGTAGCCACATGAGCATGTATCATTTATTGTCCTCCACCTCCCTGGCTGATGGCTTCTGAAATAATAATGCTATAGACCGTTGTCAAAGGTAGCTTTTACAAATAAACATGTTATATCAAACTTTTCCTTTTTGCAAATACAGGACAAAGTAAAGGTTAACTCTAGATTCCTGTCCTCCCTAGCAGCATTTGTGCAACTACCAAAACTGGAGAAAGAAAGCCCTGTGTAAGCTCCAAATGGACTTTTTAGAGCTTACACAGCACTCATGGACTCCTTCCCAAGCCCAATATGTCAACACTGACTATTCTGAGGCACCAGTGCAAAAAATGCAGCGTAATAATATAAAATAAATATTAAATATGCATTAATCTTGCTCTGTGACAAAGAAATACCATATAAGTGCATATTCTGTGCTCAAAATGTATTGCTTTAAATACAACACAATAACGCACGCTTCCTCTTATTCCTCATAACACCATGCGTTATCTGAATTCTATCCACTGTGCGTTTTATCTAATAATAGTGTCCCAATACAAATCTTGGTGAACCGTCCCTTTAAGACTCAGTGCTCCAAGTGCTAATGTGCAATTTCTTCTCTGTATATATTCATCCAGTGATATCGTGTGACCCCCCCCCCCCCCAGTGTTAGATCCACCCCCGACACACTTATGTGCTCACCTTGTGGTTTGACCCGAACCGTCAGGTCAAACCTCGCCTTTCCCTTTAACCCGGGCGGATATACTGATGTATCAAACTCCAACTCCTCCTGCAGCTCCAAACTCCAAAACGCACCACTTGGATGTTGACCCGAACCGCCGAGTCAAAAGCGCGCCATTCCCTTTAACCCAGGCAGGTTTGCTGGTATATATATCCAACTCCTCCTGCTCCTCCAAACTCCAAAACGCACCACAGAAAATGGAAAAAAATACTCCAGATGGTGAAGTAAATCAAATCATTGTAAACTTTATTAAAACTCTTAAAATCTCCCACTCACATTTATTTGTGTGCTTCTGGGACACTACAGGATCAATATCTCTTTGTATAGTAATTTTGTGAATGAAACTGCATTGGATCCCCTATCCAAGATGGCGGTACGTACACTTTCGGTTATGTCTTGACATCATCTACGTCATGTGACTTCATCAGGAGCATATAAACCACATTAGTAAGAAAAGTAGAGCTAAGAGGAGCCCTGCGGTCAGGGTGTTCTTTGCGAGAGACGTAGGGTTGACCTAAGTATGAGTGGATGGGGAGAAACATTTTTTTACCTACCATTATGTTTGTGTGAAAATTAGTGTTTTAACATTACATTGTTACTGTTTAATGACAACTTTTATTAATTACTATGGTTTGTCTTCTCTCTAGTAAACACGACATCCCTGTAATCAATTTCACTATCCATGAGATTCACTGTCAACGCAATATCCGCATATGCAAGATATGCAAAGAGCCAGTTCCTAGCAGCGACATGGAGGAGCACATAGCCATGGAACATGTCCCGGTAATGACCAAATAGTTGCATCCTCTTAAAAGTAGAATGCCAGCCCACATTCTTCTAGTTCTGATTATTGAGGCAGCATTTTTTTCCTCTACTAGGTTGTAAATGCAGTCTGTGGCTTCACAGGGGAAACCTACTTTCCTGTTTGTCATGGTTAACACTGTCACTTGAACAGAAAGTGAGGGCAAATCTAAAATGTTATGGTTTGCTCAGGCTTATAATGCTAGTGTGCAAAAGGGAGGAGATCTTGTTGTCTTGACAGTTGTTGGTAGGCTTTTTTTTTCAAGGATCTTCTCACTTTCTATTACGTGCAAAAAATTGAAGAGAATAGAGAGACCACAATAAACTAACTTCTAACCATTTCACTTTCTGTCTAAATCTAAAATAAAAAGTTTTGACTTCAGTTAGTCTTGTATACTCTTTTTTTTTTTTTTTTTTTTATTTGCCTAATAGGCAGTATTTAATTATAGAATAATTTTTTGTTTTTTTTGTTTTGATGACCATGTGTGTGCTACACCTGACTTGCACACATATAATGATTAAGAAAGTGGTGGAAGTAATGCAAAGGTATAACAAGCCAATTATTTGATTCATTATTAAACATTTCAGTCATTAGAAGTCAAATCTTATTGTTGGCAATCAAGATTCAGTAGTAAAGCTATGGTGCACTTAATCCATGGTGTGTATCACCTGCTCTTTAAAAGAGATTACAGCAATTGGTTATATTGAACCTGTACTTTGCCTGTTCAATGTAAAGTGAAAGGCTACCCTCTACCACGCATACTTGCCTTCTGTTGCTTCTCCATTGGCTCACTAGAGTCCTGAGCCCTAGGCTCCATCCAAGTTAAATTGATGGTAAAGTCTATTTTTTTTAAATGACAAACATATTATATTTAGTTGTTCTGTACAATATTGCGCAGAGTGACCCCAATCTCCTCTTCTGGGTTCCCCGCTGGTGCTTCTGGCTCCTCCTCTTCTCTGTGTGCTACTATAAGAAGCCACTTCCTATAGTGGCACACCTGTGGGCTGTCAAGCATGGCTCGGCCCTTTATTATAAGTAAAACTGGCCCAAAATGATAAAAAGTATTTAAAAAAAAATATAGCTGTATATTTCTTGCTATTACCATAACCTACATCACAAGAACAACACTAAGTAAATGTACCCAGCTCCTGACAATAGCAGCAATATCACATACACTATATTGTCAAAAGTATTGAGGCAACCCTCCAAATCTTTGGATCCAGGTGTTCCAATCGCCTTCATGGCCACAGGTGTATAAAATCAAGTACCTAGGCATGCAGACTGCTTCTACAAACATTTGTGAAAGAATGGGTCACTCTCAGGAGCTCAGTGAATTCGAGTGTGGTACCGTGATAGGTTGCCACCTGTGCAATGAGTCCATCCATGAAATTTCCTTGCTACTAAATATTTCACGGTCAACTGTTAGTGGTATTATAACAAAGTGGAAGCAACTGGGAACAGCAACTCAGCCACCAAGTGGTAGGCCACATAAAATGACAGAACGGGGTCAGCACATGCTGAAGCAAACAGAAGTCGCCAACTGTCTGCCTTGTCAGTAGCTAAAGACCTCCAAACTACGTGTGACCTTCAGATTAGCACAACAGTGCGTAGAGAGCTTCATGGAATGGGTTTCCATGGCCGAGCAGCTGCATCCAAGCCTTACATCACCAAGTGCAATGAAGAGCATTGATGCAGCGGTGTAAAGCATGCCGCCACTGGACTCTAGAGCAGTGGAGACGTGTTCTCTGGAGTGATAAATCAAGCTTCTCTGTCTGACAATCCGATGGATGTGTCTGAGTTTTGCAGTTGCCAGGAGAACGGTACTTGCTTGACTGCATTTTGCTAAATGTAATGTTTGGTGGAGGGGGATTATGGTGTGGGGTTGTTTTTCAGGGGTTTGGCTTGGCCCCTTAGTTTCAGTGAGGGGGACTCTTAAGGTGTCGGCATACTAAGACACTTTGGACAATTTCATGCTCCCAACTTTGTGGGAACAGTTTGGGGATGGCCCCTTCCTGTTCCAGCATGACTGTGCACCAGTGCACAAAGCAAGGACCATAAACACATGGATAAGCGAGTTTGGGGTGTTGGAACTTGACTGGTCTGCACAGAGTCCTGACCTTAACCCGACAGTACACCTTTGGGATGAATTAGAGCAGAGACTGTGAGCCAGGCCTTCTCATCCAACATCAGTGCCTGACCTCACAAATGCGCTTCTGGAAGAATGGTCAAACATTCCCATAGACACACTCCTAAACCTTGTGGACAGCCTTCCCAGAAGAGTTGAAGCTGTTTTAGCTGCAAAGGGTGGGCCAACTCAATATCGAACCCTATGGACTAAGACTGGGATGCCATTAAAGTTCATGTGCATGTAAAAGCAGGCGGCCCAGTACTTTTGGCAATATAGTGTATGAGTACACTCGTTGGGAAGAGGTTAAAGAAAAAATATTTGGCGGTCTATCTTTGTAGTGTAAATTTTATCATTATTGTACATAAAACAAAACATAAAAATGAGTCTCATCGTTATTATTTGGGATTTTTGCAGGTGACTTGTAAATGTAAAATGACCATGGAGAAAAATTTGTTGGAGGAGCATGAGGTCAGTACTACTTTTATACAGTAATTTGTGTATTTCCCTCCTCACATAGCATAATGTAATTTTTTTTTTTTGTTTTTTTTTTTGTTTAAAAAAAAGTGAAGCACTGCTGTGAAGAAACTGTCAGCAGTGCTGCAAAGAGCTGTGAGGTAATGGGGCAGTGCCGCAGAAATACTGTGAGGCATAGTAATGCAATGTTGTATGAATGGTGTGAGGTAATGTGGGGGCAGTGCCGCACAAGTGGTGTGAGGTAATGTGGGGGCAGTGCCGCACAAGTGGTGTGAGGCATGGTGGGGCAATGTTGTATGAATGGTGTGAGGTAATGTGGGGCATTCCACACAAATGGTGTGGGCTAATGTTAGGGCAGTGCCGCACAAATGGTGTGGGCTAATGTAGGGGCAGTGACGCACAAATGGTGTGGGCTAATGTAGGGGCAGTGACGCACAAATGGTGTGGGCTAATGTTAGGGCAGTGCCGCACAAATGGTGTGGGCTAATGTAAGGGCAGTGCCGCACAAATGGTGTGGGCTAATGTAGGGGCAGTGCCGCACAAATGGTGTGGGCTAATGTAGGGGCAGTGCCGCACAAATGGTGTGGGCTAATGTGGGGGCAGTGCCGCACAAATGGTGTGGGCTAATGTGGGGGCAGTGCCGCACAAATGGTGTGGGCTAATGTGGGGGCAGTGCCGCACAAATGGTGTGGGCTAATGTTGGGGCAGTGCCGCACAAATGGTGTGGGCTAATGTTGGGGCAGTGCCGTACAAATGGTGCGGGCTAATGTTGGGGCAGTGCCGCACAAATGGTGCGGGCTAATGTAGGGGCAGTGACGCACAAATGGTGCGGGCTAATGTAGGGGCAGTGACGCACAAATGGTGCGGGCTAATGTAGGGGCAGTGACGCACAAATGGTGCGCGCTAATGTAGGGGCAGTGACGCACAAATGGTGTGGGGTCATTGGAGAAGAGCTGCACACACACTGTACTGTTAAACACCCAGAGTATGAAGTGCACATGCTGAAAAGTCAGATACACAATATGGGCGTTAGCTAAAGGTTTAAAGTTAATCTGTAGACAGACTATAGATAAACTTTCCCTTTCTTTCTGGGAGCAATGTTTTGCCAGATAAAGGGTGAGGGAAAATCTGCAACGGAAACCGACAACAACAAAAAGCTGACAGGAGTTGTGACATTCCCCTAGCTATAAGGGGTTTTTGTTTCACTCTGTGTTTTTGTTGAAGAGTTTCTTTATATCTATCGAGGGAACATGTCCCACTTGGCCTCCTGATGATTTACCCCCATTCCAGGCCATTTTTTGCGATACGGTGCTGCGTTACATTAACTGACAGTTGTACGGTCATGCAATGCTGCACCCAAATTAAATTTACGTCTTTATTTTCCCCACAAATGGAGCTTTCTTTTGGTGGTATTTGATCGCCTCTGCATTGTTTATTTTTTGTGCTATAAAGAAGAAAAGATCGACCATTTTTGGGGAAAAAAACTATATTTTTTACTTTTTGCTATTAAACATGTTCAGTAAAACAAAATTTAAAACAAATTTCATCAAATTTAAGCCAAAATGTATTCTGTTACATGTCTTTGCTAAAAAAAAAAAAAATCCCAATGCGTGCAAATTAATTTACGTGCAAGTTATAGCATCTACAAATGGCTGTATGTATACTGGAGTTTTGTGTGTGTATTGTGAGGGATTAGCTCAGTAGCGGGTTGTGCTTGACCCCCTGGATGGGTCAGAACACCATGAAAGAGGCTCAGCACGACAGAAGGTACTTGGTGAATAAGGTTGTGCTTTTTTTACAAAGTCTGGTGAACACACGGAGCATAAATATAAAAACAGAAAATAAAGCCTGGCCACACTGGGCTACTAACTACAAACACAGGTTTCTTATCTAGCTGTCTGAATACAGCCTACCACTGCGCAGACACAGGGTGTTCACACAGTCCAAGATCACACAGATTATTTCTAACCACAGGATGGTTTGGTTGCTCCCCAGTCTGCCCTGCACAGCCAACTGGTTCCAGGTTGGAGCATTCTCTCTATGCAGCCTGGGAGTTTTATAGAGCCCAGAACTCACTACACCTGAGCTCATTAACTCATCAGTGAGCCACACAGGCTCACTACACAGCACAACAGGAGAAACAGTCTGTATAGAGCAGGAACCTGGGGCAAATATATCTCCCATCCTGAACACATCCCCTATTTCTTCCTGACCTCCTGTCACAGTATATTTATTGTTGCGCGCACACACGCTCTCATTGTGAGCTCCTGTACAATCTAATAAGAGGGGATGGAGATTTTCCTGCTAAACATGTATGGGGACTGGGGGTAATGATAGAAAGCTTCTGTGCAACCAGGTCCGCATCGTTTTTTCCTTCTTAGGGGAGCAGGAGATATATTAAAGGCTAGGTTCGCTTTATAGAGAAAAGCACATATTTATACAGGGAAAAAAAGCATTTATTTATTTTACAGAAGCTTGCAAGGCATTGCACCTGCTATCAGTGCATTGCATGTACAACATCAGGATCCTGCAGACATTTCTTCAGCTTTCTGCCTGTACCTCTATTTGGGCTGTCAGCCGGAGAAAGATTCAGTGGACTATTAGTGCGCTCATTACCGCACACGTAGCCAATTGAGAGCTAAAAGTCCTCCTGCCGTGGTGACAGAGCGGACTTGTAGTTCACTCATTCACAGATCCCTGTGAATCAATGATGAGGCTGGGTGTGCAGATCCCCGCACAGATGTGACGATTTTAAATGTGACCGTGGTTGTGGGGGAGAGGAACCCTCACATGCTGTCACAGTGTTTACAGTGGGGATCGAAAGTTTGGGCACCCCAGCTAAAAATGTGTATTAATGTGCATAAAGAAGCCAAGGAAAGATGGAAAAATCTCCAAAAGGCATCAAATTACAGATTAGACAATCTTATAATATGTCAACAAAAGTTAGATTTTATTTCCATCGTTTACACTTTCAAAATAACAGAAAACAAAAAAATGGCGTCTGCAAAAGTTTGGGCACCCTGCAGAATTTATAGCATGCACTGCCCCCTTTGCCAAGCTGAGACCTGCCAGTGTCATGGATTGTTCTCAATCATCGTCTGGGAAGACCAGGTGATGTCAATCTCAAAGGTTTTAAATGCCCAGACTCATTTGACCTTGCCCCAACAATCAGCACCATGGGTTCTTCTAAGCAGTTGTCTAGAAAACTGAAACTGAAAATAGTTGACGCTCACAAAGCTGGAGAAGGCTATAAGAAGATAGCAAAGCGTTTTCAGATGTCAATATCCTCTGTTCGGAATGTAATTAAGAAATGGCAGTCATCAGGAACAGTGGAAGTTAAAGCAAGATCTGGAAGACCAAGAAAAATATCAGACAGAACAGCTCGCAGGATTGTGAGAAAAACCATTCAAAACCCACGTTTGACTGCACGATCCCTCCAAAAGATCTGGCAGACACTGGAGTTGTGGTACACTATTCCACTACAAAGAGATACTTCTACAAATATGATCTTCATGGAAGAGTCATCAGAAGAAAACCTCTTCTACGTCCTCACCACAAAAATCATCGTTTGAACTTTGCAAATGAACATATAGACAAGCCTGATGCATTTTGGAAACAAGTTCTGTGGACCGATGGGGTTAAAATTGAACTTTTTGGCCGGAATGAGCAAAGGTACGTTTGGAGAAGAAGGGGCACAGAATTTAATGAAAAGAACCTCTGTGCAACTGTTAAGCATGGGGTTGGATCAATCATGCTTTGGGGTTGTGTTGCAGCCAGTGGCACAGGGAACATCTCACAAGCAGAAGGAAAAATGGATTCAATAAAATTTCAGCAAATTTTGGATGGTAACTTGATGCCATCTGTGAAAAAGCTGAAGTTAAAGAGAGGATGGCTTCTACAAATGGATAATGATCCTAAACACACCTCGAAATCCACGGGGGATTACATCAAGAGGCGTAAACTGAAGGTTTTGCCATGGCCTTCACAATCTCCTGACCTCAACATAATTGAATATCTATGGATAGACCTTAAAAGAGCAGTGCGTGACAGACAGCCCAGAAATCTCAAAGAACTGGAAGACTTTTGTAAGTAAGAATGGGCAAAGATACCTCAAACAAGAATTGAAAGACTCTTGGCTGGCTACAAAAAGCGTTTACAAGCTGTGATACTTGCCAAAGGGGGCAGTACAAGATATTAACTCTGCAGGGTGCCCAAACTTTTGCAGGCGCCATTTTTTTGTTTTCTGTTATTTTGAAAGTGTAAATGATGGAAATAAAATCTAACTTTTGTTGACATATTATAAAAATGTCTAATCTGTAATTTGATGCCTTTTGGAGATTTTTCCATCTTTCCTTGGCTTCTTTATGCACAATAATACAAATTTTTAGCTGGGGTGCCCAAACTTTTGATCCCCACTGTACATGTTAAACCCCAAATATGGGTGTTACATATAACTTGGTGCAGAATGTTAACTTCGCTTTTAAACCAAATGAGACAAGTTGCCATGTGCAGCCCACAGTCTATCATTTGCATTTTTATCCTCTTTTGCGGTAAAATGGTTATAAAAAATTAATTATTATTAGTAATATTTTGTGTTTGATTAATGTTGGTGATGGAGGTTATATTTTATAGTTTTATTTTTTTTTTAAGAAACAAAATGGCACAATTGGATACCTGCAAAATACTATCTCAGTAGATAAAATTGTTACTGATATGCTATACTGCATTGTGGTGTAAAACAAATAAGTGGAATTGATATAAGCTATCTGTTTTAGCTTTGGTTTCTTGGCTTATCAGTTAGTAAATGTTGCAATTTATAGCCAGTGGAAAGTCCCAGAAATTCAGCAGTGAAACAGAAAGTGCCAAACTAAAAGTAAAAACAGGAAGTCTAATGCGCTAGACAGGGGAAAATCCTATGAATCCAATCTCTGAGTGTGCGTTTGGCAACACATCTGTATCTACTCGGCTGTAAAATTGGGAGCAGCGGCTGTGTCCCAGATGACATGAATGGAACTGCTTACACATGAATGCACAGGACACCTGAATATCCCATGCAGGCAAAACAGGGCCCTCACACGGGTGTATGCCTAAAGTGTTGCTAAACCCACAACAGTAAAATCAGTCTGTATATGCAGTAAAGCATGCTTGTTATACTCACTGTGGAACCTAAGGAGTTAATCCGCATTGTGTAAAAAGGATGTTTGATCCTGTCTTCTCTGATCCTCCCCTTCTTCTACTGCTCCCAATCCATCTTCTGATAGTACAGAGTTTTTGGAGGCACTCTTCACATGCTCAGTTTGGTACATAATGGTAGAGAGGTTTTGTTTGTTTTGTTTTCTGGGGGGGGGGGTGGTATGTGATCTACACAGTCCAAACCGTGGGTCAGGGGTCATGCAGCCTCATAGGACAGTCAGAGAAGAATGAAAACTCCTCTTACAAGCTTTAACCAGTGTTCGGCAGGACACTGATAGGAGTCCCAAGACTGCTATATACTGCTGATGAGAAAAGGTATCTAGCAGTTTATATTTACTTAAATAATTGCATTTCCATGTTCTATGTACTGTGGAAGACCGGATATAGTGAATGCAGGGTCCTGGGTTTAGTAACACCTTAAGTGCACCCATGTGAATGAAGTCCTAAAGTGTGTGTAAACTCGTAATCTACTTTTAATATGGTTCATTTGTTGTTGGTGTTGCAAAGTCTAGTTACCTGCCAGAAACAATGAAACTGGCCGTTCACTAATAGAACTTTGTTATTTTTTTTTATTTTGTTTCATTTCCCTATCATTAATGGTTTTAATTTTAATGTTTGTTTACAACCACAGAGAAAATTCAAAGAGCAGGATGGAAACATTTTTTAACAGCAAACATGGTGTTCTTTCAGGAAAGTCCATCATTCCAAACTCAAATGTTAAAAGCAAACAACATTTTTAGGAACTTTGGAACCACGTTTGTCAAGACATTGAGTGTACTGAGAATTTTTGTCCGATTGTTCATATGAATATCTACTAGTGTATGACCAGCTTTACTGTGTCTGGCTGACAATGCAAAGCTGTTACTTTGCAGTTGGCATCAGTGTTGTCAGACTGGCAGGCTGACAACACTTCTGCTAATTATCAGGCAGTGGCTTAGCCTTGTCAGCCTATATCAGGAAGTGCTGTTACTGGCATGATTTCAAGACCAGTAACTCCGCAATAGATTCACAAAACATTGTTTGCTCATAAAACTGCATACAGTGAGGCATGATAACTGACATACTGAAAAATTAGATTTTGGACTTGCATACACTTTAACCTCAAGGTAATGTCACACTGAAGGCCTCTCCTTCACCACCATAGAAATCGAAGTCCTTGTTTTTTCCACAATAACATTTGGCTGGATCCACAATTATGCATTCTGGTAAGGTGTACTGCAGTGCCATTTATTCTTAATGGCTTCCCTGCTCGCCTACAGTGCAGCATATCACTGCATAGTAGCACACTACCATATGCTGCATTATAAAATTAGTGCATGCACCTTTTAGTGTGTTAGGAAGGCAATTCAAATGAATGAGCTGCCTTAACAAAATGCACGTGAATTCATTGTTACATTACAAAAAATATGTGCCCTTTTTTTTGTCACCTTAGGTAGACCACTTGCCAACCGCAGATAGATGAATGACGGCTTCACTGCGGCCGGCCAGTTGTGGGTGGCGTCCTATGATGTCCTCCCAGAACGTGCTCTCCTGCGTGCCCCAGCGGTCTCCGTGATCGCTGTGTCCTATGGATACAGCTGATCACGTGGTATGGTAAAAGGCCAATCACAGCGGCCTTTTACCACGTGTTCAGCCGTGTCCAATGACACACTGATCACTGGGAAATGCAATTACCGGTTATCGACTGCAATTTCCTCACGCTGTGAGGGCGTGAGGAAAGTACTGCAGAGAACCGGCAGTTTTCAGAGGAGGGGTCGGCACCAATCATCAGGGCACTGATGACCAGTGCACTGATGATCGGTGCCCAGCAGTGCCACCCACCTGTGCCCAGCAGTGCCGCCAGGCAGTGCCAGCTCATTAGTGCCGCCTATCAGTACAGCCTCATCAACACACATCAGTGAAGGAGAAAAATTACTCAATTGCAAAATTTTATAATAGAAACAAAGAAAAACCTTTTTTTAATTTTTTGCTTTTTTTTGTTTCCAGCACAAAAAATAGAACGCCCAGCGGCGAGTAAATGCCACCAAAAGAAAGCTCTATTTGTGTGAAAAAAAATTATAAAAATTTCTTATGGGTACAGCATTGCATAACCGCGCAATTGTCTTTCAAAGTGCGACAGCACTGAAAGCTGAAAATTGACCTGGGCAGGAAGGGGGTATAAATACCCTTTAGGCAAGTGGTTAAACGAACCGGCTGCTTTATTACACAGTGATGGCATGAATCCAACCTTTCAAATTTCTAAAAAGATATTGCTTATTAAATATTTGTCTTCCAGTCTTTGAAAATGTCATGCCTATGATGGAGACCTTATGAGTATTATATACTGTATCTGCTTACCTTTCTGTTCGTATTTGGTTTCTATAAATAGTCCAGATTCTGAGGATTTAGATAAAGTAGAGCCTCCATGTACCGTATTTTTCGCCGTATAAGACACACTTTTTCTTCCCCAAAACTGGGGGGGAAATGTCAGTGCGTCTTATGGAGCGAATATGGAGCGGCCGGTCCGGTATTTCCACCGCGGCCGTGTCAGAATACCGGGCCGGCCGCTCAGCTCTGCAGCGGGACCTTACCTGTTCCTCTATCCAGCGGCGTGCTGTCTTCCCGGCTTCTGTAGTGTGGGCACTGGGCATGACAGCCGGGTGCCAAGTGCGCATGCGCAAGAAGCGGTGCTTTTTGTGAATGGTAAGGCGGTACCTGGGACACATGACAGATCCCAGAAGCCGCCGGACCAATCACAAAGCGCAAGTGCTTCTCGCTCATGCGCACTGGGCACCCGGCTGTCATGCCGAGCGCCATTACAGAAACCGGGAAGACAGCGCGCGGCTGGATTGAGGAACAGGTAAGATCAAACAAAAACTCTGCGGAAGTAAGAGCGGGTACCTGTCAAATTCAGGTACCCGCTCCCCACCTCCCCAAAGGTCAGCAGTCATCTGTACTGTCCGCAGTCTCTGGTCATCCCTGTGCTGCCCGCAGTCTCTGGTCATCCCTGTGCTGCCCGCAGTCTCTGGTCATCCCTGTGCTGTCCGCAGTCTCTGGTCATCCCTGTGCTGTCCGCAGTCTCTGGTCATCCCTGTGCTGTCCGCAGTCTCTGGTCATCCCTGTGCTGTCCGCAGTCTCTGGTCATCCCTGTGCTGTCCGCAGTCTCTGGTCATCCCTGTGCTGTCCGCAGTCTCTGGTCATCCCTGTGCTGTCCGCAGTCTCTGGTCATCCCTGTGCTGTCCGCAGTCTCTGGTCATCCCTGTGCTGTCCGCAGTCTCTGGTCATCCCTGTGCTGTCCGCAGTCTCTGGTCATCTCCTGTACTGTGTCTGCAGTCCATTAGTTCAGAATTTTTTTTTTCCTGTTTTCTGCCTCTAAAACCTAGGTGCGTCTTATGGTCAGGTGCGTCTTATACGGCGAAAAATACGGTAAGCTGTTCTGGTTGGTACCTTGAAGAAGTTGCCCTGATTTAGCTAGAAATTGGAAACCTGGAATCATAATTGATTTGATCCGGTGTAATGGCACTCTTAATATTGACGATATAAACTTAAACTTCCTAGAGTAGATAACATGTTAGCAGGAGTTTGGTTAAAGGGCTCCCTAAGTAGGTGATGTATCTAAACTAGAACAAAGAAAATTGGTCCATAAATAGAGTTGTTGCACATTAGTTAGTTATTTTATCAGTGAATGAAAAAAGGCATTTGCTTCAGTTTTGATAAATCAGCCCAGCTTTCAAAGGGAATACAATTTAAACCATTAAGATGACAGAAAAACAGTATGATTATAGTTAGAGCTATGTTTATTCAGTGTCTTAAAAAGGAATCCTTACCCTAGAGGAGCCAATCAGATTTAATTTTCTGTTATTCCATTGTCATTTTCCACTTACATCCTATCTGGTTTTTATTGATTATGAGGCAAAAGAGATGGCAGTTCTTAAAAATTATTTGATAAATGAGGTAAATTTTATTAAAACTATTCTGTGATTTTACTCTGTGATTTCTCTTTGCAGCGCTCTTCTTGTCCCCTCCGCCTGGTACAATGCCAGTATTGTGAGCTAGAACTGGCTTGTAATAAGCTTGGAGAGCATGAAGAGTATTGTGGAGCTCGGACAGAGCGATGTGAGAAATGTGGATCTAGTGTCATGACCAAAGACTTAAAGGACCATCCTGCTGTGTGCGGCAAAGCAACAGAACCAAAAAAGCCAGCCAGAGCACAGAGCTATAAAGATTCTGACTATGAAGGCGCATGGTTTGACAGCGTACAATCTAGGAACACATTCACAAATGATATGTTTTCTCAAATTCCTAAACATGTGCCCAAAAGATTTTATGGGAATTCTGTTTTAACACGATCCTTTAAGACATCAAATGAGGAAGCAGAGCGAAACAAGAGGAGAGAACAGAACAGAGGTGAATTTCTTTTACCCATTGGCTTCTCATTAAATATAAGTTATGTGAACCTTCAATTTTGATTTTGATTGTGTGCATATCTATTGCCTCAGCTCTGTCATTCTTCATTATAGTGCTCATGGCAAACGAGCAGGGAAATGAAAGCATGGTTCTGTTGATGGCAGTCTTAATTGGATAATTACTTATGTTCTGTTGTCCATAAATGTTTTCCACGGCTCCTGGGGTTTGCAGAGTGCAGGCACTAACACAGGAAGAATTGACCAAGTAGCAGAGTGTTGGAACGTCTTCTAGGGATCGCTCTCCCACCAAAACGAAGTCTTCCCACTGTACCGATCAGCTCCTCAGACTCTCTCCTTACAGTTCTTGCTGCTCTCCACATGGACATTTGTCTGTGTATCTCCCAGAGCCTGTCCACTTCCTCCGTGAGGAAGATAACAGGCTCAGAGAGACATGCTGACAGTTGAGACAGCAAAAGGGGCTGTATGTGGCCTTGGGGCCGCAATTTGCTCAAGTCTGCTCTAGAAGGATCCTGATAGCTTTTAAATACACATTCTAGCCACTCATCAGAGCTGAGGTCTCCACATAACTAACTCCATGGTAGTTCAGATATCCTGTGGTGTGTTTTTGGGGTATTTGTTGTGTAATATTTTTATTGAGATTTTGAAGGCGGTAACCTGGCATCGGGTTCGCCCACGCATTGGGACAAGGTCAATTGCATGGAAAATCAAACAAACATTAAAACATAGATAATTCAACAGACAGCCCAGGAGCTGTGTGACCCATCAGATAACTTTCAAATTACAACTACAAAACATCTCAGGGGTATACAGTCAGGTCCATAAATATTGGGACATCGACACAATTCTAACATTTTTGGCTCTATACACCACCACAATGTATTTGAAATGAAATGAACAAGATGTGCTTTAACTGCAGACTGTCAGCTTTAATTTGAGGGTATTTACATCCAAATCAGGTGAACGGTGTAGGAATTACAACAGTTTGCATATGTGCCTCCCATTTGGTAAGGGACCAAAAGTAATGGGACAATTGGCTTCTCAGCTGTTCCATGGCCAGGTGTGTGTTATTCCCTCATTATCCCAATTACAATGAGCAGATAAAAGGTCCAGAGTTCATTTCAAGTGTGCTATTTGCATTTGGAGTCTGTTGCTGTCAACTCTCAAGATGAGATCCATAGAGCTGTCACTATCAGTGAAGCAAGCCATCATTAGGCTGAAAAAACAAAACAAACCCATCAGAGAGATAGCAAAAACATTAGGCGTGGCCAAAACAACTGTTTGGAACATTCTTAAAAAGAAGGAACGCACCGGTGAGCTCAGCAACACCAAAAGAAGACCCGTAAGACCACGGAAAACAACTGTGGTGGATGACCGAAGAATTCTTTCCCTGGTGAAGAAAACACCCTTCACAACAGTTGGCCAGATCAAGAACACTCTCCAGGAGGTAGGTGTATGTGTGTCAAAGTCAACAATCAAGAGAAGACTTCATCAGAGTGAATACAGAGGGTTCACCACAAGATGTAAACCATTGGTGAGCCTCAAAAACAGGAAGGCCAGATTAGAGTTTGCCAAACGACATCTAAAAAAGCCTTCACAGTTCTGGAATAACATCCTATGGACAGATGAGACCCAGATCAACTTGTACCAGAGTGATGGGAAGAGAAGAGTATGGAGAAGGAAAGGAACTGCTCATGATCCTAAGCATACCACCTCATCAGTGAAGCATGGTGGTGGTAGTGTCATGGCGTGGGCATGTATGGCTGCCAATGGAACTGGTTCTCTTGTATTTATTGATGATGTGACTGCTGACAAAAGCAGCAGGATGAATTCTGAAGTGTTTCGGCAATATTATCTGCTCATATTCAGCCAAATGCTTCAGAACTCATTGGACGCCGCTTCACAGTGCAGATGGACAATGACCCAAAGCATACTGCAAAAGCAGCCAAAGAGATTTTTAAGGGAAAGAAGTGGAATGTTATGCAATGTCCAAGTCAATCACCTGACCTGAATCCGATTTGAGCATGCATTTCACTTGCTGAAGACAAAACTGAAGGGAAAATTCCCCAAGAACAAGCAGGAACTGAAGACAGTTGCAGTAGAGGCCTGGCAGAGCATCACCAGGGATGAAACCCAGCGTCTGGTGATGTCTATGCATTCCAGACTTCAGGCTGTAATTGACTGCAAAGGATTTGCAACCAAGTATTAAAAAGTGAAAGTTTGTTTTATGATTATTATTCTGTCCCATTACTTTTGGTCCCTTAACAAGTGGGAGACACATATGCAAACTGTTGTAATTCCTATACCGTTCACCTGATTAAAGCACGTCTTGTTCGTTTCATTTCAAATCCATTGTGGTGGTGTATAGAGCCAAAAATGTTAGAATTGCGTCGATGTCCCAATATTTATGGACCTGACTGTATGTGTACCAGGAGAAGACATGGAAAAAGTACAGAGAGTCAGGAGAAAATAGAAGTAGGAAATATACAAGGGGGGAGGTAGAAAAGTGAGTCCCCACAGACTTGGAGACAGGTCAGATGACATGCTACAGGTGGACAAAACTGGCCAGATGTAAAGATGGTAAAGCATGATGATCCATGGTTCCCATGTTTTCATCTTTTAACTTCTGAAAGGATATGAAGGGGTTCTTCCAAGCTTTGGCTATAATTTGTTTTTGGCATCCAAGAATAAATGGGTCGCAAGTTTTTTTAATTTTTATGAGATAAACACAATGGACAATACAGCAGGACCAATTTGGCATCTTTGCTGGTGGTTAGATAGAATACCGTGTGCAGGAGGCCAAAGACCCTAGACTAGAATCAAATCATCCGTAGGACCTCCAAATATGAAGGGTGCTGCTTCGTTGGCCACAGCCCCTGATGCATCTGTCGCTGCAAGCGGGGTTCTCATGAGCTATTTGGACAGAGACCTAATACCACCTGAAATGGACTTTGTATGTTGATTAAAGGGTAGCCGTGTTAGAGGAACATTTCACTACTGTTGACTAGGCTTTGCTCCAATCCTCATTGAAGTCGCAAGGTTTTGTTCCCAATTGGCCACATAGGGGATAGATGATAGAGATTTACAACATCTTCAAAGTGGCGTAGAGGGCAGAGATGAGTCCAGGGAATGTTGGGATACGTGTTCGAAATTAGTTTTTTGAAAAGTGGAAGTGCAATATAGTCATTATCAAATGTCAAAGTTGTGTGTAATGGAAAGATTTCAAGCGGGGCGCATCATGTGGAGATGACCACAACACAAACACCCTTAGTTATTTCACACCTAATGGAAAGAAGGGGTTATTCAGAATTGGCAAAAGAGGTAGAAAGGGGTACGTGAGATTTTCTGTCTGTGTAGTAGACCGTATCCCAAGTTTTCAAGCTGTGCAACATTTAAGGGGCTCAGTGAATTTCCAAAGTGGAACGTTAGAAGTGGCATTTAACATGGAAAGTTGTGAAATTTGGGCTGCTAAAGTGTTTATTAGATGATAAATGTTATTATTTCATGAAAAAAATAATAAAGTACTCATATTCAGTATATTTAATGAATATTGCACAATTGAGCTTTAGATATTTTACTTTTTCAGTAATTCTTGTCACTTCAACTGCTTTATTGTACATGTTAATTGACTGAAGGGATAATCTGCATAACATTTCACAACAATTCTTTCTTTGACTAAGAGAGTACATTGGCAGATGGATTTGACATCCCAGCTCACCAGTGGGTAGAGAATGAGGAAGTGCTTAGAGCGTTGGGAGAAGACTCACTCGGTATCCCGCACTTTCCTGATCACTTCCAGCCTATGACTGACAATACAGGTCTGAGATCTCAGCCTGAGAGTTCCTTCTCTAGAAGGGATCCTGAATTCTGGAGTAATATATACTCTACAGAAAACGTGAAGAGGACGGCATCCAACGAGAAGAAAAATATCAACAATGACGATTCAGCCCAACTGAATGTACCCACTCCTTCCTGTAAGTATTTCTGCATTCTGTTACCTTGAAATGCATTTTGGCAGAAAAATATTCTCATATTAATCCAAATGTCAAATATTGTATTAAAGTCCTTAAAACCTAATTCCGAACAAAACTTTCTTTAGTTTTAAATAGAGTAGTGATGAGTTAGAACCTCCTATCCATTTTTTATTTTCTCTGTCCCCTTCACTTCTGTCTTCTGCTACTGTAATGGTGGTTAAGGATGCGGCTGTGCTGTCTTCCAGGATCTGAAAACAGGCTGCTCAGAACTAAAAATTCTTTAGAAGGTAAAACAGTCCCTACATGCAACAGTGAGAGTGTCTCAGTGTAACAGGAATCATCATTGTACTTTCAGATGGGAAATGTTTACTACTGTCTGCTACAGTTCATCATACAGTATAGTGTGTGTGTCTTGACCTGAAGTACTCTTGTTTTTAAATTGGATATCCACTACAGTTCTGGAAGATTTACCCCCCTTCATGACTGGACCATTTTTTTGCTGTACAGTGCTGTGTTACTTTAACTGACAATTGAGCCATCATGCAACGCTGTGTATATACAGTATCTCACAGAAGTGAGTACTCCCCTTAAATTTTTGTAAATATTTTACTCTATCTTTTCATGTGACAACAGTGAAGAAATTACACTTTGCTACAATGTAAAGTAGGGAATGTATAGCTCACTACTTTACATTGTAAATTGTAAAATAACTCAGCACACAGCCATAAATGTCTAAACCACTGGCAACAAAAGTAAGTACGCCCTAAGTGAAAATGTCCAAATTGGGCCCAATTAGCCATTTTCCCTCATCTTATCGCTTTTACTCTGTCATATTGGTCGCTATAAGCTCAACATGGCACCTCATGGCAAAGAACTCTCTGAGGATCTGAAAAAATTGTTGCTGTACATAAAGATGGCCTAGTCTATAAGAAGATTGCCAAGACCTTGAAACTGAGCTGCAGCACGGTGGCCAAGACCATACAGCGGTTTAACAGGACAGGTTCCACTCAGAACAGGCTTCACCATGGTTGACCAAAGGAGTTGACTGCGCGTGCTCAGCGTCATATCCAGAGGTTGTCTTTGGGAGACGTATGAGTGTTGCCAGCATTGCTGCAGAGATTGAAGGGGTGGGGGGTCAGCCTGTCAGTGCTCAGACTATACGCCACACACTGCATCAAATTGGTCTGCATGGCTGTCATCCCACAAGGAAGCCTCTTCTAAAGATGATGCACAAGAAAGCCCACAAACCGTTTGAAGACAAGCAGACTAAGGACATGGATTACTGGAACCATGTCCTGTGATCTGATGACACCAAGATAAACTTATTTGGTTCAGATGGTGTCAAGCGTCTAACTATAAATCACTGATTGCCACCATTAAAAATTAGCTCTCTGAAGACCTGCAATCAAGAGTAGTTGACCTACATAAGGCTGGAAAGGGATATAAAGCAATCTTATTGTATTTTAGGCACCCATCAGTCAACATTTAGACCAATTGTCTATAAATGGAGACAGTTTAGTACTGAGGCTCTTCTTTCTAGAAGTGGATGCCCAGTCACCCGCCTCCCAAGGCACAACACAGACTCAGTGAGGTAAAGAACAACCCACGAGTTACAGCTAAAGGCTTGAAGACATTTCTGGAACTGCCAAACATCCCTGTTCATGAGTCTACCATATTGAATTCTTCGAACTGGCAGGGTATCAATGACCAGACATCACGAAGAAAGCTGCTGCTCTCAAAAAAAAAACAAAAAAAAAAAAAAAAAAAAAACTATTGCTGTGCACCTTAAGTTTGCCAAAGAGGACCTTGGTAAACCACACTGATATTGGGAACATTTTTTGTGGATTGATGAAACAAAAGTTAAAATACTTGGGAAGAATTCTCAGACATCCTACAAATATGTCTGAGCTGAAGCAGTTTTGTAAAGCGGAATGGTGAAAACATTTTTCCTGGATGTTGTGAAGGTCTGATCCAGTTCTACTGAAAGCACTTGCTTCAGGTCATTGCTGTCAAATAAATTGTGACCAGCTACTAACGTCAAGGGTTCACTTACTTTTTCCACCATCACTGTGAATGTTTCATGGATATGTTCAATGAAGATACTAAAAATTAGAATAGTTTGTGTTATCAGTTTAAGCACATTGTGAAATACATTTTTTATTTAAGAATTACAGCATCGTGGCAATGCTTTGCTCACAACACATGTAAGGCATGCTATGAGAAGGCAGATGTCAGCTGTTGAATTTTTTTTTCCCTGGAGTTGTATCTTAGCAGTGAAATGGAAAGTGAATGGATTAATAAAGCTTATGTCTATATATTGCATACATGGTGGTACGTGTTTACATTGTATCATTTGTCTCTTCAGCTGAGAGCACCCAGTTGCCATGTGAGTTCTGTGAAGAGTTGTTCCCTCTGGAGGACCTTATCTTACATCAGGTACAATTATCAGATCCATTGCTCTGTCATACATAGCATCGATGCTGTGACTTCATAAGGCCTGTTGCACAAAGGAGTAAAAAATGCTGAGTGTTTTACTAATCTGAAATGAGATGCATTGTTGTCTATGGGACATTGCACACAGCTGGGTAAAGATCAGTAATACAGCGTTGAGTACAGAGCAGTAAAACAAACATGGTAAATTTTTTATTTGAGCCCAGTAATTTAGTCCCCTTGCACACGAGCATCATCATTTACTGATGTTTTACTCAGGAACTTGTGACACCTGTGTGCAAGGGGCCACAATACTGGCAATGAAGAATTTTACTCAAGTATACTCATCTATACACTTGCACACCTTTACTCGCCTATACTCAACATCACGCAAGTCTGTAAACGCGTGTGCAAGGGGCTGTAAAGCTGTAATTGGCTATAGACCGGAGATGACCTATACTGGCCACTTTCTACCAAAATGAAAAATAAAATTAAGTTTGGCAGCGCAAAACTTATTTTTATTTTTAATTCATTGAGGATTGTGGGAGCACTGTCTTTTTTGTTTCCAGCCATATGTTGTGTTGTTAATATTATCTAAGGGAGGTAGTTTCTTTGGTGGTAGCGAGGGATAACACACATTACCAGTTTAGTTTCTACCAGAATGGATGATCTCATATCTGATAACAGCAGATGCCTACAAATCAACCTCTCCCAGACAATTTCACCCACCATTCAACCTCTAATGTTTGCAAAACTTTGTTAGATTTCTGTTGTCGGCACATCATCCTCCAAAGGTAAGGAGAGCCAGGAGCATCTGGCAACTCTGTCCCTTTTTAATATGTTCTCTTAGTTGAACATGGCTTGTCTGAACTTGGCTGTACATTTTTGTAGTGTCATTAGCAAAAAGGGCTACCTGAGCACACTTGGATTGTACACTGTGCAGACAAATTAAAGGAACACTCTTTTTAATCAGAGTATAGCATCAAGTCAATTAATTTCCTTGGATATTGATCTGGTCAGTTATGTAGCAGAGGGTGTTGTTAATCAGTTTCAGCTGCTTTGATGTTAATGAAATTAAAAGGTGCACTAGATGGGTAACAATGAGACGACCCCCAAAACAGGAATGATTTTACAGGTGGAGGCCAGTGACATTTTTTCCCTACTCATCTTTTTCTGACTGTTTTTCACTAGTTTTGCTTTTTGGCTAGGGTCATTGTCACTACTAGTAGCATGAGGTGATACCTGCACCCTACAGAGGTTGCAGGCAGTCCAACTCCTCCAGGATGGCACATCAATACGTGCCATTGCCAGAAGGTTTGCTGTGTCTCCCAGCACAGTCTCAAGAGCATGGAGGAGATTCCAGGAGACAGGCAGTTACTCTAGGAGAGCTGGACAGGGCCGTAGAAGGTCCTTAGCCTATCAGCAGGACCGGTATCTGCTGCTTTGTGCAAGGAGAAACAGGATGAGCACTGCCAGAGCCCTACAAAATGATCTCCAGCAGGCCACTGGTGTGAATGTCTCTGACCAAACAATCAGAAACAGACTTCATGTGGGTGGCCTGAGGGCCCGATGTCCTCTAGTGGGCGCTGTGCTCACTGCCTGGCACCACAGAGCTCGATTGGCATTTGCCATTGAACACCCTGAGCACATGTGAGATGTGAAAGGGCAGGTTCACCCTGAGCACATGTGAGAGATGTGAAAGGGTCTGGAGAAGCCGTGGAGAACGTTATGCTGCCTGTAACATCATTTAGCATGACCATTTTGGTGGTGGGTCAGTGATTGTCTGGGGAGGCATATCCATGCAGGGACTCACAGACCTCTACAGGCTAGATAATGGCACCCAGACTGCCATTAGGTATTGGGATGAAATCCGTGGACCCATTATCAGACCCTACGCTGGTGCAGTGGGTCCTGTGAATGGCAGTGCCCGGCCTCGTGGCGAGAGTATGCAGGCAGTTCCTGGAGAATGAAGGAATTGATACCAATGAATGGCCCCCACGCTCGCCTGACCTAAATCCAATAGAACACCTCTGGGATATAATGTTTCGGTCCATCTGACGCCGCCAGGCTGCACCTCAGACTGTCCAGGAGCTCAGTGATGCCCTGGTTCAGATCTGGGAGGAAATTCCCCAGGACACCATCCGTCATCTCATTAGGAGCATGACCCAACGTTGTCAGGCATGCATACAAGCATGTGTGGGTCATACAGACTGAGTATCATTTTTGAGTTGCTGCAATGACATTTCAGCAAAATGGACTAACCTGCTGCATCCTTTCAGAGTGTCTTTAAAGCGGAGCTCCACCCAAAAGGGGAAGTTCCGCTTTAAGGACTGCTCCCCCGCTCCCCATTAAGGATTGGCACCTTTGGGGAGCGGGGGGGGGGGGGGAGTGGTTACCCGGATTTGACAGGTACCCGCTCCCACTTCTGGTCCGATCGCCTAGGCAATCATCAGAAACGGAAGGTGTCCTCCTACCCTCCCTCCCTGTAGTCTTTTTGGACATGTGACAGGTCCCAGAAGACTACAGGATCATTCACAAAGCGCAGCACTACTCGTGCATGCGCAGCGGCTACCCAGCTGTGAAGCCGCAAGCTATTCTAGCCGGGTGCTCACACTGAAGATGCCGGCCTCCTGGAATCCAGGACGGCCGGTGAAACGGGCTGCAGGGGACACACCACGGGACCGAGGGACAGTTAAGTGGCTGTTTTTTAAAAGTTAGCAGCTACAGTTTTTGTAGCTGCTGACTTTTTTTTTTTTTTTTTTTTTTTATAGGTCAAGTGGAACTGCTGTGTTTTCAAAGTGTTCCTTTAATTTTTTTTTGAGCAGTGTGCTTGTATATCTGACCTCCCTGCTATGTTTAGGGAACCCTTAGTGCCCTTTCTAATCATTGTGGTGGTGTATTGGCATTTGCACATTAAGATGTAGTTTAGGTTGTGTTGCATTAAGGCAGAAATTCATGTGAATAGTCTGCCTAATGCACTGCAAAAGATACCATTTCTGGCAGTGCACTGCAACATGCGTTGTATTATGCTGTTCTGCAATGCAAATCCATCAGCAAAGTGCATTGGGCTCACGAATATAACATGCGTTTCCTCAATGCAGTACTGGTAATGGGCTCTTAAAGGACACACATCGATATTTAATAACGTTTGAAATGGCAATACAGATCTTTAGCCCTGGTTCACACTGATGCAGTGTGACATATCGCATTTGATTTGCACAGGAGCCACACCACATTCCTGTGCAAATCACATGCGATTTCTGTGCGGTGCAATGTGAGCCATATATTTTATAGTGCAGGACTTTTTTTTTTTTTTTTTTTTTTTTTTTCTGTCCACACCAGAATTGGATCACATGCATCTGATTTTGCACATCGCCCCATGTTTTGCAAACAGATTTCGGGGGTGTTTTAGCTTAATCCGCCAGAAGATTTACCCCTCTTCCTGACCAGGCCATTTTTTGCATTACAGCGTTGCGTTACTTTAACTGACAATTGTGCAGTCATGCAACGCCACACCCAGATGAAATTTGTCCTGTTTTTTTCCCACGGATTGAGCTTTCTTTCGGTGCAGTTTGATCGCCTGTGCGGTTTTTATTTTTTGTGCTATAAGTAAAAAAAAAAGACAATTTTGAGAACTATATTTTGGACTTTGTGCTATTTAACATGTCCAGTAAAAAAAATTAAAATCAAATTTCGGCATAAATTTAGGCCAAAATGTATTCTGCTACATGTCTTTGCTAAACAAAAATCTCAGTAAGTGTAAATAATTGGTTTACATGAAAGTTCTAGCGTTTACAAATGGCGGTATAAACACTGGGATTTTTTTTCACTACTAGCAATGGCGGCGATCAGTGACTTTTTCCGGGGCTGTGATGGGCATTCTGACACTGGGGGGGGCACTAACTTGGTGTCACTGACATCCCCGGTGACCCGGCAGGGACCTGGTGATTGACACCCCCGGCCGTGAACGTATATATGTGATTTTTGCGCACCCATGCCGCCGTGTAGCAGTATATCTGCCATGCAGTGGGTAAGCTGTTAAAATACACACCCGCAGCAGTTCGCATGAATGGGGTGCAATTATGATACATTGCGGGAATCGCAGAGAAACCAGTTTCAAATTCCACACCGCATCAGTGTGAGCCACTTAAACACCAAGTTATGTTTTCTTTGGACATGTATTGTCTGATTGTGTTTGGTAATCAGGCTGTAGATTACGCTTTAGCTTTCTTTGATTGTAATGTACTGTCATTTTGAATACTGCCTATTCTTGTAACAGTCTGTACTAAAAGGTAATCATTTCTATATACAGTCCATGTGCAGTTCTTTTATTAGAAAGCAGTGTTTCTGAATAGATGGCACACTAAGTGTATTTCCACTTTTGCAGCCAAATTGGGATAGCACCTATTCTATATTTGTTACTTTTTCCCATTAACATAGCATAAAAAAAATGCTGGATACCTTTTTTTAATTGCTTAAAAAACCCTGCATGCTCTCCCTGCTTTTAAATATTTAGTTGAATGCTGCGGATTATCAGCTGTAAATTAGACTTGATCACTATCTGTCCTAACAAAGGGTTAAAAATTAAAAGGCACTTGTGACATGTAAGTCCCACATTTTTGTAAATACACACAGCTCTTAAACCATACGTTACCTGATAAATGCAAACTATGCCCAAGTCTGCCATATGCAAATAACCTGTGGTTATGTAACTCAATTTGCAATTGCATTTACAGATCAATGATTTTTAGTGTCACCATCTTGAGACAATGTAATTTACAGTGTGGGCTTTGTAGCTTTTGGCAGCACTGCTTCAGCTGGAACAGGAGCAAGCTGGGGACAGTGCTGGGGGGAGAAACACTATATTGAGAGGGGGGATAGGTGATAAGCAGTGATGCGCTTAGGTGTGTTCTGAATCGCATGAATCTGAGCTATCCCACCGGAATGTGTCAAAGCTGATGATGGAGGCATTCCTCATTGCGCAACTCTACTTGCATATGTGCAACTGTGGGGCAAGGAATGCCCAGCCACCTATGATTTGAGGTCGGATGTAGCAGCTTCTTGGCGGGATGGATCAGGTGGATTCGGACTCATAACTAAAAGCATATGTCACACATATAGGTACGAAAACCTACAGTTATATTTCTCTTGATCAAGTGCATGTCCTTGCATTTCTACAGTCCACAATCATTCGATTATCCTCACAGGGCTTTATGCTGTCTGTTCTCTCTATCCAGTTTGATGCTATTTACCATATATAGGCTATGTGCATAGCATGGACAAATGTTTTTAACTACATTGTCTTCTAATGATGTTTGGCTGTTTTGTATGTTCACTTTGAGAAGAACTGATTCTTCATGTGATCCTTGAGTAATTTTTTGCATTGCAATTGATGCACTATTTACTCTGCTTGGGATTTAGTAATACCTACTTTTTGCAGTTTGGTCTTGACAACTGCTTTTTTTTTTCGGATTCGGACTCCTGTCTAAACAAACCTGAGCTCATCACTACTCATCACCCACCCTCACCTCAGTGTAGTGCTTTCCCTCTAGTGCTGTACCCAGCTTCCTCCTATATCCAGCATTGTTGGTCTTCTTCGGGCAGAATGACAGTGTTGTTCTACCCTTTTCCTGTGAGCCCAGCCTGTCTTTGCCACAGTCCCTGGGGGTGTGCTGTGCTGACAGTACTTCAGGAGTGAGTGCCGCTCACAAATTTTTATAGGCGCATCATTCATTTGAGAAGGATTTTTTCAATTTGCACCTAGCAATCCTGCCAGTAACACACTTCCTTTCTTTCTTTGAGTTACAATGCTAACTTATTGATCAGTACTTGTATTGTCACCGTATGACTACAGAACACCTCCATCCTCCCCATCTCTAGAACACGGGGGGGGGGGGGGGGTGGGGGTGTTTTAAGGTTCACATATTCAGAGGTAAGACTGTGCAAAGCTGGAACAATACTCACTTCTTTGAATCGTTCCTGTGGGCACATGCAGGCTGCTTAGAACTTGGAACGTGGGTACGAAAAGTGTTCTATAACCACTAAAAAAAAAAAAAAGTGTGCTTTTTTGTCCTGATTCTTTCTCTTTTTTTATTTTTTTTATTTTTTTATTATTTCAGTCTGGATGCAGACTTTCTGCCACATCCTCCAATAGAAGCCTTTCACCCAGTCCTAGAGAAAATGTCAGATCATCTTCCCCACCTGTCCACGGTTCACAAATGGTCCTCCTGCCCTGTGAATTCTGTGGTGTACTGCTGGAGGGAGAAATCCTCTTCCATCACCAGGTATAGTGGAAATGAGTGTGCCTAAAGTGTTCGTAAGATTTTTGGTTTAGATTATTTATCTGCATGCATATTTATCGCTGTTTCCACACCACTTCTGGTGTTGCGCGTTTGCATTGTGGTAACACATCTTGCACGTTAGTGCATTGTGTCGCCATTCATTTTGAATGAGCTGGAGCTGTCTGCAGCTGTAAACCTGTATCTGCAAATACAGCAGTTACCTGTGGTTGGGGACAGATGTCTGCCCTTAGATATATTGCGCCCAGGGGCAGATATCTGTCCCCAACAATTATTATTATTATACAGTATTTATAAAGCGCCGATAGTTCGCTCAGCGCTGTACATTATAAAGGGGAACAGAACATGTGACAGAACAATACCAATACAATGCAAAACATGAGGGGATCGAGGGCCCTGCTCTTTCAAGCTTACAATCTAGGAGGGAGGGGATGGTGGCACAGGAGGAGATAGCTGTGGGGGATGGAGTGGTAGGAAGAGTGGAGGAGGTCAGCAAGTTAGCAGGGGGTGGGGTAGGCTTCCCTGAAGAGATGGGTTTTCAATAGGTGACTAGTATCAAAATGTGTAGAGGCCTAGCGAGCGCATATGTGAGCAGCTTTATTTTACTTTAATAGGTGACTAGTGAACATGCGGACACATGCAGATACCTGCAGACAGCAAATAGTCATTCAGTTGTACAGGCTGAGCAGCCACAGCTATACTTGCTGCACCATAGCTGTTTAGTACATGTGAATGAGGCCTTCCACCATGGTGCTGAAGAGAGTGATGTATGCAGTAGTTCTAGTGTCACCATGCAAGACACAGTAAAGTCCTCAAATTGCCCATTACAGATGTAAATCAGCCCAACTAACCTTTTACTGAAGTAGTTTTTTTTTTTTTTTTTTGTCACTCTGGGCTAATTTTCTCATATGGCAGAGTATGAAAAGTATTTTTTGATTATTTGACCTGCTGGTGAATACTGTGGCAGCATAGCATTGGTGCAATTATCTGTAATCCTTGGTTGCTTACCGATTTCTGTGTGTTTTAGGATCAGTGTGAGAAGTGTCCAGACTCTGGAAAAAGCTCTCCATTTATACCAGCACTACTTCCCGATGATGTAACATGTGAAGAACAGCAATACAGAACTTTTGAAACTCCAGCTATTCAGTCCCGTCACAGTCTCACAACAGGTTAGTGGCATTGTGAGGATACTTTAGCTGATGAGAAGAACCACCTTTCAACCGTTCACAATAGCTTCAGTTTATTCTAATTCAATCAAAATGTACAAAGAATGTATGATAAATGTCAATAAGAGACTTTGGGCCTCTCTCAGCTTTTTTTTTTTTCCCCAACTTGGATAGAGTAATCCCTGTCAGGCCCCCCCCCCCCCCCCCATCTGTTTCATTAGCGAGACTTCCCTTCAATTCCTGCCCCAGAGTCAAAACAGGAATTGAGAAGAAATCACTCCAAAGTGAGGGATTCCATGGTTGTCACCAGACAATGTCCACATCGGAAGATTTCCCCACTATTGCTGTCCTGGTGACAACCCAAAATATGGGATTTTCTGTTATTTTCACTTTTGATGCTAATGGTAAACAGGACAGATAGGGAGGATGAATCTCCCTAATGGGGACACAGACGCCAATAAAAACCTGACAGGTATTCTAAGCCCTCTCCATTCGATCCAAAACTAAAAAAAAGTTTTACCATTAGCTACACTTTTAAATGCCAGTTCTTAAATTGAACCTGTACATTACTTCTGTTGGGAGAAGTAACAGATGCAGGCTACTCTGGAACATAAGCAACATGTCTTGCCCTACTTTTATTTATGGGGTAACACGTGACATACCTTCATCTCCCCATCAATGCGGTTCTAGGTGAATGCGTAGCCAGTGACCGGGCATGAGTACCCTGAGATGGGAATGGGGGCCGTGTGTACAGTTCCTGTGTAAGTTTCAGCTTGCTCAGCAATTCAAAACATCACAGTAATCTGAGGCTGCCCAGGTGTGATATGAAATTCCAGAGAGGCAAGTAGAAGAGAAGTACATGTTTCTCATGTTCCATAGAGAACAGTGAACCTATCACTTTGCCCAATGTGGGCAAGTACAGGAACTGGTAGCAGCCACTTGGAATCAATTTTGTGCTATCCCAGCTTCATTCAATTCTATTTGTTTGCTATGAAGTACCGCATTTGGTAATAATAAACAACAAGGGTTTTTGTTTCCTGCTTATGTTGTCTTTTTCTGTTTTAGAACTAATGTCTCATGGTTTACCCAGTCGGTGAATGCCACTAATGTCAGTTTGGTAGATTACTCACATCTACATATACTAATGATACAGATGCCACTAGTTCTAGGATCATGAGGAGACAGCGTCAGATTTCTGTTTAGCAGAAGATGCCTATACTAAATACACTTTGTGTAAAACAAATTAAAATTTTGTTCTTTTACCAACCAAAGTTGATGCCGGTGTGGACACTAACCGATACCTAATAAGGGAGAATGCAGCCAGACCGCCACGTCCTGCGAGACCAACACTTATAACCGCAAACCAGCACCAGCAGCAAACCATGAACAACATCCTGCACAACCGCAGCCTGGAGAACACAAGGAGAAGAAACCAAGAAGAGAATAGGAGGCTCCTTAGAAACCAGCGCCATGACAATCTGCCTTCTAGTGGATCATCCAATAGGTAAACCAATTTCTCATTTACACGAAATGCAGGTTTTAGAACATTGGTGGGTTTGGACCAAGTTGGTCCAGAGTGACTCTTTACTTCATGAACCGTTGCAGAGGCTGACTGTGCTGTTTGCGGTATAACTAAGGCAAAACATTTTCATTAAGTTTTGGATAGAGTGGAGATGGATTAGAACACATCAGCCTGTCTCTCTCTCTCGTTCTCCCTCTCTCTCTCTCTCTCGTTCTCTCTCTCTCTCTCGTTCTCTCTCTCTCTCTCGTTCTCTCTCTCTCTCTCGTTCTCTCTCTCTCTCTCGTTCTCTCTCTCTCTCTCTCTCTCTCGTTCTCTCTCTCTCTCTCGTTCTCTCTCTCTCTCTCGTTCTCTCTCTCTCTCTCGTTCTCTCTCTCTCTCTCGTTCTCTCTCCCTCTCTCGTTCTCCCTCTCTCTCTCTCGTTCTCCCTCTCTCTCTCGTTCTCCCTCTCTCTCTCGTTCTCCCTCTCTCTCTCTCGTTCTCCCTCTCTCTCTCTCGTTCTCCCTCTCTCTCTCTCGTTCTCCCTCTCTCTCTCTCTCCCTCCCTCTCTCTCTCTCTCTCCCTCCCTCTCTCTCGTTCTCCCTCTCTCTCGTTCTCCCTCTCTCTCGTTCTCCCTCTCTCTCGTTCTCCCTCTCTCTCGTTCTCCCTCCCTCTCTCTCTCGTTCTCCCTCCCTCTCTCTCTCGTTCTCCCCCTCTCTCTCTCTCGTTCTCCCCCCCTCTCTCTCGTTCTCCCCCTCTCTCTCTCGTTCTCCCCCCCCTCTCTCTCGTTCTCCCCCCCTCTCTCTCTCGTTCTCCCCCCCTCTCTCGTTCTCCCCCTCTCTCTCTCTCTCTCCCCCTCTCTCTCTCTCCCCCTCTCTCTCGTTCTCCCCCTCTCTCTCGTTCTCCCCCTCTCTCTCTCTCGTTCTCCCCCTCTCTCGTTCCCCCCCCCCTCTCGTTCCCCCCCCCCTCTCGTTCCCCCCCCCCTCTCGTTCCCCCCCCCCTCTCGTTCCCCCCCTCTCTCGTTCCCCCCCTCTCTCGTTCCCCCCCCCTCTCTCGTTCCCCCCCCCTCTCTCGTTCCCCCCCCCCTCTCTCGTTCCCCCCCCCTCTCTCGTTCCCCCCTCTCTCGCCCCCCCCTCTCTCGTCCCCCCCTCTCTCGTCCCCCCCCCTCTCTCGCCCCCCCCCTCTCTCTCTCGTTCTCCCCCCCTCTCTCTCTCCCTCGTTCTCCCCCTCTCTCGTTCTCCCCCTCTCTCGTTCCCCCTCCTCTCTCGTTCCCCCCCCTCTCTCGTTCCCCCCCCTCTCTCGTTCTCCCCCCTCTCTCGTTCTCCCCCCTCTCTCGTTCTCCCCCCTCTCTCGTTCTCCCCCTCTCTCTCGTTCTCCCCCCTCGTTCCCCCCCTCTCTCTCTCGCCCCCTCTCTCTCGCCCCCTCTCTCTCGCCCCCCTCTCTCGTTCCCCCCTCTCTCTCTCTCGTTCTCCCCCCTCTCTCTCGTTCCCCCCTCCTCTCTCTCTCGTTCCCCCCTCCTCTCTCTCTCGTTCCCCCCTCCTCTCTCTCTCGTTCCCCCCTCCTCTCTCTCTCGTTCCCCCCCCTCTCTCTCTCGTTCCCCCCCTCTCTCTCTCGTTCTCCCCCTCTCTCTCTCGTTCTCCCCCTCTCTCTCTCGTTCTCCCCCCCTCTCTCTCGTTCTCTCCCTCTCTCTCTCTCGTTCTCTCCCTCTCTCTCTCTCGTTCTCCCCCCCTCTCTCTCTCTCTCTCCCGTTCTCCCCCCCTCTCTCTCGTTCTCCCCCTCTCTCTCTCTCGTGTTCTCCCCCCTCTCTCGTTTTCCCCCCTCTCTCTCTCTCGTTCTCCCCCCTCTCTCTCTCGTTCTCCCCCCTCTCTCCCCCCCCCTCTCTCTCTCTCGTTCTCCCCCCCTCTCTCTCTCTCGTTCTCCCCCCTCTCTCTCTCTCTCGTTCTCCCCCCTCTCTCTCTCTCTCGTTCTCCCCCCTCTCTCTCTCTCGTTCTCCCCCCCTCTCTCTCTCTCGTTCTCCCCCCTCTCTCTCTCTCGTTCTCTCCCCCCCTCTCTCTCTCTCGTTCTCCCCCCCCCTCTCTCTCTCTCGTTCTCCCCCCCCTCTCTCTCTCTCGTTCTCCCCCCTCTCTCTCTCTCTCGTTCTCCCCCCTCTCTCTCTCGTTCTCCCCCCTCTCTCTCTCGTTCTCCCCCTCTCTCTCTCGCCCCCTCCCCTCTCTCTCGTTCTCCCCCCTCTCTCTCGCCCCCTCCCCTCTCTCTCGTTCTCCCCCCTCTCTCTCGCTCTCCCCCCTCTCTCTCGCTCTCCCCCCTCTCTCTCGTTCTCCCCCCTCTCTCTCGTTCTCCCCCCTCTCTCTCGTTCTTTCCCCTCTCTCTCGTTCTCCCCCCTCTCTCTCGTTCTTTCCCCCCTCTCTCTCGTTCTTTCCCCCCTCTCTCTCGTTCTTTCCCCTCTCTCTCTCGTTCTCCCCCCTCTCTCTCGTTCTCCTCCCTCTCTCTCTCGTTCTCCCCCCTCTCTCGTTCTCCCCCCTCTCTCTCGTTCTCCTCCCTCTCTCTCTCGTTCTCCCCCCTCTCTCGTTCTCCCCCCTCTCTCGTTCTCCCCCCTCTCTCGTTCTCCCCCCTCTCTCGTTCTCCCCCTCTCTCGTTCTCCTCCCTCTCTCTCTCGCCCCCCCCCTCTCTCTCTCGTTCTCCCCCCCCCTCTCTCTCTCGTTCTCCCCCCCTCTCTCTCTCTCGTACTCCCCCCCCTCTCTCTCTCTCGTACTCCCCCCCCCCTCTCTCTCTCTCGTACTCCCTCTCTCTCTCGTTCTCCCCCCTCTCTCTCTCTTGTTCTCCCCCCTCTCTCTCTCGCCCCCCCTCTCTCGTTCTCCTCCCTGTCTCTCTCGTACTCCCCCCTCTCTCTCGCCCCCTCCCCTCTCTCTCGCCCCCTCCCCTCTCTCTCGCCCCCTCCCCTCTCTCTCGTTCTCCCCCCTCTCTCTCGTTCTCCTCCCTCTCTCTCTCGTTCTCTCCCCCCTCTCTCTCTCGTTCTCTCCCCCCTCTCTCTCTCGTTCTCTCCCCCCTCTCTCTCTCGTACTCCCTCTCTCTCTCGTACTCCCCCTCTCTCTCGTTCTCCCCCCCCCTCTCTCGTTCTCCCCCCCCTCTCTCTCGTTCTCCCCCCCTCTCTCTCGTTCTCCCCCCCTCTCTCTCGTTCTCCCCCCCTCTCTCTCGTTCTCCCCCCCCTCTCTCTCTCGTTCTCCCCCCCCCCTCTCTCTCGTACTCCCTCTCTCTCTCGTTCTCCCCCCCCTCTCTCTCTCGTTCTCCCCCCCTCTCTCTCTCGTTCTCCCCCCCTCTCTCTCTCGTTCTCCCCCCCTCTCTCTCTCGTTCTCCCCCCCTCTCTCTCTCGTTCTCCCCCTCTCTCTCTCGTTCTCCCCCCTCTCTCTCTCTCTCTCCCCCCTCTCTCTCTCTCTCTCCCCCCTCTCTCTCTCGTGTTCTCCCCCCTCTCTCGTTTCCCCCCCCTCTCTCTCTCTCGTTCTCCCCCCACTCTCCCCCCCCCCTCTCTCTCTCGTTCTCCCCCCTCTCTCTCGTTCTCCCCCCTCTCTCTCTCTCTCTCGTTCTCCCCCTCTCTCTCTCTCTCGTTCTCCCCCTCTCTCTCTCTCTCGTTCTCCCCCCCCTCTCTCTCTCTCGTTTTCTCCCCCTCTCTCGCCCCCCCTCTCTCTCTCGTACTCCCCCCTCTCTCTCGCCCCCTCCCCTCTCTCTCGCCCCCTCCCCTCTCTCTCGCCCCCTCCCCTCTCTCTCGTTCTCCCCCCTCTCTCTCGTTCTCCTCCCTCTCTCTCTCGTTCTCCCCCCTCTCTCGTGTTCTCCCCTCTCTCTCGTTCTCCCCCCTCTCTCTCGTTCTCCCCCCTCTCTCTCGTTCTCCTCCCTCTCTCTCTCGTTCTCCCCCCTCTCTCTCTCGTTCTCCCCCCCCTCTCTCTCTCGTACTCCCCCCCCCCTCTCTCTCTCTCGTACTCCCTCTCTCTCTCGTTCTCCCCCCTCTCTCTCTCTTGTTCTCCCCCCTCTCTCGCCCCCCCTCTCTCGTTCTCCTCCCTGTCTCTCTCGTACTCCCCCCTCTCTCTCGCCCCCTCCCCTCTCTCTCGCCCCCTCCCCTCTCTCTCGTTCTCCCCCCTCTCTCTCGTTCTCTCCCCCTCTCTCTCTCGTTCTCTCCCCCTCTCTCTCTCGTTCTCTCCCCCTCTCTCTCTCGTTCTCTCCCCCCTCTCTCTCTCGTTCTCCCCCCCCCCTCTCTCTCTCGTACTCCCTCTCTCTCTCGTTCTCCCCCCTCTCTCTCGTTCTCCCCCCTCTCTCTCTCGTTCTCCCCCCTCTCTCTCTCGTACCCCCCCTCTCTCTCTCGTTCTCCCCCTCTCTCTCGTTCTCCCCCCCCCTCTCTCGCCCCCCTCTCTCTCTCGTTCCCCCCTCTCTCCCCCTCGTTCTCCCCCTCTCTCTCTCTCGTTCTCCCCCCTCTCTCTCGTTCTCCCCCCTCTCTCTCCCGTTCTCCCCCCTCTCTCTCCCGTTCTCCCCCCTCTCTCTCCCGTTCTCCCCCCTCTCTCTCCCGTTCTCCCCCCTCTCTCTCTCGTGTTCTCCCCCCTCTCTCGTTTTCCCCCCCTCTCTCTCTCTCGTTCTCCCCCCTCTCTCTCTCGTTCTCCCCCCCTCTCTCTCGCGCGCGTTCCCCCCCTCTCTCGCGCGCTTCCCCCCCCTCTCTCGCGTTCCCCCCCCCTCTATCTCTATCGTTCTCCCCCCCCCTCTATCTCTATCGTTCTCCCCCCCCTCTATCTCTATCGTTCTCCCCCCCTTCTATCTCTATCGTTCTCCCCCCCCCCTCTATCTCTATCGTTCTCCCCCCCCTCTATCTCTCTCGTTCTCCCCCCCATCTCTCTCGTTCCCCCCCCTCTCTCTCGTTCTCCCCCCTCTCTCTCTCTCTCCCCCCTCTGTCTCTCTCTCTCTCGTTCTCCCCCCCCCCCTCTCTCTCTCTCTCTCTCTCTCGTTCTCCCCCCTCTATCTCTCTCTCTCTCTCTCTCGTTCTCCCCCTCTATCTCTCTCTCTCTCTCTCTCTCTCTCTCGTTCCCCCCCCCCTCTCTCTCTCTCTCGTTCTCCCCCCTCTCTCTCTCTCTCTCTCTCTCTCGCTCTCGTTCCCCCCCCTCTCTCTCTCTCTCTCGTCCTCCCCCTCTCTCTCTCTCTCTCTCGTTCCCCCCTCTATCTCACTCTCTCTCTCTCTTGTTCTCCCCCCCCTCTCTCTCTCTCTCTCTCTCTCTCTCGTTCTCCCCCCCTCTCTCTCGTTCTCCCCCCCTCTCTCTCGTTCTCCCCCCCTCTCTCTCGTTCTCCCCCCCCTCTCTCGTTCTCCCCCCCTCTCCCCCCTCTCTCTCGTTCTCCCCCCCTCTCCCCCCTCTCTCTCGTTCTCCCCCCCCTCTCCCCCTCTCTCTCGTTCGCCCCCCCTCTCCCCCCTCTCTCTCGTTCTCTCCCCCCCCCTCCCCCCTCTCTCTCGTTCTCTCCCCCCCTCTCCCCCCTCTCTCTCGTTCTCTCCCCCCCTCTCCCCCCTCTCTCTCGTTCTCTCCCCCCCCTCTCCCCCCTCTCTCTCGTTCTCTCCCCCCCTCTCCCCCCTCTTTCTCGTTCTCTCTCCCCCCTCTCTCTCGTTCTCTCCCCCCCTCTCTCTCGTTCTCTCCCCCCCCCTCTCCCCCCTCTCTCTCGTTCTCTCCCCCCCCTCTCCCCCCTCTCTCTCGTTCTCTCCCCCCCCTCTCCCCCCTCTCTCTCGTTCTCTCCCCCCCCCCTCTCCCCCCTCTCTCTCGTTCTCTCCCCCCCCTCTCCCCCCTCTCTCTCGTTCTCTCCCCCCCCCCTCTCCCCCCTCTCTCTCGTTCTCTCCCCCCCCCCTCTCCCCCCTCTCTCTCGTTCTCTCCCCCCCCCTCTCCCCCCTCTCTCTCGTTCTCCCCCCCCTCTCCCCCCTCTCTCTCGTTCTCTCCCCCCCTCTCTCTCGTTCTCCCCCCCCTCTCTCTCGTTCTCCCCCCCCCTCTCTCTCGTTCTCCCCCCCCCTCTCTCTCGTTCTCCCCCCCCTCTCTCTCGTTCTCCCCCCCCTCTCTCTCGTTCTCCCCCCCTCTCCCCCCTCTCTCTCGTTCTCTCTCGTTCTCCCCCCCTCTCCCTCGTTCTCCCCCCTCCCTCTCTCGTTCTCCCCCCCTCCCTCTCTCGCGCGTTCTCGTCCTCTCTCTCTCTCTCTCGTTCTCCCCCCCCCCTCTCCCCTGAAAAGTAATAGAGGGGAAACCTTCCAATGGGGACACTAGTTCTGGTGACCTGGGCTTCCCCAAGGAATTCCCTAATTTGCAGGCATATCTTCTTACTTCCCATTTGGCTGCGGGACAGGAAGTGAAAGGTAATTTCCACAATGGGACACAGATGGCAAAAAAAAAAAAAAAATCTGACAGATAATCCTCCTTTGCTCTATCCAACATGGGTGCTGTGTTGCGGCAGTGGGATGAGAACTTCCCATCCCACTCCCGGAACACAATCAATTTGGGCTGAGCTCACCCATTTACAGGGAGCTTTGTATTCTATGAATAAATGTAAAGATTTCTGTGATTGACAGAGGTGGGCTGATGTCACAAACTCTGCCTTGGTCAATCTTGTACTTTTTCCAGGTGACTGCAAAGTTCAGGCAAGTGTATCTGTCTGTGCAGGGTTGACAACACTGCTGAATCTTTAGAGCAGTGACATCATCCCTCTGGTATCGGCACTGAGAGGGTTAAGGCCCACCATGCACACACTGGCCAGAGCTTTGCGGTTACATGACCACTTAAAGATTATAACAAGTATTTACATTGAGATTTATTACAAAATACATGCAGCAAATAGAAGAGGAGCGGGGATGCAACAATTAAAAAAATAGGTTGCTGCATAGCCTTTCCTTATGTAATTGAGGCTGGAAGACTGTCACATGTGTGCCCTTTGATGACTGTAAACTGTTACAGATTACCAAGCACAGATAGTAAATAATAAATTTTTTTTTTTTTTTAGGAATCAAGGCTCCAGAAACAAGGTAATATGCTACAGAGTACACACAGTGGCATAGTTTTAATCAAAGCATACATTCGGGTAACATATCCATTTCTTCTGTACATAATTGTTTTTCTTTCTAATCATATTCAGGTGACAAATAAGGAGACAAATCCTGACGATGTGGATAAGGAAGAATAATATCTTCACGACTTGTACATTTTTAGAGCACTATAAAGCTATACATATATATATATAATCTTTTTTTTTTTTTTGTTATCGAAAATCACTTTTTATACTACATTTTCTATAATTAATATAATTGTATGGAACACCAGCCTTTAAATCTCTTTAGCTGCATCACTATTAACAATCTTTTTGTATTCTATTTTTAATATTCTATTTTGAAAATGAGACCTTAAAGTTTTGGTAGCCCATTGTGAATGAAGTTAACATTCCACTGGAGTTTTATTACAGCAGGGATTTTTTTTCTTAATGTAGATCTACTGGGGGATTACCCAGACATATTTTTTTAAAACTATTTTCCTTGTGTAAAACTTTGCATTACCAGAGACCTAGGAATTGTATGTGGCTTCTTTCTATTTATTATTTTTCTTTTTATTATTATGAAAAAAGTGTAACATTTGTGGTGTTGAAAAGGCTAAGTATGTAGGCACTAAGTAAGATTCTTCATCAAAGAGGACCTGTCACCAGTGCGTAGAAGTGAACTCTGCTAAGTGTGGTTTGCAGCTGATCACATTGTAAAGCTCATAATTTAGTTTTGGAAAATGCACAAGCCTGTCTGTAAGAAGCATCTTGAAGAAGGCAGAACAGCACAAGAAGGGTTCTGATTGGTCAATGCGTTCTTGCTTCTTTTCACTTTTTTTTTTAAAACTAACTATGCCTGTTACGACTCTTAAGAGTCACCTGTGAGATAAGATATGAATATGATCCATTTTCCCCTTCATTTCACAACTTTTAGTGGGGGTGAGCGAAGACACAGTATACCTCACAATGGCTCCAAGTGGAGTTAGAGCAGGGTGGGTACAGACAACAAATTTGTCTGCTTGTCTAGTATAGGAGGTGAGCTGGCTTGATCTAAACCTACTGTCAGTGAAAAATGTAAGTTGCCTTTGCACCAGAAAACTGAAAATGCTGTTTGGTTTCGGCATGACAGCCACTCAAAAGGATTTCTAATTTTCTAACCTGTTTGCAGGTTAGGACTTCCATTTTGCTTGGACTTCTGTTGCTACATGCTTGATCTGGGTCAGTGATTTGGAAAGTACTGATGCTAAAGATAGCCAGGAAACTAGTATTTTTAGTAAGAGGAAGCAATGGCAGCTGATAAATTTTTATCCCAGCACAGGTTTTTTTTTAAATATACGTAGACCTCCTATTCACATTTGATATTAAACACTATGAAAGTGTTTTGTTTACACCAGCATTCTAACACAATAGCAGCAATATACTGCAAATGGTAATGAGAATTCCTAATACAGCCCTGTTTTTATATATAGCTGTGATAGTTGTTAGGTGAACATTCTGCCTTCATATGAGGAGCTGATAAAACTAAAGTGAGAACTTCTACCTGTATATGTCAATGGAATGTTGCATTACAGGAGAAGGGCTATTTTTTTTTATTTTTTCTTTGTCCAGACCTGCTCTTTTGTGATATGTTGAGGAGGTGGGGTGGCCATGTGCAGTTCTTTTTTTTTTTTTTTTTCCTGCCTTTATATGTATGACGGCAAGAGCTTTATGAACATGCGTTTTCTTCAATGAGGTAATTCAATAGGCCACACAGTTCAGTGCATTAAATCATAGCAGCCAGTAAGAGTTTCTGAAGCAAGCTGAATACAAGGTGGATTCTGATTGGCTGCTGTACTGAGTTTTGTGTTTTACAGCCTGCATATTTTTTTTCATGAAGACATAAGCTGTTTACTCAAATTGCAGTGAGATCATATGTGCAAAAAGCACTGAGCAGACTTCTAAAGCTTGTGAACAATTCTTTATGTACACCTTTCCATCAGCTGTGAGGCTTTTCATGGTATTACACCAGCCTCCTGTGCTCCATACTAATATGCTGTTTTAGCACTGCATACCTATGTTCTCTTTCTGATGCCATTTTAAGTTTTCAGGTTGCCTCCTCGAACACAAGATCCATAAACCAGAACATTGCAATATTCTAGTGATGTGTGACCACATGTAGACCATGGCAGGTGGTGGTTTTGTTCTTTTTATTTATTTATTACAGGTACTTATATAGCGCCATCAATTTACGCAGCACTTTACATATATATTGTACATTCACATCAGTCCTTAACCCTCAAGGGGTGTACAATCTAAGGTCCCTAACTCACATTCATACATACACATGTGAGGGCCAATTTAGACAAGATCCTATTACTTCCTACAAGCATGTCTTTGGAGTGTGGGAGGAAACCGGAGTACCCGGAGGAAACCCGCACAGGGAGGACATGCAAACACCAGGCAGGTGGCATTTTAAACAAATTAGCTGCGGGTTGCTGGGAGCTGTTTTTAGGGGGAAAAAAAAGATGATGGTGATAATTTGCCTAAAATGACCTTTCATTGTAACAAAGAAAAATAACACCCCCAATAGTGGCCAATGAGTCCCTGGTTTTATCTGCTTTCACTGAAAATAAAATTGTCAATTTTCCAGGAAATTCACTAGTTTTAAAGTTTGGTTAGGTCTACATTCCAGTTGGGAAGTGCTTGCAAAAGCGTAGGCTACACCACAGAGGAGCTGCAGTCCCATTGCATACTCTACAACTAGTAGTATTTTGTGGCTTCTCTATAGTTTAGCACATACATTTTAATTTCCTTACAGCTAAAGGTCATTTGCAGGAAACAGCCTTTCAGGCTTTTAATCTACCTTCAGAAAGAGCTGGCACTTCTGGAGAGCGCTATGCTTATTGCTTGGCAGAGGGCTGTCAGTCGAACAGTGTCAACATGCTTACAGGAGGGTGACCATATCAGCATGCTGCTTATCTTCATTAGCCATTCACGGGTTGAGGACAGGTTGAGGTGCATCCTGAACCCAGTTGTATCATTTTACTTAGTTATCCTGTGGGTTTTTTTTACCTATGCAAAATTTTGCTTTAATGGCTCTCTCTCCAGCAAGCACATACTTGCCATTCCTTCACTTCCTCACTGTTTTGTTTAGATGCCAGGGGTAAAGAAAACGACCAGTATTTCTAGATATGGAGAAACATGTCTGTTATCTTCCTTTCATGGCCTAGCTCTGGTTTTTGGGACAGGAAGAAAGACCTTGGTCCTGTGTAAGCTCTGATTGGAGTTTGGGTCTGAGTGGAGCACCAGGGGGTTGAAGGAAAGGTGAGCACATGAATGGCATTAATGCAGACCTGTAGCTTTGCCATGCATGTAGTAAAGTTTCTTTAGGTATAATCTGCAGGTTGGACATCATCTGGCTGTGCTGTATAGTGTAGGGTCTGGATCACTGGTAAAGAGTTCCAGATGATGGGGTTAAACTGTTCTCACATGGGTATTCCTACAGTGTGTTTTTGCTTGGAGTTCAGCTTTAATTTATTTATGTTTGCTTACATAACAATTCTATAATGAAAGATGAGGGCTTTCCAGCCAAAGGTCTGTACCAGACATTGCTAACTGGTATATCTGCTAGAAAAATACAATCTTTGATAGTTGTAGCTTGGTCAGTGTTGATCTACATGCTGTGATACTGGTCATGTCATTCATTTTTCTGTGGCAAGTGACTACACTGGCGGTTTCAGCATTTTTGTTTTGTTTAGCTATTAAAGTAGAGCTGCAGGCAGAGGCTTTTTTTCTTTTTTAGTTGGTTACCTGTGCTGAGGTGCTTCCCATGGCTGGATCACTGCTCTGGCCTTTTCATATCACTATTATCATATCACCATTCACATAGCGCCATGGATTGTGTGCCAAGGTTGGATGGGAGTGTGTAAACGACACTAATGCTAGTGATATTAAAGGACAGGGCAGCAGTAAGGCCATGGAATATACTGTAACATAGGTAACTATTTACACTTCTGAAATGACAAAAAAAGAGCCTGTGTCAGGATTTCTGCTTTTAAGCCTTCTTCAGATGCATATATTTTTTTTTTTGTTGTAATGTGTGGTGTATTTGTTTCTCAAGTTTGTCTAAAAATAAATAAAATAATTCATACTTAATGTTTTCAAAAATTGATGCTGTGTGTCTTAAGAATTTTGGCTAAGCGGGTAGTTATGATTGCAGTATATGATTGATTAAGATACTTAAATGCTCAGGACAAACTAGTGATCTTATTACTGGAAGCAACCAGCGACATCATGGTTAAATAGAACATTTTACCTGCTTCTATGGCATGACTCCTTCCCTGGCTGAAATACTGCAGAATCTCTCACCAGGGTAGATCAATACCCCATTGGTGCAGCCAGCGAGGGAGTGACGACACAGAAGCTGCAGTTTTTTCTTTGCCTTTCTAATGTTCCTATAGCTTCTGGTTTGCACCAGCTACCAGTGTGACTTAGGCAATAATATAAACCAAAAATGGCAACCACCTCAATTTAGAACGACTAGCTTTATAAGGCGCACATAGAATGGTGTTGCATAGTACAATCAAAACATGTTTTCCCAGCACACTTACCAGCTTGCCATCAAAAACCACATGTCCTGGTCTAACAATTTGCATTAAAAACAGAGGTTTTAATTGCCTAACCTTTGCCAATATATGTGGAAGCCACACTGCCTCATCAAGGCTCCTAAAGTGTGGTCCTAACTCCAATATTTGAGTCTCCATGTTGGAGCATATAAAGCAATGGATAAATTAAGGGCAGGTATACCTGGAGGCAGCCCATTCCTCCTTAACCCCTTCCCGTCTAAAGGTAAAACGAATCTTAGAGCCTAAGCACAATTTTGCAACTTTGACATTTGTTAGCAAAACTGTACATATCATCACAACTACTTTGGATTATACCTTGTTTTTTTCAGGACAAATTTGGCTTTCTCCTGATTTTTTTTTAATATTTATTATCAAAGGAAAACTGACCCAAAATAGCAAAAAAAAACCAAAACTTTTTTTTCTCTTTAATTAATTTAGTTGTATATTTCTTGCTACTACCATAAGCAGCCACCAAAGAACAACACAAAATAATTTCTCCTGCTCCTGACTATCGAAGTGATTCCACATGTGTATGTTAGTTGTTTTTTCCCCTCAGTACAGCCCAGAAACAATAGTGCACATTTTGCTGCTTTTTTTTTTCTCTTGCCACTAAGTGACACTGATACGAATTTAAAAAGAAAAAAAAATCCTGACAAAACAAAAAAAAAAAAACTGACCCTGGCCTAGATCAAACCTTGATCTAGGTATTTTTATTTATTTTATTTTTTTATTTTTACAAACACTTTTTTTTTCTCTGTGAAAGGACAGAGATAGATACAATGTATCTCTCTCTCTTCCATTCAGAGAGAAAAAAACAAGGGGGGAGGGCTTTACAGTGACTGATCGCTATGATATTCAGTCACAGGCTTGCACAGGAATCATGTGACCCGGAAGCAGGAGTTCTGGGTTCCGATCGTTAGATTGGGACCTGAGGCTCTCGCTGACACCCCGTTCTTTGTGCTGAGCGTGCACCATGCAGTGCACTCCCAATACAAAGACCGTTACGTAAATTAGCAGCACCATGGAAAAAAGCCCAGTCCAGTGGGGCTGCTAATTTTCATCTGCTTGGCGCCAAGGGGTTAAAGGCACAGGGAGACACAAAAAGCCCAGCACATTGGCAGCTGAAGGCATCCTGTGTGTCTACACCAATTCTAGCAAACTAAACAAAAGGGCGATCACCAATTTCTAACTAGAAAGGTATGCATGGAGGCAAATGTGCACTTATTTTTGACAAGTGTGCTGATGTAGGCTTTAAACTGGTAGTAAAGGCAAACTATAACATTATATAAAACCTGGTCGTAGTTCTATTTAGGAACAGAAGAGTTCTGCACTTATTCTCATTATGCCCTACAGTCTGCCAACAGACAATCATATTAATGGGTTGGTAGGGGTTTTCAATTTAATACTTGGAAGAGCCTATAAATATTTAGAAAGGGGGGGGAATGTAAAGGGGAAAGACAAGCCAAGAACCAAGCAGGGTGATATCACCAGCTCCCCTCTCCAAATTCAGCATATATTGACCCTGAGGCAGACCACCGATCATCTTCAGGAGAGTTCAAAACAATGGAAGACTGAGGTAGGTTGAAATTTTTCGTCACTTATAATTTGTTTTAATTTCCTCTGTACAGGAGTATGTAGTCCAGTGAAACCATGTCCTATGGAGCCTTTCATATGTACACCTCAGAGAATTTGTGAGATTTTCTATTTGTTGTCTTCTATCCTATGGAACTATTGGCTCAACAGTGGTGGAGTAGTTGAACCCCATAAGGCAGGGACACAAGACCAGGCTGCATTTACTAAGTGTGTCACAACTGATTTCTTATCCATAAGCATATATACATTGTGTTCGGTATGAAACACATCTAAAACAGTTTAACATTTTTCTACACTCCCTGCTGTCAGCACCAACTGTGGAAGGGAGTTTTACATCCTTACTGCTCTACCAGTAAATAACCCTTTATTCAGTTTAAAATTCAATCGCATCTTGACCAATTTCATTGTGTGGCTGCTCTTTAGAGACCTTAGGTTAATGTAGAACTATAGGCAAAACTTTTTGTTTTCGTTTTGGATAGAACAAAAAAGGGTCATAACTCCCTTCAGGTTTTTTTTTTTTTTTTTTGTGGCCGTGTTCTGTTGGAGATTGCCCGCCACTTCCTGTCCCATAGCCAAACAGGAAGTGAGAGATATCCCTGCAATTTAAGGGAATCCCTTGGGAACCTCCAGGTTGCCAGAACTAGTGTCCCCATTGGAAAATTTCCTCTCTATTACTTTTCAGGGGGCAACCCAAAAGTTGAGTTTTTCTTTTACTGTCAGTGATAAAGGTACACAGGACAAATCGAGAGGGTGAACTTCCCTAACTGGGGACACAGACAGCAATAAAATTGACAAGTGTTCTAATCCCTCTCCACTCTATCCAAAAAAAAAAGTTTTTAGTTATACTTTAAATCATTTCCTCCTTTTGCAAAAATCACCATTTAAAGATTTGTATATAGCGATCATATCCCTGCTTGAGTCTCTTCTTCAGGGAGAATCTTTAATGTTAGTATTCTTTTCTCTTAACGGGGGTCCTCCAGCCCCCTTTATTAGCTTTGTTGCCCTTCCTTCCTGAGGGCTGTGACCAAAACTAGACTGCATACTCACAATGCGAACCAAAACCAGAGTTTTGTAAAGTGGCAGCATGGAAGTTTTCACTCATGAGTAAATACCCTTGTTAATGCACGCTATTAGTCTGCTAGCCTTTCTTGCTGCATCTTGACATTGACTATTAATGCTGAGTCTTTGATCTACTGGGACCCCAAGATCCTTTTTCCATTCTTGATTCCCCCAAAGGTTCTTCCCCTAGTGAATATTTTTAGCTCCCAAGTGCATTACTTTACATACTTCAAAAATAAACCTCATGTGCCATATAGCTTCCCACCCCTCTATTTTAACCATTAGCCGCCCGGCCAATAGCCGTTTGGCGGCTTGAAAAGCGCTGCAGCTTTCCGGGTCCACGCCATTTGGCGTGCTCCCGCACATGCGCCGTTTGCGCTATTGCAGAGCGGCGCAGCAGCGGGATCTGTCACCGCCCGTGCACCTCGGACACGGCCGATGACAGATCCGAGTACCGGCTCCCGTTGCCGGTACCATGTGACCTGCCGCGACCAATCACAGCAGGTCACATGACAGTTGTATACAATGGATGGCTTCATTCATGATGCCATCCATTGTATACTAGTGCCTAGCTGTGAATGGTCACAGCTAATCACATGCACATGTCATGTGATTAGCTGTGACCAAATCACAGCTAAGCACAAAAGTAATTCTTTGCTATAAGCAAATTGTGTAAAAAAAAAAAAAAAAAAATACTGATCACTTCCCCAAAGTAGTACAATGTTACTATGGTAACATTGTACTATTTTGGTCATAGTAAAATATGAAAAAAAATCTTAAAAAAAATAAAAAAAAATGTAATAAAAAATTAAATATAATAAAAAAATAAAAAAAAATTAAAAAAAAATATAATTTTTTTTTTTTTTCATACTGTCACCAGTCAGTGTCCCTGTTCACCGCCATGCCAGTTATATGATGACGCTGTACTGCACTGGTGACAGTATGTAAAAAAAAAAATAGTGAAAATAATATTTTTCATTTTTTCATTTTCGGAAAAATTATGACAAAAAAATACAACTTCAAAAAACTCGCCATGCCTCTTATGAAGTACGTCCAACTGTCTACTCAGCAAAAAGGGGTCATTTGGGGATATCTGTACTATTCTGACATTCTTGGACCTCAAGAAATTAGATTGGCTGTCAGTACTTCAGGATTGATCAATATTCAGATCTATACCATAGTTTGTGAACTCTATAACTTTCCTACAAACTAAATAATACATCCTAATTTGGGTTATTTTCACCAAAGACATGTAGCAGAATACATCTCGGCCTAAATTTATGAAGAACAATTATTTATTTGTAAACTTTTATAACAGAAACAAAGAAAAATGTGTTTTTTTTTCAAAATTTTTGGTCTTTTTTTGTTAATTTAGCAAAAAATAAAAACCCCAGCGGTGATTAAATACCACCAAAAGAAAGCTCTAGTTGTGTGAAGAAAATGATAAAATTTTAGTTTGGGTACAATGTTGTATGACTGCGCAATTGTCATTCAAAGTGTGAGAGCGCTGAAACCTGAAAAATGGCCTGGGCAGGAAGGTGTAAAATTGCACGGTATTGAAACGGTTAACTAGGTCCTCCTGTAAAATTTCTCCATCCTTTTGTGAAGTTATGCTCCTGTTTATCTTAGTATCATCAGCAAATCGTGAGATTGAACTATTTATTCTAATCCTTATACGGTTTATGAACACATTAAACAGAACTGGCTCCAAGACAGAGCCCTGAGGCACACCCCTCACAACATGCAGTACACCCATGCATGTGAGGAGGATACCAGCCTGTAACGTATAATCTTGGAAGGAGGCACATTAGTGCTCACCCTGTGTAAATGCTATTCCATCTTTGATAGTGTAGTAGTCTAAATACTCAGTGCTTTAATAAAGATGGAATAGCACTTACATAGGGTGAGCACTAATGTGCCTCCTTCCAAGATTATACGTTACAGGCTGGTATCCTCCTCACATGCATGGGTGTACTGCATGGGTGAACTTGCCTCACTATCAGGTGTACCAAGATGGCGGGGTAGATATCCTGAGGAAGTCACGTGTGTAGTGACGCAACGCGTTGATACGTGAGAACGCAGCTTCCGGTGAGCGGTGATGCATTTCATGTCTACCACCATCTTGGCACACCTGATAGTGAGACAAGTTCACCCGTGCAGTACACCCAGTATATTTAGCCCTAATGTTTAGGTTTAACTTTTGTTCTTTTTAAATTTGTTGCTTATTGGAATGCACGGACGAATGCCAATGTTTGAAATGCCTTTAAAACACTCCTACTTATCTTCAGTGTTCTTTGTTTTAAGAATTTGCTTTTCTTCATACTACTGGACACGAAAGGGATCAAAGTACAGTTGGCTCTTTTGAAGTTTAGCGTTCTCGTCTTTCCCTTATGTCTCCTTTTTTTTTATATAATTTATGGGAAATGTAATTACTCTGTGTTCACTGGTACTTAAATTATCTCATACTTCCACATCTGCAATCAGTTCTGTGTTGTTTGTAATTAGCAGGTCCAGCACAGCATTATTTCTACCTGGGGCTTCTACGATGTGACTCATGAAGTTGTTCCTGCAACACATTCAAGAAAGGACAAGCCTTAGTTGAGTGCATAGTTCCATCTGCCAAATCAATATCAAGATAGTTTAAAATGTTACTAAACCCAGGACCCTACAGTCACCATATCTGGTCCCCTATAGTACACAGAACATGGAAATGAAATTATTTTAGTAAACAAACTGCTAAATACCTTTTTCTCAGCAGCAGATTATTATACAGGATTTATATTGCGCCAACAGTTTGCTCAGTGCTTTACAATATAAAGTGAGACACTACAGCAATAATACAGTTCAATACAAGAGGGTTAGGAGGGCCCTGCTCCTTGGAGCTTACAATCTAAGAGGGAAGGGCTGGTGGTACAAAAGGTAATAACTGTGGGTGATGAACTGATAGGAGAAATAGAAGATTCTGTTATTAGTTGAAGGCGGGATGGGCTTCCCTGAAAAGATAGGTTTTCAGAGATCGCCTAAAAGAGAAACTGGAGACGAGCATGGGAGGAGACAAGGGAACTAGAGAGCAGGAGGTCATGAGAGGAGCTGAGAAGACGGTTTGGGTGATATTTGGAGACAAGATTGGTGATGTAATTTGGGGCAGAGTAACAAATGGCTTCATATGGTGTTAGTTTTTTTCAATTTTATCCGTTGGGCAATGGGAAGCCAGTGGAGGGATTGGCAGAGAGGGGTGGCAGATACAGAATGGTTAGTAAGGTGGATGAGTCTGGCAGCAGCATTCATGATAGACTGAAGAGGGGATAGCCTGCGATTAGGTAGGCCAATGAGGAGGGAGTTACAATAGTCAAGGTGAGAGATAACCAGGGAGTGAATAAGTTGCTTAGTGGTTTCCGAGGTTAAGAACGGTCGTATCTTGGAGATGTTGCGGAGGTGAAGTCTACAAGATTTAGACAGAGATTGGATTTGGGACTAAAAGGACAGATGGGAGTTTAGGATTACACCGAGTACCCTTGCATGAGGGGAGGGACTGATGATTGTGTTATTGATCTTGATGGAGAAGTCAGGGGAGTGGCATCCATGCTGATATGTCGCTTAGTAATGAAAGAGGAGACTGAAGGGGTGAGGTGAGGAGTAGAAAGATAAATGTGTGCCATCAGCATAGAGATGGTACTTAAAGCCAGGAGCATTTATCAAGTGACCAAGGGAGGAGGTGTAGATGGAGAAGAGAAGGGGTCCAAAGACAGAACCTTGAGGGACCCCTACTGAAAGAGGAAGTGGAGAGGAGACGACAAAGTTATAGGTAACGCTGAAGGAGAGCTGTGATAGGCAGGAGGAGAACCAGGAGAGAGCAGAGGCCAAGAGAGTGGAGTTTTTTGAGGGGATGGTCAACAGTATCAAAAGCCGCAGAGAGGTCAAGTAGTAAGAGTACGGAGTAGTGGTCATTGGTTTTTAGCAGTTCGTAAATCATTAGTGAGTTTTAGTTGGGCAGTTTCAGTGGAGTGTAGTGAGCGAAAGCCAGACTGTAAAGGGTCAAGAAGGTTGTTGTCAGTGAGGGAGGAGCTCAGGCGATTGTAGACTAAATGTTCTAAGAGTTTTGAGGTAAACAGGAGCAGGCAGATGGGTCTCAAATTGTTCAGGGTGGTGGGGCCCAGCGAAAGCTTTTTAAGTATGAGAGTGATCTGTGCATGCTTTAGAGAGGTGGGGAAGGCACCGTTAGAGAGGGAGCATAGGATGGAAGAAGAGGGTGACCGTAGTAGTTGTGGGAGGACAGGATCCAGGGGGCAGGTAGTGAGACGGGCTTCTGAGAAAACCTTAGTGACCTCTTTGATAGTAGCAAGAGAGGAAAGTGTTGAGGGAGGTTTAGGATGTGGTATGCTAAGTGGCATGGATGTCTGTGCAGTAGAGATGCCACTACGAATTGCGTCAATCTTGTTTTTGAAATGATTTACAATCTCGTAAGCAGTGAGGTACTGGGTGGAGGTGGAGAAAGAGTTAAAAGTATAGAAGAGACGACGGGGACTGGATGACAAGCTATTGATGAGAATGACAAAGCAGGCATGTTTGGCAGCATGGAGGGAGGAACTGTAAGTTAATAAAGCAGATTTATATGAGGTGAAAGCTTAGTGTGTTTTGGTTTTACGCCACATTCACTCCAGCGCACGACTATGTCTCTTAAAGATTTCTGGTGTCAGTCTGCGACAGAAGAGGGTGACTGTAGTATTTGAGAGGGGGCAGGTACTGAGACGGGCTTCTGGGAAAACTTTGGTGAACTCTTCAGTAGTAACAAGGGCAAAAGAGGAAAGTGTTGAGGGAGGTTTAGTATAAGGTACACTAAGTGGGATAGATGTCTGTAACAGAGATGCCCCTACGAATTGCATCAATCTTGTTTTTGAAATGATTTGCAACCTCGTAAACAATGAGTGAGTTACTGGGTGGAGGTGGAGAAAGTAGAGCGTTAAAAGTAGAAGAGACGAGGACTGGATGACAAGGTATTAATAAGAGTGACAAAGTAGGCTTGTTTGGCAGCATGGAGGAATTGTATGTTAAGAAAGCAGATTTATATCGGGTGAATGCTTGCTGAGATTTGGTTAGAGCAGTCTTGTGACATATCAGTGTTCAGCCAAGCACTGGTTAAAGCTTGTAGGAGTAATTTTCATATTGCTCTAGGCGGATGCAGAACCCCTGACCGCTGTTTGGACAGTGTTGATTGGCCCTGTGCTCATCACATACACTCTCTCAGGAAACAAAAACCCAAACCTCTCTAGCAATACACACCAAACTGAGCATGTGCTGAGTAACTCCACATGATATGTCTTATCAGGAGATAAGAGGGGGACACTGAAAGAAGGAGAGGATCAGAGAAGTCAGGATCAAACTGCATTTTTACAGAATGCAGAGGATTAAACCCTTAGGTTCCACAGTGAGTATAACAAGCATGCTTTACTGCATATACAAACTGATTTTATTGTTGTGGGTTTAGTAACACTTTTTAAGTCCTCAATGAATAGAACATTGGTTCCCTGCCATCTCTAACTGTGAAAGTAGATGGGTCTTTTCCTCATCCCTAATACTAGGGGCCTATAGCATATAACCATAATTAATTTACGGTTTATATTGTCCCTTTGCAGTTCCAGCCACAAAGACTCCACCTCATCGTTAGCACTGTTATCATTGCTATCCCTCATAATTACTACCAAATTGCTCTTGGCATGCAGGCACCTCCTCCTCTTCTATAGAATTAATGTAAACTCCGCACTACAGTCCCTGGTATCTATCAATACGATGCTGCCTGTACCGTGATTAATCCCCCAGTAGGGAACTAGTAACCTATAATCTATTAACACTTTTGTGTGTTGCTTAGAAGTGCTCTCGCATATTGCAGTGCTTCCTAGCATTAAAGTGTCACATAAGTAAATAAAAAGTATGCATGCGGTACGATATATTTTTGAAGCATAAAACTAAAAAAAAGCATATAGGTAAATTTAAATCTGTGCAATATGTGATCAAAAATGTTATAATTGCTATTGTGCAATCTTCCTATATAGGTACAGTCTGTCTCTGGTGTAGAGCTGGAAACCAACCCTAAAGTTGGCCCAGTCCTTCATGCACTAACCCCCCCCCCCTTTCATACACCAGTTCCTGAGCCACTTGTTTAGCACTCTAAGTTCCTTCTACCCCTCTAGGTGTTATATTAAAGAAAAGGCCACACCAATTTCCCTGAAGACATTTTTAAGGATACTCCATCTTCCTTTGCCTTTTGTACATTTATTTCCCTTGACAGCTGGATCCTCCCCTGTTCCCCCCCCCCCCCCATAATCTATCTGATCTTCAAGGTGTTGTACCTGAGCACCCAGCAAACAACATACTGTTTGTTAATGACAGTCTTTGTGACAGATTGCCCTATCTGGCTATCCTTGCCTGTAGCTTTCTGTTTTGTTGAAATTTAAAATCAAGTAAGAGTATAAAGAAAGAGTTGACACCCATGCAACAGTCCATCATCTGTACATCACTAGGAAAAAAACTGGGTGGGTTTATTTTGCTGCCATGGACTGGCACCAGGAAAGGAAATCGTTGGTATTTGATGCAATTGTCTGTTCTCCTGGCAACAACATGGCCGCACACTTATGCTAGACCAATAACTTTAGTTAAGAAATCAAATCCTACTAGATCACTTCAGGTACAGCTATGTAAAACATTATTACTGGATTTTAAACAGTATGAGCACCTATTTTTTACACAGTCTCATCCTGCTCAGTTGCTGCCCGTTTTTTGGCACTGTGCTGACAGCCTAAAGATTTACTACTGCTCAGGGGCTCTTGCCTTCAGCAAAATGGTAACCTCCAGCATGAAGAAAGAGGAATTAGTACACACTAACCTTGGTAACATAATTACTAATGTGGAATGTATGTTCCTTGCTAAAAATATTTTTTATATCAAGTTGTTATGGGTAAAGTTCTGATTTCAGCAAATCCTATCTTATAAGAAAGTGAACAGGCTACTACCTTCCCACCAAAGTCAGCTCTAGTGAGGACTACTGAGCCCATCAATAGGGCTGAAGGAATGCACCATGAAAAGGACTTGTTTGGCTTTCCTAACTATTGTGCAAGTTGACATGGCTATGTTAGGTGCCCACAGTGTTCAGATACTGCTGGTAAAATGTACAGTAATTACTTCAGGTGGTTGCAGCAATGGTCTCTTTGAATTACCTTTAATAACCACAAGGTGCTTATGTGCTTGTGCCACCTTCCAATCCACATCCTCATGAACCTTCAAATCCCCAAGACAAAGCCTGGGGTGCACTCCCTCCCCTTCAAGGGGCACACCCCAAAAAATTGAATATCAGTGTAAACAAAAAGGGCACCACGGACAGCACCCAACTGCTGCTGTTGCAAGTGCACTATAATAATCTCAAGCCCATGGTACAACGTAGAGAAAATGGGGATAGAATCCTAACTGGCAGCCTTGCAGATCTGAGAAACAGCTACTGCCAAAGATCAGGAAGCATTCATAAATGTAGCAAAGTGCATCCTCTCAAGAAGGGATGGAATCTAAACCCTAGATCATGGGTTTGGATAATGGTCTGCTGAGTCAACGTGACATGATGGAACTAGAAATTGGAGCAACGATACAGAAACCATCTTGAAAAACAAAGGAGATTAGAAACTGAGTTAGACTCTCCATCCCGACCACATTCAACCAATAGAAGGAAACTTCCTTTTGGTGAACTGGAGGCAGACTGGATAGAGATGTCCTGTTTGTGGAGACAGAGTAACTACCCCAAGTAAGACAAATAATGGGGTCTCAACAACCTTGTCTTATGGAAACCCCATAAAGGGTTCCTTGCCAGACAAAGCCACCAGTCCGAACAAGCATCTCACTAAGTGAAGGCTACAAATGAACTACTTTTGGTCCCATGGAGTCATAAGGGAAACAACATTGGGATCCCTAATAGTGCTGAGAGCCACAAACGCCACCCTAGGCCCAGCTGAAAAGGAAGTCTTATCCCATGAAGAAAAACCTGGAGAGGAAGTGCTAAGGCTTACACAAGATAAGCATGCATTGCATGTGCAGTGATAGATTTAACAAGAAGTAGAAGCAGACCTCCCACCTTAGCATCAAGGGATTCCTAGACAGCATGATGCCCTGTTTCTCAGAAAGGCAGCTTGAAGCTGGATAGTAAAAAAAAAAAAACATTCCTTAGGAACAGATGATCCTGATCCAGTAGATACCTCTAAGCAATTGTCTGACATCTTTTTAGGTTGGCGTACCACATCTGCCTGGGGCAGCCTGAAATGGGGGATGGAATAGGTCAGGAAGTACTGATTCCAGAGAGTCACCAGTGGACCACTGCACCTGAACCAAAAGTGCCTAGCCTTTAGTTTGACTTGAGGGACAGGTAGTCAACCTCTGAAGTTGCCTGTGACACACCTCCAGGAATAGCTCCAGAAGTAAGAATCACTTTCACAGGTTTAGGCTGTGCTGTCTGATGCATCTGCCTGTCACTGTGTATACCTGGGATGCTCATGCCTGACTAGAAAATGTATATTATATAGGGTGCGCTTGTTGGAGCCCAACCTCTGTAGCTGTAGGATAAAGGTGCCAGATGGATATCAGGGAGGGATGGATGGATGGGAGCAGTAACACTGAGGCAGCTCTTCTTAGACTGGAAACAAGGCTCTAATGCAGTAACAAGAAAAAGAGAGGAAGGCGCCTCTAAGTGCAGTATTGACAATTTATTTAGTAAACAATGGATAAATTGCACTTACAAGATAAATAGTTAAAAAGACTCATTGTGCGGTAATTAGATGCAGGATGTGCCTGTGCATCAAAATGAAGCTAGGAGAGCAGAGTCAGATGTTGCAGGTGAAGGAGGCGGTAATGCATTTTGGAGCATGCTCAATAGGCTCCTTCTTCAGACCTCACAAACTTTTCACTTGCCATACAACCTGTTGCCCGATTTTGAAAAGAAACAGCCATTAGACCTCAATACCAGAGTTGCTATTACTGCTTCATACCGGACACGCTGAACCTCCTTAATCCATGTCTATTCTGTCAATGCTTTGCAGGAAACGACCCCTTATCTAGCGATAAAAGATTACACGCACTTGGATGCAGAAACACATGGGACAGACAACTGAGTCCACCACAGGCCCTGAGGAAACGCAAGTTAAATGTGGCTCCATCACTATGGCACTGTGGAGCATGGTCTAAAGCTGAAACCACCACTATTAGATTCCCAGTGGAATATGTATCCCTACTGTATGGAATAAATCTGTTCACCCCCCCCCCCCCGACACAATTGTCATCTACTCTGGTCCTTCTGGTCATGGAGAACTTTCCCTCTCTAAGCCCACCAGATCTGCTAAAAAAAAACCTTCCTCACGCTAAAAGTTTGGCCCGCCTTATGTAGGTGATGGGGTAGTCAAATGACTCTTTTACCAGCTTAGAAAATAGACAACTGAAACCTCTCTTTGTATCCTTTACAGGAGGTAAATTTGTCTTAAGTGCTGCCCTCTCTCTCTCTCACCTTATCAGTTTCTACTGAGAAAAGAACAAGATTTCCTTAAATCCATTCTCAATTTATCGTTACAATGGACGTTTGCCTCCTCTCCTACAAAGAAAATAATTTAAGGACTTACAACCCCAACTATATAGAAACCCCTGTCCTTAAAAGCTTTACATTTTACATTGCACAAGATGCATTGGTATAAACTATTTTAGTAGTCAGGTTTCCACACAGTCCCCCCCGACTCATTGTGAGCCATTTGATTTAAAGTTAGACTTGAAAAGACACCTGTACATCTTTGTCTACATCTCTGCTATCAGGGATTTTCTTTGTCAGGTTATACTGCTCTCTTGTCCACATATCCTTGTAAACCTTCTCCTACACGAGATTTTACCATTCCCCTTCATGTCCTTGGGGTGCTAGATTACTGACATGTGGCCATAGGTCTCCAAATTGTGTCATCCAATACCTGACACCTGCTCTTCATACTCCTTAAAGGCTGTGCCTACTCCTTTTTGGGATGGTTTTCCCTGGTGTTTTATTGCTCACGTATTAAGGTCTTTCCAGTCATCCTGTTCAGCATTACAGTTTTTACATTTTTTTTCTCTTATGTGGACTCAGGGGTAGTTTATTGTTCTGGTCTTCCTAATCCCCTCTATTTGAGGTTAGTTACACAAACTAGAGCCCCTACCACTTTGTGTTGCCGTGGGGTATGTCCTCTCTGGCTTAAGCCCTACCCTTGCCAACCCCTTCAAAAGGATGCAGCTTGCATGTGCCAGGCCAAGGGCTCTAGTCTGTCCTGCCTTCCTACGTCTTGACCTTGGTGCATGGCAACTATATTGCCAAGATGTATTGGAAAATGTTGCAATGCCTCTATTCCCAGGGTTTCTTGGACGATTCCCCTTCCTTTCCACTATGACAGCTTCAACACTTGCATATCTTGCTCAGCCTGTGGATGACATTCCCTTTGTTGGCGCATTGCATCCTTGTATTGGATTCCCCACTTACAGCTTCATGCAGGCAGGTTGATTATCCTCTGCTCTGTAATTGTTAGCAAGTCAGCTCCACCTATTGGTCTGATAGGGAACTTCATTCTGTATATCCTTCAAATAGTTGTAAACCTTCACATATACCCAGTGAAGAGACTGGCCTCAGTTGATGCACAAAATACTACAGATAAACAGGTACAACTTATGTCGGAGGATTTGTTTAATCTTTTTTCTATATCCAATCAAAATGCAGAATTTTAAAAGGGGGCGGAGAGCTGAAATCACATACTGTGATGGATTTGGTAAAATGCCTATTCGGTTTCCTGTTTAAAATATACATTTTATATATATTTACTTTTGTACTTTTTTATATTTCTAAATATATGTGTTGTGCGTATATATTTTGTCTGCTGGGCTTTGCAGTCCTCCTTAACTTGTTGGTTCAGCGATGTACTCAACCCCTCCCCTCGCTCTGTGAGGATTTTGCAGTTATGGCCTTGAATATGTGAGGGGGAGGGAAGAGATAACGGGCCTCAAGTTTCTGCACTTCTCCCATATTTCAGCCAAGCAAAATGTGCCTTTTAGAAAGTGACTGTATTTACGTAATAGTGACGTATACCCTTTTGTTCTCCTTGTATAAAAGGTTAAGCACTGCCCTGCAATAAACAGATGATGTGAAAGTGGTTATACTGGACATTTGTCAGTGTAATTCTTTCCGGGGTGCACGCAATCCATATCTCAAAATTAGGAGCAGCAGCATTCAACCCTGAGCCCGATAGTGGTTCCCAAAACCTTTACAATACAGCAGAGCTCAGTGAGAAGAGTTCTGATCGCTGATTGGAGGAAACCAACAAAACTTATTTGATTTGCAGGCATATTATGTGAAGAAAAGATCACACAAGAAGGGGAGGACATTCAAAATCAGATGTTTATTCTTATGACACTTTTCCTTATCTAGTATGCTTAATTTACACAGCAGTGGTTTAAATACCAATACAGACAAGGGGAATGGCATTGAGTAAAAGGATCTGTTAAATGCAACCATAGATAACTGCAATAATAAATATACATCAACTGTACAGCACACTTCCAGGGCTCAAAAAGTAGATATGTTGCACATAAACCCATTGCTAAAGTGTATTTATTTTGGGTGGTCTGCTCTCCACCTTCAATCTTGTGTGGGGCATGGAGGCTGTTGTGGTTCTTAGGAAAGCAGCTCTTCCCTTTCCTTAAATTGTATTTACTTCGGCCACTCCAGTGTCTAGATTATATTTGCCTCTCCTAGCAATATTTTTCTAACTTGTAAAAGAGAATACAATAAAGTACAGAAATGCATTTGTCTAAAACAAACACTTTTGAAAACTGATTTTTCCAGGTCACCATATGCTGGGAATAGCAATTGTGTTGCTGCATGCCTTTTGTTTGTTGCTTAATAGTGCATCATATATCGATCAAATTGCAATAAACAAATCACTCAAAAAAGAAAAAAGTCACAGATGTTTCCTGCTGGAGCTGTCAGGCAATGCAGCTTCACTGTGGTGTCTGCAGTGTCCTCTGCCCTGCCAGGAACAGTAGACGCACACTCTCTCCCCCGTGTAGGCGCACACTCTTGCCCCTGTGTAGGCGCACACTCTCGCCCCCGAAGAGGCGCACACTCTTGCTCCTGATTTATTTGGTAACAGTTTAGTGAGCACTATTGATCAGATTTGTCATTTAGAAGGAAAAATGGCAAGACAATAAAGGGTTGCTGCTTAACTAGCAGGACACATGAGTAGTGCTCAAGCCACCTGCAGCCTGTTTAATGGCAAAGCAAAGTATCATTGAACTGTATTCTTAACATAAAAGAACAAATATTAAAAGAGGAGTAGTATCATACATTAATAAAGGATACTAATATTTTGAATAGGGACACCTATACACGTGCCGCCTCCATATTTAACCTTAATATAACCAGGGCTGTTTAGTAAAGCAGTGCAAAAATCAATGGTGTGAAAAGTGGATTGACCCGATTTTGGTTTTCTGCAGACACGCTGCTTAACAGATGAAATTATCTGGTTATATTGGGTGCTACACCTTTCATCGACCTTTGCACTGCCTTAATGAAAACCACTTGCATGGGTGCTCTCTGCAGAGATAAGGTGTGGCGATGTAAATACAATCACATTCCTGTCCACTTATCACTGCTAGCCTGTGTGAGCCAAGTGTCACTGCATAGTTAGTACTGGTATTGTCAGTGCAATTATTACTTGATATGGAAAAGGAGCCCCATGTTGGGTGTCCGGTGGGGTTTTCTGCCACATCAGAGCCACCAGTTAAAAAGCTGAAGTAGCCTGAGGTTTGAGTTATCCTACTAAGAACCTTTTGTTAAATTCAGACCTAGCAAAGGGTCCGAATGACTGCAAAGATCATTTAGGGTGCTTCCTGTAGAAATGACATTCCTCTTGGCCATTAAAAAAAAGCCTTCTCTTGACAATAGACGTATTGCTAACAAGGCTAAGGATGTCAATATAATTACCTGTATTGTTTTCACTGATGCCAACGGATATGCTGCTAATGATTAGTATATTTCTGGCAGGTTTAATTATTTGACTGGATGGGCGAAAAAAAAAAAAAAAAAGATAAAAAAATTACCAAAACAAAAAAAAAAAACAAAACATTTTCATTCACTTTGGAAAAACTGTGTCCATGTGTCCAAAAAGCCATTATTGATTTGCAATGTTTTTTATTACCTATAACCCTTCATCCTACAGGTCTCAAGAGGGACATGCTTGCAGGCAGAACAATTATCTGTTATTAGTTAAGTTCTGTGCTTAATAATCTTGCAGCTATAAGGACAGCCTAACATCCACTTGTATGACACTCTCCTCTGCCATCGCTCTGTGCTGTGTACGGTCCAAGCCCTTTATAAGTACAGTGCATTACGGAACTGTATGTGCTCAACCCCTTCTGAGTCTCACCGACATAAGGCCACAGATTCAAGTTTTTCAGTGAATATTCGATCGTTGCTGGACCTATCACAGCCTGTGTAACTAAGCTGAGGGGGGAAAAATTCATAAAAGAAAAAAAACAAAAAACAAAAACTCTAAGCTGCTCACAACCCTATATACTTCTAAATACTGAAAAATAAACAACCCAAACATGGGGCCATTCACAGCCAGCAAAATCCAGTGCTTAGTAAAACTATTATAACTTAAATACTACTTTGAAAAATAACTAAAATAAAAAAATAAGATTTTTTTTCACAGCTCTAGCTCCAGTGTGTTACATTCGTGAACTCTGGAAATAATTTATCATTAAATTATATTACTGTGTATATTCTTATTTACAGATTCCATTGTTTTACTAGTTTCTGGTTCCTCCAGAAATACCTTTTGACTATCACTTACCCCAAACATTATGAGTTCCCAAGGCTCTACTGTTAGAGAAAAATCAATTTGTCCGCTCACATTAGTCAGTACTAAAATGTTTCTACAAACAAGTCACAAACAAGGCAAAAACCCCACCAGATACTTCACAAATACAAAAGGTAAATGTGCAGGTTTGGGCAGAACAAAACCATAATGGTCAGTAGTCTTGTTTCCTCAGAGTTCTGTCCGGGGGGGCGAGCGATTTCTAGTAGCCAAGGTCAAGTCCTCCGTTCATTCACTGTCTCTTCAGTTAGTCTGATCATGGTCAACCACTGAGTGGATCTTCTCGGTAATGGATAGCATGCCTCAGCTTTTCCAGCATTATTTCAAGGGAAGAGTACTGTGGGAGCTTTATCATGAACATGCACGTCTCCACACGGATGTATCTGGAATCAGGGGATCCTGCAAAAAGCCATTGAAAATGTAAGTGGGCCTGTGCTCAAATGTTAAAGAGGAAGTAAACTACAAATGTTATATATCGCAGCTTATCAATCCTTTAGCGCTCGTTCACACCATGGTACAGGCACATCAGTTTTTCTGCATGCGTTCTGCAAGGGCACAACAAAATCAATTGTTCTCTATGTGCTCTGTTCACTCCACAACACTAGTATCATAAGCAGATTATTTATAGGTAAAGTTGATCCAGGGAATATCCGATTGCCTCTCGGGGATCAGGAAGGAATTTGTTCTCCCTGCAGAAGCATATTGGATCATGCTTTGCTGGGGTTTTTGTTTGCCTTCCGCTGGATCAACTGTGGGCATAGGATAACTTTTTTTAATGGTTGAATTGGATGGACTTTTTTCAGCCAGACTAACTATGTAACTATGAATCTGCAACGTGTATAAAATGCACTACAGTGTGCATAAAAACCGATGTAAACTTGTGTCTCTGCAAGTGAAATCTGTGCGTCACTTTGACTAATTAAAGCTGAACTCTGGCTAACACTATTTAAGCAGCTACAGCAACAGTTTGTTTCTTTTGGGAGAAATGTTTTATATAAAGGAAAAAAAGCTGACCATTGTTGAATTCCTGTTAGTGTTAAATGGCTTGCCTCTACCCTCTATCTGGCACTTTTGCTGGACAGCTTGGTCTATCAAAGGATGCTGACAGTCAGCACTATACCCAGAGATTGCACCTAATTGGATGCAGTCACTGGTCAACTATATTTCACCCAGATCCTCTGACAAAAGTTGATTAGAAAATCAAATTTGTTGAGTCTGGTTGTGCCAACAAAGCCACCAAAAGCTCAAATGTCATCTGATTCAGCAAAAAAATCGAAGTTCAAGTCTTATATGGCAGGTTTCAGTTTGCCTGCCTTTCACACGTCAGTGACTCAAAAGCACAAGAGCAGAAAAGCAATGGCAGGCCCTGTATTTAGAAACAGAAAAATGATGGCAGAAAAAAGAATAAAGTAGTCCATGGAGTCTGCCCGTTTTTTTTTTAGTTAACATTTTTGTCTGAGTATAGATCTGTGTTTGTCCCAAGCATGTTTGCAGCCATTTACTGGCTGGCTCATTACTTCTGCTGGAAGTCTATTTTAAGCAAACTACCGTTAAGTATAATAATACTTTCGAAGATTCGTTTTGAACTTTTCTCCAGTTAGTTTGAGGTCAGGTCCTCTGGAACTCTGCCCCAGTATGTCCAGTCAGCCCCCCCCCTCCCCCCCCGTCGGCCTTTAAGTGATCCTTGAAAACTCTCTTCTTCAGGGAAGCCTACCCCACCTCCACCTAAGAACTGTACTTGAATCACCTCCATCAGATCACCCCCCACAGCTATCATCTTTTGTACCACCTCCCCCTCCCTTTAGATTGTAAGCTCCATGAGCAGGGCCCTCCAATTCCTTCTGTACTGAACTGTATTGTAATTGTACTGTCCCCCCTTTATATCGAAAAGTGCTGCATAAACTGTTGGTGCTATATAAATCCTCAGTAATAATAATAATAATTATGTCCCCATGTTTTTTATTTTGGTTTCATATTGAAAATACCCCCCACCTCCTCCTGAACCTTATTTAGCCCCTTGATGTACTTAAAGGTTTCAATCATGTCTCCCCTTTCCCTTTTCTCCTCCAGACTGTACATATCAAGTTCCTGAAGCCCCTCCTGATGTGTTTTATACCTCAGACCTTTCACCATTTTTATTACCCGTCTCTGGACTCGCTCTAGCTCATCAGTATCTTTTCTCCTCCACTTTCCTTGTGACTGACCTGCACTTTGCTAATACAGAGTAAAGTCTACCCCTTACCCTGAATGGACAAAGAATCCTGTTTTCATATATACTCACCGGCCATTTTATTAGGTACACCTGTTCAATTGCTTGATAACACAAATTACTAATCAGCCAATCACATGGCAGTAACTCAATGCATTTAGGCATCTAGACATGGTGAAGGTGACTTGCTGAAGTTCAAACTGAGCATCAGAATGGGGAAGAAAGGGGATTTAGGTGAGTTTAAACGTGGCATGGTTATTGGTGTCAGGTGGGCTGGTTTGAGTATTTCAAAACTGCTGATCTACTGTGATTTTCACGCACAACCATCTCTAGGGTTTACAGAGAATGGTCCAAAAAAGAGAAAATATCCAGTGAGCGGCAGTTATGTGGACAAAAATGTCTTTTTGATGTCATAGGTCAGAGGAGAATGGACAGACTGGTTAAAGATGATAGAAAGGAAACAGTAACTCATGTCAATATGGACCAATACCGCTGAGGAATGTTTCCAGCATTTTGTTGAATCTGAAGACAAAAGGGGGTCCAACCTGTCAAACCTAGAAAGGTGTACCAAATAAAGTGTACGGTGACTGTATGCATACACACTTGAACTATACATGGTGACCAAAGAGCACATTTTAAAGATTTATTTCACATAACATTTACATTAAGCTGAGCTGGATAGCCCACATTTACCTGGAATAATACATTTACTGTATGTGTAGCTAAAGTGTAACTCCACCCATACATTTTTAGTTATTTCCATTATGAATGTCTTCTATCATTTTGTACCAATAGATACCCCTACCCAGAGCAGAAAGGCCTAGTCCATACATACCCAAAATCAATAAGAGCTGCAAAGAGATGTTATTTTCCTGTATAGTTACCATTCACAGATTTATTATTTTTTTAAAGACTGATAAGCGAACAGTGTCATACTACTAACAAGCCTTTTAGCCCTAGATATATATATATATATATATATTTTTACCTGTTGCTCCATCAGGTGGCGCTATTTTCATAGGATAAGGCGGGACATGTGCAGTGTCGGGTCCCCCATCTTTACAAGGACAGGTGAAGGGAATACGCTCCTGATTGCAAGAAAATTTGATGAACTTACAAAGTTCTTCCTGAGTGAACATCTCCAAAGCACACCAGAAAAACTCTATATGCTGGTCGGTCTCCATCAGACCCACTTGATACATTGTGTGAGCCTGCAAGACAAATAAATACTATTAAAAAGGGAACACGCTGTGCTTTTTAAACATTTTTCTTCATTAGGGTCAGGACCAAAAAAAAAAAAAAAAAAGAAAAATTAAAGTGAGGCATATAAGAAGTATCATGAATTAGGATCTTGTAATTAGCAGATGAAGCTCTCAGCGTCTTGTCCATCAATGAGCGGCATAGTCTAATGTTTTAATTAGACATGTGCAGAATGAAAATAATTGTTTTGTTTTGAATTGATTCGTTAAGTTACTAATTTAGTTTTGTTGTATTACTAATGAAATTCGTTTTGTTTATTAATTTTTGACCAGATTCAAATTGTTTCAATGGATCTAAAATATTCAAATCAAATTTGAATCTAAAATACCGATCCAAATTTATTGTGAAGAATACATGGTTCTATTCTACGTGAAATTGGACTTTCGGAAGACGGCTATATTCTATTTTATTCTATTTATATTCTATTATTTTCTGTGCTATTCCTTTATTTTCTTTTTATTCTATTCTTTTACTTTCTATTCCATTCTGTTTTATTCTATTCTTTTTGAAATTCAGATTTTGGAAGATGGCTATATTCTATTTTATTCTTCTATTCTAATTGATTCTATTCTTTTCTATTCCTTTAGTTTCTATTCTATTTTATTCTATTCTAAACCTGAATTTTGGAAGTCAGCTATATTCTATTTTATTCAATATTATATATCCTAGATTGTAAGCTCTAACGAGCAGGGCCCTCTGTTTCCTCTTGTACCAAATTGTATTGTAACTGTAATGTCCACCTTCATTTTTGTAAAGCGCTGCGCAAACTGTTGGTGCTATATAAATCCTGTATAATAATATTATTCTAATCAATTCTATGTTTTTTCAATTAATTTCTATCATATACTATTATATTCCTCTATTTTCTATTTTTTTAATATTCTATTCTGTTTTATACTATTTTCTAAGTTTGAATTTTGGAAGACAGCTATATTTTATTCTATTTTCTCAATATTCTATTCTGTGTTATTCCATTCTTTTCTAAATTCAAATTTCAGAAGATGGCTATATTCTAATACAGTCTTTGAAGGAAATCAGCGATAGTCTGCAACATGTTTGCATTTTGAATTTGATTTTGTTTTCAAATTTGTTTTGAATTCAATTAAATTTTAGTTTCATTATTTCAGATTTGTTTAAATCCGTTACTATTGTAATTTGGAAATTTGGATACATTGCGAATCTCTGAATAATAAAAATTGAATCAGCAACTCAACTCGGAATGAAACGAACATTTTTACATTTAATCAGATAAAGTGTGCCTCAAGGCAAGCAGTTACTACTTTACTATTAGCGCTCTAAGAATCCTAGTAAAAGTTCATATACAATACAAATATATGGCTTAATCTCTTATACCTTCAAAAACTCCAGGTTGATGAATGGCAGCCCACAGGTCCTGAGCTCCATCTCCAGAGCTGTCAGGCTGCACAGAAGCTGCAGAGGTATAATGGAGCCCAGCCCAGATCGCACTGCGTTCATACATTCTTGATTCTTTAGCTCACGCATGCGCAGGTTGCGAATACCTGCTGCATAAATGTCCTTATTTTCCCATCTTTAAAAACAAAAAAAAACAAAAACAAAACACATCCTTAGCATATACTGTACAAGCCAATTTTATTTAAAAAATGCAAACTCAGAGAAGAATCAAAATATTCGGGTCTGGGAGTAAAAGGTAGATGTAACTGTGCTCCATAAATTTTGATGAATTGCTATTCTTCTAATGCAATGCAAAAACCAAACCTTCCACCTCAGTCTTCCTTTGCCCTTATCTCTGCTTTAATTTAACTGTTCTCTTTTAGAGGTTTATTCAATACTGCAAGTTGAGTACAAAAATTTCAATAAGGAAGTGTGTAAAAGGAAAAAAAAAAATGGCCAAAACCCTTTTTTAATTTATGAATATTGCTCTGGAAATGAAAGTGGAACTTCACCTCCACTACTACTCTCTCTCCTTTGAAGTTTTTATTTTAAGGGAGCGGGTATGTAGTTTTGACAGGTACCCTCTCCCACTTCCACTGGATTCACCTAGATCAGGGGTAGGCAACCTGCGGCTCTCCAGCTGTTGCAGGACTACAAGTTCCATCATGCCTCTGCAAGTCATAGCTGTAACTGTCAGTTTTGTAATGTTGCAATGCCTCATGGGAAATGTAGTTCCACAACAGCTAGAGAGCCGCAGGTTGCCTACCCCTGACCTAGGTGATCATAGTGGAAGTTCACCCCGCTCCCTCCCTTCCTGCAACCTCCTGGGATACATCACAGGTCCCAGGAAGCAGGTTTATTCACAAAGCGCAGTGCGACTCAGACATGTGCAGTAGGGAGCCAGTTGAGAAGCTACAAGGAGTCGCATCTGGCTACTTACAGTAAATAGGGCAGCGCTGGGGACCTGAAGACCGCCAAACTAGCCCAGGTGAAAACAGAGATGGATCCCTGCACAGGTAAGTGTTTTTATTAAGAGTCAACAACTACGGTATTCATAACTGCTGACTTTCATTTTTTTTCCATACTGAAGATCCGCTTTAAAATGTTGCAGTCATCTCACACAAGCAAATACAGAAAGCAAGGCTTCAGTTAATGCGGAGCTAAACTGTATCTGAGCGCCACAAACTGAAAACGCTATGTAATACATGTTGAATATTCAAATCAAACTGCCCCATCCATTCATGTCTCCATGCTTCATTTAACTGAGAAATCACTTTTGAAACCCCCCCCCCCCCCCAGCATTTCTAGTCGCGGCCATCTTAAGTAAAGGCAGATGATTCATGTAGCATTTACTTCCTGGAAGCCATGTGCCCTCAGCACAATCAAGCATGCATGCAGGAGGGTGTGCTTATCTGAGAAAGCCCCTCCTTTACTAATATCAGCAGCATAAGGATTACAAATAGTTCATGTTGATTGAGAGAATTTAATTCTGCTTCAAGTGCCTGTTCACATATTTCACGTGTCATACGGATTCAAACTGCATCCGATCCGTATTATAACACTGCTTCCTATGGTGTCTGTTCACATATGTCCGGTGCACTGTTGGTGTGGATTCAGTGTGGTTTATACAAAAAAAAGTCCTGTCCGATTTCTGAGCAGTGCGTTCCGATTCAAGTGCGGATTACAGGCTATCGACTTCTATGGGAATGGTTTCTAAACCTGACGTGTGAACAGGATAAGATCCTGAGCTAATCCTGTCCTGAACCTGATTTAAACCTGACCTGAACCGGTGAACAGCTACTGTGTCAATTAGCTGTGAAACCTGAGCTTCAAGCCACACCACATATGTGAATCAGCACTAAGGCTCCCTGCAATGTGCCCATGCTGGCAATGTGACAGCTGAGCTTTCAGTCTGCAGGAGAGCTGCTGTTAGAATTTCTGCACAGAACAGTAACATAGTTAATGGAAGCTACAATGTATATATATTGTTGCATTGTATTTAACTGCAGTACACTTTTTACCACTTGTGCAAGAAATATTTATATTTACATTTTTGTTGCACTCATTCATTTTTGGAAGCATTAAAAGAGCTACACAGTAAGGTTAGGTTCACACTGCTGTGATCGGATTCTAATCCGACTTTCCGGGAGACTTGGTTGCTACTTTGAAGTGGTTTGCATATTCTATGGGGCCAAAATCATACATGAATTGCACCAAAGTAGTACAGGAACCTTTCCCAAAATCACGCTGATGTGAATAGTCGCCAATAAAATCACATTCACACTAGGTTCGATTTCAAACGCAACTTGAGATGCAAATAATCATATGACAATGGAAATTACACTGAACGGAGCCCTTAACCACTTGACAACTGCACTATAGCTGAATGACGGTTACAGTGCTGTTGTCCAGTTCTGGGAGGGCTTCATATGACGTCCTCCCAGAACGTGCCCTCCCCCCCCCCCGGCGATCTCCATGTCCTACAGACACAGCTGATCATGTGATGTGGTAAAAAGCCAATCACAGCAGCCTTTTACCACGTGATCAGCTGTGTCTAATGACACAGCAGATCACCGAGTAAATACAGTTGTCAGTTATCGGCTGCACTTTCCTCACGCTGTCACAGTGTGAGGAAAGTACTGCCAATAACTGGCAACTGTCAGAGAACAGATCGGCACTGATGATCAGTGCCCTGATGATCAGTGCCCAGCAGTGCCACCCACCAGTGCCACACCTCATCAGTGCTGCCTTTCTGTGCCACCTCATCAGTGCCTATCACTGCTACCTATCAGTGCCCATCAGTGCAGCCTCATCAAGGCACATTAGTGAAGGAGAAAAATTACCTGATTGCCAAATTTTATAATAGAAACAAAGAAAAAAACTTTTTTTTCTTTCAAATTTTTTGCTTTATTTTTTTTTGTTTATAGTGCAAAAAATAAAAACACCCAGTGGCAATTAAATACCACCAAAACAAAGCTTTGTGTGAAAAAATGCTAATTTCATTTGGGTAAAATATTGCATGACCACGCAATTGTCATTCAAAGTGTGCCAGCGCTGAAAGCTGAAAATTGGCCTGGGCAGGAAGGGGATATAAGTGCCCAGTAGACAAGTGGTTAATGACAAAAGGAGGCAAAACGTTTGGTTTTACTCCAAGATTCCACTTTTATGATAATCACACATGTACTGCCTCTGCAAAGAATACTATAGCATTGTGACAGTTATCTCATTGATCTGAACACAGTGTTACTTCCTTCATACTTACACCACTGGAATGTGTCTGCCCTTTGGACAAAGTTCCACCTCCTCTCCAGTCATTGTCAAATAGGTAAATTTACAGCTGGGTTTGTTGGGGGAGTCGGGGCTCTCGGTGGGAATATGCTGTGAGGCTATTTCAGCACAAAGTGCTTCCAGCTCCGCTTCATCATTTACCTAAAGCAAGAAGATACAGCAGCTATGGTATAAGATGGTCATTCCTTTGACTGCTCACACATAACTGACCCTTTAACTATACATGATCGCTGCCATTTTATTTACACACTGAAGAATAGAAGCAATTTTTCATAACAAGCAATGTATGGTATTTCTACAGGCAGTATTATGGTACAGTTTCTCTATCCCAAAACCTAACCCAACACCTGCATCATTTACTGGCTGCCCCTTTGCCACAGTTTTCTTTTTTTTCTTCTGTTGAACGGAAGCAAAATAATACCATATCTGAAAATCATTGGATACTTACACAGGTGGAAGAGCCACACCTAATGCCCACTAAATTACCCAACAGTGACGTCATTACTAACTATTCCTATTCGCCAGCATCATTAGACAGGCCCCCTAGGTCTACTACATTAACCACTTCCCATCTGGCCCATGTATATAAACGTCCAGACAGGAGCAGTGCAGGGGCGGGTGGCCATTTATAAACATCCTCCCCGCTTCCCTGCTTGTGCGTGCTCCCTGGGAGCACGCAGCATCGCGATCCGGTGCCGGCTGTGTCCTCTGCCGAAACAGCCGAACACTGATATCTGTACGGGACCTCTGTGCAAGGTCCCGATCATGTGATCACTGATTGGCCAATCAGTGATCACATGAATAGTAGTAAGCAAGATGTCACTTCTGACATAATTGCTTAATCTGTGAAATCTGTGAATGATTAGAGGTCACATGGTACAAGGCTATTCACAACAGCCTTGTACCATGTGACCAATCACAGCTCACACAGTATTTCTCAATGGCTACAAGAATGCAGTCAGAGAGAAGGAGAAATAATTTCTTTTACAGCCTTTATGGGTGTAAAAGCAATCAGTGTAAAGAAAAAAAAATAAAAATCTTCATCACCCCCCACAAGTAGTACAGTCACTATGGTGACACTGAACTGCTAGGGTGACAGAATGTTAAAAACAAAACCAAAAAAACCCAAAACATTAATATATAAAGAAAAAATGTAAAAATTTTTTTTTAAAAAAATTATAAAATTTTTGGTTATAAACTAATTTGGGCTATTTTTTTTTTTTACTAAAAAGATAACTGAATAAATTTTGGTCAAAATTTATGAAGAAAGATTATTCATTTGCTAAATTTTATAAGAAACACTATTTTTCAAAATTTTTTGACTTTTTCATTTATATAGCAAAAAAAAATAAAAATCCCAGTGGTGAATAAATACCACCAAAATAAAGTTTTATGTGTCTCAAAAAAATTCTAAAACATTTATATGGGTACAGTGTTGCATGACTGCGCAATTGTCATTCAAAGTGTGATAGTGCTGAAAGCTGAAAATTGGACTGGACAGAAAGGGGGTAAAAGTGTCCGAACTTGAAGTGGTTAAAAGGTACCCTGCAAGTACATCAGCCACCACTAATGACCTCCCAGAAATATTAGTTACCTGGCTGTTTCTGGGTTTTATGGTTTGTAAGTTAAAACATTTGACCTTCATACTTATTCTAGATCGATGCATCAAAAAGCACTACAGCAAGAAAACACATACGCAAGCCAGGAAATAAAACAATTTTCAAGTAAAATGGCAATCTCCATACAGATTTTGCACACTTCATATTTTTCCACAAAGGATTCTGTAGGAACTGTAACAGAATAATATGCCTCTTTCATGCTGCATTATGTCCTTTCACTTGTTTTTCTAACTTATCTTTACCCTCTATCCTCACACTTTACCTTCGGTTGTAAAATATTTTGTAGTCCTAATTTTCATTTACAATAGTACTGGAAAACATATTACAAAAAAACCCCAAACATATTTACATTTTCAAACTTCTTGATGTAATTGTGGGTGAGAATATCAGCTTCATAGAGATCTGCTTCAGGATCCAACGGTTCTCCTACAAGCATCTTCCAAAAGCAAGGTAGTAGATCCAGTGGCAGAGGCACATCTGCTCGGATAGCTATACCCAGTAATTGTCCAAAGAAATGAAGCAGCTGCTCCTCTGCATAGGTTATAGGGCTTGGCGTCAGAAGGTACTTCCCCTGTGGAATAAACACTGGTATTACACAATAATATATCACTACCGACAGACAAATATTGCATAAAAGAGAGAAAAGAAAAAGGCATAAACACCCAGTTGGCCTCCTCTACAAAAATAATGACATACATAGCAATTATGTGGAACCACTCATACACCTAATGGCCAAACCTCACTCTTTTGCAAACTGCTCCTCAAGCTTCACGGTTTATCAGATCTTGTGCCCATGTGGATCATCCAACCATAGACTGCTCTGTGTCTCTGCTACTTCTAAGGAGCCTCACAAACCGCCAACCAAATGGGACTACAAACACATGCTAAAATGGCCGCCCATCTACTTCCTGCCTCTGCTACACAAGTGTAGGCTATAGAGAGCGGACCCATGACGTCTAGTGGCTGGAGGAGCAACTGCAGCCCAATACTCCTTTAGCGACACACAACGCATGGCCTGGCCAGACCAACAGCGCACTACCCCCAGTGGCCACCGGGAGAATAAACAGTAAGATTTTTCAAAGAAATACTGCAAATGTAAACTTAACATTCCCACCGCAGGACTCTGAAACATAACAGGAATCCAACCTTCACCCATCACGGCAGGCTTCGTCATGCAGACCTTTTAAAGACTCGGCCCCCATAATGTGGGGCCACTACCACGGACCTGTACAGCACCCTGCTGGAAAGCACCTTGGTCAGTATTATACTTCACAGAGTTCTGTTATGCAGGCTCCAGCGCTGTAAGGCTGCATTACAGGCAAAAGCCTGAGGACTCTTCTCCTTATCCAGCAAGGCTCAGGCACCACCCATTTGGGCTTTTCGAATGGATCCAATAAAAGTCCCTGATTCTCCAATGGAACCGTTCTGGACCTTCAGGTATGCCGCTAGAACACACGCAACACATCAGTGACTGTCCACTTTACAGACACTGGTGAAAAAACTGATGTACTTCCTGTATAGGAGGGGTTATATAGGGGAGGACTTCCTCTCTGATTGATTGGACAGTTTCCATTCACCTATAGGTGGCATATAACCCACAGTCATGAATAGCCCGCTCTGTGTCCCGTGATGTATGATAAAGAAAAAGGATTTAGTACAAAATATTATGGGATTAAACAAACTACTCAAATGAGTGGAAAAATAAAAGACTTACAAGTCCTATAAAACACCAGCCACTATGACTGATGAACTAATAAAGCCTCACGTTTTTTAGTTTGCATAAAGTGTTATCTAATATTGAGTGATCCGATGCAGGTTCAGGGGGCAGTGGGAAGGGGTGACAAACCAAAAAACGTTAGCTGCAGGGAAAGGCCCACACATTATATCTATGTGCTAGTTGGGTATTCTACTGGAGATTTCATACAGAGTTGCAGTGCTGTACTAAATCATGACTGAATGAAAAAGAAAACAAAGACCATCCTGAATCCCTGCACAATTGTGCTGACACTTGCAGTAAAAGATACCTTCCTGCCTAACAGGACAAAGGTTTAGTAACTTCTTACCTTATTCTTATTGACCGCAGAGCTGGGACAAAGCAGAAGAAGAGACAAGGATGAGCTCTGGAGTTCTTTACACACTTGCCACAAAAAATGTCGGAAAGAGCCACCTGAAAACAACAACTCACAGCATTAAAATATCTATGAAGAAAAAGTCAATCTGCCTTTATTATGCTCTAAATCCTTGTGATACAATGGAACACTTTCCAAATTGTGTAGCATAATTGTGAGTCAGAACTGTGTGCTTGAACTTGGAGACAGCAATAAAGTCAACACATAAGGGCTTAATAATACCAGCCCCATTGCACTGCTTTGCTTTGTATGGGGCCTTGCACCTTACGATATAATGATGTCGGCATACATTTTATTACAAAGCAGCGTATTACCGTGAGCTGCAGTGTGTCACAACACAATGTCATGCACAGCCTTACACGTAGTGGAATTTTAATAATGGCTAAAAAAGCAAGCACTTGTATGTAACAATGCTTTGCAGTATGCATGCACAATGCACTCTAGTGCGCACCATAATGCATGCCTGTTGGTGTGGACATACATTTGTACAGTTCCAGCTGTATTTCTGTAAAAACACACACTATAACACATGTGAAATATCTAATTAACCAATAACAGGGCTCATATTAAGAAACTTCATACATGAAAGAATGCACAACACATTGCTGATTTAATACAAAAGCTGTGATCTGATGGAACAAATTTCATATTTGCTAAACAAAAATGAGGATACTAAAAACTGATCGTACTACACGATGTCCTGCACTGGTGATACGCCTTGTATCCTGCACGTTAACAGGAACCGCTGCAGCCCTGTATAATGAAAAAACCTAGAAACTCACTTGTTCCATGTACTTCTTCCCCAGTAAAACGGATATTGAATGCATATGTAGGATCCCCTCCGCTTGCCAGTTTGACACACAGTTGGGAGGAAGGAACACATGCCAGCTGCCGAGCTGCTTGACAGAAGTAGGAGTTCTCAGAGGTCCTAATTTCACCTAGATAGAAAAAAAAAAAAAAAGATGGAACATTAAAAAACATTTAAAACTCATCATTATTTTTTTTTTTTGCTGAGAGCTTAGAGAATAAATTGGCAATCAATGCAATTTTTTATGTCACACAGTATTTGTGCAGCATTGTTTTCAAATGCAATTTTAATGCAAAAAAACTATACAAAACCCAATTTTTTTTTGTAAATATAAAAGAGGATGTTCTGATAAGTAAGTAGATATCAAACATGTCACACTTTAAAATTGCAACAGCGACAAACGGTGTAAATTGTACTATCCATAGGCGACGTTTTAAAAGCCTTTACAGATTACCACTTTAGATTTACAGAGGAGGTCTCATGCTAGAATTACTGCCCATGATCTGACAATCGTGGTGATAGCTCAAGTTTGAGCCAATCGCTGTTTGCGCTCAAGCGGGACCAATGCATTTACCTTTGAGGGGACAGGGGCACTTTAAATTAATAATTATATGTTTGTTTATTTTTACACTGTTGCTTTAATTTTCATTGCTGTCACAAGGAATGTAAACATCCTTTGTGACAGCAATAGAAACGTGACAGGTACTCTTTATGAGGGGTCTGAAGTCAAAAAGATCCCAAATCCCTCCTCTGCACTTAAAAGCATTTAGAAACACCAAGATTGGCATTTCTGAATGCTTTTTTTTTTTGTTTTAAAATGGTGCGGTTTACATCTGGGTAACCTGGAAGTGATGTCACGTCATCGTTTCTGGGTTACCAAAGCAGAAACCCAATTGTGTCTCTGCAGCTAGCCATGGGAAAGTGGTAGAAGGGAGGGGGACGTCCCCTCTTGCTGTGTGTAATAACGTTCGAGTGGTTTTGTTAGCTGCGGCGATTGTTATTACATGAAAGCAACAAAGATGGGTACGCATAAAGACCAGTTTCTGGGAGGTCGCACATCTGCATACTGTCCGTGGAAAGGGGTTAATTATAATGTACGATTAATTACAGCTACCCGTTTAAAACTGGCCATATATGAGGAGATCTGAGGAGAACAGTTACCAATTGATTATCAGTTTCTTACCTGACAAGCATAATGATAATTCTATGTTTGTCAGGCAGGCAGCTCATGGACACTGCAACTTTTCTCTAATGTCCACAGAGAAAAGCAACCACTGACTAAAAATGATCCAACCTGGAATACTTTACTCTGGTGGCATGCTATTTTGTAGTAACAGTTTATATCTCTTTTGGTCTTTCTGAGGTTGCAGTGATTGGCGGGCTGTGTGTTAGCGGGAATACAATAAATATATGTTATGATCATCTGAAATAAAGAACCCGGGCTTCATAAATGGCCAGAGGATTTAAAATGAAGGGAAGTTCAGGTTTCTCATTCTTGCAATAACAGTTCTAGCTGAAATTGTATACTATGCTGTATTCACCTGTGTAATAAGGAAATGTAAATTTAGCAGGTGTATAAACACCAGTCCCTATTACCTACCTCCAACAATCTCTACAAGCTAAAAAATGAAGAGAGCCTCATGCTGGATCATAGGCTACCGGTGAGGAGCAACATTCCTAAGTGTCCAGCCTCATACAGGCAGAGTACATGCTCTAGTGTAATGTCCACAATGGGCAATGATAGCAGCAAATACAATCAATTGCTTGAAAGGCTTTGACCAAGAAAGGTATATTTTAATAAACATGTTCAGTGCTCTGACCTCCCACAATTTCCAGGGGATCCAGGCTGATCTCCGGAGCCGCATGGTCAGCAGTCCTCTGCACAGTTGCATTTAACACACGATTCATTACCATCACTTTTGTGTCATAGAAGATCAGTCCTATATAAAGAAATGCAGAACATGAAACCACTAGTTTAAACACCTGGATTTTGCTGCTGAAAACAGAAGAGAAAATAATTCTACAATAACATGAATAAAATTACAATAAGATCGCAGAAGAACAATGCAACTCAATACAGCAATTTCAAGGGAAAGCAAAGCTAAAATTTTAATACATTCCCATACTGCTGAAACCTGCCAAGAAAGAAAAGCCAAAGGAAGTTACTGCTGACCTGCTCCTGAAAATGCTGGTTGCCTTTCCTTATGGTTTTCAATGTCAAAATGCCTAATCATTGCATTTCCTCTGCTCAACCACTAAATCTCAAAGTCAAAGGATCGGTGTGACAGCCAGGCAACTAACATCTTCAGAGGGAGGTCAGAAAAAATGTTGGACAACATTAAAAAGGCTAGTCCACCCAAAAAAAAAAAAAAAAAAAAAAAAAGCATGCATGGATCAGCATAAATGCAGCTGCAAACCTTTTGCTTGTTGTAGAAGAGCAGCAATACTGTGCATGTACATTTCTGTTTGTCGTAGCTCCACAAGTGGCAGGAAAAAGGTTTCTAAGGTTGTGTTCAGTGATTGTAGGAGGGCAAATCTGAGCCGCAGACTTTCTATGGGCACATCTGAATAATAAAAGAAAAGTAGAGCATTAGAGACTGAAAAGGCTTAACTTGTATAATAGGATTTTTCAGCTCACCGTAAAATCCTTTTTTTGGTCAAAAGGAAAAAGAATTTTCTACCTGGAAACTGGGACAGGAGAACAGTGTCCTGGCTGAGGGAAGATCAGAACTGCCCTTAGTGAGAAGAGGGTCCTAGGCCTCAACTCCAATGATCCCATTAAAGTTCCCCAAAACTAGAGTATTCTACATCAAATGGCTGTCAGAGCAGACATTTACCTTGTAGAGGTGGTGACTACTATGGAAAAACTCTTGAGGTGAAATTGAGGTAGGATTACCTCCAAGGAGTGTAAGAATGGTTCTGTAGGACATATAGAGAACCAGGTTGTGATCCCATGGAGCCACAATGTTCAAAAAGGGGAAAGGTACATGGGAACTTTCTATACAAGGATTAGGTAGATAATCTTTTCACCATATAATACCAAGCAAAAGTACAGACTTGATGGAGCTGAGGGTTAGTGCAAACCCTACCTATCTGCAAGAAGGGAACTCGCCCCTGAGGTGAAGCTCTATGGTAAACCTTGCTGTAATATCCTGTTTAACATGAAGATTTTGAGAATAACAGATTCAGATATACTACTGACTATCTAGATCCAGTCAGGGGCACAATGCGAGAACGCCCTCCCTCTGAAGTATGTAAAGCAAACCAGGAAGAGGCATATAGAAGAAAAGGCCTAGTTCCTGGTGAACAGATCCCACAGAGGCAGCAGAACATTACTTGCTACTGTCAGATGATTTCTGCACCTGGAGACAAGCCTGCTCAGCATGCAGGTAAACCAAAAGCTATCATGGGGCCCACATCCAGCATCCTCCTCCCGCAGCGTAGATCCTAGAATATACTGTGATATATGGGCTGCTCCCCCATGTCCCAAATGCAATCAGCTAAAGGGAAAGCGAGCTAAGTGTATCCACATTTATTCCAATGGATGACATCAGCACTCTGTATGAACGCCTTACGTGGTAGGAACCAGTGGAAAGCAGGAATTTTAAAGGTGTACAGAGCTTAATAAAAGACATCCATCCTCCTAGGACACTAGTAATAAGCTGAGGCATACTGGTAGTTGGAGGAGTTATCCTGGGCTGGCCTAAAGTTATTTTTTGTTTGTCAGTGTCCAATGTGCTGTAGGTGGCACAATAACCTGCCAGCGAATGACTCCCTGTGTCCCACCAAGACAGTAAAACTAGTAATTGAGGCATTTGATATTTCAGTGTCACATGAACAATCAACAATCACATCATTTCAATACAGTCTACATTTTCTGAAATAGAAACACAAAAAAACAACCACTTACTCAGCAGAGAGGACACCCTGGGATCAGCAGTGTCTGAAGTGTCCAAATAGACCTCATGAGGATGTAATCGGGCAGGGGTTATGGCTAGATGACGGCAAAGGCGATTGATATACTGAACTAATGCAACATCCATTTCAAGGGTCCATTTTCTGCTGGATTTCTGGGCATGACGCGTGTCAGTGCAGGCACATCTGGAGAGACAGATATATCAATTGGAAATATGAATCCCATAAACAAAAGCTTTCTACATAACAATGACAAGACAATTTTGTAGAGATATTGTGGCATCAAGCTCTGTCATAGGTGTAATTTCTATCTGCATGTGGTTTGTGGGTCTGTCATCACAGTAGTGCAATTTAAAGGGGCTCTACACCCAGAAGTTATACTTTAGGATCCTGGTAGAATAGATCACCCCCATGGCTTCTTATATCTGATCATATGATGATGGTAAGCTATAGCAGCCACTGCTCCCTGCTCTGTTCCCCTCCTAACATATTGCACATTAAATTACATCCCTTCCTAATGACTCTGTCATGTGTAGAGCTATGATTATTCATGTACACAGACCTCACCACCATGGTCACTTTGACACACAGGATCAGGCTGATCAGTAAAATTACACTCCAGCATCTAAACAAACCCATCACTTTTGGTGGTCTGGGTGTTTAACATTGTTGGGACTGCCTGCATCTAAAAAGGGTGACCTCTGGCTCTGGAGGAGCTCAGCGAGAGATTCTTGGCACTCATTCCAGCTCATGTTTAAATCATAGGTCAGATTAACAACATTTTTTAATCAGATCATTTTTTATTCAATTCTAACATTTTTATAGTTACAAAAATAAATTCTCAAATGTGATAGGTCAAGAAAACACAGCAAGTATAATTTAGGGTTAGGCCCTATCAACTATTAATTACAGATACAATTTGCTGTCAGTAAAACAGGCCATAAATGGATCAAAATTTGGCTGCTTCAGCAGGAACTGGCTGATTGTAACAGAAGACAATCTCTCGATTGCTCTCTGTACAACCAGCTTGTTGGAAAATTTTCATGCTGATTCAGTGCCGCCTATAGCCAGCAGTGCTGATGAGTGTATTCTGATGGCAGGGAAATTTCCCCGCTGTCAGAGTACAATAGCTCCATGAAAGGGATTCCCCATCCACATTAAGTGTGTGGATGGGGGATAACAGTGCAATCTGGGAAAATTGAAAATTAATCCCAGATTCATTTTGTTAATCTGGGAAAATTAACAAAACTAAGCAAATATGTAGTGTAAAAAGGCCTGTCTAAAATAGTCCATTTAACCTATATCCAACCAGGCAGACCCTCTAGCTACACAGCTGTTGAGAATTCAGAAAGTCCAGATCTAAAACAAAATCTGATTGCATGAGGCAGCATAAACTGTATATGCTGAGTAACTCAAGACAAGTCTGTGGCTGATTTATATCAAGTACTTTGCAGGGCTGCCTTTGTAGCAGGCCACACAGAACCTCTAAGAACTGGAATAACAGAGTAGGTAATGAAAAAGAAAGAACAAGGCCCAGCTTTAAGCAGAAAAATGGAACGCAAAGTAACTTTTTACTGTAAAGTCCTGTGCTCAGTTATACAATAGCAGAATTGTCATACCCCAGACATGCCATTGGTTAAACAAATCTGTCGAAGAACCGTTAAATTGAAGAACAACATGAAATAAAAGCCCAGGAGCACAGCTTTTTCATTACAATGACAGATCTATTGAGTACAAAAGATTCCAGCGGTTCAACACTGCAAGCGTGACTTTTATAAATGAGATGGACCATGGTGTATGTAGTTCCAGTAATGCACCAATGCAGACAATGATATCCACTCTCCATTATAAATCAACCCCTTAAAGTTAAATATCATTACACTGGAAAATCTTGTTCATTTTGCATGTTGTTGGTATTTGTTGGGTTTTTGAGATATCCAATAAAACTGAGTGCATTATTTCACTGTTGTAGACCTGTTTTTCAGCCACCAAAAGTCTTAACCCCAGAGGTAAAATTGATCTTTTTATTTAGTACAGCAATATGTCCATACCTTTCAAAGTGCAGGTCATAGCCACAAGCCAGAATAGCTCTCCAGATGCTTCGGATGTCCTGCTTAGCTTTGTCAACAACAAATTTGTGAAAACCTTCTAGTGTCAGGTACTTTTCCTCTGCAACTGAAAAGGCGATGCACAAAAATTACACTATAGTATGATGAGAAAATAGACAGAAAGCATATGTAGTCTTTAGTCAGACATACTTTCTTGTTTCTTTGTGGGAGATTTGTCATTATCCTTCTCATCTGGACGGCTTTTCTCTGGAGACTTTGGCTTTACAATTGGCTTCTTCTCACTGAGAGCAGTTCTGTTAATGTGAAAACATACTTTATATATACATATGTGTTTGTGTGAGTATATATATATATATATATATATATATATATATATATATACACACATACATACATACATACATATATACACACACACACACACACATACACACGCGCTAATATAACTCTCTTCTATAGAGAATTCTTTTTATTGGTTTCACTCACTGCTCAAAAATAAATAGTTGTCACTTTTGGGCATAATTATTTACAAGGATAAGAATATGTAAGACGTATTACCCTATAACAAAATTAATGAAAAATATTGTAGTTATGGGCTATTGTTTTCTGTACACTGTTGTAGCTCTCTGTCATGCTTTAGGGCTTGTTCACACCAGATTCATTGGGGAGCACTGGACAATATTTCCAGTACAGTCCCAACCCGTATACAAGGAAAAATGCCTTTCCAATGGTGTTCAGTACATGTAGTTTTTTTTCAATCACAGCAGGTTGTGGCACAAACCACTGCAACACCATTGCAGTGAATGGAAGTCTATTGAAATGGCATTTCAAAAGAGTTATTTGAACAAAGTGAACCATTTCTCACAATGCACAAAAACAACAGTGTCTTGAGTATGCTTACTGGTGTGAATGGGCCCGCATTAAAGAATAAGTGCACTTTTTTTTTTTTTACCAAGGCGGCAAAATTCTTATTGAATGAAAAATAAAGCATATGTTTACAGTACAAAGCACTAGGTTGTATAAAGGTTAGACAGGAATGGTTACAAACAAACAACCAAACAAACTGAAAAGATCAACATGGTGACAATATAAGTAGAATACCGATCATGACATAGAAATGGAGACCTCTATAGAGTAAATATTTGCCTGCTGCAGGGGAAAGTAGCCAGTCAGCATATCTTTATATGAAGAGAACACGTCTACCTCATGAAAGGTAATATATGCGAGTAATACATGCATCTATAAAAGAAATAAACAGAGAGGGAAAAAAAAAAAATGTACAATCTACATATGGGGCCATGCCAAACCTATCCCATCGAGGTGCAGGTATCCGCAGATGGCAACCAGCGATCCCATATTTTATTTGCTAGGACAGCCTTTATTAACATATACCACTTTCTTCAAAGGTAGAGTGTTAACGTCTGCCATCCACTCCTCCAATGTAGGAGGGAGCGCCTGCATCCAATGGCAGGCTACCACTTTCCTGGCGCTATACAAAGTCTCATGTAAAAAAGTAGTCAAATACCTATCAGCTTCTGAATCAGGGATAATTCCCAGTAAGTATGGTTTGGGAGCCAAGGGTACTATAGGGGAACCCATGCGGTCATGTAAAAACTGGATTACCTGGGTCCAAAATAATTTTATCCGTGGGCATTGCCATATCAAATGGGTAAATGTACCCGGGAATATGGCATTTGACAATAAGAATCCCTATCGGCTCTAAATCATGCAAGTCAAGTTGTTGTAAGGTATGCCCTATGCACAATGTACAGTTTGGTAAGACGGTCAGGCATCTTAGATGGAAACCTTTTTGCAGTTGTCTAGGACTTCCTCCCATTCCTCATCATTAATAGCCCCAATGTCTGTTACCCATTGAGATTTGAAAGAGTCAGCCAGATCAGAGGCATCTGGGGTGAGGAGAAGGTCATACAGAGAAAAGATCAGTTTCTGGGGTTCTTCCCCATATACCACATGCAGTAAAGATAGTGAAGTGAGGGCTAGGATGCCGTTAGTGAATTGAGATATTAGGGCATGTTGTACCTGAATGCAGCGGAATAGCAAAGTTTGGGAGAGAGAACTCCTGCTTCAGGACCTCAAAAGGTCCTTAAACATCCCATTGGGTATTACAGGGAGAGGAGGTATACGCCTCTAGAAATCCACAGCTTGTGGTTGGAAACAGTTTGGGCAACAATCGATTGGACCAAAGTGGGGTATCAATATGAAACCGCAGTGCTTTGATCTTAGAGGTAGAGAGATCCCAGATTCTGTGTAATAGATCTCTGAACACCTCTAATAATATTACAGAATAGGTGTAACAGCCATGCTGTTAAAGCCAAAAACCCAAGAAGCAGGGTGAAATAGAGGGCCTTGTGACAGGAGGTCTTCCCTGTGTGGAAAAGGACTAGACTCTTCTGCCAGGTGTCTTAGTATGTCTGTGTAACAGGTTTTCCTGGGCCAATTTGGGGCTATAAGGATCACTGGAATCCAATCCACTTCTATGTTGCGTAGCAGTCGAAGAAGCTTCACTGGTGGGAATGCATAAACCAGACTGAAAGAGATCCAAGAAATCACCAGCACATCCACAGTAAAAGCAAGGTGAACCCCGAATCTGGTCACAAGCCAGTCTAGTATCTTGTTTAATTTGGAGAGCATAATGTCCACCATCTGCAGTTCCCCATGTCAGATAGCATCTGGAAAATGTTGGGTGAAGAAACTACTCCCCAGATTCCAGGCACTGGAAACTCAGTAAGTATGCCTGCAGATTTTCTACTCTCGGTATGTAGATGGCCTAGAGTGTTGGAATGTGGTTCCTTGGCCAAGAGAGAATTAGGCTCGCCTCCTTTAGGGCTGCCGGACTTCTGGTTCATGTAGGTCACACCCATGGTGTTTTCTGACTCTGCCCTTGCTGGATGAGAGGGGTCTAGTGTATGAGTGTTGGTCTTAAGGCTCTCAGTTCTATAATATTGATGAGGATTGTGGACTCCTGTGGAGACCAGCTGCCTTGGACTATTAGGAAACTATATCTCACCCCTGCCTAAGAGCCTGGGATCCATTGTTGTTACCTCCAGGGAGATGGGAGGAAAGAATTTTTCAGATTCTAGGACTTAGTTGGAAACCTACCAGTGAGATTTTTGTCTGGCTGGATAAAAGTAGTGGGCAGTCCAGAGAAGTGATATGTTTGTACCATGTCGACAGTATGTTGCGCTGTAGGTGTATAGAATGGAATCGAGCGAAGGGAACCGCCTCAAAAGAGGCCACCATGAGGCAAAGAACCCTCATGCAAAATTGAGCTGAGGGATGCCTGGTTGATCTAAGAGTCTGAAAGGTGGACCTCAGAGAAGCAATCCCTTCCTGGAGAAGGAAAATCTTGGTATGGGCAGTGTCTGGAATTAGTCCCAGACATTCTACATATTAAGAAGGCTGGAGTGCAATCTTTTTGAAATTGATCATCCAAATGTTTGAAGGAGCTGAATTGTCCTTTGGAAGACTATGGCTGAGATATCTTTCAGCAGCAGGTCGTCTAGGTATTCTGTGACATGGATGTCCTGAGATCTCAACAGGGACATGAGCAGAACTAGTACCTTTATGAAGACTCGATGAGGAAGAAAGCCTAAAAAAGAAGGTGAGAATGTGAAAGTGTTGATCTCCCACAGCAAAGCATAGAAAGCACTGCTGTGGGTGAAAGATAGGAATGTGAAGATAGGCATCCTGGAAGTACACTGATGCTAGAAATTCCCATGATCTTAGAGAAGTGATGACAGATCTTGCAGACTCCATATGAAGTTTGCAGACACGCAGGTATCTGTTCAGGGTCTCTTAAGTCCAAAACGGGATGAATGCTTAGGTTTGAGTAAAACCCCTTTGAATTTTTCTTCTGCAAGGATTACCACTTCTTGTTGTTTCAGAGCTGTCCACAAGCCTGTCTTTGAGGTGACACTAGCAAATTGAAGCTTAGGAATTAAGAAAGAGCATGGATAGAAATTCTATTTTGTAGCCCCCCTGTAAAAAGACAGATTGGACCCAGAGGACCTTGGTCCTCTCTGATCTAGACTGGTGAGAAAGCCAACAGATATTTCTCCATCCCAAAGAGTGGGGGCACACCTTTATTGTTAAGAGGTCTAGTGGGTAACCTTAGAGGATTTTGGGGTCCAAGGCTTGCAACAAAAGGATGGACTTGCCTTTGAGTTAGGACACCTGGTAGAAGCGAAAGGACCCCTTTTGTTGAGAAGGGGTAGCAGCAGTAAGCTTAGGCGGTTTGTTGTGGGGTAGTAGTACTTTCCCCCTAGTAACTCACTAAAAAGGTGTTCACCATTGAAAGGCTTACGTAAAAGATGCGTTTTACAAGCAGAGTCAGCAAACCAAGCCTTTACCCACAAACGTCTGTGCATGTGCACAGAGATTGTCATTCTAGAGACCTGGTGATTTACATTCTCCAGGGCATCATTACAAAAGAGCATGAGATGAAATTGTTCTAGAAGAACAGTGTCCTCAAAGACAGCAATGTGTTCTTATTCATTTGTCCATTCCAATTAATGTCTGAAAAATGGACATAGCTCCAATTACTGGCTGTAAGACAAGACCAGCTAGAACAAAGGTTGCCTTCATTAGGGTTTCAAAGCATCTGTTCAAAGGAATGAAAAAAATAAAAATAAGTGGATAAGAAAAAAAAACAGCTAAGAAATGCTTTCCACTAACACCTATGCTTTGGGAAACTGATCGAGAAGATTGTAGGGGGTGTGTGGTTACTTGGGCATTAATCTGCCCAAAGATTTGGTATGGTTAGCCTTTGCATACCATTCTGTGTATTGGAATTGCGCCATTATGTGCTCCATGAAATATTTCCATCTGATGAAAAAACATTTAGTAGATCCAAAGGCCTGAACTATAGCATGCAGTTTTCCAATGTACATGAGGGATTTCAGTTGTTTCTTCACCATGGCAAGTGTTGGGGCCAATGGTGACATCCAAGATTTCATTATTGCTTTACGAGCCGTTAGCAGAAAGACTGAAATCCACTGAGGGACAAAGAGCTGTTTCAAACAGCATTTTGCTAGTTTTCTTCAGTGTTGTCTACAGGGGCAGACTGACCATTTGGAAACTCGGGCGCTGCCCGAGGGCCCGGGGTCAGTAGGGGGCCCCATGAGATGCTCCTGATACCTTTTTCATAGGCTTTTTTGAGTTTGGGCAAGGACACAGGGGCCCCATGATCCCCTATTGCCCGGGGGCCCCATGAGTTGTCAGTCCACCCCTGGTTGTCTATAGCCCGAGTGCTATTAGGCTCTTTTTTTCTCTCAGTCTGTCTATACCTTGTCCCCTCCATTGCTAAGTGAGGGAATCCCCTGTGGGGTACTTACAAAATGCATACAGAATAAAAGGATATTTATGTGTCAGGGAAAGAAGAAGCTGTAACCCAGGCACTGACCAATGTTCTGTGTCTGTGTCTCTGGAGAAGCAGGCAGCAAGAAGCAGACAGCTATCCTTCAATCTTGGTGAAAATTTCAAACAGAAGAGCATCTGCCGGAAGGCGTTTGCAACCATGCAGTCTCCCAAGCAGCAATGTTGTGTATGAAAAAAACACCAAATTCAAAAAGGTAAACAATACCTTCTGTCAATGAAGTAATACATTTACAGAGGGGGATAACAACACACTAAGTGAAATAACACCCCGCATGTAAAAAAGGACACAGTCACAATTACAGAAAAACATTGTCTTACCTAATCCATGCTGCTGGTTTCTAAAAGGGTTTTCAGGGTCTGGGTGTCATAGGAGTGAATCACAACCCTGCAACCAGCTTTGCACCGAAAGCAGGATCTAATACCTGAAGCAAACAAACGCTAGCCCTACAAATTTAGGGTCCAGATACGGTTCCCAAGATAAAGACCGAGGAGCAACCAATCCGGAAACTGCTAGTGAGCCCTGAGGCAATAAGCAGTTTGATCCCGATAGATGTGTCAGTCAAAGTAGCAAAGAAAAATAAAGGAATTGGTATAGAAAGTTTCTCCAAAGGAGAAGGGGACACAGCAAAAACCTGAAGTCCCAAAGAGTGATATGAAGGTACACTGGGGAGCATCCCCAGCCAAGCTTTTGTCAGTGTCCAATCACCCGAAGGTAGCAGCTATGACATTGACTACATATCCTGTATTGTACAATTAAGAGAAAGTATTTGGGGCAGATGTATTAAGTATTTAAATAGTCTCATCAGATTTTCTATATGGAAACAAAACTCAGCCCACAAGCTTATAAGACCCTGCAAAGTCCCAAAATGCAAGGTGGGAGATTGAACAAAGCCACAACTATATTCCCAGCAAGCCCATCATCAACTCATACAGCATGGATCCCACCCTGTGACCAATGCCATGCATATATACTGATATCTTTACAGACTTATACAGAACTAGTAGGATAAGTGGGTAGTAGCACGGGGAAAGGGGTTGCTCACATACTTACCGAACACTATTAAATACAGCTTTGTCCTTAGCGGAAGGTTTGCTCACTGGTCGCTTGGTGCTCACAACCTTTACTGGATGCTGCTCCTTACCAGATTTACTGTATTTGCTTTTGTCAAACTTTGGCTTAGGAATGCCATATTTCCTCAGAATCTAAAGCCAAGAAGGAAACATTGGTTACACTAATAAACAGAGAACACATAAAACAGTTATTTAAGGGTCATGAGTTTTCCACCAAAAACAAAGGGGTGTATTTTTAAAAAAAATGTATTAACTATTCACCCAGTGAAACTACTGGTACATTTGTTCTGTGTGAATGGGGAAAAATCAAATGCTATCCTTCTATTTCTTATTATTTTCAACTCCATCTATTGGTCATATTGTAATATTCTCTAAAACGACTACTGTCAACCTGTACAGGTGAACAATCGATTTGGCCCCATTAGATATGCAATTTTTTTATTTTCAATAAATACACAAGTTCACCTCTATGTTGTCTAGTTTAGTAAATGACACATCATATTTTCATTGAGCAAGTAGGCAATAATACATCAAGTTCAAAACGGAAAACATTTTGCAATTCAAATATGGATTTCAAATGTTTTTTTAATCTAACTTTTCCTAAAAACAAAGTGGAAGGGCACAATTTTGGAGCTGGAAACTATTACCTGTGTAAGCTGATCTTCCAGGAGTTTTTTTGGGGGTCGAACATTGGTGAAGAATGTATGTAGAAGGTTTCCTGGTGTCTGGGAATTGATCTGCTCTTTGCTCAGATAAATGTCTGATACCTTGATGAACTTAGCCGGGGTCAGGCTGAGCATTTGTTCAGCGTGAATGCAGCTCTTGAATATTTCTGTTAGAACATCTCGCGCTTCTGGGACCAACTTGTCACCTATGAAATGATAAAGCAAACAGCTAGGTGGCTTTTTATTTTGTTTTTTTAATTACATAAGCAATTTAAAAAAACAACCCTGATATATAACCAAATTGTATATCCATAATTCCCCAAAGCATCCTGGGATGTACACTGAGGTGCAGGAATAATAAAAGAGGACAACAAAGCAAATGAACAGAAAATAATGCAAAGCAAGTTAACACTTGGTTGGCTCCACTCCATGTAAATACAACAGTGGAACTACTGGTGGAGTACTGATTCTGACAGCAAATGTAATCCACAAATGCCTATAAACTGTCACAACATGTTGTTAAAACACTGTGCTAGTTCACCTTTTAGGGTTTTATCAGTGAAGTAATCTCCCAAGCCTGGAATTCCCTGGGTATCAAACAAACTCTGGTTTACTGTGGAGACTGTCAGTATTTCCTCTGTAGACATTTCCATAAGTTCATCTTCACCATCCAGACTTGACAAACCAATCAGATCACTGCTATTAAATAAACTTGCTCGGATTTTCTCTATTTTTGCCCTGGAACGCACCTGCAATGGAAATAAACAGTGAAAAGGTTTAGCCGATTTAAGAGACTCTAATAGCATGAACATATGCAAGGCAATTGGCAGCTTCACATTTGACTTTATTACCAATGGCCCGGACTATTATTTCTGATGTGCTTGTTGGATACATTTTGTATACATGAACACTGTAGCATTCCTGAAAGCATCAACAGCTGGGCAAGTTCAGTAAAAATACTTAGAATCATCTCATAGTGACATACATACATTATCCATAATTATATATAAATATACCCAATAAAGCATAGCAATAAAATTCTAACAGAGGTACCAGTCTTTACCCAGCTCATTCTGCTTCCTAACAGGCTGCTACAGAGACAGAAAAAAATGGTAAAATCTCAAAACTGGGGAAACACAAAGTATAGTGAGTACTCACTAAAGTTTTTCTCACTCTATTCAAGAGTAGTCATTTATTAAAAAAATGCCTACTGTAGGGTCTAATTTACTGATCTATGTAAGATCTAGTGGTCTGCAACATGTATGAGAGGTATTCTGTAATGTGCAAAGACTGATTAAACTCTGAGCATTGGAGGTAAGTAAAAAAAAAAAAAAAAAAAAAGGCTTTAGGGCAGCCAGGAATCCTCTGTCTGAGCCCTGGTGCACATCTATGTAGCTGTGCGGGCCGCGTTTCTGTGCAGTAACGAGAGCCCATTCATTTGAACGGACTCCCGTGCCCCGTGACACGCAGATAAGAAGTCCCTGCACTTCTTCTGAAAACGCAGCCCGCATGGGAACCTCGGATCCCAGTACAGTTGCGATTTCAAGTGCGGGCGGCATGACATTAGAATTAATGACACCCGCCCGCAGGTCCGCATTTCTCTGTGTGGGTGGTGTGGCTGCACGGATTTTCGTGTGCATCCGCAGCGGCACCACCCGCACAGATGTGAACCTAGCCTTAGAGCCCAGACAAAGGTAAATTGGTCAAATTTTAAACAATTTTTTACACCCATTCTGTAAAAAACCAAGTTACAGTTTTGTTTTTACTAAACCCTTTCATTGAAGTAATAAAATACATGCATGTCATAAAATAATAATAGAAGAATGTAAAGAATTTACCTCCACAACTGCAAATCCCTTGATTGGTCGGGACATAGATGTATGGTTATCCAGTGCACTGACTGTAAACATTGATCCTATATCAGGCAAAGAGGAAATTTCTACATTGTCAAGTTGCTCCACAAGGCTGCCCAAACTGCCCATGCTTCCCGTACTGCATATGGAAAGGTCTAAACTCTCCTGGCTGGATATTGCATGTGGTTCTAGAAGGCCTTGTGGCACTGCAAGTTCTGGTGGAAACTGTTCTACAGACGTCTCACTGGTGGTCTGAGAAACGCCCTGTGAGCTGCACAATGAAGCCTGGCTCGTGGAAGCAGAGGCACTGACACTAACTGCAGGGGTCACACTGCTGGAACTGCTAATGTCCATGTTATCAGGGTTTGGCATTGTGGTTTTCTCTACCTCCGTTTTGCATTCAGCGCCTTCAGTTTTGTCTTTTGGTTTAGGAATCTCTACATCCTGAAGGGGAATGTAAATTTCATCCTTAAAAACTCCGCCATGAGCATTGCATGCTTTCCGAATAGCCCCTCTAACAACAGACTCTTCAAGGTGAGTGGGGATCCCTGAAATAACAAGCAAACGGCTATGGGCAGTGGGACCCACCAGTGCCTGACTGGCATCTGCTATGGCATCATTGGTGACCCCCAACCCTTGTGGATCTTTACTTGTAAGATGCCTGAGAATCATTAGCAGAGTCAGTGCCCTGTGGAACCACAACATGTCCTCTGGCTTGCTTCCTCCCATACTAAGCAAGGCTGGGTCATTTTCTGCTCCCCGTGAAGTAGTGCGCTTGGCCGTGGATGCCTTGTCACGTTTGATCTTGACTTTCTTCCTCTTTGAGAGTAAGCTTGGGCTTTGCGGAGTCTGACCAGGAGATGATGATGAAGATGAGGAGGAGTCACTAAGATTTGTGGCATTTGTTGAGGACACCACACTCACTGCAGAGCTCATGTTAATAGGAAGAGTAACTTCTGCCACAGCAAGGCAAATCTCCATGAGGGCATGGAAGTAAGTGGAGAACCTGCCTTGTTCAGCAATTCCAGGTACAGAGCCACCACAGGCATTGCCTGAACTCCAGTTCTGAGTCTCCTCATCATACAACTTGCGCAGTTCTGTCTGTAGAGCCATAAGCATTGCTAGGCACGGATTCAGCTGCAGAGCTATGGAAGATGACAGACCAGTGGGGTTCTTTTTCTGCTCAAGGTGATGAATTTTACGCAGCAGTTCAGCCAGCAGATGGAAGAGCAGTTCCTTTATAACAGCAGCTAGATCTGTTGTCCACAGTAAATTTGCTAAATTAAACAAAGACAAATAACATATCCTTAGAAATTGTAAAAAAACACAAAAACTAAAAAAGGACATTAAAATTGTTACTAAACCCAGAACTGAAAAATCAGTCTGCATATGCAGTAAAACATGCTCGTTATACTCACTGTGGAACCTAAGGGGTTAATCCTCCACATTGTGTAAAAAGGCTGTTTGATCCTGTCTTCCCTGATCCTCCCCTTCTACTGTCTCCAATCCATCTGCTGATAGTACAGAGCTCGAGGAGTAACTCTCAACATGCTCAGTTTAGTGTGTATGGATAGAGCTTTTTTTTTTCTTTTTGGGAGGGTGCTTGTGATTAACACAGGGCCAATCAGCACTGTCCACAAAGAGGATCAGGGGTTATGCAGCCTCATCGGACAGTCAAAGGAGAATGAAAACTCCTCCTACAAGCTTTAACCACTGTTCAGCTGGACACTGATAGAAGTCATAAGACTGCTCTAACTGCTTATGAGAAAAGGTGTTTATCAGCTTATATTTACTACAATAATTGCATCTCCATGTTCTATGTACTGTAGGAGTCCAGATATAGGGAATACAGGGTCCTGGGTTTAGTAACACTTTAAGGAAATGTAGAAAGTTAGAAAAAGTCCTTCCTAGCCTAAGCTGAAGCTATTCCCAACAAAGTTCAAAGATTTCTGATCTTATACACTCCTTGATGACAGATGCTGCACAGGTGAACTACAAGCACACAGCCAGAACTTGCTTAAACAGGGAATGCAGACTGCAAGCACATACTTTTAGCACAGCTATGCATCTCACAGTGCTTGGGAACACATGTAGCAGGAAACTTTATTTTCCCTCACCTCACTTCCTTCAGATATAATATTTAAGAAGATAGAGTTAAATCATAAAGGAATGCAAAAGCTTTCATCTCCTCCTAAAAATGCCAGTTCCTTGAATGGTTTAATAACTTACAAATGCCAGGCAACTAGCATTTTTAAAAGCACATTACAGTATTGCAGCCTACACATTTCCTAATTCTGACTACCTTTCAGTCAATGTCCATATAAGAAAGTTTTCTATGGATGTAAAAAAGTTGGGATAGAGCAACAAAAAGCTGGCAAAGCAAGTGGTACTAACAAGGAAGAGCTGGAAAAACATTTTGGAACGAATTAGGTTATTTGGCAACTAGTCAGTACCATGATTGAGTAAAAAAAACAAACAAAAAAAAACAAAAAAAAAAAAAGCATCTTAGACAGTCCGAGTGTCTCAGAAGGTGGCGAGAGGTTCACCTATCTGAGAAAAGTTACATCTAAAAACTGTCAAATAATTTCAGAATAATGTTCCTGAATGTAAAATTGCAAAGACTTTAAATGTATAATCATCTACAGTACATAATATCATCAAAAGATTGAGACTCTGGAGGAATCTCTTTGTGCAAGGGACAAGATCGAAATGCAATTTTGAATGACCATGATCTTCGGGCCCTCAGTCAGCTCTACATTAAAAACAGGCAGGATTCTGTGATGGACTTCACTGCATGGGCTCAGGAATACTTCCAAAAATCACATCTGTGAACACACCATGCCATCCAAAAATGCAAGTTACAGTTCTATCATGCAAAGAAGCAGCCATATGTGAACATGATCCAGAAATGCCATCGTCTTCTCTGGGCCAAACTTTGTTTAAAATGGTCTGATAAGTGGAAAACTATTCTTTGGTCAGACGAAATTTGACATTCTTTTTGACAACCATGGGCACTGTGACCTCCGGACTAAACAGGAGAGGAACCTTACGGTTTGGTATCAGTGCTGAATCACTGATGGTATGGGCGTGCATTAGAGTGCATGAAATGGGCAGGTTGCCCATCTGTAAAAGGCGCCACCAATGCTGAAAGATATAACCAGGTTTTAGAGCAGCATATGTTCCCATCCATTCAATGTCTTTTCAGGGAAGGCTTTGCATATTTCAACAGGACAATGCTGAACCACATACTGCATATCTATGACAACAGCATGGCTTTGTAGCAAGAAAGTCTTGGTGCTTAACTGGCCTGCCAGCAGTCCAGACGTTTCCCTAATTGAAAATATGTGGTGCATCTTGAAATGAAAAAATACAACAAAGACGACCCAGGACTGTTCAGCAGTTACAATCCTATAGCGGACAACATTCTTCTCCCAAACCTCCAGCAACTAATTTCCTCAGTTCCAAGACATTTATAGAGTGTTGTTCAAAGAAGAGGGGATGCTACATCATAGTAAACTTAGCCCTGTCCCAACTTTTTTTAAGATGTGTTGCTGCCATCAATTTCAAAATTCCTCCACTTTTTTTTTTAAAAAGGTATATTTTCTCAGTTTGAACATTTGATATGTTTTCTATTTTCCACTGTGAATAAAGAAAGGTTTTATGAGACTTGCAAATCATTGCATTCTGATTTTAATGTAGATTTTATACAGCATCTCAATTTTTTTGGGAATCGAGGTTGTACATGATAAAAACTATAGCTCTGCATTGGAAATCTCCTGACTCTCTCACCATTGATAGATGGCAGGAACTTATTAATGACATATAACCACTATACAAAATGACCTATGTAGTTCGAGACTACCAAAAAAAAAAAAAAAAAAGTTACGGTCACTTTGGATGGGAACACACCACACCTTCCCTCTGCAATGATGACCGATATGTAGTGTACTGGTCTTAGTGACAACCATATTTGCTAATCCATGTGGCAAACCAATCAATACAGACACACAAGTAATTTAAGATGGTGTTATTATTTTAACATAGACATTAGAGCTATATGTTGTTGTTGATATGTTTTGTATTTTAAACAATTTGACTACACACAGTGGACAATATACTGACTACTATGTTAGATGTTTGGTTGTAGCTTTACTTGTATTCAAATGTATAATCATTCTGTACACTTGATCTGAATGTATACAGAAGGTTTATGTTCAATATGCTTTTATTAATGCAAAATAATAATAAAAATTCCCCTTGAATGATATTCAATGATTTTTACTGCAGAATAAAGAAGGCATTTGCTGAATAAAGTAACCTGCATCTCACCTAGAAGTTCCACCACTTGCAGCAAAACGGAGGATGGGACTGTAGCAAGCTCATCATCAGACCTTTCATCTCCATCTTCTAGTTTCCAAGTTAGGAGCTGCTCAGTGAAAGCCATGGCAAGTGAAAATTCCAGGGGCAAGGAATGGAAGACTAGTACAGCACCCGGAGAAGGGGACACTCCTAAAACAAAATATTGCCAAATCAGACTATTTGTATATCATATTACAGCAATCAATGAAGTTTACACCAAGGCATGGAGTTAAATAGACAATGTCAGCAATCAGCTTATTCAAATCTACCTTACAATGCACACAAACACACACACACACTCACACAAACACACACACACTCACACACACACACACTCACACTCTTGTACCGTTATGCAATGCAGAGTATGTTGCATGCAAACATACAAATTAGAGCTTTTTCCTAAGGCTGTGTGGAAGCAAATTTAAATGTCCATTAAAAGTGGGCACATGACTTCTATAGCCTTACATTATGCAATGAGCTCACATATTTATTGGTAATTATATGTGTTTAGCTCTACTATACAGAGATATACAGAAATCTACTTAGCAAAGCAGAACAGGGTCAACATGTCTGCTATAGAAATCTGTCACATATGAACAACTGAGTATCGTTGTTGCTCTAGGATCAAACGTCATGGATTCAGTACATGGTGGTTGATGACTACATAAATACAAGCACGCTCTGATTTTCAATTAACCACTTGTCCTCAAGAGGATTTACCCCCTTTCCTGACCAGGCTATTTTTTGCGATACGGCACTGCGTTACTTTAACTGACAATTGCACAGTCATGCAAGGCTTCACTCAAATGAAATTTATGTCCTTTTTTCCCCCACAAATAGAGCTTTCTTACGGTGGTATTTGATCATCTGTGCGGTTTTTATTTTTTGCGCTATAAACAAAAAAAAGACCGACAATTTTGAGAAAAAAAAAAAAAAACCCCAAAAACTATATTTCTGACTTTTTGCTATAAAACATATCCAGTAAAAAAATGTTAAATAATCAAATTTTGTCATAAATTTAGGCCGAAATGTATTCTGCTACATGTCTTTGCTGAAAAAAAAAATCCCAACATGTGTAAATTAATTGGTTTACATGAAGGTTGTATAGCGTCTACAAATAGCAGTATATATATACTGGATTCCCCCCCCCCTCTTTAATACTAATAATGGTGGCGATCCACGACTTATAGCGGGACTGCGGCGGGCATTATGACACGGGGGGGAACGACTGACTAACTGCCATGGACATCCCCACTGACACTAATAGAGTGAACCGTGCTAATAAAAAGCACTGACACTGTACTGTTGACAATGGGCAGGAAGGGGTTAACATCTTGGCGATCAAAGGGTTAACTCTGTGTGCTTTACTGTGTAAGCACGCTGCTTTGTATTGCTCTGCTATGCAGAGCAACACAAAAGCAGTGTGCTGGTGTGGACAGGGGAGAGATCTGTATTGTTTACATACAGAGCTCTCATCTGTCAGTGTTACTCGGCAATCGCCAGGTACTGGTAGAGAATCTCTGACTGGAACCCAGTTGTCGACAGCTGAAGCTGACAAAGGCGGCACAGATAGGGCGGTGTGCGCGCCCCATACCAGGAAATACAAAATCACGTAAGGAAGCAGTTAATAAACTGCCATTGCTTTTCACAAGATCTTCCAGATAATATGTCTGAAAAGTAATAAATACCTATTTTCACATGGATCTTGTCGGTGGGAATGATTGCAGTTGGGTACTGGTTGGTGGTTGGTGGTGGTGTTAGGCCTGTATTACTTGGAGAGGCATCACGGGGAAAACACACCGATTCTATTAAATTCAGTTGCCCATTTCTCTTGACTTTATGACCAAGGCCATACACTAAAACTCGAGACCAGGGAGCTTTGTACAATGAAGAGCTATAATAAATGAAACACAGATGGAAATAAAAATTGATTAAAAACATCCAGAGTCAATCTACAGATATACAGCTGAACCTAGAATAGCATTAATGTGCAATTCGGCCTATATTTTGGGGATGGGATGAAGTCTTTACAGCAATCAGGAAAACTCTACCCAACTTTGTTGAGGCCTGGATTGTTTATCCCATTCCAGACCTCGCGCAGTACATGTATTGCGGATGGGCGGCACAAGCAGGCCAAGCGACGTACCTTCAGGCCCTTTCAATTTGTATGCACTCAAGCAGGCCCATGCACCACACAGTTGAAGATAATGCTAAAGGAAATTAAACAATAAATTGTATAATATATAGCTAGCTTAAGTAGGCCTGACTCCTTCGTGTTTGGAATCAGATATGTCGCGTAGCTCTGACCGTAGCACTGTGGATAAATGCACCCTTCTAGAAAGCGCAAGGTCATGGGTGGACCATGCCAAATTTGATGCTTGAATTGATTGAAAGAAACATGAATCAGATATGTCACAGCAGCAGTGTGGTAAGCAGTGAACAGGTCTCAATTACTCATGAAACTTGGACAGATGATAGCAGTTGAAAGATTGATAATATGGCTAAAGTCACTGTAGATGGGCAGCGTGAAGAGACTGAAGATCCAAATTCAAAGTTTCATGTGGCTATCTGTTGCAGCACTCCACCCAGCAGAATGAGGTTAGAGCTCTGTTCCACAGGCTCCAAAGGCTAAGTTCAGCTTTTAGAGCATGTTACAAGCTACACCCATATTTAGCAAGCTGTGAAAAAGAGAACTACTAGTCCAGTCTGCCACTGAGGCAGATGGCTTGTCATTCTTAATGAACCGCAAGGGTGCTGATGAGCACGTTCGTATGTTCATTCACAAGCCCTGAGCTTTCAAATTGACAACTGTACTGAGGTGAGGGATGAAAGCTGTAGGGCTTTGTCTGCAGGAGTCTGAAATTACACCCATGCAACGTGATCAGTGGATCACAACATGCAACGTGGATCACATGTGCAACAGGATCAGTGGATCACAGGTACAATGTCAGGCTCCTGCAGACAAGCCTATACAGGCTGTCATTTTAAAAGTAGCAGGGCTTGTGAATGAACTACAAGTCCACTCAACAGCACCCATGCGGTTCATTGAGAATGACAAGCCATCTGCCACAGTAGCAGACAGGACTTGTAGTTCTCTCATTTACAGATTGCTGTGAATGAATGACACAGCTGTGTGGGTGGAGCGCCATGTGCAATGCTATGCAGTCCTATGACCCCTGAATCATACTCATCTAGGCAAGTATGGCTAATTGATTTTAATATAACTTACTTCGATTTTACAAACCAGACTGAGGATGATTTTGCTGGTGGCAAAAACACCAGACAGCTATTTTTTTGTGAGTGTTTAATTTTTAAATCAGATCCTTTTTTATTGGGATTAGTGCTGTTTATGAAAAAAAAAAGACTTGAATCAAGAAGAAAAAGGTTGCTAAAAAAAACAAAAAAAAAAAAAACACTGGGAAACATCAGTGGAACTGCATCTTCAGTGAAATGCTCGTATGGGTCTGAAGGGACCCGGGTAAAGCAGTTTTACCTATGTGAAACGTGTTTCCCACAGGCTCCTATGTGCTGCTAGACTTGCCCCTGCACCCTCTTCGCGCCTGCAATCTAGTGATCAGTTGTCTCTGACATCATCAAAACAGAAGCAGGGACCAAAGTTCTGCACTGGACCTGAGGACGCCAAAGGACAGTCTACTATGTAGGGTAGTGGAGGATCAGGCAAGTGCTTTTATCGTCCTCTAGACTAAACAAGCAATTACCTCTTGCAGTGCTGGCATAGGCCCCACTTACTTTGCTGGAGTTGGACTTTAAAACAACAGAGCTGAAAAAGATGGTTATTCTCCTAGGTCACCAGAAAAAAAAGCTGAGGCATGCTGGTAATAGAAGGGGTATAGCATCGACCTACTTTTTTTTTTTTTTTTTTTTTTTTTTAATAGGTGGCAGTATAACCCAAATGTTTAAGACATTTTGTGCCCCTAAATACACCAGAAAAAAAGTCAAATATACAAAAGGGTACCAATATGAAAGTCAAAAATAACTTACTCTTTACGGAAGCCAGACTGGCTTTCTTTACATGACACCACAACAAAGGCTGCTCCAGGAAAATTCACATCCATACTGACTTTGGACTCTGAGACAGGGAATTCCTCTGATGGAAACTGCTCTGGGGCATGCTAAAAAAACAAAACAAAAAAAGAGTACTGTACTGCCATCTGCAAACTACCACAAAAATGGAGAAACTCGCAAGTAAATCTCATTCCAGCCATTATTTCTGGACTAATTAGAGAACAAAAAACAGTATTTTTGTAAGTAGCATATACTGTAAACATTTTTTTTTAGAATTCAATGAAGGATACAGGAATTTAGTGACAGTCAGCTTATACTGCTGTCTAGAGAATTGGACACTGGCAAACAAAAACACTGGTCAGTTTAGAATAACTCTTTCAACTCTCAACATGTCTCCAATTTGTGGCAAAATATTACCGAGAACATAATCAGGCAAAGAGAGGTGAGACATATATCCCTATATACTCCACAAAATGGATTTTATGGTAAGTACAAAAATCGCATTTTCTTTCTTGTTCATTAAGGGACACAGGAATTCAGTGACTTCCAAAAGCACACTGACTGAGGGCTGACAACAGGAACAAAACACTAATGAAAAATAAAAGTTTAGAGAATGTGTGAACAAAAGATTGGGTGGCAGGCTTGCAAATCTCGGAAACAGTTCCTTGATGAAGAAAAGCCCACAGATCTAGTATGCTTACCCAGGTAATGGTGGAAACCATCCCATAAGCTTGAACATTAATCTGTCTGAGCCAATGAAAAATGGTTGAACAAGAAGCAGGCGGTTCTTTACAGGGGCCACCAGGAATGACATCCTCCTAATACAAGCAGTGACTGCGAGGCAGACATGCACAGCCCAAATCATAACCAAAGTAAGAAAGGGAGTACTGGACAAAGACAAAGGGATGGGAGCACGGTGTTCTGGTTGAGGTGAAAGGCATGAAGGATAAAGTTCACCTTTGGGAACATGTAACATGTTCCCACCGCTGCAGCTGCTTCCCGACCCCCCCCCCCCTGTGACAGCAGTATGGGGAGAAGTTCCCCGTGCTAGTCATTAGTTTTTGAAAACAGCACAGCCATGCGGGGCTCCATCCACACGGCCGCGTCATTCATTTGTAGCTGTCAGCTTCTAGTTCTCAATGAACTAGCGATGTTGAGCGCTGTGGTAGTTCATTGAGTCTTCCTGTCAGACTAGATCTGCTTGCCCATACGGGATGCAAGCAGATACACTGACAGTTTGCAGGAGTCCTGCATGGCATCAGTGATCTGCTGCCAAAAGAAAAAAAAAAAAAAAAAAAAAATAGTAAATGCACATTTTTGTATATGCAAAAAATTGGACACAATTTTTTTTTTCAAAAGGGAACTTATTCTTTAACTGCATATGAAGGGAAGGAAATTCTGTGCCACACCACCACCTTGTCCGGTGCAGAGGCGATGGCAAGAAACCAAACCCTGTGTAAGAGAATAGAGAGGATTTTTCCTGAATGGTTCAAAGGGCAGACTGATTTTCCACTATATTTTGTGGTCACATGCTTTAATGGCATGGCTGTTGTAAACCCCGGTAAGTGACCCTTTCTTAGTTGTTCTGGTTGTTCTCTGTGATTTAGATAGTTGTCAAGTGTGGTTTTGAATTTGGGATCATTCAGGGACCTGCATGATCTGCAATATAGCAGTGCTCTGTGATGTGCAAGCACCTAGGTCTCTAAAACTGTACCTGTGCAAATCTTTAATAAAAAGAATTTACAAAAAAAAAAGGATTTGAGAAGAATCGAACGTGAAGCTACCAGGAACCTACTATCCTCCAGTGCTGTCATATTCCAGGACTGCAACCTACCTTGAGTGCCAAGACGTACAAAGTGTTCAGTGCTCAGAGATATGACCAAGGTAAAGAAGGCTGAAACCCAATCACCACTGAACAAGACACACACGTTGAAACGTCAAGACTGAGCCAAGAAATATCTGAAGACATATTTTTTGAAAGGTTTTATGGACTGATGAGATGACAGTGGCTCTTGACGGACCAGATGGATGGCCCGTGGCTGGATCAGTAAGGGGCACAGAGCGCCAATTCAGACCTTTTCAAGTTGAAGATGGACACAAAATCAACACCCAAACTTACTGCCAGTTTTTAAAGACACTTTCTTCAAGCAGTGGTACAGGAAAAAGTCTGCATCTTTTGAGAAGACCATGATATTTACGCAGGACAATGCTCCATTGCATGCATGGAAGTACTCCACTATGTGGCTAGCCAGAAAAGGCCCCCTTCCTCACCTGACCTAAAACCTATTGAGAACTTGTGAGACCTTCTTAAATGGGAGATTTGCAGTGAGGGAAAAACAGTACAACTCTCTGAACAGTTTCCAGGAGGCTGTGGTTGCTGCTGCACAAAAGTTGATAGTCAACAGATCAAGAAACAGATAGACTCCATGAATGGAAGGCTTATGACTGTTATTGAAAAGAAGGGTGGCTATATTGGTCACTGATTGTTTTTTAAATGTCAGAAATGTTTATTTGCAAATTTTGAGTTGTTTGTTTATTAGTCTCACTTTAACAGATGAAAATAAACATGTGAGATGGGAAAATTTAAATTTTTCATTTAGTTGCATAATAATTCTGCACGCTAATAGTTGCCCAATCGTTGTGCACAAAAATATATTCTCCTAAGAAAGCCAAAACTTCCCAAACCTGAATATTTAAGAAATTAAAAGTGGTTTATTAACATTTTGGATTGATCGAAAGCACTGTAGTTGTTCAACAATGAAATTGATCCTCAAAAATATAACTTGCCTAATAATTGTGCACACAGTGTATAATACATAATTTGTTGCAAGACAAGTACCTTTTCCATGAGGCAATTCTATGCGGAGCAAATCCTAGCCTTTTTGCAGATGCCCTAAGCACCACCAAGGTTCAGGTCACTGTGCTTCAGTTTTGTTCCAGGGACCGCTGGCTTCCCATTTCTTGATCAGGCCTTATGTGTAGAGTGTCTCTCATGTGCCTTCCCCTTGTATATTCCCCCCACAACGGTTGTGTGATCTAGGTTTGGTTTTTTTGGCTCTCCAAAAATGTTTCCCTTGAAGGGCATACAAAGGACTTGCTAATTTTAGCATGCAGGTCCACAGCCCATCACCAGAAGATCCTTATTCATCAATAGGAGACCCATCTTGGAAATGGAAGGCAGGAAACAGTCAAGAACCTTTTCACATTATACTTCAAAGCTGTGGTCATAAGCTCTAAAACGCTCTACAATCTAGGGATTAATTGCTGTAGTGATCAGATCCCTTTTAGTGCTCTTTGTCCTGTCAACCAGCATCTGGCAAAATACGTACAAGCTTGTACTGCAGGCTCCAATTGCTTGTCTATGGGATCCCTAAAGACAGCTGTGTCCTCCCCAGGGATGCTTAAAGCTTTGTTAAGCAGGGATACAGTGAGATGGACTGAGCAGTCAACTTTTTAACAAAGTCCTTCTCAAAAGGACACAAGGCTGACAGGCACTAGGAGAGGGACAAAGAGCTCACCAGGGTTCTTGTAGCCTCCATAAAGGAGGGCTGCGAAAAGCAGAAAGGTCTTGGCAGATTTAGGAGCCCTAAAGAAGCCTAGACTGGGTACAACACTGGTAGAAGCTACAGGTTGATTCTTGAGCTTTAAAGTGGGGTGCACAGCATCAGTAATCTGTAGCAGAGGACTGTGACTACTTTTAAGTAGGTTTATCCCTTAAGAACTTAAAGTATAACTAAAGGCAAAACTTTTTCTTCATCTTGGATAAAGTATGGGAGGTTTATAACCACTATCAGTTTTTTGCCCGCTTTGTCCCATAGGAAAGATTTACCTTCACTTTCTATAGCATAGTCAAAACAGGAAGTGAGAGCAAATGAGGAAATTTTGCAGTGTCACCAGGGTAACAAAACTAGTGTCCTCTTTGGAAGATTTTCCCTTTATTACTTTTCTGATGTCAACCCAAAGTTTGAGATTTTACTTTCACAGTAAACATTACAAATAGAGAGGGTGAATCTCCCTAACGGGGTCACAGACCGCAAAAAAATGGACAGTGTTTTAATCCCTTTTCTACACTATCCAAAAATGTTAAGTTTTGCCTTTAGTTACAGGTTGAGAGACACTGTAGCAGACAGAACCCTGACAGTTTTGGGCTTAGAGGCCTGTGGACAGATCAGATAAGAATTAAGCAGGGAAAGGCATGGAATTTCTATTTTGCTATAAAATCCTGGATGAGAGCTGTGACATTCTTCCACAATAGGACTGAGGATACCATGCCTGGTGGAACGTAGAAAGACTTTAATGAGGACATAGAGTCTAGCAGATGGTGGAACCTTAGGCCATTAGTGTCTGTTACATTGGAGGCACACTGCAGGTGGAATCTGAACTGTTACTATAGTGTAAGCTTGACACATCCAGTACAGAGAGGCTGGCATCTCCCGGGTCACACAAACCCATCTGCTTTGTAGCAGAAGAGCCAAGCAGCCAACAGAGAACAACCATGGAGGATTCTATGTGTCATTTCCAATCTGGAAAAGACAGAGTGCGCTTTCTCAAAGCTGAATGGTGAAAAAAAAAAAAGGAGCATGGCACACATGTGAAGGAATTAGCCTTTCAGCATTACCATACCGCCATTTTGTCTCTTGACCTGAGATCTGCCATTTTAAGATAAGAATCCATTTTGAGATTTATGTCAGTACTTAAAGATGAATTTGTGTTTTAAGACTGTTTCTTACTTTCGATAAGAGTCTGAGGTTCCTCTTTTTCTTTCAGATGTAACTTCCTTTTTTCCTCTACCTAGCATAAGACTGAAAGTCTGCGGTGGGCTTTTTTCCTGTTGCAAGAGTATTAATAAACTATAGCCAGCGCTAAAAGGGAAGTTGTCTACTTTCTATATTAATGCTTGATGCATATAATAATAATTAACATAAATGCTAAATGATTGGGCATTACTGACGTATATAATATTCTGATTGGTCAATGCATACCTGTCAATTGATTGGTTCTTATATTTCCATGTATTGTTTTAGGTTTCATATATAAGTTTGAACACGGAAGAATAAATTCAGTTCCTTCTGAGATACCACCTTGTGTCTGTGTGCAATTTCCTGTGTCTCAAAGGGAACTCCGGGCCTGTGGACAGACATTGGTCAGGGCCAGGGGACTGACGGGAGTCGGTAGCTACAGGAAGGAACGAGAGGAGCCAATTCCTTTCAATTGGGGGCTCGTGTCCGGGATGAGATAATCATCCTTTTCGGTAGGTAAGATTTTTTGTCATTCTGTCAATTAGTCTGTCTTGCCGGAAGGGCTCTGATTAAAATCTCATGCCCTTAGGTAGCACCGGGCTTCGCGTCTTAAGACGCCAGTGGCCAGGCGCAAAGTGCTGTGGGGAGCACAAGGTCTTTTGGAAAAGACCAGGAGCAGTTTTGGGAACTGCACAGTCTCTTATGAGAAGGGGCTGAAAAGAGTTTCTCTGAGAAGAAACCAGGAAAAGTCCGGGGCTGATCAATTCTGTCCTGCAACTCTTTGCTTTTCTTCCTATCGCATAGAAGTATAAGATAATTTGTTTGTGTGACACAAGTGCCCAGTTGGTAAGTGTATGGGCCAGAGGTCACTGAAGGTATTGTCAACTTCCGTTGTAAGACGCACCACCCCTTTAGCTAGGCCTTATTGGCTGATGACCTAGAGAAGGTGATAGCATGGTGACACGGAGTTGGGTGCCTATGTAAATGTCTTGTTCAAATTGTGTTGTAGGCTTATTGTTAGAAAAGTGGGAGTTAGTCAGAGTCAGGATATTATTAGAAGTATTGTATATCCAGGTTATAATCTCCACTTTTGGTCAACCACTAGAGAAAGACCCAATAAATATCTTAAGTCCAGACATTTTTATAAAGTAAATTGTCATTTGGAAGTTGACCCCTGTTTTTTGGGACAGCCTATAGGACAGATTTGTAACACAGACCTTTGTAAGTGTAAAAATGGGAAGTGGTCAAAGTAAGGATAAACGCCCTCCCCCAAATGTTGGTGAGATATGTAAAGATTATGTAGCCCGTATCTGTGGGACAGATTACTATCTAGTTAACCCCTGGGTGGATAAATTAGCAGACTGGAGTGAATTCATGGGAAGTGTTGACCCGTTCCCCCGTGATGGGAGTAATGATATTTTTCATATGGATATGATTAGGGGTCTCTGTCTGGGGGATAAACAGGCTTTCCCATGGTATAAGGGAGATCCTGTGTGGGATCAGAAATACATGACCAAAGGTGGACAAAATTGGTTAGAATTTGCCCCTCTCTGGTTTCATAGACAAACTGGGAAACAAAATAAAGCCAAAGCTAGAAATGTAGATGCCACTAAAATACATGCATTAGAGTCAGAAATAGACAGACCCACACACCCTCTCATGCCATTCCCTCCCCCATATGTCCCACCTGTCCCACAGCCCACAAAACTTTATCCATCTCTTACTGAAGAAGATATTGATTTTTTTAGCCGGACATTATGCAGTCCAACACCCCACAGTTCAAACTCCCGCGCCCTCCCAGGGTGTGGTTCAAAGTCCTACCACACAGGGAGCGACAGGGGGAATAGCTGTTTCTTCAACTACTGAAGCAGATGACTCACTTGTTGATGAATCCGCTAGTTCAGGCTCTCTGCTGTTCAGAGCAGCTAATAGTCTAGGTATAGTGGACATGCTAAGTCCATCACACACACGCCATAATACCCAATATGGTATTGATTCCAATACACAACAGATGCCCTTCATGACAATAGGAGACAATCTATTAAAGAAACCCATTGAGATAGAAGACATAAATAGGATTGTCAAACATTGTCCAAGACCCACTGTTTCTTCAACGGCTACTGTGAGCTATTTGAAGAAAGCATGTAAAGGTAGAAATTACACACAAGAGGATATGCGCCTTATCCTCGATGGAATATTGGGACAAACTTCCCCTTGGAATTGGGGTAATGTTGGGACCATATCCATCCTAGAAGCAAGCAACATTACTGCCACAAATTATAAATTAAACACAGAAGATGGTAGGGACAATATGTGGAGAGAGGTCTCAGAAGAAATGGAACGAGCTTTCCAATCTAGATCCTCCCTCCCTACCGCAGTAGCCTGCAAGCAAAAGTCAGGAGAAACTGTGTTAGATTTTTGGAAAAGATTTAATGAGACATGGACACAAGAGGCAGGACTGACATTGCAAGACACCATGCATAGTCTACTGATTCAGACTTTCCTGTCCAATCTAAAACCCAGTGTCATGTTAACTGTAAAACAGATGATTTCTGAATGGCCCACTTGTACCAGAGAACAATTTCAATTGAAATTGACTGAGAAAGATGCTGCCGGATGTCTAGAGATACCCAAGGCGGTGGCCACTCATTTTCAGGAAGATCCCTTTCCCCACACAAACCCACCGTACAAGAGAAGGGGGGGTTTCAATAACCGAGGCAGAGGCCGGTCTAGGGGAAGAGGGAGGAATAATAGGGGATGGGACACGGGTTGTTTTAACTGTGGGGCTGAGGATCATTGGAGAAATCAATGTCCATATGAAACTCAGGACCACGTCCAGCATAGCCCCTCTCCAGGCCAACCACAAAGGGACCTCCCACAGCAGAATGTGAGGTTTCCTATCTCTTGGCAGACACAATCACAAAATAAATGAAGGTGCCCAGAAGGTGGTATCCCAGCATTCCCGCTTGTCTCTCACTCTTATAAGGAACAACCCCTTGTATCCTTGCATATACAGGGCAAATTAACCCCATTCTTGTTGGACTCAGGCGCGACTCGTTCGAGTCTGAGTGAGGATTATTATAAGGGAGAGGTAATGAATGCTGAACCTTCTATGGGAATAAATGGGATACTGACCAAGACTTATAAAACACCGCCTCTTCCAATTTTTGACCCCATACAGGGAATCACTCTGCTAGATCACTCATTTAGAATAATACCCAATTGTCCAGTTAATTTGTTAGGGAGAGACCTCATGGGAGAGTTGAACATCAACTTGAAATCCACAAGGAGAGGTGGTATAGTGGCTCATTCTGCCAAAATGCCAATCATCCCTGCCATGACAATGATTACTAAAGAAGACCCCTCATTTCCTGCTGGAACAATTAATGACAAAGTTTGGGCAAAAAGTGCCTTGGATGTGGGATTCATTTCCTGCACTCCATATAAGGCCACACTGAAGCCATGGGCTCAACCTGTGTTTCACAAACAATACCCTTTGTCAAAAGAAAAGGAGGAAGGAATAGCGCCCATGGTGGAACACTTTCTCAAGGAAGGAGTCCTTGAAGAGGTGATTTCACCATACAACAGCCCAATAAATCCAGTTAAGAAGCCGGACGGCTCTTACAGATTTGTGCAGGACCTGAGGGCCATTAATGATCTTGTGATTCCCATTGCCCCAATAGTGCCTGATGTACCAACACTCATTTCCTCCATCCCAGCTGATGCTGAGTTTTTCACAGTGATTGATCTGACAAATGCATTTTTTTCAATCCCTGTTGCCAAGGAGACACGCCTAATTTTTGCGTTTCATTACAGGAGAAAGACCCTTACTTGGTGTAAATTACCGCAAGGGTATGTAGATTCGCCTGTGGTCTACTCTGTTGTCCTCCAGGCTACCTTAAAGCCATGGACTCCTTGCCATGGTTCAGTTTTGGTTCAATACGCAGATGATTTGCTTCTCTGTAGTGTTAATCGGGCAGCCAGCCAAGGGGATAGTGTAGATCTCATGAACTGGTTATGTGAATGTGGTCATAAAGTGTCTAAGAAAAAGCTACAATGGTGTCAGAAAACTGTTGAATACCTTGGTTTTGTTCTCACAAAAGGTGAAAGGAAAGTCAGCCACAAAAGAGCTGCGGCTCTTATGGGTCTGCCCCGCCCATTGACCAGGAAAGACATGCTCACCTTTCTTGGTATGATTGGTTACTGCCGCCAATGGATACCTGACTGTTCCTACTATGACAACATTTTGAGACAAGCCACAGGTTCAGAAATGTCAGATCTTGTGAAATGGTCAGATGATATGTGCAATGCTTTTGTGTATCTGAAAAATGCTATGGTAATAGCCCCTGGTCTTGGTCTGCCCGCATATAATCAAATATTTCATCTGTATGCTAGGTAAAATTGTAAAACTATGGCAGGGGTCCTGGCCCAGGAGCATGGAGGAAAACTCCGCCCTGTTGCTTTTTTCTCAAAAATGGTTCCAGTACAGGTCCAAGGCATGCCTGCGTGTCTCAGAGCACTAGCATCAAGCGCTATGGTGGTCCAAATGGCTACGTCACTCACTCTGGGACATGAGACCACCTTACATACCACCCACAATGTGTCTATTCTACTCAAGAATATACATACCCAACACATGTCAGCCCAGAGACTTAGTGGATATGAGGTTATACTGTTGTCAAACCCTAAGTTGAGAATAAAATATACCTCTCCCACTTCAGGTCCAGCTCCAATTTTAAATGCCTTATTAGGCTTAAAGGGAGAGCAGGATGAAGTTGTTCCACAGCATGATTGCCTGGAATTGATTCATCAGGACACCTCTCCAAGACAGGATATGTCTTCTGTGGCTCTTCCAGAGGCACAGAATGTTTTTGTAGATGGCTCTTGCTCGAGACCCACTGACACTGTTTACCATGCAGGATATGCGGTGGTGCAGTTGCCAGATAAAGTACTTGAAGCAAAACCCATCCCATACCAGTCAGCTCAGGCCGCTGAACTGATAGCCCTTACAAGAGCATGTCAGCTTTTTGAGGGTCAGGATGTAAATATTTACACAGATTCCAGATATGCGTTTGGCGTGTGCCACGATTTTGGAATAATTTGGGAAAAGAGAGGATTTATTGCAGCAGATGGAAAATCCATCTCACATTCATCTCTGGTGAAGGCTTTACTCAAAGCCATACAACTGCCAAGATCCCTTGCTATCCTACACTGTAGGGCACACACAAATGAACAAACTGATATTGCAAAGGGAAATGCTTTAGCTGACAAAGTAGCAAAAGAGGCGGCCCTTACCCAGCCTGCCATGATCCAAATGCCAATGCTCACCCCTGAAATGCCACTGTTGGATCAAACATTGCAGGATTTACAGACATATGCTACCTCAGAAGATATTGAGCAGTGGAATGCAGCTGGTGTGACAAAGAGTCCACAAACTGGACTTTGTGTCACAGAGGGGAGACCATGCATTCCAAAGGCCAGTGCACCTCTGTTCATCTCACAGTATCATGGAGTAGGTCACAGGGGATGGCAGGTTACATGTGAACTGCTGGATAATGATTTTTTCATTCCTGGCCTTCCCTCTTTGGTAAAATCATATGTGTCTAGATGCATTACATGCATAAGGAATAACCCAAACAATCCTCACAAGGCAAGACATGAACACCTGACATACCCATCAACACCTTTTACTCACCTACAGGTAGACTTTACACACATGCCAAAGGAAGGAAAAAGACAAGAATATCTTTTGGTAATTGTGGACATGTTTAGCCGCTGGGTAGAAAGCTTTGTAACCACAAAAGAAGATGCCCAAACTGTAGTGAGGATCCTTACACGGGAAATTATTCCCAGGTGGGGATGTCCACTCCAGATTAATTCTGACAACGGTCCAGCATTTGTGGCCAAGGTATGTCAGGATTTGGTGAAAACACTCAAAATTGAGTGGAAGTTTCACATTCCTTACCACCCTCAGAGCTCAGGTATAGTGGAAAGGATGAATAGGACCCTCAAGGATAAAATTAGGAAAGCTACTGGAGGTACCTTTGCAAACTGGAAAAAAATACTGCCTGCAGTCTTGGCAGAGGTAAGGATGACTCCTTCTAAAAAGACAGGTTACTCCCCCTTTGAGGTTCTAATGGGTAGGCCCTTTCCCACTCCCTGGGCCAGACAGCCACTCATGGTAGAAAGAGGGGATTTGGAATTGATTCAGGAGGAATATGAGAGAAAACTTATTGAAACTTTGGACAAGGTTGAAAGAAATGTTGCTCGCACTTTTCCTCTTTCTTCACAGGAACCAACTCACTCTTTCCAAGTCGGGGACCGTGTGGTGATACAAGCCCTCCATAGGAATCGGAAGCAAGAGTATCCCTTTGGGCCCCCCACTTCTGTGATCGCTGTCACCAGGACCGCTGTCCTGACTGAGGATTCCAAGGCCTGGATCCATGCCAGCCGTGTAAAAAGGGTGAACCAAGCCCCTAAGAAGCAAGACAAAGGCAAAGACACAGATACAGAAGAAGAAAAAGGAAGTGAAGCCGGTGTAAAAGTCTTTGAAGAAGATGACCTTTCTGATGCTCTCACAGAACTCTGGGCAGACATTTTGCTTCCTCATACTAGCAGCCCTGACTGTGTTCCTCCCAGTATGGACAATAACTAACTGTATTTATCACCCAGATGATTATGGAGTGATTAAGAGTATATGTAATACCTCCATCCAAGCTAGTGACCCAGATAATGCAGAACCAGTGCACACACAAAACCACAGTACACAACATTCTAGTGTCAGAAAGAAACGAAGTCTAACCCGCACTAAGAGAAGGATGAAAAGAATGTCCTTTGTACAAGATAAGGGATGGGGGTTACAGGAAACACCAGTCTTGACTACTGAGGATGTAAATCAGACCATAGTGTTTACTCTGACTAAAAACCAGGTGTTTGACCCGACTAAAGTTACTTATGATATTGGACCTTATAATGTGTACATGTGTGGGAGGAATAAGCCCTGTGGTTACTGGGAGAATATATGGTGGACAACAGACCCTCATAAATGGGAGACCCAATCAGCTAGAATTCCCCTAGAGGACATAGGCACCTATCAAAGAATCTCTATAGCAAAAGGCCAAGGGAATATCATTTTCACAATAAGGAACCCACAGGTCAGAGATAGTGGGGAATATAGGTTGGGAATAACTGTGTCAGGAACAGACCCCTGGGCCAACCTCATATTACAGGTAAAACCCTCCCCAAGAGTCCATGTCAATACCATAGACAATTCATTCCCCAAAGTTAGGAATCGACTGGATAATGAGGTGACAGGAGTAGTGATGCAATCAGAAGACAGATTAAGCATTGAAACTGGTTACTCTGACAAAAATGAATGGATTGAATGGGTGAGATGGACCACTAAAAGTAAGGGACAGGGAGACTGTGTTTCATGTGCCAATCCCCGCCCCCTACTTGCCACAGTTCCTTTGTTAGAAGAAGAAACTAATATGTCCTGCCTAATTAGAATGTATAAAGATAACATCACTGAGAAGGAATGTTCTGATTTTGTTAAGAGGTTCCCTGTTACCGGATTACGAAATTTACCTTTGGCCTCTAAACCGGTACCAGGAAATTTTACCTGCTTTGAACATGATGATGCTAAGGGTAAAGATTTAGGTACATTCCCACCTAATTACTGTGTTAAGACCATCCGCACCTCCGCAGAAGGCTACCGGAAGGAATGGTTTCAGGACCACCGGCAGCAACTGTCGGATGTGTGGTGGCTGTGTGGAGATATGAGACTCAGAGCCAGACTCCCCAGCAGATGGAAGGGAAGCTGCGCTCTGACCCATCTTCTCATGCCTTTCTTTATGATCAAAGTAGAAGATGGGATAAGAAGCTTGCCCATCTTGGAAAAATCCAGATCTAGAAGGTATAAAAGAAATGCACCCCGTGGTTCCTTTGATAATAGAGTTTACATAGATGCTATAGGTGTACCAAGAGGAGTCCCTGATGAGTTTAAAGCTCAGGACCAGATTGCTGCAGGGTTTGCCTCTATTGCTATATGGGTACAGCCTAACAAAAATGTGGATTGGATTAATTACATTTATTATAATCAACAAAGGTTTGTTAACTATACTAGAGATGCTCTAAAGGGGGTCTCTGCCCAACTTGATGCAACATCCCTTACTGCTTGGCAAAACCGCATTGCTCTTGATATGTTATTAGCTGAGAAAGGAGGAGTATGTAAAATGTTTGGTTCCTACTGCTGTACTTTTATCCCCAATAACACCGCTCCTGATGGAAGCATTACTAGAGCCCTTCAAGGCCTCCAAATGTTGTCTGAAGAATTGGCTGAAAACTCAGGAGTAGAAAATCCACTAGCTGGTTTTTTTGAAAATTGGTTTGGTAGATGGGGAACTCTGATGAAAACTATGCTGATTTCTATAGTAATGGCTGCTGCAGTATTAACTCTGTGTGGTTGCTGATGTATCCCCTGCATCCGAGGTTTAATGCAGAAACTTATTGACGCCACCATTACTAGAACCATGTGGAATCAGTGTCTTGATAAAGGACCTACTAAGGGCCCCAGGTACCAACCTGTAAAAAAGGTGTAAGGTCACGTGCGTGACCTAAGAGGGGGTTTGAAGGAATTAGCCTTTCAGCATTACCATACCGCCATTTTGTCTCTTGACCTGAGATCTGCCATTTTAAGATAAGAATCCATTTTGAGATTTATGTCAGTACTTAAAGATGAATTTGTGTTTTAAGACTGTTTCTTACTTTCGATAAGAGTCTGAGGTTCCTCTTTTTCTTTCAGATGTAACTTCCTTTTTTCCTCTACCTAGCATAAGACTGAAAGTCTGCGGTGGGCTTTTTTCCTGTTGCAAGAGTATTAATAAACTATAGCCAGCGCTAAAAGGGAAGTTGTCTACTTTCTATATTAATGCTTGACGCATATAATAATAATTAACATAAATGCTAAATGATTGGGCATTACTGACGTATATAATATTCTGATTGGTCAATGCATACCTGTCAATTGATTGGTTCTTATATTTCCATGTATTGTTTTAAGTTTCATATATAAGTTTGAACACGGAAGAATAAATTCAGTTCCTTCTGAGATACCACCTTGTGTCTGTGTGCAATTTCCTGTGTCTCAAAGGGAACTCCGGGCCTGTGGACAGACATTGGTCAGGGCCAGGGGACTGACGGGAGTCGGTAGCTACAGGAAGGAACGAGAGGAGCCAATTCCTTTCAACATGCAATACACTTCACCCAGCAGTAAGTGGAAACTGTAAATGCTGTCCAATGGACCTAGCTCCCAGTGCACAGCCTGGAAGCATATTCAGTATGATCATTCGGAGGCAGGGTCACACCTGTCAGGGCACTGGACCTGGAGAACGCTCCATGATTAACACATTAAACTCTTGTCTGAAAAGTACCACAATGCACAGCCCAGTGGCCAAAGATCATGTTCCAGTTTCTCGCCATGTCTAGTCTATCGGGGTCAATGTATTGCAATCCAAAGTTCGGCTTAAGATAGGCCAATCCAGATAGCTGTGCAGAGAGACCAGCTCAGCAGTGATGTAGCATGAATCTTGATTGAAGAAAAGAGAACAGCTAACACAGAGCAGAGAAAAGACATCCATTCTCCTAGAACACTAGCAAAAAAAACAAAGGCATGCTGAGAGTAGGAGGGAGTTATCATGTGTCACAATTTTTTGTGTGCCAGTGTCCAAATCTCCTGTAGGCAGCAGTATAACCCGTGACTAGCTCAATGAATGACAAAAAAAACAAAACAATTTGATTAGTTGCCACTTTTTTTTATTGCTCCAGTTATTAAATAGCAGCTCAGTTTTGTAAAAAGTTAACCTTACCTGATTAAAAAAAAAAAAAAAATCAGATCGGATTTGCACGACAAGGACTTTCAGAAATATAATTTACTATAATTGCTATATGTATAGATACAGATACATTTTATAAGGCTTCCTGTAAATTATACATAATTATAGATATAAACAAATTTTACTAATAATGTAACTTCAGACTGACCTGTAGGAACGAACAGATCTGCTTGGTGAGGTCCAAAAGACTATCTTCTCCCTGGTGTAGGGCCCTGGTGATGGCAACACAAAGCCATTCTCGAATTGGCTGAGCATTTCCCTGGTAAAAAAGATCTGTGGTGGAGCAATTCTGGGAATAGATGCAGTGTTGCAAAGACTGAGCTATAAGTATAGAGGAGGAGCTGATAGTCCCATCTGAAAAACAAACAAATAAGTTTTAATGTATAAATCTGAAAAGGAACCCAGGTTTACAGCATGCGCTTCTAAACAGTTTCACGTTGTCACAAGAATGCCAGAATCAGCCGGAAAAATCAGTGTCAACTAGAATACTAAAGGGTGCCTATCATTTTTTTTCTTTTGAGAGAGGGAGGTATTCATAGACACAGTGGGGAGAAGAAAGTATTTCAGCTTCACAGGAGAGGTGTATACTGCAAATATAGATCTCCTATTCAGAAAAGAGAACACCAGTATCACTGCAGATAAGTGCAAAGTTACCAGGAAGAGGCGGAGTCAGAAGCTGATTTGACAGTAATTGTAGGTGTTCCAGTGTGATATCTCGGATGGCAGGAATGTGGAACAAGCGAGTAAACGTGTGCGGGCACTTTGGTGCAAAGATGTTGAGTAAAGCGACACGACAGTAGAGTCTAGCCAAAGCCGATTCACATCTTAGTAGTTCCCTGGAATGAAGAAAAAAAAATGCACTCATTACTCTCATTTCTGTCTACTGAAAAATTGGGATGATAGACGTTAAATTCTAACTTTGTCCAAAACACAAACGTCTATGTTGTGAATAGAATAGTTATAACTTGTGTCAGGTTTTCATTTATGTCCATGTCCTAGCATAGGAAGGTGACCCTTCTATTTGTTCTGGTGAACATTGTCACCAGGACAGCAACCAATTGTTTTGTTTGTGCCCTTGCAGGGACAAGTGCAGAAAACACACATCTTTGCACATGGTGTGAACAAGCCCTAAAAGGAATAATTCTCCAACAGGTTCCAGTGACATTTCACTTTGGAGAGATTTCCTGTTGCTTCTTTTTGTGTCTCTGGGGCAAGAAGTGAACAGAAACTTTAACCAGCTTCTACTGGAGGGGTAATCAAACTCCAGCCTTCTAGCTGTTGTGAAACTACAAATTCAAAGAGGTGTTACAAGACTCTGAAAGCCACAAGCATGCCCCCCAGGGGCAAAGGCATGATGGTATTTGTACTTCAAAAACAACCTAAGGGTCAAAGTTTGCCTACCCTTTCTATAAAGGGTAGACAAAACTTCTATATTTCTATATTTTTTATATTTTCTATATTTCTTTCCAAAATTGAGCTCTTAGTATTCCCTCCAGCCTGTTCCCCCTCCCCCGACTTCTCCATCAAGATCAATAACACAATCATCAGTCCCTCCCCTCATGCCAGGGTGCTAGGTGTAACCCTAGACTCCCATCTGTCCTTTCAATCCCAAATTCAATTGCTGTCCAAATCTTGTAGACTTCACCTCCGCAACATCTCCAAGCTACGCCCGTTCCTAGCCTCGGAAACCACTAAGCAACTTATTCACTCCACCATGACTATTGTAACTCCCTCCTCATTGGCCTTCCTCATCACAGGCTATCCCTTCTTCAGGCTATCCCTTCTTCAGTCTATCATGAATGCTGCTGCCAGACTCATCTACCTTACTAACTGTTCTGTATCAGGCACCCCTCTCTGCCAATCCCTCCACTGGCTTCCCATTGCCCAACGGATAAAATTCAAAACATTAATAACATATAAAGCCATTTATAACTCTGCCCCAAATTACATCAGCAATCTTGTCTCCAAATACCACCCAAACCGTCCTCTCCGCTCCTTCCACAACCTCCTGCTCTCTAGCTCCCTTGTCTCCTCCTCCCATGCTCGTCTCCAGGACTTCTCCAGAGCTTCCCCCATCCTATGGAACGCTCTGCCCCAATTTATCACACTATCGCCTACTCTGCTCACTTTTAGGTTTCCAGAGATCGCCTATCTCTTCATGGAAGCCTATCCAGCCCTCAGCTAATAATGGAATCTTCTACTCTTCCTACCAGTTCATCCCCCACAGTTACTACCTTTTGTAGCACTAGCCCCTCCCTCCTAGATTGTAAGCTCCTGGGAGCAGGGCCCTCCTATCCCTCTTGTATTGAACTGTAGTGTTGCTGTATTGTCTCCCTTTACATTGTAAAGCGCTGAGCAAACTGTTGGCGCTATTTAAATCCTGTATAATAAAGAAAAAAAAAGAAAAAAGGTCTTAGCTATAGATACACAACATTATTAATCATACGATTTGATCTTATTAACAGCTGTTGATGTATACAGTAGAAAAAGAGTTCCCCTTTTACTATATATCATTGGTACTGATTTCAATGTGAGAAATCTGCTTTCTTATTATCCTGCAATTTATAGATTGTGTTCTGATGGCACACAGCTGGGTTACCTGTGAATTTGGATGTTTGTGCTGTCCAAAGTGACTAGGCCATTAGTAGCCATTCTTCTGTACCCCACAGGCGGCCTCTCCAGCATGTCTATAGGATACCAATACCTCACCAGGACTCCTTCACTTCGCAGATATGTCTCTACTTGTACTAACTCATTAACCTGAATAACACAATGAAAATGAATGAACAAACAATCAATACAAATATGGAAAAAAAAAAAAAAACTATATATTTTAAGTTTGGCACAATGGGTATTGCCACTGCTCGGTTTTCTTCACTTTTCACATACAGGGGTTAGACAAAACAAATGGAAACACCACATGATTTGCAGGTGTGAAAGTGACAACATGTTTCACATTGAAAGCGGAAGTGATGTAACATTCTTTTGCCATTATGCCATATCTCAAGGTACAGTATCAAAGGTTATGATGGCATATACAGTTTCTGGGAAAATGTCGTCTGATCAGCATAAGCGTGGTTGACACGGTCAACTGGCCAAAATATACAAAAGGACATTGCGCAGGACTGTGACCCAGAATAAGAAAACAACTGTTGCAAAAGTGACTGCAGAGCTCAATCTCAGTCTTCACAGGATTAAGATTGAACTCTGAAGTCACTTTTGCAGCAGTTGTTTTCTTATTCCGGGTCACAATCCTGCGCAATGTCCTTTTGACTGTTACGGTCAGTTGACCGTGTTGACCGCACTTATGCTTATCAGATGATGTTTCCCTGTAAACTGTATATGCCGTCATAACGTTTGATACTGTAATTCGCAAATAAATTGGCAACTTCAGTCACAGAGGCACCAGCTAAGCGGGCACAAACAATCTGCCCTCTTTGAAGCTCAATAAGCTCTGACATGATATGAAAGTGAGGCTTCCCACCTGTTAGCTAGGTGTCTCATCATCACACAGAAGAAGCAAAAGAATGTTACAACACTAACGCTTTTAACACGAAACGTCGTCACTTTCACACCTGCAAACCATGTAGTGTTTCCATTTTTTATCTATACCCTGTAGTTTCCTGGCTGTCATCCACCAGCTTCAACACTTCGGTGAATCAAGACGAGCATATACAACCAGTAAAGTTTACATACTAAAGTCCAGCACATTTACAATTGAGGTCAGCAAGTTACCAGTAAAGCAGTAGGATGAGCGCAAGAGCATGTTGTTTGACATATTCGACTAGAATTTGCTTTTTTCTATCATGACAGGTAAGCTTTTATTACAGGAATGTACTTTTAAATAGAACTACAGTAGGAAAATTCACATGTAACAAATAGTCACTTCCACTTAAATTGTACAAACTTTTTGATGGGATAACGAGAAACCTCTACAAGCAACTTACTGTAGAACAACTCACCGAATCAACATCCAGAACCACCCCATGCAAGGAAAAGGTCTTCAGCATACCCCTGATTGCAAACTTTGGTAAAGCAGTTCCCACACCAGTGCTGGCAACGTTATTACTATCAGGAGACCGAATGACCACAGTAAGACCTAAACACAGCAATTAAAGATGATTCAATTAAAACATTTAGAAACACAGAGATCTCAGAGAAGCCAACTGACAATTTTCTTATGAAAACTATACCTTTGCGAACTTTGTCAATGGTGAATTTATTTGCCTCATCTTTAATATCTTCAATGGTGGGTAGATAAAGATCCCTGGGGATACCTCCATTCTCTTCATACAGAAATTCTACTGTCTGCCTGGCTATATCCACCATTCCTGTAATGCAAATAAACACTTTTATAGAGGCCACAAAGAAAAAAAAAAAGCCCAAAAAACAATTAGTTAGCCTAGTTTTACAATACGCTAGCAATTAAAAGTACTTGTTGTGGTCTGGTTAGGTTAAGAAAACATTTATCCCAACATCCCAAGTTCTTTTAAGCACTAAGTGAACACAAACAATGAAAGTCTTATATTTACTCCATTTTGGTCTGTTAACCAACTGATATTTTTTTAATTTATTGAACAGATATAACAATATCAGAGCTGTCCTGATTTCTGTGCACTCTGCTTGCATTAACTCAAGAAGTCTAATCAGCCCTCCCAGTTCTTATCTTAGATTACAGAACACCCCTATGTTGTGAAGATTAGCAGAGGTGGGAGGGTTTTTACAGTTTAGCAAAAGACAACAAGCTAGTGCTGAAACCATTTTTGTGTGGTTTCAGTCCAGCAAAGGCACTGTGTTGTGAGCTTACAAATAGGCACTGAGTGCACCTCCAGAAGACTGAAGGTATTTGTGTGTACTAGCATGTTCATTAAAAAAAACCCACGGAAACTTGCAGGCATTCCAGAGATGTAATAAATACATATATATATATATATATATATATATATTTTTTTTTTTAAACGGAATGATTTTGATATCCCTGTTAACTCAAAATGTGCAGACCAGTAGGCAGAAGCCAATCCCTGCTTACCTGCCCACGTCAGTGATAATGCACTGATGCACGAGGATCAGCACGATAGCCACTCAACTAGTATTTTTTTTGTGATTAATGGATGGTCACAATGGCACTTTATAAGTCCATGGTTGTATGAAATCAGACAATATTTTGTGTGTTATTATCACACCTATGATCCTATTATCATACAAAGTATTTTGTTTGTCTATATAATGTTAAAGCTGAAACCTGAAAAACTGTCCTTGCAGTAGGGCTGCGCCTATAGTGCAAGAGTTTTCTGTTTGTTTATGTCTAGGGAATGTTAAAAGCACTTTTACTTACTGATCATCTGCTTCCTTGTCCGACGGTGATCCCCTAAGCATTAGTGGTGGACTGTCCTTAGGGCATTTTTCTGTCCAATGCAGGGCTATAGATTCTGTGCATTAAATTTGGCAACATCAGGACCCTAGACCATCAAAGCATGGGGACCAGTCTAGCAGCACAAAGGAGCTGAGGACTGGGTAAGTAAATCTATTTTTGCAATGCGAAGTTAACCCTCATGGTGCAGGCACACCCGCATTGCAAAAGAGAATTTTTACATGTCCTGGAGTTCAGGTTCCAGTAAACTTGCCTTCTGAGACTGCTAGTTTTCTAGCAGTCACCAACTTGGAGCAAGCATGCAGTTTAGGTGGTCTCATCCGACTTTCCTTGTTGCATACATGCAAGTAACTAAGAAGGCACTGACATCTCTGGATCAGCATAACAGTCAACCTGCCACCTCCTGGGCATATCTCTATCTATTTCAGACAGGTTTATTGTGCTCCAGCAGAATAGCTTCCGTAGCTCTAATTCTGGACTCAGCTGGTTTCAGCCCCTTCAAGTGTAGAGTTGGAGCAACAACTATGCCGTATCCTCCCTTCCTCGTGCCAAATTACAGAAGCCTTTGTACTGCGTGAACTCATTCACAAAATACAAAGGCTTCTGTGAATGGGCAGCAGAGTGGAGGGAGGAGCATAGCAGCTGTTTGTGCTTCTCTCCTCTCTCACAGACTTGAGTGCATACTCTGACAAAGCCACAAACTTGTTGGATACAAATATTAGAGATAAGCCCATGATGCAGCAGGCAGCTATTCTGACTTAACTCATGGTGTGTCTGCACTTTTTAAAAAGTACTTACAGAAGTTACTGTATGATTTCCTCTTTTTAATGCAGCTTTAAATCAAAATATAAAAACACAGTCAAGATAAGAAATGTATGTCTGGTTGACCAATCCATACCAAGTTGTAAAGCTCCTTTAATCTGGTCCAGGCCCGACTTTCTTTCAGCCTCATTACGGAACCGTCTCCGAATGGTGGGAAATACTTTGGTCTCCCAGGCTTTCACTAGTAAGGCATAGTGGTCCTCCTACAAGATACAAAATAATGAGCCCAGGGTAAATGAAAGCTTCATGATGTGTCCAGCTTCTACTCCCTGCTACACCATGTATAAAGTTAACCACGAGAACCAGACCTTTTGTACTGGGAACACAAGTGCTGCTCCTCACAACCACTAAGCTAACCACATTTTGAATCATGAAGTTTAGTACATCTGGTCAGAAAAGAGCAGTTTACAATTAATAGCAATTCCCACCAAATTTGTTGAGCCTGTTTGCCAAACCTTTACTGTTGGTCCTGCTGGACTGCATTGAAATTTTTTTTCTGTTTTTCGTCTATACCATAATATATGACTGCAATGTTTTACAATATTATCTCAGTTATGTAGGGTTTTGATTATACAATCCTTAGTACCTTAGACTGTTTTTTGGTACTGTCCATATCTGTGTAACTAAGGGGTACCTCTTTCTTCCTCCCCTTTGTCCCCCCCCCCCCTTTTCCTACCTCTCCCATCCCGTTCCTTCTTCCCATCCCCCCTTCCCTCTCTCCATATCCCCCCCTCAATTATACATACTATAGTCAGTCATGTTACCCTGGGTTATCTTTAGCCACATTTTCCCAGGTCTAGGTTCTTCTGTTTGATGCTTCATATTTGACCTGTGGGTGATCGGGACTGGGGGTAGCTCCGTGCTCTGATCACATTACCCCATCTAGGCCTTTTAGTGCTATGTGCATGCACTGTTTAATACTTAGTGTATTTTTGTTTTTCTGGTTTCATAGTCTGCAATGAGTTTATGTTATACTGCTACCTGGCGGCATCTATCCCAACTCTTAATGTTGGTTTCATTCCACATCGCCTGACTGGGGCATGTTTTCAGCTTTAATGGGAACTTTCTCTCATCTTTTTTCCCCTCTCTTTCTATTACTCCTATATTTCCCCTCCTCTTTCTCTCCTAAATTGTGCGGGGTCCTAACTTCCCTCTGCAACTTTTCCATATGTTATGGTGGAACTGGCTTTCTTGACCTTGAACTGCCGGGGGTTTAATACCCCAGAGAAGCGGAGTCACATTTTGTACCATTTTCATTAATCCAAGATCAAAATACTATTACAGGAAACACATTTCTGATCGAACAGTGTCCCTGCCTTCCGCAACCTTTATTACTCCACCTGGTATCACTGTCCTAACCCACATGCCAAATCCAAAATCTATTGCCTTTCATAAATTCTTTGTTCTGGAAGTTTTGGACTCTCTCATAGATTCTGATGGGCATTTTATCTTTCTTGAATTGAAATTTCAATCTTCTATTTTTACAGTGGCAAATATCTACGCCCCAACCATGATCAAGATAACTTTCTTTCTGTAGTCCTATCCAGACTACCTTCATTTGGAGGTCCTCATTTCATTGTGGGCAGTAATTTCAACGTTGCTCTGTCCACCTCCATGGATACATCTACAGGAAAGTCCTCACTTTTCCACTCCTCATTATGTCATAATAAATCCCTCCTAAGCAAAGCTCAACTGGTTGACATTTGGGGTTTCCAGCATCCAACAGTGAGAGTTTTTGGCTATTATTCCATCGCCTGTAGAGCCTAAAGTAGGACTGTTTTTGTGTTTCCCAATAACTTCTCGATACCCCTCTTCGTACTTCCATAGGTCAGCTTTTATGGTCCAACCACGTCCCAGTCCATTTATCCCTAGGTCACCCACGCAAATCTCAACATGGTCCTTCCTGGCCCCTAAATGACAATTTCCTCAAAAGATACCCCTTGTGTGGCAGAAGTTTCTAGCACCATTCAGCATTTTATAGCAAATCACTCCTCTGATACTACAAATCCTCTTATTTAATGGGAAGCCCTTAAATGTGTCATTTGGGCCGGTTTTATTAAACACGGGGCTTTTTAAAGAAGGCTCAGGATGGAGAGATCTGCCACCTTCTGTCTCAAATCTTATTAGAATACACACACAAGCAGGATCTCGATCCTACTGTCTATGTTGACTTACCTAATGCCCACTGGGATTTGCTAAGGTTGTTAAATAGTTAGTCTGGCTGAAAAAAGACAAAAGTCATCCAGTTCAACCATAGAAGGAAAAAAAAAAAAGTTATAATCCTATACCCACAGTTGATCCAGAGGAAGGCAAAAAAACCCCCCAGCAAAGCATGATCCAGTTTGCACCTGCTGGGAAAAAAAATTCCTTCCTGATCTCCCGAGAGGCAATCAGATATTCCCAGGATAAACTTTACCTATAAATGTTAGTATCCAGTTATATTCTGTGTATCTAAGAAATAATCCAGGCCTTTTTTGAAGCAATCCACTGAGCTGGCCAGAACCAACTCTATTCCACATTTTCAAAGCTCTCACTGTGAAGAAACCTTTCCGTGTTTGGAGAATAAATTTCTTTTGCTCCAGACGTAAAGAGTGCCCCCTTGTCCTCTGTGATGACCTCAGGGTGAATAGCTCTACACCGAATTCACTATATGAACCACTGATGTATTTATACATGTTGATCACATCCCCCCTTAATCTCTTCTCAAGAGAATAAATTTGGTTCCTCTAATCTTTCCTCATAGCTGAGCTCCTCCGTGCCTCTTATCAGTTTGGTTGCCCTTCTCTGTACTTTCTCCAGTTCCCCAATGTTCTTTTTGTGAATTGGTGCCCAAAACTGAACTGTATATTCCAGATGAGGTCTTACTAATGATTTGTACAGGGGTATTATGATATCTTTCTCTCCGGAGTCTATACCTCTTAATACAAGAGAGGATTTTGCTCGCTCTCCACCATTGATTCCCCCAGTTGTACCCCCCCAATCCCCCAGTTGTACCCACCCATTAGACTCTTATTCTCTTATTGCTCGAGACAAAGCCTGCAATACCCATTATTCTATGGCCGATAAATGTGGACAGCATTTAGCCTGGTTACTGCACTCGTGGAACCCACAGCATTCTATTCCGTTTCACACCACCTCCGTTAATGCAAGGTTTATAATAATACAGGTATATCTTCTGCCTTTTTCAATTATTACTCTAATTAATAATTATTACTCCCTCTCTGCGCACTAAGACCACCTACTACCCTGATGAGATGTTGGAGTATATTCGGGATACCGCAATGCCCACTATTGACCCTCAAGTCACCTCTGATATGGAGGATTCCCTGTTGGAGATGGAATTTCTTTGTGCCATCAAAGGTTTAACACCGGGCAAATGCCCTGGACCAGACTGATTCTCACCCCGTTTATACAAAACTTTTGCCCCCTTTCTTGCCCCGATCAAGACAAAGGCATTAAATTCTATTGATGATTTTCACCTACCCTCTACACATCTACTGGCCACTAATATTTTTGTTCTTCCTAAGCTCAGCAAGGACCCGTCCCAGTGCAGCAGTTATCGCGCCCAATCTCGCTTCTTAATTTAGACTTCAAACATTTTGGGAAGGTGGTGGCTAACTGCCTTTCTCCGCCCCTACCTACTATTATTCATAAAGATCAGAGAGGGCTCATCAGTGGATGGGAAGCCCGGAATAACACTACCAAGACTATACATCTTATTTCTTATATCCGGCATCATGGCCTTTCAGTGCCTTCCGTCATTCAACGCAGAGAAGGAATTTGAAAGTTTTTACATTCATCCCTGGAACAGATCAGGTTAGGACATAATTTCACTTCTAAAGTCAGGACCTTATATTCACACCCTACTGCATTAGTGATAGGGAACAGCTCGCTTTCTGAGCTGTTTGCTATTTCCAATGGCACTTCTTTTTGTAATATTCACTGAGCATTTGGCCCAAGCAATTAGACAAAATAATGCCATAACGGGTATCCAACCTTCTTCCTTACACCATAAGCTCTCTTCATATGCAGACAATCTGTTGCTCTACATACAACAGCCCCACATCTCTGTTCCCTCTCTCCAGGCATTCGGTTCCTTTCGTAATTTCAAATTGAATATGTCTAAAACAGAGGCCTTAAATGTCTCTTTACCACTTCCTGTTATGGCCGAACTCCATTCCAGTTTTCCATTTCAATGGAAGCCCAAATGCATCTCTTAATTGGGCATTGTGGTTCCTTCTAATTTAGCTGATCTACACTCCATGGCCACTTTATTAAGTACACCTGTTCAATTGCTTGGTAGCACAAATTGCTAATCAGCCAATCACATGGCAGGAACTCAATACATTTAGGCATGTACAGTAGATGTGAATATTTACTTGGAACTAGCAAGGTGTACCTAATAAAGTGGCTGGTGATGGTTTATGGCCTTAATTATGCCCCTATAATGAAAATCCAGAAAGTTTTGGATGTAAGGGGTGCTTCCTCTATTCCTTGGTTTGGCTGAATAAAAACATTAAAGATGGACACTTTACCAAAACAGCTGTATATTTTTCAAACGGTTCCCATATTGGCGCCAAAGGCTTTTTTCCATTCTTTATGATCTCTCTCTATATTCTTTGAATTGAATCAAGGCTTCTCTAGATTGCGACATACTTTGCTTACTAAACTCCGAAGAGGCGTCGAACTCCGCAGTTATGAACTCTATCATTTCATTGCCTTGCTCTCTTGAATGTTGAAGTGGTTCCCTCTCCCCTTTCCCAAAGCTTCAACTATGGTAGAACAAGACCTGTCACCAAATGACCTAAGAGGCCTCCCATGGGGCTGTAAACACAACCTCCATCTACTATATTCTTCCCCATTGACGCTGGCCGTTCTCTGTAAATGGTACCAGCAGGGGCTTCTCCATCTTTTGTCATCAGACCCATCCCCTCTGACTCCTTTATTTGATAATCCTGCATTTCCCCAGGGTATGGGCATTCCCTCAGTGGGATCGTACTGCCGCTCAGATTGGCCTGTGGAACATGCATTTATTCATCACTTTACTGGTGAGCCAGTCTCTTGCTTAGGTCGAGGTGATTGGTTAACAACCATCCATTTGTCATCTTTTTGTAAGCACCTTTTTGCTCCTGCATTCATGCATTGCCCATGTCGGAGATTGGACAGTTATTATGCTCTTTCCGTGAGACACCTGGACACCTACTCTCCACACTTTATAGACTCCTCCTTTTCATTCTTCATGGAAATACTCAACATACACCAGGACATGGTCCACAGACCTGGGAAGGGATCTTTCTGCAGCTGATTGGCAAACCTTTTCTTTTTACACATAAATCCATTATCTCTTGTTGTGCCCAGTAAAAACTTTAAATCAGGGTACAGGGATCCTTTACCTCTGCATCGGAAGTTTCCCTCTACGCCTGCCAAATGTTAGAGATGAGAGGGTCATGAGAGGGGTTCCTATCTACATATTTGGTGGGACTGCTCTAAGATTAAGCCTTCTTGGACACAAGTTTTTGCTGTCTACAACAGTATCTATGTCGAGTCTTTGACCCCAATCCCCGAAATACTACTACTCTTCATGCTTCCGGGCTCAGTCGCATCTCAAAATGAGTCTACTGAGATTCTTCCTTTCCAAGGCCTGCAAATCAAACCATTAGATGGGAACAACACCCTAAATGGCCCTCTGGGTTTCCATGGTGAATGATACACATACAGGAGATGCTGGCAATGGACAGTGATACCATTGAGAAGTTTACCACCTTATGGTACATTTGGATCAATCTCTCCACATCCAACTACATGAAAGCCTTTCTTTTCCCCAACAGTAATGCTGAGGATATTTCACCCTAATCCGTTTCCGGTCTCATTTAGGGATGCCTACACCAGAGGATTTCCTTACATCCTTGAATCACATACCAGGTCCATTGTGGGTATGCCCCTTGTTTCACTATTTGGATGCCTTAGTGCTCACTCCTTTCTCTTTTCTTCCTGTTCTATCCCCTTCAATTTTACTCCCGCGTGGGGTGCCCGCTCTTTCCCTTTTCTTGATTCTGCTTGATTTCACCCTTACCTTTTTACTTTCTTAAACAATAACCTGGCATTATCTCTGGGAATAATTCCTTGGATTGTATATGGGTCCATTGCACTTTTATACAATCTTAAATTCAGGATGTGTTATGGGCTCAGGCTAACGTCGTAGAATACTTTTATCTATGACATGATACGTAATGTTCCCATGTACTTTTTCACTCCTTGTGATCCTTCTTCTCTATTATAGTACCCCAGATGTGACAGGTCCCAGAAGACTACGGGGCCATTCACACAGCGCAGCTCGCACATGCGCAGTGGGCACCCGGTTGTGAAGCCGCAAGCTGTCACAGCCGGGTACCCACACTAAAGATGCCGGCGCTAGGGAGTGAAAAAAGCAGCTAAAACCAGGAAGTGGTGAGGACACCGCTGGACCGAGGGACAGGTAAGTGGCTGTATTTTTAAAGTCAGCAGCTACAGTTTTTGTAGCTGCAGACTTTTTTTTTTCTTCAACTGGAACTCTACTTTAAGATCAAATTTTGGTCAAGTCCAGACTGCAGGAAGACCAGGATGTGAAACACAGAATTCTCTGGGACTACAATGTCTGTGTTCACATCATACAAATAAGGATTTCGAGTTACAAAAGCAAATTTTTCTGGAAGTGGCTTTTCTAGTACTGAGCAATGTGGGAATGACAGAGAGACAACCCTGTCCCTGTGTTAAAGTCAGTAACTGAAAAGGATGACCCTGAGACATAAGGTTTGACCTGTTTGGATGAGGCTTTGGATTGTCTCCTAGAAGTTTTAGTACCAGGTTGTGTACCAGGTTCTCCTGGACCAGTTTGGGGCAATGAGAATCACGGATTTCTTTTTCTCTATTTTGCAAAGCAGTCAAGGCAAAAAGTGCACTAAAGAAAAACCATAAATGACCTGAATAAAGGGTCCAGGCAATTATCAGAGCCTGTGATGCCAGTGTTAGAGGATCTTTGATCCTCGCTACAGACAGGGATAACTTCTTAAAAAAACTTCTTACATTTTACCGTTTTAAGATAAAGCAACAAGTACAGTGCTTCATTGTATAAGACAAGGTAAGGAACAACTTCGTTAAGAACCAGTACTCAATGAAAGCAATATAGTATTACAGGATGACAAAAGGTCAGTGCATAATTATTAGATGTGCTAAAAACATAGCTTACAAGTGTTACTAAAGTGACTATCACACTAAAATAAGCAATAGTTGTTTGCTGCAATCCAGGTCACCATGCAGTAAGTATTCTACAGGAATATTCCATTCCTGTCAAGCTCATTGGGGGACGATTCTCGACCGTTTTACCATTAGGTGATGGCACAGTAGCAAGTGTTATTTCAAGAAGCAAATTTCTATATCTCCTCACATTTGGACACCTGTGCATGGTAGCCAATCAGCTGTGCACAGCTACACCAGATTTTGCACTCTCCAGTTTTAGTAAATCAACCCCAGAGTGTTTTGATTTAGGTCAGCTGGAGTTTTGAGAAGCTGAATTTCATTCACATTTACTTTTAGGTTTTATTTTTATGATACCCCTAGTGAAGCTTGCGCTACTATAGAACAATGCAGTAACAGACTCAACAAAAACACATTCCTTTATATAGTTAGCAAATTCCTGCATGTCTAAATGCCATTTCCTTTCTGACTGATCCCTCTTAAAAGAAACTGGTAGTGAGAAAAATACAGAGTCAGTGATCTAGAACTACTAGTCTACATACATGGTCAGTGTCTCATTGTACTGAAGCCACTGGATTAGCACGATAGACAGGCAACCAACATTTTAGAATGAGAAGCAAGCACAGGGACTAAGATCATATAATTACTTCAAGTGTTAGCTTAAGCCAGTTTCTCTGTGCATTGTTTCTGTCAAGAAAAAAAAGTTTAGGAGATTGTTTTTTTGACCAATCAGGGAAAACTGCCAGGTTATCGTGAAAGAATAACCCCTCATCCAATGATCATCTCATTCCCCCACAGCTCTGTACCTCTGCCAGGAGGCAAACCCCTTTTAATCTGTGTCATAGGATATCCTCATGAAATGTCTCAGAGCACTGCAACCTGGAAGAAATGGGAAGAGATTACATGCTCTCCCATTCTAGGATGTACCCACACCAAAAAACATCTGATGGCTCTAAAGAAGCAACAGAGCAGTGAAAGAGAGCAAAGAAGATAAGTATCAGTAGGTGAGGGCTGTCCTTTCAAGAAACAGGTACCTTGTCCTAAATGGACCAAGGAAAAGGTTCTCTTAAAACTGTATAAGAAGATATCTAACCCGTGGCATATCGTCATCATCATCATCATCACTCTCATCATCTGCAATTGGGGGAGGATGTGGATCAGGACCAGATGTAATAAAGTTTTCATAGCTCAGCTCCACCTTATATCGACAGCAGGCATCGCTGTCATACTCTGGAAAAGAAAAAAAAAAGAAAAGAAGATATGGCTCAGTATGCGATGGATAAAAAAAAAAAAGACTAACAATACCATACGTACGTCTAGTGCCTATCAAACATATATTGCTTACGTTGCAGGACAGTAGCTGCTGCAGCAATGCGGCAGGGAGGACCGTGATTCCCAGGGTCTGATGCTATGCTTGTGCCAGCGTCATTGTCACTGTCAGAGGCCATGGCAAATGGTAGTGCTTCAAAGTTTGCACTTATCTCTTCAGCCAAGTCAATGCACAAATCTGCAGCATTGCGATGAGCCTGGCCCTCAGCAAAAGCAAACTGACGTGATCCAAAGTTAGCCCGAATTTTTGTATTCTGTGAAAATAAAGTGAAAGAAAATCAGTAAATTCTGGTTATAAGAAAAGGACAGTGCCATTTTATGATTACGATAAATGAACTTCAAGTGGACTAAAGTCCCTCTTTATGAATTACCAGTAGCAAGACCTGGTCCACACCTGAGCGGGTGCAGAGATCACAGCGGTTCCCACACCTGCAACCACATTATGCTGCTCTGTAGAGAGCACCCTCTCGCATCTGTGTGTGTATACAGTCTACACACCCCTACTAAAATGTCAGGTTTCTGTGATGTAAAAAAATGAGACAAAAGGTAAATCATTTCAGAACTTTTTCCCCCTGTAATGTAACCTATAAACTATACAACTCAGTTGAACAACAAACTGAAATCTTTTAGGTGGAGGGAAGTAAGAATAAACTAAAATAATATGGTTGCATAAGTGTGCACACCCTTAAACTAATACTTTGTTGAAGCACCTTTTGATTTGATTCCAGCACTCAGTCTTTTCGGGTATGAGACTATCAGCATGGCACATCGTGACTTGGCAATATTTGCACACTCTTCCTTAAAAAACACTCCAAATCTGTCAGATTGCAAGGGCATCTCCTGTGCACAGCCCTCTTCAGATCACCCCACAGATTTTCGATCAGATTCAGGTTTGGGCTCTGGCTGGGCCATTCCAAAACTGTAATCTTTTAGTGAAGCCATTCCTTTGTTGATTTTGATGTATGCTTTGGGTTGTTGTCATGCTGAAAGATGAATGTTCAGATTTCTAGCAGAAGTCTAAAGGTTTTGTGCCAATATTGACTGGTATTTGTTCATAATTCCCTCTACCTTGACTAAGGCCCCAGTTCCAACTGAAGAAAAACAGCCCCAAAGCATAACGCTGCCACCACCATGCTTCACTGTTGGTATGGTGTTTCTTTTGGTGATGCCCAGTGTTGTTTTTGCACCAGACATATCTTTTGGAATTATGGCCAAAAAGTTCAATCTTGATTCCATCAGACCATATCACATTTTCCACATGCTTTTGGGAGACTTCAGATGGGTTTTTGCAAAATTTAGCTGGCTTGGATGTTTTTCTTTGTAAGAAAAGGCTTCCATCTCGCCACGCTACCCCATAGCCCAGACATATGAAGAACACGGGCGATTGTTGTCACATGTACCACACAGCCAGTACTTGCCAGATATTCCTGCAGCAACTTTCATGTTGCTGTAGGCCTCTTGGCAGCCTCAAGGACCATTTTTTTTCTCATCTTTCCATCAATTTTGGAGGGACGTCCAGTTCTTGGTAACGTCACTTTTGCACCATATTTTCTTCACTTGATGATGACTGGTCTTCACTGTGTTCCATGGTATATCTAACGCCTTGGAAATTATTTTGTACCGTTCTCCTGACTGATACCTTTTAACAATGAGATCCCTCTGATACTTTGGAAGTTCTCTGCAGACCATGGCTTTTGCTGTAGGATGTGACTAAGAAAATGTCAGAAAATACCTACTAGAACAGATGAAGTTTATTTGGGGTTAATCAGAGGCACTTTAAATGATGGCAGGTGTGTACTGACTCCTATTTAACAAGATTTTAAATGTGATTGCTTAATTCTGAACACAGCTACATCCCCAGTTATAAGAGGGTGTGCACACTTATGCAACCACATTATTTTAGTTTTTATGTTTACTGCCCCACCCCCTAAATGGTTTCAGTTTGTTTTTCAATTGAGCTGTACAGTTTTTATAGGTCACATTAAAAAGGTGGACAAAGTTCTGAAATGATTTATCTTTGTCTCATTTTTTTACATCACAGAAACAGGGGTGTGTAGACTTTTTATATCCACTGTGTATACATATACATACAGTGCCTTGAAAAAGTATTCATACCCCTTGAAATTTTCCACATTTTCTCATGTTACAACTAAAAATGTAAAAGGTATTTTATGTGATAGACCAACTCAAAATGGCACATAATTTTGAAGTGAAAGGAAAATGATAAATGGTTTTCAACATTTTTTACAAATAAATATCTGAAAAGAGTGGCATGCATTTGTATTCAGCCCCCTTTACTCTGATACCCTTAACTAAAATCTAGTGGAACCAATTGCCTTCAGAAGTCACCTAATTAGTAAATAGAGTCCACCTGTGTGTAATTTAATCTCAATATAAATACAGCTGCTCTGTGAAGCGTTCAGAAGTTTGATAAGAGAAGATTAGTAAACAAACAGCATCATGAAGGCCAAGGAACACACCAGACATGTCAGGGATAAAGTTGTGGAGAAGTTTAAAGCCAGGTTAGGTTATAAACTATATCCCAAGCTTCAAACATCTCAGGGAGCACTGTTCAATGCATCATCTGAAAATGGAAAGAGTATGGCACAACTGCATACCTACCAAAACATGGCTGTCCACCTAAACAGACAGGCCAGGCAAGGAGAGCATTAATTAGACAAGCAGCCAAGAGGCCCATGGTAACTCTGGAGCAGCTGCAGAGATCCACAGCTCAGGTGGGAGAATCTGTCCATAGGAAAACTATTAGTCGTGCACTCTACAAATCTGTCCTTTATGGAAGAGTGGCAAGAAGAAAGCAATTGAGAACCATAAGAAGTCCAGTTTGCGAGAAGCCATGTGGGGGACACAGCAAACATGTGGAAGAAGGAGCTCTGGTCAGATGAGACCAAAATTGAAGCCTATAAGCAAATACTATGTGTGGCGGAAAACTAACACTGCATATCATCCTGAACCCACCATTCCCACCGTGAAACATGGTGGTGGCAGCATCATGTTGTGGGGATGCTTTTCTTTAGCACGGACAGGGAAGCTGGTCAGAGTTAATGAAAAGATGGATGGAGCCAAATACAGGGCAATCTTAGAAGAAAACCTGTTAAGAGTCTACAAAATACTTGACTGGGACAGAAATTCACCTTCCAACATGACAACGACCCTAAATATCATCCAGAACTACAATGGAATGGTTAAGATCAAAGCATAATCATGTGGTATAATGGCCCAGTTAAAGTCCAGACCTAAATCAAACTGACTTGAAAATTGCTGTTCACAGAAGCTCTTCATCCAATCTGACAGAGCTTGAGCTATTTTATAAAGAAGAATGGGCAAAAATTTCACTCTCTAGATGTGCACAGCTGGTAGAGACATACCCAAGAAGACTTGCAGCTGCAATTGCAGCAGAAGGTGGTTCTACAAAGTATTGACTTGGGGGGGCTGAATAAAAATGCACATCACAAATTTTGAAAACCATTTATCATTTTCCTTCCACTTCACAATTCTGTGCCATTTTGTGTTGGTCTATCACATAAAATACATTTACGTTTTTGGTTGTAACATGACAAAATGTGGAAAATATCACAGGGTATGAATACTTTTTCAAGGCACTGTATATACATACATATTAAAGTGGGGAGGAACTGATGGACTGCCTAGTTTTCAGAGTTTCTAAAGTTAAAACTGCCATAATTGAAAAACGGGTCACTTTACAAAACACCCTTAGAACCATGTCACGAGGACTTTACAAAGACTGTTCTCTGCCCATAGATTGCTAGTAAATTACAAAATCAGCATGGAAAGGTATATTTCACCTTCATATGCTGCACTGAGAATTATAGCGGAGTCATAAATCACTTAAACATGTGCATCCCCCATATCAGCCTCTCTCAACCAGGGCTCCTCCAGAGGTTACTAGGATTCCTTGAGCAATGGCACAATTTGCCACCTATACACATTAACAGCTGACACCAAAGATCGTTTTTGCCATTTCTTAGGATGAATTCTTCCAACTGACCACAAGTTTAAGGAGCATTCTCTCCCACTGACCAGAATACCAATAATCAGTTATTTCAAGGTTTACTACATGTTAAAAAGCTTGGAAAAGGCTGCCCAAGATCCTGACATTGACTCCTGGTTTTAGGACATATTTGAACCTTGGAACATGTCAATATACACCAGGGTCAATCTACCTGAAAAGGTTTATATTTATAATGCAAATCCTGAAGAGGGTCACAGAATGGAGCATAGGAAAGAAATGTCAGTAAAAGCAGACTCAAACCATCTTCCTTTTGCAAGAAGCAAAGCCACCATTGTTACCTTTTTCTGAATATGTACAACTGGCCACATCCCTCCAGATACATCTTCTAAGAATGGAGAAAGCCTTTGGCCACAGTAGGTGAAATAAACTCGGCCTTTAGCAGGCTGACCCGGAGGTGGCGGTGTGCCGTCTGTTCTCTCCCAGCCTATTCCTGCGACATCACCTGAAATGCACAAATCACAGCTTATGCCAAGGAGTCAGACAAGGTAAGTGAAGCTAAATAATGAGGCAGACAGAATTTTTATCAATAACCCTGCACAGTTAAGAATGGAACACAATATTCCCATGTGTTTTTTGACAAATTTGCAAATATCGCCGTTTTGCCACATCCTTGTGCCTTAAAAGGACATCCAACATAGAACACCACATCGCAGGGAAAAGTTACGGGAAAGAAAACAAACAGTTCTTTAACCACCTTCCGCCTGCCCTATAGTACAATGAAGGGCGCAAGGTAGTTCTCTCGTTCTGATAGGACGTCATATGACGTCCTACCATTCTCACTGCACATGCGTGGCTCAGGAACTCAGCAGGTAGGTTGCTCCAAACATCTTGGAGAACTAACCACAGATCTTCTGTGGATGTAGGCTGGCTCAAATCCTTCTCTTTATGTAATCCCAGACAGACTTCATGACATTGAAATCAGGGCACTGTGGGGGAAAACCATCACTTCCAGGACTCCTTGTTCTTCTTTACACTAAAGATAGTTCTTAATGACATTGACTGTATGTTTGGGGTCATTGTCCTGCTACAGAATAAATTTGGGGCCAATCACACGGCTCCCTGATGGTATGGCATGATGGATAAGTATCTGTCTGTATTTCTCAGCATTGATCCTGACCATATCTCCAACTCCATTTGTCTGTAGCAAATGAGTGTCTGCAGGAAACAATGAAGAATGGTGGAGGTTCTTTGAATGTTTCGGGCTACATTTCTGCAAAATTAGTTGAAGATTTGGTCAGGATCAATGGTGTTCTCAATGCTGAGAAATACAGGCAGATACTTATCCATCATGCCATACCATCAGGGAGATGTGTGATTGGCCCCAGATGTATTCTGCAACAGGACAACGATCCCAAACATACAGCCATTGTCATTGATAACTATCTTCAGTGTAAAGAACAACAAGGAGTCCTGGAAGTGATGGTTTTGCCCCCCACAGAGCCCTGATCTCAACATCAACTAGTCTGTCTAGGATTACATGAAGTGACAGAAGGATTTGGGGCAGCCTACATCCACAGAAGATCTGTGGTCAGTTCTTCAGGATGTTTGGAACAACTTACCTGCCAAGTTCTTTCAAAAACTGTGTACAAGTGTACCTAGAAGATTTGAAGAACTAATGCTGTTTTGAAGGCAAAAGGTGGTCAAATGAAATATTGATTTGGACTTCTTTCCTGATCATTTACATTCCAACTTGTTCATCGATAAAAATAAAGTATTAACACTTATTTATGAAACCATTCTTCATTTACAGCATTTTTTCACATCTGCCCAAGACTTTTGCACGTACTGTGTGTATGTATGTATGTATGAGATATATATGTATGAGAGATATATATATATATATATATATATATATATACACACACACACACATATATATATCTCAATGTACATAAATATAATTATTGACATGCTGTTGGAAAATATTAATGGGATAGAAGTTTAAAAAAAAACAAAAAAACATATCTTACCTGGCAATAGAGCCACATCTAAACGCACACTCTTCCACTGCAATAGGCTAGATCCATTGTAATGTACAGCTCGTCCATTGCTAACAAAACATATAAAAATTGGATCATATGAAAACCAACACATTTGGGTTTCATTCTTAAACCCCAACATAATCTTTGATCATCCCTTTATAGCTTTCCCAACTGTAAATCTACATAGAGAGGTGATTGTTATTTAGTTGTTATTCCTTACTAAAAAGTACTTCTTGCTTTTCACACTATCAAATGCTTTATGATAAATCCATGTTTTAAATATTATGCATTGTATCATTTCTTTAGTTATTCAGAACAACTTGGGCACAGTAACACTTACTTGTGAAACAGGCATGTACCAACGGGGTTAGTCCAGGCGCCATCTCGTTTTTCTGCTTCTGTTGCAAAGCCAAATGACACAATTGGGCCTGTGTCATCATCTACGTCTCCGTAAGAAACTATTTCAACTTCCCAGTAAAATGATGGAGCCTGAACAAATCATAACCAAGAGTGTAAAACATGGAAAAAAGAAAAAAAAAAAAAGATCTCATTGTATACATTGTATATAACTATATGGTTTTAACAAGGGTACCAATGACATAGCTGTATGTCTGCACAATATCCCCATCATGACGTATGGCCAAAAAGTCAGGGGAAATGCCTTAACAGAAAAAAAAAATGTTGCTGCAATGCAAAGCTCTCCAAAGTACTTGCAAATTGCAATGTATCCTATGACCTCTGTACACTGCCCTACATACTACTGACCTCCTTGTTGTTCAGGTACATCTCCACTACTCAAAGGTTGGCTACACCATGATGCAAAGTATGTCAATCTGTGCAGCAGCTCTTAATGCAGCATGCCATACCTTTTCTGCTGACCTTTTGTTTGACTCCTAACTCTACATTACTTACTCTTGATCCCCGAACTCTGCATGGCCTACTCCTGCCCCCTGCATTTTACTTCCACTGACGCCAAAGTGATTTTTCCTCCCCCTAACATAAAAAGCATTTCTTTCCTCCCACTGACCAATGACACGGGCCAGTTTTTTTTCCCCACTAAACAATGAAGCAGGGCATTTTGACTATCACTGACCAATAACACCAGGCATGTGGCTCCTACAGAACACAAACAGGTCTTTTTGTGTTTCTCCTTCTGAACAATGATGCCAGGCATTATTTTTCTCCCACGGACCACCCATGTCAAGACATTTTTTCCCTTCCATTGACCAGCAATGTAAGGGACACCATTACATTGTTTTAACCACTGCAATCTATATGCTGTATGTTACACTCTCCTGCTCAAATAGCTCAGTAGTAATACAAGGACTGCGGCAAACTTGTGCAGGGTATAATGTGTGTACATACTTTATTTAACCACTTGTCTACAGGGCACTTTTACCCCCTTCCTGCTCAGGCCAATTTTCAGCTTTCAGTGCTTTCGCACTTTGACAATTGCGCACTTGTGCAACACTGTACCCATATGAACTTTTTATCATTTTTGTCACACAAATATTGCTCTCTTTTGGTGGTATTTATTCACCACTGGGTTTTTGTTTTGTTTCTTAAAGGCTGCTCTGATGAGGCAGCACTGGTGGGCATTGATGAGGAGGCACTGATATGCAGCACAAATGGGTAGCACTGATGGGTGGCACTGCAGGGCACTTTCGTGGCTGCACTGATAATCAGTGCAGATGTCTTCTTTGACAGTTGCCGGTTATCGGTAGTACTTTCCTTACGCTGTGACAGCATGAGGAAAGTACTGCTGATAACTGGCAAGTGTATTTACATGGCGATTACATGGTAAAAGGCCACTGTGATTGGTCTTTTACCATGTTATGTGATCAGCTGAGGGTAAAGGTGATGGACTGGCCAAGCATGTCTCCAGACCTAAACCCTATTGAGCATCTGTGGGGCATCCTCAAACGGAAGGTGGAGGAGTGCAAGGTCTCTAACATCTGCCAGCTCCATGATTTCATCATGGAGGAGTGGAAGAGGACCTCACTGGCAACCTGTGAAGCTCTGGTGAACTACATGCCCAGGAGGGTTAAGGCAGTGCTGGAAAATAATGGTGTCCAGACAAAATATTGACACTTTGGGCCCAATTTGGACATCGTCACTTAGGGGGTATACTCACTTTTGTTTAGACATTAATGGCTGTGTTGAGTTCTTTTGAGGGGACAGCAAATTTACACTGTTATACAAGCTGTACACTCACTACTTTACATTGCAGCAAAGTGTCATTTTTTCAGTGTTGTCACGTGAAAAGATAGAATAAAATATTTATAAAAATGTGAGGGGTTTACCCACTTCTGTGAGATACTGTAGCTATTCTGCCAGTCTAGCTTGCTGGTAGTCCTGGCCTGTGGCCATGCCCCTCTAATGCATTTTTCCCCAATAGGGGTGAAATGCAATAGAGGGGCAAGACACCAGGCAGAGACTACCAGCAAGCTAGTTTGGTGGAATAACCATCAGTGATGTGATGTCATCAGAGTGCTGCCTTCTTTGAATGTTTGCTGTGAAACACAGAGCAGGGATGGGCTCCTGAGACAAGCAGCTGGTTTTCTGCTGACTGGAGATCAAAGTCTTGAGCTGTTCTCAGCATTGATCCTAGGTCTCTGGGATCTTCCACAGTGAACACAGAAAGCAATCCACAACTCTGCCCCAAGCTACATCCCCAACCTAGTCTCAAAATTTCTCCCAAACTGTCCTCTTCACACCTCTCAAGGCCTCCTGCTTTAGCTCCTTTGTCACCTCCTCCCATCCTCTGAAACGCCCTTATCCAATCTCTCTGGCCATCTTGTATTCTGTCCACCTTTAGCCTCTACATAAAAATGCACCTTTCTCCATAAACTCCAGCCCATACACCTATTACCTTTTTGAATCACTTGCCCCTTCACATTATATTGTAAATTCATGAACAGGGCCATCATAACCATGTTGCCTTCAATTATTTGAAACTGCATTGTACCCTTTTTACTTGCAAAGCGCTGCACCAACTGTTGGTATTGTATAATTCCTACAATAAAAACAGCCAGTCTCCAAAGCTGAAATGTGGAAAATGCTTGGAAACATACCTTACATTATTATCACCTGACAATAAGATTTAACCACTTGCCTACTGGGCACTAATACCCCCTTCCTGCCCAGGCCAATTTTCAGCGCTGTCGCATTTTGAATGACAATTGCGCGGTCATGCAATATTGTACCCATATGAAATTTTTATAATTTTTTTTCACACAAATAGAGCTTTTTTTGGTGGTATTTAATCGCAACTGGGCGTTTTATTTTTTGCACTATAAACAAAAAAATAGAAAAAAAATTAAAAAAAAAAAAGGTTTTCTGTGTTTCTATCATACAATGATGGGCACTGACTGGTGGCACTGCTGGGCACTGATCATCAGTGCCGATCTGTTCTCTGACAATTGACAGTTATGAATTACTATGGGGGATGAATTACTATATGGGGGATGAATTACTATATGGGGGATGAATTACTATGGGGGATGAATTACTATATGGGAGATTAATTACTATGCTTACTATGGGGGAATATTGCTATACTTACTATGGATGACACATACGCATCATTCATCTACTCTTGGTCCGGCCCCCGGGTCCAATATATGAACCCATTGCGGCCCTCAAGTCAAAAAGTTTGCCCACCCCTGCACTAGACAGAAGAGTGAAGAGGAGATATATATATATATATATATATATATATATATATATATAAAATAACACACAAGGCTCTTAATTATTAGTCAAAAAAATTACTACCTCTCTTCAAGTCAATAAAGATGGCAATATTACTGTAAAATACTTTTTATGAAAAAGATACAAATTTCACAGAAATGAAAGTCAATTTATACATTCTTACTTGCACTGGTACAGGTGATGATGCATAGATAAAGGTTCCCCGTGGTAAACCTCCCCCTGCGCTTGGGTCTGCTAGGAAAGTTACAGCTGTCAGATGTGATGAAAACATGCAGGCCCTCACTGGAGGGAAGACACGGGATGGACACCAGGTGATCTCTTTAGGCTGTAAAAGATGAGAAAAGGTAAAAGACCTGACATTTACACCAAGAGCAAATTCTAAGACCAAAACGCAAACGTCTAACCTGTCTTCGCTCAGTCTGAAGAGGTGGTGGTGGAGGACGGGCACAATCACGATAAAGCATGCGTAGCCTCTCACACTGTACCTCCACCACTGAGAGGCGCTCACCTGTCATGCAACAAATATTACATTAGTGAGTCTCTAGCTGTGAGGTTAGCCTATATTTCCTAAAAACCCTAAAAGAGATTAGAGCCTTTTCATGGCAGCACTTTATAAAAATGTTTTCCTAAATTAAAATGACTGTCATTGATTTATGCTAAACAGTCATGTAAAATATATATACATAGGGTGTTTTCCTGGAATGTCTAGAATGCACCCTAAAAATGTACATGTATTGCATATATTTTAATTTCTCTGTGTGACAATGGTCAGCCTTTATTTATGTAAAACCGTTAACAAAGAGGAACAAAACTGTTGCTGCAACTGCTTACGAAGTGTGAGCTAGAGATCAGCTTCAATTTGTTGGTGTATCTTAATCTGCTAGTGCATCTAACACTACCATCCGCCAGAATAACAATTCTGCTGTTCAAAGGTGTCTCTGGTGCTCCGTCATCCTGAGTGAAGGCACTCTAATACAGGAGGTGTGTCACTGTTACCAAGTGAAAGCAGAAGGGAAGAAAGAATAAAAAAAAAAAAAAGAAACCTAATGCAGCCACCACATCTAAGGATTGGTTAGCTGAAAAATATTGTAAGTTTGGTTCTGGGTTTAATACCGCATTAACATTACAGAACAAATTCAGGTGAATGGGACTAAGTACTACTAGCTAAGCCAGTAGCATTTTAATAACTACTCATTCTCCTGTATTATAATGTATTTTTTTCTGATCTAATACGTTTCAGTACTCACCTGGACTACATTCCTGTGCCACCAAATTTAGCACTTCTACGGCAGCAGGGCACTGCTGTATAAACTCTTCACAGAAGGAACTGTCTTCTAACAGCTGTGCCATGACCAGACAAGCTCTGACAGAGTAAAAGATAAGATATGGTTGCTCATTACAACAAAACAGAAACAAATGTAAATTTAACTAAAAGTTATAACAATTCCCAATAATACTTTTTTCTATCATCTGGTACACCCTAGTAATAAAAAGCACAAATTATGTTTTAAGTGAATATCTTCTATTTGTCCTTGTCCTTATAGTTGGGAATGCCACATGCTCTTAGAAGAACTACTGGCAAATATTTTTAGATTGTAAGCTCTAATGAGCAGGGCCCTCTGATTCCTCCTATATTGAATTGCATTGTAACGGTACGGTCTGCCCTCATGTTGTAAAACACTGCACAAACTGTTGGCGCTATATAAATCCTGTATAACACCAAAACAGTATTTGCCTCTTTTTACCCAAAAGCACCTTCACATTGTGGCTGGGAGTACATAAGATCATGGAGGATGCCTGCTGTGCAGTGTGTGTAACTATTAGAACATTCCAAGACAAACAGAAGATATACACTAGAAGGGAACCGAAATGTCAGAAAGTGGGTGAAAATGCTGTTGACTTGCATTAAAGATAGAAGGATCAGTGACTGTTATCCTCATCTAACTTTGGTGTCACTTACCCAGAAGTACTAAGCATCCTGGGAAGCTATAACTAACAGACTGCACTTCACATTTAAAAACAAGTTGCAATGAGAGCTCCCAAATATTTCTAACCTTACAGGAGCCCTTAATATGAAAATCATCAAGTATTTTTTTTTTAGGAAGTTAACACTTACAGCTATTTTGGTCATGTTCACTGTTACGGTATTACATGACTTTCATAAACTTTACTTCACATGGTGTGCAATGTTGTAATCATGGCCTTTTCCATTGAAGAATCTCCATCTTATGCCTAAACCTATATAGCTGACAACATAATAAACATTCCTGCTGTTTGTTTCTTAGGCTATATATAGAAGATAAAGTGCTTAACAAATATTTGTGGGTTCAGGCAGAGTCACAGATGCAAACAAATCAAAGCAAAAAAACACAAACACATTGCAGAAATACTAAGCAAGAAGCATATGTATATACAAGCAATTATCTATACAAAAACACAGTAAAATATGATCAATAATGGAAAACTTAATCATTCCCATATATAACAGAACTAGAAAACAAAATAAAACCTTTTATCCTTTTTATCTGCACATTTGTTTTTTGAAAAAAGAAGTATGGCCTAAGCTTTCTTGGCTGTACTTCTCTTGTGGTTCACAAGATTACACCTTTTACTTTTGTATTCCTTTGACCTAGAGTCCGCTTATAGCTGGCCATTGTCTACTATCAGCTACTGAAGCAGAGACACTCAAGGTTCTGCAAGGAACCCGACAATGTTTATGGGGTTCACCCAGCTGGCTGATTGCTGAGAGCTAGAGCCAGTTGTGCCCAGCCGCCCCTCCACACCCCGGCATTCCAATGGGTGCTAGATGAGCAGAACTGAGAGTGGTGACTGACAGTCTTCACTCTCTGCTCAGAGCAGACCAAGAACTAAATAATTGTCTTTATTCTGTCAGTGTATTTTTCTTGTTACAATGAACATAAAAAAAAAAAAAAAAATCGCCTTGGAAAATAAAAAAATAAAAAAAGTGATCAGTGGTCCTGTGGCCAATGTGGGACAGCTGCAGCATCACACCAAGGCTGCAGCACAGAGGTGAGTATGGATGTTTAATTTTTCCCGATAATCCCCTATTTCTCCTTTAATGCTGTCTGTGGCAACTCCAAAGTACATAGGTGTCAACTTTCAGGCAATTTCTATATGCATAATCACAGGGACACCTCGCACACTAGTGCACTAATGTAGAAAGGTGGGGAGAACATTCATGTTTTCCACACCCAAGAAATGGAGTGGGTGATCAGGACTGCAGGGACAAATGGAGAAAAGCGATCTGAACCGATTGTTCATTCTGTCAGCTAACAGGTCCTGCTGCCCACTTCCCAATTTCTAGTCCTGATATGGGTACGCTTTCTAGAAGGAACTTACATTGCACCTACATATAGCAATATATATTGGCGTTACTGAAAAACAAAATGTGCTGTAATATATAGCAAATAATGACAATTCTTAACACGGAAGGAGCAATGTTAACTGTAGTCTTCTTACCTTGTCCTGATCTCTGCAAGAAGCCGAACTACTGCCATAACTGGAGTTGAGGCGTCTCCTGTTGCAGGAAGTGAGGTGTGAATAGACAGGCATCCCTCCTGGGGAAGTAACATGGACTGGACTGCCTGCACTACCTTCTCAGTAATGGACAGTTTATGGAGAGGCAATGCCTGATGGGGGTGAATGTTGGTGCGGCAAAAATCAAGCAGTTAGTTTCTAGGAAATGAGGGGTGTCATTAACTGGAGCTTTAAATTTACTGTTTAACTCTCCACCATAATCACAGGACGATTACAAGAAGATATTCAATAAAAAGGTGTACTGTCCTCTCCTGTCCTGCCAGACTACTCTGGAGGATTAACAAGTAAAGCAGGAGCCACAGCGGACCACCATTTTATGGCAAAATGAGACACACTGCACCTGTCTGAATAATCCTCTATACAGCACTGACACATGCCACCAGTGGAAGCCTTGTGTCTCTCACATTGCAAAAAGATGTTTACCCAATACAATTGTACATACGCGATGCTTTACCACAAACTCAAGCTACCTTATTCAGACAGATATGCAATGCATCTTATTTTTTTTTTTTGCAAAAAAAAATGAACCACTGTACACTTTACTGTGTCAAACATTTCTAAATATTAACAAAGGAGAAAACTGTGATATCAAATAAGGCCTGGAACCTACACAGAACTATATTTAGCTATAATTATACACTAGGATAAGCAATGAAAAATGTATATATATAAATTTTGCAAAATGATGGTATGACACCATAAATTTTAAATACTCAGAACTTACTATTCTAAAGGCCTGTGAATATTCTGACACTGCACATGAAATATATATATATATATCAATCAGAAGAGAACATAAATTATTGCAGAGCTGGACAGATTAATGTAGCACTCAGGAGTTCTCTGATACAGCAGATGCAGAGTAGTTTCCAGTTCTGCTATGCCCTACTTTCCTCTTGCCCAGTTACTGAAGGTTTTGTATTCCGTAAACCCATTCACGAAGTACAAAGTAACCTTTGAATGGACACAAAAAAAGAAGGGAACTTCATAGCAAAGTGCATCTCACCTGCAAAAATGTTGGGAGTATAGCCATAGCTGTACTCCCAGTGCTTAATAAAAATGTAAAAAAAAAGTGAAGTTCACAAGGTAGTATACACCTCCTTAGAGTTAACCTCTTATAAGAAAGCAGATTTTTAAAAGTTCCACTTTAAAAATAGGATTTTTGTACTCAACGTAAAATCCTATTCCCAGAGTACATTGAGGAATGCAATCTAAAACAGTATTATACCTAAAAACAAAAAGTATATTTTATTGCAGTTTACCAATTCTTAGATGGAATGGTTGTATTAGTATTTTTAGGCCTTTTTCCTTTATTTTTACCTGTTAACTCGACAGCAAGTCTGTTATATTTCTACAGACCAAGCTGTCGAGCAAAAGTGGCAGTTAGAGGGTTGAAATAAACCATATAACACTGATAGGCATGCTTAAAAAGGTCAGCTATTTATCATTTATGTAAAACCTTTGTCCTAAAAGAAAAATAAAATTTGCTGTAACCAATTAAAAAGTATTAGCTGGGGTTTGGATTTTATTTTTAGTCAAGTCTGTCTAAATCTGCTGGTGTAGATAAATTCTCCCCAGATTAATAATGCCATTGTTCAAGGGTGACTTCTGTTGATCTTTCAACCAGAGAGAAGACATCTTAAGACAGGAAGTGTGTTACTGGCCGAATCACCAGGTGAAAAAGAAACAAAAAGGCCTAAAAAAGGAAAAGTAATGCAACCATGGCATTTAAAGATTGGTAAGTTGCAATTACATTTTTCTTTCTGGGTTCATTAGCACTTTAATTAGATTAAGCAACATAGGTGTTATACTGCCACCTACAAGAGAAATGGACAATAGACACAGAAAACGGAAAGCCAGTCCACTTGTGGCTATATCCCACTCCCTCCTCAAACCTGCTCAGTTGTAGAAAAGTCCAAAGAAAGAAAGGAATCATGTGACAGGAGAAAGCTGTGGTGTCCCCTCAATGGACAAAATTTTTTTCTTTTATGGTAAAGTCATTGATGATTGGACATTGGCAAAGCTTACGGGGACAGGCCCCCTGGGTGCCTCCCCAATAACCCTACCCTACGCCTTGAGTCTTCAGTTTTGTACCAAGTTAAGCAGAGTAACCAATGAACAGAAGGGAGGGTGGCCTGTGACCTGTACTGTACTTCAAGATATGAAATTTACAGGCAAGTCAAGATGCCTCTTAAGATATGAGCTTTACAGGCAAAGTATTCATATACCCTGAGACATCTCCAAGCAAAGAATGAGACGGGTGGGCAACAACTAGTCAAAAAGAACTGTGACAAAAGGTCCAACAAGAGTCAACAGACAACTTCAAAGTGCCACTGTAAGAACCTTTTGACCAAAAGCTGCATCCACTGAAAATTGGGCATCCACCTTGTAGAACTTTAATAAAGCATGAACAGAGGAACAGATGGCGGCCTTACACAGCTAGGTGTAACAGTAATGGTTAGAAGCATACCTGTCTAGGACACTGGACTGTATATAAAACAACATATCAGGCCGTGCCACAGCATGGAGTTTGGGTAGAGCTCCCAAGATTTGCACTGATCTAGATGCACAGCTTCTCTTTGTGCCATTAGAGGCACTGATTGAAGAATTTGACGATAAAAACACAATTTTAAAAAATAAAAACAAAAAAACTAAACCAATGTTGTAGAGCTATAGAGGAGATATATCCTCAAAATATTTGCCGGTGTCCAAACCTCTGAAGGTAAGAACCTACAACCCAGGCTCTACACACACTTAGGAAAAGCAAAAACAGAGGGTGCAACAACCTTATGCATTTCCCTTGTGATAGCTTTATTAAAAGGATAAAACAGATGTATACTCCAAAACAGGACACTGTGGATACTAATATGCATGTCTATCTGTGCTAAGTGCCTGGTTCACTGAGCAAGTTCCAATCATGACATGAGAAGACTTTCCAAGTGGCTGACGTGCTTGTTGATGATGTTGCATAGTTGGCCCTTATATACCATATTGGTCACATGACACCCCAAAACAACTGATCCCACTTACAGGTGGGTGGGTTAACATTTGATAAGTACAAATAGCAGCTATACTTCTTATTTCATGTTCACACACATAGATGAATAAAAATATATTAAATAAATAAGGTTAGTAAAAAATAGATGCACTGTAAAAAACCCATACATAACATACCCGATTATGTTCATGCAAATTGGCACACTGTACTAAGGCTCCATGCACACTAGAGGTTTTTTTGTTTTTTTTTGTAAGCTTGAAAAATGCTAGAAAAAAAACGCTGCATGAAAGCACTGATATCAGTGTTTTTTGTGCTGGCTTGTAGTAGCACAGTGTTTAAAAGTGTTTAGGAGCATTAGGGTTTTATTAGTGTTTTTACAGTACATGAAGAAAAAATTTAAATAAATAACACTCAAAAAAACTAAAAAAAAGCAGTTGGGGCGTTTTAGTAGCATTCAGTGTTTTTTTTTTTTTTGCTGGGAAATGTTCCCCAAAACATATTTTTTTCTACTCCTAAACGGGGAAGCTTGAAAACGCTTCTAGCATAAAATAGTGTGCATGAACACATAGGATAACACTAGCTTCTAGGAGCATGAAAAAAAATACTAGTGTGCATGGAGCCTAAATCTGGCCACATGTGTAGCTTGTACATTGCTATGAGGAAAAAAAACAATGCCATTAAAAAGTAAAAAAAACAAAACAAAACAAAAAAAAAAAAAAAACGCAAAAAAAAAAGAAAGATCAAATAACTGCATGCCTGGGGATCCAAAATGGCATGCAGCTTTGATGGAACACATGCTGATCTTCAGTTCCAGCTCCTACTTCAGGTGCGACGTAACTTCCGGTTTCCAGAAGTAGCAGCTGGAACACACGCCCATGCTGCTCTTCTGGCCCTACAGGTTGGAGGGAGGAGCTGTTTTGGCGTGTCATGTAATGTGACAAATATAGTATATAAAAGGCTGACTATGCAACATTGAAGATTGGGAAGAGGGGGATCTTCCCTCGAAACAAGGCAGTCATTTGGAGAGTCAGTGGACCAGGTCACTTAGAAAAGTATGGACACTGAAGTGCTTGGTTTTTCTATGCGATTTGTCAGTATACATCTGTTTTATCCTTTTAATTAATAAAGCGATTGCAAAGATAATGCACAAGACTGGTGCACCCTCTGTGCTTTGCCAGTGTGATTTCTGGGCTTCTCCAGCCCTTAGAGGGCTGCAAAGCGCTGCCAATAGTAGAGTAGCTGAAGAACTGTTATCCTTCATTGCTGGTGCAGAGTACAGGAGGTTTTTTTGGTTTGCATTTTATGAACACTCTGTGTCTTGTACTGTACTATTATTATAATACAATAAAGCAGTGGTCTCCAAACGTTTTAAGCATAGGGTCAGTTTACTGTCCTTCAGGATTTAGGGGGGCTGGACTGTGGCCAGTGGAAGCAGAAAATACCCCAGCATCAGTGGGTAGAAACAATGCCCCATCATTGGTTACAATGGGAGGCCACACTGTTGGTATCAATGGGAGGAAAAGTACCATAGATGGTATCAGTGGGAGGAATGGTGTCCCATCATGGATGAAATCGTGCCCCAAGTGCCAGATTAAGGCTATGAAAGGGCCACATCCGGCCCCCCTGCCGCAGTTTAGAGACCGCTGCAATAAAGCACAGCAGAAGGGAAGAGAACATTCATTCTCCTTGAGGACAATAAGAAAAACTAAGCAAATGTGAGGTGGGTAAGGTTATAGCCTCAAGGGGTTGGCCTTCAGTGTCCTCCGTGTATAGATTGCATTTCCCATATAGGAAGCACTAATCACCTAGGATGCCTATCACCATCAAGCTGTGTTCCTCAATGGAGTGAACCTGATAGGAATTTAAGAAGAGGTGTATAAGAAATTTTAACTACTGCGCGGCACAGAATAACTAAAGAGAAGGGGGAGGGGGGGCGGCAAAGAGACTGTAGAAAGCCAAAAATTGTGCCCATGTCTATATGCCTGTTTAATTAGCTCTTGCTGTGACAAATGTGGCACACACCAGTTTGTTGCATGCTGTTGGTGATGTAAGTCTGAGTAAACATTTCAGCGTAAATCCGATGTTCCATTGGGATCCTCCTACATTTTCTCCTTTTCCTCTACTTCCAGCACTTTCACTTCCCTGACTATCCATACACATCCCCCTCTCATTTCCTTAGTGCAGGGCTAATCATCACTGCCTGCCCCTTGTCAATACAGTATTTCTGCCACTTTAGTAATGGTGTATATTTTAGAACTTGTTAATTTGGCACACGGAGAATGCAACAATATTTTCACTTTAAAACTGATGTATTTTCCTTTGTTAATTGCCCCCCAGTGTTTGATTTTAGGTTTGCTTCAAAGGAAACCGTTAATTGACATAAACATGGGGTCCATCATTGCTTACCTCAGAATGCAAGCTAGCATAGCTGTAATGGTGACTCCTTGGTTTTAATAAAAAAAAGGACCTCGACAATTTTTTATTTGCTGCATACTTATTCTAAGTCACTAATTCAGAACTGAAGCTAGAGACAGCCAGGTGGCATGAATTTTTGCTGATTGCAACGGTAGCATACATATTGATCCCGTGATAGGTGTATGCAAAATAAATTAGGCAGCTGAATATGCAATCTGTCAATGCTTGTTGCCTAGGAGTCTTTAATAGTTTTGTAGACACTGACATCAAGCTCATAGTTAAGTGTCCGACTGACGTCAGAGCTCTTTTTCCACAGTCTATGTCCCACTGGGGAGATTTACCTTCACTTCATGTCCCATAGCCAAACGGGAAGTGAGGGGAAATCCATACATATTAAGGAACTCCTTGGGGACCCCCAAGTTACCAGAACTAGTGTCTCCATTGGATGATTTCCCCTCTTACTTTTCTGGAGGCAACCCAAATTTGGGATTTTCATTTACTTTCAATGACAATGGTAAACAGGACAAACGGAGAGGATGAATCTCCTTAAAGGGGTCACAGATAGCAATGAAATCTGACAGGTGTCCAATCCCTCTCCACTTCATCCAAAACTAAGAAAATAAATGAAAATTTGCCTTTAGTTATATTTTAATTTGTCTCATTGTTCAGTGATCCGGTTTATACTAAAGCTACTATATCAGAATTACAGCCATGGAGCTAATATATTCTGTAACATAATCCCCTATACTTCTTTTATGAAGGTTTTATTCAAAGTAGATGACAAAGGAAACAAGTGACAGTCAGTAGATCGTCTTCTTTTCAACCACAGTGTATATACATGGATTGAAATTTGGACGGTCCCTACTAAATGAACTAAGTGTCAGGGATGGGCAAGACTTGAGCGGGGAATAGTTTTTTAGTATGAAATGCATGTTTAAATATTTCATGCCAACTATTATTATACAGGATTTATATAGCGCCAACAGTTTGCACAGCTCTTTACAAAATAAAGGGGGACAGTACATTTACATACAAAAGAAATAGGAGGACCCTGCTCATGGAGCTTACAACTCTATCGTACAAAAAGCCTAGGACATTATGCCTATGCTTTCAAACATGTTCAAAGGTGTTCTGCTGGTCCAGAATCCTGGGTGTTTCATTATTCTAAATCCACTTTTCCTGTTCAAAAGGGAAGGGGTGTGGAGCTCCAAGTGTGTTTGAAAAACATCTATTGAGACCACCAAATATACAACTGTCCTTATGAAGGGGTGGGGGGGGGGGGTGACTTCAAGGTTCAATAACAGATTCCAAGGAACATTGAAATACACTAACCCACAGCAATAAAATTTAATTTTTGGCTGTTTTCTACTGGTATCTGCACTTTGCCTAATCAAACAATTTTAACCTTCATCACAGCAAAGTAGATATACACACATGCACTTAAAAACAGACATATAAATATGATAAACACACAGGCTAAATACACCACAACAACATGTACATTTACTATGATGACAATCCTTACCTCCGAGCGAGGAACACTGAGCCTAAACAATGGGATTGACAGCGTGTCAGAGGCCTTTGAGGATTTTCTAAAATCAAGGGATGGAAATTTCACAGTTGCAATACCCTCTTGTTCATTTATAGATACAACCACTCCAATACTCCCAGAAATTCCTTTACCAAGTACCTAATTGAAAAAAATATTAATACAATCTGAATGTAGCTTAGCAAGCAAACACAAGAAGCAACATAAAATGCACATCTTTTAACATACCACCAGCAGAATTTCAAAAAATAACACGCTTTCCATAAAAAAAAAAAAAAAAGTATTAAAAATACTTTCAAGGAAGACGGATATCTCCAACAATACACATGGGGGAACAGTCTGTGGTCCCTTGTCCTCCATGGTGTGACCACATGCAGTGGATATAAAAAGTCTACACACCCCTACTAAAATGTCAGGTTTCTGTGATGTAAAAAAATGAGACAAAAGGTAAATCATTTCAGAACTTTTTCCCCCTTTAATGTAACCTATAAACTGTACAACTCAGTTGAACAACAAACTGAAATCTTTTAGGTGGAGGGAAGTAAAAATAAAAAACTAAAATAATACGGTTGCACAAGTGTGCACACCCTTAAACTAATTGTTGAAGCACCTTTTGATTTTATTACAGCACTCAGTCTCTTTGGGTATGAGTCTATCAGCATGGCACATTTTGACTTGAGAAATATTTGCCCACTCTTTCTTGCAAAAACACTCCAAATCTGTCAGATTGTGAGGGCATCAGCTGTGCACAGCCCTCTTCAGATCACCCCACAGATTTTCGATTGGATTCAGGTTTGGGCTCTGGCTGGGCCATTCCAAAACTGTAATCTTCCAGTGAAGCCATTCCTTTGTTGATTTGGATGTATGCTTTGGGTAGTTGTCATGATGAAAGATGAAGTTCCTCTTCATGTTCAGCTTTCTAGCAGAAGCCTGAAGGTTTTGTGCCAATATTGACTGCTATTTGGAACTGTTCATAATTCCCTCTACCTTGACTAAGGCCCCAGTTCCAGATGAAGAAAAACAGCCCCAAAGCATGATGCCGCCACCACCACGCTTCACTGTGGGTATGTGTTGTTTTTGCGCCAAACATATCTTTTGGAACTATGGTCAAAAAGTTCAACCTTGGTCTCATCAGACCATAACACATTTTCCCACATGCTTTTGGGAGACTTCAGATGGGTTTTTTTGCAAAATTTAGCCGGGCTTGGATGTTTTTCTTTGTAAGAAAAGGCTTTTGTCTTGCCACTCTACCCCATAGCCCAGACATATGAAGACTATGGGACATTATTGTTTTACAGAGCCAGTACTTGCCAGATATTCCTGCAGCTTCTTTATTGTTGCTGTAGGACTCTTGGCACCCTCCCAGACCAGCTTTCTTCTTGTCTTTTCATCAATTTTGGAGGGATGTCCAATTCTTGGTAATGTCAAGGTTGTGTCATATTTTCTCCACTTGATGATGACTGTCTTCACGGTGTTCCATGGTATATCTAATGCCTTGGAAATACTTTTGTACCCTTCTCCTGACTGATACCTTTTAACAATGAGATCCCTCTGATGTGTGGAAGCTCTCTGCAGACCAAGGCTTTTGCTGTAGGAATGCAACTAAGAAAATGTCAGGAAAGACCTACTAGAACAGCTGAACTTTATATGGGGTTAATCAGAGGCACTTTAAATGATGGCAGGTGTACTGACTCCTATTTAACATGATTTTGAATGTAATTCTGAATCCAGCTACGTCCTCAGTTATTAGAGGATGTGCACACTTCAGCAACCACATTATTTTAGTTTTTTATGTTTACTCCCCCCCCTAAAAGATTTCCGTTTGTTTTTCAATTGAGTTGTACAGTTTATAGGTCACATTAAAGAGTTTTGAAATGATTTATCTTTGTCTAATTTTTTTACATCACAGAAACCTGACATTTTAACAGGGTGTAGACTTTTTGTATTCACTGTACCTCTGAAACAGTACAGAGATAGAACACCCTCATCAACCAACAATGACTTGGAATCTGTGGTGCTTGAGTGTGTCTATGGGGTGGTTATGTTGACTGGCTGGAGACATTTTTAAGAAGAGGCTGTGCAGCACAGGGCAGGAAGCACCAAAACTGATCACTGGAACCCTGTTATTAACCTCCCTAGCGGTCTGATTATGTCCATATTTCTTTGCTCAAAGCGGTACATTTTTTTGCATGGAAATATATTTTTTTTTATTGTAGGCCTGTAATTTTTAGGAATAACTCACTGAAATCTGTCCGAACAAGTCTAGTAAACATTCCTGGTAGGATAAAACTTGAAACAGGAAATCATAAATTATAATTTAATAAATAATCATAAAAAATATTATGATAATAAATTTAATTCAATAATATAATCAAACCAAAAACACTGAAATTTGAAATATAGTGCCAAGTTCGCACATCACTGAGCAAAGTCGCAAAATCGTTTTCAGTGTCTGATGACTAATTTCCCCACGAATCATTATCACTCAATTCTGCAAGTGGTTCTGATTTACTATCGCTGATCTCTAGCTGGTCTAAAACCGCTTTTGACCTAAAGAGATGCTTTTTGGGCGCCATGGACTTTTCCAAGTTTCCAGGCAGAAAGAACAGTCAAAATGCAGGCAGGGCACAGGAGAAAGCACTCGGGATAAAATGTATGTGAAATGGTTTGATACAGTAATGTTATACTATGTGATTTTAGGGAATGTCACTTTTTGTCATTTTTAAATTTCCCGCCGTTCCGTCCCCCGTACGTCCCGACGCTTGCAGGGGTCGGAACCCAGATGACAGATGCCGGCATCCGCCGGATTACATTGCCAGGGACACTGCAGGAGGGACATCGCGGGAGCGCAGGACAAGGTAAGTGATCGAGGGATCATGGAGCAGCGCTGCATGGTAAGCCCGAGTGTAGCTCGGGGTTACCACTTGTGGTACTGAAACTTTACCCCGAGCTACACTCGGGAATACCGCCAGGGGGGTTAAGCAAATATACTCCATTCTAGTGCAAAAAATGGAGCCCTGAAGTTCACATGCACTAAAAACACACATATCCTTTAAAATAGAAGTACAGTCAAAGCTCGTTTGGCTGTACTTCTGTGAATCACAGGAGTCCAGTTCGCTCTGCACTCCTGTGACTTGTTTTAAGGTGACAGCAGACTACAGTTTGCTGTTGGCTGATGTCACTCTGCTGGTCCAGGCTGGGGAAAGATCCCGACCACATGGTCGGGATCCACCCAAGTGCCTGGACTGGCAACCTGGCTCAGCCTCTCAGAGAGCCGATGAGACCCTGAGACAGCCCTCCCGCCCTCTCCACAGCCCATCGTTACAGTGAGCACCAGGGGAGGGCAGAGCAGTGAGCGGTGACTGACCGTCACCACTCTTGGCTCAGAGCACCAGGGAAAACTGAGCGATCAGTGTTGTCCGATTGCTCAGCTCTCTTAGAGCTGGTGGGGGCCACATGCAGCATCCAATCAATGCTGCATCCACCTAGGTAAGTAAGAATTTGAAAAATAAAAAAATATACTTCTATTCTAAAACAGGGTTGGATCAGATAAAATAGTTTTGTAGGTCTGGTTTATGCAAACCTCATTTTTTATTTTGCTTATTAATAGCAATATCATTTTTAGAATCATCACAAGAGGGCAAAAGGTAGAGATGTGAAAACATTATGTATGTGTAATTAAATAATTGGGGTGTGAGGAAAATGCACTGGTGCCTATCAGTGGAGGCTTAGTTGCAGGTGATCTGCAGCACATATGCTAACATCTAGAAGAAATCCATATGAGAAACCATCCTATAGGAAAATGCCCTATCAGTAACTATGTGAGAAACTGCCCCATTAGTGATTGCCATGTAAGTGACCACAATAGGGGAATTTTTATCTTACATGCAGACCAGTGAAGAATACTCTTCCCACTGTGGCTGGGGAGGTGGATAGATCTTTTTGTCTTGAGGATGCACACTAGGTTAGGGGTGGGCAGGACAGAAATGAGGAAACGTGCAGCACTTTTGGTACCACGCTACCGAGAGGTGGATGACTCTTAGAAACCTCACTAACCTCTTTTAGTCTACTTTAATACATAGAACAAAATCACTATACTAAGTCCTTCTTTTGGGGTATGACCTAAACAGCTATGTGCTAAGCAGAAATGGTCAGATGTAAGCAACAGTGCTGTAGATGATATATAGAAAAAAGATGCAGTATTGAGGAGTGTATAGTTGTGTGATGAACAAGAATAATTCTCAACATCATCTTGTACTAGAATGCTTCATCTAACTTGTGGATCCAAAAATGCAGCTTCAAACAAAAAAGTAATATAAAGGGATTTCATTCTTTTCATTTATAAATACAAAATGTAGCTAGCTAATAAGGACTATGTCCTAAATTTTAGAAGGATGGTTGGTAAAGAAATTCCCTATTGGCATTTGGGCCTTAGATAAGTGGGAAAGTAAAACATGTGTCTGTCTTTTGATACTGGCAACACTTATATTGAAAATATACAAACTTTATTTCAAAATGAAGACCATGGTATGTAAAATGTTAATATATGTGAACAGCACATCATGTGTAGATACTGTTATCAAGTCCTTGTTTTAATTCTGAAATGTTATTTGTAAAATGCAAACCATGTTACCTGAACCTCTGAACCTATTTTAATAGTCTCCTTGAACCCTCCAAGGGCACAGAGAGCTGCCACAGCTTGTCTAGCTATGCCCTGCAACTTGGCCAGCTTTCTGCTGCTCCCGCTACCATTCTCCAGGATGCTCTCTGCATACTTGCCCAGCTGAGGGATATGCATTAGGGCACGGGACAAGACCTGTATAAACAAAAGAAAAAACTAACATTATTCCAACAGTGAACTCTATTGAAAATATACAATGTGTACACACACACACACATATAGAGTTACAAGACACATTCTGCTGAAAGAAATCTAACAAGTAGCATGGTTCCCTCAATTAAGCCAAAGCAGTAGCACTCACCACAGTACATATATTAACCACTTGCCCTCCAAAGATTTACCCCCCTCCCCCCACCCCATCCCCAATGACCAGGCCATTTTCTGCTATTTGGCAAACAAAATGTATGCCCTTTTTTCACACAAATAGTGCTTTCTTTTGGTGGTATTTGATCACCAATGAGCTTTTTATTTTTTGCGATATAAACGAAAAAAGACTTAAAATATTGAGAAAAAAAACCCCACAATATTTTTTACTTTTGTTTATAAAAAAAATATATAGTAAACTCAGTGTTAGTCATAAATTTAGGCCAAAATGTATTCTGCTACATATAAAAATGAAATAGTGAGCGCCAAAGAGATAATAGAAGTAAAGCGACCATGCACAGAAAGGTAACCAATAGAACACCTTAAAACTGACAATAATAAACAAATGAGTGCAGCGCTAAAATAAGTTGTGAACCAAATAAAATATCAATAAAAAATCTATAAAAAGTCCTAATGTAATTGGTGATAGTAACAAGATGCCTCCTGTAGTGGTGTGACCCTCCTGCGCTCAAAATAATGTGTTTAAACAATTAACAAATAAATGAACCCCAAACAGCTGCTAGCATTAAATCATATACCAGTGATCAAGTGAATATAAACCTAATAAATGCTGCGCTACATTCAAAAATTAAAGTGAATGTGGAATACAATGACATAAATCAATATATTGACAATAAAAACCATATAAATGCTGTGCTACATTCAAACTAATTAAAGTGAATGTGGAATAGGATAAAAAAAACAATAATAATAAATATAATAAAAAGGTGCTAAGTGATAACACAAAAATAATAACAAAACGCAAAACATAAATCAATACGCATGTGCATGAAAACACATACATATATAACATCACACGTGCACAATGTGAAGTGAAGTAATATCTAAATAATATACGCAAACTCAAAGTCCAATAATGAAATATTAAGTGAAAAAAGTCCAATATTGGAATATTAAAGGTGAAAAAATTAATGATTTTGGTAGAATTGTGTTTCCAATATACTGTAAGGTGACCACAGGTGAAACAAAAAAACCGTGCAGGTATCTGGGTGTAGATAACTTGTGAATCCAACCACCTTCTGGATTAGCCTCTCACCTCAACTCTTCGACCCTTGCGGGTCACAGAGCAGTATGGATCCCTCTCACAGATCCTCCAGGCACCAAGGCACTCCAGAACCACTTCTCAGGATACAATATTCCCACTCAGCTCTTCTTCAAGTGTAGATGAAATATCACTTTCCCAGAACAAAACAAACGGATCCTCCCATAGTGCAGTAAGGTTTATTATACCATAGGAACATCACATGTATAATAAAATAACTCACGTAGCAGCCAGTCCACATTAAACCCTCATGCTCTCAATTGAGGATATGTGTATATGAGTTGGGTGTACAGCTGAATCCACAGGTGTACCAAGATGGCCGCCACGCCGGAAATACGTCACCGCGCTACGCCGACGCGTTACGTCACAATATCACGTGACTTCATCAGGGCTGTCAATCACAGTGACGATAGCTCTTTAAATACCCGGCCAAGACAACAGGAACCGCCCACGTCAGCATTCCATTCAGCCTAATCGCAACGATACTTCCTGCAGCCATTAAACTGAAGACCACTGGGGACTATAATGCAAGGATGCCAGACTTACATCTACAATGGGCACATTTACACAGAAAAGTGTATAATGATGCACCAGAGAGAGATAACAAAAATGTAACGATTCTACAGCAGGCACATTTACACAGGGGAAAAGGATGTATTATAATGTACCAACCTGCAATGTGAGTTATATTAAACAGAAAAACCTAATGACCATTCCCTTTTAAAATATTTTAATAGTTATTAAAGAAATTTTGTTATTAAAAAATTGAATTAAAATGTATAGAAAGGACCATATCTCACATAATTATAGACCAAACATAATGATCCATAACCATGTATGCCAATAAACAGCCAATACCTATTATTAATAAAATTGTCACAAAACGGAAATATACATATACTACTTGAGATGGTGCTATGGGTATAGATCTTTTAATTTTTAATTTTTAATTTTTATTTTTAATTTTGATTATGTAAACTCATGCTTTCGGATAGTATATGTGTGTGTGAGTTTATCCGTAATTGCCCTTTATGTGCTGGTAAAGGATGTAGTTACCAATTAAAAGCAATAATCTCTGTTCTATATATATAAATATTCCAAAAACTATTAAAATATTCTCATTAATGAAATATTTAAATATTTCTTTTATTTTAATTTTAATATATTTTTATGATTATCCAAATTGTAGGATTATATATACACGTATGCGTCCTTACACGCAGAAGTATATGTATATTTCCGTTTTGTGACAATTTTATTAATAATAGGTATTGGCTGTTTATTGGCATACATGGTTATGGATCATTATGTTTGGTCTATAATTATGTGAGATATGGTCCTTTCTATACATTTTAATTCAATTTTTTAATAACAAAATTTCTTTAATAACTATTAAAATATTTTAAAAGGGAATGGTCATTAGGTTTTTCTGTTTAATATAACTCACATTGCAGGTTGGTACATTATAATACATCCTTTTCCCCTGTGTAAATGTGCCTGCTGTAGAATCGTTACATTTTTGTTATCTCTCTCTGGTGCATCATTATACACTTTTCTGTGTAAATGTGCCCATTGTAGATGTAAGTCTGGCATCCTTGCATTATAGTCCCCAGTGGTCTTCAGTTTAATGGCTGCAGGAAGTATCGTTGCGATTAGGCTGAATGGAATGCTGACGTGGGCGGTTCCTGTTGTCTTGGCCGGGTATTTAAAGAGCTATCGTCACTGTGATTGACAGCCCTGATGAAGTCACGTGATATTGTGACGTAACGCGTCGGCGTAGCGCGGTGACGTATTTCCGGCGTGGCGGCCATCTTGGTACACCTGTGGATTCAGCTGTACACCCAACTCATATACACATATCCTCAATTGAGAGCATGAGGGTTTAATGTGGACTGGCTGCTACGTGAGTTATTTTATTATACATGTGATGTTCCTATGGTATAATAAACCTTACTGCACTATGGGAGGATCCGTTTGTTTTGTTCTGGGAAAGTGATATTTCATCTACACTTGAAGAAGAGCTGAGTGGGAATATTGTATCCTGAGAAGTGGTTCTGGAGTGCCTTGGTGCCTGGAGGATCTGTGAGAGGGATCCATACTGCTCTGTGACCCGCAAGGGTCGAAGAGTTGAGGTGAGAGGCTAATCCAGAAGGTGGTTGGATTCACAAGTTATCTACACCCAGATACCTGCACGGTTTTTTTGTTTCACCTGTGGTCACCTTACAGTATATTGGAAACACAATTCTACCAAAATCATTAATTTTTTCACCTTTAATATTCCAATATTGGACTTTTTTCACTTAATATTTCATTATTGGACTTTGAGTTTGCGTATATTATTTAGATATTACTTCACTTCACATTGTGCACGTGTGATGTTATATATGTATGTGTTTTCATGCACATGCGTATTGATTTATGTTTTGCGTTTTGTTATTATTTTTGTGTTATCACTTAGCACCTTTTTATTATATTTATTATTATTGTTTTTTTTATCCTATTCCACATTCACTTTAATTAGTTTGAATGTAGCACAGCATTTATATGGTTTTTATTGTCAATATATTGATTTATGTCATTGTATTCCACATTCACTTTAATTTTTGAATGTAGCGCAGCATTTATTAGGTTTATAAGATGCCTCCTGTGCTATGGTGACATTGGACCCGGTATCAGTGCAAAGTTGATAAGGTAAGTCGCACTCACCAGACGCGCATAATATTTGCGCCTTGTAATAATAATCCAGATGTCATCAGGTAGAGAACTGGTTTGGAGATGCTCTTCCCTCTTATGGGATAGTGGGTCATCACATTGGATGCTAAGAGGCTGATGAAGACACTCTTCGTCCACTAGATGTCCCTCTCTCTAGTAGGTATCTCTCAGGGTGTTTAGGTATCCTCTAGGAAGTACTGGTTCGTCCCTGGTATAGCGAGTCTGCAAGCTAAAAAGCTCCCCCAAGGGGTAGGGATAAAGGTGCTTCCATAGTGTAGTAAAAGTGATAAAAAACTTTATTGTGATGCATCAAGGCAGGTGATAAAATAGCAGACAGGAATCAGTGAAGACTAACCATCTGATAATCTAAGATGGCCGCCGGAGCTCCATGTTGCTCCGGTGGCGTGACATCATGGTGTGATGTGGCTCCTCCTAATGCGTATTGTGTTTGAGCACGATACGCGTTAGGAGGAGCCACATCACGTCGTGACGTCAAGCCGCCGGAGCAACGTGGAGCTCCGGTGGCCATCTTAGATTATCAGATGGTTAGTCTTCACTGATTCCTGTCTGCTATTTTATCACCTGCCTTGATGCATCACAATAAAGTTTTTTATCACACTTACTACACTATGGAAGTACCTTTATACCTACCCCTTGGGGGAGCTTCTAAGCCTGCAGACTGTGGGGGTGATCAACGACATATAGCGTGAGTGTGATAATGTGCAGGCAATCTAACGCTAGCTGACCCTGGCTGGGAGGGGCACCGACTCTGATGCTATCTGACGTCACTAGTGGCAGTAATACAGTGACCAGTGAAAAATTCTATATACTGACACTATACGAATGGCACTAGCTGGGTGACGGGGTGATCAAAGGGTTAATAGGGGCGATAAAAAAGTTAAATGTGCTAATCTACCGTGTGTGTGTAAAATGTAGTGGTTTTACTTAGTGCCGTGTTCTCTCTTCTCTCCCTGGGTGGCATAGCTGGCAGCGGGGCACGCACTCATGCACAGAAATAGAAAAGGGATGTAAGATTCACCTGCTTTGCCAAGAGCTGCCACTCGCTTGCACATTGTTGGCAGGCGGGCGATAAGTTATATTTTGAGAATTTTATAAATTTTTTACTTTTTTTTTTTAAACATGACTTTTCTTTAAAAAAAAAAAAACTTACATCAGAGTTCTGCAATGTTACGATAGTAACACTGTACTGCTCTGTGGGGGTGATCAGGGATTTTTTTGGGGTTTTTTTTTTTTTTACACTTTGCATTGCATGAGCAATGAAGATCATCGCACCTAGTCGCCCCCGTGTTGACAAAAGACCAGCAACGTACCCTGTAGCTACCAGCCATGCACAGTACACTGTGGGCAGGCGGCCCGATAGTGGTCAATAGGTTAGTTGGTCAACAAATGATGTTTTGAAAACCCAGACTAACAAGCCAATGGCTTTTTTTTTTACCTTTTCTGCAGTTGTTGTCCATATCTGTGCTGCATTAGACTCTGGCGCCATCAGCAAACTGTGGAGTAAAGCAATAACTTCTGCAGCCATACTATTTGCAACATGTCCACTGATGAAAGGACGCACAGGATCAGTTCTACAAAAATAAGTTTGAAACAATTTTAAAAAAGAATTAAATATTTATTTACTATTATTTTACGAAAGCAGGCAGCCTTTGTACCTGGCAAGCTCCGAATTCCTCTCTCTGCAGATAGAGGTTTGCGCAGTTTTCTTTTTGTCTCCAGTAGAAAGGCCACTAGCAGTTTCAGGACTCACTGTCTCCACTGGTGGCCCAACACTTACAATTAAACCAGACTGGGCCCATTTGGTGGCTTTCCGTAAAGCAGCAGCAGTCTCCTCAGTGATCACTTCACAGCAGCCACTCTGAAGAAAACCCAGACAGTAATAACATTAAACAAAACAAAACATTTTAATCAAATATACACAAACACAACACTTTTGTAATGAGGAACACACAGGTCTCCACAGTAAGTTCTATTTTATCGCTGAAATCTGGGGGCTTACAGTATATTCTTCAAAACCAAAAGGTTAGTTTTGCATAATAGTCTGTGGTGCCAAGTATTGCTTCAAAATCCAAGGCAAGAGTTGGCAACGGGATAAATACACCCAGGGTCACTGTAGTCTTTATATATATATATATATATATATATATATATATATATATATATATATATATATATATATATATATTTATTATAAAGTCAGGGCAGGCAATATGATGGCAAGAGGGACGGTTTCTGTGCAGGATCTACTAAGGTAACTAAGAAAATACAGTGGCCAAAGCGCTGGATCAGTAAAAACTAGGTAACTCTTATTAAGCAAAATATCTAACCTTACACTGAGGTTGGAGGCAAACAAGTGAAGCACAATGGATCAGCAGCAAGCTGTGGGGGGGCCAGCGATTACTTAGCAACGTGAGAGCAAGCAGAACTGCCACATACCATGCCTCTGTCGGTGTTGGATTGGATTCCCTCTGTCTCTCCGTGCTATGGACCAACCACAGTGATTAGTGGGCCCGACACTTTTTACTGATCCAGCGCTTTGGCCATTGTGTTTTCTCTATGTTCCATGGATCCTCCCTGATCTATTACCGCCTGGAGCTGTGGATCTAGAACTCATGTGTCCATGTATTGCACACACAACTAGCTTGGTCTTTATCCTTTGCTGAATTGCAGATCCACTGCATCCTCTTTACAGCCACTTCATTAGCAGTTCATTACCAGTTGCTGTTTTTCTTTGTTTTTCATTTATGGAGCCAGTATCGATGAACTCTTAATGTGTTGCCCAGCTATTCTACGTGTGAGAGCTTGTCTTAGGGCACATGGTATTTGTTTTGAGGCAATAAAGAAGCAAATGGATGCAGAGCAGCCCTAAAAGGAACCTGAGAGCTGCCACTGCTGGCCTGTTTGTAGAGGCACATGCCCCCCCCCACCCCCATCAGTCGTACTTATTGAGCTGAATCACACTATGACCCATAGAAACATTTAGGTTCAGTTTTCAATTCAGATGTTATGGTCTCAGCAGCAAAGTTAAAAGATGTGCTGTTCATTGCCAGGCAATTGTTTCTCATAATTCCTGCTTACTATGAACATGACACGGAGATCAAATAAGAAAAAAAAAAAGTGTAGAGTAAGTCATTTACTTCAAAACTCAAGAGGCAAGCAACCATTTACTGCACATTTGTTTAGGCATCCTATGTGCACCTCTATAGTTCTCACATTGTACATACAAGCATGTTCTTTTTCAATTGAAAAACAAGAATACAAACTTTGGTCATATCTCGATCCATCTTCACAACTTTTTCCATGTTGGCACCAGTGCCAAGACGAAATGGTCGCCCTTCTGAGCTACTATAAAATAAAACAATATAGCAGACTTTAGAAAAAATGGCATAAAATACAACTTTGCTAAACATGCAGATTCAAAACACAAAAACAAAAAAAAACTAAATTCAACTGTATTTATTTTGTAAAAGTAGGAAATACAATTAATGGTTATGGCACTCCTCGCATTACCTGAGCAAAGGCTGCAGGACTTCATGAGAAGACTGGTCTTCACGTTTGTGGATAAAAATGGACAGTTTACCATCCACAGCTTCACTCTCCTCCCCAGAATCCTTGTCACCCTTCTGGGAGTTTTTGGGACTGGCTTTAGATAAACTGCTATCTGGTTCAGAGGCAGTGGGGGATAGAACTGTCTGACAACCTATAATACAAAGCAGAAACTAAGCTCGATGTCTGCCTTCAAAATTACTACATTGGTTAACAATCTTTCCTCCCCTGCAGAGTGACAAGTCAATGTAAAATTAAATTTGCTGTTTTTTCATTTTTCCTAGAGCTGTATGCAATACTATCTAGAAATTTGTCTAGTACAAAATACAAGGTATAAGTAATCATGCTATTACCCTAAAAGACAATGTCATTTTTTTTACCCTTTATGCCAGTGAGCGTGCACAAAAGAAATGGATAATAGATCACATATAACTAGCATGTCGTCTTATTATTCCTATATATGTCCTCCACCCCTTCAATACCACAAGTGGCCAAAATCAGAATAAGAGGAAAAGTGTCACCTAAAGAGAAACAATGAACAACGATAACTTTGTTGTAGTTCCAAGCAGACAGAGATTAGCCAATCTACCTACACCAAATGCAGTAGGTACACTATGTTCACTCAAAAGTGCTCTATACTAAGCAACTCCATTTCATTTGGTGACAAAGTCGACAGCACGTGACCAGGCAGTGTATATACACAACAGCTTTTTGACAATAAAACTTCCAAGAAAAAGTGCAGCCAAGTTAGAATGTAAGCACAGACTTAATGAAGTGAGAGTGAGCTTGAAATTAGAGAGTACAACAGAACTGCTAAAACAGCCTAAGGCAGGGGTGTCAAACTCCATTTCATCATGGGCCATATCAGCATTATAGTTGCCCTCAAAGGGCCGGTTGTATCTGTAAGGCTAGATGTCCAGGGCACCTCACCCCCCATTACAACAGATGTCAAGAATTCCGCACCCTCCTTATCACCCCCTTTGGGGGTAGAGCTGGAAAGCAGAAAGTGCAGGGTCTGGAGAAGGACCAGAGTGGCATCAGTTACCAGAGTTTGCTGAATGCGGAGACCAGAGGAGGCAGAGATGAGGGGTTGCTGCAGCTGCACTGAGATGTGTAGGATTTGGCAGAAAAGTTCTACACTTCTCTGCTGCCGACTGCTGAGACAAGGTGAGGGCGGTGACAAGGGGGTACCCTGCAGGAGAGGTGCAAGGGCCACATGAAATAGCCTGGAGGGCCGTATTCAGCCCGTAGGTCTTGTGTTTGACACCGGCGGCCTAAGGACTAACGTTTCTCTGTTGTATTACCTCAATCTGTCACAGTGTTAATGCCAGATGTCACTTTAATTTCTAGCATACTGTAATATTTGTAAGCAAACCATCAGAAATGGTTTCCAAAAATAGTAATTGGGATTGTTTGCATTTGATATTATTCCAACAAAGTAAAGTGAGTGCACATTTACCTGGTACCACATAATCAGCCAGCTTAGCCAGAAGCAAAGATGCAATCTTAGAGGCCGGGTCACTGGGATCTTCCTGCTCACTATTCAGTGATGGCACAGAGTAGCTCCATGGAGGAAGCTCTACATTTTCACAATCCTCCACACTCATGAGTGGCAGGGCAGCTCGGCACAGCTGAAGGATGATTAGGACAAGTTTTGGAGAAGGACGCTGATCCAAAAGTAGTGAAAGAAGCTTGGACACACAAGCTGGTTGGCTAAGTATTGCCTTCCCTATCTGACTCCTGTGTAAATAAAGTAAAATGAACAATCATTTTAAAACAAAAGCTAGAAAAACCTGCTAGATGATTTAATAATTTCTTAATTTAAAAACTGATCCCCATACATTAACATTTTTAAAGCATAATAAGGTATGTGTATCATTAACTAGTGTTGAAAAACACTTCTGAATGCAAATTATTCTCTTTTACAGTAAAATCAGTGAAGATCCAAAAAAAAAAAACCCCTGAATTTTTACGCACATGTACGCATACGTGCAAATATGCTCAAGTACTATACAGTCCATTTTCTGCTAGGAATGCCTGATGTTGATACATAAAGTATAGTGTGCAAGTACGCTAAACCACAGCTAAAGTTCAACTGTACAAACACAGCCACAGCAAAACAACCTTTAGGCCCGGTTCACACCAGTGCGATTTGACAGATCAAAGTAGCATGTCAAGTCGCACTCTATTTATGGCTATGGAACAGGTCAAATAGGTGCAACTGAGTCGCACCGACTTTGGAAAAAGGTTCCTGTACTATATTTTGCAATTTCATGTGTGACTTGCATTGACATCTGTGAATGAAGTTGCACAGATGCCGACAAGCCACACATGAAGTCGCACTGATTGGAAGTTTTGAAATTGCACTAAAGTAGTGCGATTTCAAAGTCGCATTCGGTGTGAACCAGAGCTTAAATAGGTTAAAAAAAAATGTTTTATATGCAACAATGTTGACAAATCTATTTGTAAACTGCTCAGGCTATACAGACAACATATCTTGTAAGTGATCCATTTTAAGCTGGGTGCACACACAGGTTTTTTTCATTCAAGCCTCTGGCTGAATGTAAAAAAAAGAACAAAAAGAAAACCTGACAGATACCCGCATAAACACAAGCGATGCCAATGCAGGGAATTCTCTCACTGAGACATTGTATTCTGACAAGCGGACTCCCCTCAAACTCTTTGCCATTAGCTCCAAGTGCAGATCGAATGTTGGTTTTCAAGCATGACTGGTCGAAAGACTGTTTTCAGCCATTGTGTACCAGACTTTATGCACACTTCCAACTCCAACAAAAACTTGCACTCGGCTACACATAAAACAGAATCCACGAGCAGCTCAGATGTGTGAGAAATCAGAAAGAACCAGTATTGTAATAATAGAACCTGGTCACGTGACAAATGCTGAGGTATCGATCATGAGGTCTCCTCCAGAGGATCTTGCAGACTGATGTCAGGATACTCTTTAGGGCCTGTTAACAGCTCTGTCTTGTAAAGCGCAAAATGCAGTTTATGAAAGTGTATACTGCTTTTTTAGTGCGTTGCATTAAAACACAACACACAATGCATTTTACATGCGTTTTCCTCCCTGGTCACCTGGGAAAAATGGACACGTGACTCAAAAATGCGTGTGTTTTTGGTGTACATCCAGTGACTACAATGGAAGGTACACTATATTGCCAGAAGTATTGGAACACCTGCCTTTACACGCACATGACTTTAATGGCATCCCAGTCTTAGTCTGTAGGGTTCAATATTAAGTTGGCCCACCCTTTGCAGCTATAACAGCTTCAACTCTTCTGGGAAGGCTGTCCACAAGGTTTAGGAGTGTGTCTATGGGAATGTTTGACCATTCTTCCAGAAGCGCATTTATGAGGTTAGGCACTGATGTCGGACAAGCAGACCTGGCTCACAGTCCCCGCTCTAATTCATCCCAAAGGTGTTCTATTGGGTTGACGTCAGGACTCTGTACAGGCCAGTCAAGTTCCTCCACCCCAAACTCGCTCATCCATGTCTTTTTGGACCTTACTTTGTGCACTGGTGTGCAGTCATGTTAAAACAGGAAGGGGCCATCCCCAAAGTTGGGAACATGAAATGATCTAAAATGTCTTGGTATGCTGATGCCTTAAGAGATCCCTTCACTGGAACTAAGGGTCCAAGCCCAACCCCTGAAAAACAACCACACACCATAATCCCCCCTCCACCAAACTTTACACTGGGCACAATGCAGTCAGGCAAGTACTGTTCTCCTGGCAACCGCCAAACCCAGACACATCCATCAGATTGCCAGACAGAGAAGCACGATTCCTCACTCCAGAGAACACGTCTCCACTGCTCTAGAGTCCAGTGGCGGCGTGCTTTACACCACTGCTTCCGACACTTTGTTTTGCACTTGGTGATGTAAGGCTTGGATGCAGCTGCTCAGCCATGGAAACCCATTCCATTAAGCTCTCTACACACTGTTGTTGTGCTAATCTGAAGGCCTTTAACTCTGCAGACAGTTGGTGACTTCTGTGCACTTCAGTATATGCTGACCTAACTCTGTCATTTTACATTGACCTACAACTTCGTCGCTGAGTTGCTGTTGTTCCCAGTTGCTTCCACTTTGTTATATACCACTAACATTTGCCCGTGGAATATTTAGCAGCAAGGAAATTTCAAGGATGGAGTTATTACACAGGTGGCAACCTATCACGGTACCACGCTTGAATTCACTGGGCTCCTGAGAGAAACCCATTCTTTCACAAATATTTGTAGAAGCAGTCTGCATGCCTAGGTGCTTGATTTTATACACCTGAATTCAATGATTTGGAGGGGTGTTCCAATACTTTTGGCAATAGAGCATATGTGTTTTTGGTTCATTTTTCACACACTACACAGAAGATGCAGCAAACAGTAGCTTTGTAAGGTGCAACACACAGTTAAAAAACAAACAAAAAACAAAGCAGTGCACATATGTGAACAATTTTAGCGTAGCAAAAGCACACAGGTGTGAACAGGGCCATAAGCAGAAAAGGGCCAGTTAGCAGCTCTGCCTGAACAGACTCTTGATGTCAGTCTAACAAGATCCTGTGCCTGGGCATTGGTGAAGCAGTTGATTAAAAAGAAAAAAAAAGGTAAGGTTTCATGACTAACTTATGCAGCCAGCATATTAAAATAACATGGTTTTACATTTTTCCATTATAGGCAGTCTTTAATTTATGACTTAAGGCTAAGAACAGTGAAGAACTCATTAGTTAAGCACAAGTTACCTAGAAAGATCATTCAGAAGACTAAGAACATCTTGGAGGGCATCATTCCCAGCAGCCTGATTTCCACAGCATTCTGTAGCTCTTGCAAGATGGTTGGTGAGGAGAGTGGACACCTGTCGAGCCAAACCTGAATGGACCGCTTCTGTTGAACCACCTTCAACGTTCACCGCAAACAAACAAAAAAACAAATAAAAAAAGAAACACATAAGTTTACACAATAACAATTATCATACCCAAAGCCAGTATTGAGAATATTTTCATAGAACACATACATCCTTTACTAGCAAAGCAAAACACATGAAATGTGCATTTGCTACATCAGGTAAATGTGACTACTAATGTCTAACCTTGTATGTACATACCTGTATGTAACTGTTGTGAACACCAGGGAGGGGGTTGTATACAGGATCCAAGACATAGCTCATTATTTGTAATATTTAAGATTCAGCCCAGATCAAACATGTCACATACAGTGCACAATATCATACAGCTTCAACACTAGAACACAAAATATTAACTGTACTAACCTTCTTCCTTCTCCCATTCCACACATCTGTTTGCCAGGACCTGGAAAGCTGCCCATGCCATGGTTGCCACTTTTTGTTTCTTGGTTTGTTTTTCACTTGAGCTTGACTCTGCCTGATTGCTGAGGCTACACAACCTATCCATAAGCTGAACCAATCCACTTCGGACCAGACATTTTTCTTCACTCCTTCCAAGGAGAAAAAACAAAACAAAATAAAGCAGACTGTTACAGGGTAGAAAAGGGGCTACTTTAATTGAAAAGGTGACCCAAAGAAAAATCTTAAAAGACAATGTAAACATTCCTTCCCCCAATTTGTGTTTTTCACCTGCATAGCTGTGCATTGGTCATGTAGTTGCATGATGTAATTTGTTGCCCTGTACACACAAACTATAGTAGAGAAAATCTTCAAATGTCTGTGTTAGCAGTTTCTGTTTGTGTTAAAACATTTCATTTGGCATGTCACTGCGAAGGTTAATGCGTGACCTGTCTGTCTGTAGTGTGAGAACTGACATTTCCTGTAAAGAAACTACATATCCTACAATACCTGGGTCTCTAGTGCTCTCTCATCTATTGCACATGCAGGTGAGAGATAGAGAATAATAGATAATTCGATATGACACAGACACAAGCCAGCAGAGCATTCACAGACTGAGGCTAGGTTCCCACTATTGTGCCTTTGTGCAGGCATGGCAGCTCATTCATTTGAATGGACTGTAGTGCCTGCGTTTCATGCAGGAAAATGGTTCCTGCAGCATTTTAAAAAGACAATTTCCCAAACCTGCAAATGTGGTGCGTTTTTAGATTTGTGGGGTACCATTAAGAATTAATGGCAGAACTGTGCATTTACAAAAAGCAGTGCATTTTGGCTGCGGGTGTTTGCAGGTGGGGAAACACCTGCTATTCCTGCACCCAGAACCACCCGCAAGAGTGTTAACCTAGCTTTGCAGAGGCCTCAGGCATGTGGAAGATGTTTGTTTTTTATTGCATTCCCACATTTGTGATACTGCACAGACACGATGGCAAAGCATGCATTGAATGATGTGTGACATGGGAGAGCAAGTTGTTCTGTCCTCTAGGGAAAGGGTAGCTAAAGCAATACATGGACATAGGGGAATTGATCAGCCTTGACACTACAAACTGCAGCCACAACATGTGGTTCCATCATTACAAGGTAAAGCAAACAAACTGCACAAGGAATATAACTACACGAATACCAAATAAAATAACAAAACATTTGAAAATGTACAATGCCTTTAGGAATATTAAAACATACTTGCTATTATTGTGCAAAGGAAATATATGGACTCTATATTCAGTTGCAGTTCAAAACAAAAACTAAGCTTTTTGCAACTCCATTTCAATATAGTACCGCAATTTTTACTATTCCTGGTAGATTCATTTGCCCACAATCTAGGTCATCCCTAAATCCCATGCATGCCCATTGTATCATTCAGCAGAAGCACAGGCATGGCCTAGATATAGGAATCCCTCCCCCCTTCTGCAGGTGTGCTCTATGGCTGACTCAGCTTTATATACTAGCTGAACAATTTTCAGTAAGCTTGGAGGAAGGGCTATGAACAATATATGTGTAAGTAAATCAGTCTTCCCTCAGCTACTCTACTCCCTTTCAGGAATCCTGTACAATAACGGTCTGGCATCAGTGGAAGGAGGTAGAGGTGGGCATCTGGCCAAAACCCCCATAATATGGATTTCCTGAGCCACAAGTTGACCTCGGTGTCAGTGCAGTACCCTCCCTATGCCAAGACAATCAGCAGTTTCCCCCCAGTCATCTGCTATCATTGTACCATGCAGAGGAAGTCTGAACTCTGTGTTGTGTCAGAGGATTTGATACAATCTCATATGGAGCACTGCAAAGTTAGCAGTAGCCTTTTTCTGCTAGGCATGGTATTATGGCAGAGAGCAGTTCTCAAATGCTGGTGTCATATTAAGGGTCATAGTGATTGATATGCAGGATGTGACAACTCATTCTGTACTGGCCCAAAACTTTTCTGAGGAGCTCAGGGGAGAAGGCAACTTACGAACAACAGACACAGAACTGAAAGACAGGAGGACGCAGGTTCACTTTGGTCAGGGACACAACATCTGCCTATGTATTCACAGGGCTTGGGTTAACATGGGGACACAAATACATAAATCATCTGGAAGGGGAGATTGTAGCTGCATATTTCAGCACAACTCAACATATGCCAAACTGTTCTTCAGGCTGCGCATGCGCAGGGAAGATTTCTGTACAAATATTTTGCATTCCATTGCTTGGGAATGGAACGTAGGAAGACTAAAGAACAGTAGGTTGCAATCGAGGTGAATTCTACATTTTGATGTGTGCAAAGTTCCACTTGAAGTGTCCCATCTCAAAGACAGGGTACATACCCTGTGCCTTTCAATGAAGAGAAATGCAGAATAGTTTATTGTGAAATGCTTTAACTGGCTGTAAAATGACATACATGAAACCTCTAAACAAAGGTGGCCTTCCAAATGGGTTCTATTTGATCCAGTTTCTACAAAGAAAAACCTCGGTGCTTATTGCAGATGCCAAACTGTAATTTTATCTAGATCAGTTCAACAGAATCATATCTTAGATAATTAATCTCACCTTGTGTAAGGTATAGTACACAAAAGACCGATGCTATTTGCACAGGCGATGGGATAGCGAGCACACAGTGACACCACTGAAGTCATGGTCTCCCCAAAGGCCTCCTGAACTTGTTCCACCATTCCACCACATGTCAACTCCTCAATTCTGTTATGAAAACAACACTTTAACATCACATTATGTAAAGGTTATTGAAGATAACCTTTTAGCATTTTAAAAGATACAGTGCAACATTAAATGCATCAGTCTAATCTCAGCCGTAAATGAACATGCACTTTTCAAAATTATAAAAAAAAAAAAAAAAAAAAAAAAAAAACAAAACTCCAACCTTGGCCCTCCTTGGAGCACCATAGTTACAGGCCCAACCAAATGTGTTACACCTCCAACCCGAACAGCAGCAGTCAGCAATTCCCTCATGTGCACCAGGGCCTGTTTTCGTGTGTTCCCACGGCGCCACCGTGTCTGAGCAGCAAGCAAAAAGCTACTGCTTGATACCTGAAATAAAAAATAAACACGTAAACTCTGGTATGGTTACTTAGGCCAAATGTACATACAAACAGGATTATGTAAGAAAATCATCAACTCTCAAGCTTGAAAAGTCAAGAATGTGCAAAATCATTGTGCAGAGTACAGGATGACATACCGCTTGGTCTGGATTGGTGCCAATGAATGCAAACAGCTGACCTAGCAAGACACTGTAAGTTGGCTTGTCCCGGCTGTCTTCAATGGCCAGAGACTGCAGCAATGTGAAGGAGCTGCTCCTGTGGCTAGTTACATTACGTCTCCTGAAAAATACCACAAATTTTGAAATGAAAATTTAATTGTTATACAAACTGTTAAACACAGCATCATAAATTAAATTTAGATAAATTCGCCTTCTACATATACTAAAGATCATAAGCATTAGGAACCATATCTACCTTGAATTTGATCTGTTAAACTCCAAGTCACTGTTCCCAATCATTTCCAGGTCAGATGGCGCTGACATACTACGGAGAAACACTGGCTGGCGCATTGCTTGAGATATTGCTTTGGCTTCCGATATAGATTTACAAGCTGAGAAATATCCAAAAGCCATATAAGAAAGTGTTTTACAAAGCGGTAACAAAATTAGAAAATGCTACTGGGGGAAAGGGGGGGGGGGGGGGGGCTGCAGGGGACACACCAAGGGACCAAGGGACAGGTAAGTGGCTGTTTTTTTTTTTTAAAAAGTCAGCAGCTAGTTTTTGTAGCTGCTGACTTATTTTTTGACAGCGTGAGTGGAACTCTGCTTTAATGAATTTCTCGCAATAAGGTAAAAAATGTCCCAGCAGTTGTTAAGCCTCCTCACCCCCCATAGTTACCTATTTCGATCCCATTTTGATCCAGTACTGCTCGATTGTAGCAATGTGCTCTCTCTCCTCACAGGACATAAATCCTGTGAAAAGGGATTGGGAGGTGGAGCCAAGCAGCATTGTGTACGTTTATGGATTGGCAGCAACTTCCTATGGGGGTGCACAGAGAAGAGGAGGAGCCAAGAGCGTTGGCGGGGGACCTCAGAAGAGGAGGTTCAGGGCTGCTCTGTGCAAAACCATTGCATAGAGCAGGTAATTGTGACATTAATTTATTGTTTAAATATAAAAAAAAAACAAAAAAAAAAAACAAAAAAAAAAAAAACGTAACAGCTTTAATTTTTAGCCCCCGCTGAACCACACAATCTGCCTGACAGATTTGGCTGGCCTGGACAGATGCCATCCACTCAAATTTTTGAAAAGCAGAGAATCAATTTTTTGAGTACCAAATACATATGCCATTCTGCTATTTTTATATTTTCATCTTGTACCCTAGCTATTTGATATCTGAGTAATTCTAAATGAAACTTGGGACCAACGGGGGCATTACTACTTAAGTTAAGTTTTTCAAATACCTGGTGGCTCTGTTGGTGTGCCAGAGATGCTTCTGGTGATTCCAGACTGTGCTGCAATTGTGACGTGCAATAGCAGCTCTGCACGGTTCATCAAACTCTTCACCAGTGTTTTTGTTTTTGCCATTGGATGTGAGGGCTTCTGAATCAAAGAATTCACCTCTTGGAAAAACTTTTCTCTGAGGAAAACAAAGATCAGACCCTAATGAAATAGGATTTTTGGAGCCACTGTAAAACCTTGCCTTGAGGGGCACTGACAGTCAACCTTCCTAATCAAACTGCACCCTACAGGAGGACTGGACCATGGCTAACAAAAAAAAAAAAAAACTTTACACCACCCCAGGACAAACCCTTCCACTACCAGAACACCTCAATTCATTTATTTACTACAGACAATTAAATAGTGCCAATAATTTATGCAGTGCTTTCCATAATATGCATTTACTTGAGTCCCTGTCTTCAAGGAAATTACAATCTAAGCTCCCTATCTCACATGGATATAATGTGCATGCTAGGCCCAATTTAGATAGGAACCAATTGAACTAGCAACATGTCTTTGGAGAGTTGGAGAAACTGGATTACAAAAAGGAGACCCATACAATCCTAGGGAGAACATGCTAACCATTTCAGTCTTTGCAGATGACAACAAGCTGTGCAGTGGAATAATGTCCTTACAGGATGTCTCCAATTTACAAGCCGACCTCAATGCACTGTTTAATTGGGCAACTATGTGGCAAATGAGGTTTAATGTTGATAAATGTAAGGTTATGCACTTGGGGCCCAAGAATATACATGCATCATACATACTAGGGGGGTACAACTGGGGGAATCAATGGTGGAGAAGGATCTGGGAGTTCTTGTGATCTGTATTAAGATCTCAAGCTTACTAATGGCATGCAATGCCAAGCTGCGGTTTCTAAAGCGAGCAAAATCCTCTCTTGTATTAAGAGGTATAGACTCCAGAGAGAGATATCATTTTACCTCGGTACAAATCATTAGTAGTACCTCATCTGGAATATGCAGTTCAATTTTTGTACCAATTCACAAAAAGAACATTGGGGAACTGGAGAAAGTAAAAAGAAGGGCAACCAAACTGATAAGAGGCATAGAGGAGCTCAGCTATGAGGAAAGATTAGAGGAACTGAATTAATTCTCTTTTGAGAAGAGGAGTTTAAGGGGGAATATGATCAGCAAGTATAAATACATCAGTGGTTCATATAGTGAATTCGGTGTAGAGTTATTCACCCTGAGGTCATCACAGAGGACAGGGGGCACTCTTTACATCTGGAAGAAAAGATTTAATTTCCAAATACGAAAAGGTTTCTTCACAGTAAGAGCTGTGAAAATGTGGAATAGAGTTAGTTCTGGCCAGCTTACTGGATTCTTTCCTAGATACACAGAATATAACTGGATACTAAAACATTTATAGGTAAAGTTGATCCAGCGAATGTCAGATTGCCTCTCGGGGGATCAGGAAGGAATTTTTTCCTCTGAAGGAGTAAATTGGATCATGCTTTGCTGGTTTTTTGCCTTCCTCTGGATGAACTGTGGGTGTGGGTATAGGATTATAAAACTTTTTTTTTTTCAGCCACACTATAATTCCTTTCAGATAGTGAATTGGCTGTGATTCAACCTGAAGACCTAGTGTTGCAAACCAGAAGCACTAGGCACTACACTTCCACTGTGCTGCTCAGATCTAGTAGCGTGTGCTATGACTGGAAACAGTGGAAATCAACCCTTGAGACCATATTGTGGAATGATGGCCTGTGTCACCTAAAACATGCAGAAAGAGAATCCTGAGCATCCTTACAAGGTCCATTACCCAGAGTCTTAACATAGTCTCGTGCCTATGCAGGACCAAAAAGGGTTCCTTGCAGGATAAAGCCATCAGGTCAGACAACCGCCTCAAAGAGGTGATGGCTACAAGAAATGCCACAGTTCGGGTGGTAATAGAAATATAAATGGTTTCAAAAGGTGGTTTCTGAAGCAATGACAGAACCAGGTTTAGATACCAGGGAGGCACAAGGGAACGGACAGGGGAAGCTATATGGGATATCAGTTGCACAAAAGCCTTAATCAAAACAGTGAGAGCCCAACAGTCTCTGAAACAGAACAGAAAAGGCAGGTACTTGACCATTGATTGTGCTGAGAGGTAGACACTGGTCCAGATCCAACAATGGGCTAGACAGAATTTGCCTCATGGAGAAACACCTAGAGTGGATGCCCCAAAATTCGCATCAAGTGAAGTATACCTTCCATATCTGATCCTAGCTTTGCCATTAAAACCAGTAACCATGAAATAAAGTGGTTAAATGGTCCTTGGGACAAAAAACAAACTGACAATCCATTAGAGCCCACAGTTTTTGCCAGGAGTCTTACCAGGTTGGCCTACAACATCCACATGAGTCAGTCCAGTGAATCCAAACTTTTGAAGCAGAAAAACATTTCAAGGGAGGAAAAGAATAGACCAAGGTGTACTGATCCCACGGAGCAACCACAGCATCCAAAAGAGAAACCCTGTATTTAAAGACAAACCTTTCCAGTTTTTGTTGAACCAGGAGGTCCACAATCAACACTCTCCACCTGCAACTAAGGGTCTGGAGCACCTCCAGGCATAGGAAGCACTCCTCTGGGCCCAAGAGCTGTCAAATGAATGAGTCTGTCTGCTGATTGCCTACTCCAGGAATGTATAAGACTTACAAGGTTAGGATGTGGCATTCTGACGAGGACAGGACCTACCCCCTTTTGGAATCATGAACCTTCTGGATCTTCTTGATAATTGATGCGTGCCACTGCTGTGGCATTGTCCAACTCAATTGAGATTTGGCTGACCCTCCAGTAGGTTGGGTCCAACACAGTAGAGACAGCCAATAGGGTGCCCAGGACTCCTTCCAAGCCCAGCAGGTTAATATCCACTATGAGGATTCTTCAAAAGACAGATAAGGAAGAACGTCTGACCAGATTCCCAAATTACACTGTTCAACAAATTTTTATTTTTTGCCAGTTTTGGAAACAAAAGGATCCATTTCTTAATGAATTTCACATTCTGAGTTCAAATATAACAATGCAATTTGTCAATTGGCTCTAGTTTTTCTGTAAACGGAAAGTTTTCTACTATAGGCGTAATGACTACATAATGCACAATAATTATATAGATAGATGTCTTTCCACAAATATAAAGCAAGTGATATTGACTACATAACAAAGCCTAAATGGCATAATATATTGCATAGGATTACAAAGAAAAAATATAGCCATAAGCTAAGTTGAATCATTTTAATACTTAGGATTCTCACTAGTTTTGTCTTCAGTTTGTGTCGGTTTTGCTTCTCTTGGCTTTTCTCTTGTATTCGAGGAAAGGGCTATCTCTTACAACTGCACGTGACTACACGCTTCAGGTTCTTCCTCACTTGACTCAACCACGAAGGATTCTGGTGCTTTAGGAATTGGTAGCCCCTCTCCATGAGGAACTGGACGTATTGCCGATGGAATATTTGGATAGTGCACAGATAACTTTTTCTTCTTATTTAGCCCTTTTACAATTGGAGGCACCATACAAAAGTAACAATTACTAACATGATCTGTTGGCTCTCTCCAAATCATTGGCACAGCGAAAGGCATAGATGCCTTTTTTCCATTCAACCATTGCTCCAGTGCTGTCCCACAAGAATTGCAGCATATATGTGGTGCCCAGCTCTTGTCCTGGTCTCCTATCTTGCAGCCAAAATACAAGTTGTAGGCTTTCTTAATCACTCCTGTTATCCTCCTTTTTTGTGAGATAAAAGTTATTTCACCGCAGATATAGCAGAAATTATCTGCTTTATTCACACAAGTTCGAGGCATTACTGAGTAGCCTATATAAGCATAAAACGAAATGTAAAGACGCTGTCGAACTACAATCAGCTACAGATACTGCAGCTTTTATGCAGTGAAGTGATGCAATTAAAGGCTAATATTGCATCATCTCAGTATACATGCAATTTTCTATTGGTCACCAGTATCAATTGCGCAATATGCAGCTGAAGTTGCATCATAATTTTGAATGGCTTACGTCATTAGATGGGTGAATATATCATGGAAACTAGAGCCAATCAACATTTTTTAGGGTCATTTTCGTTTTCAGCACCCCAAAATTATGTAAGATTAGCTAATTTTATGCCCAAAACTTTTTACCTGTTGAACAGTGTTACCAAGTCAGGAACATCCTGAACCTTGATGATACACAAATCAGTCCTTCCAGAGGCCATATTGACTAGTACCATGATGACAGAATGTTGCACTGTATTGGTTTGGAGTGAAACTGGACAAATGGGGTTGCTCTGAAAGAGTCTGCCAACTCCTGGACTGGAGTGCTTGAAATTGGACGGTCTAAAGTTTCTTCTGTGGAATAAACATTATGGCCTGATCTATGTCCAGGTCTAGACTCAGGTACTACATCCGTTGTTTCCAGTGACAATTTTTGATGGCTTAGGATTCAATCCGATCAGGGAATGCGAATAAAGCACAATAAAGCTAATACTGGAGGTGAACACCCAAGAGAGACCAAAAACTGATAGTGTTGGGGCCCTACAGCAAAACATAGCAAACACTGATACACTGGAAGGAAAGGGACATGTCAACAGAAGCCAGAAAGTCTCCCTAATAAAAGGGAGGTGTTGACAGATTTAGTGGATTCCATGCAGAATATCTGGGCTTGCATGAGCTTTGAAACTCAAGGTAGGGCAGATGTCCCATTTGGGAATGGTGAACAGGTTGGAGTAAAATTCTTGAAACCGGTTATAGGAATTGGGACAATAATCCCTTGGTCAAGAACACCTGAGAGGGCTTGATGGAAGTCTGCTAATCTGGGCAGTGACACAGGTAGGTTGAAACAATAAAGGAAGCAGACAACGATTCAACCCTGCAATTCCATTCATATGAGGTATAATCATATACTGGTGTCTTGCATCAGCAGTGGCCCAAAAAGCTACCTAGCAAAAAAAAAAAAAAAAAAAAAAAAACTGAAAACATGAAAAAGAGGCTTACATGGTGGTCCCACAACCTGTGAAAAATAGATGCTTGATGCTGAAAAATCTACAGAACTCCAAACAGCTGTGGGAGAATAGGCTCAGGTAGGGAATGAAAAACTCATTCTCTGATTCAGGGTTTCTAGAAAAAAGGCAAAATAACCACCCTCAGCACCGTGGAAGAGGGAGGGAGGAATCCCATAGATGGATGGCCATGAAGAAAAACAAAAGAAGGATCATTTTTTTAAGGGTAGACATGGCAGAAAGCAATAGAGGACTGTCCTGACCCCACCCATAAGAAGGGAAAAAAGAATGACATACTTTCAAGGTAGGACATGGGGAGGGGGAACAACATTCCCACAAAAGGTTAAAGGAAGAACGTCAGGAATGCAATAACTAGCTTACAGCATCCTTTGTCCCAGTGTACCAGAAAGAAAAAGAGGACTCCCTAGAAGAGATAGGGGGAGCCAAGGAAGAACTACGGCTACCAAGGGCAAAGTGTGTGCACTGTTCCCATAGAGGACAATTTAAGGGAATAAACCCCAAGAACACAAAGCAAAGGCTCTGCATGGGCAAGAGCACCCGATGAAGGTCACAGAGTGACAAAGGTTGCAGTGGGTGACGAGGAGGGGCACCCTCTTGCAAAAAGTGCATGGGGAGTGCAGGAGCCAAAGCGCTAGGAAAAGGACATACAAGGCCGAGCCAACACCTGATGGGTACTACAGTCTAGGTGTTTGGCAAATAGCTTCAGGATGGGGAATGAGAATACGCTAAAATGGAGTTCCCTTCAAAAGACCAAGTAAAAACTAGCACATATGATAAATTGCAGAGAGTGAGAGAAACAATCTACGTGCCCCAAGGAAAGAGGAGCACCCAGTGGAATGTGGTTAACTGGTAAACATTATTGTATTAGAGATTCTGGGAGATCTCTGTAGCAGAGTCAAAGTGAAGATTTTTGGTTAGAGGGCTAGACAGGTGCCAGGGCACCCACAGAGCACATGTGGAGACTGGAAAAAATACAGAAAGGAAGCACTGGCAATAGGGGCAATGTAACCTATTCCAGTCAAAAGCCAGCAAATAGAAGTCAAGCATTACAAAAGGCCAAGTTTTGAAAAACCGAGAGCAGAATGACTTCACAGCCTTTATATGTGGAGGGGAAGATATATCAGAGCTCAGAGCAGAGCCAGAGGGCTGTAAGACAAGAAAGATTTGTGCTATGGCAATAAGTAAAAGGACATTAGATAATGGAGCTAACTTTCCCACGTATAAGGAGAAGTCAGTGACCTTAAATGGAGAAAACAGTGTACAGGCTGCTTTGAAAGAGTCCATCAGCAGAACCTGAGAGAAATTCTCATGCAGGGGCAACAGAGGGGTGAGAAAATGTTTCTGAGCATGGTGCCAGACACAGAAAAAAGTTGTCATGAAGGAACAATGTAACCAAGAATGATGTCAGGTTTATAGGAACTCCAGATGGTACAAGGTTGGGGAAGAGACTGAGAAGGATGTTGGATCAACCAGTGTGAGCGTCAGCATTTGGACAAATGATTCAAAGAATCAGGCTCAGGAATCTTGAAGTAAAATGTCTCCAAGGCACCCCTGGGATAAGAATGTTCAGGGTGTAAATATCAGTCTAATAAAATAGTACCACAGAGTGGTGATTTTTTTCAGCAATGAAATTGATGTGTTAATAAATAGGAAGTATAACCCATCAATTGCATTTGCCAATAAAAGCTAGAAAAAAACAAAACACTCATATGTGAGATATAGAGGCAATGTCTATAGGAGACCAGGTAAAAGCCTGGCTGCAGTAACTGAGATAGATGTTTCAAGGCCATAACGAAACCGTCTTCTTTAAACGGACAAGAGGCCCCTGAAAATTCCTTGTAGTTCTTTCAAAAAGGAAAGGAGAGGACCACCCCCTGTGACTACAAAACTGCAAGGCGGTATTGGGAAAATGCTTTTTGTGAAGCAGCAAGTAGAACAGGTAGCAGAAAACAACGAAGAGGACAGCAATAGAGACCCTTTGTGTACCTCTCTGAAAGACAGAGTGAATTAAAGGGTTGAGAAGCCTCTGCTCAAGCTGGAGCAAATGCCAGTAGACATACCCCCATTTCCAAGGGTGAGTGTAAACCTTCACTGTGAAGAAGGCTTTTGAGCAGGCTCCGTGGGCCTGGAGGTGAAGGATCTGCCACAAAATGATGGCAACAGATGAGGATGCCTGGAGGGTCGAACAGATGGTACACATAAGGCAGAAGAGGACTATCCATATGGAGATAGGATAGTAGATATAGGGTAGGAACCCCCTTCCCTCCATAACCACCTTAATGTATTACTCACGGGGTTTTCCCAAAGAAAAGCTCACCTTCAGGGTAAAATGCCCAATCTGCCTGATCAAGATAAGGGAAAAGCTCTCCAAATATTGCCACTTTCTTGTGCCTAATGGAATGTGTGGATCTGTGTAGGCAGAGACTGGTACACACTGCCTCACTCAATGAGACCACCAAAGCAAACATATGGCAAAATGCTGAGCAATTAATATCACAACATTTTGGTGGAGAAAGTTCTTCTGTAGCCTCCATTGAAATGTCAGTGGAGGGTGCTTAATGTGCGTTTTGTAGGATAGAAGGATATAACATAGTGTATACTACAGATACAAGTAATGATCCAGCAAGGTGTGTATAGTCAAGAACTGGTACGTAAAGGTACAGGGAAATCCTATCTTAGTTTGTCCAGGTTGCTTGTCCTGTTCAGGGGCCAGGCTTCACCCATCATGGTGGGAATACCCTTGAAGAGGTCTTCAAGGTCTAGATCTCATATGAATAAACCACAGCCCCGGGCACGTAAAACACTCTGAGGCCAGCTTCACTTTTTGCACCACATGACAAGGATCCAGTACTCGAAGCAAACATCAGAAGCCAGCCCCACTGGCATGGGGTCAAGGTAAAGTATCCAAGATATAAACAGAGTGTAGAGGATCTGGAAATTCCAGATCTTTGAATATGTGTCAGTCGAAGGAGGAAAATAAATATATGGATACGCTGGGGGGTGGTTCTAGTAAAGCCTTTGCCACTTTCCAATCAGCTAAAGGTAGCAGCATATAACTCATGGTCTATGAATCAATTCCAGATTCTTTCACTGGATGATTAAGATAAGAGTTGCCTTTCAGCGGGCTATGGGTTTACCAAGAAGACTACTAGACAACATGGATAGGCACTGTTAGATTCCAATTTTAGGCTGGCAACAAGCTAGAAGACAACCATTACTGATACTGACATTTGTACTTTATATGCACAGATTACAGACTTAGCAGACCGACTTTCAACTGTATTTGTTCATCCATAACATGCTTGATGTAACTGTACCAATTCAAAGATCACTGTCCTATCACAAATGATTAGACTTGAAATGAGTTGGGATAATGATTAAATAAAGAGTAATGTCAGTTTTACTTACCTGAGAGCTAAAACCATATTCTCAGGATCACTTCCATCAAAAAGTATTTCTTTCATTGAACACAAGAGCTCTAATTCTTTCATTTTGCTCTGTGGGTTAATAAATACAGATAACATTTTGAAAAGACAGCTGCGGCTGAATGCAGAACTATAGCTCAAAGAAGTATTCAGAAATCATAAAATATCCTGTGATTTTCTATACCTCATTATAGTGATAGTCATAGAAAAATGGAGCATTGTTCTCTAGTTTTCCATTTAAAGCATCTTCCACTTCATTCTGCCACTTCTGTTCCAGCTCAGCAACACTCTGTCAAATAGATCAATGCACATCCCGCAATAAGCGCACATAGTTTAGCATCATACATTTTTCAAAAATGTAAATGTATATATAGTGCTGTTATATAACGACAGCTAAGCAGGGGAGGGAGAGAGTGTTGACAATGCAAAATTAAAACGGGCTTGACATAGATTTACACATAATATAGAGAACAACAGTTATTACTGCAATGTTACCTGTAACTGTCTTTCCATAGCGTTCAGTTTCTTAAACGTTTCTCCCATTATTTTACAAAGCAAATCATATTCTTCTAGATGTTCCTCCCTGTATTGATAGTTTATCAAGGACTGAAGGGCATCAACCAAATTCAGGTGCTTAATGACACAGGATACCACCATCTCCTCCATCACATCTGGTTGGATAACCTCCCTTCATAAAAAGACAACTGTATTACATAACTAAGCTGGAGAGAAGAGTGAAATGCAGGCATTTTCAATTCTCAATAATTCCCCCTATATATTTTTTCCTTGTCACAAGTGTCTGATCATCTTAACACTCCTGCCTGCAAACAGGCCTGACTGGCTGTCCTCTAAGAGTAGATGCATTGAGTAGGACACAAAGGAGGTCTGATGAAAAGGCAGGTTGCCTAGAAACGCGTCACCGCCCCCTTGGAGGATTCCCAGCAACGTTCTGATGTCATTTCCTGCCCGGTGGCCATCTTGGATGTGCCTCAAGCTGGCTACTGTACCCACGCTGATGTGAGAGATCAGCAGTGCCTGCCCTGGATCCCGGTTCTTATCTGCGCCGCGACTCCCGGTTACTGCGCCTGCCATCCTCGCTTCCTCCTGTGGGACCCGCCTAGAGCGCCAGCCACGCAACACCTTGACATTACAGCCATCCATTTGTGAGGTGCAGCACAGATGACATCCTCCTCCTTATATATTGATGCCTGATATCTACCCACGTCTTGTGAGTTTTTATAATCTTGTGTGCAATAAACTTTTATATTCATACTGCACTTAGTCTGGCGCACTTCTCTTTCTTCTCCACAAAGGAAACCTTTCCCGAGTGCTACTGTTTCACTGCTGTTTAGCCACTGCTGGAAAGATCAATTTCTACACCTTTCCTAGTAAAGTGGGAGCATTCTGAAGAAAAGTGGTGCCTGGGTGGTCTGTGTATCACCGTACAAGAATGACACTAAAATCTACTTCAATCACAAAATTAGACAAGACTAGAAACTAGAGAGTTATGCAGACATGGTATATGTTTTAAAATGACAAAATCTAGCTGGCATCATTCGTTTTACTTGGTTCAATCCATTCCTAAATCGGACAGACTGAACTCTTTCCAAACCCTTTCCAGTTGTTACAATAATCAACGGTGATTCTTCTGAACTACATAAAAAAAAAAGGAAAACATTTAATTCTAAATTTGCAAAGCATCATATTTTGATCCTATTGTCCAAGGTTTTTTTTTTTTAAATCAGATATTTTTTTTAGAAAACCAACAAGTTTCCATTTTCAAATTAACAGTTCTTGTACAAAAACACGTACAAAAGTAAAAACCATTAGAAAAATCACAGAAAAAGAACATAAAAGGACAACAGCCAAAACCTCATCTACAGACAAATCACACACAAGATTGTCACGCAGGACTGTACCATCAGAGTATATAATGTGCTGACTATGTGTTTACCTGCGCAATCATCATGTCACGTAATGATATTAATACAACTTGTTCTTGACAATGTGAACACTTCTAACCAGGGGATTTCTCAGATAAAAATAAATTAAATGTCTTATTAGACCAGGAGGTGATCCACCGCTTAAGAGCCTATCGTTCACTAGGTGAAATGGCGCTAGGCCTGGGTCGGATACAACCATTTTTGTGCTATGAGCTTCCTAGCTATAAATTAAAGACAAGTTATAGCTGTATATGTGAGGGGTTCAACAGTCTCCTCATCTAACCACCCCAGCAGACAAAGTTTAGGATCTACAGGGAGAGCGAGAGTGAAGAAATTATTGATCAGCTTTATTACAGAGGTCCTATAGCGCACCAATTTAGGGCATTTCCACAGCATATGAAATAGGGTACCGTTTTCTACAGCACAATGTAGACAAAGGGGTGTCCCTCCGGTGCCAATCAAATAATCTCGGGGGGGGGGGTGCGATAAGTGCTATGGACAATGAAGCTGGGTAAGCTTTTGTAATGAATACACAGATGCAAATAAAATATTAGAAAGAATCGTGGCCCCACTCTTCAGAGATATACTCCAAATCTCTGGACCACTGCAGTCTACAATTAAGGGACATGGCCCTGGACACCTGTTTAATCAATGCACTGTATAGTGAGGAGATCTGTCCCTTTTTGATCAATTAAGAAGAATGGGGTTAACCAATACCCACAAGGAATCCCTGGCCTGTGCCAAGATGGCATGTCTAAGCTGTAGGTATTGTAAAAAGACGGAGTTGGGCAAGTCAAACTTAAAGTTTGATAGTCTTTCATCAATTGCCCATGGTACAGCTGAGGGACATATTTAAGACCAGCAGCTGTCCACGCAGCAAAGCCCTTCAGTTTAAGGTGTTCCGGGCAGTTATGGTTATTGAGGATATGTGTGAATGTGGTAAAGCCATGATATTGGAAATAAATGTTTCGCTTTGCTCCATATTCTGTCAATCAGTGCTAGAGTGGGGAACTGTGCTAGGGCTTTAAACGCACCTGCTTCAAGCATTCCACCAAATTATCTGTGGGTACAATCCCTAGAAGAAGCAAGCTGACCGGATCTGGGTGTGTATTTTCCATTTGAACAACATGGGAGAAGTCACAGATCACTGGGCAAAGTATCGCCTCCTCACACCTGATATAAACCTCTAAATTGCCGTAGTACCATGTTGCAATAAGCGCATTGCACAGCAATCATGGGTTTTAAGTCAGGTGGTGAGGAGGCAACATATCGCCTCCTCACTACCTGTCAAACAAACTCAGATTGCTTTTCAGAGGGGCAACTGTGCCTGCTGCACTTTTGAATGAGCCCTTAGTTGCAATCAGCAGCGAAACCCTTAGGGCTTGTTCACACGGAAAGTTGGGGGTGGCAAAACCCTGCAGTTGATTCTCTTAGCAAATGTAGCACCCTCTTAGTTAGGTGCTAGTGGTGTTCGTAGATAAATTTAGTTGTGTTTTGGGCTCTTGCATTCAGAAAGCTACAGGTACACTGCATTGCACCTGCGGTGTAGGGGAAACCGCAGTGCATCAGTGTGAAAGCAGTGTGAAAGCAGCCCTATACTGATATAGCCAGTGTATTGCTTCACACTGACCTGAAGATCTCTTTCCTGCTGCTGGCACCACTCTGGAGACTGCTAGCTGGGATAAGAAGTGGAGTGCAGTTGGGGTCACTCTTCATGTGACAGGAGCCAGCACTACGGAGGAGGCATTGGTTTATGAGCCTCTTGCTCCCTACTACAGCTCCAACTTTACAAGTAGTCCCTCTGCATTGCACTCTGTTTGATGCTCTGGGATGGTGGGTCTGCAAGCCCAGACCACGACCCAGACCACGATCTATCAGTTGCTGACCTCCGTCTTAAAGTATAACTAAAGGCAAAACTTTTCTTTTAGTTTTGGATAGAGTGCAGAGGGATTAGAACACTTGGCAGTTTTTATTGCTGTCTGTGCCCCCATTAGGCAGATTCACCCTCTCTATTTTTTCTGTTTACCTTTATCATTAAAAAAAATCATCTCCAGTCACCTTTTCTCTACTCGTGTCAGGAAAACTTGTCAGACGTGATCCATGCTGATAGCAGAGGAAGGAGGCAGCAGATAGAAATGACACTTCATGCTCTTAACTGAGACAAGAACACACTATAGAGGAATATGTTTTGTTGATATTTCATGTCTGGGGTCTACAACCACTTCAAGTATGGGCCAAAAAAAGAAAAAAAAAAAATCAGAATCAGAAATGCCCGTCATCAGGAAGCTTAAGGGGTCTGGCCATTGCTTTTCTGTAGTGAAGAAGAAAAAACAGAATGCATCGACCTTGCGCATTACCTCAGTAAACAATTAGTTGATTTTCTTGATTTAAAAGATATAGCTCACCACTGACGAAGAAGGGACCCCCCTTCGAAAAGCGTCAGCGTCACTCTGAGAGTCTCTCCTTCCGATAGGATTCGCACATGTCTCCTTATCGTATGATTCGGTTTTGGATTATACATGCCTGTTTTATTACTACTTTTGTGAGTATATCTCCTAAATCAATCAACTAATTGTTTACTGAGGTATTGAGCAAGGTCGGTGTGCTCTGTTTTTTGTTCTTCACTACAGTTTGTATTGCGCTTCCCCAGCTTTGTGTTAGAACTGTACAGCCTTCGATTGGTCCTGGACAAACTTCCATATTCTCAAATAGTATTGATCCATTGGCCCTCTAATGATCCAGGTCCCTGAGAGCAAGGGGTGTTGTACCTGTGTTTACATTGCTTTTCTGTGTGTCTACAGTGCTTTTCTTCTGTCGATGGCAGCAAACCCTAGGTTGCTTTTCATCAAGCTGTGTCCCTTTGTGGATAATAAAGAGTATTTTCATTTGTATTTGCATTACAATATTTTTCCTGACTGGTGAAACTGTTGTCACAAACACAGTAAATGAGGGAAAATCCCACTAAACTGAGACCTGCAAAGAAGTGGAAACCAGACAGGATTTTAAATCCTTCCTCACTCGATCTAAAACTGTATTGGATACTGCTAACCATGCACCTTAAAGAATAATTTCAGACAATGGCATGTTATACATAGTTACATTTTTCCAGCTTGTAGTTACAACTCCTCCAGCAATATAGCCTTGTATATGACATACCTGGCTGATGCTGCTAGAAGCTGGAAATCACTGAAATAGATACAGCAAGGTTGGAAAGCGTGATGCCACCGGCCCTCCTCGCCAACTTGTCCAATCAGGAAACGCTTTAAAATCATTCAGAAAATGTAAAGAATCCTTTGACCGATGCCCATGCTGACCAGCCGACCTCTGGTTTTCTGCATTGGACCCAGAAGCAAGTGGAGATCACTGGATTAGCGGTGTCTACTTTAGTGATTTCCAGCTTCCGGTGGTATCAGCCAGGTATGTCACGTACACAGTTATACTGGTCCAAGCTGGACCAATGCAACTAAGTATAACCTGCCGGTGCCTATAATTATTCTTTAATGCCAAAATATTTTCTTTAGTAGTTTTGAACAAAATTGTGAAGAGTTTAAATTTCAGTTAGGTTAACTCATGTCTGTGCCCCCTCTTGTGAATGTTTTTCCCCCCTTCTTTCTGTCCCTGTGGTGTACAAAAAAACATGGAGATGTGGACATCACAGGAGGGCACAGACAGTAATAATAAAAAAAAAAAAAACCAAAAAAACAAAAACAAAAAAACTTTGTAAGATGTTCTAACCCCTTTCCACTTTACTAAAAATCTGTTTGATATATTTTTTAATTTCTTCCTGTAAAGACAGGAAGTGAGGGAAACTTTACCTGATACCAACACAGACAGCAATAAAAACCTGATACATGCTGTAATCCTTCCCTACTGCATCCAAAACAAACACGTGTTGGCTTGGGTTTTGAAGGATAAGTTCACCTTTTGTAACATGTTACACCCATATTCATGTAACATGTTACAAATGCACTGCCTAACCCCCCCCACCCTTCGAGTATCCGTTTTGACAGCTAGCGGGGAACTTTTTCTCCTGCTAGTTGTCACAAACTTAAAGTGGCTCTGCCCACCTGGCTCCATTATTCACTCACAGTGTTCTGTTCATGGGAAAACGTCCTGACAAGCTTTGTGGCTGCTAGCGTAAAGTTCTCTATGAACTCCCAATATGCTGTTGATATGACGTACGAGCAGACAGATACACAGGCAGTCTGCAGGTCCGTGGCATTACACCCATGATATGCTCATCGCAGGTGCAATGCTTTACAGGTCCCTAACAAAAAAAAAATATATATATTATCTACAAAAAAATGTGCATTTATTTTTTTTGCTAACTTATCCTTTAAGAAAGTTCCTCACAGACTACATAAATAGAAGTTTCAGATTTCTGTTGAGTAGGTGTGACAAGGAAAAAAAGTATCTTACTTTATGCTTGGCCTGAACTGAGGTCGGGCACGGCCAGATATTTCCCTCAGTTTAATCATAATCCCTGGAGGCAGCCTGATTCTGGGCAGCTCAAAGTAGTTTCCTGCTGGTGGCAAAAGTATGTCGGAGGGATATGTAAACTCTCTGTCTTCTTCTATTGTAAGTGGCAGAGGAGATGGACTTGGAGTGAGGGCTGGCGATAATGCACCATTCGCTTCTACCTGCCACTGACACCTTAAAGATAGAAAATGCAATGTGATAATACAGTTACACAGCAGACACATTAATAAAGCATAATTATACAGTTTAGGTTAATAATGCATAATCAAATGTTGAAAACAGAAGAAATACCCCTCACAGAGTGAGCAAAGCCATTGCTAACACTAATCTACAACATATGATATGTCTGGTGACATTGTATTCTGTATAAACAGAGAAATTAAAATGACTAATTCTTAGAATAAACTCTGCTAGCAAATAAAATGAATGGCAGATTAAAATTATTTGAAGACTGATTTCCTTGCAAATAAACATTCATTACCTCTGTAAAAGTTTTGACCTTAGAAGATCATGACAGGTCAACTCTTCTTTAGTGATCTCTGGTCCGTTGTATAGTATGCGGAGCATGGAACAAGCCAAAACAGATAATCCTAGAGCCAGGTCCACCAGAAATGGCAACCCACCAGACACATCTTCTGAGGATTCCTATAAAATAAATAAATTCACTGCACCACAATCTAGTATGTTATTCAAAAAGTATGGTATATTCCTTTTCACACCATTCCTTTAGAAAAAAGCTAATGTTACATATAGTGCTGTGAAAATGTGTTTGTCACCTTCCTGATTTTTTTTTTTGTTTGCATATTTGTTACCCTTAAATGATTCAGATCATCAAACAAATTTTAATATTACACAAAGATAATCAGAGTAAATACAAAATGCAATTTTTAAACAATTTAATTTATTAGGGGGAAAAAAAAGCTGTCCAAACCTGCCTGGCCCTATGTGAAAACGTGCCCTCTAAACCTAAAAACTGGTTGTGCCACCCTTTGTGGCAACAACTGCAATCAAGAGTTTGCGACAACTGGCAAAGAATCTTACACATCGCTGAGGAAGAATTTTGGCCCAGTCTTTTTTGCAGAACGGTTTTAATTTAGCAACACTGGAGGGTTTTCAAACATAAGCAGCCTGTTTAAGGTCATGCCACAGCATCCCGATCAGATTTAAGTCCGGACTAGGCCACTGCAAAACCTTAATTTTTTTTCTTTTTTGAGCCATTTAGAGGTAGACTTCTGGTGTGTTTCGGATCATTGTCGTGCTGCATAATCCAAGTGTGCTTGAGGTCATGAACTGATGGCTGGAAATTATGGCAAGTCGACTAGGTCCTGATGCTGCAAAGCAGCCCAGACCATCACATTACCACCACCATGTTTGGCTGTTGGTATAATGTTCTTTTTATAAAACGCTGTGTCAGTTTTTTACCAGACGTGATGGGACACACACCTTCCAAAAAGTTCAGCTTTTGACTCATCACTCCACAGAAAAATTTGCCCAAAAAAGTCAGGAAATGTGAGACAAGCTTTTGTGTTCTTTTTGGTCAGCAGTGGCTTTCGCCTTGGAACTCTCCCATGGATGCCATTTTTGCCCATTGTTGAATCATGAACACTGACCTTAACTGAGGCAAGCGAGACCTGCAGTTCTCTAGATGTGGTTCTGGATTCTTTTATGACCTCCTGGAAGAGTCGCCATTGTGCTTTTGGAGTAATTTTGATAGGCCGGCCACTCCTGGGAAGGTTCCCCGCTGTTCCAAGTTTTCTCCATTTGTGGATAATGGCTCTCAACGTGTTTCATTGAAGTCCCAAACCCTTAGAAATGGCTTTGTAACCCTTTCCAGACTGATACATGTCAATTACTTTGTTTTTCATGTTTTTGAATTTATTTAGATTACGGCATGAGGTGTTGCTTTTTTAGATCTTTTAACATACTTCACTTTGTCAGACAGGTTCTATTTAGGTGATTTTTTGATTCATCAGGTCTGGCAGTAATCAGGCCTGGGTGTGGCAAATGAAATGTAACTCAGCTTTCCAGAAAATGTGGCTAATCACAGTTAATTCATGATTTAGCAAGGAGTTGGGGGCACACACTTTTTAACATAGGGCCAGGCAGGTTTATACCGCTTTTTCCCTTAATAAATGAAATAATCAAAAACTTAATTTTGTATTTACTCGGGTTACACTGTTCAACAGGTAAAAAGTTTTGGGCATAAAATTAGCTAATCTTACATAATTTTGGGGTGCTGAAAATGACCCTAAAAAATGTTGATTGGCTCTAGTTTCCATGATATATTCACCCATCTAATGACGTAAGCCATTCAAAATTATGATGCAACTTCAGCTGCATATTGCGCAATTGATACTGGTGACCAATAGAAAATTGCATGTATACTGAGATGATGCAATATTAGCCTTTAATTGCATCACTTCACTGCATAAAAGCTGCAGTATCTGTAGCTGATTGTAGTTCGACAGCGTCTTTACATTTCGTTTTATGCTTATATAGGCTACTCAGTAATGCCTCGAACTTGTGTGAATAAAGCAGATAATTTCGGCTATATCTGCGGTGAAATAACTTTTATCTCACAAAAAAGGAGGATAACAGGAATGATTAAGAAAGCCTACAACTTGTATTTTGGCTGCAAGATAGGAGACCAGGACAAGAGCTGGGCACCACATATATGCTGCAATTCTTGTGGGACGGCACTGGAGCAAAGGTTGAATGGAAAAAAGGCATCTATGCCTTTCGCAGTGCCAATGATTTGGAGAGAGCAAACAGATCATGTTAGTAATTGTTACTTTTGTATGGTGCCTCCAACAAAAGAGCTAAATAAGAAGAAAAAGTTATCTGTGCACTATCCAAATATTCCATCGGCAATACGTCCAGTTCCTCATGGAGAGGGGCTACCAATTCCTAAAGCACCAGAATCCTTCGTGGTTGAGTCAAGTGAGGAAGAACCTGAAGCGTGTAGTCACGTGCAGTTGTAAGAGATAGCCCTTTCCTCTAATACAAGAGAAAAGCCAAGAGAAGCAAAACCGACACAAACTGAAGACAAAACTAGTGAGAATCCTAAGTATTAAAATGATTCAACTTAGCTTATGGCTATAATTTTTCTTGGTAATCCTATGCAATATATTATGCCATTTAGGCTTTGTTATGTAGTCAATATCACTTGCTTTATATTTGTGGAAAGACATCTATCTATATAATTATTGTGCATTATGTAGTCATTACGCCTATAGTAGAAAACTTTCCATTTACAGAAAAACTAGAGCCAATTGACAAATTTCATTGTTATATTTGAACTCAGAATGTGAAATTCATTAAGAAATGGATCCTTTTGTTTCCAAAACTGGCAAAAAATAAAAATTTGTTGAACAGTGTTATCAGTCTAGTATTAAAATCTGTTTGATGATCTGAATCATTTAGGTGTGATAAACAGGCAAAAAAAAAATAAAAAAAAAAAAATCAGGAAGGGGGCAAATATTTTTTCACTTTTGTAGAAGTTCATTTTCACTTTAATAATCACTTGACTACCAGGCACTTTTACCTCCTTCATGCCCAGGCCAATTTTCAGCTTTCAGTGCTGTTGCACTTTGAATGACAATTGCGCAGTCATGCAACACTCTACTCATATGAAATTTTTATCACCTTTTTCACACAAATAGAGCTTTCCTTTGGTGGTATGTAATCATCACTGGGTGTTTTATTAATTGCACTATAATAAAAAAAGGGGGAAAAAAACGTGAAAAAAAAAAAAAAGTTTTTCCTTTGTTTCTATTATAAAATTTTGCAAACAGGTAACTTTCTCCTTCACTGATGTGCGTTAATGAGGCTGCACTGATGAGGAGGCACTGGTAGGCATTGATGAGGAACCACTGATATGCAGCAATGATGGACACTGATAGGTGGCACTGATGGGCAGTGCTGACGGAAACTGGTGGGAGGCACTGAACATCAGTGCCCTGATGATCGGTGCAGATGGCCTCCGTGTCATTTGCCAGTTGTGACAGCTTGAGGAAAGTGTTGCTGATAACTGGCAACTGTATTTACATTGTGATCTGATGTGTCATTGGACACAGCTAATCATGCGGTAGAAGGCCGCTGTGATTGCCTCTTACCTCATGTGATCAGCTGTATCCGTAGGACACAGCGATCATGGAGAGCGCTGGGTATGCGCCGTTGGGGGTGCACGGGAGGGTGCGTTCTGGGAGGACATCATATGACTCCCTCCCAGAACTGGATAACCATGCTGTAGCCGTCATTCGGCTATAGCATGGTTGTCAAACCCTCACTTTTTTAAATTTGTGAAAACAAGTTAATACTTGCCCCTCCTGGCACCCATTCTACCAAAGCCCACTGTCGTCACAAGCTCCGCTGGCTGAACAATCATCAGCATCCAAAACTTCTGGGAGTGTTGGATGTCTGGCCCCCTATAGTGCACAATAGTGATGTAGAGAAAGGAAGCATAGTGCTCAGCAGAAGACAAAACATCTGTCACAAATTTTGCTGGATGCTAAAAATTTAAGAAAGCAAATATTAACTTTTCAGGTTTGACTTTCAGCACAGAGACTTTAATTATGGGGTTTACAGTTACTTATATCTAACCCTAAAGTGAGCCCTTAACAACCAACTCATACAAAAATCCCTAAAGCTTTTCTATAGATTTTAGAAACCAGTACATTCCTCCAAACAACTACATGTGCAAAAAAAAAATAAAAAATGAATGTTCACTATTCACCATCTGTGAAGATAGGTTGAAAAAAAAAAAAAAAACAACAACAGAAAAATGTTATACAATGTAAACTATACCCAAACAGGAAAATGCATAGAAAAAGTGGGTACACACACACACACACACACACACACACACACACACACACACTTTGAGAGCCAGAGTGGCGTAGCCTAAACGTGGGAAATCCATCCTCCAAAAAAGGTCCACCTCTCCTTTTGCCTGCTCCAAAACCCAGGTGCATGGGAGCCTGGCAAATTAACCCCTGGACTGTCCTGGACCGTGTTTAACAGGCCAGTGCTTGCAATTGCACTACCATGGATGCAGCTCTGAGAACAAGCCACTGCTGTACACACTTACTTCACCCAATTTGGTCAGGTCTACTGTTCCCTCTGGTGGGGTTCCCTGTAATTGGAGGAATTCCAGTGCAGTTATAACATTTCAGGCAAGCCCCAAACCTATCTTCCATCCAGCGTTTGGTCACAGTCCTCCCAGCACAAAGCAGGGGGGGACGGATTCAGAAAACTGTCACCCTCTGCTGCTGTGGCTTTCTGCAGCTCTTAACTAGTCTACTAGTTCCTACTAATAACTACCTTCTACATCACAGATCTATGCATCCATCACCTATGGACAGTAGGCAAAAAAACAAAACAAACTGAAGATCATATGATGGGAGGGGTTATATGAGAGAGTATTAAAAGCTTTGACTAGTCTTTCCTAGTGTCCAGACACCTCAAGGTGTAGCATATGACCCATTACATATGGTTGACAGTCTTTGTCCTGTATTGTACGATACAGAAATATTATTTTACTACCTTCCAGGGAGATCTTGTGTATAAACTGTGAAATCGCAGGGGAAAGGCCTTTTTTTTATTTAGACGTCGCTATGGGCTGCAGCAACATATACACAAAAACAGCAATGTTGCCAGATCTGGTTTGTGATCTGGGGCAGACATTATTGGTTGGCCCAGCAGATAATAATGAAGAAGAAGCCAGCCATCAGTGAAGTAGACAGTCAGTAAAAAGGCAACCTGGGATTCCTGGCAGGGGTGGAAGGGAGAATTAGGTTGGCAAGATAATAAACAAGGAAAGTAAAAATAAACCGGATCGGTTTTAATATCTCAGAGATAAGCACGAATTTAAAGAATACGTTCACCATTCATAGCATGCTACCAAAAAGCACCTGCCATCACCTCTCCGATCCCCCACTGTGACAGCAGGTGAGGAATCTTCTTCCTGCACCCGCTGTCACAATTTAAAAAGAGTGCTGCAATGCAGGGCTCCACCCACAAGGCCTGAGTCATTTGTTCACAGCAATCTGTGAATGAATGAATTATAATTACAATTACTGTCTGCCAACACGGCAGAAGGCTTGTAGTTCTCAACGAACTGCGAGGGTGTCGGTAGGCGCTCTCGTAGCTCATTGATCTTCTCAATCCCCAGTAACTGTCTGAACTATAGAAGGTACCGACAGACAACAGTCTGTCAGTAAATAATAAATACACTTTTTGTACCTTCAAAAATATGTGCTTTGTTATTTTTTAAAAGGTGCACTTTAGTCAAACGCCTGTCAGAGGTGCAGAACGTTACAATGAAGTTACAAGTACACTTACACTCGAAAATTCAAACCATGCAATGAGTTTAAAGATATACAACATCACTTACTCGACATTTTTAGTAATTTTAGTAGGTATTGAAAACATACATACCTGTGCCCTGACAGTACAGGAGAATCCCCACATTGCCTTGTCTGGTGTGTTATGCTCGCGACCACTTCTCATCTCAAAAGAAAATGTGACAGTATCGCCCTCTACCTGACAACATAAACCAGACATCACTTATTGGGCTAGAATAAGAAAATATGTTACAACCAGTCAACCAGAATTCCAGTGTAACGGAATATAGGAATGCTTTTGAAAAAAGTGCTCAGCAGGACTGTTTCTCAAGATGAATGCAGGTTTCTGTTTGAAATTGAGGATTTAGTAACAGCAGTTATACTGTATTTTTTGTAAAACTAAAAAAATCAGGAAAAATATGTTTTGATTTAAAAGAATGAACTGTGACAGCTCTCCTCATATTGGTTATACTGACAGTATTTTGACAGGACATCATCTTTGTTTATATACTGCTATGGAAATAATCACTTTAACCCCTTGCCTACTGGGCACTTATACCCCCTTCCTGCCCAGGCCAATTTCCAGCTTTCAGCACTGTTACACTTTGAATGACAATTGCGCGGTCATGCAACACTGTACCCATATGTAATTTTTATAATTTTTTGTGTGACAGAGCTTTATTTTGGTGGTATTTAATCACCTCTGGGGTTTTTTTCTTAAACCAAAAACCACTGAAAATTTTGAAAAAAAACCCAAACGTTTTTCTTAGTTTTTGTTATAAAATTTTGTAAATAAGTGATTTTTCTCCTTCACTGATGTGCGCTAATGAGGCTGCACTGATGGGCACTGATAGGCTGCACTGATGGGCACTGATAGGTGGCACTGATGAGGAGGCGCTGGAAGGTGGCACTGATGGGCATTGACAGGCATCACTGACGGGCACTGAAAGGCAGCACTCATATGGCACTGATAGGCGGCACTGACTGGCACTGTTAGGCGGCAATGATGCACACTGATAGGCGGCACTGACTGGCACTGAGGCGGCACTGATGGGTGGCACTGACTGGCACTGATGGGTGACTCTGAAAGGCAGCTCAGATGGGCACGGATATGTGGCACTGATGGGCATTGACAGGCATCACTGATGGGCACTGAAAGGCAGCACTCATATATGGCACTGATAGGCGGCACTGACTGGCACTGTTAGGTGGCACTGATTGGCAGCACTGACAGGTGGCACTGACTGGCACTGATGGGTGACTCTGAAAGGCAGCTCAGATGGGCACTGATATATGGCACTGGCAGGTGGCATGGATGAGCACTGACAGCTGGCACTGATGGACACTGACAGGTGGCGCTGCTGGGGCTACACAGATCATCAGTGCCCTGATGATCTGTGTACATGTCCCCTCCAAGGAATGCCGATTACCGGCTCTCCTCATGAGCTCTCAGCGTGACAGCTTGTGGGGAGAGAAATGCCAATAACCGGCATTTCCCTGTTTACATGTGATCAGCTGTGATTGGACATAGCTGATCACATGACCGAGCCGACATCTTCGGCTCTTTCCATTGATCGGTGATCCACTGTGTTCGAGGGACACAGCGCACCGCCGATCGCCGCGCTGCACGCTCCCTGAGCCTCGCATGTGCGGTTAGAATGGGAGGACGTCATATGATGTCCTCCCAGAACGAGAGAACCACCTTGCGTCCGTCATTTTACTATATGGTGGGTGGGAGGCGGTTAAAGAGGAGCCATAATTTTTTTTTTCATTTAATTTTATTTTTTTTACAGTTCTGCCCCCTACGGGTCAAAGTACATATAGTACTTTGTCCCATGTTGCCTTGTGCTTTCTGATCACAGCTAAAAGGTTCAAACTGCACCCCTGCCTCCCTGTGGTGGCTGATCCAAGAATAGCTCTGAAGGGGACGGCTGCTACTTAACAGCAGCTTGTCTTGGCTGTTTGCCCTTTTTAGAGACAAGAGGAATGCAGAGGCGCACATGTCCACCTTCCCTCTGCATTACTCTTGTCAGTCTGTGGAAAGTGCTCACAGCCGACACAAGCTGACATACTGTATATACAGTATAAATTGTGTGTTTGAATGCACATAAAGTGGCATTTCCTTGTCAATCGGCTCATAGTTTTTGATTGCTGATGAAAAGAGAATGTGCAGGTAATGATGATTGGGGTCACCCCTTAAAAGGATTTTGAACTGCCCCCAAAATCTTTACTGAACTCTGGAGACAGCGCAAAATCCTTTAAGGCGTGACCCCAGTCATCATTACCTGTACATTCTCTTTTCATCAGTGATCAAAAACTATGAGCCGGTTGATAAGAAAATGGCACTTTATATGCATTTAAACACACAATTTATACTGTATATACAGTATACTGCAGTTATTTCAAAAATGCAATCACCTTTTGCTATCAAGATGGTTATCTCCAATAAGTGGATGGTCATGTTATCAAGTATAAGTGTACAGTCCATACAGATAAGCACTGGTTTTCTCAAGGAGCACAGAACATTACATCACCTACGAAACAACTAATGAATGTAAAAAAATATGAATTGTACCTTCACCAAATCCTTTGGCCAGCCTGTTCCCAGTACACTTCTACTTCCATATCCGAGTGTATTTCCTCCATATTCTGCCACTTTCCGGCTATTGGTATTGGGACCAGCATAAATCACCAGCTGCATATTTAAATGCAGAACATAGTCAGACTGGATATACAGTAATAAATATGCAGCTCCTTTGGGGTTTTTGTAACTGTAAAAATACCCTGTGCTGGCAGTACACGGGAAAGCCACTAAAACTGTTCTTACACACAAGCAGGGGTCCAGGTCACTAGCAGTCTGACATTCCCTACACCTGACTGCATTATTCAGAGAGTTATTCTAAAGGTGGTATTTAACCATTTGTTGGCAGTCACCTCATTTAAAGTGCAGTGCTGCTTACCAGATGAGTAACAAGAAATGTAATCTCTCAGCACTAGAGATTAGAACAACCTGTGTAGCCCTAGCCTAAGTATGTGGTCGGGGATTAGAATTCAAAAGTAGCATATAACAAATTACTCATTCTAGTTCAAATATCAATAGTGTTTATGCTGGACATACACGACTTTAAATTTTGACCAATTGCCTACTGAACTGGCCAATATTTGAGCTGTGCATGGACCCTGTCAACACACCCGGCTCAACAAACTTTGATCTTCAAAATTAAAGGAGCTGGATGGAAAGTTTTCGGCTTGACAGTGACTGCACCCAATCGGATTTAGTCATTGTTCAGGTAGGACATCCACGAGGGCAGTGGCTGTGTGAATAAAATAACTGGCAGGGGAGATTCTTTTATCTATTCCCTTTAGCGTGTATGGGGGAATCTATTGCTTTCTGCCTTTCAGTCCATGGAGCTGGACGAAAGAAACCTTAACATGTATGGCTAGCCTTATACAACTGTCCAATGAGCAGACTCACAAACCTTATCATAATCATATTGCGAGGAACACCTGCTGTCAAAGCGGAGGTAGAGACATCGAGCCCCGGGTATGTGTACACTTTCTTTGAACTTGTAATTGTCTCTAACAGGATGTGCTGTCTCCACAGTTTTTCCAGCAGCCCACGGAGCTGGTATCTTCAGTCCAGTAAGAAAACCAGGCTCTTCCTTCTCTTCAAGCATCCTAGAGCACAACATGGAGAAGAGCATGTGTATGTGGACCAAAAGAAAAATAAACAATATAATTCCTGTAGAGGCACCTTCAATCCCCTATTTACAGGGGCCACTAAATATAGCAGAAATATACCAAAATATAGCAGAAATATAGCAGAAAATGAGTTCGCAGCACCTGATCCCTTTGCAAAAAATCACTCTTGTAGTACTTTTTTTTTGCAAAGTTAAAAAAAAAAACACATTTGAAACACGCAATACTGTATGTTCTTTAAACTGTATATGCAGCCAAAATTATTTTTATTCAGATTTGGATAAAGTCGGGAAGGGTCAAAACTCTTGCCAGGTGTTCATTTTTTGCGGTCTATCTACCATTGGGGAAATTTTCCTTTACTTCCTGTCCCAGAGATGCAACAGAAGTTATAGAAAATCACCTAAAGTAAGGGGAATTTCCCTTATAGATAGTTGTGCTTTAAACATATGAGGGCAATGCTGGCATACTTACAGATTTATAATTTTTGGCAGCCTTGAAATACATTGGATTTCATCAGACAAGTTATTTTTCGTCCAAACAGCAGTTTTACATTGATCATGGTTACTATGTTTTCTACCACTATAACAAATCACTTCAAGCAGTGTTTAGAATGGTCCATATTACTGGTGAGAAGCTATGCAAGGATTAGACCTTACACTAAAACAAGGCAAAGAACGTACAGAATCAAGTGTTGGTTGGTTGGATACCTATTTTTAAACACACAGTGAGGGTTTACTGCATTTTCTTTTTTTGTTTACTAGGAAAGAGAAATTTGGCAAAAAAACATAAAAATTCAAACTAACATATTACCTGTCATCTGGTGACACTTTGTTCTTTTGCTCTGAAATCCCAATTGGGGAAGTTCCCACATCTGCCAGAGCAGTGCACTGAGTTTTAAGCAGTAGAGCAGTCTGAAAAAAGGGACATAAAACAGTATAAGGATGACGTTTGAAAGCAGAGTAACAGGATTACTTGTTCTGTGTGGCGAGTATCAGTTCAGAGCGTTATGACATACCTGACTGGTGTAGAGTACAAGTTGCACTAGTTGAGGCATCAGAGCATCTGCCATTGTTAAGGTCTGCAGATTGGGGTGCATGAGAGATGTAAGTAGTACTGGGAGGAGATGGCCAAGCATAGTGGACTTGGTAATTTGCTCTAGACCTTTCAATCTAGGTTAAAAAAAAAAAAAAAAATTGCAACACTCACAGTCACTTAAATTTCATGCACCTACTGAAGGCAATCAATGTTCCATTTGAACACATTTTCATATAAAATCACAAAGAAAAGTCATCTGTGTCCATTGAGTCAACTAGTGGAATTGGGCAGCAGTACAAAGTTGGCCAATGCAATTTAACAGGCCTGCTTTTTAAAGTGGTTGTAAAGGCTGAAGGTTTTTTGCCTTCATGCATTCTATACATGAAGATAATAAACCTGTGTGCAGCAGCTCCCCCAGCCTCCTCAATACTTACCTGAGCCTCAGTGCAATCCAGCGATGTGAATGACAGCCTTGACTGTCCCAGGTCTTTGCCTCCTCATTGGCTGAGACAGTAAGCAGGAGCCATTGGCTCCCGCTGCTGTCAATCACAGCCAGTCAACCGATGAGGAGAAAGAGCAGACGAGGCACGGAGAAGCGGGTGCCCCCATAGCAAGCTGCTTGCTGTGGGGACACACGGAGCAGCGGGTGACCCCATAACAAGCTGCTTGCTGTGGGGACACACGGAACAGCGAGTGCCCCCATAGTAAGCTGCTTGCTGTGGGGGCACCTGAAAGACAGGAGGAGCCAGGAGAGCCTGCGGAGGACCCGAGAAGAAGAGGATCCAGGCTGCTCTGTGCAAAAACACAACACACAGCAGGTAAGTATAGACATATTTTTTATTTTCCAAAATAAAATAAAAATGAACCTTTAGAATCACTTTAAGCACAGTGTTAACAATGCAGTCAATACTGTGGCTACAGTACAAAGAGCAAAGATGCACACACTAAGCCTTTCAGGATTGGCAGTGAATTGTGTTTTACTGCTGCTGTGTCAGATGGAAGTCTCTTTACATTACTACTAAGGTCACATTCATTTCATGATAAACAATGTAGTAGAATTGGTGAATTATTTGTGCATTGCCTCAGTCCATATCTCTAGCTGCAGCTGCTGTTTTTTAGAATTTCCAGCTCTTCATGACACCCAGCAGGGGCAGTTGATACATCATCTTCCTGCTGACTGCAAAACTACCACTTCCTTAATTCTTTGCAGAGCCCCTATTCAATTCACTTCTGTCTCATCTGAACCAGAGTGAAAGAACACAACCCCTGACTCCCTTTATATGTGCATGCTCCAGAAAGGGAGCTGGCCAATGGATGGTGTAGTTTTCAGTCATGCAGTCTGCCCATCAGTTGCTTGATTACATTCTATCAGACCTTCTAATACAGTTATCAAAGTAACTGATCAGCACAGCTACCTGCACCATCCAGTGGCCAAAGAATAAACATTCTTTTCTTAAGGAATGCCAGGGATATGATCTTTCACTTAACACACTTGTAGCCTCTGCTCGTAGTGCATCTGAATGGGTGGCTAAAAAGTGAGATATTGAGAGCAGAATAAATTGTAGATAAAGAAAATGAATGCAAATGAAGATTTCTGGAATAATTTTAAAGGTATTTATGGGGACTCAATATACACGAAACTTTAAAATGGTTCTAAAGTCACAACATTTTTGCATTAATGCATTGTTTGCATTAAAGTAAAAAAAAATCCCATTACTTATCAGGAGCTATAGGCTCCTGCTGCTGTCAGCCCACTGTAAGCAAAGTGCCTAGGAACACACACAGCCAAAGAGAAGGTCAAGGACCACTGTGAAATACCCTTGCAAACAGCAGGTGAGTATAACCTCTTATTTTAAAAGGAAAAAGTTTTTAACTTTAGTATTATTTTAAAGAAAAGGGGAGGAAACAACTGAGAACTGACACATATGTAATTTTCGGTATTTTAGCCCACTACATCATTACTAAAAAATAAGTTAGCATTTTATTTGGCATTCATACCTAAAATCTTTATCAGGAATGTCACTATTGATGAGAGCAGTTGTGACCCTCTGCAGCATTTCCAGTACTTCATCACACCCAGTTAAAATCTGGGTTGCCAAATTCAAAATGCTAGTCTGCAGTTCCTAAGAAAAAAAGAAAGAAAAACTGGATTAGTTGATATACATCTGAAAACTTTTTTTTTTTTTTTTGCTAAACTACCCTCCAAAAAAAAGTAAGAGTAACTGAAGATTTCTGTAAGGAGCAGAAAACATTTGCAGGTGACTAAGCTGGCCTAAAATAATGGTTTATATTAATAATTGATATTGCAGATAAACACCTAAGCATGTTAACTGTACTGTTTTTGGAATATAATTTGGGATAACCCACTGTGTGTTAGTGGCAAAAATGTATGCCTGAATGCGAAACTAACAAGGCAGATCAGACTTTCAGTCTGTTGGCTGCAAAAAGAGTTATTCGATTTTCTAACAAGACTTCCAAGGGTAATGATGGAAAGAAGAAATAGGCCGGCAAAAGTAACCTGTCTGTACAGACCTAGGCTACTGAAATGTAGCTGCTCAAGAAAACACAACCACAAGCAGAATGCCAAAAATGTGTTATTAGAATACACTAAAGAGTTAAAACCTAGAAATTCAATCTTCAATCAATATTCAATAAAATATGAAAGAAAAATAAAACTGTGCATTTTATTTTAACTTTCTTGGCTATTTTTATTTACACAGAACAAAAAAACAGGCAGACAAAGACCCTCAAATACAAAGCTACAAATGAAACATTATTTCCTACATATCCACAATAGAGACCTTTAAGACTGGAATAAACAAACAGTGCATGTGAATAGTTTCCATTTTGGTTTCTGTTACTTAGGTAGGGAACAGGACCTTCACATATGGATCCATATTTTTTTTTTTCTTTATTGTAATTTCCTACTTCCCTACTTACCTAATCCCTTCCTTAGTCTCAGTTCACACTACTGCTACCAGAAAGCCACACGACTTGTAGTGCGACATTGCTGGTGACTTGAGTACTTCTTTGAAACAACTCTGAAGCAACTTTCAGGGAATGCTTGGGTAATCTTCCTGTAATGTCGGACTCAAAGCACATCAATACAAGTTGAGGAACTGACTTGGAGGCAACTTCTATTAAAGTCTATGGGCACAAGTCGGATAGAAGTCACCTTGAAGTAGTACAGGAACCTTTTCTAAAGTTGGAGCAACTTCAGTAGTGCTAATTAAGACGGCTCTCATTGACTAACATGGGATTTCACATGTCATGCGACTTGGGGTCTCACAAGTCGGATCCCAAGTCGCGGCAGTGTGAACCAAGCCTTAGCTGCTTGATAGCTAAACCATAACAAATATAAAATATGCAATAACATATAATTAAATATCTTTATGCAGTAAAATAGACTTTTTCAGCAAAAGGTATGAAGCCTGGTAGAAGGGGACTTTATACAGAGGGCTGGGTCTCAGTTTTGGCTTGCCAGTGACCCTACCTATTGTAGATGGCAAAATACAGTGTCTTTCCTGAATTTCTGTGTCTGTCAGTGGACATTTACAGGCTTTACACTGATCTCTACTGTGAAAGCCATGTGTTGACTGATTGGGAATGTTTTAGGGTAAGGTTTTGTGGTTCAGGTAAGCCCAGTCTGCTGGTAAGCTCCAGAGGGCTGCCTCTCTCGTACATTAGTCAAAAAATTCACAGCATGAAGAAGGGGTACTCTAAGAAAGTGTGAACTAAACCTTTAATATGGATTTTGTGTAATACTGTGTATAGTTAAAAAACTAACCCCTTTCATTAACCTGTAGTAGACCTAATCTATGGTCAACGTAAAGCCAATGTAATCTGTATCTTACACCAGTTGACATGAGATGCAAGCAGGTACACAACATTTACAAACAGGTGATAAGACAGACCACCCACAAAATGCTTTATGGCATTGCTTAAAATATCACAATGGAAAGACCACCAGCTTCCCACTAAACAGTCATTTGAAACTGCCAATTGAAGCTGCACTAAAAGAAATATGAAGGCTGCCACATTAAGATAATTCTGTAAAATGCTAGCTGTCTAGAGATTATGCTACTTTTCTACCTTCTGTATGTGCCTAATCCCTGGCCTTAAACAAGAATGCAGCCAGTGAAGTCAGAACTCTGTTCAGATTATCAATAAGAAAACCATGCCAACCAGTAAACTAGCAATTCAAAAAAAAGATAAATGTGCACCACTATCCTGAGTAACGCTTGCCTCCAAAACATAGTATTTCTGATTTGACACATTACACAAACTCACAAAGGATCACTTTTGCTATGATCCATTTTCCCTCAAACAACCATGGGCTTGGTACTGAACCTGCAATATACTACAGGATGGTTACAAGTGAGAATCAAAATAGTTAGGTTTGACCAACATAAGGCAAGATACTAAGGTTCCATGTACACTAAGAGCTGAAAAAAAGCTGGATAAAAAAAACGCTCAACATGCGTGTTTTCCCAGCGTTTTTCCATTTTGTGAGCAGACATTTTGCCGGCGTTTAGCATTTTAGCTGGTCCTTAAGAAGCGCGCCACCAGACCCGCCACTGCATCCTTAACTACCGCTGACAGCTGAATGTAAACAAAAGAATTGTTCGCAAATATAATTTGGGCATAAAAAAACAGTATGGAGTGCCCGCCCCCCCCCCCAACCATACCACATGGTTTTTTTGGGGGGTGGGGGTGGGAGGGGAACTCCCCCAAAAGCATCTTGCTCCCATTCGGATAGGGACAAGGGCTTCTGGAAGGCTGTTAAAGTGGTAAAAAAGTGTCAAAAATAAGTAAAAAGACAGAGTTTTTGACAAGCAGATCTTGGGAGAGCTCTTTGCTTTTACCCATCATGAGATGTTTCTTGTGTGACACCTTAATAATGAGACACCTTTTCACAGGCCATCAGTTGAGACTGAACCAGCTGCTATTTGCACTGACAAGGGGCAGGATTGCTTTCTAACTACTGATAGATTTCAGCTGGTGTCTTGGCTTCCCATGCCTTTTTTCACCTTCCGTTCTTCATGTGTTCCATACTTTTTCCATGTCAATCCATTTTATTAAACATAACTTCATTTTTAACTTATTTGTTATGGTTTCTTTGCATGTATGGATTATTACCAACATGTGGTGCAAATTTCATGTCAATAGCACCTTTAGAAATAGATTTACTGAGATAAATGGTGACGTGTTCAATACTGATTTTACCTGCTGTATTACTGGCTAAAACTAGCACCAATCTCCTAAACACTGCCTTAGACTCTGCAATGTCATCACTGGATCTCTACACTTCTCTATGCAATTCATGCAGACCACGGCTTGAGGGAGAGGCCAGCAGGGTGCTGTACATAGCTTTCTGAAAACATGCCAGCACGCATTCTCAGTACTCCTCTCAAGAGCCCTTAGCCCTGATGGAAGCAGTGGGCAGGCGCTTGAGAGGAGTTTTGCAATTATAAACAAGCATTGCCAGGCAGGTGTCAGTCTGGAGGAGTGGGCATTCCAAGGCAAACTGCATCTGCATGCAGACACCCTCATGTAATGCATGACATAAATAGTTCAAATTTAATAAACAGCAGAGGTGGCCCAGGGACAGTCAGGCTGGGGAGGAAAAAGTTAGAAGTCTTCCAGTCTGTAAATGAAGTGGGCTCTATTTGACTTCCCGCAGCTTTTAATAGACACTATAAACAGCTTACAGTGTGCAATGAAATAGGGCAACACATTTCTTCAGTAAGGCGAACTGTACAGACTGAAGGCAAGACTGGAGTTAAACCATAAGTACATTCTGCACCTGTGTACTTGCATAATGACTGCAGACAACTAACAGACTTCAATGGAATGTGCAAAGACCGACGTGAACAAACATAAAACATTATTAGAATAAAACCTGGTGTTTACCTGTACCTTCAATGTCTCCCCCTGCAGGGAGCTGTCACTGTCATCATTCTCATCAGGTTTGATTAAGACAGTATTACTAAGGAGGTGATTCTGTACAGCCATCAGATAACGCAGGCATGGGGAGGCAACCTTAAACACAGAGACATTTTTTTCATAAGAAAAGCATCATGAATACATCTTAAACCTCTGGAGCCAGTTCACTGAATTAAAAGTAGTAGTAAGATCCCTTTTTATACAGATAGCAGTTACTGAAAAGTTATTTCCAATAACAAAGGGAATAAATAACAGCAATCACAAAAGGTTTCATTTCTCTTGACAGAGCTTGACAATTAAGCAATGCAGGGTTATACTGTTGCCTACAGGAAACATGGACAATAGACGCAAGATGCTATAACCCTCTCAATTCACTCCTTGAGTTTACAGTCCTTGGATGTCCATTTCTGCTATGTTTTTCATTTGAATTGAAAGATTTTCATCTATCAACAGCTCCTGTGGATTAAAGCCAAATATTTTAAATCCTTCACATTTTTCCAGTTCGGGCGATTTCTTTTTAAAATCAGATCTTTTTTATCTATTGAAGTTTGGATCCACGTATACATTTAATCATACAACCGCAATCTCCAGCAGAGTGCGGCGTTAGTACAGTCTGGTCGATTTCAGTGGGTGAGTACTATTCAGCTCAAAACACCTAATAGCTTCCACACTGAAATACACAGCTACTCCATCACAGCTTAAAGCGGAGTTCCACCCTTCTTTTCATGATCCTTGCCACACAATGCCCACCCATAGAACAGTCAGTTACGGGATATTTTTATTTATTTATTTCTAAATATCTTTTTTTGCTGTCAGTATCCTGTACTTCCAGTCCGGCCACCTAAGCGATTTCGTCATTAGGCGATTCCCTAGGACTCTTGGGAAATTGCCATTGGTTTTCCAGGTGTCTTTGGGAAGCCTAATGGTGAAGTCCCGTGGTATTTCTTGACCGGAAGTGACATTATCGGGAGGAATGATTGACAGGTTGCCATAACAACGGGGCAGGATTTTCCGTTGCCGCCTCCATTGTTATGGCAACCTACAAACAACACAGTGTGCCGAACTGTGTCCTTACAGAGCAAGATCAGGAGGTGCATGCTGGGTAGCCAGTTGCACCGAATCCAGAAGAAAGTAGGAGCTGGCTTCAGATTCCCACACTAGTAATGGCCGCTGCCTGCCTGCCGGGATCCTGCTGAGGAATGTCACATTTACAAGTAAGCAAACGACATACATTTGGAACACTGTCCTAATTATATACTGCAACTGAAGAGAATCACGGAGGTGCTTTTTGTAGAAAAGTGCCGAGGAGACTGGAGGTTGCAGTTCTGGAATTTGACAGCACTGGAGGATAATGGGTTCCTGATAGTTTCATGTTTGATTCTTCTCAAATCTTTGGCAGTGAATTTGCATCTTTTTTCTCAAAACGTTTCTTTCGACTCTGTTGACTGTTTGCAACAAAACGTTTGATGGTTCTGTGACCATGCCCTAATATCTTAGCAATTTCAAGCAATTTTCATCCCTCTGAAAGACCATTTACAATATTTGACTTTTCAGAGTCAGTTAAATCTCTTTTCTGGCCCATTTTGCCTGAGGAAAAGATGTTGTCTAATAGTTATGCACACCTTAATATAGGGTGTTGATCTCTTTAAGCCACACCCTTCCTCATTACACAAAAACACATGACCTGACATGCTTAAATCCTTTAAAGCATTCAAGTTTATTCAGCTTGATGTTGACACTATGCATAAAGATGATGATTTGGTCAAAATACTCACTTGTCAAATACACAGTGTACAGTATATGCAGATTTCACATTCACTGAGCTACCTGGGCTGGGGGTGTACGTTATACTGCAAAGCTACTGTACTTCCTCCTTGACCGCCGCAATTGCGGTACCCAGTTTTCTCCAGCATTTCTAAGGCAGCCCATACATTTCTTTTTTTTTTCATTCAACCAGCAGTTTGAAAGAAAAAAAAATATCTGACTCCCACAGCCACAGTAGGGAGTCTTTCCTGTCAACAGAATATTACAAAGATCAGTCTTGCTGGCTATAGGCAGTGGCATTGACCGTTCTGGAAAAACTTAGCAGCCTGTTTAGTCGGTATATCGACTTGTGTACAATCAGCCTGCCCATATTTGGATCAAAATTTGGCTGGTCCCCTGCTGAACTGGTCCAATTTCAATCCAGGGAAAAGACAGGCTGACCACAGTTTATTTATTGTACTCCCATTGCATCTGACAGCTGTTAGCGCTCAGGATCTTAAAGTGGATCTAAAGGCTAAACATTTTTTACCCTAATGCATTCTCTGCATTAAGGTAAAAAATATCCTAGTAATTGTATCGCCCCCTCACCTTCCTAAATAGTTTCCAGAGTCCTATCTTGATCCAGTGGCGTGACTTTGTCATCATCCTGAGACTGTGTCTGGATGGTGAAAAAGACTACCAAATCTAAAATTTATGGTGTCAAAAACGTTAGAGACAAGCATAACAGGAAGTAACACAATAAAGAGAATAACTTCCAATTCCTCTACCTATGTACCCACACTAGGTGTTAAGCACTTTGGGTTGTCTATTAATGGCCAGGAACTGGTCCCAAAATACAGGGATACCATGTTTTACCTTATCCACATTGATGGCCCCATTTGGGGCTATGCATATCTTGATAGGCAAAGCCTAAACCCCAGAAATGGAAACCACAGAAATGGATCACGGTCCTGAACCTGTATAGCAACCTACAACTAAATACACACAGTCGCTACAACAAACATTACAGCCTTCCCCACATAGTGCTGTCTGGGTAAGGTCCCCTAAGGTATCACACCGAGGATAAAGGGCTGCTTCACACTGCCCCGGAGCAGTTCCGCTGCGCTTCAGGCAAAGTCCATCTAACCCATGGGTTTCATGTGAGTTAGCTGCGTTTTCCCATAGACTTTTATGATGTCCTGTGGTTTTGGTGTGCTTTCAGAAAGCGCACAAAATATACTGACTACAACCAGCAAGGTGTGAAATGGGAGTTTATGGTTTCTAAGGGGCTAACTTTCAGTTTAAGTGCCTAGTGTCCATTTTTCCGTATGCGGCAATATCACTCTATGTTGCTTCTTTATCATCAAGCTGTGATATTTAATAGACCTTTGAAGGTCTTTTACTCCAAAAGAAACACTTATCACAGTTTTTAAATTTATCACGTTTTTATTAAAGAGGCATTCCAAGCTCTCCAAAAAAAAAAAAAAAATTAACAGTCAGCAGCTACAAATACTGTAGTTGCTGACTTTTAATATAAGAGCACTTACCTGTCCAGGGGGTCCAGCGTCGTCGTCACCCGGGCTATTTCTTCACTAGCCTCCGGGTTCCAGGTGCCGGCATTTCAAGTAAGGGAAACCAGAAGTGGAGCCTTGCAGCTTCACCGCTGGTTTCCTACTGCACACGCGTGAGTCTTGCTGCGCCTTGTGATTGGTCCTGTAGTCTTCTGGGACCTGTGAAGTGTCCCAGAAGACTGCGAGGGAAAGGAGGGGGGCTGAACATCTGGCTCAGTTCACTGCAGTGAATGGAGCTGGAAGTGGGAGCGAATACCTGTCAAAACTAGGTGCCCACTCTCCCCCTCCAAAGTGCCAAATGTGGCAGTGGAGGATGCAAACAATTGGAGTTTCCCCTTTTGCAGTGGAGCGGTTTACCTGGCACAGACTCCTTGTCTTGAATATGTTTTGGATTTGTTGGGAGAACCCAACGGTCACTTCATATACTCTTAGGAGTAAGAGGCTTAGCCTTTTCCGTTGTGCCTAAGGCGCAATATATGCATTATTAGTAGAGAGGGTTTCGAATTGAATGTATATTTGCTGTTAACTACTATTTAAAGTTTGTAAAAGTAATGCCTATTGCATGGGTAAAGGACCCTGGAGACCTTTATTAGTGTCCAGCCACCTATAGGTAAGATAAACACCTCCACAATGTCCTATTTATCTTAATAATGGACAAAAAAGGCTATTTCCTACCATCACCAAATACAATTAAATCTATTTATCTCCACAAATGTGGGCAGTTAAGAAAATAGTGTCTTCCACTGTGTATTAATGACACCCGTAAAAATTGCTGCAAATTAAAAAATAAATTCTATTTTGAATATAGCCTTGGAAAAAAATGGTAGTTGGAGACATATGGCCATGAGAATGAAGTGGGCTCTGGTCTTACAGGCACAGTTGATAAGAGTCTTTGGAAATCTTCTTTTGACACACTTTGGCACTTGGTGATCAGAACGCAAGATTCGCGAACAACAATCTTCAAAATATAGTGCAATAGTTCGTCATTTAGTCTAAAAAAAAAAAAAATAAAATACAATAGAAAGCTTAGAAAAATGCTTGCTGGAAACAGAGTTATGGTTACACATACAGCGCAAGAGCAGCAAATGTCTGTTATGAAAAATGTGAGGTGGGGGGACAATTGCAAGTCATTAATACACCAAAGCCAGGCACAATTCTTACACATTGCTAATGGGGCATTGCTTTCCCCCCTTAAAGCGGTATTAAACCCAAAACCAAAAAATGCATTGTATTGCAGCTTACCAATCATTAGATTTGGCAGCTGCAGCAGTTTTCTTTTTTTAGGCATTTCTCCACTCTGTTTTCACCTTGTGATATGGCCAGTAACACACCTCCTGTATTAGAGTGTCTCTAGATGAATGAACACAGAAGGCACAGCAGACAACAGTATTGTCAGTCTAGGGGGAGGGGAGTACTAAATGTATTAGCAGATTTAAATACAATAACAAAGTGTCGCCAAACTCCAGCTCACATTCTGTAATCAGTTAAAGCAACACTTTTTTTCCCTTTAGGAAAGTTTGACATGAATAAATAAAAGCTGATCATTTTAATCACCCTTGCCAGTGGTAAATGGATTGTCCATGATCACTTATACATTCTGTTGGAGAGGTTCTGTTTTGAAAACAACAGATTTACTGGCTGGATCACCAAATGAAAATAGAAGAAAGCAAGCCTAAAAAAAAAGGAAACTAATGCAACAACCACACCTAAGAATGGGCATGCTACAATATAATAAATGTTTGCTTTAGGGTTTAATACTGGGTTTAATACCTTCACATATTTTTAATTAGGTTTGGAAAATGAAAGCATTGCATTTTATGTTAGGTTATTAGGTCTGCCTGTGACCCTCTCTGTCATTTAACGGCACAAATCAACAGAAATAAATTACCTAACTTACCGATAATGTTCATCTTCATCGCTCCCAAATCGGTTATTCTGAAGTTGTTCAGTCAAGTTGGTTAAGATAACATCTCGAAGCTGGGAAAGCCCACAGTTCCTATCACCTGGGAGATCAATTCACACAAATAGTATTATAGTTTGTGACTAGGAAAGCCATAGAACAGTTTCAATATCAAAAGCAACAAGTAAAGCCATTGTTTTGAAAAATAATATGAGCAAATAGGTTGAAAGCAACCACAGAAATATGTAATCTTAAGGTGGCCAAACATGGACTGAAATTCAGCCGTTTCAGCAAGCACCGGCCAAATTTTGATCCCACGTATTGCAAGCCAGTTTCTACCAATCGATTTTTCGATCAGTTTTTCCCGAACCATCAGTGCCGCCACCTGTCAGAACACAATAGAACAGCGGGAGTGATTACCCCATCTACATTAAGTGTGAGGATAGGGGAATTGGATCATCTTTTTTTTTTTTTTCATTCAACCCGTAGGTTGAACGAAAAAAAATTAAAAATGTATGGCCAGCTTTAAACATAGCTAAAGAGAAATGAATAAGTAATAGCCATTACTGTAATGCCTCAAGCTGTGTGAAATCATAAATTATACGGCAGCCACACACACACAGAAAATACAGTGATCTTTTGTTGAAGATATGTTTAGAGATGAGAAGAATTCTTAACGTGTGAATCTTGACTGGTTGCAAATTAGCTAAGAAGTCAGCAAGGAGGCAAATTAGTTGGCCCCCCTTACTTCCAGTTCTTGGCTCCTGAGCTTAATTTCCACAAAGGATACTACCCACATGTTCTCTTATATTTGGGTGCATTTCCTACAGGTGTTTTTGTTTTTTCCCAAAACCCAAAAATATAAATGGCAGTTTATTTAGCTTCCACCTAAAATCGCGTGTGTGTGGGGGTACATGTTTTGAAGGGAGAGAAGATTATTACCTGTAGGCCAGGTTGCATGTGAAAAGTACATGGACTTTTAAAAAGCTTTGTGAAATAAAACATTGCTTTTATGCCAAAATAAACTTTGGAAATAGTCTTACAATATGATCGCTTATTATTAAATCGGAAATCTCATTCTGTACATTGAAGAAGGGTTAAAACTATTCAAGTTTTATTGCTGTCTGTGTCCCTGTTGGAAAGAATTACCCATACTTCCTGTCTCTGTGACACGTGGCTACAGACTGGAAGTGAAAGAGATTTATACAGCTAACACACTTAAAGCAAAAAATAGGACAAATAGGGAATTCATATTCTTGATCAAACCTGTTGCTTTGAGGTAGACAAAATGCCTCTCACCATGTCCAGCAGATGAAGAGCAATTTCCTTTGGGTGCTTTGGAGCAGGGCATAAGGAAGGTAGGGCTTGATGTCTTCACTGAGGCTGAAGACTGATATCACCTTGGGAAGAAAGGATGGTCTTGGGTCTTGTCATTGTGAAAAATGTAAAACGGCTTTCTACAAGAAAGCTGCCAACTCAGAGACACATCTGAAAGACCTGATAGCAACCAAAAGGGACTCTTTAAAGAAGAGGATATCATTGATGGGTTCAAAGGGTAGTTTCTGCAGGACAGAGAGAACAAAGTTGAGATCCCAAGAAAACACAAGGTGTTGCAAGGGGGGCTTGATGCAAACTACACCTCGAATAAAGATTTTGACAAAGGAAAATCGAGGTCAGATGTTTTTGAGAATGGAAAAGGCTGAAACCTATCATTTCAGAGCGCTTAAGGCCAAATTCTGGTCAAGACCTGATTGCAGAAAGGCCAGAATGCGAGGCACAGGGTCATTTCTGGGATTAAAGTGTTCACACCAGGCATAGAAGGATTTCCATGTACAACAGTAGATCTTCCTGGAAGTGGCTTTCCTTGCTTTTAGTCAAGAACAACAGATTCAGAGACCCCCTGTGTCTCAACACCTAAGCTTCAACAGCTATGCTGTTAAAGCCAGAGACTGAGAAGCAAGATGGAACAGAGGGTCCTGAGACAGCAGGTTTGGCCTGTTGGGAAGAGGTCAGGGGTCATCACCTAATAGTCTGTGTAGGTCTGTGCGCCAGATTCTTCTGGGCCAGTTTGGTGCAATGAGAATCACCATCTTCTTCTCTAGCTCTATCTTGGGAAGCAAGCAGGGTAAAATTCACAGTGGGAAGGCATAGATTAGCCTGAACTAAGACCAGGGGATTATCAAGAAATGCCAGAGCTAAGGGGTCAATGGTCCTGGCCACAAACACAGATAGCCTGTTGTTGAATTTGGAGGCCACAATACCGGGTCCCCCCATCTCTGACATATCAGAATGAAGATGTTTGGGTGAAAAGCCCATTCCCCTTTAGCCAGGTGGTGGCAGCTGAGGAAATCCCCTTTCCAGTTGTCCACTACTTGGATGTGGACTGCAAATAGATGGACAGAGTCTCCATCCATGAGATTTTCTAGGTTGCTTTCTTTAAGGTTGCATGATTTCTGGTACCTCATTGATGGTTGATGTAGGCCACAGCCATGGCATTGCCTGACTTCAGACATTTGTGGCATCGTCTGTCTGCGAAATCCTATTGACATTTGAAAATTCCTGAAGGACTACTCTCGCTTTCAGCTAAAGGTAATCCAAATAACCTGTGACATGGATGCCCAGAGTTCTGAGAGAGGCAAAGAAGACAGGCCAAAAAGCAGTGAGACAAACTAGACATGATCTTCTTCTACTATGAGGTGGATAAATACAAATATGCTGATAGCCATCTTGGATGTCTATGGATGATTGGCATTTCCCTTGGCTCAGAGAGAAAATACCCAACCTTGAGGGTTTCATGCAAAACAATGGAAAGTAAAAAGGTATTTATTGAGGGATATTAGGTCCAAAATTGGATGACTGCCCACATTGGGCTTTGGCTCCACGAACAAGTTTGAATGGAAATCTGTGTACGTGTCTTGTGGAGATACTGGCACAACTATTCTCTGGGGCAGAAGATGATTGACATTCTGCAAACCTGACTGTCCTTGGGCAAATTTTTTGATTGGGTTGAGAGAGAAAAGTGGTGAGGGTGTAGAATTCTGAACTCTATTGTGTACCCCTTGGAAATCACTGAATGAACAGGTCTGGCATGTCTGTAGCCCAGAGAGAGGCAAACTGTAACACCCACCTCCCCATCCTCTATACTTAACAGTGAGGAAGCCCTTTTGTTGGAAAGAGGGATTTTGGGAATACTAGGTGGGCATTGTAAGCCAAGTCTTGTGCTGAAAGGAAGGGCTGAACTTGAAGCTGAAGCCTGGATAGAGTGATTAGATGTCTGAATTATGAAAAAGGTACAGGCTTCCAAGGAGGGGAGTTTGTAATCTTCCACTGTGGAAGTAAAACCTTCCTTTCTGTAATATCTTTTTTTGTGAATTTGGGAAGTGCCTTCCCAAAAAAATGTCTGTCTTCAAAAAGGTCATAACTCCAAAATGTATTTTACAGACAGCTTCAGCTTTAGAGGCTTTGTGCCACATGATTCTGTGCAAGTGAATGGAGATTAGGGCCAGTCTCGCAATTTGTCTCATCACATGTTCTAGAGAGCATCCACAAAAAAGGACAGCAGAAGGTAAGTGCTGCAATTTCTGGTATACAAGATTGTGTATTGCCCTAGTCCAGTTAGCTGCAGTTTTACATATTTTTAGTGCAGCCGGGACTGGTTGTAGAGCTGGGCCTGCAAGAGTAAAGATAGTCTTTAAAAGCATCTCAAACCTCCTATCACCAAAATCTATTAATCAAAGAACATTTTTGATAGGTACAGTGAGATGTTTGCCATTAGCTGTCTAAGGCAACCTTTTTCAAGTTGTGTGCCTGAAATGGAACTAGAGTCAGAGACTGGTGCTATTATTGGGTCCTGCTCTGATGTAAGGGAAGCATTGTCACACTGAGTTTATGCGGGCCTTCGAGCAGAGTGATTGTTCACCTGAGATCTTGCTGTGGCTCCCTTCTGTCTGGTTTCCACCACAGCTACGGGTGAGAGTATTCCCTTGTGAGGCACTCATGAAGTAGGATGCAGAATATAGGGTAAATGTCAGGAAGGAGTATGCATCAACCCAGGAGTAGACTCCAGGTGGTGACAGGAAGGGAGGTAGCCCTTACCTTAAATGGACTCTGGGCAGAAGTGGAGGTAAAATGTGCAACCAGTGGTGTGATTTAAAACCTGTCATCTACCCAAGACTAAGCTCTGAGTCAGGTGTGAAAGGAATAAACGTCAAGAGATCCTGAGCTGCCATCTTGGTTCTCTTCAGCTGGCTGTCCCTTCGCCCCTTTGGGGTTCAGGTAGCAAGCTCTCAAAGATGCACGGAGTCCTAACAGCCCAACAGCCACTGTGTGCCCATGGTTCTGCAATCTTCTAGGAGATGTGAAATATATAATGTATACATAAACCGTGAAGAAAAAAAACTCCAGGTGTGAAAGAAAAACTCCATGTTTGGAGTTAAGTTTGGCTTTAAAATTTCAGTTTTGGGCTGAATTCTCTTGGAGGGGGGTGGGGGGGACTCCAGACAGGTAAAAATGGAAAAAAAATTTCTGTCATTAAACACCTGGTTATTAATCAGTTAAAATACCCTAGCAGATAAGTATATTTGTATCAATTACGTTCAATAAATTATTACAAGCTTAATGCATACTAGAGAAAGATGTTCATCATATTGGAATGCACTCTTACCTTCAGTTAATATCAGCTTGAGTAAGTTATTGATTTCCTGTTCTCCCGGGTTCAGAATATTTAAACCATAGCTGCAGAAATATATACATATGCTAAGGATTATAAAACAATCAAATAGACATGACATGCATTAATTACAAGACATAGTACAGTCTTCCAGTTTCATCTGAGATGTAAATTTTCATGTGTAGCAACAATGGATATGATTGTCAGAATTAGTTAAGCTTCCCGCAAAAGCAACCTTTATCCATAAAAAAAAAAGCTATGCTGATAAAATATTACAAAATAAAACAAGTCTGAAGTAATGAGGCCACACTGTCAGAGATGCACTGTAAATTAAAGGCTCAGTCCTCAAACTAACATTTGCATTCTGGTGGATTCACGGAATTCATATCTCATATACTGCAGCAAGATCTCTACCCTGAAAGAACTTATCACAGGGTTGCACTGATGTTGGCAGGGCTTAAGGAAGGTATAGTCATAAATATCTAAAGTCAAGGTGTTTTGCTGCTGCAGCTTATAATCACAGGTTAAAAAAGATTTTAAAGCTGGTTGAAGAACATTACACAGGAAAATATTAAACTGTGAGTCTAAATGTTACTTTTAAAGGAAATGTTTTTTTCCCCTGAATTATGTTCAGGACTAAAATAAGGCATGGTGCGCACCCAGCATCTTATGGCTATGACCAGATTTCCATTTTTAATGATTTTGCTGAAAAATCGTGGAAAGTATCAATAAATTTCATTTAACTGAATTTCAAGGAAACCAGCCACAAATAATTGCTCCGTTTGAGCGCCTCCACCTATCCGCACCCCCCATGAATCTAACCTCAAGAATACACTAGATTCTTGCTGGAGCTAGCACTAAAATCATGTGTGAATGAGGACCTAGGCTGCCAGTATGTGGTGAATTTCCGAACTGCCAGGTGAATATCACTGCAGCTCTTAAATATATATAAAAAAAAGCAGCACCGGCTGTTATACTAACCCTATTTCCAGCACTGTCCTCCCCAAAGACTCACCAGCTCACCAATCCAGGGCCTGTCCTCTTTTGGGTTGAATTAATCCCAATATCATTTAAGCCACTTCCTATAAACTCAAGGCTTCAAGGCTCTGCCCCTACCCCGGAGTCACAGAAAAATGCTAGAGAGAGGGAAGACACTTCATCATGTCTTGCCACTGTCTGTACCATTTAGGACCCACGCATCAGAGTAAGAAGACCTGTGATGTCACGTGACCAAACAAGGTAAATATATTGATTTTTTATTATTATTAATTTATTACAGGTACTTGTATAGCTCCATCAATTTACAAAGCGCTTTACATATATATTGTACATTCACATCAGTCCCCAACTCTCAATGGTCGTACAATCTAAGGTCCCTAACTTACATTCATACCTACACATACTAGGGCCAATTTAGACAGGATCCAATTTAACTACCAGCATGTCTTTGGAGTATAGGAGCAAAACAAAAGTAGCCAGAGGAAACCCATGCAGGCACAGGGAGAACATGCAAACTCCAGGATATTGTTTTTTTTTTTTTTTAAATGTGCAGTGGGGCTACTATGGAGGGAGGAGGACCCAAGCCCAAAGGTGGGCTTAAAAGTGACAATCCACTCTGCCAGTAAAGTTCCATTCACACAGGCAGCTGGGGGTGGACAGTTTACTAAATGCCACCTTTGGATGCAGCTGCTCTCTCTCTGCAATGGCCACATACAAACTGGCTGATTAGTTGTGGCCAGGTTGAATGCAGCCAGAAACTCAGCAGAAACAGCATCCCTGAGTGCACATTGCGGGTTATTTGCTAAAACTGAAGAGTGCAAAATTTCGTGCAACTCTGCATAAAGGTCAATCGGCTTCCATGTTTTATTGCTTAATTGAATAAGCCACAGTTAAAAGCTGACTGGCTACCAGGCACAGCTGCACTAGATTCTGAGCGTACCAGTGTTGGTAAATCTACCACATTATCTGCATCCAGGGTCAGTCAGAGGCTCTATTCACTTGCTATCGCTCACATGAGCAGTTATATGCAGACAGCAGTGAGACCTGGCATTGAAGTACAAATCTAACAGCTGCCTCTATTCCCACACTGTATGCATGCAGCATGTAGCTCCACCATGAAAAATCTATTGATTCTCACTGGTGGATGCCACTGGCTGCTCTTGAGAATGTAGCCCAAGATCTCTGTTTTACCCATAAAGGAGCTGAATGGTGCACTACAAGCGTCAAAAAAAGTGTTTGAAACCTTTGCAAAAGCTTGCTGTACACACTGTTTTATAGAAGCTTTTAGGCCTAATTTACATATGGGCATCAAATGAACATGCATATAATTAATACATTCAAGGAGGATGCCAACAAGTTTACTTTTTCCACTATATTCATCTAAACAGATCCAAGATTAGTTTTTTGGTGGATTTTCACTTTTGTTAAGACAACATACACTAGTAAATGAAAATCAACATGAGAACTGAACTAATAACAAAACATAAAGACAATGGAAAATAAAATGAAGTACTGTCTGTGCAGCACTTTAAAACAAACCTGATTGCCAGACAAACCTCCTTCTGGATTTCCGGGCAAATTTGGTCCTTTGGTGCCATAAGTAGCTGCCATAGTAATAAACCAGCCCTGCGGATGGTCTCTCTGTTTCTCTCAGTTTGAGGGTTCAGAAAAAACTTAAAAACAACCTATAAAAAGAGTATGCCCATAGTTAAATTGTTCAACTAGTTTTCAAGAAACTATTGTATAATACTTAAAGAATATGTAAACCCAACATTTCATATACCTGAAATGTGCCTGCTGTATCATGTACTTGTATGAAAAAGTACCCTGTTCCCTTTCTTTGTGTGAAATCCCTGGTGTTCCTTCCAGTTCCTCTGCTTTCCTATTAAAAACTGACCACACAACAGGGATCCTCCTTCTTGCCTCACCTTTTTGTTATAGCTATCGAGACGCTAGCAATAGCTATCAGGTCTAATCCTAACATTCATGGTATTCCTAGTGGAGGCTGTCAACAAAAGAGCTCTATTTCATGATGATTTATTGCAGTTTCTCACAGACCCTATTATGATCATCCCTAATTTATTTTCCCCCTTGTCTATTTTTTGAGCCGTTTCAGGATTTCGGGTGAATCAATCCAATTTGGAAGCGTTAAATATAAAATTTTTAGAGCCGATTTCCACATGTGCGCTGCGGATTGAAGCTCAGGTTTCACAGCTAATTAACCACTTGCCCTCCAGAGGATTTGCCCCCCTTCCTGACAAGGCCATTTTTGCGATACGGCACTGCGTTACTTTAACTGACAATTGCGCGGCCATGCAACGCTGTACACAAATGAAATTTATGTCCTTTTATCCCCCACAAATAGTTTTCTTTCAGTAGTATTTGATCACCTCTGCGTATTTTATTTTTTGCGCTATAAACAAAACAAAAAAAAGAAGATCGACAATTAAAATAAATAAATAACATTTTTGGCTTTTTACTAGAAAACATTTCTAGTAAAAAAATAATTTCTTCATACATTTAGGCCAAAATATATTCTGCTACATGTCTTTGCTAAGAAAAAAAAGTGTATATTAATTGGTTTACGTGTCTAAAAATAAAAATTACAGTATATATCCCGCCATTTGTATTTTTTTTATACTAGTAATGGCAGCGATCAACGACTTATGGCGGGACTGCAGCGGACATTCTGACACTGGGTGGGAACTGACTAACTGATCTCAGAGCGAGTGTGAAAGAGGACTTAGTTGATGGAGAGTGTGACCAGGCTGAAGCATTATGGCTTGAACTGCACATGGGGGTGCGTACTACAAAGGTAATCATTGGAGTTTGTTATAGGCCTCCCAGTGTTAATGAGGTGGAGACTCAGCTCTTTGCACAGATCGAAAGGGCTGGGACAGTGATAATAATGGGGGATTTTAACTACCTGGAAATTGACACTGCAGGAACAGTTAAAGGGCAAAAATTTATAAACTTACTACAGGACAATTTTATAGTACAGTTCATAGAGGCCCCAACTAGGAATGATGCTCTGCTGGACCTGATAATCTCAAACCGTGCAGAGCTTATTACGCATGTCCATATAAAAGAATATCTGGGTAGCAGTGACCATAACATGATTTCATTTATTGTTAGCTCTAAACATCAAGCACATATGGAAAAAATAAAAAAACGCTCAACTTAAAGAGAACTAATTTTCCAAGGCTGAGAGCTGCTCTCCAAGACTTCGACTGGGCGGGAATATTGGCATCGATGAACACAACACAGAAATGGGAGTTCTTCAAAAAGACTATGTGAACACACTGCAAAATATATTCCCATGGGCAACAAGTTTAAAAAGGCTAAAAATCAAACTGATGTGGTTTACGGCCAAAGCTAAAAATGCTATAGATAAGAAAAAAGCACCAAAACAGTGTTATTTGCAGACATTTCGGACGAGGTCCCAAGACATCTTCAAACCCACATTTTCTCAAGGTCAGCAACTGACCAACCAGATGCCCGACATCACTGCAAGTAGAGGAAAGAAAGTGGTGGAGATTTCAAATCCCCGCCGCTTTCTCTCCTCTCCTTCCTCTGACACTGAGCAGGGGATGCCTGCAGGGAGGTTTCCTGCACTGCTCCTGTGTGAACTTGGACTATGACATGCCTGGGTTCACACAGGTGCAGTTGGGAAACTGCATGTGATTTGGACAGGAATCGTTTTCCTGTTCAAATCACATGCTAATCTTTGCAGCGCGATTTGCATCAATTAATGCAAATTGCACCGCAAAGTATCGGTACTTGGTATTGGTGACCACATCATTTAAAGTATTGGTACTTGTCGATAAACAAAGGTATTGGTGCATCCTTAGAACAAAGTCAATGTAGCCAGGCAGTATTAACTGACTGAAAATCTGGGTTTTGTGTGGCTCTTTAGAAAGTAGGAGCAGCAGCAGGGAAATACGAGCTTGATGTTGAATGGCAGGGAAAAGGGCACAGCTTGTGCATGACACTCCAACCAGTGGATCACATCAGCACCTAGCCCCTTAGCATTGCTCTAGGTAAAGACTGGCAAAGAGATTGAATTGCCCAGCAATTCAAACAATGAGTTGTTCAGCAAGATCAGCGCACAAACAATATGACTACTCAGAAACCAGGCACGTCATGAGGAAATCCCAACAACTTTGGACCTGGAAAGCACTCTGTTTGCTAGCATCCAACCCTGCTATAGGCGTCAGTATAAACCGTTGGTGTCCCTCAACGAATGAGAAAGAAAAACATGTTTTCATTCAATCATTATTTACTGCTGCTAGACTCATGCACCTAACTGATGAGTGGCTGCTGCCCTTCTGTGCCAATCCATTCAATGACTTCTACTTGCCCAAAGTTAAACTTCAAAATACTAATCACAAAGAAAGCCATCCACAACACTGTCCCCAGCTACATCACCAGCCTCCTCTCAAGAAACGGTCCACTCTGTCCCTTCACAAACCTCTTACTCCAGCTCCTTGGTTACCTCCTACCATTCTCGCCTCCAGAACCTCTCCCCTCCTCTGGAACTCCCTACCCCAGTATGTCAGGTTAGCTCCTACCCTGCCTGCCTTCAGGAAAGCCTACCCCATCTCCACCTAAAATCTATACTTTGATCATCTCCATTAGATCATAGCCACGGATATTACCCTTTGTACCACCTCATCCTACTTTTAGATTGTAAGCTATATAAGCAAGACCCTCCTTATCATCCTTTTGGTATTGAATTGTATCATACTTGTACTCTCTCCCTTTATATTGTAAAGTGCTGCAAAAACTATTGGCACCAAATAAACCCTTTAATATAATATTAAATGTTTTGACCTGAAAACATCAGCTCATTCTCTGCTGCTTGAAAATTAGTGTCAATTTCTGGTGCAACTTTCCTGGTGAACACAAACAGCATGCGGTTGATGTATAAGAAACACCTTCTTTCCTTTAAATCACTGAGAACACAAACGATCAATCCACATCACACAGGTTCTCCCAGCAAGTTTGAAAATTTCATAAAATAATGAATGAGATATGTCTACTCTTCATTTTCCAAAGGAAATAAAGAAAGAAATTGGCCAGAGGTTAACATGCAGTAATTCATGCTTGTTATACGCACTGTAGAACCTAAGGGGTTAATCCTAAACACTGTGTAAAAAGGCTGTCTGATTCTGTCTTCTCTGATCCTCCCCTTCTTCCACAGCCCCCAATCCATCTGACAATTATTACAGAGCTCTAGGAGGCACTGTGAACATGCGCAGTTGTGTGTATTGTTAGAAAGTTTTTTTTTGGGGGGGGGGGCTGTGATCAGCACAGGACCAATCAGCACTGTCCAGATAGAGGGTCACGGGTCATGCAGCTTCATAGGACAGTCAGAGCAGAAAGAAAACTCCTCCTACAAGCTTTAACCAGTGCTCAGCCGGACACCGATAGAAGTCACAAGACTGCTATATACTGCTGAAGAGAAATGGTATTAAGCAGTTTAAATTTACTAAAATATTGCATTTCTATGTTCTGTGTACTATGGGAGACCAGATATAGTAAATGCAGGGTCTATGGTTTAGTAATACCAAGGTCAAAAGTCTACTCGAACACTTCACAAATCAAAAACTATCATTAAAATCATTATTTAAACAATTTACCTGAAATACCACAAGGATGCAACGGATGATACATTTATCCCCATTGACCATAGCTTTCTCCATGATGTCACATATGCTACTTAGATGGTGTGATTCAATTGGATGCTGTTTACCCAGGAACGTTGTTATTGGTAAGCTATTGCTGTTAGCCAAGAGATTGAGCTGGTGAATACACATGGCTCCAACATGATGAAGTAGTTGGTTTATGACCTCATTTGTGGTGACAGCCTCCCCTGCAAAATTCAAAGGAAAGATCACATAGGCTAAATGGATTTAAGCCATTGGCAAAAAGTCAACTGCTAGGATTTGTCCCTTCCCTTTATAACCCATTTTATAATTTCGCTACAGGCATCCGAACAAGTATTCTTCAAGGAAAATGTATTCAAGGAAAAACCTGGTTTTGACAAGTACGCACTCACACTTATGGTCAGATCGCCTTGGCGATCTGTGCAGAAGTTTGGCCCCATCCTTCCCCACGCAACCTTCAGGGTCCTAGAAGACTTTGGGACCATTCACAAAGAGCAGTGCGGATCACGTATACACAGTAAGAAATTGGCTGTAAAGCTGGAAGGCTTCACCCCTGGTTTCTCTTACCCAAGATGCCGGAACCTGCTCCTGAAGCATCGGCTTGGGTGAGGACATCGCTGGATCCCTGAACAGGCAAGTGTCCTTATATTAAAAGTCAGCAGCTACAGTACTTTTAGACTGGAGCTCCTCTTTAAGGCCTCCCATATCAAGAATGCTGACTACCACTGCCCAAGACAAAAACAAGCAATTAACCCAGTCATGCAGGCACCGCAAGGGATAAATTTGCAATTGTCCAGAGTTGTGCTTCAGGCATAGAAACTTCCCCATAAGGGAGAAGTCAACCATCACCTACAGGACACTAGCAAAAACCTGAGATCTCACAGAGTGGGGCAGGATTATAGGTGTACCAAAACCTTTTCCAGTGTCCAATCACATGAAGCAAGCAGCCTATAACCCTATGAATATCCAAGTCTGGGTCCTGTATTGTATAATTAAGATACAAAAGTCTTTTGGAAGGGTAAAACTTACAGATATTTATTAGCTCTCACAGAAGTCACAGTACTCCCACTGACCATTCTTTTTCAGGCATCAAGGGTCAGCATCTTCTTTCTGGACTTAAGACGTTGGCCCAGAGATAACACAATCAGGTAAATTTGGGTGCCTATGCAGTACTTACTCTTTTCACAAATGTCTGACATTAAATTAGCCCCCCTGCTGTAGCCTCTCATCTTGTGACTTTCTACAAGTTACAGTGTGATCACCTGCCAAGAAACAGACACAACAAGATTCTACCTAATCATTTTTGTGCTAGCCTCTATTTAGTTTCACTTTGTCTCAATTCCCCTGTCCCATGACAGTATCCTTACAGTGATTGTAAAGCTTGAAATTTTGTTTTTAGAAAAACAAACATATCAAACTTACCTACTCTGTGCAATGGTTTTGCACAAAGCAGCCTGGATCCTGATCTTCTCCGGTCCCTTGCTGTTGTTTCTGACTCATCCTCCCGCTGAGTAACCCCATAGAAAGCAACTTTCCATGGGGGCACTCGTGGGTACTTGATCCCGAGCCGGACTGTTTGTGTCTATTCAGTCACACAGCCCGGTTTGGTCCAGCTCCCTGCTGAGAGGTTTTGACTGACAGCCAATGGCTCCCACTGCTCTGAGACAAGCCTGTCAGAGAAGGGAGAAGAGCTGCTGCAGACGTGCAGAGCGCTGGGCCAAGATCGGGTTCAGGTGAGTATCTAGGGTGGCTGGGGACAAAGCCACTGTGAAAATGTTTTCCATCTTAAAACAGAGAATGTATTAAGGTAGAAAAAAAAAAAAACCTTTTACCTTTAGACCACTTTCATGGGAGTTGCCAAGGATTAAATATGAAGTAAGTGAAAGTCAGGTCCCAGTAACAAAGTGAAACTAAATTAGAGAGGAGCACAGGCAAGACCTGTGAAAAACAGGTAATAGCAGATATTATGCTGTGTCCTTTGTGAGGACCTTTTGCTTTAAAATTCCACGAAAGGTTCACTTTAAAATATTCTGTATTAGACAAACAAAATACATATTCTGTGGATCTCAAAACATATGTACCAGTAATACACGAGCAGGGGCGGACTGACAACTCATGGGGCCCCCGGGCAATAGGGGATCATGGGGCCCCTGTGTCCTTGCCCAAACTCAAAAAAGCCTATGAAAAAGGTACCAGGGGCATCTCATGGGGCCCCCTACTGACCCCGGGCCCTCGGGCAGTGCACTAGGTTCCAAATGGTCAGTCCACCCCTGTACACGAGTTCATCTTTTATTCCCAAGAGGACCTTTTTGGAAACTGTGGAAATGGCTACTGTCACAAACATATTATGTATGACACTTATGTTCAGGTAAACACACATGACTAATGCTTTAAAATTCCTGTACTGACCTACTTTATATCACCAATGCCCTGTTACTAAGGTCAGAGGAAACCACATTGTTCTAATTATGAAAGTAATGTTATTTATAGAAGCTATATGACGTGTGTGTTCATCTTAGGAAGAATCTTCTTTCTTCTAACCTACAGTGATTTCAGATACCAATTATGTAACTGACTCGCCCAAGGTGACAAAAGCTTATTCTCCCAGGGTTAGTAAACACAGTAGCAGATCTAGATCCAGTCCAACATTCTTGCCCAGTTTTATGCTGGTGCCAATCTATCTATTTAGTAGGAGAAAATAGCTGCATCTGGAGCAAAGCACGTAAACCCAGAAAGATAGTGTAACAATCACTAAACAGACTGACACAAATACCACAAAAAATTGATGGTAACCACTGGGCCGAATATAGAGTTAACGGAGAAAAATGAACCGTGTTTGAACACTCAGCAAATAAAATCATACCTTTTGGGTCAGCAATGATGTGAGTAACCCCTAATCGCTGACAAACCACATGGAAGGCCTGGTTCCCTGGATTACACCACTGATCAATATAATCATTGGAACAGGTCCAGATCATGTTATTCATAGTGTCATAGCAAGCGCCTGGAAAATAGAAACACAAAAACCACCAGATAATTAAAGCACAACTACAGCCAAACCTATTTTATATTTAAGGAAAACATGGATGAAATAACTCTAAGGGTGAGCAGGTGTCACTGGGATGAAAAGTGAGGGGGATATATCACTTCTCACACAAACAGCATCAAAAACACGACGTAATAGATATAGGGGGAATTCAAATCTTATCTTTTTATTGCTGTCTAAAACTTTTCTTAGAATATTTCCTCTTAGTTTCTGTCCCAGTTGGCGTGTGTCACTATAACAGGAAGTAAGGGAAATCTTTCCAATGGCAGTCCAAACAGCAGACAATGGTTCTAACCATTACCTACTGCTAGCTCACAACTAAGGTTTTAAATAAAAAAGAAAAGAAAAGTTTTGCCTTTTGGACAACTATGAAGGTGACTATACACTAAATAAAAACTATCGTTAACTTATGACTACGACAGTAAAAAGCGTGAATAGTCTTAGCTAAATAGGTCTTACCAAGTCCAGTTACTAGTGCTCCACGTCCAAGAGAGCTGCCAGCAGCATCGATGAGGTCGGCTCTGTTTGTGAACTGTCCATCAGAAATGTTAAACACCAGACTGGAAGCAAGAACTGCAACAGAGATGTGATGATTTAGTTCATATGAAAAATCAGAGCACTTGGAGAACATGCATTATTTTCTGATTAGAACAAGCATATTGTTGGTTTAAAAAAGACACAAACGAAGTGAATTTTAAGTCCCAAAGCACAAGCTTATAACATGGTACACACTATACGACAATGGATAAAGCACCAGATTTTCTTCTTTCATTAAACAGGTACATTTTCTAAATTTTTAATCTAAACAACTGACTGTTAATAGGATAATTCTCTAAAACTGACTATACACAGGCAAATCATATATCTAGTTTCCCAAAAAGAGGAGAGAACGTTATGCAAAATGTGAACTACCTACAACATTTTCTACTCCAACGGCACAGGGAAGAGAGAAATGGAGGAAATAAAGAGTGGTGCAAGCACAAGCTTGTACCACTCATCTAAACATAGAAGATGGAAGAGATACTGTTTTTAGTTAACAAAACGGTTGCAAGCCCCTTTGTTGATTAGGAGTGATCAGTTCTCTGCTCTGCTGTGTTTTTGACAGGCAGCACAGAAAATGCAGGGCTATAGCTGCATTACTCCGAATCTCACTGCCCCCCCCCCCAAGCTAATTCCCCAGAATGTGCCTATAAAATCTCCTCGAGCGATGATTGCCTACAACTGCTTGAGTTTCTGATCACTTTTATGCAATTCATAAATGGTCTAGTAATCACAAGCCATGCTCAAAACCTGAAACAATGATTGCAATCACCAGACTTATCCTAAATGCAACAGAACTATCACTTCCTTAAACAGAAATAGTTTTAGGCTAGGTTCACACCTATGCAGGTTGCGTTTGAGCCATTTCTGCATTGCGTTTTGCCACTTTTTTTTTTTCTTGTTGCTAGGCAGATTTAAAACACAAATTGCAAAATGCATAAAAAACGCACTACATGCTTTTCTACAGGGTTTCCATTGAAGTCTATAGAACCAAAAATGCAACTTTAAAACATTCAAAAAAAGTCCCTGAACCTTTCGAAAAACACACCGGGTGAAAACACGGAGATGTGAACCTGTCCCATAGGAAAACATGTTAAAGGGACTGTACTGCGTTTCTGCAAAATGCTGCAGAAAAACGCTTAGGTGAGAGACAGAGGCCACAGGTATCCCAGACCTAAAATAACAGCTAAGTGGGAAATAACAGAGCAATCTGGAAAATGTGTAACAAAAATCAGTATAGAGAACAGAACATTGGATTGACATTAGTCTCAAATATAAAATTAAAGCTGGTGGGCTGCTCTCTACAGTGATCAGATTCCTTCTGTTAAGAAATAGGGTTAGGTTTCTGTGCCTTAAAAGTACACTATAAAATTAACACATTCAATCAAACAAAGACGCTTTTCTAATTAAAAGGAAGGATAACGTTATATCTTTGCTTGTGCACATGATAGCGGTGGCTATGGTTTGTATTTTCTAAAATCAAAATTTTTTCAACAAAAACTTATTGCAAGGAAAAGGAAGGATAGCATGAAGCACACTGTTATGCTTTAAGTTTTAAATGGTTGTATTTGGTTATAATTAAAAGACAAACTTATTTTGTAGTTTTAAATAGAGTGGAGAGGAATTTAGAACACCTCCCACTTTTTTATTGCGGTCTGTGTCCCCATAAGGGCTCATGTAGATGGGGCGTTTGGAAAACTCTTCTGAACGATGGAAACTGACTGCTGGAAAACGTAGGTTAAAAAACATCAGTTTAGCCACGTACCATGTTTAGAAGCGTTTTTTAAAAGATAACCTCAGGAGACCTTCCCAAATGCCCAGAATGCACTGAAAAATAGTAAAGAATTAACTATTTCAGACATTTTGAGAGGAATAGAGAGAGCAGTATGTGTTGAGATTACCTGTCTTTTTTGGTTGTATTCACTATGGATCCCATTATGAGCATAATGCAGCACGTTCTACAATTTTTTTCCTCCATGCAAAACCTGGAACTGACTGCACTGGTGTACTGGGTCCATTTGAATACATGAAAAACACTTTGCATGCATTTCTGATGATGAAAAAAAGACTCTGGACATGGAAGAGTTAAAAACACTTCTAAACGCAAACGCTTATAAACGCGGTTAACCGCGTTTACAAGCTTTTGAAACGCTGGTAAAATTACTCCTGAACGCAAGTTTGGTGCATTCAAAAAAAAACGACTGTAAACTCAACTGCCTGTAACCGACTGTAAATGACTGTGTACATGGACACATAGGAAAACATTAGGGAGAGTTCAAGGGCTGCTGGAAAAACCGCTGAACAGCTCCTGAACATTAGTTTAAGAGCTGCAGTGTACATGAGCCGTTAGTTAGAGTCACCCTATTTATATTTATTTATGTTTACTGCTCTCATCAAGAGTGAGAAAAAAATCTCAAATTTTAGGTTGTCCCCAGTACAGTAATATGGAGAAAAAAAATCCAACGGACGGGCATTAGTTCAGGAAACCCTGGTGACAACCAGGGATTTCCACACTTTGGAGCAATATCCTCTCACTTCCTGTTTTAGCTATGGAACAGGAAATAAATTGAAATCTCCTAAATGGGACACAGATGGGGGAAAAAAAATGTCAGGGGCTGCAAGCACTTCTATATGTCTCAGTGACCACTGTCACTGAGCGAGAAAATGATGGGGAAACACAAAAATTAGGCGTTCTCAAAGCAACAAGTGAAGGAAAATCCTTCAATGGAGACATTAGTTTCTATGACAACCCTCTAAAATGGGAACTCAGGTCACTTTGGGGAGAACACAGACAAACTGTACTATACAAAAAAAAGTTAATCTTTACACTTTAAATCAAACTTGTCAATACATGGACATGCAGTGAGCAGAAAAAAACCCCAGTACCTTCAGACACACAGAGGAGCAAGTGACTTGGTCCTCTTCCTCATGCATCAGTGCTGGTGCCTGGTGCTTGGCCTAGCACTGTCACATGAGAAGGAAAGACAAATCTCAGCCCCATGGGAACTACAACTGGAGTGTCACAGGGCTTACACAGGCTTCCTTTTCCTTGCTCCATTATCAAGCTCTTAGTGAAAGCATAAAGGACACCACAACAAATGTAAAAAAATTATAAATATGTGGTCATTTTAAATAAACGCAGTTCCTAGCAAAGTTTTTAAAGTGATGAAACAAAACCTGTACTGGGAAAACATATGAAGGTTGCCCTTGCATGCCTTTTTGAAAAATCCAGCTTCCTGGCTGTATGATTTTCTCTGATAACTTTCAGACATGCTGGCCAGGATCAAAAATACAAGTCAGGAAAGTCAAAGGGAAGTCATAACTCGTAATTTGCATAATTTTCAGGGACAGTAACTAAGAAAGTACAAAATGTATTGGAATGACAGCCAGGGGACTAGAATTTCAAAATGGGAAGGTTGCAGTTGCATCTGGAAGCATCAGGACACATTTCACAGTACTTACTTTTTAGAGACGACAAGCCAGTAGTTCCACCAAACAAAGACCTAGTTGCAGAACTGCCTGATCCTCCTGGGGGAGGTACTATAAGTACCAAATATGTGCCGCATGTGTACATGGGAGTTTTTCTTAACATTTTCAAGGGAAGGCCACAGCTTGTGTTTGCAGCTGTAAGAAAAGTTATATAAAAATACTTTTGCATTCCAATAAGCATTTACATTTTTTTTTTAATTTTGCACAATGTGACAGAGACCATTTAAAAAAATATTTTTTATATAAAGATAAAGTACCGTATTTTTCGCACCATAAGACGCACTTTTTCCCCCCAAAAAAGGGGTGAAAATGTCAGTGCGTCTTATGGAGCGAATATGGAGCGGCCGGTCCGGTATTTCCACTGCCGCCGTGTGAGAATACCGGGCCGGCCGCTCAGCTCTACAGCGGAACCTTATAGAGATGACTGCTGACCTTTGGGGAGGGGGGGGAGCGGGTACCTGAATTTGACAGATACCCGTTCCCACTTCCGTGGAGTTGTTCTTTCATCTTACCCGTTCCTCTATCCAGCGGCGCGGTCTTCCCGGCTTCTGTAGTGTGGGCATGACAGCCGGGTGCCAAGTGCGCATGCGCAGGAAGCGGTGCTTTTTGTGAATGGTAAGGCGGCACCTGGGACACATGACAGATCCCAGAAGCCGCCGGACCAATCACAAAGCGCAAGTGCTTCTCGCTCATGCGCACTGGGCACCCGGCTGTCATGCCGAGCGCCATTACAGAAGCCGGGAAGACAGCGCGCGGCTGGATAGAGGAACAGGTAAGATGAAAGAACAACTCCGCGGAAGTGGGAGCGGGTATCTGTCAAATTCAGGTACCCGCTCCCCCCCCCTCCCCAAAGGTCAGCAGTCATCCCCTGTACTATCCACAGTCTCTGGTCATCCCTGTACTGTGTCCGCAGTCTCTGGTCATCCCTGTACTGTGTCCGCAGTCTCTGGTCATCCCTGTACTGTGTCCGCAGTCTCTGGTCATCCCTGTACTGTGTCCGCAGTCTCTGGTCATCCCTGTACTGTGTCCGCAGTCTCTGGTCATCCCTGTACTGTGTCCGCAGTCTCTGGTCATCCCCTGCACTGTGTCCGCAGTCTCTGGTCATCCCCTGCACTGTGTCCGCAGTCTCTGGTCATCCCCTGCACTGTGTCCGCAGTCTCTGGTCATCCCCTGCACTGTGTCCGCAGTCTCTGGTCATCTCCTGTACTGTGTCTTCAGTCTCTGGTCATCCCCTGTACTGTGTCCGCAGTCTCTGGTCATCTCCTGTACTGTGTCCGCAGTCTCTGGTCATCCCCTGTACTGTCCGCAGTCTCTGGTCCATCCCCTGTACTGTCCGCAGTCTCTGGTCATCTCCTGTACTGTGTCCGCAGTCTTTGGTCATCCCCTGAACTGTGTCCGCAGTCTCTGGTCATCCCCTGAACTGTGTCCGCAGTCTCTGGTCATCCCCTGAACTGTGTCCGCAGTCTCTGGTCATCTCCTGTACTATGTCTGCAGTCCATTAGTTCAGAATTTTTTTTTTCCTGTTTTCTGCCTCTAGAACCTAGGTGCGTCTTATGGTCAGGTGCGTCTTATGGAGCGAAAAATAGCTCTATTTTAAGCTACATGTAGAAATACAACCATCGCTATTTTTTGCAGCATCAACAGATTGGAAAGAGCTAACTGTACTACCAACATTGTGGCAAACTGGTCGATACAGGTGGTCTTGCACTTGGCAGGCCTTGGATTTGATTGCATTTCACAGACTTCATTGGATATCAAGCATAGGCCTTCTGGGATAACAAAATTGAGTGGTAAAGGTTATAAATCCTCATTTAGGCCACCGTGGACTGCATGACTTTATTAGAGCAATAGAAAACCCTTGGTTTTGTTTTTTTTAACATTTTCAGCAGTTGATTTAATCACTTACTAAGTAGGCAGCTTCTTTATCTTTTAATCTTTGTCTATATTCCAGGTAAAGTTAGTGCCATGAACAATGCCCTGGTTATCTTGTTTCAGGGTGGCTCAATTCTCATGCAGTATCCTATGGAGCCATCCTTGTATGCAGGAACTAGTTATTATTCAGGATTTATATAGCGCCAACAGTTTGCTCAGCGCTTTACAATATAACAGGAGACAATACAGCAACAATACAGTTCAAAACAAGAGGGATAGGAGGGCCCTGCTCCTTGGAGCTTACAATCTAGGAGGGAGGGGCTAGTGGTACAAAAGGTAGTAACTGTGGGGAATGGACTGGTAGGAGGAGTAGAAAATTCCATTATTAGCTGAGGGCAGGATAGGCTTCCTTGAAGAGATAAGTTTTCAGAAATCGCCTAAGTTGAGTTGAGTCTCCCTATGCTACGTACATCAATAGAAACACATAGCTCTACAATCGCAAAAAAACTCCCCAGCTCCTCCCATCTCCAAGATGACAGAATAACTGGAGACTGCACTGTCAACTCCTTCCTGTGAAGTCCAAAAGTTCAGGGAAGCAGCACTAAGAGCAGAAGCAAATGGCTAGTTGTAAACTGCAAGTGCCAGGGTAAAAATTTTAAACACATACAGTCAGGTCCATAAATATTGGGACATCAACACAATTCTAACATTTTTGGCTCTATACACCACCACAATCGATTTGAAATGAAACGAACAAGATGTGCTTAACTGCAGACTGTCAGCTTTAATTTGAGGGTATTTACATCCAAATCAGGTGAACGGTGTAGGAATTACAACAGTTTGCATATGTGCCTCCCACTTGTTAAGGGACCAAAAGTAATGGGACAATTGGCTTCTCAGCTGTTCCATGGCCAGGTGTGTGTTATTCCCTCATTATCCCAATTACAATGAGCAGATAAAAGGTCCAGAGTTCATTTCAAGTGTGCTATTTGCATTTGGAATCTGCTGCTGTCAACTCTCAAGATGAGATCCAAAGAGCTGTCACTATCAGTGATGCAAGCCATCATTAGGCTGAAAAAACAAAACAAACCCATCAGAGAGATAGCAAAAACATTAGGCGTGGCCAAAACAACTGTTTGGAACATTCTTAAAAAGAAGGAACGCACCGGTGAGCTCAGCAACACCAAAAGACCCGGAAGACCACGGAAAACAACTGTGGTGGATGGACCTGACTGTAGTTTACTGTGGAATGATTATTTTATTGTGGTGGTCATTGTGTTAAACAAAAAAAACTGGAAGGTTTAACACTACTTTTAAGATACTATTAGAAGTACAGAGATACTAATGGACATTCAATACTTGAATAAAGCAGTTATAAAGTGTAAAAGGAGACAGTAATTTCACAAATAAGATGTGAGCACCTGGGAAAGCTACCAATCTGACAATGCCTCCAAGGCATTTAGATATGGATTAGTATACTGTAGCTATAATGTTCAACCATGAGCAGAAAAATGGCACTACATAGCATTGTCTAGTACATATGGCAGACATCATTGCACTCACCAGTTTGGTCTTCTTTCAGTGTATTTGAGATTGTTGATCCAGTTAGAGCAGCGAGCGTTGCAGATGGAGAAGCTCTGTATCTAGATAACCGACTGAGGAGCATTTCATTAATACTTTTTGCTGACTCTCCCTCTTTCCTCATGAGTATAATGCGCTCATGAAGAGGGCTCGCCATGTGCACTCCATTTTCTCCCTAAGATAGGAGTACACAGACCAGTGTTAGAAGCAAATGGAACAGTCAAATAAATACGTAAAAAAGATGTAACAGCCATGTCTTGTTTATCATGAAGGCAGCTACACCATACGCACTATACATGGACAAAATGTGGACAACTACAAACACCTGTATGAGTTATTGGACATCCCATTCTTAAACCATAGCCAATCCCCTCACTTTTTCATTTTTCTTAAGAGGTGAACACTTTAAAGCACAACTGCCCCAGAAAATGCAGCATGCAGTACCTAGAGCAGCATCTGTGGATGGTAGACAGTAAACAGGAAAAATTCCAAGGCTAAAAGGTGTACCACTCCGAAGAAAGCTAGCAATAGATTCTGACAAAACGGACACTCACAATCCTTAATTCAAGACAGATGAATCCTAATGGTAACAAAAGTCACAACTTACATTTAATTCAAAGATATCCATGAAAACAGAGTGACCCTTAGGTGTCTTCTCATTTAGACTTGCTGGAGACCAAATCCAATAAAAGTAGGTGCCATCAGAAGATAGGTGCACGGTGGTCATGTTGCTACCAACAGGAAAATGATTGGCTGGCATGGTGATTATCTGAGCGATCTGCAAACAGAAAAAAAAGCCGATTAAAAATCAAGGAGTTAAAGTGGACCTGAACTAAAAATGTGCATTTTATTTTGAATTCCTCTTATAAAAGTAGCAGTGAACTTCCCACTATATGAAGGTGCCTAGGCATTCCTGTACTTACAGTCATATAGCTGTATATATGCCGTATAATAATAAAGTGCATGTTCACTTTTATCAAAAAGCACACTGTGCTGTCCTATGGCTATAGCAGATAGTGTGCTAACCCTAGCTTCCAGTTAGTGATCCCTTTCGGTTTTACTAATGTAGGCCAAAACAGCATTAAAAAGAAGCCTTCTTAAAATCTTCTTCATCTTGTCATGGCCCCATTCTGAGGTTTTGTAGGTACAGAGTAGTCATTGGGATCATCACCTAGTGACGCAGGAAGGAGCACTGTCCTGTTCTTTTGGGCCACACATGCGCACTTGCTCAGTGGTTGCAACAGGAGAAGGTACTCACTGCACAACAGGACAGTGTTTCCTCCTGTGGCACTAGTGAATGCTGCTCGCTATGGGTGCTCTGTGCCTACAATAACTCAGATGATTTTAGAAAAGCTTTTGAATGTGTTTTTGGCCTACATTCTTTAGGCTTTATGAAAGCTCTGGATGGAAGGTAGGCTAATCACAGTATGCTGCTGAACCCATATGGGACTGCATAGTGTGCCTTTTCTTAAAGGTGAACTCACTTTAAGGCAATGGTGCCTCTAACTGCTAATCTGAGGACATTTGGAGTGAGATTTGGAAAAAAAAAAAAAATAATAAAAAAAAAAAAAATCACAATTTGCTGCCCATTGTTCACCGTGATGGAAGGTCTGAGAAAGGGAAGCAAGATCTGGTCTACCAAGAGGGTTGCCGTCACACAGAGAGGCAGTGCAGTGCAGTGCAGAACAAAGCGTGGTAAGTCAGTAATGGTGAAAGATCATTGGTAAGGTACACATTTCAGAGTTCAGTTATACTTTAACGTTGAACACCTCTGACATGAAATGTGAACAAAGCAAATCCCTCTACAGTGTACTTGTCTCAATCCAGAGCGCTAAGCGTCATTTAAGTCTGCTGCCTCCTTTGTCTGCTATCTGCATGAGTCACTTCTGACAGGTTTTCCTGACACCAAGAGAAAAAAATCGGATAGGGAAGGCAGCTCCAGCACATAGTCTGTGATTGTTAGCCTCAGCTCTTTTCCTGCGTGCTGTGAAGAGAGGGGGGTGTCCCTTTCCCCAATCAGCTCTCACTGAGCTCTCCAAAGTGTAACTTCAGCTTCCCGCCCCCTGCTTTTTGAAAGCTCAAATAAGCTACAAAAATTCTGCACTTTGAACTGTAGAGAAGAGAGGGATGTAAATAAAAAGGTACAACTTATACAGAGGAATTCGTTTCATCTCTGTATCACCTGAGGACAGTCACTTCACTGGGTATATAAGGGTTTTACAGCCACTTTAAATGATGCACAATGAAAACTTCAGCCCACTGCATACATGCTGTTACTGATAAAAAGTAGCAGTGTCCATTTTCTCACCAATTGCAAGCTATTAAACACAAACGAATATATCCATAATTTTATTAAAATGTGTAGTTGCTACTTTAACAGAAGAAAAAAAAAAAAAAAGGACCCGCCAAGTCTTTACTGCGGTCTGCGTCCCCAGTAATGGGAATTCTTTACTTCCAATGTGATCTGTCCTGATGAGAGGAACAAAGAAAGCAATACTATCACTTTTACAAGCAAAGGTTTCAGCACATACTATTCTGATTTAAAAAAGAAAAAAAAAAAAAAGAAGAAAAGAAAGGTAAATACAGTATTTAGCAGCTTACAAAAACCCTTATTGTAAGTTGTGTGCAAAAAAGGCTTAGGGCTTGCTTACACTAACTTCAAAATGTGGCTTCAGACACCCTTTTTTAAAGCGGTCTGAATGCCAATCAAAGCACCTGTCACTAAATAAAATGGTAAGCGTACAATCCTGTTTACACTTTGCTTTAAAAATTTTACCCCATGCCGCTTTCTTGGTGCTTCAAAGCATTTTCAAAGCCTCGATAGAAGTCTATGACAAAGCTCACCAACATCTGCAGCTTTTGAGAGGCTTTTATTTAGCTTTCCTTATTTTTGATATATTGCAATTATGAGATCTCAGGAAGCACAGATAACCAGAAAGTGAACCTTTCCAGCCAGATTTAAAGCTAATAGAGCCACTGATGGACTTTTAAAATATGTGTACTACTGAGGAAAAGAGTATATTGCAAATAAATGCTATATATATATTATAACAAAAGGCTATTCTGTCTGTGCATTCCGTCTCCCTTTTCACTAGATAACAGGTTGAAAGCATACCGTAACATATATTTTCTAACTAAAGCAACATAACATATTTCTAACTCATACACTATATAGTTAAAGGTTTGTGGACACCTGACCATAATGTCTAGATGAGTTTTGTAGACATCTCATTTGAAACCATAGACATGTTGCCATTAACCACCTCCCCTCACCAACTTTGTGGCTATGACAGCCTCCATTGTTCTTTCCATGAGATTTTAGATTGTCTCTGATATTGTACAACAGCTGGCTCGCAGAAAGATGTCATCAGCAGTCACTTCCAGTTCATGTGAATATACTGGGAGTGTCTGGTGCAGACGTCACATCTGGTGAGCAGCATGAAGGTGAGCAGGGTCTGGATCACAGTAGAGCAGATGACACACGATGCATAACATGGAAACACAATAGCAGAAAGTGAGCGGGAACCGGAGAAAGAGAATTGAGTGACAGAGGATCAGCAGAGCTGGGGGAAAGGAGCAAGAGATACTAGCAATGTCGCACATGCTGTGCAGGGTGGGAGCAATATAACAGGAGGTGAGCGGGGACCAAAGAGAGGAGGAAAAGCAAACTGGAGGATCAGCAGAGCTGGGGGTTACTACTGAGTGGAGGATCAGCAGAGCTGGGGGTTACTACTGAGTGGAGGATCAGCAGAGCTGGGGGTTACTACTGAGTGGAGGATCAGCAGAGCTGGGGGTTACTACTGAGTGGAGGATCAGCAGAGCTGAGAGTACTAATGAGCAGAGGATCTGCAGAGCTGAGAGTACTAATGAGCAGAGGATCTGCAGAGCTGAGAGTACTAATGAGCAGGTTATCTGCTGAACGAGAGTACCAATGAGCAGGTTATCTGCTGAACGAGAGTACCAATGAGCAGGTTATCTGCTGAACGAGAGTACCAATGAGCTGGGGATCTGCTGAACGGGGGTACCAATGAGCTGGGGATCTGCTGAACGGGGGTACCAACGAGCTGGGGATCTGCTGACTGGGGGTACTAATGAGCTGGGGATCTGCTGACTGGGGGTACTAATGAGCTGGGGATCTGCTGACTGGGGGTACTAATGAGCTGGGGATCTGCTGACTGGGGGTACTAATGAGCTGGGGATCTGCTGACTGGGGGTACTAATGAGCTGGGGATCTGCTGACTGGGGGTACTAATGAGCTGGGGATCTGCTGACTGGGGGTACTAATGAGCTGGGGATCTGCTGACTGGGGGTACTAATGAGCTGGGGATCTGCTGACTGGGGGTACTAATGAGCTGGGGATCTGCTGACTGGGGGTACTAATGAGCTGGGGATCTACTGGGCCCCTTTAAAAACACACACACACACGGTATTTGCTAAGCTTGATTAAAGCTTCAAAAAAGAATCATAACAACATCAAAAAGCATGTTGGTAGGCGCTTTAATGTATGTTGAAGTTTAAGAGTGTAAATGAGCCCTATAAGTATAGATTTCTTTTTTTAATTTAAAATAAAAAGATATTACACTTATCTAAGTGCTTACTAATGGTACTGCACAACACGGCCCCTTGCTTCCTCTTCTGGAAATGCCCGCTGGCGCTCTCGGCTCCTCCTTTCCATGAGTGCCCCTCAGCAAGCCGTGATGATGAGAGGGCACCCATGCAATGAGAGGGCACCTGTGTGGCGGTACTCCTGAGCTGGGCTGTAAGTGTCCATAGACATATGCAGCATGGCTCAGCCACGCCCCCTCTCCCTTCTCACAGGATTTGACTAACAGCAGCTGCTCCCACTGTCTCCTGTGAGACTAAGAAGAGGGAGTAGTGTGGGTAGTAGTTGGTAGTGTTGGTACAAAAAGTGTAGGTACAAAAAAGCAGGCTTTAGCACCACTTTAATTATTGAAATTCACAGTTGAGTTTACAGTAGGATTTACCTTTAAAGCTTAAACTGCTGAGTGTGCTGTTGGTTCAGCAGTTTAAAATTAAAATAACATTTTGCTGAAGCATGTAGCAATTCGATACGTCAGCTAAATAACTAATGGGGATATTGTCAAATAGGGATGAGCAGTATAGCAATAGCCATCCTTATAAAAGAAAAGTTACTGCCTGGTCCTGAGGGTCTCATAACAACGTATTAGTTAAGTTTTAAAAGGAGATCAAATGCATGACCCAGATTGCCTGGGGATCTTTAAACAGGCTGATGTTTATTAGGAGCGGCATCGGAGAGTACACTTGCTAGAAAGTCTCCAGAAAATAATACTCAAAGTGGAACCCCAGACAAAACTTGTTTTTTTTTCTTTGTAGGAATGGTAAGAACCACTGTCATGCTTTTAACCATGTCTTTGATCCAAACCGATGGGCCGATGACACCAAAACAGATAAACCAATCACATAAGTAAAAAAAACAAAAAGGAAAAACACAGACATGAAATAGCTTTTTGAAGAACCTTTCAACCAAAACTAGCATCTGTGAAGGCCGACACACTGACCTTGTAAAGCTTGGAAAACATTTACAAAAGACCAGATCATAGCCATACAGATCTGAGGCACAGAGGCTTGGGGGTGAAAAGCCCAAGAAACACTGCCTGCCCTAATGGAGTGGGAATTCATGGGAAGAACATGCACTTTATCTTGAAGCTCATAGGCCTGCACAATAACCTGTCTAATTTGCTTAGCAAATAGTGGATATGGAAAAAGAACTTTTAGAACCTTTGGAAATAAACAAGGGAATCCATTTGACTGGAAGAAGTTGTGACCAAAAGCTAAACCTTGACGGCCCTTGCCTGTTGTCAGGAACAGATTGCTTTGGGGTGAACCGCTGTCTGTCACAGGAAAGATAATACAATGTCCTCAGTAAAGTGAAAGGCAAAGACCACTTTAAGTAAGAAATAAAAAAAAGGCCCTTGGTCACAAAACAACTTTGCCTTTAAGCAATATCAAAAGAGGCTCCTTACAGGAAACCGCTGATAATTCAGAGAACCTTCTTGTCAAGAAGATGGCCACCTTAGGGGATAACAAGGCCAAGAAAATGTCCCAAAAAGGTTTGAAGGAGGGGGGTTTTGTACCACTTATATTATATGAATTAAATCCCATAGTCAAAAGGGAAGGCCTAACAAGGGGAGCAATGTGAGTTATCCCTCCTATAACAGAACGAATCAGCAAATGATTAGCGAGAAAAACAGAAACTGCAGACATCTTTGAACATGCTAACACCCAAATGTTGTTTTACTCCCAAATGGAGAATTAAAAAAGGAAAAAAAACAAAAACAAACAGGGTGGACCAAAAATGCATGTTGAATAAACCCCCAGAGGCTCACACTAGTAAAAATAAATCTTTCGCCTTTGATAAACTTAAAGTGATTCTAAAGATTCATTTTTTATTTTTTGGTTGTAAAATAACAAACATGTCTATACTTACTTGCTGTGTACAGTAGTTTTGCACAGAGCAGCCTGGATCCTTCTCTTCTCGGGTCCCCCACAGGCTCTCCTGGCTCCTCCTGTCTGTTGGGTGCCCCCACAGCAAGCAGCTTGCTGTGGGGGCACCCGCTGCTCCGTGTGTCCATTCACACATGGAGCCGCAGCTTGGCCCCAACTCCCTCTCTCTCCTCAACGGTGAATGACAGCAGCGGCTGCCAATGGCTCCCACTTGCTGTCTAAGCCAATGAGGAGGGAGAAGCCCGGGGCAGCCTAGGCTGTCATTCACATCGCTGGATTGCGATGAAGCTCAGGTAAGTATTGAGGGGGCTGGGGGAGCTGCTGCACACAGAAGGTTTTTTTACCATCATGCATAGAATGCATGAAGGTAATAAAATATTCTACTTTTACAACCACTTCAGCAGATTAATATTTCAAGAACAAGATTTATCAGCTCTAAAAGAGAAGTTAATCTTCGGGAACATGTTACATGTTCCACCCGTTCCTGCAGCCGCTCTGGGATTCAAGCACCTGGTGTGACAGCAGTACAGGGAGAAGTTCCCCATACCAGCTGTCACTTTTTGAAGAGAGCGCTGTGAATGAACTACAAGTTCCGACATCTTTTGAGGCTGTCAGCTTGTAATCCTCAATGAACTACCACAGTGCTGTTTCATTGATCCTTGCTGTCAGTTTAAAACTGCCTGCCTGTACGATGTACGGGCATACAGATTACACTGACAATCTGCAGGAGTTCTGCATGGCACTAGTGATTTGCTGATTGCTGGTGCAATGCTTTCCAGGCTCCTAAACCCAAAAAAAACAAAAAAAACAAAAAACAAAAAAAACAACCCAGTAAATGCACATTTTTTTACCTATAAGAAAAATGTACATTTATTTTTTTTATTCTCTGCGTCAGAATCCTCTGGGGAAGGTAGCAGTGAGCATTTAACAGAGAATTGTTGGAAATCACAAAAAATTAATATACATACCTATAAGGCTGCAACATCGGTCCACTACTGCAGCTGTACCCTACCAGCTCTAAGACCGAGAACTGAACAATCAAATGACTGCTGATCACTCCGTTTTCGGTCTGCTCTGAGCAGAGAACAGCAATTATCAATCAATGCTCTCAGCTCTGCCCCTCAAGAGCTCACTGTTACAGAAATAAGTGCACTCCAAAAGAGAAGTATGGCTAAAGAAAGCTTTGGTCACACTTCACTTTTAGCTCCTTGCAAAGGCAGAAAAGGAATAAGTACCTTCGGATGAAGAGGGGGTTCTGCAATAGCCAATGGCACAGGAGGTACTGACTGTGACCTTTAAGAAGTGTACAAGACACAATCTCTGCCTGTGATTGAGCAATATTGCTCAGAGTTTGGTCCTGAGTAAGGTGGGTTGCCTGCATCTACAGGGCAAACACCCTCGCATTTAATGCCAGACATGTTCGTAAAAATAAAAGCCTGTCAACCCTTTTAAGAGAAGGGTGTACATTGTTTGTTGTTGTTGTACTGTGCCATGTTTTGTCCCCCCTATTGTACAGCGCTGAGCAAACCCTTTGGCGCTATATAAACTCGTAGTAATAATAATAATAATGATCAGGTCCCCAGAAATACGACCAACTGAACAGACGTGTACCAAAGGGTAAAGAGAGGACAACTGTGTGACCAATTGGATGGCAGGTGCAGGCACTCCAAAATGGTATATGCTCTGGTCCACTGTGTCCGTTAACCCTTTCGCTGCCACCAATGTAAGGCATATGGCAGAACAGAAATGCTTGCACTTGGCCAGCTCAGTATGCCTTACAGGCTCTATATGGCCTATAGTTTTCTATGTGCCTAGTGTCCAATTCTCCTGTAGGTAGGCGTAAAACCCTAGGTTGCTTATCATTGAAGCTAAAAATAGTTATTAAGAGGTTGTTGAATAAATTATCGTGTCACCCAATATTTGGTCTCCATTCAGTAGCCAAAAGAGGCATATAAAAAAAGGGATTTGTGAAAAGAGATTCACAGAAAAGCGGCTACATAGTGAACAGAACGTGACACTCAGAAAAATTTCCAAAAATTATGCTTTATTACACATACAGTTGTGACCAAAATTATTCAACCCCCAATGCTGTAAAGGGGTTTAGGGACTATAGTGTACATTTGGAATTGTATTCAGAATCAAATCCTACAAGGACGTTGTAACTACCCAAATGCAACTAAAATGACATCAATTGTTTATGTAATACAGTAGTAAATGGTTCTTATGTGGTTTCTTCATTGCCACAATTATTCAACCCCTTAAAGACTACCACTCTGAAGAACAGAGGTTCATACAGGTGCTTTCCATCAGGTATTGAAAACACCTGTGGATGTCACCGAGCAGCAATCAAGCATAATAAGCACCAATTAGGCAGCTTTAAAATGACTGTGATACTCAGCTCCTTCTAGACATTTACTGGTGTGGTTACAAACATGGTGAAGGCAAGAGAATGGTCCAGGAAGACAAGAGAAGAGGTGATTTCTCTTCACAGGAAGGGCAATGGCTATAAGAAGATTGCAAAGATGTTAAACATACCAAGAGACACCTTAGGAAGCATCATTCGCAAATTCAAGGCAAAGGGCACTGTTGAAACGCTACCTGGTCGTGGCAGAAAGAAGATGCTGACTTCGACTGCTGTGCGCTACCTGAAGCGTAGAGTGGAGAGAAGTCCCCGTGTGACTGCTGAGGAACTGAGAAAAGATTTGTCAGATGTGGGTACAGAAGTTTCAGCCCAGACAATAAGACGCACACTGCGTAATGAAGGCCTCCGTGCCAGAACTCCCAGGCGTACCCCCTTGCTGTCTCCAAAGAATAAGAAGAGTCGACTGCAGTATGCCAAAAGCCATGTGGACAAACCACAAAAGTTGTGGGATAGTGTTCTGTGGACTGATGAAACAAAATTAGAACTGTTTGGGCCCATGGATCAACGCTATGTTTGGAGGAGGAAGAACAAGGCCTATGATGAAAAGAACACCTTGCCTACTGTGAAGCATGGTGGAGGGTCAATCATGCTTTGGGGCTGTTTTGCTTCTGCAGGTACAGGGAAGCTTCAGCGTGTGCAAGGTACCATGAATTCTCTTCAGTACCAGGAGATATTGGATGGAAACGTGATGCAGTCCGTCACACACCTGAGGCTTGGGAGACGTTGGACCTTTCAACAGGACAATGATCCCAAGCATACCTCCAAGTCCACTAGAGCATGGTTGCAGAGGAAAGGCTGGAACATTTTGGAGTGGCCATCGCAGTCACCAGACTTAAATCCGATTGAGAACCTCTGGTGGGACTTAAAGAAAGCAGTTGCAGTGCGCAAGCCTAAGAATGTGACTGAACTGGAGGCCTTTGCCCATGAAGAATGGGCGAAGATACCCGTAGATCGCTGCAAGACACTTGTGTCAAGCTATGCTTCACGTTTAAAAGCTGTTATAACTGTAAAAGGATGCTGTACTAAGTACTAAGATTGAATGTCACTTGGGGGTTGAATAAAACTGATAATGCTGTGAGCACAGAAAAGACATTTGTGGTTATTTCATTATAACTGTTATGTTATATTTGTCTGACCTACAAGTGCCTCTTTAATGTAAATGTAAGCAAGATGACTGAATGATCAAAAGCAATGTCAAACTGGCCAAAACACTCAATTTCAGTGGGGGTTGAATAATTTTGGTCACAACTGTATATAAATATGACATATGGGCAATCGCCCTGGTTTACCATCACCACAGTATGAGACAATACACACAGACCTAAAACCATATAAAATGACACCAAAACCGGTCTGAATGCATGTGCAGCAGAAAAAATGACTACAAGAGTCTAATGTCCCTGTAGCACAGACACATAGGTGAACACTTCCCAAAGGAGGTGTATCCAAAAATTATACCATAGGCATACCGTAATGTAAGATATAATCCCAATCAGGGAATCCAAAAATTATACTATGGATATAAATATCACATGTATGCAATGCAGCAAGCACAATATGCGTCAAAAAGAGAACATCAAGCCTCAGGCCTGTATGAAGGAAGACATAATGTCAAAAATATAATGCAATACATTCCTGTGCCGGCACAAGTGGTTGGGGCCCATTCATCTGTAATATAAACAGCTCTTTCCTAGAGCTCTTGAATGAGAATATGCCCCATTAATTCCCAGGATGGAAGAAAAGATGCACAAAGCAGCACTCTGCTTGAAATGGTTTCTTCACCACTATATGTGGACTACACACCACTTTTCGTAGGAACAACAAGACACATCCCAATAGATCTTCTGCCTGTTGAAATGCATGTGGTATAACTTGTTTCCTATACAAAGCACCATGATGTCCCCATCCTGTAGTGAAACAAACAATATGTGGGAAGTCACTGACAGAGCTTACACTCTATATAGGATATATAGGTCATATAGATCACAGAGGACCATATATCTAATGTCCTGTAACAGTCCACTCACCACCTGTGCTGTGGATAATAGGAATGAAAGAGAAGTCCTTCATAGGTACTGCCATACAGGGCCAAAGAGGCCAAGGAACCACCGCTGACATCCGCCGATATACCGTGGGTTCCAGCCCCTTCTTGGCGCTTGTGCTGCTTAAGCTTGCCTCATGGCATGTGAAGATGGCTTCCTCCTTATGGGTCAGCGTGCGTTCCACCTAGTGCGCATGACCGGAAGTGACGTATCTGACGTATGACGTCAACGCGTTTCGCCGATGGGCGTATCTCACTCAGCTTCGTCAGGACCAATGAAACAACTGCATTTCAATTTCCTATTTATAGTGGGTAAAGACCCACCCATTTATGCAAAAAACCAGCCTGCAGTTATTCCCAATGGAAGAAAAAAAGGGGGCTAAATACTTAGCACAGCTGCTTTATGTGTCTGTGCTACAGGGACATTAGACTCTTGTAGTCATTTTTTCTGCTGCACATGCATTCAGACCGGTTTTGGTGTCATTTTATATGGTTTTAGGTCTGTCTGTATTGTCTCATACTGTGGTGATGGTAAACCAGGGCGATTGCCCATATGTCATATTTATATATGTGTAATAAAGCATAATTTTTGGAAATTTTTCTGAGTGTCACGTTCTGTTCACTATGTAGCCGCTTTTCTGTGAATCTCTTTTCACAAATCCCTTTTTTTATATGCTTATCATTGAAGCTTATCTATAGCCAAAGTTTAAAATCATATACTCACTTCCACATTGTATTTCACTTATTTTTAGCCTACTACTATTAATTCTGACGTTTGAAAACTTATTCTGTGAAGATCCCCACACATTTGCTTCCTTGAATTGCGTGATACGTGTTCATAATGCCCTGTGAGCAGGCACTTCGGTGTCACGCATTTCACAGAGCCTGCCATCGGAAACTACCGAGATACTAACAGGAAGAGTTTCAGAAGGCACAGTCAGCACCAGATTCACTGCTTGTAGGCAGCAAGGTACCATCTGATATGTAGTCATATGTAGAAATTCAAAGTAAACAACAGATGAGAAGCATGCTTTGCAGAAATGCAGAAAGTTGTGGAAAGAAATGGCCAACAGGCTATTATAAATAACTATTGTCTGTATTGCTACTACAGTGCTGATGCTAAAAATTAGAAATGTGTGCAATGAGCACAGAACTCCTTTAGGCTGTGTCCTTAGATTGACAAAGCTTCTGGAAAAATGACTTCTCTATTGTCTAACAGGTTGAGTTATTCTTTACACTTTACAGATGTTAAACGTTTACTAAGTTAAAGCTGAGTTCCACTTAAAAGGGGCAGGTCAGCTTTAAAGACTGGTCCCCCACTCTCCATTAAGGATTGGCACCTTTGGGGAGCAGGTACCTGAAATTGACAGGTACCTGCTCCCACATTCGCTATGATCAGAAGCAGAAGTTGTCCTCCCCCTCCCTCCCCGTAGTCTTCTGGGACACGTGACCACTCAGGAAGAGCTAAGCTACTCGCACATGCGCAGTGGGCACCCAGCTGTGAAGCAGCAAGCTGTCAGAGCCGGGTGCCCACACTGAAGATGCCGGCGCCCGGAACACCAGACGGCTGGTGAAACGGGTTGCGGCGGGGGCACCGCGGGATCATGGGCTAAGTGAGTGGCTGTTTTTTTTATAAGTCAGCAGCTACAGTTTTTGCAGCTGCTAACTTTTATTTTTTCACAGTTTGACTGGAACTCTGCTTTAAAGTGGTTGTAAAGGCTCAAGGTTTTTTACCTTAATGCATTCATTGGCTTCCACTGCCTTCAATCACAGCCAGTGAGCCAATGGGGGGGGCTTGGGTGCCACCATACCGAGAAAAGTCTGCTCTTTGCAAAACCACTGCACAGAGCAGTTAAGCAGAACATGTTTGTTTGCTTTTTTTCAATTGCCATTAATATCACTTTAAGGGTGGGGGTTAAATTGGACACATACTCATTGGTACCATTTGTAATATCTTTCTGAATAGAAGAAAAACCTTTAATTTCACACGTAAAAAAAACAGCAAAAGACTACTTTGTGTATTCAGATTCCCAATAACCATTTAATTTGTTGTCCAGACTACAATGCCAGATTAATGTGTTCTTTACAACCTCACATTTACCCAATTATAATTACAGAAGACCTTTTTTCATCAATCCAAGCAAGTCTATTACAAATCCCTTTGTTTACCTGAAGGGTGTACTGGTCAATTATTTGGAAAAGGAAATGAGGTTTGTTATCGAAAGATGCTGGCCGATGAAGAAGCTTCCCATTTCCATAAGCGATCCAGCCAGCCTCCAACTCTTCATTTCGACAGTAGACAAAACCTCTGAAGAGAAAAGGACTCATTTAGCATTATCCATGACAACTGACAACATGATGAAAATGTACATTTTTAAGTCCAGCAAGAGAAGTAGGACTCCTAAGTAAAAAGGCAGAAAAAATATGGGTATTTTATATATAGAATTATAAAGCAGTGTAGTGCTCAAAACAAATATAGGTGAAAACCCAGCTATTACCAACCAAAGATATCAAAAAACTGAATGTGTTCCAAACAGAATATAAATAAAATCAATAAAAGTCAGCAAAGTGAATAATTCATACTCATAACTTAAATATATAGATAAATAAAAAAAATGTGATTACATGCACATAATTCAAACAATTATATGTGGGCGGATCCTAGGCATACATCACCTCGCATAGTCACGGCCATCTTTGATGTGGGAATAGGTTGGGAGTTTGTTTGTACAGTGCTGTATTTTACCTGGTACCTTGTAAGTGCAATTTTTATTCTAATAAAAATCTTTAGTTACGGTTTTACACTGTGGAAAGCCTTTTTGTTTCACACATGTTACAACTGGATGCCTGACACATAGAGAGCTATTGACTATTATGAAGCATATGGATGCTTCAGGCGTCATACCTGATGGTGTGGAGGAGGCTGAGACTGACACTATCTGATATCATTAAGCTGTTTTTGAACACTCAGTAAACTGGGGGTCAAATACATCTGGTAAGCTTCTATTGAGCACGGTGTGGGGTGACACGTTTTAAAGTGTTACTAGACCCAGGACCCTGCATTCACTACATTTGGTCTCCCACAGTACACAGGACATGAAAGTGCAATTATTTTGGTAAATATACACTGCTAAATACCTTTTCTCATCAGCAGTCTTGTGACTTCTATCAGTGTTCAGCAAAGCACTGGTTAAAGCTTGTAAGAGGCATTTTCATTTTGCTCTAGAAGGATACAGAACCCCTGACCTCTGTCTGGACAGTGCTTATTGGCCCTGTGCAGATCTCACATGCTCTCTCACAAGAAAACAAAATCCCTAGCAATACACACCAAACTGAGCATGGGAATTGCAACTCCACACGATATATGTCTTATCAGGAGATAAGGGGGGACACTGGAAGAAGGGGAGGATCAGGGAAGTCAAAATCAAACAGCGTTTTTACACAATGCAGAGGACTAACCTCTTAGATTCCAGAGTGAGTATAACAATCATGCTTTACTGCATATACAGACTGATTTTATGGTTTTGGGTTTAGCAACACTTTAATCTATGGGTATGAATTATTCACTTTGCTGATTTTTTGTGATTTTATGTATATTCTGTTTTGGATACATTCAGTTTATTAATACCTTTATGAGGTAATAGCTGAGGTTTCACATATATTTGTTTTGAGCACTACACTGTTTTATAATTATGTTTGATAAATCCCAGTATTAGAATTATATATATATATATATATATATATATATATATATATATATATATATATATATATATATATATATATATATATATATATATAAATATATATAAATAATGGGTATGCTGTGTGAATAGGAACACATAGCAAACACAAATTGGGGTTTTCTAAAATTTTCTGGCAGGAATAATAACCAACATATTTGAAAAGGACCTTGTAGCAGGAAAAAAAAAAAAAAAAAAAAAAAGACCACCAATGCTCTTTAAACATTCTACATTAATTCCAAAAATGACGATTATGATATTCAATGTGAACAAAAATGAAATTCTTTGCATTTAAGTGTGCTTTTTTACAATGTTGCTCGTATTTGTGTAGATGAAATACATTATAAAAAATTATTTTTGCACAAAATGTAATTTATATTTGATAAGTAAAAACACAAAATATACTAAGGCTCCGTGCATACTGGGCTTAAACCCCCCCCCCCCCCCCCAAAAAAAACCACACCAGTTCCCTTGGCAGAAAAAAAAACAAAAAAAAAAAACCTCATATAGAGCATTTGTTAACACGTTTAGGAGTGTTTAGTGTTTTTAATTCCAGAAAACTCCAATCAAAAAACGCAAACCAGAAGGGTTTTTTTCCAGCCTCTAAATGCGAAGCTTAAAATATTCCTCTAAGCGTCCTAATGTGCAAGGACGCATAGGATAACACTGAGCTGCTTCTACTTGGTTATAACATAGTAAAATGTTTTTCTGAAGATGCCTTTCACCAGGCTGAATAAAGAGAGACCATATTTTTATTTTTGCAGCCTAGCTTTCTTTTTATATAACACACTTCAGCAAGAAATCACAAGTTTAGGTAATAAAATAAAGCCAAATTCCAGAAGAAACTTCAGTCATTTTTTTTATTGCTGTCTGCTTCCTCACTGAAGAAATTTACTCTCACCAGGGCAAGTAAATGAGACAGAGTGTCTTGCCATCAAAGGAAGACAAAGATGGAAATAATGAGATTTTTGTACTTCCAGTAAAACATTTTTCTTAAAGTCCAACAAGAGGCATAGGAAATCAGGAACACTAAAACAGTTGGGTTATATAGTGCTCCTTACAGGAATTTTGATACTTGCAAACAGACAAAAAAAAATTGTTGACTAAAGACATTAAAGTGGTTGTAAAGGCTCAAGGTTTTCACTGCATGAAGGTATTAAAATAAAAAAAAACAAAAAAAAAAAAACAAAACACCTTCTGTGTGCAGCAGCCCCACAAAACCTACCTGATCCCCATCTCAATCCAAGAATGTGCACATGAGAGACGCAGCTTTCTGGGTTCTCTCTCCCTCCTCATTGGCTGAGACAGCAGCAGGAGCCACTGGCTCCTGTTAATCACAGCCAGTGATCTAATGAGGTGAGAGTGGGGGTGGTACCGAGTCGTGCTCCGTGTCTGAATGGACAGAGCAATGGCTCAGGAGAAAGCCTGCTCGGGTGCCCCTATAGCAAGCCAGGGGCACACCAGCTTGCTAAAAATAAATAAATAAAATCAGCCTTTAATATCACTTTAAAGAAAAGGCTAAACGCTAATATAAATATATTGATTTATTAATACTGTAGGTAGACTTTTTTCCCCCCCCCCATCAGAGCTACAGAAAAGGTGTCCAATCTCTTAGGTCACTACCAAAAAACTGACGAATGACCATCAGAGACATTATTATACAGGAGCTGGTCTTTCCCTTTTTCTTCCTGTTTAACAGTGTCTAAACTTCATGTAGGCTGCAGCATATAACTCAAAAGTTTCAGAATTCCTGACAAATGTTCCAGCTCTACCCTACCACTTCCTTGTGGAACGGGGTTACAGAGAGCAGCAAAAAGCAGACAGGTTCTAAGCATTCTCCCACATAAACAGAAATAAAAAAAAATAAAAAGAAAGGGCATTTGAAGTTGGCTTACAGCTTGTAATCATTTTATGTTTTAATAAAGTGCCATAATGACACTAACACACTAGAGGTTGACCTACCTAAACCCCAATGGTTCTCAATAGTACAGAAACACTGTATATAGTACACTACAGATGTATATCATGAGAGCTATAGGACCACTACTATAAGAATTGTATAAAACAAAACTATTTTCAAGGCTGCAAATGGTTCTGCTTACAAGATATGTTATACATAAAAAAAAATAAAAGGCTTACCGTAAAGTGCCGTGAAGTCCTGACCCCAGCTTGCTTAACCCTCTCCCCACAGAGTTAGTTGTGTATAAGTAAAGCCCATCTGAGGCCAAGCAGCGACCCAAATCTGCATCTAAATTATAAAAAAAAAAAAACGAATAAGGTGACCCAGGGTTGAATTGTTTAATTACAACACTGCTGCAAAACAATTTAGGTTGTAAATAGGAGAGTGCATGGGTAGAAGAATTGACAAAATTGCACCAAGAAGCATTGTTAGGTCTCATACACATTGGATGTTTTTACAGCTGCTCCTAGGGGTGTCTGGCGGGTTTTTTTTCTCTACCTCTAAACTCCTCTGTATGTCAGCCTATGTGTCCATGCACACATAGGCTTTTAGCAGCGTTTAGTGGCAGGAGAATTTAGAGGCAGGAAAAAACCCCACTGCCAGTGTGTCCAGGAGTAGCAGAGTTTTGGCAGAAAAAAAAACACTTGACACTGCTTAACGCATCTAAATGCTAGACACATTTAGCACTTCATTTATTAATTTCAATAACGAGAATAAAGTAAAATTCTGGCAAATTAAAGAAATGCCCAAACAGTAAACACCACTAAACTGGGTTGAAATTAAAAAAAAAAAAAAAAAAAAAAAAAAACGCACCTTAGGTCAGTTTTTAAATGCGGATTTTCTCCTGTCAGAAGAAACAGCATTTCTGTTGTAAAGCGCTGCATAAACTGTCGGCGCTATATAAATCCTGTATAATAATAATGCAATTATTATTATACAGGATTTATATAGAGCCAACAGTTTGCTCAGCACTTTACAATGTGAGGGCAGACAGTACAATTACCAAGCAATTTAATATAGTAGGAAACAGAGGGCCCTGCTCCTTAGAGCTTACAATCTAAAAAGGGATGGTCAATTGATACAAAAAAAGGTAATACCTGTGGGGGATGAGCTGATGGAGGAAAAAAAAAGTACATACCGTATTTGCCGGCGTATAAGACGACTTTTTGACCCTTGAAAATCTTCTCAAAAGTCGGGGGTCGTCTTATACGCCGGTACACATGTTAGGGGGGCTGCGGCATTAAGTACAGGGGTTTGCAGGGGCTGATGTCTCTTACCTGGATCCAGTCCCACGACGATCCGGTCCAGGAAGCGCGGCGTCTCCTTCAGTTCGGCCACTGGATGTTCGTGCGGCTGCTCGGCTCCGCCTCCTCACCGGTGATTGGCCGCCAGAACTGTAGCTCAGGAAAGGCACACAGGCGGCCAATCACCGGCGAGGGGGCGGAGCCGAGCGGCCCCACGAAAATTGAGTGCCGGAGCAGCAGGTAAGTGTTCTGTGTAGAGGTGCTGCTGCAACCACATATGCTGGCTGCAGCAGCACCATACGAGAACAGGGTCAGCAAGTCTCAGTGGGAGGAATAGTGCCCCATCATTGGTGTCACTGATACCAATGATGGGGCACTATTCCTCCCACTGATACCAACGATGGGGCACTATTCCTCCCACTGACACCAACGATGGGGCACTATTCCTCCCCCCCACTGACACCAACGATGGGGCACTATTCCCCCCCCCACTGACACCAACGATGGGGCACTATTCCACCCCCCACTGACACCAACGATGGGGCACTATTCCACCCCCCACTGACACCAACGATGGGGCACTATTCCACCCCTCACTGACACCAATGATGGGACACCATTCCTCCCACTGACACCAATGATGGGGCACTATTCCTGCCACTGATACCAATGATGGGGCACCTATTCCCCCCACTGATACCAATGATGGGGCACCTATTCCCCCCACTGATACCAATGATGGGGCACTATTCCTCCCACTGACACCAATGATGGGGCACTATTCCTCCCACTGACACCAATGATGGGGCACTATTCCTCCCACTGACATCAATGATGGGGCACTATTCCTCCCACTGGTGTGCATTGGAAGAGGGGTAGTCTTATACAGCGAGTATAGCCCAAACACTACATTTTAGCAGGAAAAGTAGGGGGGTCGTCTTATACGCCCAGTCGTCTTATACGCTGGCAAATACGGTATATTAGGTGGGGGCAGGAAAGGCTTGTCTGCATTTAGATGATCCCTGAAAAGCCATCTTTTCAGACAGAGAAGGAGATGGTCAGAGAGATTGGGGTAGAGAATTCCATAGGATGAGAGAGACTCAGGAAAAGTCCTGTAGGCGAGCATGGTTGGAAGTGATAAGAGAGCGAGAGAACGGAAGGTCTTGGGAGGAACGGAGAGCAGAAGCGAGTGGAGGGATTGGCAGAGAGGAGTAGCAGACGCTGAACGGCTGGTAAGGTGGAGGAGTCTGGCAGCAGCATTCATGATGTGTCCAGGAGAACACCTAGCACCTTGGCATGCGGGGACAGGTTGATAGTTTTGCCTTCAATCTTGACAGAGAAGTTGGTGAAAGAGGCACGTGGAGGAGGAAATATTACGAGGCTGGTTTTGGATAGATTGAGTTTAAGGAAGTGGTGTGACGTCGAGGCTGATATGTCTGTTAGTAGATTAGTGATGAGTGTGGAGATTGATGGAGTGAGCTCCTGAGTAGAGAGATAGATTTGGGTGTCATCAGCATAGAAATGGTATTGGAAGCCATGGGAGGCTATCAACTGACCCGGGGAGGAGGTGCAGATCGAGAATAGGAGAGGTCCAAGAACCTTGGAGGACTCCAACAGAGAAAGGAAGAGGAGGAAGTGAGATTGTAATTGACACTGAAGGTGTGGTAAGATAGGTAGGATGAGAACCAGCGAAGAGTACAGTCACAAAGACCAATGGAGTGGAGTTTTTTGAGGAGGAGAGGGAGGTCCAATGTGTCAAAGACAGCAGAGAGGTCCAGGAGTATGAGTGCAGAATAGTGTCCAGTGAGCTCCTAACTTCCTGTTTAAGCCCTGCCCAGTTCTTGTCTGCTGTACTACACAATACCTTTCCATTTACATAACACATGGTAAAGATGTCCTATAGTCCAAGAGGAGAACTAGGGAGGGCTAGAAACACCACTTAGTATTTCAGAGCAGCAGATGCACAGTGTTAAACTGGCCATAGATGAATAGAATTTCAAAAGAAAGCGGTTAGGAAAAGTCTAAGGAAAATTTGTACGAAAATTCTCAGAACATTTGTTAGTTGTTCAAAAGATTTTGCTTCCTTTTAACATTTGATTTTTATATGAATGGACTTTATGGAATGAAAACCATATACACTGTTAGAAATTGTTCAAGAAAAATTCTCTCGTCACTGCAGTCAAAAACAAACGTCAATTTGACCCACTAATGATTAGTTCAGTAATTCTCAACCTTTTTTCAGCCAAGGAACCCTTTAAAATTAAGGACAGCCTTGAGGCACCCCATTCTAAAATGGGGTGCCTCTAGACTGCACATAATTTTAAAAGGGCACTCCATTCAAAAATGTGAAAAACTATTCTAATAGTTTTATATATCACAGCAATATCCACATATGTAGGACACACAACATTAGAATTAGAAACATTGGGAAAAAAAACACAATGAATGGTTGCATTCAGCACTCAAATCAGACTAAATATTGTACAGATATGCAACAACCCCATTTACTAATATATGAATCACAATAAAGCAGTATTACACCCCCCAAATATTTAATATACTACAGCTTACCAAACATTAGATATGGTGGCAGCATTAGTTTTCTTTTCTTTGGCTTTTCCCCTTCTCTTTACACCTGGTGATCTGATCAGTAACACATCTCCTATATTACAGTGCCCCAACTCTGGAAGAAGGAGCACAGGGGCCCCAGAAGACAGCAGTATTGTCAGTCTGGGGGGAGGAGTGTTTTAAATGTCCTAGAAGATTTAAAGTGTTACTAAACCCACAACAGTAAAATCAGTCTGTATATGCAGTAAAGCATGCTTGTTATACCCACTGTGGAACCTAAGGGGTTAATCCTCTGCATTGTGTAAAAAGGCTGTTTGATCCTTTCTTCTCTGCCCCTCCTCTTGTTGAAATGACCACCTAATACAGACTGAACCTGTAGTCACATGCACATGCTCAGTTTGATGTGTATTGCTAGGCTTTTTTTCTTGGGAGAGTGCATTTGATCAGCACAGGGCCAATCAGAACAGAGGGTCAAGGGTTTCACATTCTGCTAGAGCAGAAAGAAAACTCCTCCTACAAGCTTTAACCAGTGCTCTGCTGAAGTCACAAGACTGCGCTAACCGCTGATGAGAAAAGGTATTTAGCAGTTTATATTTACTAAAATAATTGCATTTCCATGTTGTGTGTACTGTGGGAGACCAGATATAGTGAATGCAGGGTCCTGGGTTTAGTAACACTTTAAATACACAAATTAAAGACAAACTCCAGCAAATACTTTATCACTACACTGTTTCCTGTTGGGAGAACGGTTTTACGCAAATAAAAAAATAAAAGCGGATCATTGTAAGCACCCCTGTCAGTGTTAAATGGATTGTCTCATCCTTGTAAACTTGTCCATCTGGAAGAGAGTTTGTTCTTCTGAAAAACAATAGACTTACTGGCCAGATCACCACATGAAAATAATAGGAAGTCTAAAAATGAAAATGAATACAGCCACCACATCTAAGAATAGGTAACCTACAATATGAGGTTTGCTTTTGGGTTTAATAATGCTTCAAATAAGATAAAGAAATTTTTCTAAAAAACAGTACTACAGCTGTGCCCTGCTGTTTCTCCCCATTGTTTCAATGATGCTTTACCTTTGTTTTCATTATTTGCACCACTGGTCCCATCAGGAGCTGGAAGCATATCCTCGAAACCCCAGGATACAATGTGCTTGCTTCCCAGTAAACAAGAGGGAGATCCTGGCCCTCCTTCCAGCAGCAGCAACCTTAACAGTAAAGGAAACTTTAATCAACCAATGGAATCATTAAAATAAAAGACAAGGAAAGCAAAAAGCTTAGTTATGCTGCCAAAGTATCACAATTTAAAACCTAAAGGACTAAATGAGATGGCAAAGGGAACCCTGGCAATGGACAGTCACAATTTACTATAAGGGTAATCATTTTTAGCCATCTATTTTTTAATTTCTCATGAAAAATAGTCAAATAATTGTTATAACAGAATGAACTGAGCCTATTCTATGCAATGGCATTGGTGTCAAAATGGAGGATGCAGTCTTTAACAGCTGTGTTAGAGGTATCAAACAGTTAAAACACACAGAGTTGTTTGAAAAGGCCCAGTGTTCTCTAAGAGATGGCTGGCACCGCCATGAAGGACTGAGGAAGTTCAGACTGACAGCGCCTTATGTAAGATGGGAACGTTTTATGTACAGTGATAAGATCACCCACCCACTAGACCCTGTACCACACTAAATACCTCCACTTCCCAAAATCAAAAGGTTTTCTTAAAGTGCATGTATAGAAAAAAATGTTCTTGTTTTGTTTCATATAGAATATGAAAGGGTTAGAGCCTCTGTCAGGTTTGTGTTCGTGATGGATACCTTCACCCTATTTGCCCTGGTGATCACTGCCACTGGGACAGAAAATGAGGGGAAAAACATTTTACAGCTATCACCAAAGCAAGTAGCAAGGACAAACCATCCAATTAGGACAAATGTCCTGGTGTCAACCAAGAAGAAAATTACTCTCACTGTGGTGGGATTTCCAATCATTTTCTGTTGCGTCTCCAGGACAGGAGGTGAAGGGAAATCTCCCCGTGGACAAAAAAAAAAAACCCCACAGTAAATATACACATATCTACATATGAACACATACACACATTTATCACTAAAGCGCTCCAAAATACACATCTGTCAGATTTAATCCAAAATAAATCCCCCCTCTTCCTTTAGCAGCTGTTCACGTGAGCACAGTGAATGAAGGGGAACGGAGGGATACTGTTCAGTCAGAGCTGCTGATTGGCTCTCTTTTGTTAGTGATCTTCTCTGTTGGCAAAGAAAACATGAGCAAAGCACTCTGCATGGATCGTGTGATCTTCTGCCAGTGTTTTTGATGGATTCAAGCAGAATGGTGATTCAGTGACTCCCAGTTTCCTTTTTAATGATGTCTCTGTGATGTAGAATGCACAGTGGGTTTACGTTTTCTCTAATTAACTATGGTAAGGACTGAAAGCCTTTAACTTTGTCCGCAAAAAAAAAAAAAAAAAAAATTGTTCAGCATGACCGTTTTGGTGGTGAGTCAGTTATGGTCTGGGGAGGTATATCCATGGAGGGAGGCACAGACCTTTACAGGCTAGACAATGGCATCATGACTGCCATTAGGTATCGGGATGAAATCCTTGGACCCATTATAAGACCCTACACTGCTGCAGTGGGTCCAGGGTTCCTCCTGGTGCACCACAATGCCATGCCTCATGTGGGGAGAGTATGCAGAATGATTCCTGGAGGATGAAGGAACTGATACCATTGGATGGCACCCACACTCGCCTGACCTAAATCCAATAGAACACTTCTGGGATATCATGTTTCGGTCAATTTGATGCCACCAAGTTGCACCCCAGACTGTCCAGGAGCTCAGCAACGCCCTCGTCCAGATCTGGGAGGAAATACCCCAGGACACCATCCCTCGTCTCATTAGGAGCATGTCCCGATGTTTTCAGGCATGCATACAGGCACGTGGGGGCCATACAAACTACTGGGCACCATTTTGATTGCTTTAATGAAATTTCTGCAAAATGGACTAGCCTGCTGCATCATTTTTTTGAACTTTGATTTTCGGGGAGTCTTTGAAATCAGTCCCCTTTAGGTTGATAACTTTCATTACCATCAAATGATAGGGCATGCTTACATTCATAACACATTACCCAGTCCATATAAGTATAGAGATCCAGCATGATATTCTTCCCCATTGAGAACTGATGTGTTTTCAAAGTGTACCTGTTTTTATATTTATATATATATATATATATATATATATATATATATATATATATATATATATATATAAATAAAACATATATTATATACAGTAATGCCTCGGTTAACGTAATTTTCGGTTTACAAATGAAATCCATTGAAAATAATGCCTCGGTTTACAAATTTTTTTAGCAATACAAAGTGTAAGTCAGTGCTAATTTTTAAATGCAATTTCCAGCCTTTTTATTTCTTCACTATAGCTGACAGAATTGGCCGTCACTTTCCCCAGAGTTAACGGAAACTTTGTTTCTATTAAGAAACTAAAAGGATACATTGTTTCTCTTAACTCCGGAAATAAACTAAAAGAAAAACCTTTCTTTTAGCTGGGGGGAAAGTGACATCTGAGTTTCTGAGCTATAGTGAAGAAGAAGAAGAAAAAAAAAAAAAAAAAGCGGTACTCACATTTAAAAACTAGCACCATTATAAATTTAAAAAAAATGGAGTGGGGTCCCCCCTCCCATTCATACCAAGCCCCCAGATCCCCGCCCCCCCATGTGAATGAGTCCTTTTTTTAAAGAAAAAAAATAAAATGTACCCCCGCAGTAGATCCATCATTAATCACGATGCCCACTGTCACCGCCACTGCCCCGGAAAAAAAAAAAAAAAAAAAAAAGGCTCCACTCCAGACGATGGCTTCCAGCCTTCTGCCTGCGCCGGTGGTTTGACAGTTATTAAATATTTAAGGGCCGGGGCCACCCGGGGACATCATCCAAGTGACTCTACCCCATGTGACATCATTGTCCCCGGGTGTCCCTGCCCCTACATATTTAAGAACTGTCAAACCATACTCAATCACATAAAGGGGGCAACCACCATGTTGAGGGCATGTTGCCTGGTAAAGTTCGGAAGGGGGGGGGTCACTCACGCTCGCTACCAACCCCCCCTTTCCTGACCTGCATGCTCAGATAAGGGTCTGGTATGGATTTTGGGGGGACCCCCACTCCATTTTTTATTTATTTTTTTTTAATTTTAGCGTGAGTTCCCCTCAAAATCCATACCAGACCCAAAGGGCTTGGTATGGATGGGAGGGGGGACCCCACACGGAGTTTTAAAATTATTTTTTTAATTGTTGGCAATTCTTTTACATTCAGCTGTCAGTGGGGAACCTTTAACATTAATACATGGTTGTCACTACTAATATACCGCATGACTTCATAAAATAACTCATGCAGCATTTTAGTAGCATTTACTTTTTTCTGATTCCCCGAAACGGATTAACTGGTTTTCAATGCATCCCTATGGGAAATGGCGTTTCGGTTCACAAATTTTTCACTATACGAAAAGTCCCACAGAGCGCACGCACGCGCGCACACGCACACACACACGCACGCACACACGCACGCACACACGCACGCACGCACGCACACACACACACACGCACACACACACACGCAGCAAGCTCCAACGAAAAATCCCCACATTTTTTGCCGCTCAGGATGGCGCAGGTGGCACATACAGCAGGCCATAGAAGTGACTGGATGTCTGGAGCTGTACTAATCTTCTGCCTACCTCACCTATCAGAGGCATTCACCATTTGTGTGTGTTCAAGAAGCCACAGGTATTGTGGATGCCTGGATACAATAGGGCCATGGAGACTGCACCACCAAAGCCATGTGTGGCTACCTTTAAAGAGATGCTTGGGAAATAAATGTCATCTGACAGTGTCAGATAGAAAAAGGTTCTATGGCAGAGAGATCCAACTGTTGTAATATGAAAGACATAAGAAGCCAGGACAGACTATACATACAAGGCTTAGTGGCGATTAAAATGTCACATTTGGTTGCCTTTAATTACAATAAGGAGCTTCCAGGGACCTATAGCTATATACTATAGAAATTAAATGACAAAAGGTGTACTTGGGCTAACCAATAAATATTTCTCATACTCAGCACCCCTTCCCCCATGCAGAATGAATGTTGCAGCAGATGGCTGAGGCCCAGTGGGCAGTCAGTCAGTGAAAGCCTGAGCTGCTGTCAGTCTGGCAGACACACCTCTCAATAGCTGAGAGAACCAGTGCTATTGTACTAGAAGTGAAATAAACCATTGCATTGTCTATAACAGGAGCAAAATATCAAGTGGCCACGCTATGGATATTCAAGTATTTAAAAATTTACATAAACCTAAATTGTTTTTTTTTTCAACTTAAAAATTCCAGGTGTGGTACTGGCACATTCTAAGCAATTAGCGTAAACTACATTAATGAAAACCGCTAATAAGTACCTTTTTGCCTATATCGACACAATACGTAGGGACATCGCCACTACACAGACACCCACCCCACTTAGCATTCCTCACACCATACCTCCATCAACACTGTCCTCCTTTGATCTTGCTACCACCGAAGAGGTCCTTAAGGTCTTCTCAGAAGCCCGCCTCACCATCTGCCCCCTGGCCCCTCTTCCTCAAACTCCTCGACCTCTTACTCTCTAGCTCCCCCATCTCCTCCTCCCATGCTTGTCTCCAAGACTTCTCCAGGGCATCACCCATCCACTGGAACTCCCTACCCCAATCAATCAGACTATCACCTACTCTACTTGCCTTTCGGCGATCACTGAAAACCTCTCTTCAGGAAAGCCTATCCCGCCCTCTGCCAATTCTGGAATCCTCTACTCTTCCAACCACTCCATCCCCCCCAGTGACTACCTAATGTACCATTCACCCCTCCCTCCTAGATTGTAAGCTCCAAGGAGCAGGGCCCTCAAATCCCTCTTGTATTGACCTGTATTGTTACTGTATTATCTCCCACTATAATGTAAAGCGCTGAGCAAACCGTTGGCGCTATCTAAATCCTGTATAATAATAATAATATTATAGTATTCAGCGGTCATGTGACAGCTTCAGCACTGGGGGCCCACTTATACCTAAACTTTGCGTAAACTTTAAGCTCCAAAATCCCATGGTTTTCAATTATGCCTGTTCACACCTAATCATGGGTTGCTTGCAGTTCAAAAAAAGTACATGACCTTCTTTTGAGCTACATACTAAAAATTTCACTCTCTAGATATGCAATGCACGCTACACTTTTCAGATATTTGTAAAAAATGTTGAAAACCATTTATCATTTTCCTTCCACTTCACAATTATGTGCCACTTTGTGTTAGTCTATCACATACAATCCCAATAAAATACATTTACGTTTTTGGTTGTAACAAGACAAAAATTTGGAAAATGCCAAGGGGTATGAATACTTTTTCAAAGCACTGTACATCATTCTGAAAAGTTCATAAACATATTAAAAACAAAATCAAAAACACTGAAAAGGCTTTATATTCATACTGAAACAAGTGGTGACCGTGGAGTCCTCTCAAAAAGGCAACTGCCTGGTAGTCTCTGGTTTTAGCACTTCTATAAAGCCAAAATCACAACTGTCTTATCTGTTTTAGAGACTCAATGTATTGAAGCCACCAGATTACTCGGACAGCAGTCAACTAACATTTGTCAGCAAATGCAGCTTATCTTTTGCCTCAGTGAGTTGACTTTACTCTAGGAAAGTAACAGCAGTGACCAGTTTTTTTATTCTGGGCAACTCCTGCACAGAGGCAAAGAACAGGACTTGTTTCATGCGAGATTATTGCATAGATCTGTTAGAAACGTACAAAAAGGACACCACGATGCAAATAAGAATACACATGGTTCTTGAATTTATACACTATTATTTTTTAGCCTGGAGTTAGCCTAAAGCACACCTGATTGTATTCTAGTGCTGCCTATCCCTTTGCTAGTCTTGGGGACCACAGGAGGCCGACCTCAAGTTTAAAGCCTAACTCCAGCATTGCTCTCACTTAGAATGGTTTGTTTGGGTTAAGCAGCCCAAATTTCCCTTACTAATTTCTCCGGTTGCTGTGAGCACTTTTTGAATAATAGCATCAGACTGGTAGATGACACCACAATCTCCACCTTCAACATTCAGAGAAGGCCTTGTAGTCACTGATAAAATACAAACTTTCCCGTGATTGGCTAACCGTTCAGCCTGAATAGATTTTTTATTTACGGAAGCAGATGGGAAGTCTTGGTAATGCTGCCGCAACAAAGTGCTGTACATTGTATAACACTGATGCTACATGCAATTTATACAGTCCTGATAGTGGTTTCATATAAAGGAAATTGTTAATTTGGGCCAACTAAAGTGATAGCAAAGCTGGAGTTAGCGTTTAAATTAGATTCCAACATTTTTTAAATTTAAAGTGCAATTCTGGACTTGACCCTAACTGCTCTTAAGAGGAGAAGTTCACCTTTAGTAACATGTTACACCCTGAATATGGGTGTAACAAGTTACTAAAGGTGACCTTATGTAAAAAGTGTAGGAACCCAATTTAAATCAATACAATCAGATTTTATTCCACTCCACAGCATCCAAGCATGTATTACCTATGAAGCAGCAGTATGAATCACACTGTAAACAAGTGGGTACACTTACCTATAGAGTACATCTGCCACAGGCAGAGATCCCAAGTCTGTCTGTTTCTGCAGCAAATGTACAGTGTGAATGAAGGTTTTTAATGATCCCCTAAATATAAAAAAAAAAAAAAAAGTTAGTAAAGACACAGGTAATTCAAATGGGTAAATATAAGCAAAGTGGTTGGTTGTTATAGGTTTCTTAAATGCAACTCATAAAGTCAGATTGGCCAGGGTGGGTATAGGTAAAAAGGATCCTCCTTCCCTCAAAATAATCAATGAGTATTGCAGGAACTGTTGTTCCTTGCTCAAACTGTTGCTTCATGCCCATCCTATGGAAAAGAAAACGATCCATGGTAAAACTTTCATCATGTTGGATCAATTCTGAGCTCATATTGGTAACATCACCTAGACAACCCTGTATTAGTAGGCTGGTCAGGTGGTATACGGTCATTCAGTCTTACAAGAAGACTTTGAATTGTGTAGACATTAACAGTGAATGTTGGGGCACACAGCTTGACACACGTTTGAAATGCATTACCTGCCGAACAATTTGTAATTTTGTACAGCCAGACTTGTGAATAAACATTCTGCACTGTGCAGAATATTCTGTGCAACGGTGTATGCAATTTAACTACACACTGTACCACATCTGCTAGTGCCAGTATCTGGCGCACGCATAATCAGCAATTCTCTGAATTGGAAATTATTCTGGGGTTACTATAAATAATAGGAAATCTATACCGTGAGAAGTGCAGGCATCATTAAAGGCCTCCTGAAAATACTAGATGTGTGGCAGTCTCTGCATTCAACAGATGAATCATTAAAGTGGAACAAGCATGCGACCAGTTTTGCATTTGTATTCCAGGTCAGTGATTCTAAGTACTGAAATTATAGATTAGCATGGCAGCCTGGCAACGAACATTAAGAAGGAGCGGTCTTTAACAGCAACCCCCATATTTGTTGCAATGCTTTGCACTGCACAGACAGGCGTTATTGCCTAGATTCATCTCCCTCTTCCCTGCTTGTGAGTTCCTGTGGGAGGTCAGACATACACAGAGATGTACAGCCAGACTAAAGAAGGAGGGAGAGTACAGATGTCACACATCACTTAACCAGCAGACCAGGACTTCTCAGTCTGGCAATCGTTTAGATGAAGAGCGGAGATCAGCATTTTGGAATGAAGTGGCTTGGATCCTTACACTAGGACAGAAGACAAAGCTGAGGACGCAATGAAGATTGAAAATATTAAAAGGGAAGCATGGGGTTTGGGAAAAAAAAAAACCCCACCCACAATTATTTATGTGCCCTGTTCTCACTGCAATGCAACCCAGAGGTGTAGTGATTGAGCTGCATTTGATTGCAGTGCACAGGAAGGTACCGCATGTCACTGCACATCAAAACAACATACTGCTGTGTGGTGACATGAAAAAGTGACACTTTGTGCACTGCAAATAATGTTGGCAAGAAAAAAAAAAAAAAGGGAACTGTGTGATGCAGTACACCACCCTCTGTGGAGTAGTTTAGTGCGCGGGCAGCGTCATCGGGCCTGGAACGCCATTCACACCTGAGCATTTTCTAGCTTGGAACTCAAAGATACAAAGCTCTCAACAAACAAAATCCCATGTATTTACATGGTGGATGTTTACATAGGAGTGCTCTGTGCCTATAGCTTGACACCCAATGTTCAAAATGCTACTTTTTGAGCATGAACCATGGGCAAAAACAAAAAACGCTTTAGGAAAAAAAAAAAAATATATATATTTAGTGCCAACGGTTTGCTCAGCACTATAGTGGGAGACAGTACAGCAACAATACAGTTCAATACAAAAGGGATTTGAGGGCCCTGCTCCTTGGAGCTTACAATCTAGGAGGGAGGGGTGAATGGCACAATAGGTAATAACTGTGGGGGATGGACTGGTTGGAAGAGTAGAGGATTCCAGTATTAGCAGAGGGCGGGATAGGCTTCTTTGAAGAGATAGGTTTTCAGTGATCGCCTAAAGGTAAGTAGAGAAGGTAATAGTCTGATTGGGGTAGGGAGTTCAGAGTATGGGTGACGCCCTGGAGAAGTCTTGGAGAGGAGCATGGGAGGAGGAGATAAGGGAGCTAGAGAGTAAGAGGTCTTGCGAGGAGCGGAGTGTACGGTTTGGGTGATATTTAGAGATAAGATCGGTTATGTAGATTGGGGCAGAGTTGTGGATGGCTTTATATGTCAGTGTTAGTGTTTTGAATTTTATCCATTGGGCAATTGGAAGCCAGTGGAGGGATTGGCAGAGGGGGGTGGCAGATACAGAGCAGTTAGTAAGGTGGATGAGTCTGGCAGCAGCGTTCATGATAGACTGGAGGGGGGATAGCCTGAGCGATGAGGTAGGCCAATGAGGAGGGAGTTACAACAGTCGAGGCGTGATATGACAAGGGAGTGAAGTTGCTTAGTGGTTTCTGGGGTTAGGAACGGTCGTATCTCGAAGATGTTGCGGAGGTGAAGTGTACATGATTGTATACATATACACACACTTCAAGCGTTGTTATATCTAAAAAAATATATAAAAAATAACACCTATATACGCACGCAAAAAAAAAAATGCTTTTCTAAGGTTTGAATGCAGTCTTACAAGCTGGGTGGCAGGCTCTGTAAATACAAGCCAATCAAAGAAAACATGGTATGCGATCTTAAAGGGGAAAGTGGGGGGGTAGGGTATAGGGAATAGAGCTTTTTCTTTTTGACCTGTTAAAGAAGAACAGCTCCAGGTATGTGATTACATATTGATCCTGATAAAAATCTTGTTAGCCTGTGCTCTCCGAGTTGGCTGACTTATCATTTAGCATTGTTCCCAGTTATCATTGCAGATAAAAAAGGGAAAATGTATTGTAATTCTCAAGCACTGCCAGACCTAGTGTGACAATGCTACTTCTCCACAGATACAGGACAGTACAAGTACGAGCATGGTCATCCTAGGACAGGAAGAGTGTTAGGCTGGCCATAGACGGGCCCATTGTCGGCCGATAAACGAAAAATCTGATGCTGCCACCAATTTTCCAGCATGACCAATAAAAAGAAACGAGAAGATCCACGAAAAACGGCCGACGGCATTGCCCCACTAACGGCGTGAATATCGGCCAATTCTTCGTGCGGACGAAAATTCGGCCGATAAACAACCCGTCTATGGCCTGCATTACTAGCAGGATCACCAAGTAAAAATTAAAGAAAAAAAAAAGTAATGCAGCCACCTCATCTAAGGACTAATAGACTATTATGTTAAGAGTAATTGCACACTGTACTGAAGTATAAATATCAGACATTCCTGGAAGAAGCAATGCGAGGATGGGCTGTATAGCACTTGTATGTATTTAAGGGCATACGTACTGGTAAAAATTCTTCTAGGTTTATATTATGACTGGAGTGGGGCATGTATTAGCATGCATATGCAAGTAAAAATAATGACTGGCAGTGCAGATTTCTGTTTTTGTGTTACTGATCTATACGCAGTGCATGTTTACATGACTCTGTACAGGCACAATTAAACGAATGGTCAGCAGTTACATCAGTAAAAAAACAAAACAAACAAAAACCGCTTGTATGCCAAAAAACGCTGTGTTTTTGCAGCTGTGTCAGCAGTTTGACAGATAGGTCCCTGAGCCATTACCATTATTTGGGCGTGGTTAGCAACTTTGTACAATATGTCTGTGTTATGGTCAGGACTGGAGTCAAATTAAACAAAATGATGAAATTCTGCACATCAATATTTAACACCTTTCCAAATTTACCAGGCTGTCTGCAGATTTCTTAGATTTAAAAAAGCATGCTCACAGAACCCAATAGCTCAAAACTGAATTTACACACAGAAATGAATGAGCTCTAGATATTTGATGGGCTTCCTTACATACCTGGCACATGCCAAGGCAACCAGGGCAGCAGCAGAGTTTTCTTTTTGCTTGAAAGAGGCTTGCTGTTCCAAAGTAGAAGCGTCTTCCAGCCAAGAGCAAAGCAAAGCCTCTATTCCATTCAAGCAGTCAGCTGGTTCTTTAGTGAGGCTCAAAGGCTGACAGTCCCGAAGGCAATTTAATAGCACCTCAGCTGTTATGTTACAAAGTGAGGGGTCTGTTTTACTTTGAGACTGAATAAGGGGAAATACCAACAAAAGTCCCATTCGAGATGTAAATGGAGCCTGTTCTGGTTGCTGTAGCAGGCCTTGTCGCTTAAGTAATGCCAAGGTTTCCTCATCGGAGCCCTCCCGCTCATGTTGTTCTTCCAAAGCCAACTGGCGCTGTGCATTCCACAATCCACGCAAGGCGTTTAGGCGATATTCAAGTAAGCGTGCATAAGCGTTGCTTTGATTTCCACACACTGCTCGCAAGCGTTCTGCTAATTCTGTAGGGCTCTTTGTTTCGAATGTCAAAATCTGAAACAAATGAAATAAAATTCTTAGCTTTCAAAATATCATGGTTTGGAAATATACAAATATTATAAAGTATATCCCATCAAGCAAACACTGTAGAATGTTACAATGGACCTAGAGAGGAAGAGCATCTAAATCCTCCACACAAAAATTACTCATTTGCCAAGCTTCTTATAAAGAGGTCCGGCTTTTTTTTTTTTTTTAAACTTACCATATAAACCTTTTCTTGGAATTCATTAAGGAACACAAAATCAGTATCTTGTAAGATCTGTTGCTGGACAAGACTGCTTTTTTAAACAGAGTGAATTGCTGTCTGGTTCATATTAACAGCTTCCCGACCGCCCTATAGCAGAAATACTGCTACAGGGCGGCACGGGTGCACAAAATTGTGTATATATACACGCGATTTTGTATCTCTGGGTATGGAGTACACACAAGCTGCGCCACCAATCACTGGGTCCCGGCTAGTGATTACTCGCTGGCTCCTGCTGATTTACGAGGCTCTCCGATGGGAAGGAGAACTGTTTTGTTTACTAACAGTTCTCCTCCTTGTCAGCTCGAGTACACTGCTTTGGATGGCTGTCCTTTCGTGTTAGTTCTGCCTGTCTGATGGTCATCTCTTTCCACAATTGGATTTCCTGCATGCTTTGCAGCTTTTCCTCTGCCACTTACTTTCAATATCGAAGGTCTATATATCCCATAGTACCTTGCTGCCTGCAAGCAGTGATTTCTATACCAACTTCATGTCACAAGCCTGATCACTGGATTCGCTCCCAGCACAGCCAGAAAACTGACCACGCTGTGGTCTCCTGTCCATTGTGGTCAGTTTTAACAGAAAAGCAGAGAGGCTGGCTGGAGCACCAGGTATTCCACACAAAGGAAGCAATACAACAAACAGGATAAGGTTTCATAGAAATACATGGCACAGCAGGCATATATCAGGAATATGAAATGTTGGGTTTACATATTCTTTAAGTACCATCCGTTGTGCTGATTTTTGTCCCTTGGGCCATTTTTGTTAAATGAATAACACCATCCTTCCATTCTGTGGAATATTATATTTGCATGAAGATATTAAGTACCAGAATTCAGAATAGGGTGAATGCCCCCTTTTGCTTTGGGGACAATGGAAAGGTTCAAGGCCTAATTAACCTTATACAAGAGATTATAAGTACATCCACACCCCCCCCGTATTTTATTAAACATTATTATTATTATAATACAGGATTTATATAGCGGCAACAGTTTGCACAGCGCTTTACAAAGTGAACCATCACCTTCAGGTGTGTACTAGGATTGTACACGGGATAGTTTTTGAAAAATACAAACAAACTCAAAGTGCAACCAACAGGTCACCAAACAAACAAAAAACACACACATGGTATTTTAGATACTGCAACTGTATATGCAAAAACCAAAAGGACAAAGAAAACAATCTGACTAGACAAAATAAACAAAGAGGACCAATGGTGAGGGCTTGGCATTTAGTTAATGATGTGGATCTGTTCAGGGGAGAACAGAAAGAGAAAGAAAGACCCTCTGTATTCCAGCTGCTGTCATGACATAGCACTCTAGTAAAACAGCTACATCTATATTGTCTTTTATAACCACAAATTTATATATTTGTTTGTATTTAGGGCAGTCCTGAACAGCTTAATATCCCTATCTGTCATTCCCTCCACTGGCTTCCGATTGCCCCATGTATAAAATTCAAACTACTAACATTGACATACAAAACCATTCATAATGCTACCCCAAACTACCTCACCGACCTGATCCCCAAATACCACCCAACCCGTACTCTTCGTTCCTCACAAGACCTCCTACTTTCTAGCTCCCTGGTCTCCTCCTCCCACGCCCGACTGCAGGACTTCTCCAGGACTTCCCCCATCCTCTGGAACTCACTTCCCCAATCCATCAGACTGTCACCTACCCTCCTCACCTTTTAGGCGCACCCTAAAAACCCATCTCTTCAGGGAAGCCTACCCCACCCTCAGCTAACAGCCGATCCCCTCCACTCCTCACTCCACTCCATCCCCCACAGCCATCTCCTCCTGTATCACCATCCCCTCCCTCCTAGACTGTAAGCTCGAAAGAGCAGGGCCCTCGAACCTCTCGTGTATTTTTTGTTACTTTACTGTATTGTCTCATGTTATGTCCCCCACTATAATGTACAGCGCTGAGCAAACCTTTTGGCGCTATATAAATACTGTATAATAATAATAATAACAACAACATGCAAAAAAAAAAATAACACTTTGATAAATGTCTTGCAAATGTTATGTATGCAGGTAAAAGTACTGAAAGGCAATTTTCCCTCACACTGTTTCGAGGCTCTATTCCTCCTACCAACATTAACGGTGAGGCACCATTCCTTGCACTGACACCAACAGCAGGGCATAAATCCCTTCCATTGACATCAACGATGGGGCATTACTCCTCCCATTGACACCAATGATGGGGTACTATTCCTTCCATTGACACCAATGATGCAGCACCATTCCTTGCACTAACACCAATATTCATTCCATTCCAAAGATGGGGCAATATTCCTCCCACTAATACCAGTGATGGAGCACTATTTCTTACACTGACACCAAGGATGGAGCACTATCCCTCCCTCTTAGATTGTAAGCTCCAAGGAGCAGGGCCCTCCAAGCCCTCTTGTATTGAACTGTATTGTTGCTGTATTGTCTCACTTTATATTGTAAAGCGCTGAGCAAACTGTTGGCGCTATATAAATCCTGTATAATAATTCCTACCAGTAACACCAACAATAGGGCAATATTCCTTCCACTGACACCAATTATGGTTCAATGATCCTCCCACTAATATCAATGATGGGGGATAATTCCTCCTCATACCGACCACAGGCACTATGTCATTTTTTTTACTCACTCAGTAAAAGCCTGAGACATGTTTACTTCCACTGTATCAAGACATTTTCTACTCCCATTGGCCATAGTCCTGTCTCCCCTAAAAGTCTGAGAAGACAGAAAGCTGACCCTTTGCACAGACAATCACTGCTGATTCAAACCAACTAGGATGATACTGTACTGTGCTGAAGGTTTCTTTTTATGGGTGAACATGGATGGTTTCTACAAATGTATAGTATGTCGAGCCAAAACTAGATTTGGACACCGTGGGGAAGGATTAAAACCGTTATTGGGTTACACTGCTATCTGCGGCTCCATTGGAGGCTTCTGCTAGTATTTTATGAAAAAGTGTGGGGCTGATGACAGGTTAAAGGAAAGTTCCACAAAATGCTGGATCTTATCCCCTGTATGTCCTTCCCAGAAAACCTTAGTTATCTTTGCGAGGACTCCTGAATCTGAAAATTTAAATTGGCATCCCTCTGATCTATTGTCAGCATACACATACTACGCCAACAGGTATTGTAAAGAAAATAAACTCCACCGTTGTACCTGATTAATATGTTCCAAAGGTTTTAAGTTCAGATTCATCCAATATAAAAGTTTAAATCATAGGAAAATATGATAAAACACTTTTCCCCTTGGAAAACTATAAAAAAAAAACAAAAACGTATTTTTGAGCCTGTAGCTCAAGAAAAGCCAAAATGAAAATTTTATCTGGTAACCCTTGCGAATGATGTTCAGACTGTAAGGGTGTATGGTAACTTGTTCCCATTGCAAGAGGAAGCCTCCCAACCTGGATTTGAAATCTCCCATCCAAGTTTCAAGCCATAGGGTCCTGGGTAGTAGCTCTGCCAGATATAAAAACCAACGCGGAGGTTCCCAACACGCATTTTGTTGCTTGCAGGAGATTCTAGAATTTTTTCCTTTGGAGACCTGACTTCTAACCCAGGATATGAGCTACACAAGCAGCAGATGCTGTGGAATGGAGATTCATCTATGCACCTGGTTTGTGTGGATGGAGAAATCTTCCCACTGGCTGAATGGAAAAAAAAAAACTTCCAGTGTATGCCCAGCTTTAGACACTCATCTGTTTCATCAGAAGGTAGTAAAGCTTTCCTCAGATTTAGATTTTGATGCCTCTGCTAGCTGAAAGATCCACGTCCCAGACACCTCAGAGTTATGGGGTATCCCTGATGAAGTTAAGAAATTTTCAAGTACGTTGGTAGATCTCTGCCACAAACAACTGATACTTGCTAGATATCCAAATGCTAAATATGCTATTGTGTGGGATAGGTTACACTGCCAGAAATAATTGGGATATATGGCTAGGCTAAAAGAGAAGCCCCATAGACAAAACAGGGGGATGTTTGTGCTGCAGCATTCATCAACATAAAGCTAGGCCACAATACTGGTATTCACATGGACATCATTACTGCAGCATGAGAGATTTACATTTGAAGAATCATAGGAATGTATTAGAAAGGGCTCCAACTGAGATTTAAATCATTGTAACTATTTACTTTTAATTAACCACTTGCCTACTGGGCACTTTGAATGACAGTTGTGCGGGCATGCAACACTGTACCTCAATAAAATCTTTACCATTTACAAATCTTTACTTTTTTTTTTTCACACAAATAGAGCTTTCTTTTGGCGGTATTTAATCAGTGCTGGGTGTTTTATTTTTTGCACTATAAACAAAAAAAAAAAACCAGCAAAAAATTTGGAAAAATAAGAACGTTTTTCTTTGTTTCAATTATAAAATTTTGCAAACAGGTATATTTTTCTCCTTCACTGATGTGCGTTGATGAGGCTGCACTGATAGGCAGCACTGATGGGGTGGCAAGGATTGGCGGCAGTGATGTGCTGGCAGTGATGATGCTGCAGTGATGGGTGGCACTGCTGGGCACCACTGATGAGCAGTGATCATCAGTGCCAATCACTTCTCTGACAATTGCCGGTTATCGGCAGTACGATAACTGGCAACTGTATTTACTCGGTGATCTGCTGTGTCATTGGACACAGCTGATTACGTGGTAAAAGGCCTCTGTGATTGCTGTTTACCGTATCATGTGATCAGCTGTGTCTGTAGCGGCGGCAGCACGCGGGGGCGTATTCTGGAATGACATCCATGGACATCGTCCCAGCACTAGACAACTGCGCTGTAGCCATCTTTCGTCTATAGCGCGGTAGGGAAGAAGCTAAAAAAGAAGCCTAGCCATTTGATCACACAATTTGCGAAGAGAATACATGAGCATTCTTTTCAGTAGTGACCAAATTCCTAAGCATAAACTATATTTTGCTAAACTATCCAAAGTTGCTGAACTAGAGAAAGATTCTAATAATTCCAGTGCAAAGGGCAACATTTGACTTTCAGAAAGATCTACTTTGCAGAGAATGGTTCCATAAACAATGCTGTCTGACCAGTCATAACCCACTTTTTTTGTAAAAAGCATTTAAAAATCCAGCACTGAAGAAGCTTGCTGTTAATTATCTGTCATGAGAACTATAATTGCTGCATGATGCAAAGTACAGTACGTACTGTTTTGCTCATGCTGGAAGGTGATTTGAAATAATGATGACAGCTGAAACTGCAATCCTTTCAAATCAATTCCTAGCTCCTGGGTGCAGAGAATATAGAATTTTATTCAGGGATTTAGCCAATGTCACATACTCTGCAAACAAGAAAAAAAAAAGAAAAAACTTATTCTGGGCTAGCCAACCCAGCAATGCTACTCATGATATATTCAAGGACAATTCTGAACTGAGAAATTATTCAAAGTGTTAGGATACCATACAAAATTCTAAAAGTATACAACATTTCCTGTACATTGCACCAATGTTACTGTTCTAAAATTTCCACTCCTAAAAAGCCAGAGCTGAAAAGTCTTTCACAAGATTGAATAACTTGTGTTCTGCTTAGGGGCCAGTTCACACCACATGCAGTCGAGTGCATTTTTAATCTGAATCAAACATGCATGGAGTGAACATGGATTCCAATGGCATAGCTCACGGCAGTGCAGTGCGTTCCAGTGTGGTCAACAAAAGTAGAACATTTTTTCTATGCATCTAGAAAGTGGCAGAATGCATTTTGCCTGCAATTTCTAATCGGTGGTTAAGAGCTGGCCCAATAAAAAGTGAATCATCCCTGCTGTCAGGGTTTTATTTACTTTTCACATTTATTTGGAGAATGAGTAGGGTTATACACCCCTAGTCATTCACACAAGGGGGATCTGGAGGCTCCCTTGTTAAAGCGAGCTTCCAAATTTCAAGAAGTTACCCTTGCACCCCCATAACAACCGAGGCAGGGTTGTAGCAAAGAGGCCCTTGTCCTCATCAACATGGGGCAAGGTGCTTGGGGGGGTAGGAGTCCCAAGCACCCCCGCCCCCCCATGTTGAGGGCATGCAGCCTGGTATGATTCAAAAGGGGGGGCTCGCTTACCCACCCTTTCCTGGCCTGCTGGTCTACATGCTACATTCTTTTTTGTTTTTTTTTTTGGGCGCGGGGTACCCTTCAATTTGGGGGGGGGGGGTTTGTGCAAGCTACTTTTTTATTATTTAATTTTTTCCATTTATAACATTCTGCTGTCAGTGGGAATCCCCAGCTGACAGCAGGGATGATTCACTAATAAGACAAAATCGCTCTGAATAAAAACCCAGGAAACTGGCAAAAAAAAACAAAAACGCAAAATAAGAAAAAATGCACTGCAATGCAATGAAAATGCATCAAAAACACACATGCAGAAATGCAATCACAAAAATGCCCAGCCCTAAAGGAAAACTATACCTTCAGACAAAAACACAAGGCTGTCATAAGTAGCTATTACGCTGACAAATTATGAACATAGACAGGTAACTTTTTGCAGCCAAAAATACATCTGGCACACTATATAGCAGCAGCACACTATCTGGCAGTGTGAAGAGTGGTCAATAAACACTTAGGCTCCGTGTAAGCTAGTGTTTTATTAAGCTCCCAGAAGATATTATGATAATTTTTCCTGCTCCTAGAAGCGAAAAGTGTTGTCCTATGTGTCCATGCACACTATTTTATGCTAAAAGTTTTTCAACCTTCAGCATTTAGGAGCAGAAAAAAAAAAGTTGTTTTTGTAGTTTTTGGGAGCATTTTCCCAGCAGAGAACACTGAACGCTCCTAAAAGCTTTTTTTCCCCCACTCTTCATGTACTGTAAAAACGCTAATAAAACACTAACACTCCTAAGCACTTCTAAAAACGGTATTATTCGCTACTACTAGCCAGCACAAAAATGCTATTACCAGCCTTTTTTCACCCAGCGTTTTTCTTTTAGCTTATTAAAAAATAGTAGTGTGCATGGAGTCTGAAAAAAGAAGAGAGCGAAAAGGGATGGCTTTAGAGCCAAGTTCACCTATTTTTTGGGTTTTGGATAGAGTGCAGAAGGATTAGAACACCTGTCAGGTTTTAATCGCTGTCTGTGTCCCCGTTAGGGAGATTCATTCTCTCCATTTGTCCTGGTTACTGTGACGGAGAGCAGAAATATTTTATTTTTGTGTTGTTTGCTGAACTCAACAAGGGTGTCAAGCAGTCAGTGTGTCTGCTTAATTACATCTAGGGGTTCCTATGCCCCACAGGGGGTGGGGGATGAGGTTGATCGCAGCAGGAAGCACAGACAACATAGTGTCCTGTGGCTGTGAAAAGCCAAGACGTGTCGGCAGCGGGGGCTTGAGGCTTGGTCAAATTGAAAGGACCATAAAATTTGTCCCTATAAGGGGGAGAAAGGCTCTCAGAATGTGCAGAGCTTGTCAGGATGGATAGAGCAGCTCATGGCTGCAGGCCTCGCTAGGAGATGTATTGAACTGTAGTTTGCTTGTTGCACTGCTAGGACTTGTGGTTCTACATGGTCTGTGGCTTTCTGGACACTGGGACTCTGCTCTCCTCTGCCTCCTTGCTGTGTGCCAACCCCTGAGCTGAGGTTCCAACCTGGACTTAATCCTTGCCTGCCAGAGTTCTGCCTCCCTGAGGATTTACCCTATTCTGCCTGAAACCCTTGCCCTTGGACTCCAACCCCTGTGGTGCCCCGCCGCTCTGTCCTATTGAACCCTGTGGACTATCTGTTATCCCATATTGCCATCCTGAGAACCCTACTGTATTGCTGTGTCTTTCTTTGTTCTGTGGACTAGCTGTTCGATTGTCTGTACCCCCGTGAAGCTCCCCAATAAATGCCCGCACGTCGGGTTCTGTGTGATCTGTCTCCGTGGGCTCTCTCTGCGCTCCTAGTTCATCACAGTTATCATTACCCCCAAACTAAATGACAATTTCAAATTCTGAGTTATCACCAGAACAAAAAATATATTGCAAATCTTCCAATGGGGGTCACTAATTCTGGTGACAACCAGGGCTTCCCTCACTTTGGAGGTATTTTGATTGTAAGCTCCACGAGCAGGGCCCTCCTATTCCTTCTGTACTGAAATGTATTGTAATTGTACGGTCTCCCTTATATTGTAAAGCAAACGGTTGGCGCTATATAAATTCTGTATAATAATAATTTCCACGTACTTCTTGTTTTGTATAAGGAATAGGGCACTGTAATGGGAAACCATTGGCAATACTCTTTGCAGCCAAGAAAGCGGTCATGTTAGCCTCTGTTTAATCTGAAGTTGCCATAGCGCTGCACATGATCAGTTATGGCACAGCCATATGATGGCTTGACACTTCGCTTGAGAGCACAGCCAATTGTGAGTTATCAATCATGACAGGTCTCAAATGTAACTGCTTCAGGAAACTCCTAAATAGTTGGTTTTAGTTCCATTTTAAGTCAGTTTGTGATCGACGGGAGATCACCTCCCCACCTCACCTAAACAAAGAATGCATGGCATTCATTCAGAAAATGGAAAGCATTCACTGAATGGTGCTCATGTTGAGCAGCTGACCTCTTGCATTTGGTAAGAAGTGCAGCCACTCGGAATGGGAGCTAGAATATGGGGAGATCACTATATTAGCAGAGACTAGTGAAGTTTACTTCAGTGATTTCCAGTTTCCAGAGGCTTCGGACAGGTATGCATAGTTATATTGGTCCAAGCTAGACCAACGAACCTACAATGCCTTGAAAGTATTCATACCCCTTGAAATTTACCACATTTTGTCATGTTACAACCAAAAACAAAATATATTTTATTGGGATTTTATGTGATAGACCAACTCAAAGTGGCACATAATTGTGAAGTGGAAGGAAAATTATAAATTGTTTTCAACAGTTTTTTTTTACAAAATATCTGAAAAAGTGTGGTGTGCATTTGTATTCAGTCTTATTTACTCTGATACCCCTAACTAAAATCTAGTGGAACCAATTGCCTTCATAAGCCACCTAATTAGTAAATAGAGTCCCCCTGTGTTTAATTTAATCTCAGTATAAATACAGCTATACTGTGAAGCCCTCAGAGGTTTGTTAAGAGAACACTAGCGAACAAACCACATCATATAGACCAAGAAACACACCAGACAGGTCAGGGATAAAGTTGTGGAGACATTTAAAGCAGGGTTAGGTTATAAAAAAAAAAAAAAAAAAAAATCCCAAGCTTTGAACATCTCACAGAGCACTGTTCAATCCATCATCCGAAAATGGAAAGAGTATGGCACAACTGCAAACCTACCAAGACATGGCTGTCCACCTGGACTGACAGTCTGGGCAAACAGAGCATTAATCAGGGAAACAGCCAAGAGGCCCATGGTAACTCTGGAGGAACTGCTGCAGAGATCCAAAGCTCAGGTGGGAGAATCTGTCCACAGGACAACTATTAGCTGTGCACTCCACAAATCTGGCCTTTATGAAAGAGTTGAAAGAAGAAAGCCATTGTTGAAAGAAAGCCATAAGTAGTTTAATTTGCAAGAAACCATGTGGGGGACACAGCAACTATGTGGAAGAAAGTATTCTGGTCAGATGAGAACAAAATTTAACATTTTGGCCTAAAAGCAAAACGCCATGTGTGGCGGAAAACTAACACTGCACATCACCCTGAACACACCATCCCCACCGTGAAACGTGGTGGCAGCATCATGTTGTGGGGATGCTTTTCTTCAGCTGGGACAGGGAAGCTGGTCAGAGTTGATGGGAAGATGGATGGAGACAAATGCAGGGCAATCTGAGAAGAAAACCTGTTAAGAGTCTGCAAAAAACTCTTGAGACTGGGGAGGAGGTTCTCCTTCCAGCAGGACAACGACCCTAAACATACACCCAGAGCTACAATTAAATGGCTTAAATAAAAGCATATTCATGTGTTAGAATGGCCTAGTCAAAGTCCAGACCTAAATCCAATTGAGAATCTGTGGCAAGACTTGAAAATTGCTGTTCACAGACGCTCTTCATCCAATCTGATAGAACTTGAGCCATTTTGCAAAGAAGAATGGGCGTAAATTTTGTCTCTTTAGATGCACAAAGCTGGTAGAGACATCCCCAAAAAGACTTGCAGCTGTAATTGCAGCCAAAAGGTGGTTCTACAAAGTATTGACTTGGGGGGGCTGAATACAAATGCCACCACAGTTTTTAGATATTTGTAAAAAATTATGAAAACCATTTATCATTTTCCTTCCACTTCACAATTATGTGCCACTTTCTTTTGGTCTATCACATAAAATCCCAATAAAATACATTTACTGTTTTGGTTATACCTGGAAACACTACCATATATGGTAAAGCAGGACTAAGACAAAGACCTAGATCCTAATGAATGGAATAAACCATAATCAAAGCAAATTAGAAGGTGCTTTTAAGATGGTACATGGTACCTACAATAATAGATTTGTATGTCGAAGGTACTCCCCTGAAGTGCTTTAGAGGATTGGGCCAAGATGGCATGGACTAACATATTTGTTGGATTTGCCCAAGAGTTCAAAAAGTTTGGATTCAAGTATATAATTTAATTTACTCTTTAACTCAGACTAGTCCCGTAAATTGGCAAATAAAATTATTTCATAAAGAGTTGATTTTCATGTCTTTCAGTGATGTGATGCTAGGTTTACCAAAAATATAGTATTTGTATGTTATATGATATTGGCACGGATTTCCTGCAGGTATTCTATTGTATTTGCAACATTGGTAAAGTTTACACTGTAAGGTGCATGCATGTTTATAGATGTGGTACATTCTCAGAGGAAGACCAGCGATTGATAATGAGGACCCTCAAGCAGTTCTGCAGAGCTGAAGAGGATAACAGGGAACCTGGAAGTAGCAGCAGAAGAGATGGTGGCAAGGAGGGACAGAGCAGCAACTGCAGGGATTCACGGTTTATTACACTTGGCGCCAGGTAAGTGTTTTTGTTTGTTTTTTTTATTTAGTCTCTTTAGCATAGGTTCACATATATGTGTGCTGAAATCACATTGTCATTCCAGTTTAGGCGTAATTCCAACTGATTTCAATGCAAAAAAAACGCCTCCCAACTGACTCCAATGGAAAAAACGCCTCCCAACTGACTCCAATGGAAAAAAACGCCTCCCAACTGACTCCAATGGAAAAAAACGCCTCCCAACTGACTCCAATGGAAAAAAACGCCTCCCAACTGACTCCAATGGAAAAAAACGCCTCCCAACTGACTCCAATGGAAAAAAACGCCTCCCAACTGACTCCAATGGAAAAAAACGCCTCCCAACTGACTCCAATGGAAAAAAACGCCTCCCAACTGACTCCAATGGAAAAAAACGCCTCCCAACTGACTCCAATGGAAAAAAACGCCCCCCAACTGACTCCCAATGGAAAAAAACGCCTCCCAACTGACTCCAATGGAAAAACTCCTGTCAATATATATTATATAGGACACGCTTGTTAGAGCCCAACCTCTTTAGCTGTAGGATAAAGGTGCCAGATGGATATCAGGGATGGATGGATGGGAGCAATAACACTGAGGCAGCTCTCTTAGAGTGGAAGCAAGGCCCTAATGCAGTAAATATGAAAAAGAGGTCTGAAGAAGGAGTCTACTGAGCATGCTCCGAAACGCGTTACCACTCTCTTCACCTCCTACATCCGACGCTGCTCTCCAAGCCTCATCTTGATACACAGACATAGCCTAGCTCACACTTCCTGATCCCACCGACTGAGCTGCTGCTGGATGTCTCACCTGGATCTTAACACACCACACAATGAGTATTTTTAACGATTTATCTTGTAAGTGCAATTCATCTATTGTTCACCAATAAACTGTCTATGCTGCACTTAGAGGCGCCTTCCTCTCTTTTTCACTACTGTCAATAGCAATCCTATGTGAACACTTATCTCCGCATGCTACTTTACGCTCTCACTTGCGCGTCTGGAACGCACCGCTACAAACTTGCACAGGACCCTTTTCATAATGGCACTCAAAACACAATGCGTGTTGGTCGCACCTGTGTGAACCACCTCAATAGGACCACATAATATATATCTTGTTATGCAAATCTGTGAAATCTTGAAAACTCATCCAGAATCACATGTGTGTGAACCAGGGCGGCTCCATTTACACCAGGGCATTTTGGGATTGCGGCAGAATCACTGAGAATTTCAATGAAACTCAAAAATTGATGCGGATTGCCATGCAGTAAATCGCACAACAAACGCGGTAAATACCATCGCGTGAAGCTTGTCACCCAAAATAAGCTCCTGCTCCATTTTAGGCGACAAGCATCACGTGATTTCCCACGATTGCCGTGCAGTAAATTGTGCGACAATCACGGCAAAAACTGAAGCGCATTTTAGGTGCCATTGAAAATAATGACACCTGAACCTGCGTTTTGCAACTGTAGTGCGTTTTCATTATGTGAGACTAATGGAATGAACACCAGAGCTTGATTTGGCTGCTCAGCAGGAGCTAGTACTGAGCACCGAAGTGCTTTCATGTGCCAGGGTAACCTGCAGGAATAAAGGTTTTTTTTTCTCATTGGGGTCAGAACCTTATTGACTGATGCAATTCTGCTGAGCACTAGAGAACTGAGTGTAAGTCGGTGATCATTATACTGCAAGGTCTCTCCCCCCCCTGCTAGTTCCTGGGTGCAGTGATGTAGACAAGCAGAGAGGTGAGCAGGAGAGAAACAGCGCAATGTAAAAACATGAAACATTTAAATCACCATAAAGCCCCTTTCGTGTTTAAAAGCTCCAGACATTCCTAAAAGTGCCTCAGATTTGAATACAGTTTTGGTTAATTTTTTTTTTTTTTTTTAAATCATGACAAGTATATTCTCATGAGGGACAAGTAGATTAAAACCCCTGATGTAGTCTCTTGGACAAGTTTTTTTTCCCACACTGCTGAACTGACAGTCTATGTCAGTGCTCTCCAAACTGTGGCCCTTTGCTTGCCTTTATCTGGCCCATGCTACATTATTTCACCGACTGAAACCAATGATGGGGCACCATTCCCCCTACCGACGCCGCAATGGGGCACCATTCCCCCTACCGACGCCGCAATGGGGCACCATTCCCCCTACCGACACCGCAATGGGGCACCATTCCCCCTACCGACGCCGCAATGGGGCACCATTCCCCCTACAGACGCCGCAATGGGGCACCATTCCCCCTACTGACACCGCAAAAAATGCCTCTTCCCATTGAAATCAATGGAAAATACATGAAAAGCGCCTCAAAAACAACTCTGAGAAGCATTTTTGGTGCAGTTTTTAAATCACGTGTCCTTTAAAAACGCTCAGAAAGCGCAGCAAAAGTACGGTAAAAACATCTATGCGTTTTTGCTGTGTTTATGTGGCGGATCAGTGTGAAAATAGCCTTAGGCTACTTTCACACTGAGGAGTATTGAAGCGTTTTTGCACTAAAAAAAGCACCTGAAAAGCTCAAGAAAAACGCTTCCCTATGTATGTGAATGTATATCTATGTATGTTTTCACACTGAGGCGTTGTGCTTGGAGTGTGGTGTACAAACTCCCGCTTGCAGCATCTTTGTGGCATGGTTGGCGAGTTAAAAAAAAGCCCCAAAAACGCCACTTCACATTGAAATCAATGGAAAAACGCCTGAAAAATGCAAAAAAAAAAAAAAAAAAAAAAAAACTGCTCAGAAAGTATGGCAAAAGCGCGGTAAAAATAGATATGTGTTTTGGCAGCGGAAGAGCGTGAAAGTAGCCGAATACACCAACAGATGAAATATCAAACACCCGATTTGTTAAATATTCATTCTGATATTGCTCAAGCAGGGCCCTCTGTTTCCTCTTGTACCAAATTATATTGTAACTGTAATATCTACCTTCATTTTGTAAAGTGCTGTGCAAACTGTTGGCGCTATATAAATCCTGTATAATAACTGCTGGGCTGTGGGGTTATCATTGCATGCAATGGGAAGTTAATCAGAAGCTTAGGCCTCCTTTGCCAGATTATTATTTATTTCAGGTACTTCTATAGCGCCGTCAATTTACGCAGCGCTTTACATATATATTGTACATTCACATCAGTCCTTAACCCTCAAGGGGCGTACAATCTAAGGTCCTTAACTTACATTCATACATACTAGTGACAATTTAGACAGGAGCCAATTAACCTACCAGCATGTCTCTGGAGTGTGGAAGGAAACCAGAGTACCTGGAGGAAACCCACGCAGGCACAGGGAGAACATGCAAACTCCACGCAGGTGGTGCTGTGGCTGGGATTCGAACCAACAACCCTAGTACTGCCAGGCGGAAGTGCTAACCATTTAGCCACTGTGCTGCCCAGATAACCGGTAATGTCTAGGAAACCTAAATATGACCACAGAGATGAGATCATTTCCAGCACAAACCACCAGACTGTCCTGGCTGACTAATCTTACAAGAAAGAGACATCAGATCATATGACTTGTCGCATCTTTTTTCCAGGGGTGTCTAGGTTGATTTACGTTCTTAATTTCTTTAGGTAAATCTTTCTGTTCTTAATCTAGACAAAGTAAACCTTATAAAAAAATAAATGTGTTATTGCTGACCCACTGGAATATTTGATCAGTCAATGACTCAAAGTATAAAGACACTAATCCCCCATCACAGCCAGGTAACTAGCATTTTCAGCAGGAAGGATAAGCAAATGCAGTCTTCAGGTTTCTCACTTTCCAGGATTCCTTCAAACTGTAAGGTTGTGTGAATGGAGTGTGCATGTTTAGGTGACAGCCATGAAAACATACAAACTTCAGGTGGTTGGGTAAGGTCTGCTCAACAAAGCCTAATGTCTAGGACCATCTGGAAGCCAAGTAATCTTCCTAGGGCCACAATCGAATATATGTGTACAGGAGAGTAGGTGAACCTTACAGATTTCCCTTGAGACGGCCTCATTCAGTAGCTAAAAAGTGACTAGGAACACTCAAACCTGGCTATACCTTAGAAAACTCAGGCATTCCCTGGTCCAACTATTAAAGTGTTACTAAACCCAGGACCCTGCATTCACCATATCTGGTCTCCCACAGTACACACTCATGGAAATACAATTAATTTAGTAAATATAAACTGCTAAATACCTGTTCTCATCAGCAGTTAGAGCAGTTGCGTGACTTCTATCAGTGTCCAGCCGAGCACTGGTTAAAGCTTGTAGGAGCAGTTTTCATTCTGCTCTAGGAGGATGCAGAATCCCTAACCTGCCTGGAGAAAGCCGATTGGCCCTGTGCTGATCACTTGCACTCTCCAAACAAAAAGAAAAACCTCTCTAGCAATACACAAACTGAGCATGTGCAGAGTGAGTCCACATGATATGTCTTATCAGGAGAAAGACAGTGTTTTTACACAATGCAAAGGATTAACCCCTTAGGTTCCACAGTGAGTATAACAAGCATGCTTTACTGCATATACAGACTGATTTTACTGTTGTGGGTTTAGTAACACTAACAGTTGGATCTCTGATGTCTGGTGGACATACACGAAGTGTATGATTTTCTTTCAGCTTCAACTGTTTCTAGCAACTACATGATCAAAAAGTGTAATGGAAATCAATCAATACTACTTCTAGACCACTTACAAAAGGCACTTTCCATTGATTTTGAAACACATTTGCTTTGTACTGGCTGAAAGCAGGAGAACACTGAGTGTGTGGCCAGCACAAGTAGGCCTGGTGCACACAGAACGTTTTAAAAATGCTCCTTCTCTTGGCAGCAGTGTTTTGGCAGAAAAAAATGCCTGACACCTGGCAAAATGTCTAACACTTTTGCAAGCTTTTAGGAGTATTTACAGGTGTCAATAGTTTTGCACTTTAATTAATTTCATTGGCCAGAATAATAATTTATTCTGGCCATTAAAATCAATTACTGCTCAAGAGCTTAATGCGCCTAGCATTAACCACTTCCAGTCCGGACACTTATACCCCCTTCCTGTCCAGGCCAATTTTCAGCGCTATCACACTTTGAATGACAATTGCGCGGTCATGCAACACTGTACCCATATGAATTTTTTAGCATTTTTTTGAGACAGATAAGGCTTTATTTTGGTGGTATTTATTCACCACTGGGATTTTTATTTGTTTTGCTATATAAATGAAAAAGTCCAAAAATTTTGAAAAAAATTTGTTTTTCTTCTAAAATTTTGCAAATAAATAATATTTCATTATAAATCTTGGCCAAAATGTATTCAGTTATCTTTTTAGTAAAAAACAAATAAATAAATAAATAAAAAAAAAATAACCCAAATTAGTTTATAACCAAAAATTATAATTTTTATTTATTTTTTTTATCTACATACTGTCACCCTAGCAGTACAGTGTCACCATGGTGACACTGTACTACTTGTGGGGGGTAATAAAGACTTTTTCTTTTTTTTTACACTGATTGCATTTACACCCATAAAGGATGTAAAAGCAATAATTTCTCTTTCTCCCTAGCTGCATTCTTGTAGCCACTGAGAACTACTGTGTGAGCTGTGATTGGTCAGAGCTTGTCATATGGTACAAGGCGGTTGTGAATAGCCTTGTACCATGTGACCTCTGTGATCATTCACAGATTTCACACAAAGTGAGCAATGATGTCAGAAGTGACATCTTGCTTACTACTCTGCATGTGATCACTGATTGGCCAATCAGTGATCACAAGATCGGGTTCTTGCACAGAGGTCCCGTATGACGATCGGTGTTCCACTGTGTCCGGAGGACAGAGAGCACCCGATCGTGGTGCTGTGCGCTCCCAGGGAGCACGCACAGTCCATAATGGCAGGCGCCGTTTATAAACGGCAACCCGCCCCTGGACTGCCACCGTCTGGCCGTTTATATACAGCAGCCGGACGGCAAGTGATTAATGCAGGCTTAGGCGGGTTTACATGCGTCAAGCATTTTTTCTGCGTTTCCTGGATGCACTTTGCCCTGTTTTTTTTTTTCCCTGCTGTTAAATGCTACTACTACTAAAAGCTTCTAAAAGTATATGTATGCATGGACACATAGGATAACAAGGACAGCCGTTTGGAAACAGTAAAAAAAAAACAAAAAACAGGAAAAAAAAAAAAAAAAAAAAAAAAAAAAAAAACACACCCGACATCCCTAAAAGTGGCTGCAAAAATGCCCCGTGTGCATCGTAAGCCTCTGCATCAAACTGTTCAAAACCAAAAAGTCTGGGAAGCCCATCGCAAACAAGCAGCTCCTGCCTTTCAAATGATTAATACAGATCAGAAAATTAGTTCAGCTGTTTAGACTAAGACTGCATTCACACTTGAGCGTTTTGTAGCTTGAAGCTCCAAAAACACTCAAACCTAAATCAATGGTTCTCTATGGTGCCTTTTCACGCCATCAAGTATGAACAGGCACCATAAAGATCAATTGATTTTTTTTAAATTTCAGCTTTTTTTTGGAGTTTCTAGCTACAAACCACTCAAGTGTGAATGCAGCCTAAAGCTGGTCATAGATGGATTTTTTATGATCAGCGGACAGGCTGATCAGAAAACTAAAAAGAACAGATTTCCAGATAGAATGCAATAGTGCAGCAGGGAATCCACCTCTGTCTGACAGCAGGGACTGCCCCACAGTCAGAATACACTGATCAGCGCTGCAGACCAATGACAGCAAGCACTGATCACACAAAAATATATGGACATCCCAGTCTGGGAGGAGTTGTATCTTTAGATCAACTCCCCTTGAAAGCGAACAACCACAGATGTATCGAAATTTGGACAGTCCCTGCTGAACCTGAAGAATTTTGATCCAAGTATGGCCAGCTTATACCCCAGTCACATCAAACCCTACTTCACTGTAAGCTGCATGATTTCCAATTCGGATGACATGCCGATTTCAGGTGTGATTTACAAGACATCTGATACAGATGTCCATGCAAATTGCATGAAAAATAGTGCATGTAATACTTTAGAAATCGGTGCAGCTCCGATCAAATCGAAACTCCACCGATATGACCACTCTAATTGCGGACAATAGGCTGCAATTGGCAAGTTGCATGCCAATTCGCATCCAGTGTGACTGGGGTCTTAAGGAAGCTCTGCTAGAAAAGTCGAAAAAAAACAAAACAAAAAACAAAACAAAAAAGGAAATAAGAAAAAAAAAAAAAAAAAAAAAAAAAAAAGGGGAGGAGGAAAAAAGAATAAAAAGGAAAAAAAAAAGGAAATATAAAAAAGGAAAAAAAATGGAAAAAAAAGGAACACCTTTATGCAGCAGTGTGGTCACAATGGCTGCCTAGTAACAATTCATTCTTACATGTGGCTCACATAATGTACACACCTTTAGCTTCTTCGGTAATAAACCCGGCATCCATATTTATTTTGTATACAAGCCTGATCATCATAAATCTGAGACAGAGGTTTAGCAGTATAGCCATATTATTTATTTTCAGCAGGATCTGGGCTGTAGTCGGCATCTGACCAAGGTGATGCTACTTAAGATAGGATCCTAAGGGAACCCAGACTCCAGAGTATTCCTTTATTCCCTGTCATTACCTATAAACAAATCTTTACGTACATGGCACATTACAAATTCTCTTTACACCAAACTCGTCTGTCACCGTCTCTCCTTGCCAAGAAAATAGATTGATTATTTCAGGCACTAAAAATAATTAAGTGCTTATTACTGGAATCTGAGGCTTTTCTTAGCGTGTGGGTGGGATGGCTGTTCAGTAGAGAGGCCTTGCATACTGTTATCTGTCTGTCTTATGCAAACTACAACCAAATGGGATATAGTATATATGCATACTCATACAATCTGCTCTAAAATGCCCTTTAGGAGAAAAAAAAAAAAAAAAGTGATGAGCAAAATGCCACCCTTGCTAGCATATTCTAATGCTTGGTATTGGAAACAGCAGCATACCGATTCATCAAACGGACTCCGTGACAGATGGAACGCCCATCCTTATAAATAATTTGGTGTGGATGACAGAGGATTACAAACCAGGTTCATTTAAAGTGGTTCAAAAGGCTAAAGGATTTTTACTCTATGTACAAAAAATTTGCACAAAAGAAGCACAATACCCTTTTTTTAAAAAAAAAAAAATCCCGCTGCACCAAAACACATGGTACTTAACTGCCATTCTTTATCTGCTGTGTGCTATCGCAATGCACAAATGTTAATCTAGCTTCAAACTAAAGTGAGAAATAAAACAAGCTTAAATTTCAGGAAAAAAAAAAAAGACAAATCAATATATAAAAGTAGAGTAATTTATAGTTTGCATACTGCGACTACTATATAATCATGCTGTCATCTGTATTCAAAAAAAGGGAATGGAAAAATATTTTTCTCTATTAAATATTCAAGGGTGGTGAACTATTTTAAATTCTGAAACAAAACAAGAAAGTTTAACAAAAAGAGCAATGACAAGATTACAGGCAACAGGAGGACAGGGAGGAAAAACAGGTGGCGGGATAAGGAGTGAAGCAGTATAGTTCAGCGGTACTGCAGAGAACAATGACAATTACACTCAAAAGAAATATACATCCTCAACAATGGTTCATATACTCAATGGTTCATATACTTTTGGTAGTATTAGATCGCCTGTGCGTTTTTTATTTCTTGCACTATAAAAAAAAAAAAAAAAAAAAAAGGGATCAACAATTTTAAGAAAAAAAAAAAAAAAAACAAAACTGTATTTTTGACTGTTTGCTATTAAACATGTCCAGTAAAGAGGTAAAAAAAAAAATCTAATTTAGTCATAAATTTAGGCCAAAATGTATTCTGCTCCATGTCTTTGCTAAAACAAATCCCAATATGTGTAAATTAATTGGTTTATGTGAAAGTTATAGCGTTTACAAATGACGCTATATAAATATACTGGGATTTTTTTTTTTTCTCTTTAGTAATGGTGGCTTATAGCGGGACTGCGGCGGGCATTCTAACACTGTGGGGAACTTACTTGGTGTCACTGACATCCCCAGTGACACCAATACAGTGATCAATGCTAATAAAAAGCACTGACACTGTACTAATGGCACTGGGCAGAAAGGGGTTAACGTGTGGGGCGATCAAAGGGTTAGCGGTGTGCCATTTTACATACTGGGCTGTGTTTGTGCTTCACTGTAAGCACACTGCCTTGCATGGCTCTGCTATGCACAGCCATGCAAAGCAGTGTGAAGGAGCCGACAGGGGAGAGAACTGTTTTGTTTACAAACACTTCTTCCCCCCATTGGAGATGCTCGGCAATCACCAGGCGCCAGCGAGTAATCACCAGCCTGTGATTGACAGCCAAGGCTGTGAATTGTGGCATGGGTAAGGACTGCGTGCTCCCTACCCGGAGATGCAAAATTACGTGTATATACACGTGATTTTGTACACCCGTGCTATCCTAAAGCAGTACCTCTGCTATAGGGTGGACGGGAAGCGGTTAAAAAGGGAAAAGTCAAGACATGGGGACAACTGTTAAAGTATATTAAACCCTCAACATTTTTAGCTTAAAGCGGTTGTAAAGGTAAACGTTTTTCGGGGTTTTTTTTTACCTTTAAGCATTAGTAAACTTGGTAATTAAAAATACAAATACAAAAAAAAAAAAAAAAAACTTTTCCCCTGCGTATCATATGTGCTAGTATGCATTGCATAACAGAACACTATATGAACCTTACCCTAAAAAGAAGCCCTCAAGCAGCATGCTGTCACCGCTGAGAGAGTTTCCATCTTCACCGGGTCCTTCTTCCGGGTTCATGGGCTCCAGCAGCTTGAAGATCAGTGCCCTGATTATCAGTGTAGATGTCCCCTCTGAGGAATGCCACTTACCAGCTCTCCTCATGTGCCATCAGCGTGAGGAGAGGACTGCCAATAGCAGGCATATCCTGTTACATGTGATCAGCTGTGACACAGTTGATCACATGGTAGAGCCTACATCATCAGCTCTTATCCGCGAACGATGATCTGCTGTGTCCTAAGGACACAGTGCACCACCAATTGCAGCGCAGTGTGCTCCTAGGGGCGTGCATACGCAGCTAGAGTTGGAGGATCTCACATGATGTCATTTCAGAACAAGAGCTCCCGCCCATCCATCATTTCCCTATACTGCTGGCGGGAGGTGGTTAAAGTGTTAGTAAAGTCATGGGGTGGGGTCACATGCGTGATATCCCCGGGTGGCCCTGCCCCTTACATTTTAAGAACTGTCAAACCACTGGAGCATGCAGATGGCTGGAAGCCATCGTCAGGAGCGGAGCCTTTTTTTTAATTCTTTTTTCGGGTCGGCAGCAGCAGCGACATTGACTGTGCGCATAGTGATTGACATTGGATCTACTGCGGGGGGACATTCTTTTAGTTTTAATAAAGGACTTGTCAAAGACTGTGTCCTGTCTTTTTCCACACTTCACTTTTTGTTTTTTGTGAATGAGTAGGGATACCATGTACTCCATACTCATTCACATAATGAGGGGGGGCAGGATCTGGGGAACCCCTTGTAAAGGGGGCTTCCAGATTCCGATGAGCCCCACGCCCGCAGACCCCCACAACCACCGGCCAGGGTTGTGGGGAAGAGGCCCCCACCCCAAAGCACCCCCCCATATTGAGGGCATGTGGCCTGGTATGGTTCAGGGGGGGGTGCTCACTCATTCCCCCCCCCCCTTTCCTGACTTGCCGGTGGCCGTGGAATTTCCCCTCAAAATCCATACCAGACCCAAAGGGCTTGGTATGGATGGGAGGGGGGACCCCCACGCCTTTTTTTATTTATTATGGTGCCGGTTTTTAAATGTAATTACCGCTTTTTTTATCTTCACTATAACTCGGAAATTCAGCTGTCACTTTGCCCCCAGCTAAAAGAAAGAACGTTTTCTTTTAGTTTAATTTCCCCAGTTAAGAGAAACAATATTTTCTTTTTAGTTTCTGAAAAGAAACTAAGTTTCTGTTAACTCTGGGAAAATGACATCTAATTCTATGAGCTATAGTGAAGAAAAAAAAAAAAATCCGGCAACTGCATTTCAAAATTGGCATTGACATACACTTCATATTGCAAAAAAAAATATTTAAAAAATTGTAAACCAAGGCATTATTTTCAATGGATTTTCATTCGTAAACCGAAAATTACGTATTAGGTATATTAAAGGTGGCCATACAATCTCCTTTAGATTTACCAAAACTATATGATAGAAGGACACACCTATTTGTCCAATCGCTCTGTATCCAATCAGGCAAGCTCTTGCACTACATAGTTGATAATAGATCTAAAGAAGATTATACAATCAGATTATATAGTGCAGGGCTTGAAATTTCCACTCGCCTGCTCGCCAACCCCCACCACCAGCCGGAACTGTTGATACAAGGCAGGATGGATCCATGCTTTCATATTGTTTACGTCAAATTTTGACCCTACCATCTGAATGTTGCACCTGAACCAGTCTGCCCATTCTCCTCTGACCTCCGACATCAACAAGTCATTTTCATCCACACAACTGCCGCTCACTGGATATTTTCTCTTTTTTAGACCATTCTCTGTAAACCCTAGAGATGGTTGTGCATGAAAATTCCAGTAGATCTGCAGTTTTTGAAATACTCAGAACAGTCCGTCTGGCTCAAACCACCATGCTACGGTCAAAGTTACTTAAATCCCCTTTCTTCCCCATTCTGAAGATCAGTTTGAATTTCAGCAAATCGTCTTCACCGCGTCTAGATGCCTAAAAGCATGGAGTTGCTACCATGTGATTGGCTAATTAGCAATTTGTGTTACCAAGCAACTGAACAGGTGTACCTAATAAAGTGGCCAGTGTGAGTACAGAGGTGGGTGGGAGCAATCTTCTGGGGCCAACTGCTAAACTACGTCCTTTTATTGGCTTTTCCATCCCAAATACCAATTTCCAGGATGCATAATGGAGGAGTGTTTTATAGGAGACTGGAGGCTGAAGTAATGCCTGTCCTAGAACATATAGAAAGCTTTTCCTTTTCTGCAACATTAATGGTATAGTCACGAACACAGGGAAGCTGGAGTTTAGAAAAAAAAAAGTGAACTTAGCTTTTAAAAAGTGGTTGTAAAGGCAAAAGGCAGAGAATGCGCCAGATCTTGATCCAACACTGTGCCCAAGAGCAGCAGTGCTGCTCTCTCTCTCTCCTCTCAGGCTCAGAGACAGCAGTGGGAGCCATTGTCAGTCAAATCCTGTGAGTCAGGGCTGATCCGTACGGTTTGTGTCAATGGACATACATAGCCTGGCTTGGGAGCAAGTCCGCACAGGTGCCTCCACAGCAAGCAGCTTGCTATGGAGTCACTCAGAAGAAAGGAGGAGTTGAGCGTGCCAGCGGGGGACCCCAAAAGAGCTTTGGTGCCGCTCTGAGCAAAACCACTGCACAAAGCAGGCAAGTATAACAGATGTATCATTTTGAATACAATATAAACTGCTCAAAAAAAAATAAAGGAACAGTTTTTAATCAGGTATAGCATCAAGTCAATTAAACTCCGAGATATTGATTTGGTCAGTTAAGCAGCAGAGGGGATTGTTAATTAGTTTCTGCTGCTTCAGTGTTAGTGAAATTAACAACAGGAGCACTAGATGGGCAACAATGAGACGACCCCCAAAACAGGAATGGTTTTACAGGTGGAGGCCACTGACATTTTTTTCCCTACTCATCTTTTCTGACTGTTTTTCACTAGTTTTGCATTTGGCTAGGGTCAGTGTCACTACTGGTAGCATGAGGCGATACCTGGACACTACAGAGGTTGCACAGGCAGAGGTTACAGAGGTTGCACAGGCAGTCCAACTCCTCCAGGATAGTACATCAATACGTGCCATTGCCAGAAGGTTTGCTGTGTCTCCCAGCACAATCTCAAGAGCATGGAGGAGATTCCAGGAAACAGGAAGTTACACTAGGAGAGCTGGACAGAGCCTTAGAAGGTCCTTAACCCATCAGCAGGACTGGTATCTGCTCCTTTGTGCAAGGAGGAACAGGATGAGGACTGCCAGAGCCCTACAAAATGTCCTCCAGCAGGCCACTGGTGTGAATGAAGGAATTGATACCATTGAATGGCCCCCACGCTTGTCTGACCTAAATCCAATAGAACACCTCTGGGATGTGAATGTGTCCCATAGGAAACCATGTTAAATGGACTGTGGTGCGTTTCTGCAAAAGCACCAAAAAACACATGGGTGTGAACCAGGCCTTAGGCTTCATTCACGCCTTGGCGTTTTGAATTGCGGGCAGAATCGCTTCGGTTCTGCCCATGAATTCACAACGCTCTGCTAAAATGAAAAACTGAACAATGCGAATTTCAGATGACAATTACTTTAATGGCACCTAGAAACGTGGTGCAGATCTGGCGCAATAGATTGCATGGCAATTGCAACAAACTGCATCGCGTGAAGCTTGCCACCCAAAAAGGAGCTTCTTTTCGGCGATACGGTTTGCCACGATTGCAGAGCAATTCAAAACACCGAGGTGTGATTGGAGCCTAATGGCACTTGACTTATTTGGACAAGAGGATTGCAGTCAGATGTCAGGAACTTAAAGTGATGTTAATGTCGAACTTTTTTTTTTTTTCTTTGTATTGCACAGAGTGGTCCCTTACCTCTACTGTGGAAGCCCCCCCCCCCCCCCGTTGGCACGCTCCGCTTCTCCTTCCTTGGGGTGCCTACTCAGCAAGCCACAGACAACATGGTTTGGCCAGGCCCCCCCTACTCCCTGCTCAAAGGATCTGACTGACAAAAGCAAGAGACTATGGCTCCCACTGCCCTCAGTGTCTCCTGTGAGACTAGGAAGTGGAGGAGCAGTGCTACAGACAGGACATTGCTGGATCTGTGGAGGAGTCAGGTAAGTGGGGATTATGGGGTGGGGGCAAAGTAAGTGAAACATTAATGCAATGAGTGCATTAAAGTAAAAAAAAAAAAATTCTGATTTTAGAAGCACTTTCATAAACTTCATGGTGTGCACACAGAGGAGGGTTTCTGGCTAGTCTGGATTATAGTACCCACCTTGTGCTAGCAGACTTTTTTATCTGGCAGTTTAAAACGGTGAACACATTTGTTTAAAAAAGAACAGAAATTTGTCACCTGTCCCTGCTAAACTGGTGCTAAAAGGGGCAAGCACCTGGGCTGAGTTTCTAGTAAAGGGGTATTTAGGGCACATAAAGGGTTGAAACCCATAAAGCTAAGCCTTTGTACAACAGAGCTTGAAAGTCCAAGGAAAAAACACTCATATAGACTGCTGCAAACTTGTGGCTGCTATCCAAGAGTAAGGAGTGAACTCTAAAACCTGAATGCAAGCAGCAAAAAAGGAAGCGCCATCTAAGTGCAGCAAACCAACAATTTTTATTAAGCTTATGAATTGGTACCTTACATGTTAAAGCTGCAACTTGCTTATCAAAAGGGTAATCACCGCGGTCGTCCTGGTCTCAGAATCCTGCGGTGCGCTAGGCAGCTGTTGCTGTATCTCTGCATGGATATTGTAGCAGACAGCGCTGACAAGCAGAGCCAGGAAGTTGAAGAGTACTACAATCACGCTTGGAACGCACCACCAGCACAGGGCTGGAAGTGATGTTAGTCTGAGGACACAGCGCGGGTGTAAGTGTGGCTACACGTTACAGACCATGCACACTCCTTCCTCAAACCTTAGGACAGCGGTGTTTACCCTTTCCATAAGCGAGCTGCACCTTTTAAGATGTGAGCTGACAATTTATGAGCTTAAGAAAAATTGTTGGTTTGCAGCACTTAGATGGCGCCTCCTTTTTTCTGCTACCATTAGGTTGAGTTTCTGACCTTTCTGGCTGCATGCTTGCTCCATATGCACGGCTTCCATGTTTCTGTTATCAAAGACTAAACCCAGGATGATATGGGTGGTACTGTAGGAAAGAAAAAAAAAAAAACATGTACTGACTTATGCTGGGTCCACTCTAATTACTGCTCATGTTTGGTATATTATGCCCAAGGGGCTACTGGGGATTCTAAAAGTATTGGTTGCATTCATGCTGCGTTCACTGTCAGCTTTGATCCATCTTCTCTTTCAGCTGCTGTGAGTACTAAAACTCATACAATGATGATATGGGGTATCTTCCTCTATTCCACATCCATTCAGAAAATGTCCTGTATTTATTTCACAAAATCTAAGGCTGTGATTGAACAAGGGGAGACCCTGACTTTCTTCAACCTCACGTCTTGTCCAATCACATAACATCTTGTATTTTGTGAAAAGAACACAAAACATATTCTGAATGGATGAGGTGAAGAGCAAATGCTCCCTCGTCATCACTATATGAGAGCTGGAACAATACTTTGTTTTGGCCTGTTTGGTTAAACAAATTCTAACCATATCAGAACAGTATGAAAGCTGGGGATGTTGTAATACATGGTAGTAGCATATGCAAAATACAGTAAGCGATGCGGTCTTCCAAGAGGGGTATGAGCGACTTCCCCTTTTCAGCTGGAAGCCGAAAGAGTTTCTTGAATGGTACCAGGAATTGATATTTTTCAATGAATGCAATCTTGGCCGAGGTGTAGATAGTAAATTCATATGCTTGCCGAACCACGTTCGCCAATCAGAGGAAGCCTTATATTCATTAAAAAAAAATATGCAAATGTGAAGCACAGTGGCTATTTTGTTAGCAAATTCACTTGGCAGCACTGGGGTCGTTGGTTTGAATCTTAACCATGGCACTACCTGCCTGGAATTTGCATGTTCTCCCTGTGCCTGCACAAGTTTCCTTTGGGTATTCCAGTTTCCTCCCTCACTCCAAAGACATGCTGGTATGTTAATTGGCTCCTGTGTAAATTGACCCCATATGTGTGTATGAATGTGAGTTAGGGACCTTAGACTGTAAGCTCCTTGAAGGTTAGGGACTGATGTGAATGCACAATATACTATATATGCAAAGCGCTGTGTAAATTTATGGAACACTATAAGTACCTAAAATAAATAAAATTATTATTATTATACAGGATTTATATAGCGCCAACAGTTTGCTCAGTGCTTAACAAAATGAAGGTAGACATTACAGTTACAATACAATTTGGTACAAGAGGAAACAGAGGGCCCGGCTCGTTAGAGCTTACAATCTAGGAGGAAGGGTTGAGTGATACAAAAAAGGTAATAACTATGGGGGATGAGCTGATAGAGGAAATAAATGGCAGTTTACTAGGTAGAAGCAGGATAGACTTCTTTGAAGAGAAAGGTTTTCAGGGATCGTCTAAAAGGTGGATAGATTAGGAGACAGCAGGAGAGGTTGGGGTAGAGAGTTCCATAGGATGGGAGAAGCTCAGGAGAAGTCCTAGAGGTGAACATGGGAGGAGGTGACACGGGAAATAGAGAGCAGAAGGTCTTGGGAGGATCGAAGAGAGCAGATTGGTTGACATTTTGAGACCAGGTTGGTGGTGTAGCTGGGGGCAGAGTTGTGGACGGCTTTGTAAGTTGTTGTTAGCATTTTGAATTTTAATCATTGAGCGAGTGGAAGCCAGTGGAGGGATTGCAGAGAGGGGTAGCAGATACTGAACGGTTGGTAAGGTGGATGAGCCTGGCAGCAGTATTTATGATGGACTGGAGGGAGGGATAGTGTCCAGCATGACAATGACCCACAACACACGGCCAAGGCAACAAAGAAGTGGCTCCAGAAGAAGCACATTAAGGTCCTGGAGTGGCCTAGCCAGTCTCCAGACCTTAATCCAATTGAAAATTTGTGGAGGGAGCTGAAAGTTCGAGTTGCCAAACATCAGCCACCAAACCTTAATAACTTGGAGAGGATCTGCCAAGAGAAGTGGGCCAAAATCCCTCCTGAGATGTGTGCAAACCTGGTGGCCAACTACAGGAAACGTCTGACCTCTGTGATTGCCAAGAAGGGATTTGCCACCAAGTGCTAAGTCATGTGTTGTGAAGGGGATCAAATACCCATTTCCCTCATGAACATGCAAACCAGTTGATCTTGAATTGCTGGGGTGTCATGCAAGCAATTTCCTGTTTCTGGCAGCAAAGGGAAAATTGCTCGTACCACTCCAGGAAGACAACAGCTCTTATGCTCGGTTTACACTGCTGCGACCCCAAAGTCATTGCGACTTGCTGCGAATTTGGTCAATCATAGCAATACAGAGTACAACACATATCACTGAACTCACAACCAAAGTCAAAGATAAGACAAAAACTAGTTCTTTGCAACTTTTGTGATTTTAACATTGCAGTCTACAGCACTCATGTTGCAAGGAAGACACAGATAAGAAGTGCAGGAACTATTTTTTTGTCACTTTGACTTGAGTCGCAGCAATTAATACGGCTCCCATTGAAATGAATGTGTTTGGACTTGTCATGCAACTTTCTGTGTCAAATCGCAGAAAGTTGCAAGAGAAATGGCAGCAGTGTGGACCGGGGCTAACTATATGTAGCAAAGACTGCTACAGGGTATTACAGCAGGTCCAGCTGGCATGTCAAGAATTCATGTTAAAGAAGCTGGCCAAAAATATTTGAAGTGGCAGGAAACTTGGGGTTCATTATTGACTGAGTTTTAAATGTTAAAAGATCATTGATCTATGACCAATACACGACTCTGGCAGACACCCATAGATGACTGAACTTGTATATATAAAGAAAAAAACTGATCAACCCAAATCCATTCTACAGACTACAAATATTGCTTCTCCAAGAGAAGGCGAGAACCAAGGTAGTCTGCTCAGTGTATAAAGCTGCTCATCCACCCAATCAGACATACAGTATATTCTGGGAATCATTGTGCAGTAATCAGATCTTCTAACCGCCATCCCACGTCTATGGATTCTGTAGCCCTGGTTGACACTGATGAAGTGTGGAATTTGCAGTGTTTTCTTGCAAATTCCGCACTGCATCAGAATCGCACCCAGTTCATGCGAACCGCTGCGGGTGTATATGTTAGGTTAACAACACCCACGAAAGCATTCAGCAAAACGCGGTGTGATGTGCAGAATCGGATCGCATAGGTGTGAATACCCATGCGATCAGATTCTAGTGCAGACCCCAAAAAGGGAGGGTCCTGCACCGTTTTGGTGCGGTGTGATTAGAGCCATACAAAATGTATGGCTCCGATCGCACCGCACAAAAATCGCATGTGATTTGCACAGGAATGTGGGGCGGCTCCTGTGCAAATCACATGCGATGCACCGCACATATGTGAACCCAGGCTAAAGGGGACTTAGCAAGACAGAAATATGGAGCTACCTTTAGAGCAGTCATCCTTACCCTTTCTCTACTACTAGCAAGCCGCTGGCTATGAACTAGCAGTACCATAGACTAGTGACAACAAAGTGAAGTACTGTACTCTGCCCTACTACCAAAACGAGACCTTGGGTTCACACTTCTGCGGTGCGGCATATAGCATGTAATTCACACAGAAACCACAGCGCCTTCCTGTACAAATCACATGCGAATTCTGTGCAGTGCGATTTGAGCCATACATTTTGTAGTGCTCAAATCACACCGCATCACAAAAGCTGCAGGACCCTTTTTTTGGCCCACACTAGAATCGGAACGCATGGGTATTCACACCCATGAAATCCGATTCTGTACATCGCACCGTGTTTTGTGAACGGATTTTGGGGTGTTGTTAACTTATACACACCTGCAGCGGTTCGTATGAACGGGGTGCGATTGTGATGCGGTTCGGAATTTGCACAGAAACCGATTCAAATTCCGCACCGCATCAGTATGAACCCAACGATTATAAAGTCTTGCTACAGACTGTGTCCTTTGAAATATTACCCAGCCTTCCACAAACAATATGATTACACCAAAATAGCTTTAAAAATATCACATTAGTATTTATTTGTGCTCATCTTAAAATCCATTTAAGTGTAATGTGATATCATTCAGTAGATCCAACGAGAAGAGATGTCAGTGCTCCAAGCCTCGGATAATCTTCTATGGAAGAAGCATGCCTGAATTTCAACGAACACTGATTTTTAATGCTGTTTATTTCTCACAGGCATGAGATCAGCTGAATATCCTTATGTGGGGATCAGAAAAAAAAAAGCATGAGCTCATGCTGACAGACGACAAATAACTTGACAATCTGAGCATATGCCGTGCATTTCTAGAGAGGGGGAAAGATTATTAGTCTGCCCATCATTAGGAAACAAATGTAAGTGCTGCACCTGCTATCTGAGCCAAATGACAGATCATACAAAAGGCCTGATGTGCTGGGAGAATGCATGTGCACTGATCTCTGGACAAAGGCTCCCTGTGACCTGCATTCACAGAATGAGATGGGATAGGGTGTGGAGAGGCAAGTGTCAGACATGTGCCATTACTAACAATGCATTCACAAGATGATCTGACTATCTATGCTTTCTACATTCCGGATCACATCAGTTAATGGCAATAAACATCCAGAAAAAAAAAAATAAATAAAAAAAAAGCATTATGCCTTCAGTCATTTTTAAAGGAAATTTCAACGCTTACTCCAAAAAGTAAACATGTACAGTAAGAAAGACCATTCATTCCCAGCCAGGCCTGAACTACAATGAGCCTATTCATCCCTAACCAATGTCATACACACATTTATTACCACTGGATTCCTCATATAATGCACAGTGTACAAATAAATCTAGATGTAAGATAGGAGATGAAATTACACAGATGCAAGTGACAATACTAAACAATGTCCCCCGTCAGTGTCCTAATTAGTAGTGCCTGGTCACTAGAGTCCAAGGAGCCTTATGTCGCAAGCCTCGGGGCAGATATACAAAAGAATAAAGGGTGATCTCTAGAGGAAATGCTCATCTGGCAAAATGTGCTCAGCAGGGCAATCATATATGCAGAATACAATGCAGGCCAAATTCAAGGGATTTCTGAAGATGAGAACGTGGCGCAGGCCACGGGAAACTGACCGGACACATTGCTCAGCCTGCACATACAGGATCAACCTGAACCTACAGATACAGGAAACTACAAGCCATATTATAATAATAATAATAATAGAGCATACAATGTACAACTGACACATATGGAGAGGACCGGACACATCCTACCATGCATGTCTCTATAGAACACACACAATATATATACATACACACACACAAACATATATATATATACACACACGTATACACACACATACATACATGAACACACACACACACACTGACAGACAGAACCTGAGCCATTCAATATAGAGAGGACTAAGAACACATCCTGCCATGGGTTGTAGAAGCACAACCCGAGATAGGACCTGAGCAATCAATATATAGACATACACATCCGAACATGTAATGTCTATACACAGTATTCATAGATTTCTAGAATATATATCTCTATCTAGAAAGCCTGAGCCCTCCTTTAGAGAGTGCTATACCCATCCTACCATGCATCATACAATCACAGTATATGTATGTTCCTAAAACATATGTAGGAGTATAGTGCTCAGGGACTATAGATGATAGGCTGAATAAAGTGCTCTCTATAGATAGGAGGGCTCAGGATCTATAGATGTATAAGATTGGTATAGTGCTGCCTATAGGTGGGCTCATGGTCTGTAGATGTAAAGGATGCAAATATTGCTCCCCATAGGAGGGGTCAGGGCCTATAAATGATAGGATGGGCAGAATGCTTCACACAGGAGGACTTAGGGTCTATAGATGTATAGGATGGGTGCAGTGCTCCCTATATAAGGGCTCAGGGTCTATAGATGTATAGGATGGGTGCAGTGCTCCCTATATAAGGGCTCAGGGTCTATAGATGTATAGGATGGGTACAGTCCTTCCTATAGAAGGGCTCAGGGTCTATAGATGTATAGGATGGGTACAGTGCTCCCTATAGAAGGGCTCAGGGTCTATAGATGTATAGGATGGGTACAGTGCTCCCTATAGAAGGGCTCAGGGTCTATAGATGTATAGGATGGGTACAGTCCTTCCTATAGAAGGGCTCAGGGTCTATAGATGTATAGGATGGGTACAGTCCTTCCTATAGAAGGGCTCAGGGTCTATAGATGTATAGGATGGGTACAGTGCTCCCTATAGAAGGGCTCAGGGTCTATAGATGTATAGGATGGGTACAGTCCTTCCTATAGAAGGGCTCAGGGTCTATAGATGTATAGGATGGGTACAGTGCTCCCTATAGAAGGGCTCAGGGTCTATAGATGTATAGGATGGGTACAGTGCTCCCTATAGAAGGGCTCAGGGTCTATAGATGTATAGGATGGGTACAGTGCTCCCTATAGAAGGGCTCAGGGTCTATAGATGTATAGGATGGGTACAGTCCTTCCTATAGAAGGGCTCAGGGTCTATAGATGTATAGGATGGGTACAGTCCTTCCTATAGAAGGGCTCAGGGTCTATAGATGTATAGGATGGGTACAGTGCTCCCTATAGAAGGGCTCAGGGTCTATAGATGTATAGGATGGGTACAGTGCTCCCTATAGAAGGGCTCAGGGTCTATAGATGTATAGGATGGGTACAGTGCTCCCTATAGAAGGGCTCAGGGTCTATAGATGTATAGGATGGGTACAGTCCTTCCTATAGAAGGGCTCAGGGTCTATAGATGTAGTATAGGATGGGTACAGTCCTTCCTATAGAAGGGCTCAGGGTCTATAGATGTATAGGATGGGTACAGTGCTCCCTATAGAAGGGCTCAGGGTCTATAGATGTATAGGATGGGTACAGTCCTTCCTATAGAAGGGCTCAGGGTCTATAGATGTATAGGATGGGTACAGTGCTCCCTATAGAAGGGCTCAGGGTCTATAGATGTATAGGATGGGTACAGTCCTTCCTATAGAAGGGCGCAGGGTCTATAGATGTATAGGATGGGTACAGTGCTCCCTATAAAAGGGCTCAGGGTCTATAGATGTATAGGATGGGTACAGTCCTTCCTATAGAAGGGCTCAGGGTCTATAGATGTATAGGATGGGTACAGTGCTCCCTCTAGAAGGGCTCAGGGTCTATAGATGTATAGGAGGGGTATAATGCTCCCCATAGGAGGGCTCAGGGTCTATAAATGACAGGATGTGTATAGTGCTCCCCATAAGAGGGCGTAGGGTCTTTAGATATGTATAGAATGGGTATACTGCTCCCTAAAGGAGGGCTCAAGGTCTGCAAATGTATAGGCTGGGCATAGTGCTCTCTATAGGAGGGTTCACAGACTGTAGATATATATAGGATGCGTATGGTGTTCCCCATAGGAAGGCTCAGGATCTGTAGATGTTAAGATGTGTATAGTGCTCCCTATAGGAGGGCGCACAATATAAAGATGAAATGATGGGTATAGCACTCTCTATAGGATAGCTCAGGGCCTATAGACGATATGATGGGTATAGATTTCTCCATAGTAGATCATAGATCTCCCCATAGTAGGCCTCAAGATTATAGACTTTGAGCCCTCCTATGGGGAGTACTATACATCTATATACTATGAGCCCTCCTATAGGGAGTACTATACATCTATATACTATGAGCCCTTCTATGGAGAGTACTATACATCTATATACTATGAGCCCTTCTATGGAGAGTACTATACATCTATATACTATGGAGCCCTTCTATGGGGAGTACTATACATCTATATATTATGGAGCCCTTCTATGGGGAGTACTATACATCTATATATTATGGAGCCCTTCTCTGGGGAGTACTATACATCTATATATTATGGAGCCCTTCTCTGGGGAGTACTATACATCTATATATTATGGAGCCCTTCTATAGAGAGCACCATACAAATCCTATGTATCTATAGACCGTGAGCCATCCTATAAAAAAACACTAAGCCCATCCTATATATCTATAGACCATGAACCCACCTATATGGAGCACTAGTCTCATCTTTCACATCTATATACTATGAGCGCTTCTATAGGGAGCACTATACTCATTCTATATATCTATATACTAGGAGTCCTTCTTCAGGGAGCACTATACCCCATGTGATATATCTATAGACCAGGAGTTCACCATATGGACCACTATACTCATCCTATATACTTTGAGCCCTTCTATAGGGATCATTATACACACACACACACACACACACACACACACACTATGAGCCCCTCTATAGGGATCACTATATTCATCCTATACATCAATAGACTATGAGCCCCTCTATAGAGATCACTATACTTATCCCATACATCTATAGACTATAAGCCCCTCTAAAGGGAGCATTATACATCTATATACTGTGAGCACTCCTAAAGGGAGCACTATACAAATCCTATATATCCACAGTATCTCACAGAAGTGAGTACACGCCCCTCACATTTTTGTAAATATTTGATTCTAACTTTTCATGTTACAACACTGAAGAAATGACACTTTGCTACAATGTAAAGTAGTGAATACAGCTTGTATAACAGTGTAAATTTGCTGTCCCTCAAAATAACAACACACAGCCATTAATGTCTAAACCGCTGGCAACAAAAATGAGTACACCCCTAAGTGACAAGGTCCAAATTGGGCCCAAAGAGCCATTTTCCCTCCCCGATGTAATGTGCCTCGGTAGTGTTACAAGGTCTCAGGTGTGAATGGGGAGCAAGTGTGTTACATTTGGTGTTAGTGCTCTTACTCTCTCATACTGGTCACTGGAAGTTCAACATGGCATATATACTAGGAGCCCCTCTATGGGGAGCACTGTAGCCGTGCTATATATTGTATCTATATACTAGGAGTCCCTCTATAGGGAGCACTGTAGCCGTGCTATATATTGTATCTATATACTAGGAGCCCCTCTATAGGGAGCACTGTAGCCGTGCAATATATTGTATCTACAGTATATACCAGGAGCCCCTCTATGGGGAGCACTGTAGCCGTGCAATATATTGTATCTATATACTAGGAGCCCCTCTATGGGGAGCACTGTAGATGTGCAATATATTGTATCTATATACTAGGAGTCCCTCTATGGGGAGCACTGTAGCCGTGCAATATATTGTATCTATATACTAGGAGTCCCTCTATGGGGAGCACTGTAGCCGTGCAATATATTGTATCTATATACTAGGAGCCCCTCTATGGGGAGCACTGTAGCCGTGCTATATATTGTATCTATATACTAGGAGCCCCTCTATGGGGAGCACTGTAGCCGTGCTATATATTGTATCTATATACTAGGAGTCCCTCTATGGGGAGCACTGTAGCCATGCAATATATTGTATCTTTATACTAGGAGTCCCTCTATGGGAAGCACTGTAGCCATGCTATATACTGTATCTATATACTAGGAGACCCTCTATGGGGAGCACTGTAGCCATATCAATATACTAGGAGACCCTCTATGGGGAGCACTATAGCCATGCTATATACTGTATCTATATATTAGGAGAGCCTCTATGGGGAGCACTGTAGGCATCCTATATACCGTATCTATATACTAGGATCCCCTCTATAGGCGTCCTATATACTGTATCTATATACTAGGAGCCCCTCTATGGGGAGCACTGTAGCCATCCTTTATACTAGGAGCCCCTCTATAGGAGTCCTATATACTGTATCTATATACTAGGAGCCCCTCTATGGGGAACACTGTAGCCGTATCTACAGTGGGGCAAAAAAGTATTTAGTCAGCCACCAATTGTGCAAGTTCTCCCACTTTAAAAGATGAGAGAGGCCTGTAATTGGCATCATAGGTAGACCTCAACTATGAAACACAAAATGAGAAAGAAAATACAGACAATCACATTGGCTGATTTGGAAAGAATTTATTTGCAAATTATGGTGGAAAATAAGTATTTGGTCAATATCAAAAGTTCATCTCAATACTTTGTTATATATCCTTTGTTGGCAATGACAGAGGTCAAACGTTTCCTGTAAGTCTTCACAAGGTTGGCACACACTGTTGCTGGTATGTTGGCCCATTCCTCCATGCAGATCTCCTCTAGAGCAGTGATGTTTTGAGGCTGTCGCTGGGCAACATGGACTTTCAACTCCCTCCAAAGGTTTTCTATGGGGTTGAGATCTGGAGACTGGCTAGGCCACTCCAGGACCTTGAAATGCTTCTTACGAAGCCACTCCTTTGTTGCCCGGGTGGTATGTTTGGGATCATTGTCATGTTGGAAGACCCAGCCACGTTTCATCTTCAATGCCCTTGCTGATGGAAGGAGGTTTGCACTCATAATCTCACGATACATGGCCCCATTCATTCTGTCCTGTACATGGATCAGTCGTCCTGGTCCCTTTGCAGAGAAACAGCCCCAAAGCATGATGTTGCCACCCCCATGTTTCACAGTAGGTATGGTATTCTTTGGATGCAACTCAGCATTCTCTCTCCTCCAAACACGACGAGTTGTGTTTCTACCAAACAGTTCTATTTTGGTTTCATATGACATTCTCCCAATCCTCTTCTGGATCATCCAAATGCTCTCTAGCAAACTTCAGATGGGCCCGGACATGTACTGGCTTAAGCAGGGGGACACATCTGACACTGCAGGATCTGAGTCCCTGGTGGTGTAGCATGTTACTGATGGTAGCCTTTGTTACGTTGGTCCCAGCTCTCTGCAGGTCATTCACTAGGTCCCCCCTTGTGGCGCTGGAATTTTTGCTCACCATTCTTGTGATCATTTTGACCCCACGGGGTGAGATCTTGCGTGGAGCCCCAGATCGAGGGAGATTATCAGTGGTCTTGTATGTCTTCCATTTTCTAATTATTGCTCCCACAGTTGATTTGTTCACACCAAGCTGCTTGCCTTTTGCAGATTCAGTCTTCCCAGCCTGGTGCAGGTCTACAATTTTGTTTCTGGTGTTCTTCGACAGCTCTTTGGTCTTCACCGTAGTGGAGTTTGGCGTGTGACTGTTTGAGGTTGTGCACAGGTGTCTTTTATACTGATAACAAGTTCAAACAGGTGCCATTGATACAGGTAATGAGTGCAGGACAGAGGAGCCTCTTAAAGAAGAAGGTACAGGTCTGTGAGAGCCAGAAATCTTGCTTGTTTGTAGGTGACCAAATACTTATTTTTACACCATAATTTGCAAATAAATTCTTTCCAAATCAGCCAATGTGATTGTCTGGATTTTGTTTCTCATTTTGTGTTTCATAGTTGAGGTCTACCTATGATGCCAATTACAGGCCTCTCTCATCTTTTTAAGTGGGAGAACTTGCACAATTGGTGGCTGACTAAATACTTTTTTGCCCCACTGTATATACTAGGAGACCCTTTACGGGGAGCACTGTAGCCGTGCTATATACTGTATCTATATACTAGGAACCCCTCTATGGGGAACACTGTAGCTGTACCTATATATTAGGAGACCCTCTATGGGGAGCACTGTAGGCATCCTATATACCGTATCTATATACTAGGAGCCCTTCTATAGGAGTCCTATATACTGTATCTATATACTAGGAGCCCTTCTATAGGAGTCCTATATACTGTATCTATATACTAGGAGCTCCTCTATGGGGAGAACTGTAGGCGTCCTATATACCGTATCTATATACTAGGAGTCCCTCTATATGCATCCTATATACTGTATATACTAGAAGCCCCTCTATGGGGAGCACTGTAGGTGTCCTATATATTGTATCTATATACTATGGGCCCCTCTATGAGGAACACTGTAGGCGTCCCATATACTGTATCTATATACTAGGTGACCCTCTATGGAGAGCACTGTAGGTGTCCTATATACTGTATCTATATACTAGAAGTCCCTCTATGGGAAGCACTGTAGGCGTCCTATATACCGTATCTATATATTAGGAGTCCCTCTATATGCATCCTATATATACTAGAAGCCCCTCTATGGGGCCCACTGCAGCCATCCTATATACTGTATCTATATACTAGGAGCCCCTCTATGGGGAGCACTGTAGGCATCCTATATACTGTATCTATATACTAGGAGCTCCTCTATGGGGAGCACTGTAGGCGTCCTATATACTGTATCTATATGCTAGGAGTCCCTCTATGGGGAACACTGTAGCTGTATCTATATATTAGGAGACCCTCTATGGGGAGCACTGTAGGCATCCTATATACCGTATCTATATACTAGGAGCCCCTCTATAGGCGTCCTATATACTGTATCAATATATTAGGAGACCCTCTATGGGGAGCATTGTAGGCATCCTATATACCGTATCTATATACTAGGAGCCCCTCTATGGACAGCACTGTAGGCATCCTATATACCGTATCTATATACTAGGAGCCCCTCTATGGAGAGCACTGTAGGCGTCCTATATACTGTATCTATATACTAGAAGTCCCTCTATGGGAGTGCTATACACTGTATCTATATACTAGGGGCCCCTCTATGGGCGTGCTATATACTGTATCTATATACTAGGAGCCCCTCTATAGGCACCCTATATACTGTATCTCTATACTAGGGGCCCCTCTATGGGCGTGCTATATACTGTATCTATATACTAGGAGCCCCTCTATAGGTACCCTATATACTGTATCTATATACTAGGAGCCCCTCTATGGGCGTGCTATATACTGTATCTATATACTAGGAGCCCCTCTATAGGCACCCTATATACTGTATCTCTATACTAGGGGCCCCTCTATAGGCACCCTATATACTGTATCTCTATACTAGGGGCCCCTCTATAGGCACCCTATATACTGTATCTCTATACTAGGGGCCCCTCTATAGGCACCCTATATACTGTATCTCTATACTAGGGGCCCCTCTATGGGCGTGCTATATACTGTATCTATATACTAGGAGCCCCTCTATGGAGAGCACTGTAGGCGTGCTATATACTAGGAGCCCCTGTATAGGTACCCTATATACTGTATCTATATACTAGGAGCCCCTCTATAGGCACCCTATATACTGTATCTCTATACTAGGGGCCCCTCTATGGCAGCACTGTAGGCGTCCTATAGACCACCATCCGATGACAGTCCAGCACACGGGGAAGGCCGGTCACATGACCCCCGGTGTCCTCCTTACCTCCAGGTCGGTGTCGCCGGCCTCGGTCACTCCTATCTCGCTGGGTAGCTCGGCCAGGTCGGTGACTCGAATGAGTCCATCGTGCAGAAAGATGGTCTCCTCCTTCACCGACAGCCATTGAGCGGAATCCCCGGCCGTCACCGAGCCCATGTCTTCTTATTCCGTGCTGTCAGTCAGCCCCGGCCGCTCCCTCATGCCCCGCTCCTCACCCGGTGACCCGCATATCTCACACACACACACGCCGAGGAACAGGAGCGCCCTCCTCCGCTCTCCCTGCCCATGAACGCCCCAGCCTGTCGGGCACAGAAGGGGCACACTCCCACAATTCCCCGCTGATCGGGATCTCGGCACCAGCACTGAACTGTCAGCAAGACGCCATATTGGCTGAACGAGCGATCCCGGCGTGCTTTGCGCTGCCTGGGAGAGCAGTGCCCGGGTGGAGAGGGGGGATCGCAGCGCCCATACACTCTTCCGATCAGTGTCGTGCTGTCGCAGAGCCACACGGGGCTCTTGGCTTTATTTGCTGGAGATCAGCGCAACTGGAGGAAATAACAAATGGTCCCACACTGGGGGTGATGTGCCCTGGACTGTTCAACACATCTATGTGTGCTAGATCTAGCTGGCAGACGTCCATGTATACAGACACCCAGGATGGTGCACGTTTGTCACGTTCGGTGCATTTACTGCTTTACGCATAATTGCAGCCCATACCTGCGTACAGCCTCCTCCATCCATTCATGTCTATAGGTGTCTGTACGCATCTCCACCACATCCCGGGCCCCAAAAATCAGTAGTGTCTCTATGCAGCATGATCAGTGTTCCCATGACCAAGACAGTAAGCACAGAGTGGTGTAAGCCAGCAACAGTGTTCCTGATTGTTGCCACAACAGTGTCCTTACAGTGCAACCATTTGCAGTGTCTCCGATCACCACCACATCAGTTAAGTGTCACCACAGCCAGTGCAACCATCGACAGTGTCCCCGATCACCGCCACATCAGATCAGTGCAACCATTAGCAGTGTCCCCGATCACCGCCACATCGGTTCAGTGTCACCACAGCCAGTGCAACCATCGACAGTGTCCCCGATCACCGCCACATCGGTTCAGTGTCACCACAGCCAGTGCAACCATCGACAGTGTCCCCGATCACCGCCACATCAGTTCAGTGTCACCACAGCCAGTGCAACCATTAGCAGTGTCCCCGATCACCGCCACATCAGTTCAGTGTCACCACAGCCAGTGCAACCATCGACAGTGTCCCCGATCACCGCCACATCAGTTCAGTGTCACCACAGCCAGTGCAACCATCGACAGTGTCCCCGATCACCGCCACATCAGTTCAGTGTCACCACAGCCAGTGCAACCATCGACAGTGTCCCCGATCACCGCCACATCAGTTCAGTGTCACCACAGCCAGTGCAACCATCGACAGTGTCCCCGATCACCGCCACATCAGTTCAGTGTCACCACAGCCAGTGCAACCATCGACAGTGTCCCCAATCACCGCCACATCAGTTCAGTGTCACCACAGCCAGTGCAATCATCAGCAGTGTCCCCGATTACCGCCACATCAGTTCAGTGTCACCACAGCCAGTGCAATCATCAGCAGTGTCAATGATCACCACATTAGTTCAGTGTCACCAGACCAATGTAAGCCAACAACAGTATCCCTGATCGCCACCACATCAGTACATTGTCGCCAGAGGCAGTGCAACCATCAACAGTGTCCCCAATCACCGCCACATTAGTTCAGTGTCTCCACAGCCAGTGCATTCATCAACAGTGTCCCCGATCACCGCCACATCAGTTCAGTGTCATCACAGCCAGTGCATTCATCAACAGTGTCCCCGATCACCGCCACATCAGTTCAGTGTCATCACAGCCAGTGCAACCATCAACAGTGTCCCTGATCACCACATCAGTTCAGTGTCACCAAAGCCAATGCAACCATCAACAGTGTCCCTGATCGCCACAACATTAGTTCAGTGTCACCAGACCAATGTAAGCCATCAATAGTGTCCCTGATCACCACCACATCAGTACATTGTCGCCAGAGCCAGTGTAACCATTAACAGTGTCCCTGATGACCGCCACATCAGTACAGTGTCACCAGAGCCAATGTAGCTATAGCACTACCCACTTAGGAGTTGCTGATGATTTGGGTCCCCCTATAGTCCTTCACAGCCAGGCATCATGCATCTTCAGAAAGGCTTGCATCCAGAGTCAGAAATCAGTCCTTGAGCCTTTGTCTTGTTATATTATGTCTGGGATTTGAAGTGGGATAGGTTTAGGGGTGTACAGGATGCCCAAGGGTACTGATGAACTGAGGACAACTTCCTGGAACTATTTACAAGCCTTCACTGCAGCACAGTCTCTGATGAAGAGCTAGACAGCGTCTCCTTAGTGTAACACCCCAGACCCTAGATGGAATTCCCCTCTTCACCCAGCAATGTGGAGATGTGGAGGTCTCCCTGAACAGGGGATCCGGTTCCTGTCACTTTAAGAGGTAAACAGTCACTTGTAGGTGGCTGATCTAGTTTTCCCCCTATCCGCTCAGGGGGTGTAGGTGTAGTCAGATCCTTTACTGTACCGCTTGTGGGTTGGTGGCTGCTACGAGGTCTATCAGCTGGGCCACTCCTTCCCTGCTATATATGTGTCCCTCTGTCAGGGGGCCAGTGAGCTTTGAGCTTTCCTCCTTTCCAGCTTCAGGCCTGCAGGTAGGCCCCATCCCAATGGGCCTTCTCACAGTCTCCTTCCTTCAGCCTCACATCTTCCACCTAAACTCTCCCTCCAAATCTCCACTCTCCTGATACTGAGCAGGCTCCAACACTTTTAAGGGTGTCCAGCCCCTTGCCAAACTCTTGTTGGGGATTGGCTAGAACCCCAAAAAAGTGCAACCAGCCACTCCTCAGATCCACCCACTGCCTCCAGGGCCCGCCTCCAAAAGCCCCCGAGCAGGGGGAAATTCCAAAGGGGCTGGCCTGCAGAACCTCTCAGCTTCTGGCCACAATTTGACCTTTTGGTTATTACACCCAGGCTGCTACTCAGCCTTCCTTACTGACAATCAAGACTCTAGCTCCCTCTGGCTAAACTAGGAGGGTAGCCATAGCCATGCACAGTATACCTGATTGCCACTACATGAGTACAGTGTCAACACACCAGTGCAGCCATCAACAGTGTCTCTGATCACCGCCACATCAATTCAGTGTCACCAGATCCAGTGTAGCCATCATCAGTATCACTGATCACCACTACATCAGTACAGTGTCAACAGATCAGTGTAAGCCATCAACAGTGTTCCTGATCACTGCCACACCAGTGACAATGTCACCAGACCAGTGCAGCCATCAAAAGTGTTCCTGATCACTGCCACACCAGTGACAATGTCACCAGACCAGTGCAGCCGGTAACAGTGTTCCTGATCACTGCCACACCAGTGACAATGTCACCAGACCAGTGCAGCCATCAAAAGTGTTCCTGATCACTGCCACACCAGTGACAATGTCACCAGACCAGTGCAGCCGGTAACAGTGTTCCTGATCACTGCCACACCAGTGACAATGTCACCAGACCAGTGCAGCCAGTAACAGTGTTCCTGATCGCTAGCCACACCAGTGACAATGTCACCAGACCAGTGCAGCCAGTAACAGTGTTCCTGATCACTGCCACACTGGTGGCAATGTCACCAGAGCCAGTGTAGCCAGTAACAGTGTTCCGGATTGCTAACCACACCAGTGACAGTGTCACCAGAGCCAGTGCAGCTATCAACAGTGTCTCTGATCACCGCCACATCAGTTCAGTGTCACCAGAGCCAGTGTAGCCATCAACAGTATCACTGATCACCACTACATCAGTACATTGTCAACAGATCAGTGTAAGCCATCAACAGTGTTCCTGATCACTGCCACACCAGTGACAATATCACCAGACCAGTACAGCCAGTAACAGTGTTTCTGATCACTGCCACACCAGTGACAATGTCACCAGAGCCAGTGTAGCCAGTAACAGTGTTCCTGAACGCTAGCCACACCAGTGACAGTGTCACCAGAGCCAGTGCAGCCATCAACAGTATCACTGATCACCAACACATCAGTACAGTGTCAACAGATCAGTGTAAGCCATCAACAGTGTTCCTGATCACTGCCACACCAATGACAATGTCACCAGACCAGTGCAACCAGTAACAGTGTTCCTGATCACTAGCCACATTGGTGAGAGTGTCACCAGAGCCAGTGCAGCCATCAACAGTGTCCCTGATCACCAACACATCAGTATAGTGTCACCAGAGCCAAATGCAGCAATCAACAGGGTTCCTGATTGCCAACACATCAGTGCAGTGTTGCCTCTACCTACCACCTGTAATGACCCTGATCTCTTTTTTTTACCACATTTCTGCCTGCTGCTTGGACCAATCCTTTGCCTGTTTGCTGACCACATCTCTGCCTGCTACTTGAACTGACCCATCTGCACGTCCCACTGGCTACATTCCTGTGAGACTCCAGTCCCAGCCATCCCCTGCACTTGTAGAAACACAGGAACTCTTGTTCACCCTTTCTTCATCCTACTGTATGTCCTGGGCAGTAAACATGGCATTCCTGGGGGAAGTCAAGTATCAATAGACTAGACTTGCCGGGCTTATAGGAATGGGCCTGCTACAGGTGACACTACATTAAGCTATATTCCCTGACCACTCGTACAGAGGCGACCATTACAGTACACTGGTTTTGATACAATGTTGCTTGATTTTGTGTGATACACAAGATACAACATCGAGTACACAAGCAATCCAAACACTAAAAATGTGTGTGTATCTTATTTTTTAATATGCATAGTGTCTTTTTAAGATTTAATTTGTCTGTCACAAATTTTTGGAGAATTCAAAAAGAAAACAAAAATGTATTTTTTTCTTTTATACAAAGTTATCAATTAATAAGATATTCCTAACACACAGCATGGGAATACTTAGAATTAGGCTGCATTCACACGGGTGTATCTAAGCATACACCTGTGTGAGGCTCATGTTTTATATGTACGGGATGCACAAATGTTCCATCCATGTGCAGGCAATCCCATTCATGTCACTTGGCACACAGCGGCTACACGGACACATCCACTGCTCCCAAACATCTGTGTGGGTCATCTGTGTGGGTGCGTCTGCATGTCCTCAGACCCATACTGCCTGCATTTGCCCACACGGATGTCAAATTGGGAGCAGCAGCTGTGTCCATGCAGCTGCTGCATCCCCATTGACATGAATGGGACTGTCTGCACATGCATGCATGGAAAACCTGTGCATCTCATGCATTCAAAACACAGCCCTCACAATGATGTATGCTTAGGTACGCCTGTGTGAACGAAGCACAATTCTAAGTATGCCCATGTTGTGTGTGAGATATATCTTATTAAAGTTGAGTGCTGGCCCTTGGCGCCCCCCCTCCCCCCCCCCCAAAAAAAAAAAAATTAATAAAAGTCAGCAGCTACAACTACTGTAGCTGCTGACTTTTAACTTTAGGGCACTTACCTGTCCAGGGATCCAACAGTGTCCTCACCCCGGCCTATTCGTCAATCAGCATGTTGGGTGCCATCTTGACTAAGGTAAACCGGCAGTGAATCCTTGCGGCATCACTGCTAGTTTTCTACTGTGCATGCTGCACTTTGTGAATGGACACTTGGAAGAGGGCTGCGGGAGGGGTCAAACTTATGGCTCAGTTCGCTGCAGCAAACTGAGCCAAAAGTGGGATCGGGTACCTGTCAAAACCAGGTACCTGCTCCCCACTCTACCCCCAAAAGGTGCCAAATGTGGCAACAGAGAGGGGGTGGAGGCAGAAAAGTGGAGTCCTCTTTTGGGTGAAACTCTGCTTTAACTTGACATCTTTGTGTAAAAAAATACATTTTCATTTTCTTGCTTCATTTTGCAAAACCTTGTGGCAAAAAATGTGATCTTCAAAAGAACCACCATGCCTCTAATTAAATACATTGGAGGGTCTGCTTTGCAATATGTTGCAATAAATGTGATAGGTAGTCAGGAAATCAGATACAAAATGTATGCCCCTTTGATTTTGGGCCCCTCTATGCATCTAAGCAGTGAAAAAGTCTCACATGTGTAGTATACCCATAAATAGGAGGATTAGAAGAATGTGTTGGGGGTGTACAGTAAGTATCAAATCCATTGTGTAAAATACCAACATTTGGTCTAAACTAGCAGACAACCAGGTCCACGCTGTCAGACTGTCCCCTGACCCCTCATATTCTTCTGCAGCAGAATGAAGGTGTTGAGTCTGTGATACAGGCTATGTCAATACAGCTTAGACTTCATTACTTAATTCATATATGTTATGATACTGTGAATGGGATATATTGTCAAACAAAATTTGTCACGCAAATAATGTAATATACAGTTAGTTGTATTTAGAAGTAAGAGGGAGTTTCTCAACATGGTTATCAAGTAATAATTTAATAGCAAAGCTATTAGTTCTGAGTATGGAGCCGCACCCCAGGAAAGCCATTGATGTGGTGACCTGTGGAGGATATGCAGAGGGCCTTCAAGGAAATCGATTGATCAAGTGTCTTAGATTGATATGGAGTGATCTATGAAAGGGCGATGATGACGATTATCTGTAAGAGGGAGTGTGATCCTCCAAAATGATGATGGTGAGAATTCAAGAAGATGATTCAAGGTTCCTTTTTCCCTTTGAATTCTCCTTTTTAACCCCCAAAACCCTCTTATCAAGGGACTAGCCTAGAAGGTTTAGTTTAAAATAATTACATCTGATTGAGGAGTAATATTACCGATTAAGTGAGTGTTTACTCAGTCAGTGGTTTCACTTGTTCACAAGATGGCACTCTAAAACTAGAAATCCCTATATAGGTCTTATGGGAATAAAATGAGATTTTATTCAAGTCAATCTTATATGGGATATAATATTTTTATCCCTGGATTAATCTCAGTATGTCATTTTGCTCATAGTGTGTATATACATGTTACCCACATATCTTCAGGCTGTCCATAATAGACCTAATATCCATCTAGGTCTGATGTTGGACAATGCAATAAGCAGACACTACAGTCAGGTCCATAAATATTGGGAAATGGACACAATTCTAACATTTTTGGCTCTATACACCACCACAATGGATTTGAAATGAAATGAACAAGATGTGCTTTAACTGCAGACTGTCAGCTTTAATTTGAAGGTATTTACATCCAAATCAGGTGAACGGTGTAGGAATTACAACAGTTTGCATATGTGCCTCCCACTTGTTAAGGGACAGAATAATAATCATAAATCAAACTCACACTTTTTAATACTTGGTTGCAAATCCTTTGCAGTCAAATACAGCCTGAAGTCTGGAACGCATAGACATCACCAGACGCTGGGTTTCATCCCTGGTGATGCTCTGCCAGGCCTCTACTGCAACTGTCTTCAGTTCCTGCTTGTTCTTGGGGCATTTTCCCTTCAGGTTTGTCTTCAGCAAGTGAAATGCATGCTCAATCGAATTCAGGTCAGGTGATTGACTCGGCCATTGCATAACATTCCACTTCTTTCCCTTAAAAAACTCTTTGGTTGCTTTTGCAGTATGCTTTGGGTCATTGTCCATCTGCACTGTGAAGCGGCGTCCAATGAGTTCTGAAGCATTTGGCTGAATATGAGCAGATAATATTGCCCGAAACACTTCAGAATTCATCCTGCTGCTTTTGTCAGCAGTCACATCATCAATAAATACAAGAGAACCAGTTCCATTGGCAGCCATACATGCCCACGCCATGACACTACCACCACCATGCTTCACTGATGAGGTGGTATGCTTAGGATCATGAGCAGTTCCTTTCCTTCTCCATACTCTTCTCTTCCCATCACTCTGGTACAAGTTGATCTTGGTCTCGTCTGTCCATAGGATGTTGTTCCAGAACTGTGAAGGCTTTTTTTGATGTCGTTTGGCAAACTCTAATCTGGCCTTCCTGTTTTTGAGGCTCACCAATGGTTTACATCTTGTGGTGAACTCTCTTTATTCACTCTGGGGATGTCTTCTCTTGATTTTTGACTTTGACACACATACACCTACCTCCTGGAGAGTGTTTTTGATCTGGCCAACTGTTGTGAAGGGTGTTTTCTTCACCAGGGAAAGAATTCTTCGGTCATACACCACAGTTGTTTTCCGTGGTCTTCCGGGTCTTTTGGTGTTGCTGAGCTCACCGGTGCGTTCCTTCTTTTTAAGAATGTTCCAAACAGTTGTTTTGGCCACGCCTAATGTTTTTGCTATCTCTCTGATGGGTTTGTTTTGTTTTTTCAGCCTAATGATGGCTTGCTTCACTGATAGTGACAGCTCTTTGGATCTCATCTTGAGAGTTGACAGCAACAGATTCCAAATGCAAATAGCACACTTGAAATGAACTCTGGACCTTTTATCTGCTCATTGTAATTGGGATAATGAGGGAATAACACACACCTGGCCATGGAAAAGCTGAGAAGCCAATTGTCCCATTACTTTTGGTCCCTTAACAAGTGGGAGGCACATATGCAAACTGTTGTAATTCCTACACCGTTCACCTGATTTGGATGTAAATACCCTCAAATTAAAGCTGACAGTCTGCAGTTAAAGCACATCTTGTTCATTTCATTTCAAATCCATTGTGCTGGTGTATAGAGCCAAAAATGTTACAATTGTGTCGATGTCCCAATATTTATGGACCTGACTGTACAGTTGCAAGAAAAAGTATGTGAACCCCTTGGGATTACGAGGAGTTTTGCATGAATTGGGCATAAAATGTGCTCTGAACGTCATCTAAGTCACAACAATAGAAGAACACAATCTGCTGAACATAATACTACACAATAATTAGATGTTGCCATGGTTTAATTGCACATAACATGTAAACATTCACATACTTTTTCTTGCAACTGTATATAAAAAGAGTCTTGTCTAGGTCAGCTGTGTAAATTGTGAATTGTAAAAACTACATTTTGACTGCTTGAATAGTAAACTTCTCCATTGTTTCCCAGCTTGAATCGTCTATCGGTTTGGTTAATCTGTACACAGCATTATTAGTAGAACAAACTCTTCAGGTTTCTGCATTTAGAGACAAGTAAATATTCTTGTGACACGTTGGGTTTGGTTTATCTGAAATCCAGACTGTTGGGAATCTGTGATAGCCTTGTAGATTGCCAACTTGGGATCTCCAGGGCACGGAGTCTAAGTTCCAGCTTGCTTCTTCATCAGGGCCCCTGATGGTGGAGATGTTCATGGAACCAGGTTGCGGGCCCCAGGTACCCCAGCTGTGAGGATGCGGACACCACTTAAGTGTGCAGAGTACAAACAGCAGGAGACAGAAGGAAAACCAGGAAACAAACCAAGGTCAGAGTGGGCAGCAGGCAAGCATAGACAGCAGACGTAGCCAGGATACACATAATGGTAAGCAAACGGGAGCTCAGAGAACTGGGAAGTTGTACAGGCAACACCAGCTGAGCTGAACGTGTCTTATATAGGCAAGAAAATTTGGAGGCAGGAAAAAGGTAGGGAAATATAAACTCTCAGAATAGCAGACAACACCTATAGGTGAGCACAGAAGCCAAACAACACATGTGAAGGAAATACAGGTCTAGGAGACGCACTGCAGCAAGGAGGCAATTATACAGACCAGAAAACTGCAGGCAAAATCGAGACACAGGCATTTTCACTAAGAAATCATATTTTATCATTTCAAATAAGAGAAACCCTGACATACCACAGTACTGAAAACTGAAAAATGGCCTGGACAGGAAGGGGGTTAACATGCTGGTCTTCAAGTGGTTAACATGTGTAATTACAAAAAACCTCCTGCGCTCACAAGGACTCCTACCCTATAACCATAAGCTGCTGACACTAAGCTTATACCCAAAATAAGTGAATAAACAGTGCAAAAATTATGAGTGCAGCGCTAATTAGTATCTAATAGAACCGTAATACAATATATACTCAATCCCCAAAATAAATCCAAGATACTCAATACATATACAGTGTCATGCATGTATTCCCTCATGGGGAATATCTCGTGCAAAAACGTGAAAATAAAGTAATATATACTATAATAACATATATACTAATAATAAACAGTGCCACACAAAAAGTGCACAAAGGAATAAACGATAGTTCAAATACGAGAAAAGTCCAAAGTTAATAATAATAATACTGATGATGCTGTGCTTAATGATGAACTTCACACTCCACTCTTCATGCAAAATTATGTGCAGTGTACGTGATGCACACGTGACAATCCTTAACAGCCAAAATGCCCCCTCACCTCCTTCCTTAGACCCCAAGGGGCCAGCACGCTTTCAGGATCACACGATCCTATCAGTATGGATCACTCTCTAGAAAATATCTTCCTCCTCCAGCGTCCACCAGTTTAGCAGCCAGCTCCTCCCAGGGTCATAGTAAGACACAAGCAGAGACCCTCCATAGTGCAACCAGTAATTTTATTGGTAATAGGTATAAAAAGTAGATTTGCCTCCTACCACTTGCTATGGGTGTACTGCATGAGTAATGCACAGGGTGTTCCAATATGGCCCCCACGCCGGAAATGACGTCACCGCGATTACCGGAAGCTCCTCCCCACGTACCGACTAGTTGCGTCACGCCCACTTCGTGACTTCATCAGTCACTCCCACTTCGTGATGAAGTCACGAAGTGGGCATGACGCAAATAGTCGGTACGTGGGGAGGAGCTTCCGGTAATCGCGGTGACGTCATTTCCGGCGTGGGAGCCATATTGGAACACCCTGTGTATTACCCATGCAGTACACCCATAGCATGTGGTAGGAGGCTGGAAGATTCATCGTTTTGTGAGTGGAAATCTACTTTTTATACCTATTACCAATAAAATTACTGGTTGCACTATGGAGGGTCTCTGCTTGTGTCTTACTATGACCCTGGGAGGAGCTGGCTGCTAAACTGGTGGACGCTGGAGGAGGAAGATATTTTCTAGAGAGTGATCCATACTGATAGGATCGTGTGATCCTGAAAGCGTGCTGGCCCCTTGGGGTCTAAGGAAGGAGGTGAGGGGGCATTTTGGCTGTTAAGGATTGTCACGTGTGCATCACGTACACTGCACATAATTTTGCATGAAAAGTGGAGTGTGAAGTTCATCATTAAGCACAGCATCATCAGTATTATTATTATTAACTTTGGACTTTTCTCGTATTTGAACTATCGTTTATTCCTTTGTGCACTTTTTGTGTGGCACTGTTTATTATTAGTATATATGTTATTATAGTATATATTACTTTATTTTCACGTTTTTTGCACGAGATATTCCCCATGAGGGAATACATGCATGACACTGTATATGTATTGAGTATCTTGGATTTATTTTGGGGATTGAGTATATATTGTATTACGGTTCTATTAGATACTAATTAGCGCTGCACTCATAATTTTTGCACTGTTAACATGTGTAAACTACCTCTGAGTCCATCCAGGTCTGAAAAAAAACCAGAAAATAACTGGGTCCTTTTCCATTTTTGTAGATCTCAATGTTACATAGTTACATAGATAGTCTGGCTGAAATAAGACAAAAGTCCATCCAATTCAACCATAAAAAAAAAAGAAGTTATAATCCTACACCCACAGTTGATCCAGAGGAAGGCAAAAAAACCAGCAGAGCATGATCCAATTTGCTCCTGCTGGGAAAAAAATTCCTTCCTGATCCCCCAAGAGGCAATCGGTTATTCCCTGGATCAACTTTACCTATAAATGTTAGTATCCAGTTATATTCTGTGTATCTAAGAAACAAGCCAGGCCTTTTTTGAAGCAATCCACTGAGCTGGCCAGAACCAACTCTTGAGGGAGTCTATTTCACATTTTCACAGCTCTTACTGTGAAGAAACCTTTCCATGTTTGGAGATTAAATTTCTTTTCCTCCAGACGTAAAGAGTGCCCCCTTGTCCTCTGTGATGACCTCAGGGTGAATAGATCTACACCGAGTTCACTATATGAACCACTGATGTATTTATAGATGTTGATCATATCACCCCTTTTTCTCCTCTTCTCAAGAGAGAATAAATTCAGTTCCTCTAATCTTTCCTCATAGCTGATCTCCTCCATGCCTCTTATCAGTTTGGTTGCCAGTCTCTGTACTTTCTCCAGTTCCCCAGTGTTCTTTTTGTGAATTGGTGCCCAAAACTGAACTGCATATTCCAGATGAGGTCTTACTAATGATTTGTACAGGTGTAATATGATCTCTCTCTCTGGAGTCTATACCTCTTTTAATACAAGAGAGGATTTTGCTCGCTTTAGAAACCGCAGCTTGGTATTGCATGCCATTATTAAGCTTGTGATCTACCAGAACTCCCAGATCCATGTGATGGATCAGGGGTAGTCTGATGTAAACAGACAACAGGGCCACCCCAAAAGCTATCATGGGTTCGCCCGTGTGCACCAGACACAAACTGAACGGGCATGGATGTCAAAAAATTGGAAATAGCCTAAAAGAGTAGGGAATGTTTATAAACTACCAAAAACTAAAAATAAAATATAATGATATTGCAAGAAATCAATCCTTAGGAGTGGTGGTTGCCCTAGTTTTAATTTTCAAGCTTTTTTCCCTTTATACTTGGTAACTTTGCAAACAACACGCTTCCTGTTCCATGCTGTCCATACATATTTTCTCCTCTGTATCTATGGAGGGAGCAATGGTTGTTACACAGGCTGGATTTCAAACATTTTTGCCTTTGTTCATCTCCATTACGTATTGGTTGATGGGACTAGTAGTTTACACATTAAAAATAAGCTGGGGAATTCAATAAATCATTTACAACACTTTTCTGGAGGTAGGCCCCTTTAAAACACCCAGTGAATAATTCAGCAAGCATTTGTGACAGTTTTGGTAACATTTCCGATACCTGTAACAAATTCAGGTAGCTATTTACCACCACTGTAAGCACCGTAAATATCATTAAAAGTTTTGGCCGGTCATAGCCGGATCTAGGGGGCTGCTGGGTTGGGCTGTGCCCCCCCTGATTTCAATTGCCTCCCCAATGCCCCAATGCTCCAAAGCCCCCCCTCCACACCTGACAATGTGCTTAGTCGTCATTCATCCCTGCACTGTACACAGCCTGAGCACAGGCAACAAGATCTCTTCTCTTCCCCACACATATAGCTGAAATCCGATTCCCTAGTGTTGATTTTGCCTTGCTGTACACTGCCCTGCTGACCCCTGACCGCTGTCCTACAAACTAATAACCCTGGTGCACTGGCCTACAAACTGCTGATCCTCTACCCTGATGACCCCCTGTACATCGCCCTGCTGACCCCTGACCACTATCCTACAAACTAATAACCCCGGTGCACTGGCCCACAAACTGCTAATCCTCTCCTCTAACCTGATGACCCCCTGTACATTGCCCTGCTGACCCCTGACCGCTGTCCTACAAACTAATAACCCTGGTGCACTGGCCTACAAACTGCTGATCCTCTCCTCTACCCTGCTGACCCCCTGTACATTGCCCTTCTGACCCCTGACCACTGTCCTACAAACTAATAACCCCGGTGCACTGGCCTACAAACTGCTGACCCCCTGTACATTGCCCTGCTGACCCCTGACCACTGTCCTACAAACTAATAACCCGGGTGCACTGGCCCACAAACTGCTAATCCTCTCCTCTACCCTGCTGACCCCCTGTACATTGCCCTGCTGACCCCTGACCGCTGTCCTACAAACTAATAACCCTGATGCACTGGCCTACAAAACTGCTGATCCTCTCCTCTACCCTGCTGACCCCCTGAACATTGCCCTGCTGACCCCTGACCGCTGTCCTACAAACTAATAACCCTGGTGCACTGGCCTACAAACTGCTGATCCTCTCCTCTACCCTGCTGACCCCCTGTACATTGCCCTGCTGACCCCTGACCACTGTCCTACAAACTAATAACCCCGGTGCACTGGCCCACAAACTGCTAATCCTCTCCTCTAACCTGCTTACCCCCTGTACATTGCCCTGCTGACCCCTGACCACTGTCCTACAAACTAATATCCCTGGTGCACTGGCCTACAAACTGCTGATCCTCTCCTCAGCCCTGCTGACCCCCTGTACATTGCCCTGCTTACCCCTGACCGCAGTACTACAAACTAATAACCCTGGTGCACTGGCCTACAAACTGCTGATCCTCTCCTCTACCCTGCTGACCCCCTGTACATTGCCCTGCTAACCCCTGACCGCTGTGCTACAAACTAATAACCCCGGTGCACTGGCCTACAAAACTGCTGATCCTCTCCTCTACCCTGCTGACCCCCTGAACATTGCCCTGCTGACCCCTGACCGCTGTCCTACAAACTAATAACCCTGGTGCACTGGCCTACAAACTGCTGATCCTCTACCCTGCTGACCCCTTGTACATTGCCCTGCTGACCCCTGACCACTGTCCTACAAACTAATAACCCCGGTGCACTGGCCCACAAACTGCTGATCCTCTCCTCTACCCTGCGGACCCCCTGTACATTGCCCTGCTGGCCCCTGACCGCTGTTCTACAAACTAATATCCCTGGTACACTGGCATACAAAACTGCTGATCCTCTCCTCTACCCTGCTGACCCCCTGTACATCGCCCTGCTTACCCCTGACCACTGTCCTACAAACTAATAACCCCGGTGCACTGGCTTACAAACTGCTGATCCTCTCCTCTACCCTGCGGACCCCTTGTACATTGCCCTGCTGACCCCTGACCACTGTCCTACAAACTAATAACCCCGGTGCACTGGCCTACAAACTGCTGACCCCCTGTACATTGCCCTGCTGACCCCTGACCACTGTCCTACAAACTAATAACCCCGGTGCACTGGCCCACAAACTGCTAATCCTCTCCTCTTCCCTGCTGACCCCCTGTACATTGCCCTGCTGACCCCTGACCGCTGTCCTACAAACTAATAACCCTGGTGCACTGGCCTACAAAACTGCTGATCCTCTCCTCTACCCTGCTGACCCCCTGAACATTGCCCTGCTGACCCCTGACCGCTGTCCTACAAACTAATAACCCTGGTGCACTGGCCTACAAACTGCTGATCCTCTCCTCTACCCTGCTGACCCCCTGTACATTGCCCTGCTGACCCCTGACCACTGTCCTACAAACTAATAACCCCGGTGCACTGGCCTACAAACTGCTGACCACCTGTACATTGCCCTGCTGACCCCTGACCACTGTCCTACAAACTAATAACCCTGGTGCACTGGCCCACAAACTGCTAATCCTCTCCTCTAACCTGCTTACCCCCTGTACATTGCCCTGCTGACCCCTGACCGCTGTCCTACAAACTAATATCCCTGGTGCACTGGCATATAAAACTGCTGATCCTCTCCTCTACCCTGCTGACCCCCTGTACATTGCCCTGCTGACCCCTGACCACTGTCCTACAAACTAATAACCCCGGTGCACTGGCCTACAAACTGCTGATCCTCTCCTCTACCCTGCTGACCCCCTGTACATTGCCCTGCTGACCCCTGACCACTGTCCTACAAACTAATAACCCCGGTGCACTGGCCTACAAACTGCTGATCCTTTCCTCTACCCTGCTGACCCCCTGTACATTGCCCTGCTGACCCATAACCGCTGTCCTACAAACTAATAACCCTGGTGCACTGGCCTACAAAACTGCTGATCCTCTCCTCTACCCTGCTTACCCCCTGTACACTGCCCTGCTGACCCCTGACCACTGTCCTACAAACTAATAACCCTGGTGCACTGGCCTACAAACTGCTGATCCTCTCCTCTACCCTGCTGACCCCCTGAACATTACCCTGCTGACCCCTGACCACTGTCCTACAAACTAATAACCCTGGTGCACTGGCCTACAAAACTGCTGATCCTCTCCTCTACCCTGCTTACCCCCTGTACACTGCCCTGCTGACCCCTGACCACTGTCCTACAAACTAATAACCCTGGTGCACTGGCCTACAAACTGCTGATCCTCTCCTCTACCCTGCTGACCCACTGTACATTACCCTGCTGACCCTTGACCACTGTCCTACAAACTAATAACCCTGATGCACTGGCCTACAAACTGCTGATCCTCTGCTCTACCCTGCTGACCCCCTGTACATTGCCCTGCTGACCTCTCATCCTCTGCCCCCCTGACATTTTTTACTGCACCCCCACATCAGACATGCTAGATCAGGCCCTTCCGCCAGTTAGCAGAGTAGGAAGCTGGTGGTAATTAAGACCAACTCTGAGCATGGGTACAAAGTGCCACCACCTCCTAAGACAGATTCATGTACCTGTTCCTGACAGGTACATGAATCTCTCACACACGTCAACAATTTCTGCGCAGAGGTATGAGGGAATTCTAAAGAGTGTCCACATCACTCTAAGGCTCCATGTACACGGGACACTTCTGAATGATGGAAACTGACTGCTGAAAAACGTAGGTTAAGAAACGTCTGTTTAGCTGCGTTTGCATACCGCGTTTATGCGCATTTATGAACGTTTGCATTTAGAAGCGTTTTTTAAAGATAACTTCAGGAGACCTTCCAAAATGCCCAGAATGCACTGAAAAACAGCAAAAAAATTACTATTTCAGACATTTTGATAGAAATAGAGAGAGCAGAAGCAGAGAGAGCAGTATTTGTTGAGTTTAGCTGTCTTTGTTTTTGTGGTGTTTGGATGTGTTCCAGCTCATTTCTGTGCAGAAATTATTGCAGCAGTGTCTAACATATTTTCTTTCATGCGAAACCTCAAAGTATGGTGTACCAGGTCCATTTGAGTACCAGGAAAACGCTTTGCATGCATTTTTCATGATGAAAAAAGGCTCTGGACAGCATCTGGAAATGGAAAAGTTAAAAAAAATTTCCAAACGCAAACGCTTATAAACGCGGTTAGCTGCGTTTACATGCTTTTACAAGCGTTTGAAACGCTGATAAAATCTACTCCTGAACGCAAGTTAGATGCGTTCAAAACAACAACTGTAAACTCAACTGCCTGTAAACGTAGTGTACGTGGACACATAGGAAAACATTAGGGAGACTTCAGGGGCTGCTGAAAAAAACGCAGAAAAGCTCCTAAACGCGAGTTTATCAGCTGCAGTGTACATGGAGCCTAAATGGATTCCCCCCCAAGCTACTTTGTGCTTTAATTTAAGTTAACAGGAGGTCACTATATTTTTGGCAAGATTTACAGGTATTTTCTGTACTTGCCAAAAATGCTTTTTGAAAAGTGAAAACTAATTCAGCCACCACATCTAAGGATTGGTAAGATGCAGTATATTACATTTTTGGCTTTGGGTATAAATATGCTTTAAGACACTTTCCTTTGTCTTATTTATTTATTTTTCTTACTACTTGTGTCCTATCAGGGAGATTCCCTTCACTTTTTGTTCAAGAGACTGTTGTGGACCTTTTGAATTATGTCTCAAAAACATGACTTTATCAAGACATAACATTATATGACAAGCAGCTCAGTATAGCCGAATGCTAAGAGTTAATTTTGTCTTGGTTGAACCCTCAAGGATTCTAGTTAAGAAATGGATAGAATGGGGGAAGTGAGACTTTTCCAAGACAATAAGACTGTTTGGACTGTCAACAAGTACTATTTGTATATTGAGGTTGAGAAGAATGCATATACAAAAAAGTCAAACAGATAGCCAGATAGGACTTCGACTTTCAAACATTTTAACAATAATGAGACGGGAACTCAACTGGTTGAAAGCTTACCCAAACCTTATAGAGTGTGATAAACCAACAGACCTCTGAAACTATCACAATATACTATTGTCCACCAAGGGTGAAAGCATTAACAGTTGTTTACCGTGATTCCAATACAAGAGCCAGGCAAACAGAGAGTTTTTCCCTACACATAGAAAATGTTGGTTCTAAAACAAAGAAGTGAAATTCAGGACATTTAAGTCTAAAAATTGACTGTATATAATTACAAAGATATACTACAAAAACATATTATAAATAAGATGTTATAGATTTTACACACCACTAAATATTCAGCAATGGGAACTATATATCACTAACTTGAGTATTGAGATGATGGAAAGTAAGATGTATTACAAACTAGCATTAGTTACATGACTTATCAGGAAACAAACAGGATGGTATTTCAAGAAGGAATAACTGAATATACACCTATATTCCATGGTCCCTATTTAGAATATTATAGGTATGATCACTTATATCTGGAAAAAGACGTATATTTGATCCCTGAAATTACCTTAAGATTCCACCCGAGGTATGAGTCATCTCAAATACTCAAATTGTTCTATGATACATGACCGCCACCTGGCGGGCAGGTGAGAAATAGCTTATGTACACACATTTCTCAACTAGCCAATCAAGAAGCCTGGTGGGAAGGTATCTTAGAACAATGGATTAGTTGGTATAAAAGCCCTTGTACCTTTAAGTTCAAGAAAAGAACCTCATCAAGAAAAAACTCATCAAAAGAAAAGACCTCATCAAAAGAAGACCCTGACATCTGAAGAGACCTCTTCTGAATAACTACTCTTCCATACTTTCAAACTTCCTAAAACTTTAACTAAATTTCTAAACCTCTATCCTTATAACTTCCTACATTCTCCCATACTGAATAGCTATCACTTGCCCTATAATATCATTTCTAAAGGCGTTCCACTGCCAGCTAAATCCACGGGAGAGTTGCATAGTCTGAATGCCGGGTGCGGTGAGATTGTTTATTTGATTTTGTATTACCTATTTTCTCTGTTGTGTGGAATCATAAAATTACCTTAGTGTATCACAACAATATTGGGTAGTTAGATATATGTAGAGAGATCCTGTTTTACTGTTAAAAATTGTTTGTTGCCATATTATAATTTTTTTCATATTTCATAATTTATTGAATATTAATAATCAGAGTATAATATATCAAGGGCTAGCTTCTTGCAATCCTATGGCCACGGCTTGTGAGAATATAACCTTTGAGATACTCGAAATTATTAATTATTAATAAATTTAATAAATAATCAGATCATTTAAAAAAGTGTGATATTGATGTAATTAGTTAGAAACCTTATTATTGTGTCTTACATTGGTAGGATATGTTTTTGATTGTGTGTACCAATGTTCATTTATCACCAGTCTTTTGCGTTTTGTGTTAATATATATATAATTTTTGTACATAAATAAATTTTTATATTTATCTATTATAAGGCAAATTTTGTGTGTATGGTACGAAATCATATTGGCTAAAAGAATTCAAGGTTTAATAATAAGTGGTGATCAAATTATCAAGGTGTCCAAATTATTGGTTTACTAAATATTTGCCGTATTTTAACGGCTGGATGCACTGTAATATTTCATCTAAGGGAAAGGGACACGCCCTTTATAAATAAAATATATCCTTACATAAACCACCACAGGATAAATTTGGAGGCACTGCTGAGATCCATAGAAATCGTACCATAATACAAAACGCACTGGTGATTGTATATTTGTACACTTTATCAAACATATATTTTGTATCAAAATGGCATCCAGTAATCACGGATCCACCTCTTCCAAGCATAACGAGGAAAATATGGCGGCTCAAGGCATTGAGCAGGAAGCTATGAAGCCAGCTCGGAAAGCTGCCGGTGCTTGGCAGAAGTATGTTGAATGTGAAGTAATAGATTATCTCCGCAAGAGATTAAGTTTGGGGGATAGCAATAATGAATTCGTGGATGAAGAGAAAAGGCAGGCTATGAGCACCTTTGAGGACCTGTTCAACCAAAAGGGCCAGGTTGTTGAGTTTTTAATGGCATTTGCTAGAGTAGAAAGTGATAGAAGCCGTGACAGACTTCTCCTAGAAGCTTGGCCCATGTTATGGTTCATGACCGCTGGAGCTGCCCAGCGAACCATGACTTTAAGGGAAGAGTTGTCAGAGGCCCGCCTCTTGTTAGAAAGCAAAAATCAGGACATTGAGTCTTTGAAAGGGAAGCTTGGCCATGCCGGTATTTGTTTAGACAAATCCCAGAAAGATTATGATAGATTGGTCAGAGACTTTCGAAGTGCTCAGGACCTGTATGAAAGAAACTTTCAGGAATTAAAACAACTTCAAGAGAAGTATCAGGACTTAAAAGATGAGGTGGAGTACTTCAGATCAGAGAGTTTATCCCCTGTCAAAATTAAAGTTCACCCAGGGGATAAGCATGACCAGTCAGAACTTACATTGATAAAATCTGAGCAGAAAACTCTGGAGGAGCAGATTATGAGGTTGACGGCCCAAATAAATTCTGGGGTCCAAAACCGGACCAACCCAGGCAAGCAGGAGGCTGATGAGCGGAGATACCCGCATCACAGCGAAGTACCTGATAGTGAGGCAGGGTCAGAATATAGGTCACCTCCTAAGCTTTCAAGATACACTCCAGAGCGCTCAGAAGAAAAATATGAGGTTTCATATAGGCAGGAAGGGAAATCCCAGGGGTCATTCAGGAGATATGACACCCCAAAGGTCATTAAGTTCCTGAAGGACACTGTTCCTATGTTTTCTAAGAAAGGGTCCCTTGAGATCACCGAACACATGAAAACATATGAACAGACGTTAGAGATTCTGGGCATTAGAGATGATCACACCAAAATAGAATTGCTGCCATGGGTGTTTGAAGAGAAATACCGGCAATTCTTTGAGACCTTGAGGGCCTATTCCAATCAGTCCTGGAGAGAGGTTAAACATAAGTGCCACATGGAATTTGGGCCTTATAAAACTGTAACCTCTGCCAAGGCTGCGGCCTACAATTTAAAGTGTGGTCCTCACCAAAGCCCTGCAGAATTTCTGGCTGTCCTCAGAAATGCCTATTTCCTGGCTGAAAAGGATCCCAATCCTAACCAGCCAGAATTCAAGACCCTATTCTACGAAGCATTACCTGCTTACATAAAATTGGGACTTGCAAAGGATTACAGAAAGGGATGCTCTCTTGATTGGTTGGTGAGAGAGAGTGACTATTTATTCTCAATCCAACAGTCCAGTGAGGGCGGGATAAAAAGAGAACCTAAAAATAGCCCCAAGATAGTAGCAGCCACTACCGTTTCCCCTCCAAATCCAAATTTGCAGGCAGAGAAGAAATCATATGCGGAAGTAGTCCGTGGGGGTAAAACCAATGGTTCCCCTAGATTTGTACCTCAAACCCAGCAAGTGAAGGAGGTCCATAACTTTGCACCCCAAAACCAGTGGGTGAGAAGGGATAGACAAAAGCCAGGAAACTACGGTAGTGGAAGTGAGAAGAATAAAAAGTATGGTAAGGGTCAGTATAGTGATGAGAATCAAAGGAGTCAATGGTATCCTCGGAGGTTCTATTATCCTCGCCAAAACCAACATGGGAATTTTTATGGGAACCCCAATTTCAACAGGAACCATAATTACAATAAGAATCCCAATTTTAATAAGAACTCCGACTTCCAAAGATTTCCTCCACGCCAAGAACACCCTCAAGCTCAAAGGGGGGATACAGTACCCCAGGCTCCCCTTAATGATAGGGAGACCCCAAAACCTCAGAGAGAACAATGGCGTCGGGACCAGAGCAGTAGTTCTGACTCTGAGTCTCATTACCAGTCTCGTCCAAAATACAAGCGCAAGTATAGGAAGAGGGAGAATCAACAGAATGACTCCTCTGAGCGTATTGGACAAATCGAGGCACAGATCAGCAAAATGGCTGAACAAATGGACAGGCTTGTCACTCAATTTCCATCCAATCCTTTTTTAGGAGCAGCTCCTGTGACCAACCAAGGGTCACAGAATTAACAGGCAACCAAGCCTTAAACCAACAGGGGAGAACACCGAGTCAAATGACAGGAGATGTGTGTCCCGTCCCTGACACGCCTACTAATAGAGAATCTAGTTCTCAGGCAAAGGGGGACCATTTGTTGGTTATTAACGATTCTCCTGCTTTTCAGTGTCCATCTATTGCCCCTAATATAGTCGCGGCATCGGAAGTCGTCGGGATTGACAAGCCAGACGGAGCACCAACTTCTAGTTGTGCTTCTGTCTTGAGACAGTCCAAGAATCCCACCAGGGAGGATAAGGGTGATGTGTCCACCACATGCGGTGAGATAAGAGCCAGTCATATGTTATTGAAGGGCCCACAGATCTTCAACCACACTAATTTCATGTGTGAGCTGACTGAATCTGATGGGAGATATTATGCCACGGTGCAGGTGCAGGATGCCAGTGATCTTTCTATTGTCGGCTTAATAGACACTGGATCCCAAGCAACCATCATGTCACAGGAACATTTTGATAAAGTGGCGAATGTCATGCACACCAAGCCGAGACTTAAAAGTTTTGACAGCTCATTGATTGGTGTAGGTGGAGACCCTTTACAAGTCATGGGTACCACCTGGCTTAAACTGAAACTGGGTAATAAGGAACTGAGACACCCCATCATCATTGCTAGCATATCCCAGCACCACATGATAATTGGGATGGACTTCCTAAAAAGGCTGAACACAATAGTTGACTGTGTGAACCAAGTACTGTGGTCACAGGTAAATACCCCGATTAAATATGGGAAACTTAAAACTCCCCATTCCCGACAACACTGCCACCTGGTGGAAGAAAGGCCTGGATCATTAGAAATCCATTTCAGGAACAGCCAACTTCCTGATGTAACGGTTATCAAACCTGATGACCATAACCCTATCAGAAGAGATGAGGAACACATTTTTAGAATTCCCCAAGATAAAATAAAAGATATTTCCCTCCAAGATGACATCCTTACGATATCTTTTCATCAGGAGGATAAACCAAGAAAAGGGGGAGATCATACCCAATTCTTGACAGGTATTGAAAGGGTTAACAGCGACTTGTTCATCCCCATCCGGATAAATGGTCTTAATAGGTCAAAATATGCCAAACTAGATTTGAGACAGGAACACAGCTTTGTAAGCCATGGGCTGATAAAACACCTGACCGAAATGGAAATGATCCGTTTCTCCACACCTCAGCGTCATTGGATTTCAGACTCCCTTGATGACTCTGATGATCACAATTCAATGGCTAGGTGTCTCTTAAACGTCACTGTAGGAAACAAAACAGCCGCCCATGTGTTCCTAGTCTTGGATAATCCCCAAACTAAAATTTATTTTGGCAACGATGTGTTACATCGATTTGCAATGCAAGTCGACCTAATTAATGACTGTTTATGGAGTCGACTAAAGGGGGACCCCGAAAAATACCAAAATCTGGACTTAGCTTTAAAATCCCAGCAACAGATGCCTTATGCTGTTGAAGTCCAGGTAGCCCAAAAGATTACAATTCCTAAGGGCATAAATAATTTCATACTCCCCATCCAAGTTAAAAAGGGACATAGACTGAAGGGGTCAGATGCATTAGTATGCCTCTCCCATAAAATGCAGGGGGAAGGACTGAACATTACACACACGCCCCTAGTCAACACACATCAATCCCCGATGTACATTTACATACATAATCTGTCCAATCAGGACATCGTCTTACCCAAAGAGACCCTTATTGGTCTAGCGGTAGAGACTGAATATTATACCTTTGGGGTCACTAACCAGGTGATTGGACTCATCCCCGATGAATATTTGTCGGAGGAACAATTAATTGAACAAACATTCCATTCATTACCAGAGGGTATTTTCACCATAGAGTCCAGTTATCCATTCGATTCTAAAGATGGCACCTGTCGAATCGAAGAGACATCAATTGTCTTTGATCACCCAATCAAAGAACAAGAGTACCCCAAAGAACCTGGATGGCAGGAGAATACACACCCACATCACATACCCAATGACCTCACCACGAAACTCGAAGAGGCATATGAGATAGGTCAGCCGGAAAGCTTTCCTGGATTCAAGGAGTTAGTGGAAGAGATGGTGGCCCTCGCCGACGCGTGTGCCAGTGATCTCGACCGACAATTGCTCCGAGAGCTTCTCCTTGAATTCCAAGAAATCTTTGCCAAGGATTCTTACGATTGTGGGACTACTGACCTACACATCGCTAGGATCCAAACAGATCCAGATGCCCCACCAGTATTCGTAAGACAGTATAGGTTACCATTAGCTTCCTATGAATCTCTAGCTGAGATTATCAGGAAGTTACATGAAAGGGGTATAATTAGGCCCATCCACAGCTCCTACAACCACCCGATCCTGGGTATTTTAAAACCCAATGGACAATGGCGTTTGTGCGCTGATCTCCGTCAGCTGAACAAACGTGTGTACATGTCAGGATGGCCTGTCCCATACATAGACCAGTGTCTAGCCCAGCTCCAAGGATCCCAGGTTTTTACAGCCTTGGATTGTGCACAGGGGTATTGGACCATAAAGGTGAGTGAGGAAGACCAATACAAACTGGCCTTCAGTTTTGGGAATCGACAATATTGTTGGGTGCGAATGCCTTTCGGATTCATAAATTCCGGACATGAATTTGCTGTGTTCATGCACAAGGCCATGCCAGACGCCTTCGAAAGGGGGACGTTGGCATATGTGGACGATATCCTGATCAAAAGTACTGATATGGCCAAACACATTACAGAACTTCGGCATGTCCTGGGCCAATTAAAAGCAGCAGGAGTTAAACTGTCCTTACAAAAAGCCCAGTGGTGTCGCACGAAGGTAAACTTCCTAGGCCATGAAGTTACTGCTGAAGGTTTGAACCCACAAAAGAAGAAAGTTGAGGCGGTTCTGAACTGTAAAGTCCCTACTAACCTTAAAGAATTGAGATCATTCCTAGGTATGGTAAACTACTCGCGTAAGTTTATTGATAATTACGCCGAGATAAGCAAGCCGTTGCTTCACCTACTGAAGAAGGATGTCGAATGGTCGTGGGGTAAGAAACAGGAGGACGCCATGAAGGAATTAAAGGAACGTCTCACACAAGCGCCGTGTCTAGGATATCCCGAAGGGGGTAAAAATTTCTATCTAGAGACAGGGTTTACGCAGGTAAGTATGAGTTCCGTTCTTTACCAGAAACGTGATGATGTCAGTAAGGTGATTGCCTATGCCAGTAAAACTTTGTCCCCGGTTGAAGTAAAGTTCAGTGACTGTGAAAAAGCTCTATTGTCCACCGTGTGGGCATTACAGAATTTTCGCAGTTACATTCAGGGAGAGAGAATCATTGTTGAAACGGCACACCAGCCTTTACAGTATTTAAAGAGTGAACGTATCAAGGGAGGAAATGTGTCTAATAGCCGCATCACTGCTTGGACTTTGTCTTTGCAAGGGTGGCCTCTTGAAATTCGGTACAAACAGAACAAGGAAAGTCCAGTAGCCCAGGGCCTAGCCGAGCTCCATGATTGTTCCGCAACTACGCCTGCTATGGAGGCCCCGGACACTGACTTTCTGGAAGAACAACTGTTCTCTCCCTACAAGGTTTACGATGAAGAATACTGTAAACAGCTGCCGTGTGTATATGTGGATGGTTGTGCTTTTCATCACAAGGATGGGGAACAGCTCCAACTAGTGGCAGGTATTGGAATCGTTTGGACCCAAGGTGTCACCCCAATTTCTGTGGGATACAAACTTGGACCAAAAAGCAGTCAGGTTGCTGAACTTACTGCAATTCTTAGAGCAGTTGAGATGGCTATAGAGTTCAACATCAAAGAGTGTGCCATCATAACCGATTCCAATTATGTCAGGAATAGTTTTGTGGAGTATTTCCCTAGGTGGAAGCGAAACAACATGAACAAAGTAATCACAAACCCGTGAAACATGGTAAGCTCTTTTGTCACATCGATGAACTGGTAAGGTCCAATGATATCACCCTGCACTTCAAGAAGACCAAAGGCCACTCCAAGGTTCTAGGTGCCGAGAAAGAAGGGAACGATCTGGCCGATTCTCTAGCCAAGGAAGGGGCAATCACCGGTGAACTGTTAGACATTGATCAATTTTTAGGTACCGTACAGGTTGAAGCTGTCACCAGGCAACAGGCCAGAACAGCTGGTGATCCAAATGCATTACAGTGGAGTCACGATTCTCCTAGTGAGGATTTAATTACTGCCCAAAAAGAAGACCCAATAATTGGCTTGTTTTATAGTCATATGGAAGATCCCAACCAAAATCCCATAAATAAGGAAGTATGTAGTGGGAAGGAGGATTTACGTATCTTAATGAAATCCAAATCCCAATTCTCTTTATACCAGGGATTGTTGATACGAACCTCAAAGGGTGGCGTACAACAATGGGTCGTCCCACTTAAATTTAGAGGTTTGATGCTACAGCATGCCCATGATGCTCCCACTTCCGGTCATCGTGGAGAGAAGATCACGTATGAGATCCTGCGGGATTATGCCTACTGGCCTCATATGTTACGTGATTTGAAGGAGTACTGCCAAGGTTGCCTAATATGTCCCCAATTTCAACCTACCAAGCCAACTCACAGAGCACCTCTCCAGAAGAGGGGGATATGTATGCCTTGGTCAGACCTTCAGATGGATTTTATTGGGCCCGTAACAAAATCTTCACGAGGAAATCGGTATATGTTAACAGTTACATGTTTATTCACCAAGTATGTCGAATGTATACCAGCACCGAATAATAGCTCCGAGACATGTGCTGCATTGCTAATAAATCATGTATTTTCACGTTTTGGTCTACCACAGAGGATAGAGTCTGATAGAGGATCACACTTCACTAGCGAAGTGATGGCCAAATTGTGGAAAATTTTGGGGGTTAAAAGGAAATTGCATATCGCCTATCGGCCAGCCTCTAGTGGTGGTGTAGAACGATACAATCAGACCATCGTTAACGTCCTTAAGAAATTTGTTAAGGAAACAGGCAAAGATTGGGATGTCAAACTCCCGCTGGTCCTGATGGCGTTGAGGGCTACTCCGAATACAGTTACAAAAATGTCATCTTTTGAACTGATGACAGGTAGACGGATGGTACTGCCCCAGCACTTATTGTATCGCACTACAGATCAAAATTTGATCAATGCTACCACCACACACCAGTACATAGAGGATTTACGTAAACATCTGCAATATGCTTTTGCCTTTGCCCAGCGAAATTTGGAAAGAGCTGCAACTAGTGCTAAGACATACTATGATCTCAAAACCTCCAAGAAGGAATATGAGATTGGTGACAAAGTCTATCTATACAACTTTGCAAGAGACCGGATCAAGGAACGGAAATTCCTTCCATCTTGGAAAGGTCCGTTCTCTATCATTGATAAAATCTCTCCGGTCGCGTATAAATTGCAGGTTACCCGGTATGGTGAAATCAGTGATAGATGGGTGCACATCAATCAATTACGTGCCATCAGAAGTGTCCATCTAAAGACGCCGAGTCAAGTTGAGGACCAACCAGCATCACCGCTGCCATTTTATTATTAAAAAAAAAAAAATATTTTTTTTTTTGAATTTCATTCACTTCACCGGAGAAGACGAACGATCACTCTAGCCAAAAGTCCCACTCATGTTTTTCGATACAGACACCCATCTACACGTGCCTGTACCCCAAAAAAAGGGGGATTTGTTGTGGACCTTTTGAATTATGTCTCAAAAACATGACTTTATCAAGACATAACATTATATGACAAGCAGCTCAGTATAGCCGAATGCTAAGAGTTAATTTTGTCTTGGTTGAACCCTCAAGGATTCTAGTTAAGAAATGGATAGAATGGGGGAAGTGAGACTTTTCCAAGACAATAAGACTGTCTGGACTGTCAACAAGTACTATTTGTATATTGAGGTTGAGAAGAATGCATATACAAAAAAGTCAAACAGATAGCCAGATAGGACTTCGACTTTCAAACATTTTAACAATAATGAGACGGGAACTCAACTGGTTGAAAGCTTACCCAAACCTTGTAGAGTGTGATAAACCAACAGACCTCTGAAACTATCACAATATACTATTGTCCACCAAGGGTGAAAGCATTAACAGTTGTTTACCGTGATTCCAATACAAGAGCCAGGCAAACAGAGAGTTTTTCCCTACACATAGAAAATGTTGGTTCTAAAACAAAGAAGTGAAATTCAGGACATTTAAGTCTAAAAATTGACTGTATATAATTACAAAGATATACTACAAAAACATATTATAAATAAGATGTTATAGATTTTACACACCACTAAATATTCAGCAATGGGAACTATATATCACTAACTTGAGTATTGAGATGATGGAAAGTAAGATGTATTACAAACTAGCATTAGTTACATGTCTTATCAGGAAACAAACAGGATGGTATTTCAAGAAGGAATAACTGAATATACACCTATATTCCATGGTCCCTATTTAGAATATTATAGGTATGATCACTTATATCTGGAAAAAGACGTATATTTGATCCCTGAAATTACCTTAAGATTCCACCCGAGGTATGAGTCATCTCAAATACTCAAATTGTTCTATGATACATGACCGCCACCTGGCGGGCAGGTGAGAAATAGCTTATGTACACACATTTCTCAACTAGCCAATCAAGAAGCCTGGTGGGAAGGTATCTTAGAACAATGGATTAGTTGGTATAAAAGCCCTTGTACCTTTAAGTTCAAGAAAAGAACCTCATCAAGAAAAAACTCATCAAAAGAAAAGACCTCATCAAAAGAAGACCCTGACATCTGAAGAGACCTCTTCTGAATAACTACTCTTCCATACTTTCAAACTTCCTAAAACTTTAACTAAATTTCTAAACCTCTATCCTTATAACTTCCTACATTCTCCCATACTGAATAGCTATCACTTGCCCTATAATATCATTTCTAAAGGCGTTCCACTGCCAGCTAAATCCACGGGAGAGTTGCCTAGTCTGAATGCCGGGTGCGGTGAGATTGTTTATTTGATTTTGTATTACCTATTTTCTCTGTTGTGTGGAATCATAAAATTACCTTAGTGTATCACAACAATATTGGGTAGTTAGATATATGTAGAGAGATCCTGTTTTACTGTTAAAAATTGTTTGTTGCCATATTATAATTTTTTTCATATTTCATAATTTATTGAATATTAATAATCAGAGTATAATATATCAAGGGCTAGCTTCTTGCAATCCTATGGCCACGGCTTGTGAGAATATAACCTTTGAGATACTCGAAATTATTAATTATTAATAAATTTAATAAATAATCAGATCATTTAAAAAAGTGTGATATTGATGTAATTAGTTAGAAACCTTATTATTGTGTCTTACATTGGTAGGATATGTTTTTGATTGTGTGTACCAATGTTCATTTATCACCAGTCTTTTGCGTTTTGTGTTTTTTTTGTTTTTTTTTTTTATTTAAATATTTATTAAATTTTTCATGTTAATACAAAAACCCAAAAAGGGAAAAAATTCTCAAACAAATAAACATTTATAACATTTCTATCTTTCCCTTACTAAAAACTCTTTTCTTTCCCATCCCACTACCCCCCCTTCCCACCCCTCATCCTCCCTCCTCCCCCTCTGCAGACTCTAGCCCATTCTACTCCTTGAGGCTTATTAATTTTTTTGCTAACATCCTAGTTCATATTTTCCTATATTTCTCTTTCAATCCTGCTCTTTCCCATTTTTCCCATCTCCTGAAATAAACTCTCATCTTATCTTCCTGTATATGGTATGATCTTTCCATTCTACCTATCTGGTTTACTCTATTAATCCAGTCTTCCTCCTTCGGTACCTCAGCCTTCCGCCAAAACTTAGGTATCAACCCTTTCGCCGCATTCAAGAAATACCAAATACCTGAGTCTTTATATTTATTTACTGATGTCTCCACATTGTGTAGGAGGCACGTCTTTGGGTCTAAGCCTATGTCAATTTCAGTTATTTCTTTAATCAATTTGACTATTATCTTCCAAAAAGCCTGGATTTTCGGACATTCCCACCATATGTGAAACACCGTGCCCATCTCTCCACATCCTCTCCAACACTTATTTGAATTCTCCCCATTCATCTTGTGCTCTACACTCGGTGTAATGTGCCATCGTGTCACGCACTTATAATTAACCTCAACCTCTCTCATACTCACATTATCGTGTATCAATCTAAACATCTTTCTCTGACTGTCTTCATCAAACTCAACTCCCATATCTCTTTCCCATTTTGTGATAAAAATTAACTTTGTGTTTGTGTCTAATTCTGTGAGTATTCTATACACTTTTGAAATACCGTGCTTCCCATCCCTTCGTGTCTCTAACAACCTTTCCAACATATTCCACTCCTGTTTTACTCTCAGGGGTTTCGGTAGATTTCCAATAAAACATTTCAATTGATGATATTTCCACTCATCTATTCTAATAAAAATATCTCCCTTATTCTCCATTAAATCTTTAAGTGGTCTCAATTCCCCCTCCACCAGAACATCTCTCAGTTGGGTATCCTCCTTTCTAAACCATCTCCCTGATATCTTATTTTTTCCCGGAGGAAAGTAATCAGAATTTGTGAGAGGCATTAAAATAGAATTAAATTCCCATTTCATGTTTTTGTGTAAATTGTCCCATATCCTAAGAACATTTAAAGTGTAGATACTTGTGCTTTCTTTGATTCCCCTGAACTGTGGTGGAACCCATATCATCTGGTTCAATCTAACGCCACTAAGATCATTTTCAATTGTTACCCAACTTTTCCCCTTATGGTTAAATGTCCAGTCATATATTCTTGCTAAAACCACTGCTTTATAGTATCTCTTGACATCTGGTAGACCCAATCCCCCTTTCTCTTTAGTCCTGCTCAATGTTTCATATGCTATTCTAGGTTTTTTATTCTTCCATATGTATCTTGTTAACATTTTTTTCATTATCTTAAAGAAGGCTTCTGGGATTTTAATTGGTACCATTTGAAATCTATACAGTATTTTAGGCATAATTACCATTTTGACTAAGTTTATACGTCCTATCCAGGATGGATTTCCACCTTCCAGTCTTTTTAAATCTTCCCTGATCTCATTTATCAAAGAGATATAGTTTAATCTATACAGATGCTTAGATGAGGCAGTGAGTTTTATTCCTAGGTATTTTATCTCTTTTTCTCTCCATATAAAGGGGAATTCTTTTTGTAGTTTTTCTTTTTCGTTCTTTGATACATTAATATTCAGGATCTCTGTTTTCGTTGGATTAATTTTTAAATTTGATAGTTCACCGTACTCCTTCAGAATCTTCATTATATTTGGGAGAGTTATTCGGGGGTTCCCCACATAGAACAATAAGTCGTCCGCAAAGGCCGCTACTCTGTGTTCTATGGATTCTATCTGAATTCCCTTTACCGATCCACTATTTCTTATTATTGACAACAAAGGTTCGAGTGACAATACATATAGCAGGGGGGATAGTGGGCAGCCTTGTCTTGTACCATTAGACATTCCAATGGGTTCTGATCTCTCCCCATTTACCGTGATGATTGCAGTAGGCTCCCTATATAATTTACTTATCCACTCTCGCATTCTATCGCCTATCCCCAGTACTTTTAAGTTGTCCATCATAAAGCCCCAGTCCACTCTATCAAATGCCTTCTCTGCATCAATCGACAAGAGCACCACCGGGGCTTTCCCTTTTCTACTTTTCTGAATAAGCATGAGGGTTCTCAGGCCGTTATCTCTACCTTCTCTCCCCGGTACAAAGCCCACCTGGTCTCCATGTATCCATTCAGGCATCAAGTCCCTCAACCTGTTTGCTATCACCTTTGCATACAGTTTAGTGTCAGTGTTCAATAATGAAATAGGTCTATAGCTGGAGCACTGAGATGGATCTTTTCCCTCCTTATGGATAAGCACTACATGGGCCTGTAGGGATTCTCTCCTCACTTCCATCCCACCTCCCAGAGCATTCATATATTTCTCCAGCTTGGGTAACAGTACTTCACTAAATTTCTTATAGTACTTAACTGTATAACCATCCGGGCCTGGGCTTTCCCCCCCCCCTGTGCTTTTTAATGCTGTTTTAATTTCTTCCTGGGAAATTTCTGCGTCTAGGGAGTTCAACTGTGCTTCACTTAGTTTTGGTAATCCCGCATTTTTTAAGTATGTCGTCTTTTTTTTATTAATTTCCTCTTGAGTTTCTTTTAGAGGGCCTTGGGGACTTATATTATATAACTTTTTGTAATACTCCGTAAACACTTTAATAATCTCTTTATTTGAGTGGACCAACTCCCCCTTTGAGCTTTTTATCTTTTCTATATAGTTCCTATTTTTCTTTTTATTCAAAGCTCTCATCAGATATCTTCCTGGTCTGTCTCCCCATCTATATCTCTCGTTCAAAACCCTGTTGTATACTCTTCTCTTCTCCTCATCCATCAACCTCTCTAGTTCATCTTTTTTATCCAGTAACTTCTGTCTCGTATCTTTTGTTATTTTCTTCTTATGTATCTGCTCTAAGTCCAATATTTCTTTTAATAGCCGACTGACCCTCTCTCTTCTTTCCTTTTTCTTCCTTGCTCCTGCCGCAATCAAGATTCCTCTTATGAATACCTTATGGCTTTCCCAGACTGTGGCTATCGATACTTCCTCTGATTCGTTCTCCTTAAAGTATACCTTAATCTCTTTCTCGATTTTCTGAACTACCTCCTCATCCAGAAGAAGAACCTCATTTAACCTCCACCCTAATCCTCCAGTCCACCTTCTTCCCCATCCCATTTTCATTACGACCGGAGCATGGTCCGAGAACGTCCTTGTCTCTATGTCAATTTTAACCAGGTGATCTATAAGTTGATGGTCTATTAAGATGTAATCTAATCTCGAGTATATCTCATGTGCATTAGAGAAGAAGGTATAGTCTCTGTCTTTCATATGCGTTATTCTCCAGGTATCCACTAGTTGACATTCATGCATCACTTTCTTCAAAGCTCTCAGAGACCTACTCCCCTCTCTCTGCACAGAAGAGGTATTATCCCTTTGTGGATCCATACAGAAATTTAGGTCTCCAGCTACTATCAAACGCCCTTTTTTGAATTCCATTAATTTTTTCAACAGACCCTTCATATATATCTCCGGGTTTTTATTAGGGCAGTATATATTGGCTAAAGTACACTCTATCCCCTGAAGTCTACCTTTTAAGAATAAAAACCTCCCCTCCGGGTCGGCTCTTCTATCCTCCAGCTCAAATCTCATATTCTTTGCCAAACCTATTGCAACCCCTTTTGCTCTTTTAATTGGAGAATCTGCATAGTACCATATTGGGTAGTGTTTGGATTTCAATTTCACGTTTGCCTCTATCTCAAAATGCGTCTCCTGTAAAAATACCACTGACGTCGCCCTATGATGTAACTCATTAAACAACCTAAATCTCTTCCCTGGACAACTCAGTCCATTCACATTATAAGTTATAAACTGTAATTCTTCCATCTTTCCCAGTTAACTCCATCTCTCTTCCAGATTGCCTCTTCCTCTTTGTCCCTTCTGTCGTGCAGAGTGTTAACCCAATACCTCCTCCCCTCCCTCCCACCCAACTCCCGTCCCACCCAACTCCCATCCCCTCCCCCCTCCCACCCATTTTCCCAACCCACCCCCCTTCCTCCCCCTCCCCTCTTTTTAGGCCTATTGATTGCCTACCGATCATTTGTGGTAATACTATCCACTTTTGATTTAATCTATAGGGGAAAAACTCCAGCCCAGGACAACTTTCCGCCCTTCTCCCCCTCCCCTTTAACCCCTAAGTCCTACCAAGATATCTCAATAACAGTGGTTTGAGGGCGGCAGGGACAAGGCGGAGAGAGACAGGAGGGCGAGAGAGAGAGAAAAAAAAAAAAAAAAAAAAAAAAAAAAAAAAACTATTTCTCTCCCTCTCTCCATCCCCCCCCGCCCCGCCCCCCCCCCCCACCAACCAGTTGCCAGTCCTCTTTTCTTTTCGTTCTAATTTCCCAGTATTCTTCTTCCCAACCAGGAATCTCCATTCTTTGTAGATTGAGTCTGTCGCAGAAATTTTTCAAATCTTCTGGGAACCTAAGATATGCTGTAGTTCCATTTCTCCATCCTATTAGGCTCTCAGGGGTCCCCCATCTATATTGCACCTTTTGTTCTTTCAATCTTTCCAATAGAGGTCTAAGGGTTCTCCTTCTCCATAAAGTCTCTGGTGACAAGTCCGCATATATCTGTAAGTCCTTTCCTTCATACATAATTACTGCTTTTCCCTTTATCCTCTTCCAGATTTTATCTTTATCTAGGAATTCACAAAATTTGACAAGTATATCTCGTGGCCTATCCTTTCCCGAATTTCCTTGGAGTTTTCCTTGTCTAGAAATTCCTTCTATTTTATATTTTTCCATATTAGTACTGTCCATTATGGAATTTAATATTTTACAGACCATCTCTTGCAAATTTTCTCCTTTAGAATTCTCTGGGACTCCACGTATCCTAATATTTCTCCTCCTATTCCTATTTTCTTGTATCTCAGCCTTATAAAACAGTTTTTTTTGGGCTTTCCCCATGTTAACTATTTCTTTTTCCATTTCGGCAATAATTTGGGACTGTTTTTTGACTTTTTCCTCCGTTTCTTCCATTCTCACCAAAAGGTGTCCCAAATCATTTCGAATATTTACAATTTCTTGTTTTATTGTTTTCTCCAGATCTTTGAACATTTCTGCCATTTCTTTTTTGTTTGGTATTTGTAGCTCTGTCTCCATCTCTGTATTAGCCGATATTTGTTGGCTGCTAATGTCAAGGCCTAGTGATAGTCTAGGGCTACTTTCCAGGCTCAGATCTACTTCACCTTTTCCACTTTTGCCCTGAGTCCTTTCTGGGGTTATATTTCCCTGGGAAGTGTATTTTTTAATAGTGCCAGTCTGAGTCCCTTTTAGCCCACTTCCTTTTGCGCTTTTATTTTTCATTCTTCTATTGCTCTTATTCTTCTTTATAGGCTCAGGGGTTAAGGAGAGATAACTATTGATATATACGTCACTACTTATCCACTCATTTGATTTTCAAGCTTTTCATTCATCTTTCCTCTTCTCCTTTTCCCTGCTTTATATTTCCCACTCAAGGGGATCCCCTCTCTTCTCTCACACACTGCCTCTCCCAACAGCCCACAAGAAGCACATAATTTTATTGAGACTCGGTCAGAGTCACTCACCCTGCTCGTATCTCTCTTCTTCTCGGGGCCCGACCAGCATTTTCTCTCTGTCCTTCAGCTGGGCAGTGTGTTCGTTTTAGGGGTATGTTCGTTTTAGGGGTTCCTCCAGAAAAATCCTCCTCCTTTCTCTCTCCAATCCCCCGTGTCTCTCCTCCTTCAGAAGCAGGACTCAGAGCAATGGGCCAACCATCAGAGCCCCAAACAACGGACCGACCAGCACGACCCCCAGCAGTTCAGCAACGATCCAGGTCCCAGCCAAGAAGCCGGCAGACAGAGCTCCGGGTAGAAACCGGCTGACAGGGTTCTGAGCACTGGGCTAGGATGCAGAGCTCCGAGCAGTGAGCCTACCAGCAGGGCACCCGACTATCGGCGCTAAAACAGGGGACCAGGTATTGGGTCGGCAGCCGTGCTCCAAGGAGTAGATCCAGAGGCCGATCAGCTCCTCTCTCTCTGCACCAAACACCGGCCGGCTTCCTGGTTTCCCAGTGGTGCTTAGCGGCCGGCCACGTGGCTGCACCGCTCCACCTTATCTCTCCGCTGCCCGACACACCTTCACCCCGAGCACCGGAGCCGGATCCCTTCTCACAGATCAGCTCTCCCGCAGGGTTCCTCCATCCATCCAAGGGGGATCACCGCACCGCAGCTCCACATCACAGGTAGGGGTTTGGGGAGGTGGGTGAAGGAGCTTGTCCGAGAGCTCCTACATCTGGCTCTCGTCAGCCGCCATGGTTAGGCTCCGCCCCAGGGACCATTGCTCCCTGCTCGTGTTGCGTTTTGTGTTAATATATATATAATTTTTGTACATAAATAAATTTTTATATTTATCTATTATAAGGCAAATTTTGTGTGTATGGTACGAAATCATATTGGCTAAAAGAATTCAAGGTTTAATAATAAGTGGTGATCAAATTATCAAGGTGTCCAAATTATTGGTTTACTAAATATTTGCCGTATTTTAACGGCTGGAGGCACTGTAATATTTCATCTAAGGGAAAGGGACACGCCCTTTATAAATAAAATATATCCTTACATAAACCACCACAAGACACAGCAGGAAGATTCTGCAAAGGGTAAATCCCCTTTTAGACAGCTTAACATCATCATCCTCAGCCTTAACATCCTGCTTCTGTGACAACCCAAAAAGGTTACATTTCCTGTCACTTCTGTACTGGAGACAATGGTCACCAGGACCAATACAGGGGCTCATTCACACCATCTCTAACACGCCATCTCAACACACTTGTGTTGCAGTGCATCGAGTATTGCTATGAGCCAGGGGTCTACAAATCTTTTAAACAAAAGGCCAGTTTACTGTCCTTCAGACTTAAGGAGGGCCGGACTGTGGCCAGTGGGAGTAGAAAAGGTCCCAACAGACATCAGTGGAAAAAAATAATGCCCTTTTGTTTGGTGTCAGTTGGAGGAATTGTGCCCCATCATTGGTGTCATTGGGAGGAATTGTGCCCCATCGTTGGTGTCATCGGAAGGAGTTTTTCCCCCTTCATTGGTGTAAGTGGGGAATTGTGCCCAATTGTTGGTATCAGTGGAAGAAATAGTGCACTAAGGGCCGGATAAATGACTGCAAAGGGCCGCAGTTTGGAGACCACTGCTATAAGCTGTTGAAAATGCTGCATGTAGGCAAGTGGAGGTTGGAGGATATTCTCCAATCTGAAGGCGGCACTGTGCTGTTTCTAGAGGCTATCAGGGAACACATTTTCCCTTGCTATGGGCTCCATTCAGCCATCTTGGGGAGGACAGCAATCCTACTGAATACTGATTGCTGCAAGATCTGGAATCTTGGCTGAGGATTCCATAATAATGGAATTCTGCCTGATTCTTGGAGCGTCCAAAGTGTGGGACAAAGCTGCTGCTGCTTGGGGAGAGTGTAGGAGTAGCGAAGTGTTACCATTCCAGGAGGGAAATACGTTTCTCCTTACAGGGTGTACTCTCTGTCAGCATCCCGGGGCAGTCTGCCACTGGCATTTTTTGGTATGTAAATGTCTGATATATTATTATTGGAAAGTGCCTTGTGGATAAACAGCGCCCTCTATTGCCTGCAGAAGTGTGTGACCTGCAAGATACAGTATATGGTGCTAGTGCTGTATTATTTAATTGGAAAGTGCCTTGTGGGTAAACAGCGCCCTCTAATGCCTGCAGAAGTGTGTGACCTGCAACATACAGGAAAGTGCCTTGTGGGTAAACAGCGCCCTCTAATGTCTGCAGAGGTGTGTGACCTGCAACATACAGTATATGGTGCTAGTGCTGTATTATTTAATTGGAAAGTGCCTTGTGGGTAAACAGCGCCCTCTAATGCCTGCAGAAGTGTATGACCTGCAAGATACAGTATATGGTGCTAGTGCTGTATTATTATAATTGGAAAGTGCCTTGTGGGTAAACAGCGCCCTCTAATGTCTGCAGAAGTGTGTGACCTGATATATGGTGCTGGTGCTGTAATATTATAATTGGAAAGTGCCTTGTGGGTAAACAGCGCCCTCTAATGTCTGCAGAGGTGTGTGACCTGCAACATACAGTATATGGTTCTAGTGCTGTAATATTATAATTGGAAAGTGCCTTGTGGGTAAACAGCGCCCTCTAATGTCTGCAGAAGTGTATGACCTGCAACATACAGGAAAGTGCCTTGTGGGTAAACAGCGCCCTCTAATGCCTAAAGAAGTGTATGACCTGCAACATATAGTATATGATGCTATTGCTGTATTATTATAATTGGAAAGTGCCTAGTGGATAAACAGCGCCCTCTTATGCCTGAAAAAGTGTATGACCTGCAAAATATGCAGTGCCTTTGCAGTGAATTGCCTTATATTTGTAAACAGTCATTTTCTACAATATAGGCAGAGTTTATCCAGGCTGCCTACATGCATGCACCTTTCTTTGATGTGTTTTGGTTCATTATGCAGCCTACTCAAATGAATGGGCTGCCCTAATGCAATGCAAATTAACATGTTTGCATTAATGCATCCCAATTGTGAGAACAGGGCCTGGGGGTGGATCTCCCCTGTGGAGACACAACCAGCAATAAAAAAAAGGGACACAGGTTTGTAACTCTTCCACATTCTATCCAAAGCAAGGAACAAATAGATAACAGGCAAAGGCATAAGAGGCATAAAAAATCTAGAGGGGGAAGGTGACGGTATAATCATGTATGTAACTGTACATGCACCTAGTCTATGTATTATTGCAGTTCATTCACAAAAGCATAATGCAGGCAGAATTTTATTTTATTGTGTCTTACATGCTTGTTGTTACATTTGGAAAGGAATTTATCACATCAATATGCTTGCTGTATTTTTACCCCTTCACACATACTGGGGGCCCTTTAATTGGGCTTTAAAGTGATTGTAAAGACGTTCCTCCTATATATTTAAAAAATGGTTATACTTACCTGCTCTGTGCAATGATAATGGTGGCTCCCTACCTCCTCTTCTGGAGTCCCCTGCCAGTGCTGTCCACTCTAACTTTCCTGCTGGTGCCCCCTCAGCAAGCTGTGTGCTATGGGGGCACATGTGCAGGCGTGCTCCTGAGCTGGGCTTTGTGCATCCTAACACACACACAGTGCGGCTTGTCCTACTGTTCTCAATGTCTCCTGTGAGATCAGGAAAAGAGAGCAACAGTGCTGGAGACGTGACAGCACAGGATCGTGAGAAGACTTAGGTAACTGCTAAGGGATGGGGGAAGGGGGTATCAGATTTTTTTTTTTTCATTAATGCAGAGAATGAATTAAGGTAAAAAAAAAAAACCCTTTGAGTTTAGAACCACTTTAAAACCACTTGCCATCCGTGGCAATTTTGACATTGTTATAAAACCAGTATGTTTTGCTAGAAAATTATTTAGAACCCCCAAACATTATAGGTTTTCTGAAAGCAGAAGTCCTGGAGATTAAAATGGTGTTTTTGCAATTTTTGTATTTGTATTGCACAGCTGTTTGTTAAATGCAATTTTTCAGGAAAAAATTCACTTAAATGAATTGTAGTGCACAGAAACACAATCTAATACCCTTTTTTTTTTTTTTTTTGTAAAATATAAAAGATGAAGTTGCGTTAGGCAAGTAGATACCAAACATGTTAAGATTTAAATTTGCACATGCATGTGAAATGGTGACAAACTATGGTACCTAAAATTGTCCATAAGCAACACTTTAACCACTTGCGCCCACCCACAGTCAGGGCCAAGCCTTCCACTAGGCAAACTAGGTGGCCGCTTAAGGCGCACTGCCACCTAGGGGCAACTGGGCACAGCACAGGCCAGCACTCCCTCTGTGTGGGACGCCTCCACATCATGAATGATCCTTCAGCTGAGAGGAGGGGTGGCAGTAGGGAGGAAGTAGGGTTGCCACCTCATCCCTTTAAAACCGAACACATAATAATTACACAGGTTCTGTGGCTGATTAAGGTGGTAATTAGACTCACTTAGTGCCTTATCTTCATTAAATTAGCCTCAGAACCTGTGTAAATAATATGTGTTCAGGTTTAAAGGGATGAGGTGGTAACCTTAAAAGGAAAAAAGGACAGTGGAAGATGCAGGGTTTCTGGGGTCAGTGTAGCAGCTGAGCTGCCACTCCTTCCAGTGTTCCTCTCAGACTCAGTCCCTTATTGCAAACCGGCTGGTGGCTGCTGATCACTGTGGAATTCCAGCCTTTCTCTTCCCATTCGTCAGTGGACGCAGAGCTGTGTCTGACTCTGATGTCTTGTGTCTGTGTGAGTGTGACCCAGCCGGCCGGACAACTATCACATGTGCAATGTGTCAGTGAGTGATGACATCATCATGATCCCACAGCCTGCTCTCCCATTGCCTGGTGATCGGTGTCAGTGTTTGTTGTGGTGTGTTGTGTTGGATCTGTCACTGTGTGGGATCGCTAAGTTGAGGTGTTCTCTGTGTATGTGTGGACTGGGCTGCCTGCTTTCACAGCGTTTTATCTCCCCCCATTGCCTGGGGAATTCAAGCCTTGGGTCTGTCAGAGTGTGGATCCATCATCTTCCACTCACTGCAACTGTCACCCTGCCACTGCCAGCCCCAGATACAGTCCGTCTATGACACTGAGTTTGTCTATTATTTGTGCTGGTGGCATCTTATGGCACCTATTTTTGCAAATTAAAAGAAATGTAGCAGTTTCATGTTTTGTTGATTTAGTATTTTCTACTGTTTTAAAAACATTTTTTTTTTGGGTGTGGGGGGCGCAAGTAGCTGGTCTTGCCTAGGGCGCAAAATAATCTAGCACTGGCCCTGCCCACAGCACTTTTACTGTGAGCAGGCATCAGCTGCAGGCTAGGGCATATAGTGGCGCCATTAGGGTTGCCACCTTTTCTTCAAGCCAGACCCGAAGACTTTAGCAGCGCACTGCATTTTTTTTGTAATATGCACCACAGGATTGTAAAAGACCTGGGACACCTGTGGTTTCCCCAAGGAGAGTAGCAATGTGACGTGCTATGTGCGCTGCGGCGAGCAGTGGGTGTGTCCAAATTGTGTTAACAGTGGGAGGGGCTTAAAGGGGCATGGTTAAATAGAACAAAAGCATTCCTGAACCCATAAAATATCCTTAAATTAAAAAAAGCAAATGTCACTGTAAAAATATGAACTTAGCCAGCCTTAAAAGTGAACAGTATCAGTCAGTGGAGCAGGGGACAGTATCAGATGGGGAGTAAATTCCAAACAGGTGGCAACCCTAACTACAGCTTGCTTCATTCAAAACATTTAATGCAATGGGTCTGCGTTGCAAACGTGCACAATACACATGGCTGCAGCACAGTGGCGTGGGTTTTTGGGGATTAAAAACAGGCGGTGAGGAGGTAACATAATGCTTCTTCACCACCTGTCAAAAAACCTCTAACAAGTGATCCACCATGGATCACTTTTCAGAGTTCCCTGTGGCTCCGTTTACAGTTGTGGTTGGGGAGCAGTAAAAATTAGAGATTGAGCTCTGTTTTTACCGCTACCCAACAATTCCCCTTAAGCTGCAGCAGAGGGGGTGTACACATGCTACAGCTGAAATGCTTTGCTGAAATTCGTCATCACAGTTGGGATCAGCAGGCATTAATGCCTGCTGAAGACAGTCCATTCAAGTGAATAAGGGATTCCTGCAGCCGTATTCAATGCATGCAGGTGCGGGGCGCTGCTGTGGGGTTTAAACAGCTTGTGAGGAGACGATATAACACCTCCCCACTGCCTCTTAAGTGACCTCTGAAAATCATTCTGAACATGGATTGCTCTTCAGAGGGCACCTGTAGCTGTAAATGAGCCCTAAGTTGGTTCAGCCATTCCAGTATTTTCTGTCAATTCAGAAGGGAACTGCTGAGTAACCTCACGGTTTACAGCAAATACAAAAAAACTTCCCTGGGCCCTATATGCTTAGCTGGGGGCCAGGGGAAGGAACAGGACTGTTTGGTCTACATTCACACTAGCGATCAGAGCCAGTATGAATGAATAGTAGCGGCAGGAATCAGAGATTCCTGTTCCGCCTCTCAGCGTGTAGGTGCGGCTGCCAGCCCCCTTCAATGTAATGACAGGTTACCAGCAAACACAGCTATTCGCAGCTATCTGCATATCCAGCAATTAATTGTAGTGAACGCTGCAAAATGAACTCAAAGTACATCCAGCAGCAATCACCGCAGGTAATCAATGGCTGTGCAGAGAGCTGCGAATAGCTGTGGCCGGCAGTGACCTGTCATTACAGTGAATGATGGTAGCGGTCGACCCACCTGCTAAGAGCCGCAAAAGAAACCTCTGATTCCTGCCGCTACTATTCCTCCTTCACCCAGGCTCAAATTGCAGGTGGGAATGTAGCCTAAGGGCCAGTTCACACCACATGCAGTCCAGTGTGTTTTTTTTCTGCAGCAAAAACGCATAGATAGTAGGTTACATGGTTTCCAAAGGCATAGTTCACACCAGTGCGTTCAGTTTCAGTGCGTTCCAGCTCCATAAAAAAGAAGAACATTTCTGCACTGAACTGTACTGGAACGCAATAAAATGCATCAAAACACACCAATAACACTCTGGAATGCACCTAAACGCACCAAAAAATGCACTGGAATGCACATGTCCTTATTTAAGTTGAAGAAGAAGAGAGGGGAAAAAGTGAACTGGAACGCATTAAAAATGCATCAAAAACATGTCAAATAAGCAACGGAACGTATTAAAAACACATCAAAGATGCACATGCAGAACTGCGTTCACAATGCATCTGGACTGCGTTTTTATGGTGTGAACCGACCCTTAATGTTTATGGAGCACCAGCTATTATATGTGTTATATCTCCCTTGAACAGGTTGATTGCTAATGTACAACACAAGTACTGGGGGTGGACATCAAGAAAAATAGGACAAGGAGGAAAAGAAGCTGAATTTGGACAGTGAAAGTGAGCCTAACATTTCCTAAAAGTTTGTACGGTAACAAAGGATGCTGACGTTGTTCAGGCATCTTACCAGGACTAGTTAATGCTTATTGGGCAGCAGCAGAGTAGTCCTTGTGCAGTGGTTCCAACAAATAAATCAGAGTCCTGACCTCCACTTCTATATCATTCTTCCTGGGCATGTAATTGTCAGGAACCGGGGCACAAATAGTTTCAGCGGAGTAATTCTTGTGCTGCGGTTCCTGGCAAATACATGCCCTGGCAGAATGACATAGACGAGGAGACAAGGACTTTAATTTAACTCGGGACTTGGGAGCCACTGCACAAGGATTGCTCCAGTGCTGTGTGATAAGCATTAACTAATTCTGTTCCATCCTCAGCCCCTAGCTGCTGCCCAATAAACACTAGTCCTGTTTCTTCCCTCGGCCCCCAGCTCCCAAAGTTCGGTCTGAATAATGTGTTCGGGTTTCAAGCAGACTGAAATCCAGATGCATGATTTAAAATGACTAAAAACCTGGACAGGTGGCAACCCTAGTCGCGATCCTATGATCCAGTGGGCACAGCGGAGCAAGGTGCTCAATACCCGGCTGGGGCATCATGTGACTGCTATGATCAATAATACTGATCACATGATTACAATGTAAGCAAAATGTCATGAACGGCTTTCATTCATAACATTTTGAATACTATTGTGATGCTGTGATTGGTCACATGGTACCTGTCAATCACAGCACCCTGTACCATGTGATCACTTGTGCCCAATCACAGCAGCACAATTAAGTAAAATGTCATGAATGAAAGCAATTCATGACAGCTAAAACTATTGCTTACAACCATGATCACTACTGTTATAAGCAACAATAGTGTAAAAAAAAATCCCTAATCATCCCCCAGAGTAGTACAGGGTCACTATTGTGAAAAATAGTAAAAAAAAATGTTAAACTATGTAAAATGTTTAAGAAATTGAATCAAAAATATGTATTTATTTATATAAAATACTGTCACTAGTCAGTATCCCTGATCACCACCACACCAGTCATATGATGACACTGTAATGCGCTGGTGACAGTAGCAAAAAAACAAATAAATTTAATTTATTTACATTTTCAATTTTATTTACTTTTAATTAGTTCTCAAAAAAACTTCAAAACAACTTCAAAAGCAACTTAAACTCGACATGCCACTTACTAAATACTTTGCGCCATCTACTTTTCTAAAAAGGGGTCTTTTGGGGGTATTTGCATTGTCTTGGCATTTTAGATCCTCAAGAAATGAGATAGACAATCAATAATAAAGAGATTTAAAGGATGCGTTCACCTTTCATAACATGCTACATGTTACACCCATATTCACCGGCCCCTGCACCCCTGCTTTGACAGCTAGTGGGGGATCTTCTCCCCCCTCGCTAGCTGTCAAATTTAAAAAAAAACATGTCTGTGCAGGGCTCCACCTGGCCGCATTACTTATTCACTGTGCTCTGTGAATGAGAAACTACAAGTCCCTACACCTGGCTATCTGCTTGTAGTTCTCAATGAACTACTACAGTGCTGTGGAGCACCATGGTAGTCCATTGAGTCTTCCTGTCGGTATGGCTGCTTGCCCATTATTCCTGTACAGGCAAGCAGATATACTGACAGATCTGCAGGAGACCTGCATGGCACCGGTGATCTGCTGATTGCTAGTGCAATGCTTCCCAGGCTCCTGCAACTAAAAATAATAAATGTGTTTTTTCACCTGCAAAAAAAATTGCATTTATTATTTTTTCTGTAAAGGTGAACTTATCCTTTAAGAAACAGAGAGCCATATATACAGTCCAAGAATTAAAGATCGGCTTCACATGATCACTTCAGGCAGGTAAGCAATGTAGCACAGCTGATTCTGCTACTTTAGGTGCCCAACATAGTTAGCAATAGCTGAATTAGAAACCCCAGGAACCAAAATGGACTTCCCCCACTTTTGGGTTGTGCCGACCTCACTTCCAGTGCGACACAATATGGGAAATGGCAACGGGACATGATGTAGTAGGGACCAGAAAGGACACTCATCTGCACTACTGTGTGAAAATTTTAGGCAGGTGTGAAAAAGTACTGTATTTTATTTTAATCAATTAACAAAATGGAAAGTAAATGATCAGAAAGAGAAATCCAAATAAAATGAATATTTGGTGTGACTACCCTTTGCCTTAAAACCATCATCAGTTCTCTAGGTAAAATGGGTATCTTTATAGTGCCGCGCTCCTGTTTGTGTATCTATAAATCTATATCCAATTTGTTCTCATTCTGATTGGTAAATAACTAAATAAATCAAATATAAATCATTGTGATGAGTGATAGTCCATAGACTGATATAACTGAATAATTACCAATATATTATTAGTACATACATCAAAAAACCTTAAGTACATGTGGTGGATGATAATCAATAGTGAATAAATAAATGAATTATAATATACATATGGGTGTAATTAGTGCCACTCTAAATTATATGTGATCAATCAAACCCTAATTGTGCAAAAAAACATATTTGAATGTGCACGTGCATTAGTTCATAAACAAATAAAGTCTTTAGATGGGAATTACCTATCAATGATGGGTTATTGGAGGAAGAAGATAAGGAGGAATGGTATAATTTCTTCAATGAAAAAGGAATGGAGGTGCAGGTGGTTCCTTATTTCCAGGTGTCTTGTGGTCTCCCTATGTGCTCACCTTTATATTTGCCTGAATAAATTCAGGCAAATAGACTTTTTGATCCTTCCAGGATCGGTGGGTTAGTATTCATGTGTTAGATATTCCAAGGTGTAGATATAGGTGCTCCTGTTCTCTCCTCCTTCTTCTTATTCAGCTGCTCATACACCGATAATAAGACCAGCTCTATCTCCTAATTCCCCTCCAGGGGTCACCTCCTTCTCATATCCGCCTTCCACCAATGTGGAGTTTAAGGGTCAGATGTGGAATAAAAGAAAAGAGACCATGGTGTCTTATCCTTTTAGAATATTGAGATTTATTTCTGCCTGTAGTGGTATTACACAGCAATATGCGGTTCCTTGGTGGTCCAGGGCAGCATAGATATCACAGTCAACAGTAAGTAATCCTCTACCACTGCTCTCCCTCCTTGCCTGCCTCTATCTGCGCTGGAATCGCCGAGCCTCTCCGATACAACGTCGTGACGTTAGAGCCCCTCCCCTACGCGTATCGTCACAGGGTCACGTGACTTCATCAGGGGGAAATGATTGGATGCCACTGTTAGGAATGGACTGGCCAGCAATGGTGGGACTCACCTGCCTTTTGATCTGCAGTACCAGGGCTGGCCAGCGGGTGCTCCCAGCAATCAGAGACTCAACCTTTCAGCCAGCTAACACCTGGAACTGATGATGCTGGGGTATTTAAGGGATGGCCAGACCCACAGACTCTGCCTTGGTGTTGTGTTTGTCCTGGGCCCTGTATCTGTCCTGCATCCTGTTTCTGTCCCTCTGCCTGACCCTCTGTACTACGCTGCTTGTTACCTGTTTTGATCTCTGGCTTGTGACCCTGACCATCCCTCTGCCTGACCCTCTGTACTACGCTGCTTGCTACCTGCTGAACCTGGCCTGTGACCCCGACCATTCTCTGCTTGCTCCCCCTGTACCTACCTGCCCAATTGATATTGACCCGGCCTGCCTGACGACGCTTGCTTGTATGTACTGTTATCTGTGGGTGGTTTGGTTTGGTTTGTTTGCACTGTATTATGTTTAGTATTGCACTGCGTTTATGTTTGTATGGTTAGTGTTAATAAATTGTATTGTTTATCACATATCTGAAGTCTGCGTTTCCCTGCATCAGTCACACACCTCTGGTCATACCTGGGAGCCCTGACATTACACCAAGGCCAATCCTGACCAGAAGTGGCTGCACAGGGAAGCCATCTTGGCTTGTTGATGGGAAGGATGGATCTTGATGAGGTTGAATATTTATATCTGCTAGTGTTTGATGACAGGGAGTATGCTTATCAAACTCTGAAGGAGTATACCCGGGATGAACTGCTAGAATGTATACGGCTCGCTCATGTTCTAGTAGATCAGGGCACAGAGTTCTCTGAGGTGCAGCCTTTGATTGAGGTTTGTGCAGAGTTGGTTTCATCTGGTACCCCCGAATGCAGGGATGAATTTTTGCCACCATTTAGTGCAGACCAGGTAGAGTCCCTGGTGTGGTTATTAGAGGATGATGTGGGTTACTTTCTGGAGCGTTATTCCACATGTTCACCACAGACACTAAGAGATTGTATAAACGCAGTACAGTCATTGACCAGACAGGCTTTGTGTAAGCTCAGCTTTGTTCAACCCATACTGCAGACATGGACAGATTTGTTGCACCCAGCCTCAGTCAGCTTACAAAGACCCAGTCCTGCTTCTAATCTATTTCCTCAAAACTCTATTCCTGCATTCCCAACAGCTCCTCCTGCCCTGCTATCTACCGCATGTCAGTACCCTGTTCCCACTCGCTGCACCTATCCTGCCTTTAACCCTGTAAAAGAGCCCTCTGTAGCAACCGCTCCCTCTCCTGTTCCATCCTCCAGTTCTTCTCTGTCTCCAGCTGCTCCATTCGTTTGCAGACCTGCGTTTACTTGCAGTGCTCCAGTAGTTAAAACCAGAAAAAAGCGAAAATTCTTTCCAACCAATACCATCCTGCCAGTATCCAAACCGGTGAGCCTGCCTTCCGTGGTTCAGCCTGAAGCCTCTACTCAGCCTGAAGCCTCTACTCAGCCTGAAGCCTCTACTCAGCCTGAAGCCTCTACTCAGCCTGATGCCTCTACTCAGCCTGATGCCTCTACTCAGCCTGATGCCTCTACTCAGCCTGATGCCTCTACTCAGCCTGATGCCTCTACTCAGCCTGAAGCCTCTACTCAGCCTGAAGCCTCTACTCAGCCTGAAGCCTCTACTCAGCCTGAAGCCTCTACTCAGCCTGAAGCCTCTACTCAGCCTGATGCCGGTACGCAGCCTGATGCCTCTCTTCGGCCTGATGCCTCTACTCGGCCTGATGCCTCTACTCGGCCTGATGCCTCTACTCGGCCTGAAGCCTCTACTCGGCCGGACGCCGGCATTCAGCCTGATGCCTCTACCCAGCATGATGAACTCATCCAGCCTGACGATCCTATTAGGCCAGTTGACTCGATGCCCGCTGTTGATCCAGATGATCCGGTACCTGATCCGGTGCCCGCTGTCGAGCCAAATGACCTGATGCCTGGTGACCCAGTGCCCGCTGTCATACCTGGTGACCCGATGCCCGCTGTCAAGCCAGACAATCCGGTACCTGATGACCCGGTGCTCACTGTCGTGCCTGTTGACTCGGAGCCTACTGCCTTGCCAGATGACGCGGTGCCCGCTGTCGAGCCAAATGACCTGATGCCTGGTGACCCAGTGCCCGCTATCCAGCCAGACGATCCAATGTCTGACCCAGTGCCCGCGGTCATACCAGTTGACTCGGAGCCCACTGCCTTGCCAGATGATGCGGTGCCCGCTGTCGAGCCAAATGACCTGATGCCTGGTGACCCGATGCCCGCTGTCCAGCCAGACGATCCAATGTCTGACCCAGTGCCAGCGGTCATCCCAGTTGACTCGGAGCCCACGGTTGTGCCTGGTGACTCGGTGCCCGCCGCCCCGCCTGGGGGCCTGAGACCTGTCGTTCCGCCTGGGGGTCCGGCGCCCGCCACTCCGCCTGAGGGTCCGAGACCTGTCGCTCCGCCTGGGGGTCCGGCGCCCGCCGCTCCGCTTGAGGGCCCGAGACCTGTCGCTCCTCCTGGGGGTCCGGCGCCCGCCGCTCCGCCTGAGGGCCCGAGACCTGTCGCTCCGCCTGGGGGTCCGGTGCCCGCCGCTCCGCCTGAGGGCCCGAGACCTGTCGCTCCGCCTGGGGGTCCGGCGCCCGCCGCTCCGCCTGAGGGCCCGAGACCTGCCGCTCCGCCTGGGGGTCCGGCGCCCGCCGCTCCGCCTGAGGGCCCGAGACCTGTCGCTCCGCCTGGGGGTCCGGCGCCCGCCGCTCCGCCTGAGGGCCCGAGACCTGTCGCTCCATCTGGGGGTCCGGCGCCCGCCGCTCCGCCTGAGGGCCCGAGACCTGTCGCTCCTCCTGGGGGTCCGGCGCCCGCCGCTCCGCCTGAGGGCCCGAGACCTGTCGCTCCGCCTGGGGGTCCGGCGCCTGCCGCTCCGCCTGGTAATCCGATGTGCCTCTGCCCGGAGTCCTGCCCGATGTGCCTCTGCCCGGAGTCCTGCCCGATGTGCCTCTGCCCGGAGTCCTGCCCGATGTGCCTCTGCCCGATGTGCCTCTGCCCGGTGTGCCTCTGCCCGGTGTGCCTCTGCCCGGTGTGCCTCTGCCCGGTGTGCCTCTGCCCGGTGTGCCGCTGCCCGGAGTCCAGCCCGGTGTGCCGCTGCCCGGAGTCCTGCCCGGTGTGCCAGTCTTTGTTATCCCGCCAGTTACCAGACCCGGGCGGTGGAACATTTTGCCCAGCTAGGACTGTTTGGAGCGTCCTGAGGCCGCTCCTTGGGGGGGGGGGGGTACTGTTAGGAATGGACTGGCCAGCAATGGTGGGACTCACCTGCCTTTTGATCTGCAGTACCAGGGCTGGCCAGCGGGTGCTCCCAGCAATCAGAGACTCAACCTTTCAGCCAGCTAACACCTGGAACTGATGATGCTGGGGTATTTAAGGGATGGCCAGACCCACAGACTCTGCCTTGGTGTTGTGTTTGTCCTGGGCCCTGTATCTGTCCTGCATCCTGTTTCTGTCCCTCTGCCTGACCCTCTGTACTACGCTGCTTGTTACCTGTTTTGATCTCTGGCTTGTGACCCTGACCATCCCTCTGCCTGACCCTCTGTACTACGCTGCTTGCTACCTGCTGAACCTGGCCTGTGACCCCGACCATTCTCTGCTTGCTCCCCCTGTACCTACCTGCCCAATTGATATTGACCCGGCCTGCCTGACGACGCTTGCTTGTATGTACTGTTATCTGTGGGTGGTTTGGTTTGTTTGCACTGTATTATGTTTAGTATTGCACTGCGTTTATGTTTGTATGGTTAGTGTTAATAAATTGTATTGTTTATCACATATCTGAAGTCTGCGTTTCCCTGCATCAGTCACACACCTCTGGTCATACCTGGGAGCCCTGACAGCCACGACTTGCTAATGCCCATATATATATCACACGGCCGCCATCTTAATGAAGCCCACATGGGCGCGGCCATTTTCCAAGTGATTTTATTTGCTATAGCTGCAACCCAGTGTCTACCCATTTGTATCCACTTGAGTGCAGGAAAAAAGATCTGACTGTCAGACGTTGTCGGGTCAGCTGTGTTCCATCTCGCCTATTGTAACTAATATTACTTTATATATTGCTGTGCATATATCTTTCTGCAGGCTAACATTATAAATATCACTATCTTTATTACATTACAAACCATAAAAACCACAATTTATTATACAATAAAATAAAAAATATATAAAATTAGTATTGGTGTATATGCAATTATTGCATCAAACCTTATTTATTAGCCATCCTACTCTGTTATTATTTATATACCTCTTGTATTAATCTCGACCTATTCAAGCTTTATTATTTTGCACCATATCTTATGCTAAACTATTTTGGATTGTGAGTATATTATACTTATATATAAAATATCTAAAACAATTAAAAATTAATTAAGAATTATTTAAAATATAAAATTAAAAAAACCTAAAAATGTGACGGTAAAAAAAATGCGACCCTTAACCTATGCTTATTTGATGGGCCTCAGACCAAATAATATACCATCTGCGTCTTCATGCTTATTTATTACTGATGAAACATGCCAGATCAAATTCCTTATTTAACCCATTAGGAGCTAAACACCCCATTTCATATATCCACTTAGATTCCTTCTTACTAATTTCTCTTGTCAGGTTATCTCCTCTCCAGTGTTGTACATGTTTTTCTACGCCCCAGAACTCTAAAAATCTTGCATCTTTATTATGGTATTTTTTAAAATGCTGTGATAAATGATGGTATTTGTACCCTCTATTGATATTATATACATGTTCTTTTATTCTTTCTCTTAGCATTCTTTTTGTACGACCAATATAAATCAAGTTACACGGGCATTTTAAGGCATATATGACCCCTCTTGTGTCACATGATATAAATTGCTTGATACTAAACTCTTTTCCACTAATGGGGTTCTGAAATGTAAATCTTCTCCTGGGGTTATTTACCACTCTAGTACAACTGTAGCATCTGCCACAAGTGTAAAACCCCTTTCCCTGGAAAAAACTAAGTTGTTGATTTTTAATGGGTGGTTCTAGTATGTTTTTGACCACATTGTCTCTAATGTTGGGAGCTTTTTTATATATGAACCTTGGTATTTCCGGAATATTATTCTTCAGGTGTTTGTCTAGTGTTAGAATTTTCCAGTGTTTCTTTATTATATTTTGCACTAATTTGTACTGTGTATTATATTGTAGTACTACTGATAGTTCCTCCTTTTCATTATTCTCTTTCTGTTTATCTACTACCAACTAATTACGGTCCATGAACCCTACTTTCTCCCTTTCTTCTTGTATGGTTTCTTTTTTATACCCTTTATTTATAAATCTTTCCGATAGTATTCCACTTTGTTCTACATAGTCCTTCATTTTAGTGCAGTTCCTTTTCAGTCTAATAAACTGGCCTCTGGGGATATTTGTTAGCCACGCTTTGTGATGGCAGCTGTCTATAGGGATGTATGCATTTCTGTCTACTGATTTAAAATAATTTTTTGTACATAGTTGTATTCCTTCTTTGAAAATCTGAATATCCAAAAAGTTTATAAAGCTATCGTGTATATCACAACTCAATTTTATATTTGCTTCATTTCTGTTTAAGTCATCATAGAATTTAATCAATTCTTCTTTTTCTCCATTCCATATGACCAATAGGTCATCTATGTACCTTTTGTATATTATAATTTCCATTTGCATATTCTGAAACACACTTTCCTCTTCCCATTTCGCCATATATAGATTAGCAATGCTAGGGGCGAATTTAGCGCCCATAGCTACTCCTCTACTTTGGGAATAATATGCATTACCATACCAAAAGTAATTATGAGTAAGACAGAATTTTAAACATTTTAAAATGAATTTTTTATGTTTATTCGGGATATTTCCATATTTATTGAGCGCCCATTTAGCTGCTTCTATGGCTCCCTGGTGATCTATGTTGGTGTATAAAGCTGCTACATCTGCTGAGCTCAAAAGCGTGTTGTTTATCTGTATATCCTTTATTTCTTGTATTACATGCTTTGTATCCCTTAAGTATGCCCTGGTTTTATTTACCAGTGGTTGCAGATAATTATCTACATATTCACCCAGTCTCGCTGTAAGTGAATCTATTCCATTTATTATGGGTCTACCTGGCGGATTAGTACTATTTTTGTGAATTTTGGGAACTGAGTACATGATTGGTAGTCTACATACTGATGGTATTAGGTATTCATATTCTTTCTCATTTATCACTCCCTTCTTTTTCCCATATGAAACCAACTTTATTAATTCTTTCTTATATTCCTTAGTGGGATTGCTTATCAGCACTTCGTATGTTTCTTTATCATTGAGCATTTCTGTCATTATTAATTCGTAATATGCCTTAGATTGTATCACTATTCCCCCTCCCTTATCTGCTGGACGCACTACAATATCATTCCTCTTTCTTAACCGCTTGCCGCCCTGCCACTGTGTATATACGTGTGCAGGGCGGCAGTGGAGCGCAAAACCACGTTTAAAAACGGGTTCCGCGCTCCCTACACTTTCGCCGGCAGGGGGCGCGCGCGCGCGCTCCAGCCGACCCGCGGGTGACACTATTTGATCCAGGAGGGATCAATCATTAGATTTCAGCCAGTGATTTCTGGCTGAAATCACATGATCGGTCCCTGTCCTATCCTGTCCTGTGTTGACATACACAGGGCAGGATATGATGTCATTCTTCTCTGCCTGGACACATTCCGTTCCAGACAGAGAAGAAGACATCCAAAAAGTGAGTACACAAGCACTACACTACAGTTAGAACACTCTAGGACACATTTAACCCCCTGATCGCCCCCCCCCCCCCCCAGTTAACCCTTCACTGCCCTGTCACCAGTGTTACTGATCAGTGAAGCGATTTTTACTGATCAGTGTCGCTGGCGACTTCCGATAGAGTTAGCGCCCCTCCCAGATAGCGCCAGTTTGCCCGCCAGTACACCAGTAATCCTGTTTAACCCCTTGATCGCCCCCCCCTCCAGTTAACCCCTTCACTGCCCTGTCACCAGTGTCACTGATCAGTGAACCGATTTTTACTGATCACTGTATCAGTGTCGCTGGCGACTTCCGATAGTGTTAGCGCCCCTCCCAGATAGCGCCAGATTGCCCGCTAGTACACCAGTAATCCCATTTAACCCCTTAATCTCCCCCCCCCAGTTAACCCATTCACTGCCCTGTCACCAGTGTCATTGATTACAGTGAACAGATTTTTACTGATCACTGTATTAGTGTCACTGGTGACTTCCGATAGTGTTAGCGCCCCTCCTAGATAGCGCCAGTTTGCCCGCTAATGCACGGGATTTTTTTTACCAAAAACATGTAGCAGAATACATTTTGGCTTAAATTTATGACTAACTTTGAGTTTACGATATATTTTTTTATAGCTGAAAGTAGAAAATATTGTTTTTTTTCAAAATTTTTGTGGTTTTTTTGTTTATAGCGCAAAAAATAAAAAGCGCACAGGTGATCAAATACCACCAAAAGAAATCTCTATTTGTGTGAAAAAAAGGACGTAATTTTCGTTTGGGTGCAGCATTGCATGACCGCGCAATTATCATTTGAGTTAGTGCAGCGCTGTATAGCAAAAAAAGGCATAAATTACAGTATCTATACCATAGTTTGTAGACGCTATAACTTTCACACAAAGCAATCAATATACACTTATTGGGGATTTTTTTTACCAAAAACATGTAGCAGAATACATTTTGGCTTAAATTTATGACTAACTTTGAGTTTACGATATATTTTTTATAGCTGAAAGTCGAAAATATTGTTGTTTTTTCAAAATTTTTGTGGTTTTTTTGTTTATAGCGCAAAAAATAAAAAGCGCACAGGTGATCAAATACCACCAAAAGAAAGCTCTATTTGTGTGAAAAAAAGGACGTAATTTTCGTTTGGGTGCAGCATTGCATGACCGCGCAATTATCATTTGAATTAGTGCAGCGCCAAACAGCAAAAAAAGGCCTGGTCATTAAGGGGGGTAAATCCTCTGGGGCTCAAGTGGTTAATGTGTCTAGGCCTCTTTTTAGTTTGGTCGCCATATGTGGTTTTTTGACCTGGAGAGATTCAAGATCTTGTAATACCATATGTTTAAATGTGTCTATATACTTATTGTCTCCAATCTGGGGGTTAAACACTGATTTATTCCTCAGTTGACTAAATGTGGTATATTCCATTGCTCCAGTTTTATGTGTGATGGGATTACTAGCATAGTATTTTTTCAGATTCAATTTCCTGATCAATTTCTGTATGCTTACATATGTGTCGAATTTGTTTAATCCTTTTTTCGGTGCATACTTAAGACCCTTACTTAACGCATATGTTTCCTCCTCTGTTAGGGGTATTCCACTAATATTAAAAATTCCTTCACTTTTTAGTTCCTTCTTTTTTTGTTGTGTCCTTCTTCCTCCTCTTTTCCCTCTTTTTCTTGCATATACTGTGTTTCTTCTTCCCTCTCCCCTTGGGGGTTCAAATCCCATCCTAAAAAAGGATTCGGGATGGGTGAATTTGGCTCTTCCCTTTCTAGGGGTGAATATCTGTTGTGTATGGGTACTTGTTGCGGTTTATTCATAACTGGGTACTGTGATTGGTATTGTGGTCTTTGTGGTTTAGGATAATATGGGCCTCTATTTTGACCTGGTCTTCCATACTGTTCTTGTACATAATATCCTTGGGGGGCTTTCTGATTATGGCCTCTATTGCCATTATAATATGGTCTCCCCCCTTGATATGGTTGATACGGTTGATAGTATGGAGGTCTATAGGGCCCTGGAGTGTACTGTTGTGGTCTCCAGTGATTGGGGTTCCCTCCTTTGAATTGGGGGTAAGTTCTATAGTCTTTTGTTGGTGTTTTAAACCCCAATGCTTTTTTGGGGGGTTGTGGTGCTTTCTCATTAGTTTTAGCTGGTGTGGAATCTGTAGATTTAATCTCATTGAGACTGGGATTGGTTTGCCATTTGAATACTGATTTTTGTTGGTAATCCTGGCTTACTCTCTGGAATTTTTTCTTCTTCTTGTTCTTAATTTCTGTATCTTTTTTCTGGGCATTTTTATTCAGTTGGGATAGGTATTTTGTAAACTCTGGGTGGTCTTTGCTATTCTCTACCTTACTTTGGTATTCCTTTATTATTTTATCAACTTTCCTCATTTTTCTTTGTTTTCTTTTGAGTAGGAATTGGAGAACCTCCATTCCTTTTTCATTGAAGAAATTATACCATTCCTCCTTATCTTCTTCCTCCAATAACCCATCATTGATAGGTAATTCCCATCTAAAGACTTTATTTGTTTATGAACTAATGCACGTGCACATTCAAATATGTTTTTTTGCACAATTAGAGTTTGATTGATCACATATAATTTAGAGTGGCACTAATTACACCCATATGTTTATTATAATTCATTTATTTATTCACTATTGATTATCATCCACCACATGTACTTAAGGTTTTTTGATGTATGTACTAATAATATATTGGTAATTATTCAGTTATATCAGTCTATGGACTATCACTCATCACAATGATTTATATTTGATTTATTTAGTTATTTACCAATCAGAATGAGAACAAATTGGATATAGATTTATAGATACACAAACAGGAGCGCGGCACTATAAAGATACCCATATTGCTGATTTTACACTATTAAGTGAGTTTGTGTAAGTGCCAGCGCACCAATCACATTTAGACAAGTAGATAATTGTATAACACCCACTGAATGCCTCACTTCATAATAGTTCACAAGGAATCACATTATATTTAACAGTTCTCTAGGTAAAGTTGAACTTTTTGACGTTTTCCAAGGATCTTGGAGAAATAACCACAGATCTTCTGTGGATGTAGACTGCCTCAAATCCATCTGTTTCTTCATGTAATCCCAGACAGACTTGTTAATGTTGAGATCAGGAGGCAAACCATCACTTCCAGGACTCCTTATTCTTCTTTGCGCTGAAGATAGTTCTTAATGACATTGGCTGTGTGTTTGGGGTCATTGTCCTGCTGCAGAATAAATTTGAGGCCAAAAACATGCCTCCCTGATGGTATGGCAAGACACCATCGATCCTGACCAAATCTCCAACTCCATTCAGCCCCAAATCTGCAAGGAACCTCCAGCATGCTTCACTGTTGCCTGCAGACATTCATTACTCATTGTATTGCTACTACCAAATATTTCAGATTTTCACTCATCAGTTCAGAGCACATGCTGCCTATGTCTTTGGGCATAGCTGAGTCCCTTAGCCTTGTCTCCATGTCAGGAGGTATTGCTTTTTGGATGTAATTCTTCCATGAAGATCACTTCTGGCCAGACTTCTCTGGACAGTGGATGAGTGTACCTGGGTATCACTGGTTTCCATGAGTTTTCTGCTGATGGCACTACTGGACATCAAAGGGAAGAAAGGTTGGTGTGATTTTCAGCTGCTGCATTAAGTTTCCTTGGCCCACCACTGTGTCTATGGTCCTCAACTTGGACCATTTCTTTGTACTTCTTTGAAAGATCTTGAACAGCATATCTTGAAACCCCAGTCGGTCTGAAATCTTTGCCTGGAAGAAATCTTGCTGATGCAGTATAACTATCTTGTGTCTTATTGCTGTGCTCAGTCTTGCCATGGTGTATGGCCTGTGACATGAAACTGTCTTCCACAGCCTCACCTTAGTAGCAGAGTTTGGCTGTGTCTCACCCAGTTTTAAGCCTCCTACACAGCTCTTTCTGTTTCAGTTAATGACTTGATCATTAGTATCTGCATGGCATAATTGGTTAAACATACACCTGACTCTAATCCTGAAAATCTTTGACTTTCTTTGTGGAAGTGTACAAAGTGTGCAAGTGTAATGCTTAGTACACACAATGAGAAAATCAGACAAACAAAAATGCCTTCAGAGTGATTGTCTCCTAATCTGTTTGTTAGTATACATCTTTCAGGAGCTGATCATGACATTTCATGCGAAAATATCTAGAGGGACAAGCACAAAAATTTTATTCGTAGGATAATATAACTAATGATTTTTGTGTAATTAGTATAGTATGCGTACAAAAAAAATCGAGTGAACAACACTGCGCATTCTCAGAAACTAAAGAATACATTACAATACAATACATTACATTGCTTTCAAAGTTGTATTCTGCCTATTCATTTTCAATAAGAGACTAGTATGCAAAAAACATGGACGATCATTCGTCTGATAGTTTCATCAAGTGTACTAGGTTTATGAATTGATGCTGGTTTGAAGCCAAAGAGTAGTCACACCAAATATTGATTTGAATTCGATTTTTCTTCTGTTCGCTCACTTTGAATTTTGTAAATTGATAAAAAAAAAAAATATATATATATTTTTTTAAAGCATTTTTACTTTACAGCATGTCTTCACACCTGCCTTAAACGTTTGCACAGTAATATATACAGTATATGTGACAGACCCACAAGGACAAGGGAGGGGACTAGGGGCTAGCTTTCTACCCACTGATTATGACCCATGGAGGAGACCAGGGACTTTGCTTCTTCCGTTCAGAGCATGGAAAAGACCTCAGTTCAGCCTCTGATCCCATGGAGTGAGCAAATCATTCTCTAATGATGGACAACATGATGGATGCTCAGAGCAGGGTTTGGATTAATTCTCTGAATAAAGACAATAAAGCTTCCCTTCTAGAGTGGATGGAAAGGTGTAATATTAATCTTGAACAGGTTAATGGTCAGAGGAATTATGGTGGTCCTCCTGCAGACTGGGTTAGAGAAGTTCCTCCACTTCAGACAGAAATATTTATCAACAATCTCCCTTAAGAAATCTATGAAGATAAATTAACTCCATTTTTTATACTGCTGGAACATTGTATGAGTTTTGTCTTATGATGACTTTTCTAGTGGACAGATATCAAAAGGCAAACATTTGAAAGACAGCGTGTGTACTTTGTACTTTGTTTATCCAGGGTTGTGGACATGTTGCCGGGCTGTCAGGAGTGGACTCCCTGACTAAGTAAAGTCTGGGCACCTGGCTGTTGATTAGCCAACTGTTAATTAGATTACAGTTAAAGTAGGTCACTGTAAGCTGCTAGCTGTTCATTAGATGTATTGTTAGATGTACTGATGATATTACTGTTTAAAGTTTACATTGTTTAAAATAATGTGATCAAGCTCTTAATATGATTTTGTGTGGTATATATTCTGTGTGAATTTTCAATAAAAACAGTGTCAGGGCTGGGCACCTGCTACTCCACGAGCAACTCTTTTTTTCTTTCAGTGCTCAGAAGCTGCTTAGCTGTTGGTTAATTACCAGCCACTCCACAGTGACTCACCTGAATACTATTACCTGCCTCATTAGTCCAGCCCACTGCCAATACTTTTTGCTATTTTAGCAGCTTAGCTCATTTCCTCCTTGCCCTTGTGTGGTCTATGATCTCCAGTGTGTTCCTGCCTGTTTTCCTGTGTACAACTCAGTCTGGCTGATTTCTCTTCCGATTCCTGTTCCTGATTTTTAGCTCCTGACTACACAGCTTTCTGGTTTCCTGACTCTGGCTCATCTGATTACCTGTTCTGGCATCCAAATCCTGGCTTCTGTTTTGACTATGTCCCTGATCTATGTTATATTTGCTATTTCATTAAAGGTTCATTATTTCATTAACTGCATTTTCTGTCTCTGCCTGGTTCATGGTTCCTGACATTATGCAAGGGCCATGAATTCAGAAGCTGCAGTCACCTTAGTCGTAATATTTTTTCCAGATTGGAAGAGCAGGACCACCACTTGGATCAGTTTGCCATAGCATTACAAATGCTCCTAATCCAGCAGTTTGGGGAAGCAGAGCATTCAGCTCACTGCAGAGGGGTTTCTCAACCAGGTTGGGATATATTTTGAGATGCTGCCCCAGACGTTCCCTATGGACAGAATCTAAGTAGGCTTCATTATTTCTTTGTTTTCTGACAGCCTTGGTTTGGGCAAACCCTCTATGGGAGACACAAAACTCATTGTCCAGAATTACTCTGAGTTTGTGGGTATTTGATATTCCCGCTTGCTCCACTTCTGTTGCAAAAGAGCCTCATATCCATTAAACATAGTATGAGAACTGTTGACGACTACTGAATTCTGTACTCTAGCAGCAGAGGTTGGTTGGACCAATGAGGCTCTCGTGGCTGCTTTTTCCCATGGCCTCTCTGATAACAATAAAGATGAATAAACCCTCTCAGCGTCTGTGAACCCTCAAATATTATTCAAAATTCATATTTCCACTTGATCCATCTCCAAAAATATCACTCTTGGGTATCCATGTGTACCTCAAAAAAACAAAAACCACATATAGTGCATTATCCTTAACTTCTTGGCGCCGGCGCCTCCCGACCCTTTAAGAGTTTCAGGAGCCGGGAGGCGCGGTTTAGGGTCATGTGACCGCCGTGATTCGCCGTCACGTCCATCACATGATCGGAAAAGATTCAGATCGAAAGGGGAGATTGGGACCTCTCTATGAGTCACGGACATATGTGCTGGGAGCGCGCAGGGCGTGCATACTGTATGTATTTTCTAATTGCATGCAAATATGTGGCCGCTCTGTTCGACTGTTTGCTTACCCAGGGCACATCCCAGTAAAGTTTGCCTTGCAGTTAACAGGCCCTCTGTCCCCCACATACACATCCAGACCAACTCAATTGTATAGTGCTAGACCCTTGCCATCTTGCAAGTGCATGGTGCTGACAATGCATAGGTACCATTTCTGCATCTCTGGCATCATGGCCATCGTGGTAATTACTCAAAGAAGCATAGGCTCCACTACAGGGAGTTATTGCCCTTGTGCTAATGCCATGAGCAACTAATTAATGCAATCACGTCTTGGAGCAACACACACTTCTTTAATTATATAGTTCCAGTTTTAGTGAGAAGCAGTTGAGGGCATGTCCCCTTTAACATATTTGCTCTGCAAGGCCCAGCTCTACAATAGCAAACTGCACTACGTTTTACTAAAGGCAACAAATTTGTTGGCCTATAGTACTCTTTTGGTAGGTATGGTGGTTAACCCTAGTCAGTTTGACTGTTTTCCCACCCATTGGACGCCCCAGTAAAATTTCCCACTGACTACTATAGACCATGCAAAGCATCGGGAGGAGGGATGTGGATGAAATACTATATGACATTTTATTTTCAGCTGCAATAAGTGCTCCTGTTCTGTATATAGATGGTCAGGGATTGAAGAATGGCCATTGCATTTCTCAGTTATTAAAAGTGGAGCGTTAGGGTTCATTTACATTACTGAAAGCTATTGCCTCCCTTCCAAAAAGCAATCTGCACTGCAATGCTTTTTGGAAGGAGGTTGACATGTGGTTAGGGGGCGCCATATCCTGTTTTATGTATTTTCCAAAAGATTTAAATATAATAGGCCTTTAGTCGCAACCTACAACCTTGAGGATGATCCCCCACTAATCTGTAGATACCTTAGTGCCCCAAATTCCCAGTTAACCAACAGTTGACCACAATGTGATTGAGGATGTCACACCAAAGACAAGTTCCTAGTCATTACACTAGTTCCAATTTTACGACCTAAGACCCCAAGGCCTTCGTCAGAGCGTTTGCCATGGTCCCCTGTAGCAAAATCCTAGCAAAAGGGTGGTGAGGAAGCATCTGAGTACCATATAAAGTGCTTTAGGCAGAAGTAGTGAGTGGTGGAATTTTAGTGCAAACTTTAACACTGTGTAAGTGAGTCATTTTTAGACACATTCTTGGTTTCTTGATTGTTTCAACGTATAAACACTTATTATTCCGGATACTCATAAAAACAGTGTACAGCAAGTACTGATGGTATTATAGCTCCTAGAGTTGTGCACAACGGAAAAAATTGTTTTGTTTCATTTATTTAGTTAAGTTGAAAATGTTGTTTTGTCATATTCGTTGTTATAATTGTTTGTTTTTGGAATTGGTTTCATATATTCAGATTCGTTTGGATTGTACACTCCTTGAGGGTTAGGGACTGATGTAAATGTACAATATATATGTAAAGCGGTGCGTAAATTGACAGTAAAGTCAAGATGGCTATCTTCTATTTTATTCTATTGTATTTTTTTCTATTCTATTCCTTTATTTTCTGTTCTATTCTATACTTTTTTGTTTTATTCTATTCTAATGCATTCTATTCCTTTATATTCTATACTAGTGTTTTTCAACCTTTTTCCAGTCGGGGCGCCTTTGAAAAGTATTTTCATTTATGAGGCACCCATCGAATTTCGGAACACAGCTATATTCTATTTTATTCTATTCTATTCAGAATTAGCATTTCGTAAGTCAAGATGGCTATATTCTTTCTATTTTATTCTATTGTATTTTTTTATTCTATTCTTTTATTTTCTATTCTATTCCTTTATTTTCTATTCTATTTTATTCTATACTTTTTTGTTTTAATGTATTCTATTCTTTTATATTCTATACCAGTGTTTTTCAACCTTTTTGCAGTCGGGGCGCCCTTGAAAATCATTTTCAGTTATGAGGCACCCCAGCCTAACGCTTGGTTCACATTACTGCGTATCGTTGAATGCATGCAAAATCGTGCGCGTTCCTGACAGGCAGACAAACGCATTCCTCTTTTGCAGACATGCAAGAGTGTCATTAATTCTTAACGGTACTCCCATGCATTGACAAACATGGTGCCTTTTCAGTGCACTTATAAAAAAAAGGATCAGGGAATTCTTTCCCTGTGTTTCTGCAGGGCAGCTCATTGATATGAATGTGCTGCCCTATATGCAGCATGCAGCCGCATAGATGTGAACCAAGGGCTTTTTCACATGTGAGGTTGGAGAGTGGTAAAACCATATGCTTTGGCTGCATTTTTACCATCCTCAACTGTATCCCCTTTGCAAAAGCAGCATCATAGGGCATACAAATGCTGTGGCTGCGACTAAAAGTATACCCCCAGGTGAATGGGGCTGCACTGCCACCACCCTGCAACTGTGTACATTGGTAGTGATGCTGCAATTAGGGGTTTAAACAGGTGGTGAGGAGACAACATATTGCTTCTCTATTGCTTGTCAAATGTCTCTAAAAAGTGATCTGAGCGTGGATCACTTTTCAGAGGAGTGTCAGTCCTTGTTGGTATTATATACAAGCCCTATAAAATCGGTTCTCATCCTGCAGGAACAGGAGGCCAGAATTAAAAGTAATGTAATGTACATACATACACTCCTATACACATAAACACAAACATACAGTACACATGCTACACATACACACACATATATATATATACATATATAAACACGCAGACAGCTAACCTTTTAAAGAGTAACTCCTCTTTTGATGACAAAAAAACATTCCCCTCTGGGTGACCTATGTACATTACAAGGATTTTAACAAACTTTGTTGCAGACTCCTACCTTTTGTTATTCCGAAGGAATAGCTGTTTTTCTGTCTGTGTCCATGTGCAGAGTGAATCTGTATGGGAGTGATTTCATAATTATCAAGGAGCTCCTGCATCGGCAGGGCTCTAATGAGAAAAACTGCAGGGTCTGCATCCCTTTAAACGGGATTTCCCTTTGGGAGTATCTCACCAAAAATGACATTTTTGTTGCAGGGGATGCTCAAAATCTGACTTGTATCTTAGTGCAGACTTCTGGGAAAATCAGTAAGCCAATCACACAAGCAGGAAATTACATCTCTGTACAGAATACCTCCAGGTAGACATTGCATTGCATTTTACAGAAGATTTTAGAGCTGCAGATTGAAGAGGAAAGGTCATTTTGAATACAATTCAATATGAATCAATATGAACAATATGAATCATGGCACAATTGTATACGCTAAATTATTTTTTTTTTTGTAATTTGCTAATTTTTTTCCCACGAAAGTGGAGTTACCTAAGTGCCAGGTACTGCAATGAAGGGGGAGGCAGAGAGCAGAGCACACACCCGCAAGGCAGTGCTCCCTTACATTCACTTTCCTACATGTAATCAGTCTGACAGAGCTCTTGCAGTGCCGATTTACATTTTGGCTGGTGATCGTTGAGCTCAGCGTGTGTGATAGACGCAGCATCCTGGTTGAAAAAGGCTGTTCTATACTATTTATTTCCATTCTATATTTTTCTATTCTTTTTTATTCTATTATATTGTTCTATTCTATTTTAGTCTATTATTTTCTATTCTGTTATTCTATTCTATAAAGTAGCCAAAGTAGGAATCATCATCTTATTTTACTTTTATACCTTACTGTATTTATTATATGTTTCCATTTTGAATTCAAATTAATCTTCAAATTCAAATTAATTTTCGAATTGGAATAATTAGTTTTGTTATAATTTATTTTAGATTCATTGAAATTTGTTATTATTGTGATTTCTGAAATTCAGATACATCTGAATAATGAAAAGTTTGTCTGAAATTCAGTTCATAATTAAACAAATTGCACATGTCTAATATCTCCTACTTGCTGTGGGGTTACATTATCAATTCAATAAAAAAGTTGACTCTGTCTTACCTTGCTGTGTGGCTAGTCCTTTTATAGGGTCCAGGTTTCATCTGACACAGTGGGAATATCCCTGAAGGGTCCGAGTTCCATAGGCCCAGAATCTGTATAGCACCCTGCGGCTAACTACACGTGCTTCACCAAGTGACTAGGTGAGTGCACAAACAGGACCCATTACATGAACCACCATTCCAGGTTATCCCTACACTGAACCATGATTGCACCGATCTGGATGCACTAACCCCACTCTTATAGATGACAGTTAACAAAACAAAGGGTGCGTCTTCAAAAGCTTTGCCAGTATCCAATCACCTGAAAGTACCACCTATAACCCATGGTCTATGAATCTCAAGCATGGGTCCTGTACTGTACAATTAAAATAAACATTTTTAAGTGTGTATTCTTAAAGCGGAGTTCCACTCACTGTCAAAAAATAATAGTCAGCAGCTACAAAAACTGTACCTGCTGACTTTTAAAAAACAGCCACTTACCTGTTCCTCGGTGTATCCACCGCAGCCCATTTCTCCGGCCATCCTGTATTCCAGGAGGCCGGCATCTTCAGTGTGGGAACCCAGCTGTGCAGCTTCACAGCCAGGTACCCACTGTGCATTCATGAATGGTCCTGTAGTCTTCTGTGACCTGTCATGTGTCCCACAAGACTACGGGGAGGGAGGACACCTTCCGCTTCCACTCGCCTAGGCGATCGGACCGGAAGTGGGTACCTGTCAGATTCGGGTACCCGTTCCCCCGCCCCCCCCCCCAAGGTGCCAATCCTTAATTTCGAGCAGTCCTTAAAGCAGAACTTCCACTTTTGGGTGAAGCTCCGCTTTAACTAAAAAAAACTACCTTCTATTGCTTTCAGCCTTCTCCAACTTTCTTTTACTGTTATGAGCCAACTTCCTGTTTGTTCTTCATGGTCCCACTGTGTATAGGAATGTAGCCCGCCTGCCTTGCTCATTCCCAGAATGAAACTGGGAGTACATAGTGCAGTGAAGGTAATGGATACGTGTAGATTACTTTTGGAGAATAGGGATATCATTTAGTGTCACTTTAAGTCAAGTACTTGCACTTCGGCATTCTTGCTGTCATAATTGTTTCAAGCCAAGCTTACCTTCATATGCCTTAATGTACATTATCCTGAACCTGGATTGAAGTAAAACATTTCTAAAGATACAACAGTGCTGAAGACTAGGGACCATATAGTGCCTTCCCATAGCTATGCTAACTCCCTGGTATGTTGGGTCTTTTTTATGCATGGACATGTTTATGGCTGTCGCTAGGGATTGGCATGTGTCCTGGGTCTGGATGCCATGACCACCTGCATTGTCTTCAACTAACATGCTCTGCCAGCATCTGTCCCCACCTGCCAGCCCTGTAGCATGCAGCCTAGTTTTGGAGGACTTACTTTAGCTCTGTGCTTAGCTGGCAGCTGAAAAGCACCTAAACTAAAAAAAAAAAAATGCAAGTGGTCATAGCCTTGACCTGCTGTAGGACCCTCACCAAAAGATGCAAAGTAGCACCAAGGTGAGTATATTTCATGGAAGAAGGCATTGGTGGTGCTGGGGAATCGTATTGGGAATAATTTTTGCTTCGGTGTAAATTTGTTTGACATCTACAGTTTGTGCATTATGAACACCTGACTTCTACACTGTTACACACTCCTGACCCCTACACTCTTTTGCTCTGTATGTTGCATACTCAATGCATCTGTTCTTTGTGCATAACAAATTCCTGTACTCTGTGTATCATAAACTTCTGACCCCTGCACTCTTTATTATGCACTATTGACTTTTCCCTATGGGTGTTGCTTACTGTGTCTTATGTGCCCTGACTGTTTCGCTCACTGCATTGCATGCTCTTGCTACTTTATCCTGCGCTGTATAATCCTGTCCCAGAACTTCTGCACAGCCCGATAATGGCATCTGCAATCTCGAAATTCTTGAAGACCAGAAGACAGGCCTTTCCCACCCCAAAGCCAGTGGCCTTTGCTGCCAGACAAATTTGTTCAATGAGTATGGTAACTTGTCTCACAACCACAATCTATTATGGTCAGGGTCTAGAGTGGAAAACAGTACTACCTTGAAGCCCCCAGACTTTCATACAGAAGCTGAAGAGTCCAAGCCTGGGAGCACAGACTTTTAAGTTTCTCCCTGGGAAAAACCTGAGGCTTGATAGGTCATGAATTAGACCCAGATATGCCAAGTTAAGAGTCGGTTCCTGTCCTTATTCTCTGAAGGTTCAGTACCAAGCAAATTCTTTGCGAAGGTCTGGATGGTGAGTGCACTTTTAAACACCAAAATCTGTGATCACTTTTCCTTTAGGAGGTAGTCATCTAGATACCGTATACCATAAACAATGATAATACTCCAAGAGCACAGTAAGAGGGACCAACATCTTGATGAATTAACTGAGATACAGTGGCCAGGCCATATGGTAGGAACCACAAAGAGGTGCAGAGGATCCAAACAAAAGCAAATTAACCACTTATGTACTGGATAAATGGAAACATGCAGGTATGTGGCTTTGATATCTAGAGGCCAGAAAGTATCCTTGTTAAAGAGATGCTAAAAAAGAAAAGATGCCCCATTTTAATTCTGGGTACTGTGAACAGGTTAGAGTAGAAACCCTTAAACTGTTCTGCCACAAGGACTGACTGGTACATTGATGCCCACGTTAATATACCAATCTGGGCAGGTTAAAAGTAATGAACGAGGGAGGGGGCTGAGAATGAAACTAACTTGTACCACCTTGAAACTACCCCCTACACCCAAACATCTGAAGGCTGTCCAAACTACCGCAAAGGGCTAACAGACATCCCCACTACGGAAAGTAGGGGTGTACCCTCCTGCTGAAGATATCTGAGGGCTTATCAGTCCAACTTTTTCGCCCAGTATCACATTTGTATTTAGAAGGAAGAGATAGAAAAAAAAATTTCCATCCGTGGATGAATTTTCCCAGACTGAACCTAATGCAGGCAATAGATGGGTCAAAAATTGGCCATTTTTCTTTTAAAAAAAACGAAAAATCAGTTGTTCAAGCGGCCGACGTTACCAGCAACGGTAAAAAAAAAAACGGCCGATTTTCATCCCGTCTGGCAAAAAGTGTCCCTGCAGAGAGCTCTGCTATTTCTTTGACATCTATAGCGGTTGCAACAATGTATTTGTATCCATTTAGGATACAGATGTTTTTATTCGGAAACAAAATAGATACATTGTTGCAACCGCTATAAATGTCAAGGAACTGTGGAAGAAATAGCAGAGCTCTCTGCAAGGACATTTTTTGCCAGACTGGAATTCCTCATCCTCTTCATCCTCCTCCTCTTCTTTTTGTCTTCCTCTTGCAGGTCACTGCTCATGCGCAGATTTTTTTTATCGGTAAAAAGATCGGCCGATTTGCCCATCATTGCCGTAAAAATCGGCCGATTTTTTTCCAACTTTACCGATAAAAAAAAATCTGCCAAAATACCGAAAAACGGCCGAACAATTAGTCCACTAACGATCCGAAGATCGGCCGATTTTCAACCCATCTATGGCCTGCATTAGGCTTTTTTTTTTTTCCACTGAGGAAGATTAAGGTTCTCGTCTGCGGTAGCATCAAGGGAAGCCCAACGAGGTGTTATACCTTGAAAGTCCTGCGAAGCAAGCATTTCTTGCATGCAACCAAACACTTTAGCCAGAGTCTTCATCATGTTCTGGTAGGAAACGTATATGAGCAATGAGGCAGGAGACCATCCAACAAAGATGGGCTGGGCCCCCCTGAACACCAGAGGCTGCTTCAGTGGGCCTCATACATACACAAAAGTAATTGTAACCGATGAGTGGGGGTGATAAAAATCAGTTTTAATGACAATTTTTGCTCTAGAGGCTGAACTCCATAATGCTGCTGAAAGGGCACAGGCTACCACACAATGGCTTGGCTTTATCGGAAAGCTCCCTAGGCCATCAATTACAGTTCTGACAGCCGTGAAAGCCCTGGTGCTCAAGAAAGGCTGTGAGCATGCACTCCTTCAGATTTGAGTACTCCTTTGATCTGAAGTAGAATTTATATATTTCTTATAAACATCTTGTGACAATGTAATTAGATTGTAAGTTGTGGGTAGAACGACAGTGTCAAATGCACAGGGTTTATTTACTAAAGCTGGTTCACTCAGAATCTGGTGCAGCTGTGCAGTCAATCAGCTTCTAACCTCAGCTTGTTTAATTAAGCTTTAGCAATAAAACCTATGAGCTAATTGGTTTCTATGCAGAAGTACTATGAGATTCTGAGTGAACCAACTTTAGTAAATAAACCCCACAGTGTGTACTGTAAGTCCAAACTCTATTGAACTGGTTCCTTCTAAACCACATCCAATATGCAGTTTACCACACAATATTCTATTCACCACAGCTCGCCTCACCTGCAACTTATCCATGCTGTAGTTCAACAATTTGTTTGCCAGTATTCAATCCTACTGTATGTGGCATTAAAACTTGACAGCACAAGACTTGGCATGTTTTAATGTCATATTTGCTTGGTGTTCAACTTCATCTCAATTTGGCCACAAACGTGGAAAATGAACATTAAAGTTAATTTTCACGTTTTAAAGTTTAAACATTTGCAAAAATGAAAACCGCTTTTAAACATTGTGTCCTAACGTTAAACACTACTTTATATGTAATTTTAGTAGAATAGTTATTTGTGAGCCACCAGGAGTTAACTTACTCTATTATTAGTGTTAATTGTGTGCTTAAGTGAATATTAATTGAATATAGGATCGCCAGGCACTAATTACACCCTCTCTAGGTTATGAAATTAAACTATGAATTCTTATACTGTACCGCGCTCCAATATTATCAACCTTTTGTGATTAACCTTTTTTGGTTGTGTGAATTTCTTAATATACCACCTATAATCCAATCATTACTTACTTCTATGGTGCTTAAATATACAATTAACATAAATTAATTTATAAATATGAATTAGAAAATTATATGTGATTATAACAAATATTAATAAAAAATTAATGAAAAATTGGAATGTCAATTCTATGTGAATAAAGTAATAAAAAATTAATAAAACATTAAAAAAAAAAAAAAAAAAAAAAAAAAAAAAGGGAAATGTCAATTATTTTCTTTGAATTTGAGATGGTGTTGTTATTCAATTTAGTTAATGTGATAAGTCTGTGTTGGCAAGCTGCCAACACAGACTTATCACATTAACTAAATTGAATAACAACACCATCTCAAATTCAAAGAAAATAATTGACATTTCCCTTTTTTTTTTTTTTTTTTTAATGTTTTATTAATTTTTTATTTTATTCACATAGAATTGACATTCCAATTTTTCATTAATTTTTTATTAATATTTGTTATCACATATAATTTTCTAATTCATATTTATAAATTAATTTATGTTAATTGTATATTTAAGCACCATAGAAGTAAGTAATGATTGGATTATAGGTGGTATATTAAGAAATTCACACAACCAAAAAAGGTTAATCACAAAAGGTTGATAATATTGGAGCGCGATACTACTTTATATGTACTTCGCAAAACATATGTAAAAAAAGGCTGCTGCCCTTTTTAGATGCCCTCTTCTGACAACTACAGTACTGAAAAATCCTAATTTATTCATCGTGTTTATGGGATGGGAGGGGAGTTGTCATAACTATCCCTGTGTTTGTAGTATGCTGGCAGACCTCATCACTTTATATTTAAACATTGTGTCCTAATAAGAAGACGCTCAGTCTGCCCTAAAACCATGAATCGAAATTTGACCGGTTTCAAATCGGTGTATGGGCAGGTTGGTTGTACACAAGTCATTCTGTAGATCAAAATATGTACAAGCCTGTTATTTTTTCCTGAATGATCAGTGCCACCAGCTATAGCCAGCAACGCTGATCATTGTATTCTGATGGCTGTGAAGGCTTCCCACTGTCAGCCACCTTGAGTGTGTGGATGGGGAGGTATTGGATTTTTTTTTGTGCAACCTGCTGTGTGGGGGAGGGGGGAGAAACACGCATAATGTATGGGCTGCCTAAGCCTTTCTATTGGAAAAGGCTCACCCTGAAATTGTTAAGCTGTGTGAAAGGAAACAAATTGCTTCAATGATCAGCCAGCAACAAACAGCTGCACTCTGTAGGAACATGCTAAGAGGTATGCTGCACAGCAACTACAAGTGCTGCAGTAGAAATCTGTTCAGGGTGGTGCCTACACAAATTTGGGTCTTTATTTTGCTGTCAAATGTTCACATCAACTTGTTACAGTGTAGCAAAAAGTTAAGGGGGGGGGGGGTAGGGGAGTTGGTGAAGGGATGCTGCAAAAACGTCAAAACTATACCAAAAGTACAGTGCTGCTGTTAAAAAGGTTTATAAAACACAAACACAGTAATGGAATTACATTATCTTTTAATAAGCTTTGAAACTTCTTAGAAGACCAGCTTATGTGGGTACATTCCATTTGACAGAGAAAATTGGGAGCGCAGGTATCCACGAAGTTGGGGCTCTTTCTTGACAAGAGGCAGGAGCTGTGAGTCCACAAACTTTTGATCTGCTTTGCGCTGCTGTGTCACTGCATATTTCTGTAAAATAGTTTACACCACACATTTTTCATTATTACAAGTGAAAACAATGTTCAAGTACAGTAGCATATGAGTGTTTTTTACTGGCTCAGTCATGCTAAGCAATAAATTACTTTGAGCTTAAAACAAGCAGGTTCTATGCATTAGAGCACTGCCATTCATTTTGAATGACACACTAAAGTAAAGCAGCTGCAAATGCACGATAACGTGTGCTGCATTGCCAAAAATAGTGCCAATACATTTTTGGAGGTTTTGTTGCGCTGACAGCCAGTTCACTTAAAAGGGCTGCCTTAGCACACGTAAAATCCGCTTCAACACACCTGCAGTAACGAAACCAGGACACCAAGGTATGAATGAGCCCTTAGAGTAGTGGTCCACTGCTATACATATGGAACAAAAGGATTCCTGTGGTGTGTACTCTACAACAGTAGCATTTATTAGCTATTAACATTTACACTAATGTTTATTAATTCAAAATGTAAGAATTTGTAATGGTACCATTCACCAAGCAAAGCAATACAACCAAATATCTACTTTGCTGTAGTTCAATTAATATTCATTTAATCAAAACTACATACATTTAAAGTGATATTAAAGATTACACTTACCAGCTCTGTGCAATGGTTTTTGCAGAGCAGCTCCAATCCTCCTGTTCTTGGGTCCCATACTGGCATACTGGGCTCCTCCCCCCCTGCCAAGTGTCTTCATAGCAAGCTACATGCTATGGGGGCACACGTGTGTGCTTCCTCCCAAGCTCTGCATGTCCATGAGACAGGCAGAATAGGGCTTGGCCCCACCCCCTCCTCAATGGCTGTGACTGACCACAGCAGATGCGAATGGCTCCCACTGCTGTCTGATCCAATGAGGAGGCAGAGAGCCAGGATAGCAGTTGCTCTCATGCACATCGCTGAATCGAGCTCAGGTAAGTATTGGGGGGGGTGGGGAGAGCCTGCATACTGACTGTTTTTACCTTTATGCATACAATGCAAAAAACCTTCAGGCTTTGCAACCCACTTGAGGTGTAGCTACTCATGAATTGCTAGCATTACTTTACACTGCACAAGTAAGCCTCATTGCGTTTGGAATCCAAGTTACTTACTTCCTTCTCAGTGTCAAAAATCTCTCCCTCCTGGTGCTTGGGCTTGCGCAGCTTCTTCTTCTTGAAGTAAGCATCAGTTAAGTGTTTTGGAACTTTCATACTGGAAATATCAATTTTAGTAGAGGTGGCAATGACAAATCTCTGATGTGCTCTCCTCAGGGGAACTCTGTTGATGACAAGAGGACCTAAAAATACAACAATAATGAATTAACACAGCACTGATTTTCCACAACAGACTAGGATTTTTACCTGCATTAGGTCTCTGGATTGAAATGTAACTATTTTTAAAACACCGACTACTTGAATCCTGACACCAGGCCTGTTTGGAGGCTGTAATCCAAACATCCTGGATTTCCATGGCAAGACAACCTTATGTTCTTATAGCTCACAAGTACACACATTTTCAAGAACCTCTAAAATTAACCTGTTTTCAGCTTAAAAAAGTCAATAACTGCATCCATCTCCGGCTACACACGTCTTCCAGGATCAAAGAGAAATCACTGGTACTTTTACATATGGAAAAACATTCCCTAATCTAGTAAAAAACAAACACTGATGCATTAAAACTGGCTACTCAGGCACCTATAATCTTGTCACATGGTGACACAGTAAATCCATAGCTCTGTCTAGACCTCAAGGCTACACAAAGCTTTTTATCTTCATTTTCAGCAGCCAACTGGAGTGGCAAATCAGCAAAAGGACTGGGCACCTGAGAAGGGCAGCAGTTAAGCCAACCACAGGCACACTTGAAGAGCAAAGAACACTTGCAATATAGAGGTTACACAGAGGATTCCTAAAAAAAAAAAAAAAACTCAGATTACCTGTGACCAAGAGCAGACCAGTCTGAAGCTGTTTCAGGAAGACAACACGCTATGGAAAAATAAGAAAAGCACAAAATAAGAAAAAAAAAAAAAAGACACAGAAAAACTTTGTTAATAGAAACGGTCCATTATAAAATGATGTAATGCTACATTGCTCAAAAATCCCTGAAATAAAACCACACTAAACCTTTAAAAGTTTTGTATAGCTATGCTGAAGTGTTAGACCCAGCTAAATGTTCCCTTTTTCCCCTCCAGCAGGGGCACGTGCTCCCAGGTTTGCTCAATTGCCACAGGCATTTTAAAGGGATTCGACTCTCCCTGTTGGATTTTGCAGCTATAATATGGACAATACAACTAAAGAATTAGGAATAACCTTAACTTCAGAGAGCAAAAGCAAAACCAGAAAAGTGATAGGTGACCTCGCCAGTGGAGTCAAAAATGGGTACAAGAACCCAGAAGGTTATTCATTGCCATTAAAATCACCCTTACAACCATCACTTTTTGCTGTATTACAAAAATAACAAATAAGTCCCCCAAAGAAGAGCCATGCTCCCCCCCTTTTTCCCCTTAATGGAGCGGACATCGATGTAGCAAAGATTTGTGGGTGTGTCAGGTCATATCCAATAGGATGCGAAGGGCAGTAGATCCAGAGCTGGGGTTGGGTTTCTTAGTGGGCGGTTCTCTGGCTCAATGGGATAGTGCAGACAGCGATGTGTGAGTGGCTCATCCTCCAGCCAGGTACGGCTAGAAGCACCTAGTGTGTGTCAAACTGGCCCAAGACAACATGGAGAGCTGCTTCCTGGAGGTGCTGGACTGCTTTGGAGAATCGCAACCGGTCGGAGAGTTGGGCACTACCAGAGAGATTTTCATTGCTAAGCTTCTGCATATTGCATTGTAAAGCACGTCAGAAATTCAGAGGTGGTAAGACGGTACCCCGGTGTAAAGGGAGCCCTGTGTGGTACACATCTTCATGCTACAAGGACATGGAGGGGTGTATAAAGAATAGAGAGTACAACCCATGCTATGCTAAAAACAAAAAAAAGGATACAGACTGCTCCCATCATGCCCCTTTTCCATCTGCACAGGCAGTTAAAAAAACAAACCCATGTAAACTACAATTGTAGCCTATGCTTCTATTATAATTTGATGGGTTGGCATGATGGTATTACAGCATTTAGAGAAATGGTAAATATTTCCATGACATGCTGCAGTGCCATAAATTGATGAGGTTACAATAGCACCAGCTGACAAACTCATCTCCCACACAGTGCAATTCTTTACAATATGTTTTGATTACCAGAATTATATCCAAGACACGTGAGCTGCTATAACATATGCTTAGTGCTAAACCAAAATATAAATTAGTAGATCGCCTGCACCTAACACACTCATACAAATGTGCCTAAATACATATATACCAAATTGTGCCGCGCTCCACTGTTGCCAAAAAATTATAAATACATGAATATGTGCAAATTTAATATAGTGCAGTTTTATATAAATCCACTGTAAATATAAAAGTCCATATACAATTCTTCACAATTCTCGTGTTAACTTTAAAATACAGAAAATATGTGCTTAATACACCTCCAGTATCAAAATTCACTTCAAAACTCGTGCACCCCCACCGGTTGTGCTCTCACCTCAAATATATGACCAAACTGTTAAGTGAGGTCATATACAGCCTGTGTCCCTTTAATTGGGCCAAATATGGATGGGATGTTATCCTGCTGAATGGGATCCCTTTAGCTCATCTAATGGCTCTCCTCCAACGGTGAGTATGTTAACAGAATAACCAGATCATAGTGCTTTATCCTTTAACACTCATTCATTAATATAAAGTAGTACACTCACATAACTGTACAAAAAGCGCTTTGTGCAAGAAATTGCCTCCTGAATGTTAGCAGTGATGATATGCTGTGTAGAGCCAGCTGGTGTCTGTATAGAACCATCATGATGTCAAAGCCCCTCCCGTACGTGTTATGCCACCGGGTCACATGGCTTCCTCCCCCTGATGTGCTCTCACCTATATTTGAGGTGAGAGCACAACCAGTGGGGGTGCACGAGTTTAGAAATTAACTTTGACACTGGAGATGAATTAAGAAGCACAGATTTTCTGTATTTTAATAACATAAGAATTGTATATGGACATTATTTGATAGTCACAGTGGATTTATGTAAAATTGCACTATATGAAATTTGTAGATATTCATGTATTTATAATTTATTGGCAACAGTGGAGCGTGGCACAATTTGGTCTTTATGTTTTGATTACCAGGTTATTACAACAAAGCCTGAACAGTATTAAAGAGAGAACCAAGTCAATGCTAATTTTCAATTAAATATTTCTGGAGGCTGATGTATAAAAAGTGGCATTTCTTAGTTGGCAAAAGGACTGGCTGCAGCATGAAACATTACCAACAACATGCTTCACATACTGGCCCTTGTAAAATTACCCCAATACATGCTGATGATTGAATATAACAGAGCTTATGCAGAATCGTATAACCAAATGTTACAGGAAACCTTTCCCTTGAAAACAGGATAATTGTCCTAAAATCGTTCTCACCCAGCCTACCTACTCTTTCTGAATTGATCCCTGAACTTAACAGATGCAGATCATGTATAAAAGTATATTATTTACAAAATGCCATGCAGACGTTTGACACCGTCGCTGGAAAATAAATTTGTGTATCCTTTTTCCTAATCGCTCCTGTAGCTCCTTTACTACGATCAGTTATTCTAAAGTGGTTTTCTTACATGACAATACTTATATACCTCTCAGGACTCTACCTCTTGGTTTCTATTGCCACCCTGTGTGGCAACAGAAATAAAATCTGATATAAAAAAAAAAAGACAACAGAGCCTACCATGGCTAACGTCTGATTCTGTAATGCCATGATTCTGCAAATGCTATTTCCTTTCACAATGGAGGGGGGAGCATGAGGGAATATTTCCTTTTACTTTCTTCTATGTCTGTGTGGCAGGATACAAGAAAAATATTCCCCAGAGAAAATTCCACCTCAAATAATAGTACAAATATATGTACTATATATATTATAAATGGGGAAGATTTGCACGCAGGATTTCTGGTGCATCTATGGCAAATTGTGGGTAATCTGCACAAAAAGCGTGGGTACACTGATCTTCTGTGGTTTCCCCAAGTGCAAGTACAGTGCACTGATCAGTGTGAAAAAGGTCTATTTATATTTTAAGGTGTATTCACAGAGCTCCACTTGACTCAAAAAGAATGATATAAGTATGAGCAGACTAAAGCTACATATCAACACAGATTACAGATTAAACAATAAGGATTTATCTGTGCACACCAGAAAATCGCAGACACCCTTAGATCACCATTCAGGAAGCAAATAAGATGCCTTGATGGAAAATGTTAGCTAAATGCAATTGTTCTTTTCCACCCTAGATAAGCACGTGTTGCCTAGTCAGGTTTCCTTTTCAATGACAAGAAACATACATGGCCTAGCAATCTGCATACCTGAAAATCTTGCAGAGGAATCTTTCAGCAGCTTTTAATTTTAATTACTTATGGCCAGCATAAAGTCCTAGGTGAAAGAATGAGCTATTGCGCAGAAGAGAAACATACAGATGGAGTTATATACTAAAATGGGAGAGTGCAAAATCTGGGAGAGTGCAAAATCTGGTGCAACTCTACATAAACACCAATCAGCTTCAAGGTTTTATTGCCAAAACTTAACAAGCTGAAATTATAAGCCGATTAGCTACCATGCAGAGCTGCACCAGATTCTGAGCGTACCGGTTTTAGTAAATACATTTGTGCTGTGCTTTGACCTAAAATGTGGAAGATGCCTGTGATCTGAACATCCCACGAATATCCTTACTACTGTGAGCATGTGGTGAACAACAGATACTAGTTACTAAAGATACTTAGCCTACCAAAAACCCAACTTGAAGACTACTCAGAATATCACTGTCAAGAGAAAAATGCTTGTTTCCACATTAAGGAAAACAAAAAAAATTACCTTGCCCCTGTGACGGCCATTAAGGAGAATTAGCACAGTCCCAGGAGTTATGCTGGAACGCAGATTGCGCTTGTGCTGGCTGAATGGTTTCTTTCCATGGCTTAACAGTTTGCGTGGAACATCTTCAGTGGGATAATAACGTGGCTAGATGACAAAACAAAAAAAGAGAACTCGCATAAGAACGTGAACTTCAAATGCAAATACCTCAGTTCCTACTTGAAAATATAGTAGTTGGTAATAATAAGGGAAAACACAGTATTTGATTAATAAAGCAGCAGAAAAGCCATACAGCCATTGAGCCCCATCTGTTGTGTTCGTGTAGAACTATAGGCAAAACTTGTTTTTCTCATTTTGAATAGAGCAAGGGAGGGTTATAGCTCCTGTCAGATTTTGTTTTCTGCCATGTGCCTCTCTGCAGAAATTTCCTTTCAGGTCCTGTCCCACAGGCCAAACAGGAAATGAGAGGAAATTCCTGCAAATTAAGGGGATTCCCAGGAGACCAGAACTAGTGTCCCTATGAGAAGGTTTCCCCTTTTACTTTTCTGGGGACAACCCAAAATTTGGGATTTTTTCTCACTTTCAACAATAGTAAAAAGAAAAAATAGACAGTGTTACAAATAGAGGGTGTCCCCTAAAAGGACACAGACAGAAATGTAAAACTGACTAGCATTCTAATCCCTCTCCACTCTACCCAAAACTAAAGGTTTTTGCCTTTAGTTATACTTTAAGCAGAGAGAACACTGTAGGTTCCATGCTGTGGCCCCCCCATTTCATGAATGGGCTGTAAAATAAAGGCTGAGATGTGTATAACCCAACAAGTATTCAGAGAGCTGATATTAAGACTCAGTTGTAAATTGCCCCGTGTGCCACATGTACTAGCCACTAACTGGAAATGCTTACAAACATTCACATTCCGCATCACATGGCTGTGATTACCAAGCTTTGGCTCATGTTTAAAGCGGATCTAAACTCAACGCTGACAGATGGGCTTTTATGACAGAAGAGACCCTGCATGTCAATGTTCTTTTCGTCTGTTAAGAGGTTTTTTTTTCTAATTTTGAGTGCACACAGCCGTACATGCCCAGAACATAACACGAGGAGTTAGGTCAACCCAGCAAATTAAGATGGTAGAAGACTCCAAACCCAGAAATTGAAAGCTCCAGTGACGAAGGGGACTTTAGACATTGAATTGTTGGAGAAGGGCATTTACTAGGTAAGAGTGCCGTAATGTACAAATATGCTCAGCACTTGTACATCATGGCAAAAGCTCCTCAGGGCCCTCAACATCCTCAATTTTGTTTCACATAACACCCCCCCCCCAAAAAAAAGGATAACGCTTACCATTTTGCGCAACTTGACCACACGGCTGCTACCATTCTTATCACCACCAACTGTCTTTGTTACGGTAGCTGGAGGCTTCTCTTTTTTCTTTTCAATCTGTGGAAAACAATAGTGTAAGCATACAGGACTCTTATAGCAAGCTATGTGTTAACATCAAAGTGATGAAGTTGTTACCTTGGTCGCTGGAGCCTTATACTTGCGCTTGTACAAGGCTTTCCTTGCAAACATAGCAGATCGGGAATATTTCCCAATTCCACGGGCCAGCACTGGATTGCGGCTGGCGTGATGCCTCCTGACCTTCTTCTCAGCCTGCTCTCCTGCCATCTATAGACAAGAATAGAAGATTGAGATATACATAGATCAAAATCAGATGCAAGTGAAGAAATGTATCAAAAATGTATGCCAAAAATGATCATTCAGAATAATTAGAATAAGGAATTGCAACTGAAACTTGGGTCCTGAAATCTTAACATATTTTAACAGCTTCTTGACCGCCATATATAGCTATACTGCTACAGGGTGGCATAGGTGCGCAAAATCACACACACGTGATTTTGCATCTTTAGGTAGGGGATGCGCGCCCTATCCATACCACCATTCACGGCCGCAGCTGTCAATCACTGGGTTCCAGTAGGTGATTACCGAGCATCTGTGACGGGGAGGAGAACTGTATGTAAACAATACTGTTCTCCCTGTCAACTCGCACAGCCATGAAAAGCAGTGTGATTACAGTGTAAAGCACAGACACAAGTAAAACAGCACACAGTTAACCCTTTGAGCGCCCCTCATGTTAACCACTTCCAGCCCAGTGCCATTAGTACAGTGTTTTGTTTTTGTTTTTTTTTAGCACTGATCACTGTATTGGTGTCACTGGGGATGTCAGTAACACCAAGTCAGTTCCCCCCAGTGTCAGAATGCCTGCTGCAGTCCCGCTATAAGTCGCAGATAGCTGCCATTGCTAGTAAAAATAAAAAAAGAAAATTCCAGTATCTATACCGCCATTTGTAAATGCTATAACTTTCACGTTAACCAATTAATTTACATGTATTAGGATTTTTTTTTTTTTGAAGCAGACATGTCGCAGAATACATTTTGGCCTAAATTTATGATGAAATTTGATTTACATTTTTTTAAACTGGACACGTTTAATAGCAAAAAGTCAAAAATAGTGTGTTTTATTCTCAAAATTGATGGTCTTTTTTTTATAGAGCAATAAATAAAAAATGCACAGGTGATCAAATATCACTGAGAGAAAGCTCAATTCGTGGGTAAAAAAAAAAAAAGGATGTAAATTTCATTTGGGTGCGGCTTTGCATGACCGCACAATTGTCAGTTAAAGTAACGCAGCACTGTAACGCAAAATATGGCCTGGTCAGGAAGGGGGGTAAATCCTCTGGAGGGCAAGTGGTTAAACAAGCACCATACACACACCATAACCCAACCTTTGTAAGTAAGACCAGCAATGTGGGTCACTAAAGTAAATAAACATTAAAGTCAGAAGAATAATGAAATACTGACGGAAAAGATGACCCTAGTTTGGGTAATATAGTTATGGACAATAAGGAGTAGTATCAAGTCAAGGCAAAGACCTGTGGATATTTTTTTTCCCCACAAAAGGGACATGACAAGGATTTCTCAGGCTAAGTTCACACCTATGCAGTTTTTGTTTCTGCAGTGCTTTTTGCAATGTGTTTTTTTAAGCATTTCACATTTTTTTCTTCAACTTGTTGCTGGACAGAATAAAATGCATCAAAAACATGTCAAAAATGTATCAATAACGCACTACATGCTTTTCTGCAGCGCCTCCATTGAAGTCTACAGAACCAAGAGCGCCACATTTTGCGTTTAAAAAAAGTCCCTGACCCTTTACAAAACACACCGGGGGAGAGGCAGAGATGTGAACCTGTCCCATAGGAAATCATATTAAATGGACTGCTGTGCTTCTCCACAAAACACAGCAGTGTGAAGCGACTTAGGAAGAGTCACTAAAGAAGTGGGTTGTACATTCTCATCCAACTTCTATCCACCATCAGCTCCTACAGACCTCATCTAAAGAAAAACCTGCATGGGGGGGATTTTAATATTTTAAGCTGAGGTCGGGAAAAAAAAAAATGATAAAAGACAACTGGTTGCTATGGGTTAAAACAGAGACTTGGGTCTAAATGTTATGTGTCAGAAATCTACTTACTGTGTTCAGAAAAGCCTAGGAATCCCATTACCGGGGCAGCACAGTGGCTAAATGGTTAGCACTTCCGCCTGGCAGTACTAGGGTCATTGGTTCAAATCCCAGCCACGGCACCACCTGCCTAGAGTTTGCATGTTCTCCCTGTGCCTGTGTGGGTTTCCTCCGGGTACTCCGGTTTCCTCCCACACTCCAAAGACATGCTGGTAGGTGAATTGGCTCCTGTCTAAATTGGCCCTAGTATGTGTATGTATGAATGTGAGTTTGGGACCTTACATTGTACACCCCTTGAGGGTTAGGGACTGATGTGAATGTACAATATATATGTAAAGCGCTGCGTAAAATTGATGGTGTTATACAAGTACCTGTAATAAATAATTACCGCAGTGTAGAGTGAGGCACTAAGGCAGAAAGTTTAACTTTTCAAAACGTGCTAAAATACCACTTGCAGGGGAAGCTTCCACTACACGCGGGCAACGCTGCCTGCGCGCAAAACCTCCACTACACGCGGGCAACGCTGCCTGCGCGCAAAACCTCCACTACACGCGGGCAACGCTGCCTGCGCGCAAAACCTCCACTACACGCGGGCAACGCTGCCTGCGCGCAAAACCTCCACTACACGCGGGCAACGCTGCCTGCGCGCAAAACCTCCACTACACGCGGGCAACGCTGCCTGCGCGCAAAACCTCCACTACACGCGGGCAACGCTGCCTGCGCGCAAAACCTCCACTACACGCGGGCAACGCTGCCTGCGCGCAAAACCTCCACTACACGCGGGCAACGCTGCCTGCGTGCAAAACTTCCACTACACGCGGGCAACGCTGCCTGCGCGCAAAACTAACAAATACACGCAGGCAACGCTGCCTGCGCGCAAAACTAACAAATACACGCAAGCAACGCTGCCTGCACTGAAAACTTCCAAATACACGCAAGCAACGCTTCCTGCACTGAAAACTTCCAAGTACACGCAAGCAACGCTTCCTGCACTGAAAACTTCCAAGTACACGCAAGCAACACTGCCTGCACTGAAAACCTCCACTATACGTGAGCAACACGGCCTGCACGGGAAACTTCCACTACATGTGGGAAACTACCTGAATGCAAAGCTTCCACTACACACAACATCGCCTGCATGGGAAGCATGTGAGCATAGATCCTGTAAAATGAAGTGAAAGCCAAGTCTCTCACAGAGAAACAAGTGAGGAGCTGTGTGCACGGTGACCCCCATGTGCAGGGTGACCCGTGTGCAGGGTGACCCGTGGGCATGGTGACCCCCGTGTGCAGGGTGACCCGTGGGCATGGTGACCCCCGTACAATCAATCAATGCTGGAGATGACTGATCAGCCCCCATAGAGTACAGGGGGGGGGGAGGGAACACCAGCACCCTCTGGTACTCATGACACCAAGTCAGCCTCGGAATGGGGCCCCTTACAGAAGACTTGGAGCCCAGCTCTGGGTACTGCTGTAGACATGTAGCCTCGCCGGCACAAGACACACACAGGAGCCCAGAGTGCAGCACGGAGCGCCCTCTTCCTACAATGTGCAATGGACGAGGCCCCAGACATGACACATCCCCCGGCCAGGGGAGAACTCTCCCCCATATCGGCTCCGGCAGAGAGCACACCACCTCAGGCCAAACACCCGGCAAACAGTAGGTGCCCCGGAGCCCGCCAAGCACAGGATTACTTCGGATTACAGGCCACAGGCCCGCCGCCTCACACACAACATCCGCCATTCCTACCTTGGCTGAAAGGGAAAAGAATTAACATCCGGCCAAAGCAAGTATATGAACCGCTGGCGAAACGTCACTTCCGCCGTACGGCCTTCTGGGATATGCAGTTCGGAGAACTCGGCTTCAGGCCTGGCGTCGGCCGCCCGTCTTTGACGTCATAGCTGAGCGACGGTGTCTGAACGGGGCCCGAAATTCTTCGATAAGTGGAATAATTATCTCGGATCAGTGCAGGCCCGTAGGTCAGGCAGGGAGTATCACAAATATTGATGTAGGAGTTTTTGGCTGTCCTGTGGACTGCACTGCATACATTCGCTGTTCGGTGTAATTAGATATGGTATAATAGTGACTAAGTCCCGGGAAGGACTGGCCTTTCCTATTCCTGTTACAAACTTGTGTTCAGTATAAGAGGATAGGGAAGCTGGGACCGCTGTGGCGCCGTCTGATGACGTCATCCGTGGCCGCTCGGGTGGTGCTGGTGCTGATACTGTTGGAGGCCTTCATCAGGATTACACCCGGATCGTACAGGAGAGCCCAGCGGGAGCCGGCCTTGGAGCAGTACTGAGCGGAGACTGCTGATCACCATTGGGGAAGAAGCAGGGAGAGCCGTACAATGACATCCAGGAGGTGAGACTTGGGGGAGGGGAGCAGGGTGCCCTCTGGTCTGTCATTCCGAGGAGGCAGGGCACCACTTCTCACACTGCTGGGGGCCCCAGTAGGGACAAGTCCTGGACTAAGTATACTGTACTGGGGGGTCTCAACAGAGGCAAGTCCTGGACTAAGTACACTGTACTGGGGGGTCCCAACAGAGGCAAGTCCTGGACTAAGTACACTGTACTGGGGGGTCCCAACAGAGACAAGTCCTGGACTAAGTACACTGTACTGGGGGGTCCCAACAGAGACAAGTCCTGGACTAAGTACACTGTACTGGGGGGTCCCAACAGAGACAAGTCCTGGACTAAGTACACTGTACTGGGGGCTCCCAACAGAGACAAGTCCTGGACTAAGTACACTGTACTGGGGGGTCCCAACAGAGACAAGTCCTGGACTAAGTACAATGTACTGGGGGGTCCCAACAGAGACAAGTCCTGGACTAAGTACACTGTACTGGGGGCTCCCAACAGAGACAAGTCCTGGACTAAGTACACTGTACTGGGCGGTCCCAACAGAGACAAGTCCTGGACTAAGTACACTGTACTGGGGGGTCCCAACAGAGACAAGTCCTGGACTAAGTACACTGTACTGGGGGGTCCCAACAGAGACAAGTCCTGGACTAAGTACACTGTACTGGGGGGTCCCAACAGAGACAAGTCCTGGACTAAGTACACTGTACTGGGGGGTCCCAACAGAGACAAGTCCTGGACTAAGTACACTGTACTGGGGGGTCCCAACAGAGACAAGTCCTGGACTAAGTACACTGTACTGGGGGGTCCCAACAGAGACAAGTCCTGGACTAAGTACACTGTACTGGGGGGTCCCAACAGAGACAAGTCCTGGACTAAGTACACTGTACTGGGGGGTCCCAACAGAGACAAGTCCTGGACTAAGTACACTGTACTGGGGGGTCCCAACAGAGACAAGTCCTGGACTAAGTACACTGTACTGGGGGGTCCCAACAGAGACAAGTCCTGGACTAAGTACACTGTACTGGGGGGTCCCAACAGAGACAAGTCCTGGACTAAGTACACTGTACTGGGGGGTCCCAACAGAGACAAGTCCTGGACTAAGTACACTGTACTGGGGGGTCCCAACAGAGACAAGTCCTGGACTAAGTACACTGTACTGGGGGGTCCCAACAGAGACAAGTCCTGGACTAAGTACACTGTACTGGGGGGTCCCAACAGAGACAAGTCCTGGACTAAGTACACTGTACTGGGGGGTCCCAACAGAGACAAGTCCTGGACTAAGTACACTGTACTGGGGGGTCCCGCCAGAGACAAGTCCTGGACTAAGTACACTGTATTGGGGGTTCCAGCAGAGACAAGTCCTGGACTAAGTACACTGTACTGGGGGCTTCCAACAGGGAAAAACCCTGTATTAAGTACACTGTACTGGGAGCTCCAGCAGGTACAAGTCCTGGACTAAGTGCACTGTACTGGGATCTCCAACACGGACAAGTCCTTGACCAAGTACACTGCACTGGGGGCTCCAGCAGGGACAAGTCCTGTACTAAGTACACGGCACTGGGGGCTCCAACAGGGACAAGTCCTGTACTATGTACACGGTACTGTGGTCTCCTACAGGGACAAGTCCCCTACTATGTACGCGGTACTGTGGTCTCCTACAGGGACAAGTCCCGTACTATGTACACGGTACTGTGGTCTCCTACAGGGACAAGTCCCGTACTATGTACACGGTACTGTGGTCTCCTACAGGGACAAGTCCCGTACTATGTACACGGTACTGTGGTCTCCTACAGGGACAAGTCCCGTACTATGTACACGGTACTGTGGTCTCCTACAGGGACAAGTCCCGTACTATGTACACGGTACTGTGGTCTCCTACAGGGACAAGTCCCGTACTATGTACACGGTACTGTGGTCTCCTACAGGGACAAGTCCCGTACTATGTACACGGTACTGTGGTCTCCTACAGGGACAAGTCCCGTACTATGTACACGGTACTGTGGTCTCCTACAGTGACAAGTCCCGTACTATGTACACTGTACTAGGGGCTCCAACAGGGACAAGTCATGGACTAAGTGCACTGAGCTCTATCAAGGCCTCTATCAATAACAGGTTCTGCACTAAGTACACAGTGCTGCTCATCACTGCTTGGGCTGCCTGTATGAGTTCTTTTTACCATAAAATCTTTACTCCATAAAATAAGTGTGGATTCACTTCAGTTATCCAGTCATGTGAAGAGCAAACCCCTGTTTATGTCATCTGCACATGATCGGGTATTTAGACTGAACTCAACTGCAATTTACTCACTCTAATGGTAACTGCCTGGACCTTGTATTCTCCTACCTATGCACTCCTTGCAACCTCACCAACTTTCCTTTTCCTCTCTCTGATCACTCCCTTATTAGCTTCACTCTCTCCTTGGCTTCCTCCTCATTTTCCAACTACCGAACAGTTACCTGTAGAAACCTTCACTATCTTAAGCCTTCTCTTCTTTTTTCTGCAACAGATTGTCTCTATGACAAAATCTTAGCCCTGTCCTGCCCCAACCTGGCCACTTCTGTCTACAATAGTTCACTGTCATCCACCATGGACACATTGACCCCCCTCAGTACACACAGAATTAGGCCCTGACCGCTACAGCCCTGGCAAACAGAAAATACCAGATGCCTCAAAAAAATGTAGCCGTGCTCTTGAGCCTTTATGGTGTAAGACTAAGACTCAGCAAGACTTCAACCAATATAAATCTGCCCTTCAAAAATACAATTCCTGTCTCCACACTGCCAAACAGACCTACAGGTGAAACTCGAAAAATTAGAATATCGTGCAAAAGTTCATTTATTTCAGTAATGCAACTTAAAAGGTGAAACTAATATATGAGATAGACTCATTACATGCAAAGCAAGATAGTTCAAGCCGTGATTTGTCATAATTGTGATGATTATGGCTTACAGCTCATGAAAACCCCAAATCCACAATCTCAGAAAATTAGAATATTGTGAAAAGGTGCAATATTCTCGGCTCAAAGTGTCCCACTCTAATCAGCTAATTAAGTCATAACACCTGCAAAGGGTTCCTGAGCCTTTAAATGGTCTCTCAGTCTGGTTCAGTAGGAATCACAATCATGGGAAAGACTGCCATTCAAAAGTGTTGGGGACTTTCACAAGGAGTGGACTGAGGCTGGAGTCAGTGCATCAAGAGCCACCACACACAGACGGATCCTGGACATGGGCTTCAAATGTCGTATTCCTCTTGTCAAACCGCTCCTGAACAACAAACAACGTCAGAAGCGTCTTATCTGGGCTAAAGAAAAACAGACCTGGTCTGTTGCTCAGTGGTCCAAAGTCCTCTTTTCTGATGAGAGCAATTTTTGCATCTCATTTGGAAACCAAGGACCCAGAGTATGGAGGAAGAATGGAGAGGCACACACTGCAAGATGTTTGAAGTCCAGTGTGACGTTTCCACAGTCTTTGTTGATTTGGGGAGCCATGTCATCTGCTGGTGTTGGTCCACTGTGCTTCATTAAGTCCAGGGTCAACGCAGCCGCCTACCAGGAGATTTTGGAGCACTTCATGCTTCCTTCCACAGACAAGCTTTAAGGGGATGCTGACTTCATTTTCCAGCAGGACTTGGCACCTGCCCACACTGCCAAAAGCACCAAAACCTGGTTCAATGACCGTGGGATTACTGTACTTGATTGGCCAGCAAACTCGCCTGATCTAAACCCCATAGACAATCTATGGGGCATTGCCAAGAGAAAGATGAGAGACATGAGACCGAACAATGCAGAAGAGCTGAAGGCCGCTATTGAAGCATCCTGGTCTTCCATAACACCTCAGCAGTGCCACAGGCTGATAGCTTCCATGCCACACCGCACTGAGGCAGTAATTGCTGCAAAAGGGGCCCAAACCAAGTACTGAGTACATATGCATGCTTATACTTTGCAGAGGTCCGATATTGTTCTATGTACAATCCTTGTTTTATTGATTGCATGTAATATTCTAATTTTCTGAGATTGTGGATTTGGGGTTTTCATGAGCTGTAAGCCATAATCATCACAATTATGACAAATCACGGCTTGAACTATCTTGCTTTGCATGTAATGAGTTTATCTCATATATTAGTTTCACCCTTTAAGTTACATTACTGAAATAAATGAACTTTTGCGCAATATTCAAATTTTTCGCGTTTCACCTGTATTTTATCATTCTCATTAACACCCTCTCATGCAGTCCCCGTCAACTCTTTTCTAACTTTAACTCTCTACTTTGTTCATTTGTGACGAGATCTCCAATGTACAGATATCTCCCTCACCCTACACTCCTTGTCTACCTGCACAATCTATACTTCTCTTGTTTAGCCCAGCTACTATAGAGGAGGTTGGTAACTTTTTTTTTTTTTTTCTAAAGCCCACCTAACCACCTGTTCCTTGGACTCTGTTCCCTCGCAAATACTACGGTCACACTCTGGCTCTATCCTTCACTCTTTAAATCATATCTTCAATCTCCCTTTGTACTGGCATCTTCCCCAACTTTCTAAAACATGCGTAGTCACCCCCGTACTTAAAAAGGCCTCATTGGACCCCACCAATCTTAGCAACCTAAGACCCATCTCCTTACTCCCTTTTCCCTCCAAACTCCTTGAACGTCTAGTCTACAACCGGCTGAGCTGCCACCTTATTGAGAATAACCTTTTCGATCCCCTTCAGTCTGGATTTTGCCCACAACACTCCACAGAAACTGCTCTCCTAAAACTCACAAATGACTTACTAACCACTAAAACCAATGGTCACTATTCCGTACTCTCACTCTCCGCTGCAACTCCCTCCTCATTGGCTTACCTTTACATAGGCTATTCTCCCTCCAGTCCATCATGAATGCTGCTGCCAGGCTCATCCACCTTACCAACCATTCAGTGTCTGCTACCCATCTCTGCCAATCCTTCCACTGGCTTCCACTCGCCCAACGGCTAAAATTCAAAATAATCGCAACAACTGACAAAGCCATCCACAACTCTGCCCCCAGCTACCTCACCAACCTGGTCTCAAAATATCAACCAAATCGCTCTCTTTGATCCTTCCAAGACCTTCTGCTCTCTATTTCCCGTGTCACCTCCTCCCATGCTTGCCTCCAGGACTTCTCCCGAGCTTCTCTCATCCTATGGAACTCCCTACCCCAATCTGTCTAGTTATCTCTTAATCTATCCACTTTTAGACGATCTCTGAAAACCTTTTTAAAGAAGCCTATCCTGCTTCTACCTAGTAAACTGCCTTTTGCTTCCTCCATCAGCTCATCCCCCGCAGCTATTACCTTTTGTATTACTCAGCCTTTCCTCTTCGATTATAAGCTCTAACGAGCAGGGCCCTCTGTTTCCTCTTGTACCAAATTATATTGTAACTGTAATGTCTACCTTCATTTTGTAAAGCACTGGGAAAACTGTTGGCGCTATATAAATCCTGTATAATAATAATATCAGCAGCTTTGTTTCTTTGAGGGAATTATTGTGATGGCCCTGAGTGTAGGTACTCCCCCATTTAGATCTCTTCAGAGTAGGGCTCAGTACAGATAATGTATGATGAGCTGAGTGGTAATACTGCTTCATTCAGAGTAGGACCCAGCACAAATGTTGTATGGTGAGCTAGTTACCCTCAGTCAAGATTCTTCTCCAATTTAAACCTTGATGGGAATGAAACTTGTTTCAAGTAATGTATGTTGAGCTGCTGGTCCTGAGCGGACATATTCCTACAGTCAGACCCTGATCAGGGTGAACTAGGTAGAGATAATGTTTGAGGATCTGGTGGCTATAAGTGAAAGTACACCCCCATTCGGACCTTGATTGGAAGGGAACCATGTAAAAAAATAAATTCTTCTATTGACTCAACATGCCTCTCAGCAAATGGTTAGGGGTGTCTTCTTTCCAAAAAGGGGTCGTTTTGGGGGTGGGGGCATTTTATGCCGAGCATTAGAAGTTTATGCCACACATTCACTCTTCTAACCACCTGCAGATCAAGCCTTTTCTGACACTTTTTGTTCACATAAAAAAAATCAGTATTTTTTGCTAGGAAATTAGTTTGAACCCCCAAACATATATTTTTTTTAAAGCAGACACCCAAGTGAATAAAATTGCGGGTGCTGCAATTTTTTATGTCACATACTACTTGCGCAGTGATTTTTTTCAAATGCATAATTTTTGCAAAAAATACATTTTTTTTTCACTTTTAATGCACAAAAACACAATATATTGGCCAATTATTTGGTACAATATAAAAGATGATGGTATGCCGACTAAATAGATATCATAAAAATCTACAATTTTAGATTTACAGAGGTGGTCTAGTGCCAGAATTACTGCCCTTGATCTGATGTTCGCAACGATACCTCACATGCATGGTGCAACTGCTGTTTACATTCTGGCACAGGGCAAAACTCGCTCGGGGGGGAGAGGGTGCTCCCCCCCCCCCCCCCCAAGTTATTTTGATTTTTTTTCAAATTATTTTTACACTATCCCTTTTTTTTTTTTTTGATCACTTTTAATGCTATAACAGGGAATGCAAATATCCCTTAAACTTCAATGGGCATTGTCATATATTTTTTTGTGAGAAATCTGGGGTCTATCAGACTCTGGATATCTTCTCTGATCTTACATTATCTAATCTCACCAAGAGCGGTGTGATCGGATGCTTTACAAATGGCGTTGTTTGTATCCTGTGAAACTGAAGTGATGAAATGCTCATAGCTTCCGATTTCTTAGGCTATAGAGATAATTGGCACCATTCCGGTCTCTAATCAACTCTATGGTCATCTGTCAGAGACACTGGCTGCATTCTCAGGTTCCACCAAAGGCATGGGACTGCCCGAGAAGGCCAAGGAAAACAGCGGGGGAGGGGGGCATCATCTCCCACAGCTTGTAAAAGCAATCCTGCAGCTAATTAGCTACTAGGATTGCTTGTACATCGCCAGCTGAAAAAAACGATACCAGGATGATGCCTGCAGCTGTAGGCATCATCCCGGCATAACTGTTTTAAGTCCAGTGATGTACCAGTATGTTGCTGTTCCTTGTTGGGTATATGTGATCCTTTTTTTTTTTTTTTTTTTTTTTTTTTGTATGCAGTCTGTGGGCTGAATGGAAAAAAAAGAGACAAAATCTCTGCCAGAAAAAGTGTTTGGCATACCCACCATTAGAATATACCACCCTGCATCAACCCACTTCTAATGGTGGGCACATATTAGGCCACACGGTGCCACATGCACCAATTCTAAGAGTGTACAAATGTCTAAATAGTGGCACGCTTGAATAAAAATTGTCCACGTACAAGTGGTACCCCATATGGAAAAAATTATGACACTAAGTTCCAAACTATCTTGCCACTACTCCCCATGTAGTTTGGGCATCCGGGGGGGGGGGGGGGGGGGGGCTGCACGTTACTGTCTTTTCCCCCGTAAATCCGAGGACGACAGAGGTTATTGTCGTTGAAATTAATAAAACACATTATACTCTCGTCTGTGCCTGGCCATGGCAGCAGAGAACACGACATATGATGAATTGGGTCTATGAACCAATACAACCGCAATTAATTTTTTTTTTTTAGTAATGCCCATGTTGAGGGTTAGGCTTAAAAAAAATTTAAAATTTGGAAACCGTAATGGGCTTCCATGCGAATGGTCTGGCAAGGTTTGAATTTGGGTTGGCGGCAAAAAATTGTGCATATAAATTGCTTTGATCCACAATCAATGCATACACAGCTCCAAAAATTCAAGGGGGTAGTTAAATTTGCTGTTTCCACCTGAATTCCGGATTGGGCAGTGAATTGGGGAAGTACGGGTGCTGCAGAATCTGTGGGCCGCCAATCGGGATTTGCAAGCACATCCGTAAGGATACTAGGGGCTCTACGGGCCTGTGTGTGAATTCTTGGTGGTTACGGGGCAAAACTTGTGCTCGCCACCGCACCAGCTTGTATTGCACTTATGGGACTCGCCATGTCACCAAGTCATACTGCAGTACTGGTATGTGAAAGACTAGGATGTACTAGGCCGCTGGTACTCGCCAGTTCACCAAAAGTTGGAGCGGCACTAGTACTGGCACTCTGCTGCATATGAAAGTTATCAAAATTTACCGGCAAGTGCTAGCAGAGATCAGGCCTCATTCTGCCAACACTGCGGTTTTGTGTGCAATGTATCAAGTGACAGTGACTTACTAACACTGCACTTACTGAGGGAGAAGGGGGGTAAGCGTAGGGGCTAAACGCAGGTGCCGGGACTGATCCCTCTAATGCTGTGTTTTTGGGAACACTATACTAATGTGAATGATTATGCTTTTTGTTTTTTTTTTTTTTTTTTTTATAGAGACCAGAGATTCTCTTTAGAGCGCATGCAAAGCCAAAACTTTTTTTGGATGCAATGTGTAGTGGTTAGGACCCCTGTAAATTATTTCTCCAGTTCGCAACCTGCCTCATAGACCCAGCAGGAAGTAAAAGGAGATGACTTCAAAGCAGTAGGAAATCCTTCCTTAGAGAGTTGTAACCAGAACAGGTTTCCTCATTGGAATATTTTCCCTCACTTTCTGTTTCTTCAAAAACTCAAATGTTTGGTTTTCCCTTCAGTTTGGATTTCCATACTCCGTATTGATCCTGTGCTCACCAGGATCCATACTGAGGGTGAATATCTCAAGCAGGAAAACCGCAAACTTCTGACAGAGATTCTAACCCTTCCAACTCTATCCAACACTCAAAGAAAACTTTTATCTCTACATACAGAAAGGTTGTTCTCTAAGACATCATCTACCTTCACCATTATCGCCAATTGCTTTGGCACAATTTGTATGATGAACTTTGGTCAATCCATAGAAAAATGGCCCTGCCAAGAAAAGAGCCAATTGGTCATGTAGGTATTCCGGGCCAAAATTTCCCGGTCTCATTGCCTCAAATGCCCTGCTTCATGGAACCAAGGCTTCAATATTCTGCACAGAGGAGGGCTAAGCAGCAATGAATTGCTCTATACATTTAGACACCACTTGTAAATGCACAGCTGAGTGCAGGAGTTATATGTGAATGATTTGTAAATCTAGACCTACTTGGGGTGATTCACTAAGACATTTCCTACACCTTTCTGAGGGAGTGTATCCTTGCTTCAGCTTCATGAACACCCTGTGACATCTTCATTGACAAATGCAAGTAGTTCTTATTTTCAACACTTTTGTAGTTTGGCGCAATTGTTCTGACAAATTCCCAAAGAAATACAGCCATATCCGTGATAAGAAATGAGGAGGTAAATAAAACCTCTTCCATGTTGGAGTAAATTGTGTCAAACTGGTAATGAATAAGCACGGCTGAGAACAGGAAACAAATTTACCTTCTTGTCTCCTGGTGTGTTTGTCATCTCCTGTCAATTTGGATTTATATCTTACAATAAAGTGGATCGTTAGTGTGCAGCCATCCAGAGTTTTCCTTGCCCAATCTCCCTCCAGCACTGTGCACATCAGCAGCAGTGCTGCTCTTCTCCCCCTTACAGGAGGCTCTGCAGGAGCTATTGCCTCCTGCTGCTGTCAATCAAATTCTGTGAGCAGAGAGCAGCAGATGGGGCTGAGCCCTACTGGATATGCCAAAAGATGCACACAGTGTGGCTCAGGATTGAGCCCATATGAGTGCCGCACTAGTAAGTGGCTTTCTATGGGGCAGTTGGACAAGAAGAGGAGCCAAGACTGTTGGTCGGGGACCCTAGAAGAGGTGGAATGGGGCTGCTCTGTGCAAAACAATTACACAGAGCAGGTAATTATGACTTGTTTAATTTAGAAAAAAATAGACCTTTAGAATCACTTTAAGTTCATCTGAAATGGATGTTTGATACATTTTCATTAGTCTCCCAACTTCTCTAGATAGCTTTTCTGTAAAACTCTGCCACTTCACAGGAGACATGCTTGTGATTGATCTCTCACATCTGTGACAGATTCTTATACGCCTTACCGAACGGTACGTGTATCTGTCGCAAGGTCCGCCATTTGTCACACTATCATAAGACAGATTTCTAGGGTATCTATGGAACTCTTTAAAAAAATTCCAGGGACTGTTTTTAAATAAGGAACAAGCTTTGTGTGTTTTTGGATTTAGGCCTCATTCACACAGGCATCCTTGGCCATTCAGCTTCAATGGGCTTTTTGTTTATGTAGCTGGAGTGAGTGGATTTTTAGTTTTGTGGTTGGCAGGCCAGTATTGGTTATCTTCTTTTTATCAGAATTATATAGTACTGCTGTATGTTTGCCAAATCTGAGTTAAAGCAGAACTTTACCCATAACAACTTGATAAAAATAATGTTCTTTACCAAGGAAAATACATTCCACATTAATAAATATGCTACCAAAATTAGTGTGTGGTGTAAATTGCCTCCAGCATTGTTTCTGTTTTCTTTTTGCTGAGGTCTACCATTTTGCTGAAGCCCAGAGCCCCTGAGCAGCAGTAAATATTTAGGCTGTAAGTAAATCGGCCTCTACATTTTCGGCACAGTGCCGAAAAATAGAAAGCAACTGAGCATGTGCAGGGCAGCGTGATACAATCTATTACTGGATTTTAAACGGTATAGGCACTTATTTTTATGTTTATAGCTTTACTTAGGTTCATAGCTATACTTGCAAAAGGGGTCAGCCTGACGTGATCTAGCAGAACTAGAATTTTCTGAGTAAAGTGATTTTTCAGGAAAATAATGCATGGAGACATGGATGTGGATGGGTGAGTTTGCTCTGAATAGTAAAAATGAATTATATAGTATTTTTGGTTTGTGGTGCTCAGATGCAGTTTAGTTCTGCTTTAAGTTTTCCAACACATGCAGCAGATTCAGGATTAGCAGAACTAAACTTTTATCTGGACACCACAAACTGAAACACTGTTTGATTAAATTTTAATGAATTAACCACTTGCCAACTGCGGGTGGAAGGCATGCACACGTACCTTTAAGTCACGAACCTGTATGTCGGCATCCTCTTCCAGGTCCAGGGCACGCACTTGCCCCCCCTACCCACCGTACCCTTTTGCCAACAGCAGGTTCGGGCTATTATTCACAGCTGAGATCTGCTGATTGGCTGTAACACAGGACTCTATACAGAGAGACTTTGCAGGGAGAAGGAACAAACAGATCTTTAGTAAAAAGCAGCATATATTACACACATTAACATTTGTTAGGCACACACTTACTCCTAGATTACCCTGAGATATTAATCTCTTTCTAGCCAGTGTCATTAGTTCAATGACAGTGTATAGAATTATCACTGTATTAGTGTCACTGGTGATGCCAGGGTCTTCTTCCCTCCCAGTGTCAGATTGCCACTGCCATTACTAGTAGGGATGCACCGAAATTTCGGTGGCCGAAAACACCCCTTTTGGCTGTCGGCTGATATATAAAGAAAAAAAAAAAAGCACCGCTACAGGTGCCAAAAACCCCCCGCCCCTTGTCACTGCTGCCGCCGGGCGCCGCTCGGTAGCTCTCAGCCTTACCTGAGAAACCATCGAATGATCCCTGCGCTGGTCATAGAGATTAGTGAAGGAAAGATGGCCTCCACTTATCTATATGCCCTTGGAGGACTGTAGCAATGTCACTTCCGGTTATGGGTTTTTTCTTTTTTTCATCTAATGCTTTACATTGCAGAGGAGAGATGTGGGGTTTTATTGACCCCATATCTCTCCATAAAGAGGACCTGTCACTTATTATTTCTATCACAAAGGATGCATGCATTTCTTGTGGTAAGAATAAAAGTGGTTAAAATTATTTTAAAGGGACAGTGCAAACTCCCCTCCCCCAAAAAATTAATAATAAAAAAAAAGTTTAAAGTACCCTCGTCCCCCCCCGTGCTCGCACGTAGGCCATGCCCACTTATGTAAACGGTGTTCAAACCACACACGTGAGGTATCGCCACGAATGTCTGAGCAAGAGCAATAATTCTCGCACTAGACCTCCTCTGTAACTTTACACTGCTAACCTGTAGAAATTTTTAAAGCATCACCCATGGAGATTTTTAAGTACTGCAGTTTCATGCCATTCCACGAGTGTGTGCAATTTTAGTGTGACATGTTGAGTATCTATTTACTTGCTGTAACATCCTCTTTCGTATTTTACAAAACAATTGGGGTATATACCGTTTTTGCCGGCGTATAAGACGACTTTTCAACCCGTGAAAATCTTTTGAAAAGTCGGGGGTCGTCTTATACGCCGGTATACGGCGAGCCGGTGTCAGGGCGGCACTTTTTCGAGGGGCGGCGCCACCCCCCCTCCTCCTCCAACGGACACCAAGTACAGGGGTGGGCAGGGGGGCTGCTGTACCTTACCTGGCTCCGGTCCCACGACGATCCGGTCCAGGAAGCGCGGCTGCTCCTTCTTTCAGTTCGGCCGCTCGATAGTCCCGCAGCCCGCTCGGCTCCGCCTCCTCACCGGTGGTTGGGCGCCAGCACTGGAAAGGCACACAGGCGACCAATCACCGGCGAGGAGGCGGAGCCGAACGGCCCCGCGAAAATCAAGCGGCCGAACTGAAAGAAGGAGCAGCCGCTCCTCTCCCCCACTGACACCAACGATGGGGCACTATTCCTCCTCCACACTGACACCAACAATGGGGCACTGTTCCTCCCCCACTGACACCAACGATGGAGCACTGTTCCTCCCCCACTGACACCAACGATGGGGCACTATTCCTCCTCCACACTGACACCAACGATGGGGCACTGTTCCTCCCCCACTGACACCAACGATGGGGCACTATTCCTCCTCCACACTGACACCAATGATGGGGCACTATTCCTCCCCCACTGACACCAATGATGGGGCACTTTTCTCCCCACTAATACCAACCATGTAGCACTATTCCTCCCCCACTGACACCAATGATGGGGCACTATTCCTCCCCCACTGACACCAACCATGGGGCACTATTCCTCCTCTCCACTGACACCAACGATGGGGCACTATTCCTCCTCCCCACTGACACCAATGATGGGGCACTATTCCTCCTCCCCACTGACACCAATGATGGGGCACTATTCCTCCTCCCCACTGACACCAATGATGGGGCACTTTTCTCCCCACTGATACCAATGATGGGGCACTATTCTCCCCACTGACACCAATGATGGGGCACTTTTCTCCCCACTGATACCAATGATGGGGCACTATTCTCCCCACTGACACCAATGATGGGGCACTATTCCTCCCCCACTGACACCAACCATGGGGCACTACTCCTCCCCCACTGACACCAACCATGGGGCACTACTCCTCCCCCACTGACACCAACCATGGGGCACTATTCCTCCTCCCCACTGACACCAACCATGGGGCACTATTCCTCCTCCCCACTGACACCAATGATGGGGCACTATTCCTTCCGCTGATACCAATGATGGGGCGCTATTCCTCCCACTGACACCAATGATGGGGCGCAATTCCTGCCACTGATACCAATGATGGGGCGCTATTCCTCCCACTGACACCAATGATGGGGTGCTATTCCTCCCACTGACACTAATGATGGAGCACTATTCCTCCCACTGACACCAATGATGGGGCACTATTCCTCCCAATGACTAATGATGGGGCACTATTCCTCCCACTGACACTAATGATGGGACACTATTCCTCACACACTGACACTAATGATGGGGCACCATCATTGGTGTCAGTGGGAGGAATAGTGTCCCATCATTGGTATCAGTGGGAGGAATAGTGCCCCATCATTGGTGTCAGTGGATGAAATAGTGCCCCATCATTAGTGTCAGTGGGAGGAGTAGTGCCTCACCATTGGTATCAGTGGGAGGAATCATGCCCCATCATTGGTGTCAGTGGGAGGAATAGCACCCCATCATTGGAATACCATACTGAAATACCATACCATATTGAAATCAAATCTGATGTTTTTTCATTTTTATTTGGTGTGCGTTGGAAGAGGGGTAGTCTTATACGGCGAGTATAGCCCAAAACCTGTATTTTAACAGGAAAAGTAGGGGGTCGTCTTATACGCCCAGTCGTCTTATACGCCGGCAAATACAGTATTGTTTTTTGAGTTTTTTTTTTTTTTTTTAAATCTGTTTTTTTTTCCAAAAAATATTTATTGATTTTTAAAAACTACACATTTCGGTTTTCGGCCAAGTGCATTTTGAATTTTCGGTTTCGGCACCAGAATTTTCATTTCGGTGCACCACTAATTACTAGCTTAAACAAATAAATACAAATTCCAGTATGTATACCATAATTTGTAGACGCTATAGCTTTCACACAAATCAATCAATGGTCTATTTTCCAAAAAAGGGGTTGTTTGGGGGGCATTTGCACTGTCCTGGCAATTTAGGACCTCAAAAAATGAAATCAGCAGCCGCCTGTACATCAGGACTCCTCAATTTTGTGCTTCATAGAAAAGGTTGTGCTTCATAGAAAAAGCAGATTTAGACACGCATCTAAACCTTCTGAAAGAGTAATTTTTTTAATATAAGGCACAGTGCACTGAGCCTTAGGTCTGGGCAAAGATTTATATAGGGCTTTCTGTACACTTGACAATCTAATATAATTCAATCTCCTTTTAGATATACCATCAAATATGTAGTGCAATGGTGCCCAACACGCAGCCTACTAACTCTCTTTGTGCACTGTGTCCTAGGCAGGGTTTGCCACCTGTTGGGCACTTTGTAGTACCTGTTCTCTGCGTTCTTGCACCCAGCAATGAAATAAAGCCAATACTGCCAAGCAGAGTAGTACAGTCCCAGCCCAAAGTCTCAGGGTGAGAGAGCGGGGCAGGAGCGTGTGTTTTGGTAAGTAAACGCTGAGTAGGGTTAAAAAACCTTGCCACTAATCACCAATGTCGGGTGGCAATTAACGCACCACCATTTTCCACAAATTTAGGAGGAGGGAATTTACAGTATGGAATAAATATGTGAATGAATGAGTTTGTCAAGCTCAGGAGTGGTCCGATAAACCAGACATAATGTGGATGGCAATTGTAATAAATGTACCAAATGGATGGGCCATACAAAATGGGTAAACAAATAGAAATAACAAATAAAAATAAATTATAAAAACTGTGAAAAATAATGATTGGTGAATGATAATACAAAAGATATGTACAGTATTAAAGTGTTACTAAACCCAGGGCCCTGCATTCACTATATCTGGTCTAACACAGTACACACAACATGGAAATGCAATTATTTTAGTAAATATAAACTGCTAAATACCTTTTCTCATCAGCAGTTAGAGCAGTCTTGTGACTTCTATCAGTGTTCAGCAGAGCACTCGTTAAAGCTTGTAGGAGGAGTTTTCTTTCTGCTCTAGGAGGGTGCAGAACCTCTTTCTGGACAGTGCTGATTGGCCCTGTGCTGATCACATCCACTCTCCCAAGACAAAAAAAACCCTCTAGCAATACACATCAAACTAAACATGTGCAGAGTGTCTTCACATGATATGTCTTATCAGGAGATAAGAGGGGGGCATTGGAAGAAGGGCAGGATCAAAGTCAGGATCAAACATCCTTTCTAAACAATGCAGAGGATTAACCCCTTAGGTTCCACAGTAAGTATAACAAGCATGCTTTACTGCATATACAGACAGATTTTACTGTTGTGGGTTTAGTAACACTTTAAAAGGTAGGACGTCATCAGGCCGCCTCTCTGCCTCAGCCAATCAGATGAAGCTTTGTATTCATTCAGAGAATACAAAGCTGCCTATGAATGGCTGAGTGCTGCTTAGACCGACTTTGTTTTGCTTATGAGACGGGAAGTCTCTGTTTGTCTCAAAGCTGGAATCCACTACTGGATACACTTGATGATACACAAATGTTGACTTGTCTTTAAAAAGTCTAGGCCACTGGCCCTTCAGCTTCATAATTTAACTATTATCCCTTTATGCATGGTGGGCTGGATTAATACTCAACAACTACTGGAGGTGTTGGGAGGGGATGATGCAGCCCTTGACTTTGAAAATGTTAATATTTGCATGTCAAATGCTTTAGCTTTTAGAAGTTCTGGAGCACTTGAGACATGACAGACATGACAGATACCAAGAGTCATTTGAAGGTTACCCTCTTATTACTATTTGCCTTTTTGTAGATATTTTAGAAAGATTCACTTTACCAATTGTTTTCTGTAAAAAGACATTTCCTCATTTTAGCCACAAGATGGAACCACATACCTTAAAATAGTTTATGGGATTGTTCTGTGAATCAGCCCTGAGAAGTGGCCTGGTGAAAGAGAAACACATCTTGTTGCTGCAGAAAATAGAAAAAAAAATGTCTTTGTCTATTGAAAAGACAGGGGAATTCAATAAAGCAGCAAAGTCATTTTTCAGGTGGTATGCCCTTTTTTTAATATGCCTTGTGCCTAATTCATTATTCATTTTTTTTTTTATTATTATTATTATTATGAAGGATTTATATAACGCCAACAGTTTGCGCAGCACTTTACAAAATGAAGGTAGACATTACAGTTACAATACAATTTGATACAAGAGGAAACAGAGGGCCCTGCTCGTTAGAGCTTACAATCTAGGAGGAAGGGTTGAGTGATACAAAAGGTAGTAGCTGTGGTGGGATGAGCTGATGGAGGAAATAAATGGTGGTTTACTAGTTAGAAGCAGGATGAGCTTCTTTAATGAGAGGTTTTCAGGAATCGTCTAAAGGTGGATAAATTAGGAGACAGCCAGATAGATTGGGGTAGGAAGTTCCATAGGATGGGAGAATTCCGGGAGGTGAGCATGGGAGGAGGTGACATGGGAACTAGAGAGCAGAAGGTCTTGGGAGGTCATGAAAGCTTTGTGTCAGTTTCGATACAGGTACCAACACACATGCCAGATATAGGTCGTTTTTACCACCAAAATCTGTTAATATGGCTGCGACCTGTCAATTTTGGGTACCTGCTCTCCCCCCGCTCCCCAAAGGTGCCAATCCTTAATGGGGAGCGGGGGACCAATCTTTAAAGCGGAATGTTCTGTTGTATATTCATTACTTTATTATGTTTTTGTTTTTCATTTACAGTATTGGTGGCTAGGATGAAGGTTGCCTGCATCCTGAGGAAAGTCTCACTAAACTGACAATGGGTGGAGCCTGATGGGGAACTGAGAGATTAGTTCCCCATCAGGTCTGCTTTTCTTCTGATTGACAGTGCATGGCAGTTGGCAGGTCCACAGCTGCTATTTTTTTTTTCAATAGTAGCTTTGGAATCCACCCACTGCTGTGACTTGTCAATCAAAGGCAAACCAGGCTTGATGGGCAACTAGCCTCAGAGTTTCCCATCAGGCTGTGTCCACCCAAAAGACGCAGCGGTTGTAAATTTGAGTTGCTGGGTGAGTGCAGTCTGATGGGGAACCCAGAGACTAGTTCCCCATCAGGCCTGCTTTTCCTTTGACAGCTTACAGCAGTGGGCAGATTCCAAAGTTGCTGTTGGACTGAATAGCAGCTGTGGATCAGCTCTCTGTTATGCGCTCAGTCAAGAGTAAAGCTGACCTGATGGGGAGATAGTCTCCAAGTTCCCCATCAGGCTTTGCCCATCTCTAGTTTAACTACTTGCCAACCGCCCACAGTAATTATACTGCGGATGGGCAGCGTGTGCAGACACAATCACATTCACATCCATGGTACGTCAGTTTAGGAGCATGCTGCGCACAGCATGCCCCCCTGCGACCGGCTCCTGGTACCAAGCTGCTTTGAGCGGCCCGGGGATCAGGTGATCGCATCGCATGTCAACAAAGCTGTTATTAATGAATCAAGTGCTGTTATGAATGACTCAAGAGCTTAATTAAAAAGGCTGACATGGTTCAGGGGTAACAAACCCCCACATTTTGTTTTTCATCTTGGCATTGATGGAGTATAACAGGCCAACCCGCCATAAAAACAAACAATGAGTCTAGATGTCTGAATGCTAGTGATCATCAACCCTGCTTAATGTCTCTTTGCATTCAAACTGTGAACAGTGTAGATAGTGATGACAACCGGCTAGATTTCTATATAGAATTGTCAGATTAAAGTGGTGTTGAAGCCTCAAGGTTTTTTTTTTTCCCTTAATGCATTCTATGTATCTAGGCAAACAATCCTTACCTGGAATTTAGCTATAACACAGAAATAGGGTTGTATCTCTAGCTATGAGGCTGAACAGAATTTCAGTTTATTTATGTTTAATTAGGCAGCATACCTTCCTAGAAATAACAAACTGCTTTCTTGCCGACTAATGTCTAAAAATAATTATTTGGTTCATGCTGTTGAATTTCTTTTGGTTACAGATGGTTTCACCCGAATATCACAGGTGTTGAAGCAGAAAATCTTCTTTTGACCCGTGGAGTGGACGGCAGTTTCTTGGCACGTCCCAGTAAGAGCAATCCTGGTGATTTCACTCTCTCAGTAAGGTAAGGGGCTCTTTTTCTGTGTGTTTTGAATAAAAAGATGTTCTCTAATACTTGTTTGCTTTTCGTTTGAGTAGAGTTTTTTTTTTTTCTTTTTTAACCACTGTTTTTACCCCAGAGAATATCGCCCCTGTCAGATTTTTTACCACCTGTGTCCCATTGCAGAGATTTCCCTTCACTTCCTCTCCCATAGCCAAACAGGAAGTGAGAGGAAATCCCTGCAAATTAAGGGAATTTCTTGGGGACCCCCAGGTCACTAGAATTGATGTCCCCATTTCCCCTCCTATTACCTTTCTTGAAATAACACAATTTGGGATTTTCTTTTACTTTCACTTTCAATGATAATGATAAACAGGACAAATAAAGAGGGTGAATCTCCCTAACAGGGGCACAGACAGCAATAAAAACTGACAGGCATTCTAATCCCTCTCCATTCTGTCCAAAACTAAAAATGTTTTGCCTTTAGTTATAGTGACACTAAATGTTGGCTTGGAAAAAAAACAATATAAGTTGGCCATAGATTAATCTTTTTTTTTTTTCACCCTCATTCAGACAGTATGGGTGAGACCTTATTATCTGACGGGGGGAACTCTCCACTGTCCAAATATGCTGAACTGCATTTGCCGATCAAGAAAGCTTCCATCAAGCCCATTTGATACAAATCGATCATTAGTGGCCACACATGGATCGTAATTTGGCTGGTCCCTGCTGAACTGCTACGAATTTTGATCCATCTGTGGCTAGCTATGTTCAAGTTTGCATTCTGACTCAAAAAAAGTACCCTCTCTGCCTCTTCCAAATCACCAAAATCAGTTTTTTTTTTGTTTTTTTTTGGTGCTGTGTTTCAACTTCCTGTTCAAGGATGGCTACTTTCATTCTCCATGGCCCCACTATATGTAGAAATGTATCCACTCTCTCTTGCTTGCTTCTCAGATGGACAAGGAACTGTGGACCGGGGACTATGGGATATGTTGTATGCATGACCTCAACTAATATTCACTGGTAATTCCAAACAAACAAAAGCATGATAGAAAAGGAGAGGTTTGGGAGCTCAGGGAGGATGTTACAGGAAGGTGGCAGAAAAACGCAGTAAGAAATCATTTCATAAAAAATTGATTACAGGACCGTTAAAGTAGTTCTAAAGGCTCAACATGTGTGTGTGTGTGTGTGTGTGTGTGTGTGTGTGTGTGTGTGTGTACATATATATATATATATATACAGTTGTGTCCAAAATTATTCAACCCCCAATGCTGTAAAGGGGTTTAGGGACTATAGTGTACATTTGGAATTGTATTCAGAATCAAATCCTACAAGGACGTTGTAACTACCCAAATGCAACTAAAATGACATCAATTGTTTATGTAATACAGTAGTAAATGGTTCTTATGTGGTTTCTTCATTGCCACAATTATTCAACCCCTTAAAGACTACCACTCTGAAGAACAGAGGTTCATACAGGTGCTTTCCATCAGGTATTGAAAACACCTGTGGATGTCACCGAGCAGCAATCAAGCATAATAAGCACCAATTAGGCAGCTTTAAAATGACTGTGATACTCAGCTCCTTCTAGACATTTACTGGTGTGGTTACAAACATGGTGAAGGCAAGAGAATGGTCCAGGAAGACAAGAGAAGAGGTGATTTCTCTTCACAGGAAGGGCAATGGCTATAAGAAGATTGCAAAGATGTTAAACATACCAAGAGACACCTTAGGAAGCATCATTCGCAAATTCAAGGCAAAGGGCACTGTTGAAACGCTACCTGGTCGTGGCAGAAAGAAGATGCTGACTTCGACTGCTGTGCGCTACCTGAAGCGTAGAGTGGAGAGAAGTCCCCGTGTGACTGCTGAGGAACTGAGAAAAGATTTGTCAGATGTGGGTACAGAAGTTTCAGCCCAGACAATAAGACGCACACTGCGTAATGAAGGCCTCCGTGCCAGAACTCCCAGGCGTACCCCCTTGCTGTCTCCAAAGAATAAGAAGAGTCGACTGCAGTATGCCAAAAGCCATGTGGACAAACCACAAAAGTTGTGGGATAGTGTTCTGTGGACTGATGAAACAAAATTAGAACTGTTTGGGCCCATGGATCAACGCTATGTTTGGAGGAGGAAGAACAAGGCCTATGATGAAAAGAACACCTTGCCTACTGTGAAGCATGGTGGAGGGTCAATCATGCTTTGGGGCTGTTTTGCTTCTGCAGGTACAGGGAAGCTTCAGCGTGTGCAAGGTACCATGAATTCTCTTCAGTACCAGGAGATATTGGATGGAAACGTGATGCAGTCCGTCACACACCTGAGGCTTGGGAGACGTTGGACCTTTCAACAGGACAATGATCCCAAGCATACCTCCAAGTCCACTAGAGCATGGTTGCAGAGGAAAGGCTGGAACATTTTGGAGTGGCCATCGCAGTCACCAGACTTAAATCCGATTGAGAACCTCTGGTGGGACTTAAAGAAAGCAGTTGCAGTGCGCAAGCCTAAGAATGTGACTGAACTGGAGGCCTTTGCCCATGAAGAATGGGCGAAGATACCCGTAGATCGCTGCAAGACACTTGTGTCAAGCTATGCTTCACGTTTAAAAGCTGTTATAACTGTAAAAGGATGCTGTACTAAGTACTAAGATTGAATGTCACTTGGGGGTTGAATAAAACTGATAATGCTGTGAGCACAGAAAAGACATTTGTGGTTATTTCATTATAACTGTTATGTTATATTTGTCTGACCTACAAGTGCCTCTTTAATGTAAATGTAAGCAAGATGACTGAATGATCAAAAGCAATGTCAAACTGGCCAAAACACTCAATTTCAGTGGGGGTTGAATAATTTTGGACACAACTGTGTATATATATATATATATATATATATATATATATATATATATTCCCGCCTGGCAGTACTAGGGTCGTTGGTTCTAATCCCAACCATGGCACCACCTGCCTGGAGTTTGCATATTCTCCCCGTGCCTGTGTGAGTTTCCTCCGGGTACTCCGGTTTCCTCCCACACTCAGGAAAAGGCCATTCAAAAGTGTTGGGGACTTTCACAAGAAGTGGACTGAGGCTGGAATCAGTGCATCAAGAGCCACCACACACAGACGGATCCTGGACATGGGCTTCAAATGTCGTATTCCTCTTGTCAAGCCGCTCCTGAACAACAAAGTCAGAAGCATCTTACCTGGGCTAAAGAAAAACAAACGTGGTCTGTTGCTCAGTGGTCCAAAGTCCTCTTTTCTTCTAATGAGAGCAACTTTTGTATCTCATTTGGAAACCAAGGATCCAGAGTATGGAGGAAGAATGGAGAGGCACACACTGCAAGATGCTTGAAGTCCAGTGTGAAGTTTCCACAGTCTGTGTTGATTTGGGGAGCCATGTCATCTGCTGGTGTTGGTCCACTGTGCTTCATTAACTCCAGGGTTAATGCAGCGGTCTATCAGGAGATTTTGGAGCACTTCATGCTTCCTTCCGCAGACGAGCTTTAAGGGGATGCCGACTTCATTTTCCAGCAGGACTTGGCACCTGCCCACACTGCCAAAAGCACCAAAACCTGGTTCAATGACCATGGGATTACTGTGCTTGATTGGCCAGCAAACTCGCCTGACCTGAACCCCATAGAGAATCTATGGGGCATTGCCAAGAGAAAGATGAGAGACATGAGACCGAACAATGCAGAAGAGCTGAAGGCCGCTATTGAAGCATCCTGGTCTTCCATAACACCTCAGCAGTGCCACAGGCTGATAGCTTCCATGTCACGCTGCATTGAGGCAGTAATTGCTGCAAAAGGGGCCCAAACCAAGTAGTGAGTACTTATGCATGCTTATACTTTTCAGGAGGTCCGATATTGTTCTATGTACAATCCTTGTTTCATTGATTGCATGTAATATTCTAATTTTCTGAGATTGTGGATTTGGGGTTTTCATGAGCTGTAAGCCATAATCATCACAATTATGACAAATCACGGCTTGAACTATCTTGCTTTGCATCTAATGAGTCTATCTCATATATTAGTTTCACCCTTTAAGTTGCATTACTGAAATAAATGAACTTTTGCACGATATTCTAATTTTTCGAGTTTCACCTGTACATTAACATTATGGCCAAGGCGTCCGTGCAATTGCAGAGGATGTAAGGAAGGTCAAATGTCCACCTAGATATAAATGTAGATCCATCAACAGCAGCAAAAAAAAAACAAAAAGGGGGTACAAGAAGCTATGATGATCTAATAGCTATGCAGAGTACTTACAATAACCAAGGTGGTCAAAACTTTGCCACTAGGGGTCAACAGTAGCCTTTACTCCTCAGATTCATACTAAAAAAGGGCCAGAAAAATGCTCAGAGAACAATTCTCACAAGCCACAAATGGCTATGCACGAATGTATGCCTCCCCAAATAAATGTATGCCTCACCAAATATGAGATACCAATCACAGCCCAATGTTCCAGCAACACCTCAGCGGCCAAAAGGCTGTGTCCTCTTTTATATTCTCCACCCGGCCTACGTGTGACGTCATTGGGCCGGTGCGGACGTCCGATGTATGACTGTGCATGCTCTGAGATCATCGCCACCGATGCACCACACAGGAAGCATCCATAGAATCCACAACAGTTCCACCGATGATAAAAGAAGTTAATCCAATGCAGAAATACCAAGAAAATACTACAGCTGCCATCTAGTGGATTAACTTCTTTGATCATCGGTGGCGCTTTTGTGGATTCTATTGTTGCTTTCTGTATGGTTGCGCAATGGCTTTGGGCGGCTCTGATTTGTGCATGAGCACTTATGATCTCTGCGCATGCGCAGTCATACATTGGATGTCCGCACCTGACTGATGACGTCGCACGTCAGCCGGGTGGAGGATATAAAAGAAGAGACTAGTGAGGACATGGCATTTTGGCCGCTGAGGTGTTGCTGGAACATTGGGCTGTGAACCACTGCACCTACTTAAATTTTTAAAATTGGTTTGTAATAAAATGGAGAAAAATCTCTTTTAACAACAATATTACATGTTAAATTTTTTTGCACTTTTAAAATCCCACAATTCTATATTTCCAGATGTTGTATTTATAGTCAAGTGATATTATATACTTCATATTTGTTTAACTACATATTTGTATGAAAAACTACATTAAAGTGGTTCTAAACCCTCTATGCATTCAGGTATAAAACCTTCTGTCACATACTCCCCCCTCACTCCCCTTATACCTACCTGATCCCCATTACGATCCAGCATTGTGCACGAGAGCTGCGGCTCTCCTCACTTTGTCCCTTCTTCTTGGGCAGATCGATATCAGCAGGAACCATTGGCTCCTGCTCCTGTCAAGCAATGCCAGTGACGAGGGAGTGGGGGGTGGGGCCGAGTCCCACTGTCTGTGTCAATGGATGCAAGAGCTTGATTCAAGAGCGAGCCCGCACAAGTGTCCCCATGGGAATCCGCTTTCTATTGGGGGTATTGAACAGAGAGAAGGTCACTATTCAGTTTATTTGCCTTTTTTTCCCAAGAAAACAAAATCTGATTGATCTCTATAGGAAAATGCTCCACTTGAGGATTTTTATTTTCTTCTCCAGTTTTTATTAATGGGTATCACAAACTATTGAACCGTTAACGTTTTATCATTTCAGGAGGAATGGAGCAGTTACGCATATTAAAATCCAGAACACAGGTGATTACTATGACTTGTATGGTGGTGAAAAGTTTGCTACACTGGCTGAATTGGTTCAGTATTATATGGAACACCATGGACAGCTAAAGGAAAAAAATGGGGATGTTATTGAGTTAAAATACCCATTGAACTGTGCAGATCCTACATCTGAGAGGTGAGCAGTCTTTTGATTTGTCAAAATAGAGTTGATCAGATTGCATTGTATTTTATTGCCTAGCATGTTACTGTTATGAGTACAGCAGGACAGACCTCTGTAGGTTAAACCTCTTGGTTAATGTTTTTTAGAAAACAAGTAAACATTTTATACAGGACTGAATAAATTGCCAGTGCCCTTTAATTATAGTTTGTGTCTAAATACTCAGTACGCAGAGGAAACTGAGCTTTACCCTGGCATTGCAGTGCAGGCACCAATGTTTGCCTCTTCATCTGTAAATGTCTTTTGAAGGACCAGTCCACCCAAAATAAATATTACTCTTATGGGTAGAGGCTGATGAATACAACCCTGGCTTCTTGTCTGGCTTCAACAGCAGGATATTCCCAGTAAACATAATTATGGAGCCGCACACTGGTGACATGGCCCATTAATTGTTATTCAGGCAAGCTGGCTTCCTTGATAGTCCTTGCCTATAGGGCATGCCCCTCCTGTGATGCACTGTCCTCCCATGGTTATTGAATCCTTTGTCTCCCAGATGAAAGAGGCCTTCAGCGGCAAGGTGAGCAAAAAAAAAAACTTTGTCTACCCTCAACTTGCTCTTCTGATGATTCTGAGCTTGAGTCTGGCTCAGCTGTAGCAGGTCCAGCATTTCCCGGGTGCCTAGAAGACACGATCCCTGGTTCCTCTGATAGCAAGGACGATTCCTCTGCGATCGTTGCTGCCCAAGAAAAGGCACTGGTGGCCACACTCATTATCTCGGTACTGGCAACATTGAAGATTGAAAATACTTTAGGGAATACTTTTGGGTTTTTCCTTACCCCACCTATTTTGATAAATTTGAGCAAGGCAACCATGATACTGGTGGAGGAGTCTCTTTCCTTCAGGGATCCTCCAAACAGGAAAGCAGAATCAGTCGCCCGCATTGTATTTACGATTGCTGGCTTGACATTGCGTCCGCTTTTAGCCACGGCCCTCAGATGCTTACTGAGTGGGATAAGCTCTTAGGTCAAGGTCTTGGTAAGGAGCAGGTGTCTGGTCTGCATTGGAACTCATAAAAAAAACTGGTGCAGGGCCTCAAATACATGTGATGCGTTTTTTGTGCAATGCCATTGCTTTCCATGCTCTCTGTCTCTGCTATGGTACTTTGACGAGTTCTTTCTGCCTCAAGTGTTAATTGACAGACCAGACATCTTTAAAAAAAAAAATAGAAAAAAAAAAAAAACTATGAGCAATTTATCCTACCAGGGGAAAGTTTCTTTGCTTCTACCCTGGATGACATAATCAGGAATCTTATGGAAGGCAAGAGTACCTTTTCTCCCTCAATCCAGGAAGAGTAAAAGAGCCACACCGCAAGCAAGGCCCCTCTTTCTCTCCAATCCTGGCCTCACAAGCTTGCTAAGTCTATGGACAAGCCCTCCTTGAAGGCTTGTCCCCCTTCCTATTTCAGGGTGAGAGGTCGTCTTTGTTGATTTGTGAACCTGTGGATATCCCTGCTCTCAGACAGGTGGGTTTCAGAAACCGTTCTGTCAGGCTACAAAATATAATTTTGTTCCTATCTGCCAGACAGATTCTTTCTTTCCAATCTTTGTCTCTCCCTGAAATAAATATGTTTTTTTTTCTTTTCTAGAATTCCCTATTTAATATACAATTATGTACCATTTGTCGGTTCCCATAATTAATTAGTAACTGTATAAGCTTTGAAAATATTGAAGGACGTAATACAATGCAATATTAGTGATAACAAACACAATGCTCAAAGAAGCAAAGTCTTTGTTTACAAAGGAAGTAAAACTAACATAGAAATCTAAGCTAATATTACAAAGTATATAGGAATAATAGTAAAGATGATACGTTACGTAAGTTCATCCTCAAAGCTGAGTATCTTTTAGTTGGTCCTACGTCAGAGCAGAAAGAGAGAGAGGCCAGAAACATGGCCAACACTATATTTAAAGGCCCTCTCAAGCACTCCCACACACACACACACACACACACCTTGACCCGCCTGGTGTAGTTATCCATCCAATGAGCAAGCGTTCATAACTCATAAGGGGCTGCCCTCCTTATTCATTAGAAAGTTTAAGATTACTTCCGGAATTAGATTGGCTCCACCAGGGGCACTGCTATATTGCCAACAACGCTCCACCAGGGGGCACTGTTGTATTGCCAACCCTGCTTGGACCCTGATAACCTGTCCTTTATTATGCATGGCAATTTAGTATGCATGGCACTGGGCCGTCTGGGTTTAGGCTCTCTTATCTCTGTGCCCCAACGCTAGGGGGTATGTGTGAACTCCCAGGAGGAGGAATAGTATGTAGCCTTTTGTTACACATCCTGTCTTAAATACTTGCTTTTCTTGACACTCCAAGATAATAGTCAATGGACCAAATAATTCTTGGCAACCATGCAGTAAGACTCCACAAATGTCTGATATAGAAACATGTTGTCCTCCAACATATGCTGCTTTGTGCCTGAATGGCACACCATCACCTTCTTCAGAGACAGCTTCCATGGAACAGTCCAGACATTTCTGATATTAGGATACATTGTGTTTCCAGATACATGCCGCTTTGCACCTGCATGGCCCCTCATCACCCTTCTTTAGTGACAACATTCATGGCACCACTCAGTGTCTTCTTGTTGACATCTTCACAATAGGATCTGCTATGAGCAAGGGTGTTCACTCACCATGCGTCAGCACATGCTCAGAACCATACCAGCTTTTAGATACTAAACATTGAGGACTACCTTACCCAACCATATTATTAACCTTACAAATGTATGTTGAGCTATAACACACAAATCAACCCACTATCATAATATATGCATATATATATATTGATCCTAGTAACAATTTGATATGTTCCTATCAGTACATGACCCACCAAATCAAACAGCCCACTCCCAACCTCCTATAGTCTTTCGTTGTATACAGGGCTCGGAATCAGGCAGGTCTGCTCAGTATGGCCATCTCTATTGCAATTTCTACATGCACCTGATAGCTCAGAACTCCTACTTGGCCTTGCACTTGGATTTCTGAGACATTTGCCCAGGGGACACCGTGCACCTCTAGCTATCGTTAAGTTCAGGGAACATCTTAGTTCCCTAACTAACATATCAGTATCCTTTAGGACAGCGGTTCTCAACCTGGGGGTCGCGACCCCTTTGGGGGTCGAACGACCATTTCACTGGGGTCGCCTAAGACCATCGGAAAACACATATTTCCGATGGTCTTAGGAACCGAGACACCGCTCCTCTGACTCAGTCGATGTGTGGGCGGGATGATACGCTGCCCTGTCACCTGGCCACACCTCCGGGATCACAACAGCTGCGCCTCCTCGCCGCTGATTGGCCACCGGAACTGTAGCTCAGGAGAGGCACACAGGCGGCCAATCACCGGCGAGGAGGTGGAGCTTGGAGAGGAGGATCCGAGCGGCAGCGCGCGTAGATCTAAGAAGATCGAGGGAGCTGCCGGAGTAAGTGAAGAGGAGAGCGGCCAGAGAAGGAAGACAGCTGACAGGTAAGTGAGAGAGCGAGCCCAGGCTGGAGCAGGGGTCAGCAAGGTAAGTATCATTGGTGTCAGTGGGAGGAATAGTGCCCCATCATTTGTGTCACTAATACCAACGATGGGGCACTATTTCTCCCACCACTGACACCAACAATGGGGCACTATTCCTCCCCCCACTGACACCAACGATGGGGCACTGGTCCTCCCCCCACTGACACCAACGATGGGGCACTGGTCCTCCCCCCACTGACACCAACGATGGGGCACTGGTCCTCCCCCCACTGACACCAACGATGGGGCACTGGTCCTCCCCCCACTGACACCAACGATGGGGCACTGGTCCTCCCCCCACTGACACCAACGATGGGGCACTGGTCCTCCCCCCACTGACACCAACGATGGGGCACTGGTCCTCCCCCCACTGACACCAACGATGGGGCACTGGTCCTCCCCCCACTGACACCAACGATGGGGCACTGGTCCTCCCCCCACTGACACCAACGATGGGGCACTGGTCCTCCCCCCACTGACACCAACGATGGGGCACTGGTCCTCCCCCCACTGACACCAACGATGGGGCACTGGTCCTCCCCCCACTGACACCAACGATGGGGCACTGGTCCTCCCCCCACTGACACCAACGATGGGGCACTGGTCCTCCCCCCACTGACACCAACGATGGGGCACTGGTCCTCCCCCCACTGACACCAACGATGGGGCACTGGTCCTCCCCCCACTGACACCAACGATGGGGCACTGGTCCTCCCCCCACTGACACCAACGATGGGGCACTGGTCCTCCCCCCACTGACACCAACGATGGGGCACTGGTCCTCCCCCCACTGACACCAACGATGGGGCACTGGTCCTCCCCCCACTGACACCAACGATGGGGCACTGGTCCTCCCCCCACTGACACCAACGATGGGGCACTGGTCCTCCCCCCACTGACACCAACGATGGGGCACTGGTCCTCCCCCCACTGACACCAACGATGGGGCACTGGTCCTCCCCCCACTGACACCAACGATGGGGCACTGGTCCTCCCCCCACTGACACCAACGATGGGGCACTGGTCCTCCCCCCACTGACACCAACGATGGGGCACTATTCCTCCCCCCACTGACACCAACGATGGGGCACTATTCCTCCCCCCACTGACACCAACGATGGGGCACTATTCCTCCCCCCACTGACACCAACGATGGGGCACTATTCCTCCCCCCACTGACACCAACGATGGGGCACTATTCCTCCCCCCACTGACACCAACGATGGGGCACTATTCCTCCCCCCACTGACACCAACGATGGGGCACTATTCCTCCCCCCACTGACACCAACGATGGGGCACTATTCCTCCCCCCACTGACACCAACGATGGGGCACTATTCCTCCCCCCACTGACACCAACGATGGGGCACTATTCCTCCCCCCACTGACACCAACGATGGGGCACTATTCCTCCCCCCACTGACACCAACGATGGGGCACTATTCCTCCCCCCACTGACACCAACGATGGGGCACTATTCCTCCCCCCACTGACACCAACGATGGGGCACTATTCCTCCCCCCACTGACACCAACGATGGGGCACTATTCCTCCCCCCACTGACACCAACGATGGGGCACTATTCCTCCCCCCACTGACACCAACGATGGGGCACTATTCCTCCCCCCACTGACACCAACGATGGGGCACTATTCCTCCCCCCACTGACACCAACGATGGGGCACTATTCCTCCCCCCACTGACACCAACGATGGGGCACTATTCCTCCCCCCACTGACACCAACGATGGGGCACTATTCCTCCCCCCACTGACACCAACGATGGGGCACTATTCCTCCCCCCACTGACACCAACGATGGGGCACTATTCCTCCCCCCACTGACACCAACGATGGGGCACTATTCCTCCCCCCACTGACACCAACGATGGGGCACTATTCCTCCCCCCACTGACACCAACGATGGGGCACTATTCCTCCCCCCACTGACACCAACGATGGGGCACTATTCCTCCCCCCACTGACACCAACGATGGGGCACTATTCCTCCCCCCACTGACACCAACGATGGGGCACTATTCCTCCCCCCACTGACACCAACGATGGGGCACTATTCCTCCCCCCACTGACACCAACGATGGGGCACTATTCCTCCCCCCACTGACACCAACGATGGGGCACTATTCCTCCCCCCACTGACACCAACGATGGGGCACTATTCCTCCCCCCACTGACACCAACGATGGGGCACTATTCCTCCCCCCACTGACACCAACGATGGGGCACTATTCCTCCCCCCACTGACACCAACGATGGGGCACTATTCCTCCCCCCACTGACACCAACGATGGGGCACTATTCCTCCCCCCACTGACACCAACGATGGGGCACTATTCCTCCCCCCACTGACACCAACGATGGGGCACTCTTCCCCCCACTGACATCAGTGATGGGGCACTAGTCCTCCCACTGCAAAATTACAGTTATGAAGTAGCAACGAAAATAATTTTATGGTTGGGGGTCACCACAACATGAGGAACTTTATTAAGGGGTCGCGGCATTAGAAAGGTTGAGAACCACTGCTTTAGGACAAAGTAGCAAACTCTTCTATGTCCTAAATAATACGCAGGTGCTTCCTTCCTGGCAATGATGTTCCCATCCAGAAACCACAGTGAAGCATCTTTCCAAAACTTTTTCCATTCCCTCACTGATAAACCCACAGTTCACATTTCTTGTTTTGAAGAATTGGATAGGTTATGTTTCTCCCCTAACCAACAACACACTTCATTTGCATATATAATACAGTTGTGTACATAAATGTTTGGAGAGACTCCGGCATGACGTTACACAAGTCCTGTTAATGGGCAAAGTCTTTTTACCAACTTTATCTTAAACCAAATATGCATTCAGCTGTTAGGTTAGGGTGTAATAACTCCCCTTTCAGGTGGACAAAACCTATCAATTTATTTACAAAGGAAGTAAAACTAACATAGAAATCTAAGCCAATATTACAAAGTATATAGGAATAATAGTAAAGATGATACGTTACGTAAGTTTGTCCTCAAAGCTGAGAATCTTTTAGTTGGTCCTACGTCAGAGCAGAAAGAGAGAGAGAGAGGCCAGAAACATGGCCAACACTATATTTAAAGGCCCTATCAAGCACTCCCACACACACACCTTGACCTGCCTGGTGTAGTTATCCATCCAATGAGCAAGCGTTCATAACTCATAAGGGGCTGCCCTCCTTATTCATTAGGAAGTGTAAGATTACTTCCAGAATTAGATTGTCTCCACCAGGGGCACTGCTATATTGCCAACAACGCTCCACCAGGGGGCACTGTTGTATTGCCAACCCTGCTTGGACCCTGATAATCTGTCCTTTATTATGCATGGCAATTTAGTATGCATGGCACTGGGCTGTCTGGGTTGAGGCTCTCTTATCTCCGTGCCCCAACGCTAGGGGTATGTGTGAACTCCCAGGAGGAGGAATAGTATGCAGCCTTTTGTTACACATCCTGTCATAAATACTTGCTTTTCCTGACACTCCAAGATAATAGTCAATGGGCCAAATAATTCTTTGGCAACCATGCAGTAAGACTCCACAAATATCTGATATAGAAACATGTTGTCCTCCAACACTCCCCAACTTATCTGCAGGTTCTTTTTGGGGACGTGCAGGAATCTTGTACTCCAGGGAGTGATTAGCCTAATTCTGGATCCAGTGAAGCTTTAAGGGTTTTACGACAATCTGTTTACAGTTCTGAAGAAGGAAGAAGTGAGGCTAATCTTGGCAATTCTGGACCTTAAGGCCCTAAATTGCTCTGTGAAGGTGCAGAAGGTCAAGATGGAATCCATTTGTGCAGTAGTAGCATCCCTCCATCATGTAGATTTCCTGGCTTCCATAGATATCAAGGACACGTATTTGCATGTTCCCATCTGTGCCAGGCACCAGCACTTCCTGTACTTTGCAGTTGGGGACTCGCATTATCTGTTTTTGTTTCTTCCCTGGCCTCCTCTTCTCAGGTGTTTACCAAAGGGCTGGATCTGGTCTTTACATTGCTGAGACAATGAAGGTTTGGCTATCTGAACGACCTTCCTTTTGTGATTGGAGATTCTATGTTGATGGACAACATGGCGATCATGATGTGCATTATGCAGGTGTGCGGATGGGTTCTAAACCTCAGGAAATCCACGCTGACCCCAACCAGGCAACTTTAGTATTTAGGTCAGATGCTTGACTTGGCACTGGCCAAGATGTTCCTCCTGATGGACAAGCTCAGGACACTCTGGACTGTGGTTCAGGTGCTGCTGACCTGCAGGTCTTCGCTGTGTCTTTTGCATGCAGGCTCTCGGTCTCCTAGTGTCCACGTTTTGAGGTTGTCCTGTATGCACAGTTCCACACAAGGCTTCTACAGAAGGAAATCTTGTCCAGGTGGGACAAGTCTTCTGCGTACTTGGACAACCAGAATCGTGTGGTTCATTTGGCTAGGATCTCTCTTTAGTGGCTCTGGTCTATGTCTCTCCTGGCTGGAAAGTCGTTTCTCCCTCTCTATTGAACAGTGGTCACGACGGACACCAACCTGTCCAACTGCAGGAGAGTCCTGGGTTTGAGGTCAGTCCAGAGCCATTTTATGCCACAGGAATCTCTGCCACCGAATAAATGTCCTGGAGCTATGGGTGGTCAGGTTTTGTCTGCAATGCTGCACGAAGCTTCTTCATGGGCGCCTGGAGGCTGGAGGCCTCTACCATTACTCAGTAGGTGGAAGTTCATGTACCTGCTCTCTCCACCATGTACATTCCAGGTGTAGAAAACTAGCTGGTGGACAATCAGTTGTCAGACGCTAGATTAGGGGGAGTGGTCTCTGCTCCCAGATGTCATTCATCAAATTTGTCTGTGCTGGGGCATTCCAGACATGGATCTTTTGGCATCCCATCCCAGCAGAATGGGATGGTGTCGAGTTTTGTGGTGAGAGCAAGGGATCCCCTGGCGGATACAATGGATACTCTGGTATCGCTGTGAAACCAGGATCACCTCATCTATGCCTTTTTCTTTTTCTCAATCTTCTCCCTCATCTTCTGTGCAGGATAGAGGCTGAGCAGGTTCTGGTCATTCTGGTGGCTCCCAGTTGGCCTTGTTGATCCTGGTACACCAGTGTTGTGCGGCTGATGCACTGGTGGCTGCCTTTTTGGAAAGATCTTCTGTTCCAGGGACTGATCTTCATTCTGCTTTACTGTTACTGGCTTTGACAGCATGGCTATTGAAAGCCAGGTTCTAAGAGACGGGGGGAGGGGGATTGTCAGGCTTGGTGACCCCTACCATGCTGAAGGTGTGTAAATCTACATCTCGGAAAATTTATCATTGCACTTGGTAGGTTTACATCTCGTGGTGTGAGGCTGTGTATTTATTTCCCTGTTCCTTCTCGGTGGCTCAGGTTTTGGCTTTCCTCAATTGATTGTGAGCAGAACCTTGCCTTAAGTACCATTAAGGGCGGAGTTTCTGCTCTTCCTATTTTCTTTCAATGTTCTTTCGGCATGCACTCCTTGATTTTAACCTTCATCCAAGAGGTTCAGCATGTGGCTTCTCCAGTGCGATCTCTGTTGCCCATATGGGACCTGAACCTGGTTCTCAGTTCTTCAGATGCCTCCTTTTGAGAATATTATGTTTCTTCCCTTACTCGCTTTCTCCCAGAAGGTTGCCTTTTATAGTTATTAGTTCTGCATGTTGTGTGTCAGAGCTGGCTGCCTAGTCCTGTAAGTCTCCCTATTTGGGTCTACAGAGGGATAAGATGGTTCTCTGTCTGTCCCCCCTTTCCTCCAAAGGTGGTGTCTGACTTTTACCTGAATGAGGACATTGTCCTGCTTTCCCTGTGTCTATGCCCTTTGCCATCCTATGGAGGTTGTGTTGCACTCCTTGGATGTGGTCGGGCGGTTCTTGTATATCTGACTGCTATGCCCTCTTTTCAAATGTTGGGTTCCCTTTTTTGTGATGAAATGGCCTAGCTGCCTCTTCTGTCATTGGCAAGCTGGCAGGGTCGCAACTGTACTATAAATGTTAGGCCTTTCTCCGTAGACACTAGTGGAAAAGTCTACTTGCAGGTTGATGGCTTTTCCACTAAGGCCTGTGTACATAATCCTGAATTTTGCCCATAGGGAAAAAGGTGCTGATAATGGACACCAAAAACACTTGATCTTACCTGATTTAGGGTGCATTTTTCATAGGTCATGTGACTAAAAAAATGCATCAAACGTGTGTAGTTTTTGCTGCTTTTTCAATGCATTTCAGGCCTAGTTTACACCACTGCACTATGTGTTTTGTCTGTTTTGCAGTGTTTTGCTTTTTTGCATGTGTGTTTTTGGCTCATTTTTTTATGCAATTTTTTTTTGCGGTCCAATTTTTTGCTGGGCAGATTCAAAACGCATAAAAAAAGTGGCAAACATGCATAGAAGTGCATCAAAAACGCCCTACATGCATTTTCTGCAGCATCTCCATTGATGTCTGTTGAACCAAAAAGATGCAACATTTTGCATTTGAAAAAAGTCCCTGCCCCTTTCCAAAAACCCAGCAGCTCAAAAAAGTATAGATGTGAACGTGTCCCATAGGTAACCATATTAAATGGACTGTAGTGGGTTTCTGCAAAAAGCCCTAAAAAATGCATTGGTGTGAACCAGGGCTCAATGGGGCGGTGCATTTTTTGCTTATTTATTTTTTTAAACTTGCCAGATATGCACCAAAATACGGCAAGCAGGATTTTTTTTACATTGCATTTCTCTTGAGCTTCTCTTGTGCAAAAGCTGCTCAGTGTGAAAGCAGCCTATTGGCTGAAAAGTGTGTGTGTGTGCGTGCGTGCATTTTTTACAAAACAACTGTCCATTTCTGTTTTCGGCCAAATGCATCCTGAATTTTCGGTTTTGGTCCTAGAATTTTCATTTCGGTTGCCACTAATGGTTATAGCTAACATGAGCTAAGCAAGTGGGGATTTGTAGTGTTTTTAAAGTACAATTCTACTTTTAAGATAAGTAGAAATGAAAGCTTTCATGCGATGTTTCATATGCCATGTTGTATTATTTTGTATTGACCACTTTAGATTGATAAATATTATTTTTAAACTAGAATTCTGTTTTTCTTGGTGATTTAGATGGTTCCATGGTCACCTCTCTGGAAAGGAAGCTGAGAAGTTGTTAACTGAGAAAGGTAAACATGGAAGCTTCCTGGTTCGGGAAAGCCAGAGCCACCCTGGGGATTTTGTATTGTCTGTTCGCACTGGTGATGACAAAGGCGAGAGCAACGATGGCAAGTCTAAAGTGACACATGTCATGATACGGTGCCAGGTAATTTGTCTTGAGAAACACTTCACTTTTCATTGATCTGTCTTTTAGACATTTTGCTGCATTGATTTGTAGTATAAAGCTTTTCTTTCAGAAAATGTAGTGATGTGTACATTTAAAGAGGAACTTCAGTTGGTTTCGCCTATGATAGAGATATATATAGATATATATATATATATATATATATATATATATATATATATATATATTTTTTTTTAAGCCCCATGTACCTGTTGTGCAGCATTGTTCTTCATTCAGATACTCACCTGCCCATCAGATCCAGCGTTATTCTGCTGTGCTCAGCAGATAAAGTGCCAGAGCACGTGTTCCTGCTCCACCATCTTGGTCCTCCTCAGTCATCAGAAGCCGGCTGCCTTCAACAGAGTCAGGCAGCTGGCGTATGGTAAGGACTGCAGCTATGTCCACCAGCCACTGTGGGTCTCTACTCCTGCAGTCTCCTGGAATATTTGGCACGGAATCCCAGGAGGTTGAGGCAGCAGGGACACACCATTCTCGCTTTGGCTAGAATGGTCCTTGGCAAGGCCAGGCCTAAAGTTTGAAGGGGAAAAAAAAAAAAAAGACCAAAAAAGTACTGATTTAAAAGTAAGTTCACCTTTGGGAACATGTTACATGTTCCACTTCTTAGGTAAAACATTTAACATGTTCCCGCTCCTGCAGTGGCTTGGCAAGTCCTGTGTGTGACATCCGTATGGGGAGACGTTCCTTATACCAGCAGTCACTTTTGAAAAGATCTGTGAATGAATCCGCTACAAGTACCAAAATCCTTTGATGTTGGCTTGCAGTTCTCAATTAACTACCACGGCGCTGTTGAGCGATGTGGTAGTTCATTGTTTATTCCTGTCAGTGTGAAATTGCCTGCCTCTACGATGTATGGACAAACAGCTTACACTGACCGTCTGCAGGATTACTGCATGACACCAGCAATCTGCTGATCTGAGGGGTGAAGGTCCTCTTTAACTGTTCAGTAAACATAATTGGCCTTGTTTATGTAACAATTCTTATTTCTTTATCATACATCACGGGACACAGAGCAGGCTATTCATGACTATGTGGGTTATAGGCCACCTATACACTGGACACTGGCAGACCAATTAGGTCCTCCCCTATAAAACCCCTCCTATACAGGAAGTACCTCAGTGTTTTTTTTTTTTTGCCAGTGTCTGTAAGGAAGGTAGTCACTAAAGTGTTGCTGTGCTCTTGGAGCATACCTGAAAATCCAGAACGATTCCATTAGAGAATCGGGGACTTTCATCAGATCCATTCAGAAGGCTATGAGCTAACATGGATGGTACCTGCTCCTCGCTAGATAAGGAGCCTTACGGCGCTGGACCCCTCACAGATGGAACCCTGTGCAGTTTTAAATGTGACCAAGGAGCTTCCAGCGGGTTGTTATACATGTCCAAGGCGGTAGCCCCTCAGAATGGGGACTGAGTCCTTGAAGGCTTGTTTGACAATGCCCTCCATGGTGGGTGAAGGTTGATGCCTGACGGAAGTCAGGGACCTGCGGCGGGACTGGTAAGATATCCCCTTTTTTGTTTTTCTTTTTGTAAAGAGAAACAAACAAAGCTCTAAATTGGAGGGAAAAGGAAAGGTGTTGACTGTGAGTTTCCACCAGGGGGAGCGCTCATTGTTGTTCCCAAGATGTGCTTGCTCTTTTTGTTTTCGGCCACTAGAGGGAGTGTGGCAGGAAACGGAAGTCGGTCATATTTTGTTTATCTGGAGGCCAAGACATGTGGCTGCCGCTGAGAAATCTTCTGTGGCCGGGACACAGAGCGGGCTATTCAGTAGTGGCATGTGAGTACTCCCCTGAGGGGGAAGCGTGGACCAGTCAGAAGCCACCCTAGGTGGCTCATAAGGCACACTACTTGTTTTTTCAGCACACTACTTGCATAGCTGTATCATGGTGATATGTTACTAGTGGAGGTGCACAGGTTTGCGCTATCTGGTCATATACTCGCTGGAGATCACAAAAGGAATGACGTATCGGCACTTTTCACAGCTATTGGAATGCAACTTTGTGCTTGATACTATAGGCCAGAAATTTGTCTTTGACTCTTTCTCTATATTTGGAACTTTTGCCTTTCAAAAAATATCAGCAAATATGACTGATTTATGTGAACTCCTGATCCATTATATGATTTGTCGTCTTTTTTTAGGATATGAAATATGATGTTGGAGGAGGAGAGAAGTTTGACTCTCTAACAGACCTGGTGGAGCATTATAAGAAAAATCCCATGGTGGAAACACTTGGAACGGTACTGCAACTCAAACAGGTAGAAGGACATATACAATGCTATCCATACACATCAAACTAACTTGCAAGAAAGAGTTTGCTTTAATATTTCTTTTTCTTTCCAGCCTCTGAATACAACCCGTATAAATGCAGCAGAAATTGAAAGTCGAGTAAAGGAATTGAGTAAACCTGCAGAAACAGCTGATAAATTTAAGCAGGGCTTTTGGGAAGAATTTGAGGTATGTAAATGTAAGCTAACTAGAGATCTCAGATGGTGGTAGATGTAATCAAGCTGCTTAGATGACATTTTCTATGAAAGACCTTTTCATAATTGTCTCGGATCATCCAAGTATGAATGTTTATGGTGGAAGGAGGAGGATGACCAGATTGCTCCACAGTCACTTTTGTTTTAGAAGTATACAATGGCATAAAAAAGGCCAGGAAAATCCAACCCATGTGATGGAATGGGCCTGTTGGTTGAAAAATGATAGGTTGGCCTTAGCTTTCACTTTGGTATATATCATTATAGCACAAGTCTGCCTTTGAACAGTGACCCATAGTCATGGTTGCAAACAATTTGCTGAACAGCCAAAGACCTTGTAATTAACTTTTTTAAAGCTTTTAGCTATAAAGCCTAACACATTCCTGTAGGTTTAGTCAGGTAAGGTGCCTTAAATTGTGTAGATATGACATGTATAGCAAAATTGCTGCTGTAATTTACGTATTATATCTTATAAAGAATGTCCTTACATATCATTTTTTTTTTTTTTTTTTTTTTATAAATGTCTTGATTACTAGCTATTATTTGCAGTAGGGAACATCTGCCATCAGTTTTTAAATACAGACATTTGAGTATCTAAGCTGTGAGCAGTAAAATACTGTGTAGTGCAATGAAAGCAATTGTTTTGACTTTGAAGCTAGCATTTTGTGCTGTGTAATTACCATAAAAGAGAATGTGAAGGGACCATGTTTGTAAACATTTTGTAAGATTATGTAAGACTTGGCTGTTTGACTTCTGTTTTGTTATGAGCCGTTTCTTGCTTTGTGGCATTGCAGTATTCTGTCTCTGCACTGCTGGTATAGTGGTGTCTAACACTGCAGTGTCTAAGACAGAGTATACTGCTGCATAATAAGATCTATGGGATGTAAAAAGACTAGACCTTTGTGGAAATGGCAGTATTTCATACCCAGTTATAAACTGCAAGCATATGACCTGTTGTTCCCTGCGGTTACATAATCAGATCTTTGAGACTTTACATCTTTTCTGTAGTTATATACATTAACTATACATAACATAAATGCAAAACATCCTATGGTCCTTGTTCCCAAAAAGCAGTTAGTTACTGCATTCCTGTAATGTGAGTATTGTAAGATTTTTCTTTACTGGAGGAATTTTTTGTGGGGGGAGAGGGGGGCATTGGTGTCATATGGGTTTTGCATGTATGTGTCCAGATTGGGCTAGAAGTATGAATGTTTTTTTTTTTTTTTTTTTTCTCTACATTGTTCGTAATGGTTAGCCTGTCATGTTTTATGCTAATGAGAACTTGACATCATGCGAAAGAGCAGCCAATCGTAATAGTAAAGGGAAACCACATTTATATTTAGAGCTTTCAAAAAGTTTTTTTTTTTTTTTTTCAATCATTTCCATTAACCTAATGTAGTGTACAGAAATGTTATGTGCTGTTTTATGATTGGCTGCCCTTGCTGTTGTACAGTTGAGTCTATCCTTGCTTTATGCAAGTCTGAGCTTGAGAAAGCTCTTGTAAGTGCTACTAAGAAATAATTGACCAGTTTCAAGATAACTTGCAGCAGAGCTATAGAAATCTTGTCTTTTAGTATTGTAAAAACCAAAATCAATGGAAACCTGTAGTAATCTCTGTATTCCTTCTTTAGATACAGTTTCCTTCCGGTGTAAAAATTGACCACTGCTGTGCCTAAAGCTGGAGGAGCAATAATTTTTGTTCTAATGAGTCTATTAGAATAGAATTTAATATATTGCCATGAGCACACAATGTTCAGCTTCCGTGCTCCGATTGTCTGATGCTTTGACAAATTCAATGTGAAAGTTATTATCATGCTTTATGCAGCTCTCCAGCACATAAAGCATAGAATACACTAAAAATACCCTGCATGCAAACAGGTACTCATCTATTAGTTTTAGGAGACCTGATACTGTCAGGATTCCTGTTCATCCATCAATTGGTAACGGCAGAAAGTTTGTTTGGAATGCTTTTTAAAAAGTTTTTTTTTTGCTTACTTTTTAGAGTGAGCTATATGGCTTGTCTTCTATTTCTTCTATTAATTAGTTCTCGCGGACGTCTTAAATATTTTATTTTAATGTCTGTGTGGCACACTGCTGCAGACTTCACAGGAAATATTTACAGTAATTTATGAATACAGAAGTGCTTCTGTTTGGGTTTGTGAATGGCCCTGAATTCAAGTTTTACTGGTAATGAAGTGCTGAGGTTATTTCCACCTCTGCATGTCCTTGTGTGAAGCGGTGCGGTGTCATCCACACAAGGGATATATATTTTAGGAACATGTTGACAGCAGACCTCATTGTGGTTCTGACTGACAGGTAATTGCTCAGTCTGGAAGATGGTTCTGCAGTAGGTGAAGAAAAAGCACAACACATCTGCTTTAAATGACAAAGATAAAGGTTTCTTGTGAAATAGGCTCTATCACATATTTTTTTCCTACATTCCTTTCAGACGTTGCAGCAACAAGAATGCAAACTACTGTACAGCCGCAAAGAGGGGCAGAGACAAGAAAACAAGAACAAAAACCGATACAAGAATATTTTACCTTGTGAGTAAAGAACATCGCTCTGAATAAGTGGGCTTTATTACTCATAAGAGATTTTATATTCACAGACTGGCTTAAGTATTAAGGAGAAGTTTTCAGCTTTCTGATTAATTGCCCTTTCCTTAGTGTGGTAAGGCACTCTGCCATTGGCCCCATACCAAACATATTCAGCTACATCAGACTTGTCCGCATCACAGTTTTTAAAGTGTTAGTTTTGTCTAGCTGTCAAAAAGTAACTTAACAGTATTGCTTTCATCTTGGGTGCACTTGCACTCCTGTAACCAAAGTAATAAAGTGGTTTGGGCGCACTTGCACTCCTGTAACCAAAGTAATAAAGTGGTTTGGGCACACTTACACTCCTGTAACCAAAGTAATAAGTTGTTTTAACAGTAAAAAGCCTTCTTTCTGCAGCTTCCCCCACCAGCCCCCTTATACTTACCTGAGCCCAATCTTGATCCAGTGATGTGCACGAGAGCAGAAACTCTCTCGGCACTCTGCCTCCTCATTGGCTCAAATTCAGCAGTGGGAGCCATTGGCTCCAGCTGCTGTCAGTCACAGCCAGTGAGACAGGGTGGTGCCGAGCCTTGCTCCGTGTGCCTCATGGACACACAGAGCCGGCACGGGAGCGAGCCCACACAATTGCCCCAATAGCAAGTGGCTTGCTATGGGGGCACTCTGTGGAGGGGAGGAGCCAAGAGAGCCTGTGGGGGACCTGAGAAGAGGAGGATCAGGGCTGCTCTGAGCAAAACCATTGCACAGACCAAGTAAATATAATATGTTTGTTATTTTTAAAGAATAAAAATAGTGGACTTACAATCACTTTTTGTCACTAACTTTGTGTTCTGCCCTTCCTTCCACAATTCCACTATCTAGTAGGAGCACAGTTACCTGTCCCAAATGCACTCTTGCTGGTTAAAGATTTGAAAAATGATATCAAATTCGCTTGGGTGCAGCAGAGGAGCATCCAATCCTAGACTTGCAGCTTCCTTGACTTTTGAGTTCTGCTCTTCCTCCTACAGTTCCAGTATCCAATAAAAGCACTGTTTTTTTTTATCTCCAAGGTGTGTCCATGGGTTAGTGTGGGAGGACTGATGTACGTGCAGACACCCAAGGAACATGTACTAAGGTTGTTATTTGTATACCATGCTTCGCCTTGTGATGCCCAACATTTCAAGCACTGGAGATAATACTTTGTCTCCTAGATATAAAGAAAACTTGTAATTGAATGACAAAGATTGCTGTTGCTGACATCGCTTTCTGTAAATGATAGTTGCCTGGCTGTCATGCTTATCCTATACCCTCTGATTTTACTTGCATACTTTTTCTGGTCAGTGACTGAAGCCATGGACAGACAAGCAGTTAGAATTTTCAGAAGGAAATAAACAGTAGCTGCCTACTAATTCCTATCAGAGTTTCCTTTAATGCGATTTCTAAATGTAAATTTTTTTTTTTAATAACAAACATATCATGCTTACATGCCCTGTGCAGTGGTTTTGCACAGAGCAGCATGGATCCTCCTCTTCTCGGGTCCCCCGCAAACTCTTTTGGCTCCTCCTTCCTGTCAGGTGTTCCCACAGCAAGCAGCTTGCTATGGGGGCACCCGCTCCGTTGTCCATTCACACATGGAGCCGCGGCTTGGCAATGGCTCCTGCTTGCTGTCTCAGCCATTGAGGAGGCAGAGACCCGGGACAGCCGAGTCTGTCGTTCACATCGCTGGATCACGATGAGGCTCAGGTAGGTATTATGGGGACTGGGGGCACTGCTATACACAGAAAGATTTTTACCTTCATGCATAGAATGCATGAAGGTAAAACATCTTGGGCCTTTACAACCACTTTAAAGTACAAGGAGCATAAAACTATTCCTGAGGATAATGCATAAATCTGAGGCCATCTTCTCACCCCTTTCTAAAATATATCCAAATCCACTTTGTCAGCAGTAATAAAAATAATTTACTATAACTTTATTTTCTTTCAATACAGTTGATCACACAAGGGTTGTTCTTCATGATGGGGATCCTAATGAGCAAGTCTCTGATTACATCAATGCTAATACTATAATGGTAAGCTCATCCCTCAAGTACATTAATGCCCATTTATTTTATTAAATCAATATATGATTGTTGCTTTCAATGTTATTTTTACTATATTTTATATTTACAGCCTGAATTTGAAACAAAATGCAACAATTTAAAACCCAAGAAACGTTATATTGCTACTCAGGGCTGCTTGCAGAATACAGTGAATGATTTCTGGAGAATGGTTTTTCAGGAAAACTCCAGGGTTATTGTCATGACGACAAAGGAAGTTGAACGAGGCAAGGTGCGTTTCATACGTTGCAACAGTCAGTTGCTGATTATATAAAGGTGCTGCTTTTTTCTTAGCAATAGATGTGGGAGGGTTTTATTGAAAATGAAAGGACCTAAGTGAAGAGAATAAGCCATAGCAATCAATTGGAACTCTGCAAAAGATAAATTGTGCCTGCACATTGCTTCTTGCACTGAATTATTTTGACAGTGTAAGGTAACTGTCATTCTGCACTCTAGCTTGTTTTCATTGCTTGATTGTTTTATTGAAGTTGATCAGAACCACATGCAGTCTTAGATTGCAAGCTCCATGAATGCACGGTATGTAAGGCTCTGTGTAAAATTGTCTTCAACATAAAATTACCTGTAATAAAATGCAAAAGTGGTCACATACCATAGATAAGAAATCACATTGTGTATACTGATGTTTCAGAGCCACAAGAAACCCCTATCTCAAGGTGATAGCAAGGTGAACAAAGATTTTTTTCATGGCTGTCTGTGTAATATAATTTACTCCCTCAGATTTTCTGATTGTGGTGGGAAATCCAGAATTTTACAGTTTTCACCAGGGCCACTGGCGAGGGTAAAACTTCCAATGGGGCACCTGTTCTGCTTACAGCAGTCTAAGAGGGGGATTCTGCTCAATTTGTAGAGTTGTATTCTCCCTGTTGTATCTTCAAGACAGAAAGTGAAGAAAAATCTCTCCAAATCTGACAGCAAAAAATAAACTCAAACCACACGTTGCTAGGTATTAGTGTGTATTAAAAGTGCTGTGTATTCAGTATGCTACATAGCCAACAACAAGATTCAGAATTTCAGGGCAGGTCTGATGCTTATCGCTGCTTAAGGAGAACTAGAGAACATGTTAATACATAAAGGTCCTTAGTGGTAAGACTGTTTATTTGTCTATTATAAAACCCTGAGACAGGTGTGTGGCTTTCATAGTCCCTTGTGTAGAGATTACCTTTGTTTAATGCATGCATCACTTCTCTAAAGCACCACAGTGAGAATTCTGCAATATCAATGCCATTAATTATAATGTGTTCTAGATGAATGCAATAAAAAAGCACATAATTGTTCAAGATGCCTAAATATGCCTCAGCTGTTCGGTTACAGCGTTTGTATATTTCCAAATATACTATGAAAGCAAAGATACTTGGAGGATTGGGTTGACTCACTGTATCTTGTGGTTGCTGCATTACAAAAAACAATAACACATACACTCTCAAATGATTGGGCTGCCTTGATGGAATGCATGTTAACAGCTTTATAGAAGATAGAATGAATCAATGTACTGTTAGCCATGCAAAGTGTAAATATGAGTTCTGTGTGAAGTTCGCCTATTAGAATGTTTAATTACAGGATTTGGCACTTATTCTGACAGTAGGTATATTTGTTTTCCAGAGTAAATGTGTTAAATACTGGCCAGAGGAATGTGCTCTTAAGGAATATGGAGTTATGAGAGTACGAAATGTCAAAGAAACACCATCTCATGACTATATACTAAGGGAACTTAAACTTTCGAAAGTAGGACAAGTAAGTAGTGCATTTTCCTCCTCTTCCTTTTTTTTGAGAATTGTGCCTTAAGCATTGAACAGCCCTTGTGGTATCGGTTTGCTAGGTATAAAGTATATTCTTTTTCATTCAGCTTTCCCCCATGAGATTGTCCTCTAACTTCAGATTTTATATTCATTAAGGCAAACACTGAAAGGACTGTATGGCAGTATCATTTCAAAGCTTGGCCAGATCATGGGGTACCTACTGACCCTGGTGGTGTCCTGGACTTTTTAGAAGAAGTTCACCATAAGCAGGATGGTATACCAGAACCTGGACCTGTTGTCGTTCACTGCAGGTAAAGTGGAATTTGCAGACTGTATGAAACCAGGGCTAAAATAGATGGGGAGCTTATGGATATAGTGCTTAAAAATCAATTCAAGGCACCTTTTAAGTGAAATCTGGCAAATGATGTAGCTGTTCTGAAGTGCAGAAGTCTGCTTAGTTCTCCCTAATCTGAGATGTCTTTCATCCACTGCAGCCATAGAACACACAACTCATTTCAATTTTGAACAGAAGAAGAATTTGTTAAGCATGTACTGTGCGGCTTTTTATCTTTTTCTGATTGCTGCAATACCAATTAGAATCTAATATCCCGGCAGGTTTGAATTTGACTGGTATATATGAGGAACTTCCTAGTATTGACAATTTTGTTAACTTGTGCTTTTTCTATGTGAAAAAGCGAAAAGAGCCTGTAGTGGGTGTGATTGGAAATAGCTCATCTGCAACACAAATTTATAAGCAAAATGTGTTCACAGATAACTGACAGTGGGGAGTAGGGTGATTTGGTGTACTTATTGCTGTGTCTGCAGGAAAACTGCAAGATGTTTTCCCTGTATGCATCTCAAGGTTTGACTTTTAGTTTTAACTGAGGCACAATTCCACTTGGCATGAATATTCAATTCTGGTTTAAGTCAGGAATTATTTTTTTGCACTGCATACTACAAATCGTCTTCAGACTTTGCAAGTTCTTTGAGAGCAATTCAGATAAAGATCTTCCCCTTCTCATGAGATGGAAGGCACATAAATGCTTCATACGAGGCACTCTAATCAAGCTGGGTTCACAGGAAAAAAAAAGCTTAATTTTCAGGTCGATCCCTTGGTTTCACAAATCAGGACTCGAGTGCCTACAAACAATCTGTAGCTCAGCAAGTTAAGTATAAACTGTCATCCCCAAGAAATACAATGCCCGCATCTGCAGCAGGTGTCAAACAGATGTCACCCCAAACCCAAGTTGCAAACACAGTGTGTTTGCCCGCATCGGATCAGATGGTACTTTTGTACCATACTGTCCGGTTGCAGTGCGTTTTAAAAAGTATAAAAGTAGTGCATGCACTCATTTTGGTGTGGTGCGATTTCAGCCCATTCAAAATGAATATTTGATTGTACTGAAGTATTTTATTGTATAGTAGACATTGGGATTACGGGTACTTGGTACTTCTAGACAAGGCCAAAAAGTCAATGTCTCCATAGCCAAGTAAAAGTAAGTCTCCCAGAAAAATTTTGTGGAGCTCAATTTGTGTAGAAAGCACGGTCACATGGTGCCAGTGCAGATAGCAGTGGGATGGTGTGGATATCTTGGGGAAAAGGCCACGTATGAGGCCAGGAAACGCATACATTTGTCTTTTCTTCCATTAATTAGCTCTTAAAGAGGATCGGATCTTGCACTAAAATGCAAGGTCAGCTTATTACATTACACCCCAATTCCCAACTCATATTGCTGTATGATTGCTATTAGAATATTTGGAGTACAGAGACGCCTAGGAGAGGGTGACATCACAATCCTTTCAGCAAGATTCTAGGAGCACTGAAGATCCCAAACCTTACAGTATGTTGTCACTGCTTGAGATATCACTCACAAGTATTTTTTTAAATTTTATTATTAGTACTATTATTATTATGATATTTTTTTTTTTTTACAGCAGTCCTGTAACAATGATTTAAGGTGCAGGGGTGTGGCTGCATGGTGATGAAATAAGTGATCCTTGTTTTAGTGCAAGGTCTGCTTTAATATTTAAAGGAAAGGTCACTTTTGGGAACACGTTACATGTTTCGTCCGTTTTTAGGGTGGAACATGTAACATGTTCCTGATCCTGCAGCCACCACCTGGTCCCCCTCCTCCCTGTGACAGGATACGGGGGGGAAGTTCCCCATACTAGCGTTCACTTTTTAAAAACAGGGCCACATTATTCATTTACGGTGTTCTGTGAATGAATGGACTACAAGTCCCGACAGCCTTAGCAGCTGCCGGCTTGTAGTTCTCAATTTACTACTATGGCACTGTGAGTGTTGTGGTAGTTCATTGAGTCTTCAGAAGTATCGGCTTGCCAGTACGAGCAATCAGATACACTGACAGTCTGCAGGAGACCTGCATGGCATCAGTGATCTGCTGATTGCTGGTGCAATGCTTTACAGGCTCCTACTACAAAAAATAATAAATGCACATTTTTTTACCTGCAAAAAAATGTGCATTTATTATTTTTTTGTAGAAAGGTGAATTTATCCTTTAATGCTTCTTGGGATTCATTTTTACTGGGGAGAACTGTTTGCTATGGCAGAACAGCTGTTTCCTATAATCAGGCTACTGTGACTGTTTACCTACATATGTTGTGTAAATAAATGAAATGTAGGTATTTGTTTCCCTACCGCTAGAGAGTTGAATTTTCTTTGCCTTAAGGTGTTTTAGATTAGTGGACTAGCCAACATTTAATTTAATTTATTGAGAAAGTGGCAGTCTATTCTTTTGGCTGTGTTCTATATAATAAACAGGTATTTATGTGCTGCCAACTAGAATGTGTTGCTTTTAAGTCTGCACAATAAAGTCTGTGTTTCGGAACTTCAGGTTGGTCTCTTGCTCACAACACTGCTGTTTTCTTTATTAACAGTGCAGGAATAGGACGTACAGGCACTTTTATTGTGATTGATATTCTCATTGATGTCATCCGAGAAAAAGGTGGGTATAGAACTCAATACTGTCTCCTGTCACCAGGCACTTGGTCAAGGAAGTTGAGCATATGGCTATAGAGATATGAGGATATTTATTGTTCTGTGTATGTTGCTGTCTTACCAAGCGGATTTCATTTTATCTTTTAACCCTTTGACAGAAAAATGCCTTGCTTTGATCATATGCATTTGTGCTGTGTGCTTCCTTTACATGAAATGTCATAATGGAGAGGTAAAACTCCCACAACCTAACTATTTATCTTCAAATATGGTGAGAAAGGTCACAAATCGTTTGCATATCAGAGTACCCTAGGTTTTGGGGGACTCAGAAAGATATACATACAGGTACTGGAGGGTGCCTGATTTTCAATTAATTTGCAACCTCCAGTGCTCAATCTTGGCACCTCCACTTAGGTCTTCTGCCATTGGACACTGATGTGATTGTTGCTGTATGTAACTCCCAGCCCACCATGGCACTTCGACTGTTGTTTTTTTTTTTTTTTTTGGTAACTCGAGCACCAAGCAAAACCTTGTGGAGTGGCAGGGAAGCATACCTGTCTGCCAGTGCCACCTACCCCAAAGTATTGGGATTTTCAGTAGGGCAATGGCAGCAATCAAAATGACAGGCTGAAGTGGTTACTAGTGGAACTGAAGTGCACCTGCATTAGAGAGAGAACAGAAATGGGGAGAATAGTTGTTTTAAAATAGCTTTACTTTAACGTGACATTAAACTGTAGTTAAAAAACAAAACGTTTATTCAAGTATGTATTCTTAACTCCGTAAAGAATTGCTCTGTCTCCACCCAATCTTCCAATTTTCTTTTTTTGCTGTAATCAGACATTTTGTTAGGCTTCCTGTAAAGAGGATGGTTACATTGGTCCCCCTGTATGTAGGAATGAAGCCACCCTCTCTTTCTTGACTAGTGTAGTACTTGGCATGTGTTTCTGGCAGATTGTGTTTTTGTGAATGAAAGCTGTTTTCTCCAGCTGTAGTCATTCATAGCACTCTCTCTCCTGAATATCAGGCTGCAGTAAACGTAAGTGGAATGCTGAGAAGACCCGCCATTGCAGAATAGAGATGTGGGGTGGAACACAGTGCTGGCTGTAATCCCCCACCCCACTATGGAAATATCCATATTTTTAGGCTTCAGGAGGGGTGGAGGTATAGCCAGTGATGACGTAAAAGAAAAGATGTATTCTTTTAAACTCCTACTCCTCAAATTTTATACTTCAATATTTTTATTGAAAAATTGGTATACAGTAGAATACAAAAATATAGCAGCAATTGCCACCTACATAGCGAAATGGAGTGCACAATCATATTCATAGAATAGTTAAGCATATGAAAGAAAAACATTATTGGACATTGGTGATATGTAAAAAGAACACCATCTCAACCACGTAGCAAACTGCCCATTAATCAATGAACCCAGATAATGCAACAGAAATGCACCAAAAGTATACAAACAATTCAAGAGAAGAGAAAAAGGAATTAAGAAGAAAGAAAACAAAACGACAAAACAAAAAAAAAAAGGGGGGGGGGGGAATACCAAAGGGGGAGAGGAGATAGGGAGGGTCAGCTGCAGTACTTTTAAGATATAGAAATATAACTGATCCACGGTTGCCACGTCACCTCAAATCTAGAGACATCATTATTGACAATGCTTGTAAGTTTATCGTTTATAGTTATCCAATTAAGTTTTTGTTTAACCCCATCTAGTGGGATCAGTGATTGTCTCCAACTTCTAGCTATGGTAATACGTGCCGCCAGTAAGAGGTATAAAATTGATTTAGTTGATTTTTTGGGAACGTCAGCGGGTAGCAAATGAAATAACGCCACTTCCGGAGATCTACGAATATTAATTTCTATTACCGAATAGATAAAATTAAACATTCGGATCCAGAACCTGTTCACTACCGAGCATTTCCACCAGATATGGAACATAGTTCCCTCTTGTCCACAGCGTCGGAAGCAACTAGGTGATACAGAAGGGTACATTTTAGCAAGGCGCGTAGGAAACAGATACCAGCAAAGTAGCGTTTTATAGTTGGATTCGATAAGAACCGTATTGATCGAAATCTTTGATAAAGTTTGTGCCGCCTGCCGCCAAGTATCCAGGTCCAATGAGAGATTCAAATCCCCCTCCCATTGAGTCATATAAGATAATTTTGTGAGTGGATCAACAAGGGAAGCATAAAGAATGGACAAACGACCCCTCATCCTTCCAGCTGCCCCACAGGAGACCTCTAAGGGAGTGAGTGAGCAAGGTTCTGAAAGTAATTTGAGTTTGCTAGTGATAAAAGAGATAGGTTGGTAGCATCGAAACAATTCCCCGCGAGGCATCTGATACTTTATCAAAAAGCACTGACGTGAACGAGGACGAAGCCCATCCAGGTAGTCTCCGATACGTAGCAAGCCCTTATTCATCCACCAGTGGAACATTGACGGCGATAAGCCAGGAATAAACTCGGGACTGCAAAATACCGGAGCCAGAGGGGTATGTGGGGAGAAGAATGGTTTGCGTGCTCGCCATCTATCCCAAACTGTCAACGAATAGGACAACGTAGGACACAGAATAGGAGGACGCAAACGACTAGGAACCCACATGAGAGCACCAATAGCATAGGGATGACAAGATAAGGCCTCAATCCCAACCCACTGGGGGACGTACCCCCTGGCAGTAGTGCAAGATAACAGCTATTTGTGCCGCCTGAAAATAGGCCAAGAGATTAGGAAGTCCCAAACCGCCATGCTCCTTTAAGGAAAACAAGGTTGACCTGTTAACCCTAGGACGTTTACCCCTCCAGATAAATCTAGAGACTGCTGCTTGTAATAATAGCAATTCCCTCTTGGGAACCATGATCGGTAACGTCCTAAAATAATACAATAGTCTCGGTAGAAAGGTCATTTTAATAGAATTAATTTTACCAAACCAGGAGAGTGAGAGATCCTGCCACTCTAGTAAGTCAGATTTGAGTCGTTTTGAAGAACGGGAGATAATTGGTCTTATATAACGTTGAAATAGATTTCGTGAAGTGAACCCCCAAATAGGGGAGAGAACTAGAGGCACACTGGAAGTCAAAATTGTCCTGGAGGTAATGGACCTCTGAATCCGTTAACGAGATATTCAAGGCAATCGTTTTAGAGGAATTAAGCATTAAACCAGAGGCCTCAGAGAAACAATGAAACAGGCGGAGCAGACCAGGTAAAGAAGCCCGAGGATTAGAGATATACGTAATGACATCATCAGCAAATAGGGCGCATCTATGGTCCCGCTGACCACAGCGGATGCCCGAGATGGCGGGATCAGAGCAGATAGCAATAGCAAGTGGTTCCATAGCCAAGGCAAATAGTAGTGGAGAAAGAGGACAGCCCTGCCTAGTTCCTCGCTTTATCGAAAGGGAGGCTGATTTATGACCGCGAATAGAAACCTTAGCTGACGGATTAGAATATAGGGCCCACAATAATGTCGTGAAATAAGGACCAAACCCAAACTTGTCCAACATCCTAAATAAATAGTCCCAAGATAGACTGTCAAACGCTTTATGAATATCCAATGTTAATAATAGGATTTCCCTCTGTGAGGATTGGTCCCAATTGCATTGTACATCTGACAACGGGGCTAAAGTCCGGCAAATTTGATCTGATGTTTGTCGACCGCTGATGAATCCTGACTGATCATCATGAATATGCAGAGCCAAAAAGTTATGGAGGCGTAAGGCCAGGATTTTAGTAAGAATCTTTAAATCACAATTGATTAAGGAGATAGGCCGATAATTAGAAACTATAGAAGCGTCCTTAAGAGGTTTAGGGATGACACTGATAAATGCCTTGTTTTCGGCAGGGGGCACCCGCCCCCCATCCCGTAAATAGTTAAAGTAGAGAGCCATATGGGGAATCAGGACATCAGGAAAAACTTTATAATAGTTATGAGGAAGACCATCTGGTCCCGGGGCTTTATGAGGGGCAGGGGATTTCATAGCACTTCCAATTTCTTTGCACGAGATAGGCCTTTCCATCAACTCCCTATGAGCATCCTGGAGAGAGAGAATCGGAACAGAGCTCAAAAAGGCGTCGAGAGGCGAAGAAGCATCTCCCTGAGGCGAGCTATATAGTTTAGTGTAAAAAGAATGAAATTTGTGGAGGATCTTAACAGGGTCTTGAGATAACGTTCCATTATCCAATCTGAGTTTAGGGAGAGCCGTCTGGGAATGTCTGGGAGTCAACTTGCGTGCCAATAAGGGTCTATCTCTCCAAGTAAAAAATTTATGGTTAGACCATCGTAACTGTTTGTCAGCCGTAGTAGTAAGGCAGAGATTTAGTTCCAATCAGGCCTGTTGAAGTTTAAGCAACAGGTCCGGACTGGGATTTCGCTTATGCTGGGCACCCAATTCTGTATAGGATTGGTTTTTGTGGCTAGTAGGTCGTTGCAGGCTTTTTTAATTCGTGAGGAGAGTTGAATAATAAAACCCCCTAACTGAGGCCTTATGGGCTGCCCAGTTAATCGCCGGGTTCGTATCCTCCGCTTTATTAAGTTTAAAGTACGCTTGTAATTGTGAGGAGATGTCCTGACAATAGGAGGGGTTACCCAAAATGGAGTCATTAAGACGCCAGCAATAAGCTGTCTTACCAAGTGTCCAGGAGGACAATTGAATAGAAATTGGGCCGTGGTCAGACCAAGGCGTGGAGAGAATTTTTGCAGTGAGGAGTCTGGAAAGTGAATGTGTATGAAGAAATATATGGTCAATGCGAGAATAACAATTATGGGCCCTAGAATAATGGGAGTAATCTCGAGAAGTCGGGTTAGCTTCCCTCCAAGCATCGACAAAGTCGTAACGATACGGTAGTTGGGCCAGCTTACGGCTCTGCCTAGAAGGGGGCTGAAGCATGGCGGTTTGGGAACGATCCAAAATCTGATCTAATGCTAAATTAGAGTCACTGGCCAAAATAACTCCTCAGATTTTAATGGGGACAGGTACTATGTGAACAAGTAGTCTACCTCTGTTAGGGGAAATATTAGGGATAGACAATAGCCATCATCAGGGTTTTTTCTTAGGGGGTATCTATTTCAGGAGTATCTACGTATGATCCAAAATGTAAAATCATATATAAATTCCCACATTCTATTTAAGCTGTTTCTTGCCTACTTCTATTAATCTGAACAATCTGGAAGTTTGTAACCTTAGTGAAGGTCCCCACACATTTACTTCCTTGATATTTTATGTCCCGTGATTAAGCACTGCAGTGTCGTACATTTCTCAGTGCCTGCCTTCTGAAACTGCAGAGGTGCTGAGAGGAGGAATTTTAGTAGGTGACAATCCATGAACCACTGCTTGCAGGCAGCAAGGTACCATGGGATATGTAGACCATTGAAATCAAGCGCAAAGAGCAGAGAAGAGAAACTGTAAAGCCTTCAGGGAATACAGGAAGTTGCAGAAAGAGATGGCCAGCAGAACTTAGAACATGAAAGGAGATTTTTCAAGGAATGCAATATTTCATAGTCATAAAATGACTATTTTTTTGTATTGCTAGTACAATGCAAATTTAATAAAATTAAAGTTTCTGTTGTGACTATAGCTGCTGCTGAAAATGTTGATACCTTATAGTTTAAATTTCCTTTCTTTATATGATCTTCAATGGCCCATACAGGCTGTGGATCTTCTGCCCCACAGTTAAGTCTCAGCTGTCGCACGAAGGATCTCTACATCCCTAGGACAGTGTTGGATTAGGCTGCAGTTTATTACCAACTTTGGAGACTTCTGTCCACTCTTGTTACTGTCTTTCCCATAGCTGGAAGGTTTTGTTGATCAAGTCAAACCACAGGCCGTCTGAAAGAAGAGCTTATCCTTTTAGTTAGAGATTTGTAGTATATGTAACATCATGCATTTATCTACAGAAGGAACCCCAGTCTAATAAAAGTGGAACTTTACATAATCATTGCCTATTTTTAATCTTCATGCTGCTAGCATTAGTAAATAGTAAAGTATATCATATTTACCTGTTTTAAATTTTTTTTTTTAATTTCTTCAGTTGGTTCCTGTTTTCTAGGCCTATAATGTCATAAATCCCAAGATTCTTTAGTAGGGTTTTTCTCAGCTAAGCACACCCTCCCGCCTGCTTGCCAAAGCTAAGGGCAGATGGTTTCAAAGAAGTAAATGCTATATGAATAATCTGCTCTTACTCAAGATGACAACAGCCAGGAATGCTAGGGGGTGTTATTCAGAGTGATTTCTCAGCAAAATAAAGCATGGAAACCTGGATGGATGGGGGAGTTTTCAATGAATACTAAAAATGAATTGAGTAGTGCTTTTGGTTTGTGATGCTCAGATACAGTGTAGTTCCACTTTAAAGAGTCTGATATTAGTTTTAAAAAATAATTTTTGATGTTAATAATACTGAAATATGCTGGGAAGTTGACCCTTTGGTTCTCTCCCTACCTCTCATATATATCCTTTTGCTCATTAATGAGCAATATTGAGGGTCTTAAAGGAAGATGGGGGGGGAACCAAAGTGCCAGCATTTTAGTTAGTATTTGCATAATCACCGGGTTTTAGAGATTCCTGGGCACTCATTCAATTTACTAAAGATAACTGCTCACCAATCAGCATGACTGTCTTATCATTCTGCTATTAGCTTACCTACTTACAAGTGAGTACACACTCGCATTTTTTTCAGCCTGTATTGAAAGAACAATATAGGCTGGTATTGCTGACTTTCTTCTGAAATGATACAAAAGAAAGGTGACAAAAAGGTCAAAGGATTCCCAGGGGACTTTAGAGGCATAAGATATGAAATATATTAAAAAACAAGTAATCAATCTTTATTATTAATTCCAAAAAATGGTCAATGGGACAGAGGTAGAATACAATATGATACACCAATTAATTAAGCCAGCATATACCCAAGTGTATTTAGAAATTACAACAATATAGATACATGTCTTGCTTCCCATACTTTTTGTCTATGCTTCCCATAATCCCCAACATGTTTTGGAACGGAGTTCCTTCTTCAGGGGTAATTACTGGTATAATGATTAATTAGTAGGTGTATCTGTGTATCTTGATTCAAAAATAGACATCCACAAAGTAGAGGCAGTTTAGCCAAAATACGCGTAAGATCTTTAAATTCACATCTCCAGCTCTGGAGGGGTTACTGCAAGGATCCCAGTGAGGTGCCATCGAAGGAAAGGCTAATCTGGTCATAGCAGAATAGCAGTCACAGCAGAGGTATGCTCTGCAAGGATGTCATAGGACTTCCCTATGATTTCCTTGCTGAGCATACCTCTGCTGTGACTGCTATGACCAGATTAGCCTTTCCTTTAGGTGGTGTGGTATATTGTTGTATTTCTAAAAACACTTGGGTATATGCTGGCTTAATTAATTGGTGTGTCATATTGTATATTACCTTTTGTCCCTTTCTCCCATTGGCCATTTGGCCATTTTTTTGGAATTAGTAATAAAGATTGATTACTTGTTTTTTTTTTTATATATTTCATGTTTCATATCTTCTGCCTCTAAAGTCCCCTGGGGCATCCTTTGACCTTTTGGTTGCCTTTCTTTTGTACTATGTATAGGGAGGCTGGCAGTATCACAACCTTCCATTATTGGCTCATTATCAGTTCATCTGAAATGATAGTTGCCATAGTCTCTAGTTTTGTGATTTTGGAGTTACTGATCCATGTCAAAGATCTGCATTTTTTAAGAACAAAATGAGATATACATATGAAAACAAGTAAGAAAGGAAAGAAGAGGAGAGAGGAAAAAGGACAAATGGGTGGGGGAAGAACACCACAGACCCATTGTTAATCCTCAGTCTAGAACCAGTTCTCATCTGTTTCACAAATCCATCAGTCTAGGGTCGAAATCCAGTGGCAGGAATCAGGAGACCCATGGGTCCCAGATCTTGGGAAGCTTTGGCATCGTATCTGTTAATTTCGCTGTTAGCTTTTCATTAAGGAAAGTCAATTGTAGCTTATTTATTCACCGCCATTAGCAAGAGAGTGTAAGATAGCCAAGCCTTAGCTATTGTTTGTTTTGTGGCTGTAAGGATATGCCTGATTTGTGTCTTTTGATTTATTATGTATTAAGGCTATTGAATCAGAATAACAACCAGGTAGGTTGCATTTTTAGAAGAGATGAATGGCTGCCTGCAAATTTTAATCGGTATGAGTTTTGTTTACGATTTGCAAAGTAAAAAAAGTATTTGAATTATTATTTTAATATCTGTCCAATCGGAATTGGTTTTTTTATATAGCTTATAAAAGTATGAAGACAATCCGTTGCTGGTTCTAGACTATATGTAAAAGTGATGCACAATTTGGAAACCCTACTTTTATGATACAATAGTATATATTGGAGGAAACACTCAAAGTAATTTATAATATCACTTAAAATAGGTGAGTTGGAAGCTTTGGTGCATTAACAGAACTGTGATTTAATTGGTATTGCTGAATCTTGGCTTCATTCTTCACATGACTGGGCCATTAATATTCCTGGCTATGTTGTCTTTTGGAGAGACAGGGTAAATAGGAAAGGTGGTGGTGTCTGTCTCTATCTGAGAAGTGATCTCAGAGTGAGTGTGAAAGAGGACCTAGTTGATGGAGAGTGTGATAAGACTGAAGTATTATGAGTGGAACTGCACATGGGGGTGCGTACTACAAAGGTTATCATTGGAGTTTGTTATAGGCCTCCCAGTGTTAATGAGGTGGAGACTCAGCTCCTTGCACAGATCGAAAGGGCTGCAAGGGCTGGGACAGTGATAATAATGGGGGATTTTAACTACCCGGAAATTGACTGGAGTAATGGTACTTCAGTAACAGTTAAAGGGCAAACATTTTTAAACCTACTACAGGACAATTTTATAGTACAGTTCATAGAGGCCCCAATTAGGAATGATGCTCTGCTTTACCTGGTAATCTCAATACATGCAGAGCTTATTACGAATGTCCTTATAAAAGAACATTTGGGTAGCAGTGACCATAATATGATTTCATTTATTGTTAGCTGTAAACAGCAAGCACATACGGGAAAAATAGAAATGCTCAATTTTAAGAGAGCTAATTTTCCAAGGCTGAGAGCTGCTCTCCAAGACTTAGACTGAGAGGGAATATTGGCATCAATGAACACAACACACGAATAGGAGTTCTTCAAAAAGACTGTATGTGAACATACTTCAAAATTTATTCCTATGGGCAACAAGCTTAAAAGGCTAAAAATCAAACCTATGTGGCTTATGGCCAAAGTTAAAAAAGCTATAGATAATAAGAAAAGAGCTTTTATTAAATATAAAAATAAAGGAGCGCTATCATCGTTTAAACATTACAAAGAATACAACCGAATATGAAAAAAGAAAATAAAGGCTGCAAAAACTGAAAACGAACGACAGATTGCAAACGATAGCAGGATCAACCCCCAAAAATTCTTCAAATATATTAATAGTAAAAAGGTCCGGTCTAAGCATGTAGGCCCTTTACAAAATAATCTAGAGTGGGTGACTGGGGACAAACAGAAGGTAAATTTATTAAATAACTTCTGCTCTGTGTATACAAAGGAGCATGGGGGAGCTCTTGTCCATAATGGGCAAAACCCTTACTTTTTAATATATTTATAAACGATATAGGGTCTGGGATTAAAAATCCCATTTCAGTCTTTGCAGATGACAGCAAGCTGTGCAGTGGCATAACGTCCTTACAGGATGTCTCCAATTTACAAGCTGACCTCAATGCTCTGTTTAATTGGGCAACTATGTAGCAAGTGAGGTTTAATGTTGATAAATGTAAGGTTATGTACTTGGGGGCTAAGAATATGCATGCATCATACATACTAGGGGGGGGTACAACTGGGGGAATCAATGGTGGAGAAGGATCTGGGAGTTCTGGTAGATCACAAGCTTAATAATGGCATGCAATGCCAAGCTGCGGTTTCTAAAGTGCGCAAAATGCTCTCTTGTATTAATAGATGTGTAGACTCCAGAGAGAGAGATATCATTTTACCCCTGTACAAATCATTAGTAAGACCTCATCTGGAATATGCAGTTCAATTTTGGGCACCAATTCACAAACAAAAAAAAAACATTGGGGAACTGGAGAAAGTATAGAGAAGGGCAACCAAGCTGATAAGAGGCCTGTAGGAGATCAGTTATGAGGAAAGATTAGAGGAACTGAATTTATTCTCTCTTGAGAAGAGGAGATTGAGGGGGGACATGATCAACATGTATAAATTCATCAGTGGTTCATATACTGAACTCGGTGTAAAGTTATTCACCCTGAGGTCATCACAGAGGACAAGGGGGTACTCTTTGTCTGGAGGAAAAGAAATGTAATCTCCAAACACGGAAAGGTTTCTTCACAGTAAGAGCTGTGAAAATATGGAATAGAGTCCCTCGAGTTGGTTCTGGCCAACTCAGTGGATTGCTTTAAAAAGGCCTGGATTGTTTCTTACTTGACTGTTTTACCAACGCTTGCCAAACGCCCCTATAGCGTTTGGCATGCGTTGGTCCGGCGTTTGCGGAGCGTTTTTTAACGCTCGGCAAACGCTGCATGCGTGGTTTAGCGGCGGTTGCTATGCGTTTGACGAGCGTTAAAAACGCCCCACAAGCGCCTATAATGAAGTTTAAATGGTGTTACCGCTCCGCAAACGCCCCACAACCGCGTCGCAAATGCCGGGCGTTTGCGGAGCGGCACCATAGACTAGAATAGGAGGCTTCAACGCCTCCTGACTCAACCAGAGGCGTCCATTTTGCTGCGACGCTAACGCTCCCGTTAGAACAGCACCATGTGCTGCAGTGTGCTGAATTGTCCGAGGCATTTGGGAAGCGGTAAAACGCTTCCCAAACGCCTCTCTGCCGCCTGCACACAACGCTAGTGTGAACGTAGCCTTAGATACACAGAATATAACTGGATACTTACATTTATAGGTAAAGTTAATACAGGGAACATCCAATTGCCTCTCGGGGGTTCAGGAAGAAATTTTTTCTCCTGCAGTAGCAAATTGGATCATGCTTTGCTGAGTTTTTTAGCCTTCCTCTGGATCAACTGTAGGTGTAGGATTATAACTTTTTTTTGTTTTTAATGGTTGAGCTGGATGGACTTTTGCCTTTTTTCAGCCAGACTAACTATGTAACTATGTTTTTACAATACTTATCCGCTTACCTTGCTATATTTTGAAGACTGTATTACATGTACACTGCTGTAGATTCTATTAATATCACAGTGTTCATCACAGCCTTCAGGGCTTGTCTTCAGGGACCACCAGCATATCATGGTGTCCTGATCTTTTTTTTTTTTTATAAATCAAAGTGAGAATAGTTACTGTACATACACCTGGACTTCTGGGAAATACTGTTCTGGTAGTCCCAGTGATTTGTGAAGCATCGTGAAAATACTGGCCCAATTGCGTTCTACTGAACAGTTGACATAACAGGATAAGCCAATGAGAGACTATTGATTTTAATTAGTCACAACAGACTGGTAGATTTCATGGAGAGGGAAACTGAGGAACCCTCATCATATTGTACAGCTAAGGTAAAAACTGTGTATGTAATGAGCAAATAAAGTAGCGAAAATAATTATTTGATCCCCTGCAGATTTTGTACGTTTGCCCACTTACAAAGAAATGAAGGGTCTATAATTTTTATCATAGGTGTATTTTAAATGATAGACACAGAATGTCAACCAAAAATCCAGAAAAAAACACATGATTCAAATGTTATAAATTGAGTTTCAGTTCAGTGAGTAAAATAAGTATTTGATCCCTTACCAACCATCCAACATTAATTCTGACTCCCACAGACTGGCTATGTGCTCATGTGGTACACAGATTAGTCCTGTCAATGTAAGAAGGCGCACCTAACAACACCTTGTTATGTGTATAAAAGATACCTGTCCACAGAATCTCTCTTCCATTCAAACCTCACCACCATAGGCAAAACCTAATAGCTCATCAGGGACAAGATTATTGTAGACCTGCACAAGGCTGGAATAGGCTACAAGACCATCAGCAAGAAGCTTGGTGAAATAGGAGACAACTGTTGGAGTATTTACTTGCAAATGGAAGAAATACAAAAGAACCGTCAATCTCCCTCGGTCTGGAGCTCCATGCAAGATTTCGCCTCATGGGGTAAGGATGATCATGAGAAAAGTGAGGGATCAGCTCAGAACTACACGGGAGAAGCTTGTGAATGATGTCAAGGCAGTTGGGGCCACAATCAACAAACCATTGGTAATCCAATACGCTGCCATGGTTTGAAATCCTGCAGTGCCCTCAAGGTCCCCCTCCTCAAGAAGGCACATGTACAGGCCTATCTGAATCGTTTAGATGTTCATTGGCAAACTTCAGAGAAGGATTGGGAGAAAGTGCTGTGGTCAGATGAGATCAAAGTTGAGCTGTTTGGCATTAACTCGAATCACTGTGTTTGGAGGAAGAAAAATGCTGACTATGACCCCAAGAACACCATCCTTACAGTCAATCACGGAGGTGGAAACATTATGCTTTGGGGTTGTTTCTCTGCTGAAGGTATACGCTGATGTTGCCGCATTGAGGGGCCAATTGACTGGGCCATATATTGTAAAATCTTGGATGAGAACCTTCTTCCCTCAGCCAGAATACTGAAGATGGGTCATGGATGGGTCTTCTAGCATGACAATGACATACAACATGCCAGCAAGGCACTGGTATGTTACTCACTTCTGTGAGATACTATATATACCACCATTTGTAGTCGCTATAACTTTCACGCAGCCCAATTAATTTACACGTATTGGGATTTTTTTTTTTAGCAGTGACATGTAGCAGAATACATTTTGGCCTAAATTTATGACACAATTTGACTTTTTAACTTCAGATAAGTTGAGCATCACTCTCCATCCAGCATCCAGGCTCTAAAAGAGGTTCTTGAAGAATGGAAAAAGATTGATGTTGCAGTATGTTGCCAACTTGTTCATTCCATGTCTAGAATACTTGGTGCTTTCTTTACAAATCATGGAGGTCATACAAAATACTAGATGGAGTAGTTTTTGTTGTGGGGTGTATTCATTTTTGCATCAACGTATTTGAGTAAAACGGAAGATTTTGTAATCTAAGTTATATTATTACCCATACTTTCATGTAATGAGCTAAACAAATGTTCTATGAAACTCAGTTTTGTCAAAAGTTTGGAAATTGTTCTTGTGTTCATTGAGATATTGATTAAAATCTTGCTTTTCCAAAGGGATGTACTCATTTATGCTGAGCACTTTATATGCAGCTTCACAGATGTGGGTCTTCTTCCATGGGGCTGCATATAATGTCTTCTGCGTTTTGTGTTTTGGGAGCGCACTCCTAGCACAGGTAGTGAGCTCCCACTGGAAGCCCTAAATCTCGTACTAATGAACAGGAACTGGGATGCCCGGTTCCCGATCACCTGATCACTATGATAGCCTCTGATTGGCTGTCATAGTGATCAGTAACTGGGAAGCCTGCCCCTGTGTGTTTTTTTTTTTTTCTCCTCTGAATGGAGAGAAAGATACATTGTATTTTTCTCTCCTTGCTAGAGGAGAAAAATGTAAACAAAAGTGTATGTTTAAAAAAAAAAGAAAATGGCTAAATTGAGGTTTGCTCTAAGTCAGTGTTGGGGGGTTAGAATTGGGATCAAGGGTAAGTATATTTTAGGTAGGATTAAAAAAAAATATTGGTGTGAGTGTGTTTTAGTTAGGATTTAAAAAGGCAAAATGCAAACAATTTTTTTTCTTGGCCTTGCTACAGGTATAAACAACAAACATACACGCACATATGTGGTATTGTTGCAATTGTCAGGAGCAGAAGAATTTATTTTGACTTGGTGGCAGGTTTTATGGTAATAGCAAGAAATATATAGCTGAATTAAGTTGTTTTTTTTTTTATACTAGTTTGGACTAGTTTTCCTTTGAAAATAAATTGGGAGATATCTGTTACCGTTTACCATCAAATAAAAGCCCAATTTGTCCTGAAAAAAAACAAGGTATAATTCACCTTGATACTCAAAGTAGTTGTGTTAATATGTACAATCTTACTAACATGTCTATAGCAGTAATATTGCTACAGGGTCGCACGGGTAAGCAAAATCACGTGTATATGTACGTGATTTTGCATTTCCGGGTAGGGGGCGTGCACGAGCCCTACCCGCGCCGCCATTCTTGGCCACCAGTCACCGGATCCCAGTTGGTGATTATCGAGCATCTCCGACGGGGAGGAAGACTGTTTTTTGTTTACAAAAAGTCTTCCTCCCTGTCACCTCAGGCACACTGCTCGGGATGGCTGTGTATAGCACAGCCATCCCGATCAGTGTGCTTACAGTGAAGCACACCCCCTCCTCCCCCTAGTAAAACACTCCCTACATATCGTTAACCCTTTGATCACCTCTCATGTTAACTCCTTCCTGCCCAGTGTCATTAGTACAGTGTCATGCCAGTGTCAGAATGTCTGCTGCAGTCCTACTAAATGTCGCTGATCGCCTCCCTCACTAGTAGGTAAAAAAAAAAAAAACTCCAAGTATCTATACCGCCATTTGTAAATGCTATAACTTTCACGTAAACCAATTAATTTTCACGTATTGGGATTTTTTTTTTTTTAGCAAAGACATGTCACAGAATACATTTTGGCCTACATTTATGACGAAATTTGATTTTTTTTTTACATTTTTTTACTGGACATGTTTAATAGCAAAACGTCCAAATACAGTTATTTTTTGTCAAAATTGTTGAATTTTTTTTACTTTTTTAATAGCGCAAAAAATAAAAAAACAGGCGACCAAATACCACCTGAAAGAAAGCTCAATTCATGGGGAAATAAGAGACGTAAATTTAATTTGGGTGCAGCGTTGCATGACTGCGCAATTAACACAGTGCCATAGCACAAAAAATGGCCTGGTCAGGAAGGGGGGTAAATCATCATGAGGGTAAGTGGTTAAGGAACATCTGTACTAAGAACAATGTAGGCTGTAGTTGCTGAGCACTTTCTTAAAATGAAGGTTGCTTAACTAACTCTTGAGTACCCAAATATGCCAAATCTAGAGTATAGTCATAACACCTAGTCTTCAGTTTGTTTTAAGTCAAATGCTGATTAGGAATTGCACAGTAATTGAATAATGTATTCTGATTATAAAATTTGCTAAACTGACAGGTGATTTTACTCTTATTTCTATTAAAATATAGGTGTTGACTGTGACATTGACGTACCCAAGACTATTCAGATGGTAAGATCTCAGAGATCAGGAATGGTTCAGACTGAAGCACAGTACAGGTTTATATACATGGCTGTACAGCATTATATAGAAACCTTGCAGCGCAGGATTGAAGAGGAGCAGGTAAGCCTTTCACTGTGTGGCATAACGAAAATAAATGATCTAGGTTTAATGATCTGTAAATTTTTTTGTAAAGGTACACACTTGGGAACTATGTGTAGTGACCGGCAAATCAAACCAGTCCTGGTGGCAGGTGTTCCTTATCTAGATAGTTTGGTATGCCAGAAGTGTCTGGCTTCTGTTCCAGACATCAATACTATGTTTAGGAATTGCAAGTATACTAGTATTCTACAACCAGTCAGATGTTGCATTTCATTTTCTACCACAAACTGCAAGAATTAGTTGCACTCCTCCTAGGGGCATATTTATAAGGCTGTAAATGTGACTTTTGCCAAACATTTAATCACAGTCATTTAAAACACATGCGTCAAGATTAATTTGTAGTGAATGCTTGGTGAATGTCATATTCATTTCTTTGTAGTGGGCCAGGGCCCATTATTCCCAGCAAAATGTGAATATATGTAAGAAATCGAGTTTATATTGCAAATGATGTAAGGGTGTATTTAAAGTTGAGTTTAGGCTATTAGCTCAGTTTTGCAGTTAAAAATTGTTTATCGGGTGGAATCCATGTAGTGTTTTCATTTTTATAGTGCAGGGGTCTCCAAACTTTCTAAACAAAAGGCCTGTTTATTGTCCTTTTAGAGTTTTGAAGGACTGGACTGTGGCCATTGGGAGTTGAAATTGTCCTCGCGTCAGTTGGAGTAAACAATACATCGTTGGAATTAGGGGGAGGAATAGTGCCCCATCATTGGTGTCAGTGGGAAAAATAGTGCCCCATAATTAGTGCCAGTTTGAGGAATGGAGCCCCATAGTTTGTGTTATTGGTAGAACTTGTTCCGCATTGCTAATGTCAGTAGCAGGATTTCTACCCCATTGTTTTTGTCAGTGCATGGAATAGGGTATTGTTTCAATGAGAGGAAAAGAGCCCCAATGGCCAGATAACGGCAAGCAAAGGGCCCAGGTTTGGAGGCCACTGTTATAGTGCATTGATTTGACTAAACTTGAGTGCAGATTCTGTGTCTACTTCAAATATAGCTTGTGTACTCGCTAGAGGTGTTAAAAATGCCAAGTGAAAAATTCTGAATTTACTGTAAATCCTTTCCCAGTTTTACTATTTTGGCTAGAATTATTTATTACAGCCAGGTCTTGTACTTTCACTTGTCCAGTATTTGCATGGGGAAAAAGTCAAAGGCTGCTGCCATAATTTTCATTTTCCTCAAGTCACATGAGATCAATAAATGCCTCTGCATCAGTAGTCAGTATAAGCAATAAATGCCTCTGCAACAGTCGTCAGCGGGTGTAAAAAATGCCCTTGCATCAGTGATCAGTTGGAGTAAATAAAATTCCCCGCATCGGTAGTAGTGATAAATGCCTTGGTGTCAGTTATTGGGAGTAATTACCTCTGCATAGGTGAGAGCAATAAATGCCTGGTGTCAGATGTCAGTGGTAGTGATAAATGTCAGTAGTCAGTTTGAGGTTTGAATACCTCTGCCCCAGTGGAAGTAATAAATGCCCTGATGTTAGCCCTTTGTCAGTGGACAGTCGGAAATGGTACCCCATCTTTAGTGTTTAGTAGTACTTTCCTAGTAGCATATTAATGTCCTGTGCTGTTACTGGTATCATTGCCATGGCTGGGGCGATACAGTCACTATTGGTAATGAGATCACTACGCTTTTGCCTATTCTGTGTTAAAGCACCCACTGCCACTCTTTATACAGGGCTTTCTTATTGCAAAGGCAAGTCTATGGCAACCACAACCATCTTGCTAAATGCAAATGATTCAATATTTCATAAATTGGTCTGCATGTAATTTGAATCCATTCTATTCTCTGTAGTGGGAGAAAGGAGGTTTGTTTGTTACAGTTTACTTCAAAAAATGTATACAGAATGAAATAAGCTGCATTTTCTTTAAACCAACATCATTTTTAAATGCCTCATCCCTAGAACAGGACATTTCCTCTGTGTATACCTATGACTTGGCAATGACAATGATGGGTGGAACAAAGATTTTCTTTAGAAATCCATATAAATAACAGAGAGAACCACAGGTGAAGGTGGGGTAACTCAGTTGATAAATCTCTGACTCACCTAATAAATAATGGTGTGGGTGCTGAACCCTAAAAACTAAAAAAGATATTCCACAGCTGTAGAGAACAGACTGCTAGAAATAGGTAATTAATCACCCATGCAGAGTAGCTAATTGAAAAAAGATATACAAAACTGTATTGTTAATTCATCTATAAAATTGCAAAAGGAGTATTGGTGATGCCTTCCAATCATGAACTCACATAAATGTCAGCCAAAGAAAACAATTGAAAAATGCAGTTTCTTTAGAAATGCTAGCAATGTGGACAAGTTTGTAGGCAGTGACATTGGGAGCAGATGACTCTGTCATCCTTGTATTGAAGTGTATCAGGCAGCAGTTTAATCATACCAGTGCTGACATACCACCAACACATCTAGCAGGCTGATTGTGCAGTATAATGTTTGCCCAATAGTGTTTGTGTACCTGCCCAAAATTCCACTATTGACGCACCCACATCATTGTTTCATTGCATGGGGGCTGGGAAAGGTACAGCAGGGCAGATAGCCAGTCTTTTCCACTGATTTTTCACAATGCTTTCTTTGTCCTGGGCTGTTGGGAGTAGGGTGGAGAGAGGTGGAGTAAACCCATTCAGCATTAGCCGCTATGATCCTACCGCTGATGACAACCCTAACATGGTGATGCTGGCGCTACCTTATGAGAAATACTCGAGGGCAGAAAAAAATGTCTGGTCACTTAGCACAGTAGGCTGGAGTGACCAGTCTGCACAAGAGAAAATGGCAGCTGTTCTGAAGATTTTTTTTTTTTGTAATAGAATAGGGCTTGCTGCAGTGATGCAAGTGGATTGCGTAAGGTAAGCTTGCTGCTACACTATTCACTGCTATATCCTATGTGTCTGGAGTTCAGGTTTAAGATAAAAATGTATAACATTATATAAATGTGATATCAGTTTAAGCTTTATGTTTTAAATCATGCCTCGCAATGTATGGGTTCTTTTATTTATTTTTTGCGTTCTTTGAATTTAAGTGAGCTGATGCTATGAAAACAATATTTTCTGTACTCAGAAATGTACACCCTGACTCCTGTCAGTCTGGGTGATCCTGAGAGTTTAGCAGTCCTCCAGCTCCTCTTCCCCTTCTCCCTCCTCTCCTATAGGCCGTTCTGTTTCAGAGTTTTCTTCATGCACATGCATTTGTTTCTTCCCCCCCCCCCCCCTTGTGTCCAGACTGAGCTCTCACTGTGTCAGTGACACAGACAAACATGAGAACTTCAGCCCTGTCGACCTTTCTCAGAAGTGCTCTCCCTCTACAGAGTGGAGCAGGGAAGCGGCTGAAGAACATTTTAGTTATTGAGTTCTTGTCCAGTAATGTCCCCTAAAGTTGCAATTCCCACAGCTCAGCAGACTGTTATGTGCCTCCTTTTATGGTTAACAGTGTGATGTCATGGAAACAGAGGCACATGACAGCTGAAGCAGTCAGGAGTGAGGGGGCGGATCACTCCAGATGTAACCGCCCCCTCTTAACTTTCAGACTTGAAGTGGACCGTTACTTAAACCTAACCAGGACTTGAAATGGTCACAGCAAAATCAGAGCAACACATGATGGAAAGAAAAGCTGTTTTATGGTGAGGGCAGTTAGTGCTATTTATTGGTACTATCCCATACTTCCTTTTAATTGGTCCATGTATTCTTCTGTTTTCAGAAAAGTAAGAGGAAAGGGCATGAATACACAAATATCAAATATTCCCTTTCTGAACAGACAGGAGACCAGAGCCCTCTTCCTCCTTGTACACCCACACCATTGCCAACACCCACACTTCCAGAGTAAGTAAAATGATTTTGTATATTCTTACAAGTATTTTGAGGATGTGACAATGTTCTGCTCTTTTTTTTGTTCGCAGCATAAAGAATGATAATTCTCATCTGTCTGCTTTGTAGTGATTGAGACAATTTAAAATGAGGATTGATCTAAACTGTCTAATATCTAGACAAAGTGAGGCATTAAGGCTAAACATAAATATTAAATACAAGGCTCAATTCAGAATTCAGTATCGAGAAGAATTATTCTTTGAAAAAGAACCTGTCACTATCAGAATGCGGTTCTGAGTTTTTTTTGCAGGCGGGTTCCACAGAAGTCTTTTCCATCCTTTCTTCACTATTTGAGTTACTGATCAGATGTAGATCAGTTGTTGAAACACTCAGTATGCACATGCTTGTTCTAGGTCCCTGGCTTTCACTAAGTGATGGAGCATGGATAAGCATGACAACTCTAAATCGTGAACTTGGCAGAGCAAGTCAGCAGTGACAGCTCCAATGATTCTATCTTGTAGTGTTATATTTAAAGCCCAACTCTAGGCTGGAAGTCTGCTTGTGACATCAGAATCTGACAAAAGAACCACAGGCATGACATACGTTAGCACAGCATTCTGTAGATCATAAGCAAAGAAGAGATGATGCAAACGGACTACTCTACAACAAATATTTACCGTATTTTTCGCTCCATAAGACTCACCTGACCATAAGATGCACCTAGGTTTTAGAGACAGAAAACAGGAAAAAAAAATTCTGAACTAATGGACTGCAGACATAGTACAGGAGATGACCAGAGACTACGGACAGCACAGGGATGACCAGAGACTGCGGACGGTACAGGAGATGACTGCTGACCTTTGGGGAGGGGGGGAGCGGGTTCCTGAATTTGACAGGTACCTGCTCTTACTTCCGTGGAGTTGTTCTTTGATCTTACCTGTTCCTCTATCCAGCCGCGCGCTGTCTTCCCGGCTTCTGTAGTGTGGGCGCTCGGCATGACAGCCGGGTGCCCAGTGCGTATGAGCGAGAAGCACTTGTGCTTTGTGATTGGTCCGGCGGCTTCTGGGATCTGTCATGTGTCCCAGGTACCGCCTTACCATTCACAAAAAGCACTGCTTCTTGCACATGCGCACGTGGCACCTGGCTGTCAAGCCTAGCGCCCACACTACAGAAGCCGGGAAGACAGCGCGCCACTGGATAGAGGAACAGGTAAGGTCAAAGAACAACTCCGCGGAAGTAGGAGCGGGTACCTGTCAAATTCAGGTACCCGCTCCCCACCTCCCCACCTCCCCAAAGGTCAGCAGTCATCTCCATAAGGTCCCGCTGCAGAGCTGAGCAGCCGGCCCGGTATTCTGACACGGCGGCTGTGGAAATACCGGACCAGCTGCTCCATATTCGCTCCATAAGACGCACTGACATTTTCCCCCCTTTTTTGTGGGGAAAAAAGTGCGTCTTATGGAGCGAAAAATACGGTATTTGTGACTCATATGGTCAGAAGAGAATAGAAAGCCCTGCAACATAAAGCAGAATGGTAGGATCACCGGGTATCAAGACCCTGTTCATACCTGACGTGTCGGAGCTGCGCTGATCAGCCTTGCCTTGCTAGTCCATCAAGACTAGGCAATTTTGCTTTGTTTACAGTCAGCTCAGTTCACGCCACTGTGATGTGGAGGTGTACCCTGAAATAGGTAAGACATGCAGTACTTTTTTCCTTCACTGCTGGTGCGATGCAGCATATCTCATTGCTCACTGCACACCACCAACTGTATTCTAACACAGCTACTGGTGTGAACAGGCCTTTATTCTGCAGCACCATCTTACAACAAAATATAAGAAAGGTAAAAATAAAGCGAAGTGTCAATATCATAATTTGGGTTAACATAAAATTTAGATTTAAAATATATTCACACAAAAATGGAGATTGAGACAACGCTACAATGAAAGTTATTTCCATTTTACCGTAAAGATTGTTATAGATGATGTGTGGTCTTTCTAATAAAAGTATACTGATATGAAACTTGCATCCCTTCAAACTTTTTCATATTTGTATAGGGAATCTATTTAAATTGCTATAAGGAGTGATTATTGGAGAATTGCTTGTTATCGATTATACCATAGATGATGTGCCTTGCAGTAAAATAATTTCCTTGAATTCTCAAGGGATCCTGCTGGCCTAAAACCTCCAGCACTAACTATCAGCAGCATTTTCTGTTGTGCCTCTGGGGAGTACAGCAATTGAATTTCCTTACGCCAGTTTGATGTAGCTTGCAGAAATTTAACTCTTTTACCATGTGTAATCTTGGTAGTGTGTCATATTGTCTGACCTCTCATGGTTGAATTTAATGACGGTCTCTGCTAAATGTTGTTTGCTTCCGAACTAGCTACATAACATAAAAACAAAAACATACTTGGGGTTGATTTACTAAATTAGTAGAGTGTGTTCATGGTGCAAAGGGATTGTTTTGCACAGAGACAAATGGGGATTGATTTACCAAAGACAAATAGTCTATGCCCTGCAAGTGCACTTGCTCTAGATTTGAGGAGAAGCTCTGAAATGAGGGGATGCTTTTCTCATTTCTGTCATTCAATCACGTGCAAGCAAAAATGCTGTAATTTCAAATTTTCCTTTAATATGTTTATGTATTCTTTGAAAAGTGAAGCGTTACCTAATTTATTAAGCTCTGGGCCAACTGCATTGGCAGTGCACAGCATATTTGCCTTTAGTAAATCAACCCCTTAGAATGTTAAATGTAGAACTGCACATTAACTTTAGCCCCTTTTTCATTAGAAAGACAGATGGTTCTGATCCTACAAAAATATCCTGCTTTGCCATTAGAATGGAGTTCTTCTTTACAGTAATAGTTAAAAGTGAAGAGGATTACTCATCATCTATGATATACACCTCACCTTAATCCATTGTAAATTCAGGTGCAGTTATCAAGCACCGGTCTTTCTGTAATGGATATCACATACAGACTTGCAGACTATGTAATCCTCTGTCAACGTATTTATGTGTTGATCACTTTGTTTCCATTGTGTGTGATTCCATAACGTAGGAAATAAAAAAAAAAAAAAGTAGAAATTAAAAAATATTTTCTAGATAAGCTATTATTGTGAAGACTGTGTCTTTACAGTAATAAATAAAAGGACTAAATCCTTTTCTGAAGTGCCAATGTCGTGCAACTCATGGCTATTTGCCACCATCTTTTAAATGACATGGTTTGTGCTAGGTACATCGTTTTCTCTTCTTTGAGAAAGTGCCGTGCCTAGCCCGAATCCTGTCAGAATAGAACCTGTTCCTGCTTGCATCTTAATGAAGAATATTATTTTGATCGTGGTGTGTACCATTCCTGTTGCTGGTATAATAGTTTGCTTCCGTGAAAAAGCCAAGCCAGCACCTGAGATGTGATTGTGGAGTGAGGAGCCTGCTCTTACCTTGCGTGGCATGTGAAATATTTTAATATATTTTCACTGAGACGCATAAACTGAAGAAGAAAAAGAGGGAAGATAGACATTGTCACTTCTCTATATTCTACACTTGAAAGAAGAGAAATTGGTGTGTTGTCCCTTTTTAAATGACAAATATTCATACTATCTCCCGAACATACAAGACAGTAGACAAAAACTCATTTAACATGAAATTAAGTTTGTGTTCAAACACAAATGTGATTAAGTACATAAATCAGTGTAGCACTGATCCATTGTGAAAGTGCTCCTCTCTCCCACCACATTATTATTATTATTATTATTATAGTATTTATATAGCGCCAAAGGGTTTGCTCAGCGCTGTACAATAGCAGGGGTACAGAACATGGGACAGGACAGAAACAATACAATACACAAGGGGTTCGAGGGCCCTGCTCTTTCGAGCTTACAATCTAGAAGGGAGGGGAAGTGGAACAAGAGGAAATGGCTGTGGGGAATGAAGTGGTAGGAGGAGTGGAGGAGGTCAGTTGTCAGATGAGGGTGGGGTAGGCCTCCCCGAAGAGGTGGGTCTTCAGGGTGCGCCTGAAGGTGATGAGGGTAGGTGACAGTCTAATGGACTGGGTTAGGGAATTCCAGAGGATGGGGGAGGTCCTGGAGAAATCCTGCAATCGGGCGTGGGAGGAGGAGACCAGGGAGCTAGAGAGTAGGAGGTCTTGTGAGGAGCGAAGGGCACGGGTAGGGTGGTATTTAGGCATCAGGTTGGTTAGGAAGTTTGGGGCGGCGTTGTGAATGGCTTTGTAGGTCAGGGTTAGCAGTTTGAATTTGATGCTTTGGGCAATCGGGAGCCAGTGAAGGCATTGGCAGAGGGGGGTGGCAGATGTGGGGCAGCTGGTGAGGTGGATTAGTCTTGCCGCTGAATTCAGGATCGAGGTGGGGGAGAAGACCATTAAAACACAAAGCAGCGTACCAGATGCCCACACCCCATAATGAAAGCGGTCTCTGTACGCTTGATCTCAATTGTCAAAAGCCATGTTGCTTTTTCTTATAAATAGACTCCAGCAGCATCAGGCAGGCCAATATAACACCATAGGGGAGAAAAGGGAAGACTCCATAGTGTAATAAAATACCAGTACTTTTATTGAAAAGAAAATGAGGTACCTCACAAGATTAAATATATTGAGAGACACAGGCCAAAAAGGGGGTATTTATCTTGTATATGGACTGCTACTGGCTTCACCTTCTAAGTTTTCTTATATGTCTGACTGGGAGAAGGATCTTGGAGCAGACAGAGTGGTTGAAGAATGGCATAAGTGCTTCCTGAGATCCTATTCTGGCATTATGAATGTAACCTTGATGGAAGCCAGTATGAAAATGCTTACGTGATAGTACCTGGTTCCCACACGTTTAGCTAAAATGTATCCGTGTGCTTCTCCCCTCTGTTTTCGAGGATGTCGCATGAGTGAATCCATGTGTCATATCTGGTGGGGAAATGTCCACAGATTCATGGCTTTTGGAATGGCATCTTTGCTCTGTTGCGTAGAGTCACGGGGGTTCCCATTCCTCAGACCCCTTCTGTTGCATCAGCGGAGGATGTTCCTTGACATTTGCAACTCCTGATTTTCTACGTTCTATTAGTTGCAAAGATGACCATTGCTAAGGCCTGGAAGCAACCCTCAGTGTCTGTGACCCAGGCAAAGAATAAAATCACCTGGATTATGATGCAGGAAAACGCTGTCAGTGTGCTCCGTGATACAGTGGCTACATTTGAAAAAATGTGGGAACCCTGGGCTAAATATATGAATGTTGTATTGTGATTGCTCCTCTCAGGAGAGGGGGTGGGTGCCTCCTTGACATCCCTTTCCGGACCTATCTTTCTGACTCCTTTCCTCTTCCTTTTCTTCTTTCTACTCTGGTATTCTGTTACCAGCTTCTGGTGTTAAGAAGAAAATCTCAGGGAGCTGTTTGGGGTGACTAGTACTTTTTTTTTTTTGGGGGGGTTAAGTTGAATGGTGTTCTGGAATGTTGAACGCTGCCCTCCCTATTTCGTAGGTTAAAAAACATCTGTTTAGCTGTGTTTGCATAACGCATTTATGCGCATTTGCGTTTAGAAGCGGTTTTTAAAGATGAGCACAGGAGAACCTCCCAAATGTACAGAATGCACTGAAAAGTGGTAAATTATTAACTATTTCAGGCTGTTTCAGAGAAATACAGAGAGTAGAAGCAGAGAGCAGAAAGTGTTGAGATTAGCTTAGGTGTGAGTTGCTCATTAACATTTCTTTTGTTTCCAAGGGTGGGAAAGGTGTCTGGTGGAGTGAGCTATTAAGGCCACCTGGCAGGGGGTCTTCATAAGATATTTGAGGTGTGAATTGGTCATTACAATGTGTGACAAGCTTGGTAGGAACATCCTGTGTTCAGTGTTTTGTCCATTTTAGTACCTTGAAAACGCTTTGCATACATTTTTCATGATGAAAAAAGGCTCTGGACAGCAACGGGAACTGGAAGAGTTAAAACAAATTTGCAAATGCTTGTAAACGTGATTTGTCGCATTTAGCCGCGTTTTGCGTTTGAAAAGCTGATAAAATCGACTGCTGAACACAAGTTTTCTGCATTCAAAAAAACGACTGTAAACCCATGCCTGTAAACGACTGTAAACGAAGATGTGTACATGGACACATAGGAAAACATTAGGGAGAGTTCAGGGGCTGCTGAAAAAAATGTTGAACAGCTCCTAAACATGAGTTTATCAGCTGCAGTGTACATGAGCCCTTAACGTCAGCTTGTTAAGTTAAACTTTGACAATAAAACCTGGAAGCTGGTTGGTTTTTATGCAGAGCTGCAACAAATTTTGCAAACTCCAATTTTAGTAACTGTCCTCCATAGTTTCTTGACACTAAGCGCAGATTATTTTGGTTTAAATTTTTTTATGTTCTACATTTGCATGCTAGACCTGGGATTCACATATTCTTAAATTAATTCTTCCATCTGTACTATGCTGTACTTGTGCCGCAGAACACACTGCTACATGTACATAGCAGTGCAGTGTATCCAGCTCCTTGGAGGTAAAAAAGTTAAACTTTGGCCCTCCACCTAATCCCCAAGCTAGAAGCTCCTGAGCTGGATATAGATGGTTAGTTTTTGTTTTGATTAGCCATCAGGGTGAATGCAAAAAACAGATTCCTCCATCCACACAAGCTATATAGATGGAGGAGTTCTTCTCACAGGGACATTGTGTTCTGACAGCGGCTCTCACTGTTGTCATCTTACACTGATCAAGTGCTGCAACCACTGATCGACACTCAACAAAAGTTTTCCAACATGTCTGTTTTTGACAGAAGTTGATCTAACACACATCTATGCTCCTCTTTATTAATGAGAAGTAGAAAAAGGATACTTATCTTGGCTTGCCTGTGGAAACTTCTCTAAGAACTAAAGAGGTCATATTTACGGCTCGTTTTCACCAGATCTGTTTACCTGCAGGGTCAACACAAGAACACACAGACAACAGTGGTTTATTATGTGCCCTTTTCACACCATACATGTGTGGTAGTTTGCTCTACAAAAATTGAATAGTGCATGCTTTTTTTCACAGCGCAACTTGCAATACTGCATGTCATCACGTGTGGGGTATAGAGTTGAATGAGAGAAAAAAAAAGTATAACTCTAAAACGTGTGTGAACTGTACTCTCTGTAGGGGTGGTGTTGCAATGTACCACACTGTTTATTGACCCTTCATTCAAATCTAAGGGTTTTTGTCTATTTGGCTGTATAACAATGCAGAGATGCTGTATTTTCATGCAGTACATCACATCTCAGTGCAGTGTTGTGGTGTAAACAGTGCACACAGAAAACAATTTTCCCCATGCCTTTTGCCTTGAGCCTGTATTGATCAATACAGATAACTAAAGTTCAACTTTCACGCTGTGAATTAGCCTTTAGTCATGTCTGATGCACTTCTTATTCTGTAATAGATGTTTTTCCCAATGAAAAACACAAGGTGCAGGTAGGAATGTTTTACCCATGCCTTTTAATGTGGGTAGTCATGGTTAAATTCTATGAAGTTCGGTAATGAGTGTCAATTGAGCCCCAAATGGCATTTTGCATTATTTTTCTCTCTGCATTTTGCTCAATAGATATACAGCTGTTACATGACCCAGCTCTTTCATAGCCTGTCTGCAGGCAGGGAAACATAAGCTGGAGGAGCTTCTACTCTTTTGATGCTGGTCACATGTTCAAAAAAAAAAAAAAACACCTTTTGAGATACATAGTAAAAATAATTAATATCAATAAACTGTCTAAATCTTCATAGAAATATATATATATATATATATATATATATATACAGTCATGGCCGAAATTGTTGGCACCCTTGATATTTTTCCTGAAAATCAAGTATTTCACACAAAAAAGGTATTGCATTAACACATGTTTTGCTATACACATGTTTATTCCCTTTGTATGTATTGGAACAAATATAAAACAGAGGCAGAAAAGCAAATATGACATAATGTCACACAAAACCCCAAAAATGGGCTGGACAAAAGTATTGGCACCCTTAACTTAATATTTGGTTGCACACCCTTTGGAAAACATAACTGAAATCAGTCGCTTCCTATAACCATCAATAAGCTTCTGACACCTCTCACCCGGAATTTTGGACCACTCTTCCTTTGCAAACAGCTCCAGGTCTCTCTTATTGGAAGGACACCTTTTCCCAACAGCAATTTTAAGATCTCTCCACAGGTGTTCAATGGGATTTAGATCTGGGCTCATTGCTGGCCACTTCAGAACTCTCCAGCGCTTCTTTGCCATCCATTTCTGAGTGCTTTTTGACGTATGTTTGGGGTCATTGTCCTGCTGGAAGACCCAGGATCTTGGACGCAAACCCAGCTTTCTGACACTGGGCCCTACAGTGCGACCCAAAATCCTTTGGTAATCCTCAGATTTCATGATGCCTTGCACACAGTCAAGGCACCCAGTGCCAGAGGCAGCAAAACAACCCCAAAACATCATTGAACCTCCACCATATTTTACCGTAGGTACTGTGTTTTGTTCTTTGTAGGCCTCATTCCGTTTTCGGTAAACAGTAGAATGATGTGCTTTACTGAAAAGCTCTATCTTGGTCTCATCTGTCCACAAGACGTTTTCCCAGAAGGCTTTTGGCTTACTCAAGTACATTTTGGCAAACTGTAGTCTTGCTTTTTTATGTCTCTGTGTCAGCAGTGGGGTCCTCCTGGGTCTCCTGCCATAGCGTTTCATTTCATTTAAATGTCGACGGATAGTTCGCGCTGACACTGATGCTCCCTGAGCCTGCAGGACAGCTTGAATGTCTTTGGAACATGTTTGGGGCTGCTTATCCACCATCCGGACTATTCTGCGTTGCAATCTTTCATCAATTTTCCTCATCCGTCCACGACCAGGGAGATTAGCTACAGTGCCATGGGTTGCAAACTTCTTGATAATGTTGCGCACTGTGGACAAAGGCAAATCTAGTTCTCTGGAGATGGACTTGTAACCTTGAGATTGTTGATATTTTGCCACAATTTTGGTTCTCAGGTCCTCAGACAGTTCTCGTCTCCTCTTTCTGTTGTCCATGCTTAGTGTGGCACAGACAGACACACAATGCAAAGGTTAAGTGAACGTCTCTCCTTTTTATCTGCTTTCAGGTGTGATTTCTATATTGCCCACACCTGTTACTTGCCCCAGGTGAGTTTACAGGAGCATCACATGCTTGTAACATTCTTATTTATCCGCAGTTGTGAAAGGGTGCCAATACTTTTGTCCAGCCCATTTTTGGAGGTTTGTGTGACATTATGTCGAATTTGCTTTCTTTCCTCCCTTTTTTTGTTTTGTCCCAATACACACAAAGGGAATAAACATGTGTATAGCAAAACATGTGTTAATGCAATACGTTTCGTGAGAAATACATGATTTCCTGGAGAAATATCAAGGGTGCCAACAATTTCGGCCATGACTGTATATATATTTTAAATAAAATCTTTATTATTTTTTGGGCAATTGGACTGATTTCTGCCAGTCACAGGCTGTGTCACACCCCTCTAGCCTGTGTCCTAGAATAACAGGGAGGTGAACCCTACATCAATCAAGATGTAATATCCCACCTCCATTATATTTAGCTGGTTAGTGGTCATGGAGGGGGAGGGAGGGAGCGAGTAAGCCATAATTTACCAGTGTGTATACGGGGATAAGGATGAAATGCTCACCATAGAAACTCACTGAAAACTGAGAATGTGCAGTAGCTGCCAAAACCGCTGTGCAAAATCTCCAACTGCATTGGGGACTTGGACAGCTGGATCAACCAGTTTTTTTGCAGAATACAGAAAATGAATCCCATAGTGACAGCAGAACTACACTGCTTCTGAGCACTACAAACCAAAAATGCTATTTAATTCATTTTAATATTAAAAGCAAACTCACTCATTCATCCATGTCTCCATGCTTTATTTTGCTGAGAAATGCATTTGAAAAATAAAACCCTTGCATCTCTGCCTGTGGCCATCTTGAACAAGGGTGGATGATTCATGTAGCATTTATTTGGAATCCATCTGCCCCTAGCTCAGAAATGTAGACCGGAAGGTGTGCTTAGCTGAGAAAACTCCTCCTCCTTTCCTGAAGACTCCTGAGATGTAAGCCATAATTTGCTTAGACATGGAAACCAGGAAGTAACTTAAGAAAAGTAAAAAAAACCAAAAAACAGTAAATATAATATGCTTTCCTATTACTAATGCTAGCAGCATAAGGGTTAAAAATAGTCAATGTTGATTGAGGGAATTAAATTCCACTTGATTGAGTGAGTTTGAAAACCATGCAATACAGCATTTATTGATTAGTGGGTTTTTCTTATGATGTGGATTTAATGACATTTTAACCATTTCGCTGCTAGAGCAGTTTTTGCATTTTTTTTTTTGCTTACATGGTTAAAAAATTAGTTTAGACCTGAAGATTACACAAAACCCCCAAACATTATATATTTTCTGAATGCAGACACCCTAGAGAATAAAATGGTGGTAGTTCTAATTTTTTTATGCCACACAATATTACCACAAAGGTCAAGGAGATGCACAATTTCAGAAAAACACACTAAAGTGACTTTTAGGGCAAACAAACACAATATATTACCCACATTTTTGCTAAAATATAAAATATGAGGTTTCATTGAATAAATAGATGCCCAACATGTCAAGCCTTAAATTTGTGTGCACCCGTAACATGTCAAGCCTTAAATTTGTGTGCACCCGTAAAATGGTGACAAACTTCAGTACCCTATATTTTCTACAGGCATCGCCTTAAAAGCCCCCTATAGCTCGTTAGTTTAGTGTTATAGTGGAGGTCTTGTGCTAGAATTATTGCCTGCATGGCGGCATGCATGGCAATATGTAACGTGTATCACAATTGAGATTTTTTTTAAAAATTTGGCTGTGTTGGACTCCTGCCCGCTCATCCTTGTCACCCATTCTGTGAATGGGAAGACTGCAAGTCCTGACCTCTTTTGCGGCTGTTGGCTTGAAGTTCTTGTTCATTGATTCTTCCTGTCAGTGTGTATGAGGTAGGAGCACACAGATACACTTACAGGTCTGCAGGAGTCCTGCATGTCACCAGCGATCTGCTGAACCAGGCTCTCAAAGTAAATAGTAAATGCACATTTTTTTTTTACCTGCAAAAATGTGCATTTATTATTTTTTGTTTAAAAAGGGAACTTATCCTTTTAATGCATTCCCTGCGTTAAGGTAAAAAAAAACATTTTACAGCTTGCTGTCCTCACTCACCTCCCTACATACAGTGCCTTGAAACCGTATTCCTACCACTTGAAATTTCCCTCATTTTGTCATGTTACAACCAAAAATATAAATGTAGTGGAAGGAAAATGATAAATGGTTTTCAAAATTTTTGTTACAAATAAATATCTGAAAAGTGTAGCGTGCATTTGTATTCAGCCCCCTTTACTCTGATACCCCTAACTAAAATCTAGTGGAACCAATTGCCTTCAGAAGACACCTAATTTGTAAATAGAGTCCGCTTGTGTGTAATTTAATCTCTGTATAAATACAGTTATTCTGTGAAGCCCTCAAAGGTTTGTTAGAGAACATTAGTGAACAAACAGCATCATGAAGGCCAAGGAACACACCAGACAGGACAGGGATAAAGTTGTGGAGAACTGTAAAGCAGGGTTAGGTTATTAAAAAAAAATATCCCAAGCTTTGAACATCTCACTGTTCAATCCATCATCCGAAAATTGAAAGAGTTTGGCACAAATTTACCAAGACATGGCCATCCATCTAAACTGACAGGCCGGGCAAAGAGAGCATTAATCATAGAAGCAGCCAAGTGGCCCATGGTAACTCTGGAGGAGCTGCAAAGATACACAGCTCAGGTGGGAGAATCTGTCCACAGGGCAAATATTAGTTGTGCACTCCACAAATCTGGCCTTTATGGAAGAAAGCCATTGTTGAAAGAAAACCATAAAAAGTCCTGTTTGCAGTTTGCGAGAAGCCATGTGGGGGACACAGCAAACGTAGAAAAAGGTGCTCTGCTCAGGTGAGACCAAAATTGAACTTTTTGGCTTAAAAGCAAAATGTTACGTGTGGCAAAACTAACAGTGCACGTCACCCTAAACACACCATCCCCACCGTGAAACATAGTGGTGGCAGCATCATGTTGTGGGGATGCTTTTCTTCAGCAGGGACAGGGAAGCTGCTCAGAGTTGATGGGAAGATAGATGGAGCCAAATACAGGGAAATCCTAGAAGAAAAACTGTTAGGGTCTGCAAAACACTTGAGACTGGGGTGGAGGTTCATCTTCCAGCAGGAAAACAACCCTAAACATACAACCAGAGCTGCAATGGAATAGTTTAGATCAAAGTATATTCATGTATTAAAATGGCCCAGTGAAGGTCCAGACCTAAATCCAATTGGGAATCTGTGGCAAGACTTGAAAATTGCTGTTCACATATGCTCTCCATCCAGTCTGACAGAGCTTGAGCTATTTTGCAAAGAAGAGTGGACAACAATTTCACTCTCTAGATGTGCAAAGCTGGTAGAGACATACCCAAAAAGACTTGCAGCTGTAATTGCAGCAAAAGGTGGTTCTACAAAGTATTGACTCGGGGCACGCCACACTTTTCAGATATTTATTTGTAAAAAAATCAAAAACCATTTATCATTTTCCTTCCACTTCACAATTATGTGCCACTTTGTGTTGGTCTATCACATAAAATCCTAATGAAATACTTTTACGTTTTTGGTTGTAACATGACAAAATGTGGAAAATTTCAAGGGGTTTGAATACTTTCAAGGCACTGTACTTACCTGAGTCCTCCAAGTATGCACGTGTGCCCGCATACCAAGCGTTTTGCTATGGGGGCACATAGAGAAGAGGAGGAGCCAAGATCACCAGTGGAGAACCCCAGAAGAGGAAGTTCAGGGCTGCTGTGTGCAATACCAGAGCAGGTGAGTATAACATATTTATTATTTTAATTTGAAAAATATACCTTTAGTAACACATTAAATATTAACATTTCAGACTTCCTATACAGCTAGGTTCTTTTTTTTTCTTCTTATTTATTTCAAGAAAATGACTTTTAATTTTTTAAGATACCTGTATAGTACTCTGTAACAACTTACAATAAACAGAGTTGGGAAAAAAAAACATATCTGTATAGTTTCTGGTTTTGTCCTTTGAGTTTTCATGAAGAATAAGGGGTTTCATTTTGTAAGCCTGTCTGCTTCAAACCTACCCCAAAAAGTTTTATTTGTCATAGGAAAGTTTGAATTTCATGATTACTCCAGTCATGTTGATAAATAAGTACAGTTTTTTTGTTTTCCTTTTATCTGTAGAAGATTTAAATGGCAGACAGTAATTTATGGTCTGTCTTGGTCATAATGGACTTGGAACAGGTCACATTACAAAGAAGATTGACAGAGAATTTAGGAGATAAACTCATCCAGGGCTTAGTGTGAGTTGTGTTCAGTTATACCCTGTTTATGCAGATCCCTTGACATTTGGAATTAAATACAGGCTTAATCTGTCTTAAAGTGCTGTGATGCTACTCTGTCTGTAGCTCTGATCCAACCAGGTAAAAGAGCGATAATTAAAGATGTACGTGCTTTCACTTTTCATCTGCACTTGTGCGCCAAATGGTCTTTAAAGTGATGCTCTCATGAGAAGCATCAGTTGGAAGCTACCATTTTCTGTATGCTACTGCTGTAAACTAGTTCTGCATGTCGTTCACAGGTGTGAGCTGTTCAAGGTTTGCAACATTTCATTTTGGAAATTTTAATCATGCTAAGCTCCTTGATACCTAAAAACAATACAAACAGCGCAAAATAATTTGTTATAGTATTAGATCAGTATGAAAAAATTTATGAACAAAAATAAATATTAATATAAATCATAGTCCCACTCTAAAATTCGTGAAGAAAATATGACACGTGAAAAAATGAAGAAAAAACTTAAATATTCAGAAAGTCCTTTTTCTAAAGAAGTGTGCTTCCATGAAACATTAGTGCTCAAACCAATATATACCGCACTCACCAGATTATGGTGATAAAAACACCTTTTAGTTATTTATGGGATCCTAGACCCTTATATTATGCCTCCAAATCTTCACTCCACCACAGGAAAGTGTCAAGGTCCTACCTTTTCCCAGAGGTTATGTTACTCCATGTGTGGGCATCCATCTTGGATTTCTGCTGAGCATGGTGGGAAGCTTTTATGCCTTCAGGTCTCTGAGGTCCATCCCCCAGAGGGGTGTGGCTGAGTACATATAAGCCTGTGATCCGCACATGCTCTTTGCACTTGTGTCTTGTGTCTTTGTCTTCCTACAGCTCTGTGTATACGCTCGTGACTCTTCTGGTATTCTGACTCGGCTTGTGACTAAGACCATTCTCTGTGTTTTCCTTCGATCTGACCTTCCGTTGCTGAACCCGGCCCGTGACCTGTGATTCTCTGTCTACTGTTCTGTACTGTTTTGTCCTGTTGTTGTCGACTCGGCTTGCCTGACTACGCTATTGTCATTCTCACCAGCTACACGCCATTGGCGGCGGCCATTACCGCAGCCGGGGTGTCTCGGGGGCCGCGACCTAGTTCCTGGCTGCGTCAAGTCCATCCCCACCATCAGGGGCCCTGGTGAAGGGCAGCCTGGGACTTAGACTCCGCGCCCTGAGGGACTTCGGTCTGTTGGTGGTGGTTGTCGTCAGCCAGTGCGTTACCCTGCCACTAGGCCTACCTGTCCGTTCCACAGCCCTGCCTGACAGAAAGCTTTCCTCCAATTTCCAAGACCACCAGGTTCCACTTCCCAGAGATAATGTAATGTAGGAGAGACAAAATAACATACAATACAATACTGCAACACCCGGCTATATCAATCATCAAATACCAGGCCACTCACATGTTTAAAGATAAAAACCAGCATTTTAATTGCATAAGATGAATCCACAATCGTCACAAACTTCAGGGTAGTTTTCAGAGATCCCACGGTCAGCAGCAGATGACAGTATGAACAATCTCCCATACAAAAGATGACCCCCTGGAACGCAGCACACAATGGCGAGCGTTCCACTCACCGGAAGTGACGTAGTACGGCGGAACCGGAAGTGCGTCCTTGAGCCTTGATACCTACCTGTAAATTCCAGAAAGAGGGAGAGAGTGTTTGCTATGCCCCACTCTCATTTTTAAAATTGTATTATTTTTATTTTTTTTGTTTTTGTACAATAACAGCAAGACATTTCTAAGTGTACTGGACATGCAAAGTTGTTGGCTTTCTCTCAAAAGTGCTGTATGCCAGTCTGTGTGTGTGTGTGTGTGTGTGTGTGTGTGTGTGTGTGTGTGTGTGTGTATGTATATATGTATGTGTATATATACAGTGCCTTGAAAAAGTATTCATACCCCTTGAAATTTTCCTCATTTTTTTTATGTTACAACCAAAAACATCAATGTTTTTTATTGGGATTTTATGGGATAGACCAACACTAAGTGGCACATAATTGTGAAGTGGCAGGAAAATGATAAATGGTTTTCAATTTTTTTTACAAATATCTAAAAAGTGTGGCATGCATTTGTATTCTGCCCCCTGAATCAATATTTTGTAGAACCACCTTTTGCTGCAATTACAGCTGCAAGTCTTTTTGGGTATGTCTCTACCAGCTTTGCACATCTAGAGAGTGACATTTTTGCCCATTCTTCTTTGCAAAATAGCTCAAGCTCTGTCAAATTGGATGGAGAGCGTCTATGAACAGCAATTTTCAAGTCTTGCCACAGATTCTCAGTTGCATCTAGGTCTGGACTTTGACTGGTCCATTCTCACACTTGAATATGCTTTGTTATAAACCATTCCATTGTAGCTCTGGCTGTATGTTTAGGGTCCTTGTCCTGCTCAAAGGTGAACCTCCGCCCCAGTCTCAAGTCTTCTGCAGACTCTTAACAGGTTTTCTTCTAAGATTGCCCGGCATTTGGCTCCATCCATCTTCCTATCAACTCTGACCAGCTTCCCTGTCCCTGCTGAAGAAAAGCATCCCCACAGGATGATGTGCAGTGTTATTTTTCCGCCACACATAGCTTTTTGTTTTAGGCTAAAAAGTTGAACTTTGGTGTCATCTGAGCAGAGCACCTTCTTCCAAATGTTTGCTGTGTCCCCCACATGGCTTCTCGAAAACTGCAAACATGACTTCCTATATCCATTTAGGTGGATGGCCATGTCTTGGTAGGTTTGCAGTTGTGCCATACTTTTCCATTTTCGGATGATGGATTAAACAGTGCTCCATGAGATGTTGAAAGCTTGGGATATTTTTTTAATAACCTAACCCTGCTTTAAACCTCTCCACAACTTTATCCCTGACCTGTCTGGTGTGTTCCTTGGCCTTCATGATGCTGTTTGTTCAATAATGTTCTCTAACAAAGCTCTGAGGGCTTCACAGAACAGCTGTATTTATACAGAGATTAAACTACAAACAGGTGGACTCTATTTACTAATTAGGTGACGTCTGAAGGCAATTTGGTACCACTAGATTTTAGTTAGGGGTATCAGAGTAAAGGCTGAATACAAATACACTCAACTTTTCAGATATTTATTTGTAAAAAAGTTTAAAAACCATTTTTCATTTTCCCTCCACTTCACAATTATGTGCTAATCTGTGTGGGTCTATCACATAAAATCCCAATAAAGCACATTTACGTTTTTGGGTGTAATATGACAAAATGTGGAACATTTTCAAGGGGTATGAATACTTTCAAGGCACTGTGTATGTATGTAAGTATGTGTGTGTGTGTGTATGTGTATATGTGTGTGTGTGTGTGTGTGTGTGTGTGTGTGTGTGTGTATATATATATATATATATATATATATATATATATATATATATATATATAGCCAAAAGTATTGGGACACCCCTCCAATTCATTGGATTCAGGTGTTCCAATTCCCTCCATGGTGAAAATCAAGCACCTAGGAATGTAGACTGCTCCTACAGACATTTATGAAAGAATGGGTTGCTCTCAGGAGCTCAGTGAATTCAAGCTTGGTATCATGTTATGTTGCCACCTGTGCAACAAGTCCATTTGTGAAATTTCCTTGCTACTAAATATTCCACGGTCAACCGTTAGTGATATTGTAAGAAAGTCGAAGCAACTGGGAACAACGGCAACTCAGCCATGAAGTGGTAGGCCACGTAAAATGACAGAGTGGGGTCAGCGCATGCTGATGCGCACAGTGTGCAGAAGTCACCAACTGTCTGCAGAGGCAATTGTTAAAGACCTTCAAACTTCATGTGGCCTTCAGATTAGTACAACAACAGTGCATAGAGAGCTTTATGGAATGGGTTTCCATGGCCCAGCAGCTGCATCCAGGCCTTACATCACTATTGCAATGCAAAGTGTCGGATGTAGTGATGAAGAGCATGCCGCCACTGGACTCTAGAGCAGTGGAGACATGTTCTCTGGAGTGACGAATCACGCTTCTGTCTGGCAATCCGATGGACTGGTCTGAGTTTGGCAGTTGCCAGGAGAACGGTACTTGCCTGACTGCATTATGGGAACAGTTTGGGGATGGCCCCTTCCTGTTCCAACATGACTGCGCACCAGTGCACAAAGCAAGGACCATAAAGACATGGATGAGCGAGTTTGGGGTGGAGGAACTGGATTGGCCTGCACAGAGTGCTGACCTCAACCTGATTATAACACTTTTGGTAATAAAATGAATGAATATCCCGTACAGAGTGACCAACTGTAGGGGCATATATAGGCTCCTATGTGACATGTCCCATAACATTAAATAGAATAATCTGAACAAATAAAGCAAAGGCCAATTGCGGACTTTAGAGGCACTGCGACAAAAATATTTATCAAAATCACTTTATTATACTATAATAGTGATTTTAATAAATTTTTTTGTCGCAGTGCCTCTAAAGTCCTCTAAAGTCCACGATTTGCCTTCGCTCTCTTTGTTAGGATTATTCTATATAACACTTTTGGGATGAATTATAGAGGAGTCAGGTATTATGCGAGCCAGGCCTTCTCGTCTGACATCAGTGCCTGACCTCACAAATGTGCTTTTGGAAGAATGGTCAAACATTCCCTTAGACACACTCCTAAACCTTGTGGACAGCCTTCCCAGAAGAGTTGAAGCTGTTATAGCTGTAAAGGGTGGGCCAACTCAATATTGAACCCTACTGGCTAAGACTGGGATGCCGCAAGTTCATGTGCGTGTAAAGGCAGACATCCCAATACTTTTGGCAATATAGTGTGTGTGTATAGTCTCTTCCTGAGTTGGATCCCAATATGCTCAGCCTACAAATGGGGGACATTGATATGTACACAACCCAGAGGCAGTGTGAGAGGAGGCCATGGAAGATTTCTCTCCCACAGACTCTTGCACACCTGATGTTATGATCTCATGCAGTATACTTGCCAGTGTGGATATGCTCACTTCTGCTGTGTGCAAAAACCTTGACATATGTATTTAAAATGGCATTGTGAGATGGAGGAGATTCAAATGCGACAAATAAACCTTCTACAGCTTAGGACATATTACGCGCATGAACAAATGGGCAATATATGAAGATTGGGTCAATCTACAAATTTTCAGCCCTCCAAAAGTCATTACCAAGCTTTATCCAGTGGAAAAAAAGAGTTCACTATAAAGTGGGTCTGTTCCAGTAATAGACCCTGCCGTCTCAGTCTAAAACACCTCATTGAACAAATTGAAGATATTCTTCATTCAATGATTCTGCTGATAGGAAGTTTGAGACACTTTTGAAGGCTCTCTTTATACTTTATACTCTCTACAGCGAGCTTTTGCTGCAATTTCTGTTTTTCAAACCACAGCTAACTAAACTAAACAACCAACACAATCCTGTATTCCAGGACCATACTTTACCTGAGCAATTACCTTTTTGCTCTGCTCTTTTGTGTGGATTCCCTGGAACAAGTAATGGCTCATTTTTCAGAATGGTCCTGATTTCTTTTCACATACACAGAATCTTGCCAGCTGAAGCTGCTTCTAAAAGATGCCTCACGTGTATCCCCTTTGAAGCAGCATGTCTCTTTGGTGAGACACTTGACAAATTAGCCAAATATGTCACAGGAAGAAAGGTTGTTCTTCTACTGCAAAAAGTAAAACAAAAAAAGATTCCTGCCTCAGGAGCCTCTAGCACCTTAACACTATACTCAGGCTTCAGTTTTTAAGTCTAAGTTCAGCCCCTCCTTTTGGAGCAAAATGTGGCCCACCAAGTCTTTGCCAAAGTCAAACTGTAACAGACATCCTTCCACTCTTAGCAGTGTGAGCACCCATTCACTGGGAGCTTTCACTCCTAAGAGTGGGAGGAAGTCTGTTATAGTTTATCTCTGGGTCACAAACTGGTTTCAAAGTGGTACAAAATATAGTTTAAAACACTACCCCTCTCCACTTTCTTCTCTCAAATCAATTGAAATCTCTCCAAGGACATTCAGATTTGCAGAACGCTCTGAACTGTCTCTTGTCCAGGGGACTAGTCGTGCCAGTAGCGCTAGAGGATTTTATTTAACCCTGTTCAAGATACCAAAACCCAACAGGGGTATTTGTCCTATTATGGACCTAAAATCCCTCAACAATTGCCTTCAAAATTCCAAACTTTTGCATTGAATTCACAAGGTTAGGCACTGCCTCTCTGAGACAGGGAATATTTGGCATCTGCATATATCCAAGATGCCTACCTACCTTTTCCTATTTAGTCACCTTACAAATATTTTCTATGCTTTGCAGTAGTAGACAATCACTTCCAGTTTGTCACACTGCCTTTTTGCCTATCCTTTGCTCCCAGAGGATTCACAAACGTCCCTTCTTTCATTTTTGTAAGAACTCAAGGAATCTAGGTCACAGGTTATCTAAATGAACCTTCTCCCTTCCAAAGGAATATAGGTCACAGGTTATCTAAAGGTCTCTTCTCCCTTCCATCTATCTGCAAACATAAACAGGACAGTTCAGATGCTGAAGACTTTTTATTCCAGGAATTCGATCTCCAACTTTTTTCACCTGGTATACTTGGGCCTGATTCTAGACACATCCTGAGCAAATGTCTTTTTTTCTGCTGTTTCTTAGAACTTGCACCTGAAACTTGAGATCAAAAAGATGCCCTTCTGTGAGATTCTCTATCAGAGTCTAGGTCTGTTCCATTCACCCATCTTCATTTTAGACCTCTCCAACACAACATTTTGTTGGCATGGATGTAGGCTTCTTCTCTTGACCTACCCAATGCTCAAATCCATCCAAACAAGGAATTCCCCAAACTTTGTGGATCTTCAGCTTCACCTTAACATTTAGGAAGTCGTTCCTTCCATATCACTGATAAGTGATCATGACCAATGTCTTTCAGTCTGAGGAGGAGTGTTCCATATTTACTTGTGGGGTGTTATTCATTTCATTGTGTTACCCTCCTCTGTAAATGTCTCAACCAAGATATTATAATATTTACGTGTTCAAAAAAAGCAAATTTTTTTTTTAATCAGCCTTGTTGCTTTGGTGGTGATGTAGTTCCTGACCTAGTTGCACTATGTCGTCTGCCCGTCATTTCTGACAAGACCACAAACAGCACATCTGCTGGTCTTCTGGCTGCCTGCTCTTCCAGATGCCTATCCACAGGACATCTGTCTGCACCCGGGTTATTGCGTGTGGCCGCACTAGTACCCTCTCATTTTGCCTTCCACTTTTGGAGTACACCATAGGGGATACTCTTACTTACAGTGGCAGCAACAAGATGCTTTCTCTCTCTCAGGTGTGCAACAGATTGCACTGCAACCATGTCTAATTTCTTTGGGAAACTCTCTGCCCTCCTAAAACCTTCAATCTTCACCTAATTCTACTCTGGAGTTATGACCCTGAACCTCCTAAACTCTGAAGAAGGCGAGGTGGACGCAGAAGAAGATCCTGTAGAGAAATTTTCACCTCCTGCATTTTGAGGTGCAAGCTAAGGATTCATGCCTTATGCTTTCTACTGTGAGCTCACTTGCACAAGCAAATTAACTGTGCTTTGCATGAAGATCGTCCAAATCCAATTTGCTCTTGCTGGTCCTGCCTAACAACCAGCTATAGTGGCTATGTCTTTTTGTCAGACTGTTGTTAACTAGACTAGGCAAATAAGTAGAGAACACAATCCTGTCTTTGAGGACCCTGTTCTCCTGGAATAATTGCAGCTGATAGTGTTGGTGCTGCTACTTTGTGATGATGCCCTAGAAAATGTACTTTACCACACTTTACTTTGTGTCTTTAGCACAAGGCAGCCTTCAGTCTGTGACTCTGTTCTGTGTTGTTTTCTTTATGAACTCTTCTAATTGCACTTTCTTTGGCTGTATTTTTAGATACCTTTTTATAGCTGATGTCTACTTTTTTTTTTAACTATAAAACATTTAATCTTAAATGACGACGAAACAATAGGATGTCTACATTTTTACTTTGTGTATTTGATGTGGCCTCTGTTGATATTTCCTGTCTGCATAATTAACTTACAGCCAATTAAACCTATGTCACTGTTGTCTATGCATATGTGCAGAATTTTGTAGTTACATTCAATTCTTTCAAACCTCTTGATGGCTGATCAACTTCAAGAAGTCTGTCCTTCAACGTTTGTATTTTCTGGGAAACTTGGAACTGATCTTGGGCACTGTTCAGGCCAGGACAGTCCAGCTGTCAGACTTTCAGATCAGGCAGCCATCCCAAAACTCGCTTCTGCATGACGGTTGTGAGCCTCATAGTTGAGGCATTTTCTATTTCTCATTTCCACTCAAAATCTTTTTTTTTTTTTTCTTTTCTTTTCTTTTTTAATTTTATTCAATGCATTTTGTAAAAGAATTACAAAACAGAGCTATTAGGTGTTCCTTGGCTCAGCACACATAATAAACAACACTTAGAACAACAGTATACAGATAAAAACCTTAAGAACTTAACCATAGCAGCTGCTTGGCATATGAAGAAGTAAAACATCTGAGATAATCATGTAACAACTCCAGCATTCAATGTGCAAGGGAAAGGGGCAAGGTAACACCACGGAGCACTAGCAGTAAAGGAGCATATCACAGATACTCTGCATAATGTGCAGGTAAAGGTCCTTTTCATACCGTGAATAGTACTTACATCACCACCATGGCAGGAAAGTCAAGCCAGAAGTCCCACACCTTATTAAACTTCCGAGGGCAGCCCCGAGAAAGGTAAGCACCTTTAGAAAGAGGGATAGCAGCATTAACTAGGGATTTCCAAAAGCTAAGGATTGGGGCCTCTGCTGACCTCCATTTTAAGGCTATAGTTTTTCTATCATAGAAAAGCAAAAGAAAGCAATGTTTTGGTGGCCCGGTGATAAAATAAGGGGCCCACCACCCCTAGAAAGCAATTTCCAATGGTCATTGGGATGGGTATAGTAGTCAACTTACACACAAAACTTGTAATCTAAGAGATTTCAGGATAAATTTTGTGCAATCTTTAAGGGGTCATATATGCTCTATGAAGAATTCTAAATTGGATCAGTCTATCCCTGGTGGCTACTAACTGAAGGAAATGGTATTCCAAAATATCCTCCCAATCCTCTCCATCAATACCTGGAGCATCCACCCACCATTTAGAGTGTAGAACTTCCATGCCCACATGAACCGAAGGCATAAAGAGTTTATAGATTTCTGAAAGAGGTTTAGACAAAGACGAATCCCATAGCACAACTTCCATTTCAGATGAAATGAGATCCAATTGCTGCCTTCCAAATTGAGAGTGATAGGCATGGTGCAGCTGCAGATACCAGAAAAAGTAAGGATTGGAAAGGCCAAACTGTTGTTTTAGAGGGGGTTTGGGAGGACCAACAATTAGGGGCCAAATTGCATTTAGCAGTTGTAAAGTGCCAGGCTTGGAGTACTGCCTAGATACAGTTAACTGGAAGGGGGCACGGAGACATCTAGAGAAGATTTTGTAAAATTTCATACAAGCCCAGGTATTTGGTCTCCAGGACTATAAAAGCATTAGAGTAATCTGAGATTACCCTATTATGATCATGTGTAAGGAGGGCAGCCAAAAAATAAGCATGAAGGTCACGACATGCTAACCCTCCCTTTTGTCCAAGATCACCAAAATATTTTCTTACTAAACTGAGGATTCTTGGAACCCCATAAAAAGGAGGAGACAATAGAATCAAACTGTTTAAAGAAGACTTTGGGTACCCAAAATGGAGAGTGCCGTAGAGCATAAAGGAGTAGAGAGGATTTTCAGTTTGATTAAGTTTATTTTACCAATTGGGGACAGAGGTAAGTTTTTTTCCACGCTTTTAATTTCTGTTTAGTCATAAGTGACAGGGGATATAAATTTAACTTGGGGAAGTCTAAGTTATTGGGAGAAATCGTGATACTGAAATAGCAAAAAGTTCATCCAGGTCAAGGGGAGAGCTGAATCAACAGCCCCACGGGCTCCTGAATCAGTGGGCATGATAAGCGATTTTCCCCAGTTTATTAGCATCTCTGACAGAACAGCAAAATGGTCAAGAATAGTAAGTGCCGCATTAAGCAATAGCCCATGGTCATTTAAAAAGAGCATGAGTTTGTCAGCATATAATGCCAATTTTCCTACTTTATTCTCCACCTGAATACCCACCAACCCATCTGAGCGTCTCAAGGCCAGGGGTTCCATCACCAGTGCAAAAACAGCTGGAGAGAAGATGCAACTCTGCTTTGTTCCACGGTCTATCAGAAAAACCGGGAATAAATTACCACTCAAAATGATCTAGGCTGTGGGAGATTGATAAAGGATGCTCAACCATGAAAACAATGGGCCGAATCCCATAACCCAGACCCCTGCCGCCATAAATCACCAATTCACAGAATCTAAGGCTTTTTCAATATCCAGCACCACCAACAGTTTTCTGGCCGGATCTCCCGGAGGAAGCTGCAGATGCATGGACACACGGTGCTGATTGCCATCCGTGGACCTACCCGGCATGAAGCCTGTCTGATCATTTATTATATATTGAAGGCACTACCTTCATTAACCTAATATGACCTTTGTTAGGTTTTTGAGATTATAATTTATATTCCAATAGTTTTTATTGAATAATTTTCAGCTAACAAGTAATACAAACAAAGAATATCCTGTCAAAATATGTAAATTATAGAACACCGCAAATAACGTTTGTCACAGAGTAGTTGTCATTTGAGGCAGGACAAATGTTGCAGCACAAGTAGGTATTGGGCATAACCCACCCAAGCTAACAAGAGAGAATAATGCGGAATAGAGAAAGCGAAGGAGAGAGCTAAGGAGAGGGTCAAGATGAAGGACATTAAGGCACAGAAATATATTGAATCCACGGGTCCCATGTTTTGTCAAAATTTTTTGTATTATTGTGTATACTACAGGTGAGTTTGTCATTAATCATAATCCAATTCAATTTATTCTTAACATAGTCAAGCGGGTTAACCAATTGCTTCCAATGTCTAGCTATAGTAATTCTTGCTGCAAACAGCATATAGATGATCAATTTATGGGACTTCATGGGAACATTATCCGGAAATTTATGAAAAAGGGCCATCTCCGGGGATCTGTGAATATTTAGGCCACAACACTGGAAACATATCGCAGAAGCAGATGGATGCATCCTCTCAGTCCGAGTAGGGACCAAGTACCTTCTCAACAATGTTTTATAGTTTGCTTCAATTAGTTTAGTATTGATGGAAATTTTTGATCGTGCCAGGGCATTATCTTGCCATTCCGATAGTTCGGAATTGACATTCAGGTCCCGTTCCCATTGAACCATATAGGGAAGCTTACAGCTCAGGTCAGTGAGGAGAGTATACACTGTGGAAACACGGCCTCTGGGGAAATCCCTCTTCTGACAGGAAAGTTCAAAGTTGGTGAGTAAGGGTGGTTCATCCAATAAAGTAAGCTTTGAGCGGATAGATGAGACAATCTGGTTGTATCTGAAGATTTTGGTAGCGGGCGTTTGTAGCTTACCTTTAAAATGCTGTAAAGAGTATTCGAGCACCATTAAGGTAGTCTCCTATCCACAACAATCCTTTACTGATCCACCATTGAAAAGGAGTAGGTACTAAGCCAGGTATAAATTCAGGGTTACAAAAAAATGGAGCTAAGGGTGTGTGTGGGAATGCCAATGATTTGCAGTGGTGTACTCTGTTCCATACTGTTAAAGAATGTGACAAAGCGGAGCATAGTATAGGGGGGCACAGTCTATTAGGAAGCCAGAGTAATGCATCGACTGCTAGGGGGTGGCAGAAGAGAGCTTCAATAGAAACCCAGAGGGGGCAGATCCCCTAGCAGTGGTATAGCTCAACTGAGCAATTTGAGTGGCTTGGAAATACACGTGAAGATTAGGAAGGCCAATCCCAACTCGCAGTTTGGAGGAATATAATGTCTTTTGGTTCATCTGAGGTCTTCTACTATTCCAAAAAAAGCAGAGGACCTCAGCTTGTAAGTGCTGCAACTCCCGTCTCAGAATTGGTACCGGTAAGGTTTGAAAATAATATAGCAATCGGGGCAAAAACATCATTTTAATTCCATTCACTCTGCCAAACCATGACATGGAGTAGTCAGCCCAAAGGTGAAGATTATCTTTTAAGTTCCTAAAGAGGAGAGAGTAATTAGCTTGATAGAGGGTCTCAACTGCAGCGGTTAAGTGTATTCCTAAATGGGGCAACAAGTTACTTGCCCATTTGAAATCATAGGTCGTTCTGAGTTGCTGTTCTGCAGAAGCAGGTAGGGAATCATTAAGGGCTGTCGTTTTTTAGGAAATTAGGGGAAGCCCGGAAAGAGCAGAGAATTGGCGCAGCAGAGACAATAAGTTAGGTACAGTTATCAAAGGGGAGGTAATATACATAAGAAAATCATCAGCAAATAGGGCACATTTATGTTCCTGTTGTCCACAATGAACGCCATGGATTTGGGGATGGGAGCGTATTGCAATAGTTAAGGGTTCAATTGCCAGTGCAGAAAGCAATGGGGAAAGTGGACAACCCTGTCTAGTGCCACGTCAAATTGGGAAAACGGAGGAACTGTAACCTCTAATGGAAATTTGAGCCAAGGGAGTATTATATAATGAGTGCAATAAAGGGAGAAACCTAGGACCAAATCCAAAAGCCTGTAATGTAGTAAAAACAAATATTCCCACGTTAGAATATTGAAGGCCTTATGAAGGTCCGAAGAGTGAAGCAAAAGTTCCCTACAAAGAGGAGCATCCCAATTAGAGTGGACAGCTGAAATAAGAGTGATAGATCGGCGAATCTGGTTCAATGTTTGCTGACCAGAGATGAAACCCGACTGGTCCTTATGAATATATTGTGCCAAAAGGGAGTTAAGGAGCAAAGCCAGAAGTTTTGTTAGGATTTTCAGGTCACAAGTTATTAATGAAATAGGGCGATAATTGTGAACATCAATTGGATCTTTATTGTGTTTGGGAATGACACTAATATATGCTTTATTCTCATCTAAAGGAACCACTCCCTCTTCTCTTAATGAATTAAAATAAAGAGTCATAAGGGGGAGAAGATGTTCAGAAAAAGTTTTGTAGTAGTTTGGGAGACCGTCGGGGCCTAGGGATTCATGTGACGATGTGACGATAGCAATTTATTGACTTTGCTAAGCTCTGCATCAGTAATCGGTTGTTCCTTAAGTTGTCTATGGGCTTTGGTGGGGGATGGAAGAGGCAGAGTCTCCAGAAAGGATTGAATTGAGGAAGGCTCAATTGGCTGGGGTTGACCATATAGGGTAGCATAAAATCATGAAATTCCCAAAGGATCTTCTGAGGATCCTGTGTGATATGACCCCCCCCCCCCCCCCCCAACGAGCCGAAGTTTGGGAAGCACCGAGTGAATATATTTAGGGGTAAGCTTATGCGCTAAAAGGGAACCTGGTCTGTCCCGCCACGTGAAGAATTTATGATTCATCCAACGCAGTTGCTTTTCTGCTTTAGTGGTGAGAGTGAAGTTAAGTTCTAACCAGGCTTGCTCTACCTTTTGATAACATGTCAGAGTTTGGGGCCATTTTATGTTGGGCGACTAAGGATTCATATTTTTTAGATTTGGCAGAGATCAACTCTTTGCGAGATTGTTTAACTCTGGAGGACTGTTGGATAAAGAAGCCCCTGACAGAAGATTTTGGGCTGCCCAGTTAATAGCAGGAGTCATATCTTCTGCCTTATTAATTGCAAAGTAAAACTTCAAATGTTCCCCCCACTTCTAGATAGTAGGACTCGTTGCTAAGTAGGGACTCATTTAGTCGCCAGTGTGGCTTGGCCTGTTTGACTGTCAATTTAGAAAGCGTCAGTATCACAGGATCATGGTCTGACCAAGGCGTTGATATCATTTTGACTGAGTGTATTTTAGAGAACATTTTAGAGAGGAGAAAATATGATCTATACGAGAATGATTATGAGCTCTAGAAAAATGGGAGTAATCTCTAGAGGTGGGATTGGCTTCCTTCCACGCGTCAAGGAAATCATAGGACATCACTGCTAGGGTACAAGGTATTTTAGAAAAAACATCTCAAAAGTGTGTGTATATGTATGTACAGTTGTGTTCAAAATAATAGCAGTGTGTTGAAAAAGTGAATAAAGCTCAAAATGCTTCTAATAGCTTTTATTTCCATACACACAAATGCATTGGGAACACTACACATTCTATTCCAAATCAAAACGTGAAGAAAAATATATCAAATTTGTGTTGTTCCTCTAAAAAAAATTGAAGAAAAGTGAATATTAGACTGTTCAAAAAAATAGCAGTGTTTGTATTCTTCTTTACAAACTCAAACATTCACTATATACGCTGAGAAATGTTTGAAGATTTTGCTTTCCTTTGAATCACTTACTTAATATTTAGTTGTATAACCACTGTTTCTGAGAACTGCTGTACATCTGTGTTGCATGGAGTCAACCAACTTCTGGCACCTGTGAACAAGTATTCCAGCCCAGGATGATTGGACTACATTCCACAGTTCTTTTCTATTTCTTGGTTTTGCCTCAGGAACTGCATTTTTGATGTCACCCCACAAGTTTTCTATTGGATTAAGATCCGGGGATTGGGCTGGCCAATCCATAACGTCAATCTTGTTGGTCTGGAAGCAAGATGTTGCACGTTTACTGGTGTGTTTGGGGTTGTTGTCTTGTTGGAACACTCATTTCAAGGGCATTTCCTCTTCAGCATAAGGCAGCATGACCTCTTCAAGTATTCTGATGTATTCAAACTGATCCATGATCCCTGGTATGCGCTAAATAGGCCCAACACCGTAGTATGAGAAACATCCCCATATCATGATGCTTGCGCAACCATGCTTCACTGTCTTCACAGTGTACTGTGGCTTGAATTCAGTGTTTGGGGGTCGTCTGACAAACTGTCTCCGGCCACTAGACACAAAAAGAACAATCTTACTGTCATCAGTCCACAAAATGTTGCGCCATTTCTCTTTAGGCCAGTCAATGTGCTCTTTGGCAAAGTGTAACCTCTTCAGCACATGTCTTTTTTTCAACAGTGGGACTTTGCGGGGGCTTCTTGCAGATAGCTTGGCTTCACATAGGCGTCTTCTAATTGTAACCGTACTCACAGGTAACTTTAGACCTTCTTTGATCTACCTGGAGCTGATTGTTGGCTGAGTCCTTGCCATTTTGGCTATTCTTCTATCCATTCGAATGGTAGTTTTTTGCTTTCTTCCACGTCTTTCAGGTTTTGGTTGCCATTTTAAAGCATTTGCGATCATTTTAGCTGAGCAGCCTATCATTTTCTGCACTTCTTTATATGTTTTCCCCTCTCCAATTGACTTCCTAATCAAGGTACGCTGTTCTTCTGAACAATGTCTGGAACGACCCATTTTCCTCAGAATTTCAGAGAGATATGCACTGTAACCAGCATGTACAACATTTGCTGCCTTCCTTCCTTAAATAAGGGCTATAATTGCCACCTGTTTTTCAAAGAATGAATGACCTCACTAATAGAACTCCACACTGCTATTATTTTGAACATGCCCCCTATTATTTTGAACATGAGTGATTCAATTACACAGAATTCGCAGCATGCATGTCATGACTGTTGGGTCTGTTGGATTTCTATTACTCTACTACACCTGTTAGTAAATTATTTGCCATGTAGAAATATAATTTCTACCAAAAACAGTGATTGATCAGGTTAGTGATGTCTGACTGCTATTATTTTGAACACAACTGTGTGTGTGTATGTATGTATATGTGTGTGTGTATGTATATATGTGTGTGTGTGTGTGTGTGTATATGTGTGTGTGTGTGTGTGTGTGTGTGTATATATATATATATATATATATATATATATATATATATATATATATATATATATATATATATATATACACACAGACACGCTAGTGCCCCATGTTGGGACCACTGAGAGGCCTCTGCTAAAAGAATCTTCAACTAGCAGGAAACAGAGACCTCAGTGTGTCCAATGTGGGGTTGCAGATTTCTTCCTGGGGGAGGAGGTGGTCCATTAGCTTTGGACTATTTCTGTGAAGAGGGGCTAAGGGAAATAAAGCCCAAGTTCAGCAGAATTTTTTTCTCTTTGAGGAATGTGGAAAAGGAATAGGATTTGCTGTTATAAATGAATTGTAGGCGAAACAGGTAGTTCCATCTGTAGCAGTTGTCCCGCTGGATTAGGGGCAAACGTAACGGTTTGCAGGCCCTCCATTTTTGTATGGTTGCTTGAGAAATGTCTGCGAAGACTTGGATCTTTTAACCATCAACCTCCAAATCTGGATGTTCTCTAGTGTATCACATCACTGCCTCCTTAACCCTGAAGAAGTGGGGCATTACAATTACATCCCGAGGAGATTCATCTAGTTTTAAAGGGACTAAAGCCCTAAGGATACGATCTATTTCCAGATGGATTTCATCAATAGCCGGTACCGCAGAATGTATAAGGGAGCGAGCGATGGAAGCAATATATTTTACAGTTTCAGGCAGTCCTCTAATACGGAAGTTGTACCGCCTACCCCAATTTTCAAGATCATCTGTATTGTTGTAAGCTTCATCTAGGCAATCTTGTAGGTCGGAAATCATGTTAAAATTTTGAGTCACTTTATGTATCATCAACTTTAGATTCGATATTCTCAGGTCGATTTCCCAGCTCCCTGTAATCCTGTTTCAGGTCAGAGGCCAACTTAATGGTAGCTTTATCCAGTTTCCTCTGTAATAAATCAGCACAACGTGCGATAAGTATGGAATCCCCTGAATAGTGCAGGGGCGCAGGTGGTAAAGCAGGAGAGTCCACTGGACCATCATGTGCTGGATCTTGGCTACTGGTTTGGCTAATAAAGATATCCGCCATCTCCTTATCCAGCAGGGAGAATCATGGCCTGAGGATAGTAATGCAGCCTGTGAGGGCAACTTGAAAGGGCCAGGGGGTGCAGGAAGGTCACTCACATGAACCAGGGAGCCGTTACTCTGAAGCCCAGGGCTGGAGGAGGGCTTGGCCTTCTGTGGCTGTTGCTGTGTTTCCTCTGCAGCTGGGGAGGCCCGGGAGCCAGCGCGGGATGCCATCTTGCCTTCCCTTCCTGCTCCCCTTGTAGCAGTGCGGGATCCACCCATGGACTTTCCGGCCGGTCAGGTGGGCATGAGAGAAACTTACAGCCTCTTAGCAGTCGGCCCAAGTAGATATCGGGGGTAGGAGTGGGCTGCAGCCACTGTAAAATGCCCTAAAATGGAGAGAATGTGCAGATTGGTAAAATCGCATGTGCTCTGCAAGATTATAATTTACCAGTGAAATGGGTCTATAAGAGGCACAACATTTCCGATCTTTCCCTGTCTTTAGGAGGCAAAACTACATGTGCCTGATACATAGATGGAGGGAAATTCTCCAACATCTAAACAAGAGGAAAAAGACTTTGTAATTTTGGGGCAGGAATTTGAGCATACTCCTTATAGCATTCACCTGAAAGACCATCTGGTTCACAAGTTTTATTATAGGGAGGAGATAGGGGCATTCAGGCTCTGCCAAAGATCAGAGTTTCTCTTGGATTGCATCCTCAGAAGGATAGGGGGCTTAACTATACAAGGATTAATAGTAAACATAGAATTCATTAGGGATATCGGTCAGGTCAGCTATCCGATCCCTAATAGAGGAGCGGAATTCTGGCACTACTAACATTTGGAACTACTGGTTTGCCACTAGGTTTGCAAGGAGTCTGCTATTCTTGTCACCTGACTCAAAAAGCCTGTCAGCAAGGAGCTTGGCATCTAGCTGAGTTAGAGAAGTGTAATGTAGAGTCAAGTCCCTTTTGGCCTGAGCCAGAAGGGAATACGCTTCAGGAGTGGAATCGGCAGTAAAAGCAACCACTGCCTCAGCTTCCCGTTCCTCCAATTGAGAGGTTTGATGTGCATAGTCCCGTTTGGTGGCCTTTATCGCAGATATATACTCCCCCCGAATTGAGGCTTTGAGCGCATCCCACACCATGGAGGGAGAAGCCGAAGCCTCATTATCTTCCCAAAATTGGACAACCTTAGGAGAAACAATCTCAGCAACCATTGAGTCATGGACCCAGCGAGAGGCTAATCTCCAACAATCCAGATGTGTCCCGTCGCCAAGCCTCAGAAGAAGTTCTAAAGGAGCATGGTCATAGATCGCGGCTGGAAGATAGGAGACTGCCTGTACAACAGGTAATTCAGTTGCATTACAAAAGGCAAAATCAATACGAGAACTGGATCTGTGGGTGGCCGAATAGTGAGAGTAGGCTCTAGCCTTCGGAGTGCTTCTGCCGTCAAATTTCAGTGAGTACAAGTGCACTAGCCCAGTTGGACTATTCTGGATTATTAAGTCAAAGACTGCAGGGTCAAAAAGGGATGGTAAATAGACGTTGACAAGCGCCCACAACGTGGCCTTGATATCTAATAAAATAACTTACTGGCCCCCAGGGTCAGTGATAATCTTATCAACCTTGCAGGGGAGTGATTTATTGAGAAGAATAGCAACCCCTTTTGCATAGGTAGAGTATGTGACGTGAAAAGCCTAATGTACCTAAGATCTACGGAGGGCCAGTATTTTATTGCCCATCAGGTGCGTTTCTTGAAGGAACAGTATGTGTGGTTTGTGGGAATTGAGAAATATAAACATGAGAAAACGTTTAAATTTATCATTGAGACCCCGCATATTCCAAGAAAGCACTTTAATTTCCATGTTAGGGCATGCTATAGATATCTATGAGAGCTAGAATGTGGGCCATTACTAGAAGCAGATCAGATACCCTGCTAGAGGACTTGTGAAGAGGGGAGTCATTCCTACTTAAGGAACGCACAGGAGGATCATACAATGTATAAGACATAGACAGAACAGTGCTAAGCAGAAAAGCTAGTGCAAAACACCCTACCACTTAGCAAAAACCCCAGCATAACTAGGCTAATGCGGTTTAATTCCCTAAACGGTGACTAAAAAGTCTACTGATCAACAATAAAGAAAAGGTCCATACATAAAGTCCGGAAAAATATCTTCCAATCCTGGACTTCTGTTGGTAGCAGACTAAAGAGGATGATACATGGAATTTGAGGTCAACTGTAAACCGTCCTAAGAGGGGTAGCTCCCCAGCTGCAAGACAAATCTATCCCCCTCCCACCAGGAAACAAAAACAAGGGAGGGAGAGTACAGAATAGTCGGGCAGTAGGCCAACCATAATAGCCACTGGAAGTGGGTCAAAAAAAAAAGAAAAAAAGGGGGACAGTGGATCCAGGAGACAGTCCCCTCCCCCACAATGGCAGCAGTTCTCCAGGAGACAGTCCCCTCCCCCACAATGGCAGCAGTTCTCCAGGAGAAGTTCAGAGGTTTAGAATGAGAAAGAAAACAAAAAAGAAATCTGTAGGGCAAGCAGTGCTCACCCGCCATGGCAAAAGAAATAAAAAAAAAAACACAGGGGAAGATAGGAGGCTGATACGCCATGGTAGTAGGAGACCACAGCAAATAAAGGAACAGACTTACCAGAGACTGTTTTGTTTCTTCAGGGAAATAAAAAAAACTTGACAAAGCCTTCATGTTGAACTCGCAGACGGCTCGGATAGAGCATGCTGTAGACCTGCGGAAACATCTGGAAAGAAGTGGACAGTGGTGTTACCATAGAGCAATGTGGGATGTTTACGGACCTCACTGAGAATCCTATCTCGGTTGCTGTAGTTTAAGAATCGGACCAGAAATGGATGAGGTTGTGCACCAATAGGCCTGCGACCTGTGCTCCCTTTCCACTGCATAGGTAGAAGAGACTTCAGTGAGATCCAACAGCTCCTTAAAGAATGTCTTTGCAAACCCTCCGGGAGGCCCAGGGCCCACACATTGTAGCGTCGAAGACAGTTCTCCAGGTCATTGGACTTTGCCACCAACATTTGTACCGTGTTCTGTAGAGTTTGCAGCAGGTCTGAGTGGTGTGCTGTAGTATCTTTATTATTAGAGATCCAGGTTTCGGTAAGACAGCCTCTGATCTCATCTAGGTCATTGCGAATGAGGTTCTTCAGCCAGCCTGGCTATGCAGACCAGGAGAGAGGTTTTGCTCTGCACAATGGCACAGAGAATCGCCTCAGGGTCAGAGAAGGAGAGGAAGCTGGTCACGCTGAGGATTCTGCCATCTCCACCTCAGCAAGCAAGGCCAGCAGCTTTCCCACCAAGATGGGATCCGCACACGACGCTAGAGGAGTAGGTGGCTTCTTGCTGGATGGCGGAGCAGACGTGCAGCTTTGGGATGGCATGCCGGCGGGCACAGGGAGGATACCGCCGCTCGCAGGAGGAGTCTGTGAGAGCGGATAGCGCTGGAAGTGGGCAGGAAGGGTTCAAGATACAGCATCCCAGCTACGCCTCCTTCACTCAAAATCTTTGCAGATAAAACAAGTTCCTTCTCAGATTTGCCTATTACAGCTGTTCAGCCAGGAAAAAAAATCTTCCTGGCGTGGTGGAACATTCCCCCCCCCCCCCCCCCAGTCATGGTATAGCTGAACAACGCCACTGCTGTGGCTTACATATTTTAGAAGTTGAGCAGCCATAAGGGAAGGAAGTGCATTTCCTTTTCTGGGTGGAGAACCATATTTCAATTCTCTCTATCTTCTTACTGTGAGTGGAATATTGACAAGCGAACTTCCTAAGTTACCAAAACCTGGTCCCAGGAGAGTGGGCAATCCACCCCGAGATCTTACTGATGCTCTGTTAGAAATGGGGAACACAAGATGTGTTTTTCAGATTCAACAAAAAGCTGAAGTCCAGGGATCCCCTTCCTTTTGGGGTGGATGCCATGGTGATTCCTTGTTCCCCATTCAAACTGGTGTTTGCAGTAGTCAAGTACTGATTCTCCCTTGATTTCTCCATAAGATAGAGAGGGAATGGACTCTGCTAAGTCTCATTGCTTCACAATGAGCCAGGAGAACTTGGTACACCGGCATGCACAGAAACCTGAAGGGTCGAACTTTGGCTTCTTCCACATGGGCTAGAACGCCTGTCACAGAACCCTCTGTTCTAACCTGCTTCTAGGTCACTAGCTTTAACGGCATGGCTGTTGAAACCTGCATCCTAAAGGATAAGGGGCATTGATGACTTGATGTCATGCCCACCTTGATCAAGGCGAGAATATCTACCTCTTGTAAAAGCTACATCTACCTCTTGTAAAAGCTACCATCGCACCTGGAGGGCCTACTTTTGGTGCAAAAGCAGGCAAGACCTGTAAAACAGCCCCCTGTATCACCTTGCTTCTAACTCACTGGCTTTAACCGCATGACTATTGAATCCCTTATCCTAAATGACAGAGGCCTTGCTGACTGTAATTCCAGCCTCGCTCAAGGCGAGAATATCCACCTCTCGCAAAAGCTACAGTAGAACCCATCCTGGTTTCCTTGTGGGTCTGTTTGATTTGTTGTCTACCTCTCGGTTTATTGCTTGGGGATGTCCCACATTCTATGACTTCCTGTCCTTTATGTTGTACTGTACTTTTAAGATAATGTGAATCTGACTTGTCAGTAAATTCTATATCTTGTACTACAGATCAGGGCTGATGTTCCTTCCCCCTTTTTTTTATTTCCTTTATTACTTGCTACAAAACTGGAGTTCCATGGAGTGGGTGGGGTTATATGAGGGTGCACTGGGGGGTGTTCCCAGCAAAACCTTTTCCAGTGTCCAATCATCTGAAAGTAGCCACATATAGGCCACAGTTTATGACTTCTTGTTCCCTACTGTAATCTAAAATATGGAATTTACTGGTATGTCAAAGATTCCATTTTTTTTTAAACAGTATCCTAGACAGTAATCTGCAAGTTACCCCTGGTAGTGCTGGGTGTGTCCCACTGCAAGTGTAATTTTGAATTTTCCACGGAGTTCAGAATTAAAGACTGTTGTGACATTTTAGATTGTCTGTCTATAAAATGACAAGCACATTTAAGGGTAAATTCTATCTCTGCAAATTTACAAAGGATATTGTACTCAGCAAACTGCTAGATAAGTTATCAGGTGACAAATGCTGCAGGGTTTTGTTCTCATGAAGCATAATGCAGCTCTGGAGTAATTTCCATACACGTGCCTGAAAATTTGTCTGTTGTGTTACAGAATGAGAGAAGATTCTGGTAGAGTATATGAAAACGTGGGCCTCATGCAGCAGCAGAAAAGCTTCAGATGAACTGAAATATGATGTCTCCACCACCTAGACTGGTAATTTATGATGCACAACAATGTATTATTCTTATTTAGACAAAATTTTACTTAATAGCTTTACATAAAGGGGAAAATATTACTTCAGAACTGAATCAGCCTTCAGCATTGAATCTACCTGTGGATGCTCCTTGCAGAAGATGTGTATTCCACAATTACAAAATACAACACTCTATTGACAATTGAAGCAAGGCTATTTTGCTTCACATGACTTTGCTAAAATTTCATCTGGTGATATTTTCTAAAACCGCACGGTAAAATGCCTTTAAGTGAACTTCTGGTGAAGGGGGGAAAAAAATCAGCCGTTACACTCTAATCTATAAAGCTTATAGCTGCTGTAAGGATCACTTTAGCTTTTGACCTAATACTCACAGAATTAAAGCTAGTATAGCTCAGTCTAGTAGTGTTTCTTCAATGTGCAGCTTCCAATTCCTACAGAGCAGTACACCAGGCTGGTCTTTGTTTTTCCATGCTAATACTATCCTCCATGTCTGGTGTGTCTTGTTCATAAAAAGGAAGAAATGTAAAAAATTTTCTTTCAGTGCTGCCTCTGTATTTGTACATAGGAACACTACTTAGACTAGGTGTAATCTTGTTCTAGCTCCTTGAGCCGTGTTGGACAGTAGTTTACACCTTTACAGAGGCATGATATTTTTCATTTATGCCATGTCAGAATTATACCAATCTTTATAAAAACTGTGAAGTGTACTTTAAACTACATGTGACTGCCATTAACACATAGAATAGATTTCAGGGAAGTCATGGTTCACCATTTTGAAATTACAGTTAAATGTGCTTGTAAAACTGGTGTGAAACCAGTGCTAAAAGCCAAGGTTCTCTTATTAAGGAGTTTCTCTTCCCTCCAATCTCAAATAGCTGATATAAAGCTATTAATAACAAAAGTGCATGTAGTAAAAAAAAGTAAAGGATGATGCCTAGCCAGCCTCTGGAGCAATCAAACCAATTACTTTTTAGGATACACACATGCACACTTTGTTCAGCAGTACCATGCTATGATGAAGAGGGGACCCTTCAAAACTTGGATTGTTTATGACATAAGAGTCTGAATAGGACTGATACTGGACTTTATATGTTCTGCGTTTTGGCGCTGCCCGCTAATGAGCAATAAAAGGCTGCAATAGGTGCATGTTCAAAAATGCAGTTTGAAAAAGTAACTGAACTGTTTTGACTCTGCAGAAATGTCATTTGAATATAATCTAAATTTGTATTACTTAACAGACAAATCGTTCTTACAGACTAGCTCAGTGTGGAAATCTCACCAGAGTACTGAATGCAGAAGGTGGCCAACATCTGCATTCATTTAGCATCTCGCGTTTGTATCAGTTGTTACTGCGGCAGAGTCATTCAGAGGGCTCTGCTGCAGGCAGAGTCTGGCATGAATGGCCAAAGCAAAGTTTCTGTAGCGAGATACAAAGTATAGACATGAGTTTTCTTTGTACTGTGGTTGAATGTTCAGATTTTATGGTGCACAGGCAATTATTAAATATTTGGTATATATACTGGATAAGAAAAAAATTAAAGCTGTGAAGCAGGAGGACGTGCAAGGTGTACACTCTATTTTATTTATCTGATGATGAAGTGTCCTGCCAAAGAAAAGGCCTCTAGCCTTATGTGCCTTATTCGCTGTTACCATCACAGCAATAGCAGGATAGGTATGGTAGGCTGAATGGTATTCCTGCAGAGAAACAGCTGAAAAGAAAACTGTGCTATTTTATTTTTGTATTCTCATTTTTATTTTTGGCAACTCTGTGGTAACACACAAATTCAAAAGCAGGTATTCTGGGGCACTCTGGTGCAGTAACACAGTGGCTGTATCTGAAGAAAGGATTACAATAATGAAAGTAAAGGATTAAAGCTGAACTCCAGATAGATATAAAGACACACATTAATGCAGCTGTGTATTTATTAATAGACGTCTTGTATTTAAATGCAATAAAATACATGTAATGATAAAGGTATCTAAATGTGACTCGATATTGACCTCTAAAACCTGTAACAGTTACTGAACTGCAGCAGTGGAAAATCAGATCTCCTTCTCTTCCAGACAGGGCTGTGCTGTGTGGCAGAACTGTGTAATGCTCACCATATATTACACAATTTTCTTGTACAACTTTCCTTTAGATTTACTAAAACCATATAATATGAGGTCAAACCTAAACACTTTCAATGTGTATGCAATCAAGGAAGGCCCTTGTACTACATAGTTAAAGGTAAATCTAATGGAAATTGAGTAAGAATATTGTATAATGTATGGCTAGCCTAAATAGCAGCCTGGATAAACACATAGATTCTTTGGCATGTAAAAAGGCTCCCTTATATGTGTATTAATCTGTGCATTTTAACTTTTGATCTGGAGTACAGCTTTAATGCCACCCTTCAAAAATACATTAAAGATATCATAGAAAAGCAGGGTTGTTGCCTATATATATATATATATATATATATATATATATATATATATATATATATATATATATATATATATGTGTTCATCTTCCTTTACAGCGTATTTATAAAGTTTTGTTCCACGAAGTCTGAGTTTAGGCAGATCTGCTATCTGTGCTGTGCCTGTTATATGCATTGCTGTGCTATGAATGGAAATTCCATGATTTTGGTCAAATTCTGCCTTATAACCAGGAGCTTCTCCCATTTAGCCTAAAGGTTTTTTTTAAATGACCTTTAAAATATGTTAAGTATGCATAATCTAATTTCTGAAAAAATAGAATCTTTGTATCTTAATCGTACAGTACAGGAGACAGGCTGGATATTCATAGATCCTGGGTTAAAAGATGCTATCTTCAGGTGATTGGACACTGGCAAAGCTTTTGGACAACTCTATCCCTTTTCCCATTCCAGTTTACTTATTTTGGATTCTTCAATCAGCTCTTCTGATTTTGGTTTTGTCCATCAACATTTTACTGCCCTCTGTTATAATATTAGAAGCAGTGTATCCAGATTGGTGTAGCCTCGGTAATATCTTGAGAACTATACCTGGACCCCATGCTGTGGGGATGGCCTGTAATGTTTCTTCAGGCACTGGATCTTGATTGTGTGCTCACCTTGGCACTGAGTGCAATGAGTGTAGTTAGCTGTAGCATGCTATACAGGACCATGGTCCATCCCTATGGTTCCCTGTGGACTTCAGGTCATAGTGTACCTAGATGACCTTCTTCTGAAGGATTCATATCCATCAAAACAATCTGAAAACGACTATCCAGATTCTTCAGGTCTGTGGCTGGGTAATCTGCTTTTAAAAAGTCTGCTCTCCAGCCTTTCCTTCATCTAGAATATTTCAGTCTTATTCCAAACATGGCCCAGGCAAATGTTTTCCTTCCAGTAAGCCTCTTTAAAATCCCATGTGCAGAACTTAAGATCAAAAAGACATTCCCTCTGTGAGAGTCTCCATAAGGGTACTTATGGTAGCCTCGTTCGAAGCTGTTCTTTTGCTTAGTCCCATCTAAAGTTTTACTTAACCCAGGACCCTACATTCACTCTATCTGGTCTACCACAATACAAACTACATGGAAATGCAATTATGTTAATAAATATAAACTGCTAAATACCTTTTCTCATCAGACGTTAGAGCAGTCTTGTGACGTCTGTCAGTGTCCAGCCAAGCACTGGTTAAAGCTTGTAGGAGGAGTTTTCTTTCTGTTATAGGAGGATACAGAACCCCTGACCTCTGTCTGGACAGTGCTGATTAGCCCTGTGCTGATCACATGCACTCTCTCAAGTAAAGAAAAAAAAAATTCTAGCAGTACACATCAAACTGAGCATGTTCAGAGTGTCTCCACACGATATGTCTTATCAGGAGATCAGAGGGGGACCAGGGAGAAGGGGAGGATTAGAGAAGTCAGGATCAAACCGCCTTTTTACACAATGAAGAGGATTAACCCCTTAGGTTCCACAGTGAGTATAACAAGCATGCTTTACTGCATATACAGACTGAGTTTACTATTGTGGGCTTAGTAACACTTTAAGGCCTCTTCAATACAGCATTCTATTGTCCCAGAATGAATACGCTTCTCTCCGATTCTGTTCCTATTCTTCTCTCCAGTCAAGCAAGTAACAACCTAACTTGCTGGATTTCCAACCCAATTTTGAAAATGGGGAAAACATGCTCATATAAACCGATAACAGATGCCAGTCTCACAGGCCAGGTGGGGGTGTTCTAATCTCTCACAGTTTAAGGAACCTGGTTCCCACGGAAAGCCAAATTTCCTGGAGCACAGAGCAATCAAACTAGCTCTGCTTCAATGTACCCCCTTTCTTCATAGGTATACAGTCAGTGTGCAGTCAGACAGTGCTTCTGCAGTGGCCTAGATCAATCATCAGAGGTATACCAAGAGTCAGGCAGCCTGAATGGAAGTAAGTATCATTCTCTCCTGGGCCGAGAACCACTGTCCAGCAATCTCTGCTGTTTACATTCCAGGAGTGGACAGCTGGCAGGTGGTATTTCTCGGTCATCATGGCCTGGACCAGGGGTCCCTTCATCCTAGCATTCTCAATCTGTCATGCCAAAAATGGGCAACACCAGATGTGGACATCTTAGTTACCCCTGTTTGTGGTAGGGCCAAGGATCCTCTAGCACTGGCAATGGATGCCCTGATAATTCCCTGCACTCCATTCCCACTAAAGTATGCCTTTCCTTCAGTGTGGATTCTTTCTCAATTTGTTCCCGCGAATCAGTAAAAAATTGGTGATTCTTATTGCATCAAACTGGCACAGAAGAACCTGGTTAACAGACCTACTCAAATATCTGGGAGATGACTCCTGACCACTTCCAAACAGGCCAGACATGAAATCTCAAGGCCCCCTGTCCCATCCTGCTTCTTAGTCATTGGCACTAACAGCGTGGCTGTGAAACCCCAGGACTTGAAGGACAGGGATATCTCTGATTCTGCCATTTGCACCTTCCTCAGAGCCAGAAAAGCAACTTTAGGAAAAATATACTACAGTACTTAGAAATTATATTCAACCTGGTTTGACAAAGGTTTTTCAAAGTTAACCCCCCCGAAGCCCAACAGCACATTGAGCACCAGGGGTATAGAAACTCCTGCACATAGTTTAATATATTCCTACAGGAGGTTGGGGCAGGGCAATTTAACCACTTGCCTACGTTTAACCCCTTCCTGCCCATGCCAATTTTCAGCTTTCACGCTGTCACACTTTGACAATTGCGAGGTCATGCAACACTGTACACAAACAAAATTTTTGTAATTTTTTTGAGATCAATAGAGTTTTTTTCTTTTGGTGGTATTTAATCACCACAGGGGTTTTTATTTTTTGCAAAACAAACTAAAAAAGACTGAAAATTTGGAAAAACAAAGTTTTTTTTCTTAGTTTCTGTTATAAAATTTTGTAAATAAGTAATTTTTCTCCTTCACTGATGTGCGGTGATGAGGTTGCAGTGATGGGCACTGATAGGTGGCACCGATGGGCATTGACAGGCATCACTATATGACACTGATAGGCGACACTGACTGGCACTGATAGGCGGTACTGAAAAGCAGCTCTGATGGGCACTGTTATGTGGCATTGATGTGCACTGGTAGGCACTGATATGTGGTATTGATGGGCACTGGTATGTGGCATTGATGGGCACTTACAGGTGGCACTGATAGGGCTACACTGATCATCAGGGCACTTATCAGTACCCTGATAATCAGTGTACATTTCCCCTCTGAGGAATGCCGATTACCGGCTCTCCTCTTCTCACGAGCTGTCAGCGGGAGGAAAGGACTGCTGATAACCGGCATTTCCTATTTACATGCGATCAGCTGTGATTGAACACAGCTGATCACATGACAGAGCCGACATCATCGGCTCTTTATAGTGATCGGTGATCCGCTGTGTCCCAGGGACACAGTGCACCACTGATCGCCACACGCCACCGAGGGCTCGCATGCGCAGTTAGAGTGGGAGGATGTCCTATGACGTCCTCCCAGAACAAGAGAACCGCCGCCTGTCCATCATTACTTTATATGGTGGGCGGCGGTTAAAGAAAAGCTTCCAGCATATATTTCTGCTGAAACGCTTTCTCCTCCATCCCCAAGTGCTCTAAATCCGTATTTTTCAACCTTTTTTTTCAGTCAAGGCACCCTTTAAATTTCTGCACAATCTCGAAGCACCCCTTTCTAAAATGTAAAACACTAAATTATTAGTTTTACATCCACACACAAAAGACACCCAGCGTTCGAGGTGCTTTTATTCTTCCAAAGAACACTTGTACTTATATTCCAGCATTTCTCTTACCCCTCATTTTCTCTCCTCCACTCTGCTAATGTGAACCCAATGCTGACGGTGAGGGGCAAACAAGGACGCTGTGCAGTGCATCCTCTGTATTAATCAATGACGTCATTGGTTGTTAGGATGCTGAAGGTTGTAATGGTGTACACTGAAAACCTTATATCTAAAAGGCAGGCTTCATCCATCTGCTGGCTTGTATACAATTTTTTAGGCATACTGCCATTGCATTCATGAACAAACCTGAAAGCACCTAGGCACCCTGGTTGAAAAAGGCTGCTCTAAATTTGTGTTAGAATAGCAACATTGTGCAATGCAGTAGTGCTAGTTTGGTACAAACTGAAGAATCTCCCACACCTAGCTTAATATGTGCCTGTGGGGCATTGTGGAAACACTAATTTAATGATACTTTGTTGGAGCACCTTTTAATTTTATGATATTCTGTTTTTTGGGGTAGGAGTCTATCAGCATGGCACATGTTGCTTTGGGGATATTTGCCCACTCTTCCTGACAAAAGTGTTCCAAATCGGTCAAATTGCGTGTGCATCTCCCTGTGTACAACCCTCCTCAAGTCCCCACACAGATTTAGAATTAGCATTCAGATCTGGGCTCTGACTGGGCCATTCAGAAACCTTGATCTTCCTCTGTTGCAGCCATTTTTTTTGGTTGATTTGTAAGTATGCTTTTGGGTCATTGTAATGCTATATGGTAAAATCTCTGTCCTTCCTCAGCTTTTTTAGCTTTTTTAGAAGAGGCTTGAAGGTTTTGTGCCAAAATTAACTAATATTTGGAACTGTTCAGAAGTCCCTCCACCTTAACCAAAGCCCCAGTTCCAGCTGCAGAAAAATAACCATAACGATAATGCGTCTACCATCATGCATCACTGTGGATTTGGTGTTTTCTTGATGATGCACAGTGTTGGATTTGAGGCAAACATACTTTTTGGAATTATGGTCCGAAAGTTCAATCTTGGTTTCATCAGATCATAACCCAATTTCCCACATGCTTTTTGCTTGATGCAGGTTTTGGCAAGATTTAGCTGGGTTTGGATGTCTTTCTTGGTAAAAAAAGACTTCTGTCTTGCCACCCTACCCTCCTGAGGATTTACCCCCCCTTCCTGACCAGGCCATTATTTGCATTACAGCGCTACGTTACTTTAATGAAATTTACGTCCTTTTTTTCTCACAAATTGAACTATCTTTTGATGGCACTTGATCGCCTGTGCGGTTTTTATTTTTTACGCTATAAAAAATGCCAACAATTTTGAGGAAAAAACAATATTTTAGACTTTTTGCTATTCAACATGTCCAGTTAAAAAAAAAAAAAAAAAAAAAATTTCGACATATATTTAGGCCAAAATGTATTCTGTGACATGCCTTTGCTAAACAAAAATTGCAATGCGTTTAAATAATTGGTTTATGTGAAAGTTATAGCATTTACAAATGGTGGTATAAATACTGGAATATTTTTTTTCTAGTAATGGCAGCGATCAGCGACTTATAGTGTTGATCAGTGACTTATAGTGAGGCTGCGGCGGACATTCTGACACTTACAGGAACTGAATTGTGTCACTGACATCCCCAGTGACATCAATACAGTGATCAGTGCTAAAAAAAAGCACTGACACTGTACCAATGGCACTGGGCAGGAAGGGGTTAACATCTGGGGCAATCAAAGTGTTAACTGTGTGCAGGCAGTGATTTACTAGGGGTCAGTGTGCTTTACTGTAAGCACACTGCTTTGGATGGCTGTGCTGTGCCTAAAGAAAATGGAAGGCTTTAAAGTAGAACTGAAGCTAAAAATTGCAAAACTTTTTTTTTTTTTGGTTAGAGTAAGAGAGGGTTATGACCATTGTCAGTTTTTTTGGCCTTCTGTATCCCATCAGTGAGATTTCCCTTCAATTGCTGTTCTATAGCCTCAACAGGAAGTGGGAGGAAATCTTTGGTAGTCACAAAAACTATTGTCTGCTTTGGAAGATTTCCCCTCCATTCCTGTTCTGGTGGCCACTTAAAATTTGGGATCTTCTTTCACTTTCAGTGATAATGGTCCCCAGGACACAGAGGGTGAATCTTCCCGAAGGGAGCTCGGCTGACAGGGTTCTAATCCCTCCCCACTCTATCCAAAACTTTCATGTGGCAATGGTCAGCAGAACAGTTGTGACATCGCCAAATCTCATGAGATTAGTAGTCTGAGGTAGCAGCACTTAAAATGATTCATAGTGCAGCTATGAGGTTGTACTGACAAGAGTGCGTGGCACATTCACTTGTCAGGAAGAATACATTTATGGCAATTGGTGAGTATTACGTAGAGGGAATGAAAACTGTTATGTCTAAGGTCTCTTTCATACTTGATGTAGTTTCTACCTCTGAAATGCAATGTACTGTGGAACGTTTTTCAGAGGGCAGGAAAGCAGCAGCTTCTAGGCATTTGGGTGGCAACCCTGCTGCCTCCTGCATGTGCTTTTTTTCCCCAAAAAATGCTCACAGTTGCAGTACAGCCCCATTGACCGGGATATTAACACAGGTCAACTGCCTGTTTTTACTGCCACTTTTCCACCTGTGTGAAATGGCCCTAAGATAGCAGATCCTCAGTTTTTTTTAGTTCAGGTTTTTTTTAGTTCAGGTCCACTTGTCAGGTCAGGTCTGGTCTGTCATTAGAGTGTATTAATGGATTTTTTCTGTTCCCTGCAGAATCTAAGACTGAGAAAAGGCAAAAGAAATGTGAAGATGAGATGGGACGTATAAGACCTGGCTTTTAAAGGCTGTGTCCATTTAAATAATTGGTCTGAAATCCATAAACCGTTAAGATTACACATCAGAAGCTTTTGGAAACCCTTCAAGTCCTCTCTGAATCTCCCAAATGTTGGATCAGCGCATTCTTCACAATGACGCATCTTTAACTCTACAGTTTGACTGTGTAGAGCCCACAACACAGACTACAAATAAGCTGGCCTATTCTTCTCTTTATAGTGCCCCCTGTTTAAGGTATTGTGAGTCCACTGAGTGCACCTTAGTTCACTGGCAACACAAAGTAATAAGGTGATTGCTTGCATTACAACGGGAACAATTCCTTTCTTCACAGTGCCTACTGTGAACATGATAACAGTTGCTAGACCATAATAAAAACTTCTGTATTCATTTAACTTTTTCATGCTAATGTGGAGATGTTTAAAATGTGAATATCTGCACTCTTAGCTTTCTTACATAATATAATGGTGCTTTCTTTTTCTTTCTTGTCATAAGACTTTCATTAGAGAGCAGGAAGCCAGAAATGAGTATCGAATGGACAAAATGTTTATTGCCTAGTGCCAATTGTAACGAGTCATGAAGATATGACTGATGCCGATTTAGGGGTTATCTGTTGATCACCGAATGTTGTGCCAGTCACAAAAATACAGTGATACGCAGTGAAAATTTAGAGATGCACTTTACAAATGGTTAAATGTTTAACTTGTTCTGCTTCTTGGGAATGGCAAGGCCGTTGGGTCCATTTATCTTGGTTCAAACTGACCCTTGCTGAGTAAGGCCTTATGTCACCTGTTGCTTAACTCTGCAAAATGCAGCCCTCTTTTAACACTAGATAAATGCAGTGTTCTCAGTGAAAAGGGGCTGATGCTTAAAATGCTCAAGTTGTGCACCTTTACTATAGCAGGACCTTAGTTAAGCATTTCCTTAAAGTGCCTTTACAGTCACAGCCTACCTTCAGCCAGAAAGTACATTATTACCGTGAGGCCTAGTTTCTGCCCTCTGTGCTCTGGGCCCCACTTGGTGAATATTGCACTCTTTTTTCAGTTACATTCTTCTACAGGTGCTTCATTGTGTTTTTTTTTTTTTTTTTTTCTTTAGGTGTGTTTTGCCAAAGGTACCTATAACACATTTTTCAGTTCAGGCTGCTTGCTCCAATGACAGGACCTTCCCAGAGTGGCTTAACCAATTTCTAGATCAAACATTAGTGGAATGTGGGTCGGTTTTGGCAAAACACACCTATGTGTAAGGACAAATTCCTGAGACTAACTTACTCATAGAATTCTGACTCTTTCCGGTCATTGCTGCTTTTTTACCATATTGCCTTTATGCTCTTCAGATAACTGATGCTTGTAGATTCCATGAATATAAGCCCACAGTAATAGGGACTTTAATCAAGCTCACTTTTTCACAGTTGTATTTACATTATCCCCACACATTGAATCGATAAATCAACTAATTCTAGTACTCATTGTCGCTTGTTTAAAGGAGAACTCTGTATAGCACCATGCGAATGAAATATGGCAACATAACTCCATTTTTTTAAAGGAAAGCTACAATCCTTTCTGTGAATACTTACTAGCTTTTATGGTGTCCTCCATGCCTGTAAATTAGCATAGATGCAGGGATTTAATTTGTTACTCCTGTCATGGAGGTAATATGTTTACACTGTTAGATCCTGGACCGCATATTATCTTCTCACCCATTGCAACACAGGAAAAGTGTCAATATAACAGCTACTCGTACTAAAAACCTTAATAAGATTTTCAGTTACATTGGTGTTCTTCTACAAACCTCCCAGTGATAACTGAACTAGCGGTTCATTCTTATATGTACAAACTTGACTGATATATTCTGATGTATAGGCTTATGCATTTTCATTCATTATGTAGCAGTGTAGGTTGTAAGACTTGCTATGTAAGCCATAACCACTTGAGCTGGATTTTAAGCTACCCTTAGATGTGAGTCAACAGTCGCCTGGTCTGGTCAATAAGTATTTGTCAGTCACCTCCCACTGACAAGCTAGTACCACTTCCTTCTCCCCACTCCGACTTCTCCTTTGACAGTATTTGTAAGCTCAACTAGTCTTGCAGGTATTTTAAGCGCTTTTCATTGGGCTTGCCCCAAGTGTGTCTCGGATCATGTCTGCACTTTTACCTGCCCTCTTTCTTCTGTGGGTGGCCTTGGTGTATCTGTGAACTACTCATAGTGGAGGCAGCTATTCTCTGAGTAGAATAATAATATTTAGCTAAGCAGATAACTGGAAAGCAATGATGCGCTGAGGCATGGGTAAAAAACAGTAACTGCAGTACCCCTTAACCGTATAAAAGATTACTTGGCACAGTCCTGCCACTTAAAGATTAGTTGGCCAATTCCAGCTTGGATGGACATGAATTTCAAGGTCCCTTCTAATAACATAGAGGGTGAGCCTGTGCCAGCAAAGCACTGCCGTTGTTCATTGTACATTAGCCCCACTGTTCATTTGCCCCCTTATAAGCCTAGGTCATTTTACTATATGAAGAGTTGAGATTATTGGGCTTTTCCAGCCAGATCAGACATCAAATCATCCGATTTTAAGTTTTTTGTTTTTCCGATAAGTCCAAATTGTCATCATTACCACAAAATGCAAAAATACTTCATTGATTGGACAGCTGGTAGCACATTGAGAATTGCTTTATTTTAGCATCACACTTTAATATTAACAATTTTGTACAAAAATGAGTTATTTGGTTCTTAGAACTGTCATGCTTTGAGGAGAAACTTTTCAGTTTTTCCATTTTGGATTTTGCCAGAAATGATTTCCCTTGCCGCAAGTGCAGTGGGATGATTTGTCAAAAACGCAGCTAAATGTTCTGAGTTATGTCCGTGTTTAGTACTTTGGTATAGGTATTTGCAAAACAAAAAAAAAAGTGGGCTAACAATTGCATCATGCATTTTTTTTTATTATATTATTGAGTGGGTAGCCCATGGTTAGCCATAGCTTTTGGTGATTTTAGTTTAACGACAATTAGTGGATCTCAAGCTATTTAGCCATATTATTATTATTTTTAATAATTTTTTTTTTTTTTTTTACTACAATTTCCTCAAACTATTCATGCTCCCATTTGCTAGTAGTGTGCCCTGTGCACTAATTTCTAGATCACATCAGTATAATGAATTTGAATTACTGAATAATGTTGAGGTATAAAAGTGGCTATTATGAATATTGGATATTTTGTTATATTAGGGATGCTGTGTGAGGTTTAAATAACTTTTTTATGCTGTATTCTGTTCTGTATGTACAGCGGATTTTAAGAGGTACTGCTTTTCTATTATTATTGACCAAAACCAAGAAATCGCCATTGTAAAGATACAAAAGAATATTCTGCATTGAAAGGAAGAAAGTGACAACTTATTTTGAAACCGTTTTGTGTAAGCTTTCTTACTTTTATAAAAGGGTACAACCATGCTTAATATAGTTTTGCTCTTATTCTGTAGCTTGGCTTAAAGGCATTGCGCCATTTGAGTCTCTTTACCGTTTGAATGTGGTAACACTGCAAAAATGTATAAAGATGAAGATTTGGCAGCTGTGCCTATAATGATACACAATTATTACACAAGATTTAGGTAGACTTGCAAATTGTGTTGTATATGGGTTTTTAACAGTTGTAGCAACTAGTCAGGAATTGTATTAAATTTTCTGACCTATATTGTTGATATGAGCAGAAATCTGGTTGCTGTAGCAGTTTTTTTTTTTTTGAATTTGCATTAATCATTATTAAGCTCACCCAAGAGCATCCTTTAAAAAAAAAAACAAAAAAACTGACTAGGAACATTTATGACAAGTAATCTTATGCAAATACAGAGAATGTAAACTCAGTCTTAATGTGGAGTTCCAGCTGTTTTTGTGTTTGTTAAACGTCAGCAGCTACAAAAACTGTAGCTGCTGACTTTTAATAAACACACACTTACCTGTCCCAGGGTCCAGCGATGTACCCACCCGCACAGTCCCTTTTCTCCTTCTGTACTCCACTGTGTCGTCATCTCAACTGTGGGCATCAGGCTGTGGCAGCTTGCGGCTTCACAGCCTGGTGCCCTCTGCACATGCGTGAGTCGCGCCACGCCTCCTGATTGGTCTGGCAGTCTTCTGGGACCTGTGAAAGTTCCCAGGAGACTGTGGGAGCAAGGAGGGGGCCGAACATCCTGCTCACTTTGCCGCGGCGAACTGAGCTGGAAGTGGGAGCGGATACCTGTCAAAAACAGGTATCCGCTCCCCCCCATAGGGTGCCAAATATAGCAGTGGAGGGGGGGGAGGAGGCAAATAAGCGGAACTTCCGCTTTTGAGTGGAATTCCACTTTAACTTGAGCACAGTTTTCTATCACCTTGCTTGCTGAAAAGCATTGTTTGGAAAAGCAAAGAAATAAAACCTGAATGTGAATTATCTTACAGCAACTTCAGTGAATGTATTATCTGACACACACACTTACTTTACAACCCCAATTCCAAAAGGTTGGGACACTGTGTGTAAAATCTACATAAACATAGAATGGAATGCAATGATTTGCAAATCTCATAAACCCATATTTTATTCACAATAGAAAAACCTATCAAATGTTTAAACTGAGAAATGTACCATTTTAAGAAAAAAAAAAAGTTAATTTTAAAATTGATGGCAGCAACACATGCCAAAAAAGTTGGGACAGGGCCAAGTTTACTATGGTGTAGCATCCTCTCTTCTTTAAACAACACTTTGTAAACATCTGGGAACTGAAGAAACCTGCTGCTGGAGTTTTGGGAAAGGAATGCTGTCCCTTTCTTGCTTGATACAAGCTCAATAGCCCTGGGTCTGCTTTTTTTTTAGTTTCAAGATGCGTCAAATATTTTCCGTAAGCTTCCTCTCCTCTTTAGTCTGGAAAACATGGCTCCTATGGTTAAATGGTCAAATTTTGATTCGTCTGACCGATGAACAGTTTTCCACTTTCTAACAGACCACTTTAAATGAGCTGTGGCCCAGAGAAAACAGCAGCGTTTCTGGATCATGTTCAGATATCGCTTCTTCTTTGCATGATAGAGCTTTAACTTGCATTTTTGGACAGCACTTTAAACTGTGTTTACAGACAGTGATTTTTGGAAGTATTCCTGAGCCCATGCAGTGATGTCCATTACAGAATCATGCCTGGTTTTAATGCAGTGCGATGCAGTGATCATGGGCATCCAATATGGTGGCCTTGTCTCCTGTACACCGAGATTTCTCCAGATTATTGGTATCTTTTTGGTGATAAAGTCTTTGCAATATTCCATTGAGGAACATTTTGAAATTGTTCGATAATTTTTATACACAGCTTTCACAGATTGGTGAACCTCTGCCCATTTTTACCTCTGAGACACTGACTCTCTGAAATGCCCTTTTCATACCCAATCATGATACCGTCTTGTTGCCAGTTAACTTAATTAGTTGCAATATGTTCTTCCAGCTCTTGTTTATTTCTACCACTTACTTTGCAAGCTTTCTGTTGCCCTGTCCCAACTTTTTTGAGATGTGTTGCTGGCATTAACTTCAAAATGAATTTTTTCTTAAAATTATACATTTTAAACATTTGATATGTTTTCTATTCTGAATAAAATATGGGTTTATGCGATTTGCAAATAATTGCATTTTGTTTTATGTAGATGTTATACAGCGTTCCAACTTTTTTGGAATTGGGATTGTAGTATAGCACCACACGGTACTACGCACTAAGCTTAACTACTAGGAAACTGCTAAATACACCGTTGAAATACTTGTGGGAACCATCTTGCCTGCCAAAGTAGTTGTACGCCTGTCTATCCAGTTCTGAGATTTACACAGCTCAGCCACACAGCACAGGCAGATTGAAGACCTGGATATTTACTACTACAGTTTAGCTATTCAGCTTTGTCACTTCTTCCCCCAGCCTGTTATTGTACAATGAAGAAGAAGCAGGAGAGTTCTGATTGCTGTGCTTCTACTCTCTGTGCTCTCTGTCAGCATAATTCCAATGCGCATAATTGCATGCAGCATACCTGATTAATGCCTAATGCCGCCCTGCTCCCCTCCCAGTCTGCCTTCTACTGTACAGTTTGATACCAAGTCAAATTTAGGTACTTAAACCAGTAGCATGAAAAACAATTTCATTAAATTTTAATGGACAGGAATACATTAATTGGAGGTTTTTGTCTCTCTGGAATGTAATCTTTAAACCTCAAGTCTGTTTTGTAACCATTGTAAAGGAAACCTGTTCCGAGAGAGATCAGCTGCCATTAATAACTCCTCCTTCAGAAACCTCTTAATTTTCCTGTCCGTCATACTCATGCTAAGGGCTGCATACTTTTTTTTCTGAGTTCTAAAGTATGAAGATAAAGAGTTCTGACGGACATTGATTTCACTTGCTGCATACTTTTTCTAATTGAAGTAATAAGTTAGGTCTATCAGCATGACAGACATGTAACTACCATTTTCAGAGACATTTTTGAAATCCGCTCCCCTATTTCTGTCAGAAAAGGGTTCCTTTCAAGAGTCTCTACTTGATGGTGCCCCAACTATCCGCTTTATGGTCTAAGTACTTTTTTATTGTTTAAAATGCTTCTTTTATATCTGAGGTAAAACTTGAACTTTTATAGGTGGAACCTTTTGGTTGGCTTGTTGTGCATCATTTATTGTATTCATACATCACAGACCTCTTTTCTTTTTCTAAAAGCTCCTTCCAGATGTGTTGTCATGCAATTTGTGGATTTCTCCGGTAGACCTCAGACAGTCCCTTTTTTGTAAAGAGCCTGTCCCCACCATTGTGTTGCATTGGAAAGGGTCAATGTGTGCTGCATTTCGTGTGTGTTGACCTGAAGTTTGCCACCCATACCAGTCCAAAAGGATTCTTTGAGAGATGCAGTGCATAACACAATACACATAAACCTGTACATCCTGGAGAAACAAACCCTGAATGGTTATATTAGCTTGTTTGCTCTAAATTGGTTTTCAACCTCTTTTGGAAAAAAAAATCCATAGTTGTAGCCAATGCTGTTTGTTTTATGTTTTAAAGCAGGTGAAAGAAATGAAAAGATGCTGTGAACACATCTAAAGGCACAGTTCACATCTTTGTGTCTTAGGAACGCACCTCACTGCATGAAGGCTGCATTTTTTGCTAATGGTGTGTGTGTGTTGGGGTGCTATCATAAATGAATGGCACTGCAGTGCACCAACAAATGCATGTAAACAAGCCTTTTTGTGCAGTGTTTTGTGTGCATTGTATGTATTCCAGCAAATGCATCTCCCTGAAAGATCAATATGATTTGATGTAAACACACAAAGTGCACCTCAACCAATAAAAATGACCAAGGTAATGTGAATCTGTCAGCCATTTTAACACTCTCTCTGGATACCACAATGTATGTGCTCTTGTATTGCCAGAGGACCCTCTTCTGTGCACATTTTATATTCGCAGCTTCACTTATTTACTGAGAGCTTTAGGGCTCATGTACACGGGACGTTTTGGAAAACACTTCTGAACGATGGAAACTGCTGGAAAACGTAGGTTAAAAAACGTCTGTTTAGCTGCGTTTGCATACCGAGTTTATGCGTGTTTGCGTTTAGAAAGGCTTTTTTTAAAGATAACATCAGGAGACCTTCCAAAATGCCCAGAATGCACTGAAAAACAATAAAAAATTAACCATTTCAGACATTTTGAGAGAAATAGAGCAGAAGCAGAGAGAGCAGTGTGTGTTTAGATGACCTGTCTTTTCTGGTTGTATTCACTATGGATCCCATCATGAGCGCACTGCAGCACGTTCTATAATTTTTTCCTTCACGCAAAACCTGGACCTGACTGCGCTGGTGTGCTAGGTCCATTTGAATACATGGAAAATGCTTTGCATGCATTTCTGATGATGAAAAAAGGCTCTGGACAGCATTTGGATATGGAACAATTAATAAACGCTTCTAAACGCAAATGTTTACAAGCTATGGTGTTTGAAACGCTGATAAAATCTGCTCCTGAACACAAGTTTGGTGCATTCAAAAAAACGACTGTAAACTCAACTGCCTGTAAATGACGATGTGTACGTGGACACATGGGAAAACATGAGGGAGAGTTCAGGGGCTGCTGAAAAAAAAACAGCAGAAAAGCTCCTGAACGTGAGTTTATCAGCTGCAGTGTACATGAGCCCTTATTCCTTCAACTTTAAGGCCCACCTCTCTTTCCCATTGATGGGCACTTTGTGGGTAATAAGAGTACAGTCATTGCATAGGGCACAAGTAAGTCGAGACCTTACAGAAGAACAGAGTAACACCTATATAATTGGGGTAGAAGAAGACCTTTAAAGCAGGACTTTTTAACCTTTAACAATACACACTGGATACTAGTAGGTGTGATTTTTCAGTCTCCTTCTCCATACATTAGATTGGAATTTATTTGTACTTATTTTTTGCATTACTGGATAAAGTTTGTAATGTCTTTGAGGACTTTATGAATCAAGAGACCCTCCTACCCCCAAACAATGAAACTGGAATTTTAGATGGAAAGTGTGTGTATGTACAATAATCTGTTTAGTGGTCAGAGGGTGATATCCAGTCATTATGTTGTTGCTAGATTTAAGAGGTATTACTACTTTACGGAATGAGACACATACATCTTAAAGCACGACTCCAGTCAAAATGTATTCTTTAAGTTTTGGATAGACTTTGGAAGAGTAAATACTTGTGTGTTTTCTTTTTTTGTTTTTTTTAAACTGCCTGTCTGTCCCCATTAGGGACTTCTGTCCCTGTGACAATAGGATAAGAAATGAGGTGAGTAGTGTCCATAAAAACCTAAAAAAAAAAAAAAGTTTTATTACAGTGTGTGTCACTACGGGAGAGAATTCCCATCACTCACTGTCTGTCAGAAAATAAAAGGAAATCTCTCCAGTGAGCACCATTAAAAGCCTTAAAGGGATCCTATCTATACTCCCTCACAATCCAAAAGTTTAAAAAAAAAAAAGGCAAAATTACCTGGAATTGGGCTTTAACCTTTATATAGCAACAATGTAGACCTTGTTGATTGGAAAAGAAAGATTTTTCCAGCTTTGTGTGCTGACCATCAAAAGATGCACAAAAGAATGTCTCTTAACAGTATTTTATTAATATACAGGCACACTCCTTACATTTATTTATATGCAGAGGGCCTTGACATATTTTGCTTGCTGTGGTGCCTAAAACTGAACTCCAGTCAAATATCTAAATACACAGATCAGCCGATTTATCTGCCAAAGGATTTTCATTTCTGTCCTTTCAGTCCTGCAATATACACTGCTACACAGAACAGCCCTGTTTGGCAGGGAAGGAGACCTGATCTTTCTGTGCTGCAGTTCACCTTTTACTTACAGGTCTCTTCTCCACCTCACCTTGTGATTGGACAGTGAGAAAGGAGGAGCAGCAGACTCACAAGTTCATCACGCTTGTACTCTGCTCTCTCTTTCTGTCCGCATATTACTTGAACTGCAACATGCCTAAATGGTATCTTGTACTGATTCTCCCTCTCTTCTGTACAGGTACTGCAAGAGGTTCCAGTATTCATGACTTAAATATGCAGAATTTATTTTTCAATATGTTTAGCCCAGAAGAAAGCAGCATTCTGCATAATGATAATTCAGGTTTATTTACATTCCCTACCTACAGTGACCAACTTAAACTCAGGCTTTAAATTTCAAAGTAGATTTCAGGGGTTTTTTTTGGATTAGTACTAGTCAGTGGAATAGTGGCAATTGGCTTTGTCTTTGCAAGGAAAGCTTATATCTGCTGAAGGTCCTAGGTTCTCCCATTAAACTGACTACAAGAAGACATTCAAGTAGTGGTCAAAACTAAAGCAGGGCAGAATCTCCTTAAATGATTTTAATGCTTTATATTATCTAGCAATTTATGTTGGGAGCGAAGTGGTCACACATAATGCTCTTTGTTGGTAAATCTAATCTTTATGTAGCTGGTACCAGGGGCGGACTGACCATTTTGGAAACTCGGGCAGTGCCCGAGGGCCCGGGGTCAGTAGGGGGCCCCATGAGATACCCCTGGTACCTTTTTCATAGGCTTTTTTGAGTTTGGGCAAGGACACAGGGGCCCCATGATCCCCTATTGCCCAGGGGCCCCATGAGTTGTCAGTCCGCCCCTGGCTGGTACTACAAAGGTCTGACAGATCTAAAGGATGTTGACTATATGTATTGCCAGTTTAAAGCCCAACTCCTGGTTTCTTGTGACACCAAGCTGGTCCAAAGAACGATTTGCTTCACTAACAGGTGCGCCTGTTGGGAGCGCTGTATAAACAGTATGTGGCATCAGCTACATACAATATACAGTGCTGTGTTGCGGCAGTGAGATGGGGACTTTTCCATTCTCAGAACAAAATCACGTTTCTCAGGATTCATTGTATTTCATTAATATGTCTAAAGGTGGAGATTGTAATCTTGCCTATCTGCTCTTCCACCTCAACCAATCAGAGGAAGCCCTGTATTCTTTGTTCCTGCTACCGGAACACAATGATGTGTACTGTATGTAGCTTATGCTACATACAGTTTAACCACATCCCCACCGCCCTATAGCAGATATACAGCTACAGGGTGGCACGATCACATATATATGTGATTTTGTATTTCCGGGTAGGGGGCACGCTGTGATTACCGAGGATCTCCGACGGGCAGGAGAACTGCTTTGTTTACTAACCGTCCTCCTCGCTGTCAGCTCGGGCACAGTGCTCTGGATGGCAGTGTGTTTGCAGTGAAGCACCCACAACCCCCCCCCTTGTAAAACACTCCCAGCACACAGTTAACCCTTTGATCACCCCTCATGTTAACCCCTTCCTGCCCAGTGTCATCAGTACAGTGTCAGTGCTTTTTTTTTAGCACTGATCACTGTATTCGTGTCACTGGGGATGTCAGTGACACCAAGTCAGTTCCCCCCAGTGTCAGAATGCCTGCTGCAGTCCCGCTATAAGTCGCTGATCGCTGCCATTACTAGTAAAAAAAAATGTTTCCAGTATATATACACCACCATTTGTAAACACTATAACTTTCACGTAAACCAATTAATTTACACGTGTTGGGATTTTTTTTTTTTTTTTAGCAAAGACATGTACAATACATTTTGGCCTAAAGTTATGACGAAATTTAATTTTTAATTTTTTTTTTTACTAGACATGTTTAATAGCACAAAGTCAAAAATATTGTTTGTTCTCAAAATTGTCAGTCTTTTTTTTTTTTTTTTTATAACGCAAAAAATAAAACCGCACAGGCAATCAAATACCACTGAAAGAAAGCTCTATTTGTTGTAAAAAAAAGGACCTACATTTAATTTGGGTGCAGTGTTACATGACCGCACAATTGTCCGTTAAAGTAACGTAGCACCGTAAAGCAAAAAGTGGCCTGGTCAGGAAGGGGGGTAAATCCTCAGGAGGGCAAGGGGTTAAACAGCACCCCCAGCAGGCATATATGATAGTGAAGCGTCACAAGAAACCTGGAGTTAAGCTGGCCCTACACGTATAGATTTTCGTTCGAGAATTTTTGTTTCAAGAATATTCATTTGATTTTCTAATTGTTAGTGGGGTCAAATCAATGTTTGTTTTTGACAGCAGTGGCAGGAAATTTTGAGGGGGCAGGAAGAAAAACCTTTCTTGATCAAACAAATTTTCAGCCAGTGTATGTGTTTATCGTTCAGAAATTACATTAGCTTTAAAATCGAATCTTAAAAGCAGAAGACGTTTTTCGAACAACATTCGTCCATTCATCAAATTTTCGTACGACTTTTCTTACGAATATTCTCGCCTGAAAATCTACACGTGTATGGCCAGCTTTAGGCTTTAAGAGCAAGCAATAACTAGGTCTGCCATGTGCCACTTTATATAAGGCATTTAAAAATTTTTTTGATATCTGTATTCTGTAGTGATGATCTGTGTGGGAAACTGCACCATAAGGGGATATATTTACAGATTATTGGTTACTTCGTATAGTTTATTGGGATTATATTTGCACTTAGAGGATTTAGGGATGGTGTTCTGTAAAGAAGGTTGGTGATGTTTCTCATGTCTGGTACATTTTCTAGCTCCAGGTTCCTCTCTGTTGCTTGTTCCCTTAGGTAAGTAGTGTTACAGGATATCACTTCATGTGACTGCTAACCTAGGAAGGAAAAGGTTTAATATCTTAAATTTAAAACTCCTGAAACTGTAACCATGAAATAAAACAACCATTGGTTATCTAAATACCCCAGCATATTGTGTGACGCAAAATTCTATATACCCAACATCTACTCATAGAAGTATTTCTTTTGTAGATCAAGCCAGTACTCACTCATTTGGGTCACAACTACTGACAATTCTGCTGTTTAAGGATAAAATATTAATGTGACTAATACAATGGCATCTCCCTCTCCATGGGTGTGTTTAATGCAGGATATGCCTAATTGTTTGAATTCTTCATATCCATTATTGCAGTCGGTGAGACGTTAGTGGAATGCACAGTTTACAGATGTAATTACTGGTACACGGTTCACATCTGTGATTCAGAAGGGATACATACTGTATGTGATGTGGTTACACTCCTCTCTGTATCTCCTGCTATTTGAATTGACTTTTATATTGAAACAAAGAAGCTTGCACTATTTCAAGTACATTCAGGGAAAGGTCTTGATCTCAGACCCTATAATGGTATAATAGGCCCCTAAATAAATTACAAGAGTTAGAAATATGATCATTCCAAACTATGAATTCCTGTCAAATGAAAGGCATGTACAGTGTATTAGGAACATCAACACGCAAGACAACCAGGTTGGGCTCTAAAATAATTGTGCAAAAAGCAAAAAATATGCTGTCTTCTACTGTGGCAGGTTAAATGCTTACAGCAAACCCCTAGTTTGCTGTAAGCATTTAACCCGCTACAGTTGCCACCTCATCCCTTTAAAACGGAACACATTAATTACACAGGTTCTGGGGCTTATTTAATGCACATAAGGCACTAAGTGAGTTTAATTACCACCTCAATCAGCCACAGAACCTCTGTAATTAATATGTGTTCGGTTTTAAAGGGATGAGGTGGCAACCCTACAGCAAACCCCTACCTATAATTCTGTCCTCTCCTATACCTCCAAGAATGATGATATTGTAAGATTCCAGCTTTTTCATGAGATCTTTCTTCCCTTTGTCATATAGTGCATTATATAGCACATGGTTCCTCCTACCCTGTTAGACCTTTTCAATTTAGTGCCAAGTGAGTGTTTGTTGCATAAGGTTTCATTATGTTTCAGAAATTGTCAGGGTTATGCAAGCTCAGGCACAGCAACAAGCTCCGTTACAGCCGATGATCATGTGGTCACATGGTTTGATTAGACATTACCTTGTAATGTTCTCAGTATGTGCATTTTTTAATGAAATTTAATTGTATTTAGAGGTAGAATTAACATTTAATGTAGCAAGACTAATGAAAGCTGTCATTTGTTTGCTATGGATTACTGAGCACCACTACGGTTTACACCAAGTTGTTAAAGTCCAGTTTCTTTACTACTGACTAATCTATTTGGGGTTTCATATGTAGTTACAGACGGTTCACACACAAGTAGCTTGGAATTCATATAGGGAATATTACACATTGAAAAGTCCTTGCAATACACTGGTTTGTTGCCTAAAGCATCTTTTAATTTTTCTTGGCCAATTGTAGTTCCAAGTACAAGACTCACCTTCTGCATCTGATGAAATCAATATAGATGGTCTTCCTCTGGAGATGTTCAATATTGAGTTGGATAAACACAAACTACACTTGCATGGTTTTTGGTTTTTTTCTTTTTGTTTTTTTATTTTACTATAGGTAATCATCAGGATAGTAAAAATGAATGTATTTGTAGGGTATTTAGATTAATGTGCTGCATAGCAGTGAAAAAAGCAATTTTTTACTACATTTAAGTGCATTTCAGGGGCTTGTAGTGCACGATAACATGTGTTTATCATACTTTTTTATCTTTTATTTTTTATTTATTTTTACTGTATTGCAACCTCAAAAATCACAGAAAATGTGCATTTACCTGTGAAATCACGTTATTGCATGTGTAAAGATATTGGGAAACTGTTAAGGTGCCCACCGATAAATCAATAGTATAATTTTCTTTTTTTTATACTTTTTTATAATCTGATGGTTGTTCGCAGGGAAATTATTTATCCATAACATAAAATTGTGATTGAATTGAAAAGTAATTTTGTTGTGTATAGCCAGCATTAGTCAAGAAGAGCAATAAATTAAAAAATTGGGAAATTAAAAGGGACTAACTTCTGTCAGTTAATAGAAGTTGTCATTTTTAGATGAAAGGCAGTAGTACTTCATTGCCCCACTTCAAAGCGCATTAACAACCCCCCAACGATTGATTTATCAGTGTTGTAGCAGGCAGGTGTGTCAAAGCCGTTGATATTATCTAGCACAATACATTGCCCCTGTCTAAGGAAAGGGATGCAGAAGGTGCTATTGAGACCACATTTCAAGTAGTCACATAATTCACTGACTGGGTATGAGAAAAAAGGGCAACCTTTGCAGTTTATTGGGCCCACTTTAAAATGTTTAGCATTCCTGGCCATATTAGCTTGATTTTCCAAAGTCTGCTTGATCTCTCAACCTTGCTGTCTGGCAGGGATCAGAAAGTACATTAAAAGGAAGGAATCACTGCAGATGCTGGTATACTTGAAACCCTGGCAAGAGACACCCTTTAGTAACTGAGACCAATAATCCATCAACTGGTGAGGACATTTTCTGTTCATTTCTGTTCATTGCTGAAGTTGCTCTGGCTGTTCAGCATCTTAAATGCTCTGCCAACCAAGATCGAGGCTGTAGGCCAACAGCAGCATAAGCATTGAATATTCAGCACCCATGATTTACTTGACCGTAGCTTTCTTTTAAGAATCATACAGATGCCCCTTGGTTTGGGGATATGTCTCTAGTGAATTATTTTGTTTTATTAGTATTGATATATCATTTGTTTTGGGTTTTTTTTGGGGGGGGGGGTTGTTTTTTTTTTTCTTTTCAAATGTGACTGAAAATCCTGCACTGAGGTATCTTATTACATGCCCGGTTGGTACATTCAGTCCTGCAAATGATCATATACCAATACCACGTTTATTTATCCTGTCACAGATGGTAAAAAGAACTGATCTGTCCGTGATTGAGAGCTAAAATACATATACCTACTTTTTATGTTCTTTTTTTTTTTTTTTTTTTTTTTTTAAAGACATATGAAGTATTGTACCAGAGTATTAGTTGAAATGTAATATTTTATTGATGATTGCTATCCTTTAAAAGGAGTACTTTGAGATGTCATCAATCTGATGTGAATTGTGTAAATGTTAATGACAACCTCCGTGTTTATTACATTTACTGTTAAAACAGGAAAAAAAATAAGACTGAAGCATACATTATCATTGCCTTTTTTGACCACATCTATTGCAGATTATGTAATCCATGTACAATTGTCAGAAAATGTGACATTAAAGAATAGTTTATGTATAGAAATAACTGGTCTTTGTCATTTATTTGTGTATTGTCCTTACCAGTTTGATATTGGGCATCTTAAAGTGGAATTCCAGTCAAAAATGAAAATCTACTCTTGACTTGTATTTATAAAATATACAAACTTTAGAAAAACGCAGTATTGTAATTACTGAATGTCTGATTAGAAACAACAGTCTTCTTTGGACATTTAGCAGTTCTCCTGTGCTCAACCGATAAACCCTGATGTTCTGTCTGCATATCTAATTTCTTGATGCCCTAAAATGCCAGTACAGTACAAACACCCCATAATTACCCATTTTGGAAAGTAGACACTTCAATGTATTTAGTAAGAAGCAAGGTGGACTTGTATTTTTTGCTACAATTTTTTTAGAAAATGAAAGTAAATAAAATGTAATTTTGTTTCACAAAGTAGTCATTTTAACAAGCCATTTCTCAATCACAGCATAGAAATACTTACAATTACATCCCAAAACATGTTCTTCTACTTCTCTTGAGTATGGAAATACCAGATGTGTGAGAGTTTTTCATTGCCTAAATGCATAGCGGGGCCCAAATTCCATAGAGCACCTTCAGGTTTTCAAGGGGCATTACTCGGGCATCTAATTTTCTGACTACCGATCTTTTTGTTTTTTTTTTTTGAAGACTCTGGAGCACCAGCACAGCAGAAACACCCACAAAATTACAACATTTTGGAACACGAACTCTCAAGTATTTTAGGAAGCATAGTGAGTCTTGAATATTTCATTTCTTGCCACACATTTTTGGACAATGAAGAAAATGAATTTTTTTTTTTTTTATTGTACACAAAGTTGTTTTAGGATATTTCTTACAGCATGGGCATACTTGGACTTGCACGCCAAAACATATTCTGCTACTCCTGGGTACGGGGACACCACATGTGTGAGACTTTTTCGGTGTTTTGGACAGATTATGTACTGGACATTGTGTCTTCTGTATCACAAAATTCAAGCAATATTGTATCAAAAACCATGTCCTGTGATGTCTGCTTCTGTACTACTGGTCAAGGAAAATAGCTTAGTGTAGAATTGCCTATAGAAGTCCCCATTCCTTTAAGCCAGCTGGTACATGGCTGCTCCCAGGAATGCTACGTTCTCTCATCAGGAAGTACAGGTGGCTGAGCAAAAACAAAGGGTAAACAAAAGATTTCCTGTGGTGCTGGGAGTGCAGTTTTCCACAGGGGATGACTGGGACTGGTGTCTTGCAGGAATGTAGTTACTGGGATGTGCAGATGGATCAGTTTAGGCAATAGGCAGAGACGTGGTCAATAAAGAGGCAAAGGGTCAGTCCCAGGCAGCAGGCAGAAACGTGGTCAAAAAGCAGATCTGGGTCAATACAGGTGGCAGGAAGAAGCAACATTGCACTGGTGTGGCGGTGATTAGAAACACTGTTGCTAGCTGCATTGCCACTGATATGGCTGTGATCAGGAATGCAGTTGCTGGTTTACAGCAGTCTGGTGACACTGGTGTAGCTAGTAATTAAGGACACTGTTGCTGGCTTCTGCTGTTCTGATGACACAGGGACTGGTGTGGTGGAGAGCAGCAAAACTGTTGCTGGCTGACACTGCTGTGGTGGCACTCGGGAAAACTGTGGGTGGCTGCACTGGTCTGGCAACAGTCACTGGTGTGGCAAAGATCAGGAACATTTTGTTGTTGTCTTGCACTGGTGTGGAGGCAATCAGAAACAATGATGCTGGCATACAGTGGTTTGGTGACATTGGCCCTAATGTGGTAGCAATCAGGAACACTGTTGCTGGCTGAAGAACAAACACACTCTTGCGCTTACAAACAAAAAACTATATATACAAAACTATAAGTCTATACACTATTAGTCTTTTTAATTATTATGTTTTTTAATTTTTAAGAAAATATTTTTCATGAGCTGCACGAGAGGAATAATCTATCAACTGAGATTAGATTGTTTCACAGGAGGTCCCTACCACGCACAGCTGATCCCAGCTAATAAAAAAGGAACAAGCACTTTTAGACCTTTGTTCTAAAGGTCCAACTTTTAGGGTGAAAGGCCAATCTGTATGTTGGTGGTGAAGTGTCCTCATGGTTGTGGGTGAATTAATACAACCCAAAGAAGATCGGCTACTCTAAGATGAAGGAAGCACATAAGAGACTTTCAAATAGAACTGTTGTTTATACTTATTGCAATTATTTTCATTTGTTTTGGGTTGAAAAGGATATTACATTTCTTTTGATATGTTCACTGTGGTTGATAAGTATTTTTTATCAAGTTTGCTTCTACACAGTTATTTGACACAGTGTATTCACCATGTTTGACAGGTATTGATTTTTTTAAAATACATAATGGTATACAGTTTGGGCATATACATTTTTCTGGCTTACACTGGTCTGGTGACACTGGAACTGATATAGCAGCGATCAAGAAAACTGTTGCTGGTTTACACTGGTACTGGTGTGGTGTCAGTCTTGGAAAATGTTGGAGGCTGCACTGGTGTGGCAACACTGACTGATGTGGAAATGATCATGGACAATGTTGTTGGCAGCACTGGCACTAGTGTGGCTAGCAATCAGGAACATTGTTGCTGGCTGCAGTGGTCTGGTCACAATGTCACTTGTGTGGCAGTGATCAGGAACACTGTTGCTGGCTTACACTGGAGTGATGACACTGGAACTGGCATGGCTAGTGATCAGGAACACTGTTGCTGGCTTACCCTGGTCTGGTGACACAGGAACTGGTGTGGTGGGGATCAGGCACACTGTTGCTGGCTTACACTGGAGCTGGTGTGGTGGGGATCAGGCACACTGTTGCTGGCTTACACTGGAGCTGGTGTGGTGGGGATCAGGCACACTGTTGCTGGCTTACACTGAAGCTGGTGTGGTGGGGATCAGGCACACTGTTGCTGGCTTATACTGGAGCTGGTGTGGTGGTCATCAAGAAAACTGTGGCTGCACTGGTATGGTGACACTGTACTGGTGTGGGGCCAATCAGGAACTCTTGCTGGCTTACATTGGTCTGGTGGCACTAACCCTGGTGTTGCAGTCATCAGGAAAACTGTTGCTGGCTTACACTAGTCCGGTAACACTGGGACTGATGTGGTGGCAACACTGGCGCTGGCTTATGCTGACCCTGGTGGTATGGTGGCAATCAGGAACACTGTCAGGTACACACTGGTATGGTAACACTGTACTGGTGTGGCGGCAATCAGGAAGACTGTGGCTGGCTGCACGTCTCTGGTGACTGTCATACTCACCATGTAATACATACAAAATAATGTAATGGAAGAGCTTTAGTCTTACTTGTGGCACAGAACCCTAAGCATATTTTATGGGTACAAAAATGCTTTTGTTTAACCACACCCCATTAAGCCCCTCCCACTGCTAATGCAATTTGGCCACACCCACCGTGTGCTGCTGAGTGCACCACTTTACTACCATACACAGTGCCCTCAGGTCTTTTATAATCCCAGCAACACTCTTGGCACAATTAAAATCATGCCCCTGCTCCTTGCAACAGTGCACTAAGAACTGTTGGGCAATGGGGCCCAACTTAGGATCTTTCACACAGGCCCTCTGATTTAATAAAACACCCTTTATTTACATGTGTGATCACTGTAATTGGTCACAGTGACCATGAGGCATAGGGCCAAGGGTTTACACTTCTCTGTGATCTTCTGCGTCTGATGAAAAGTATGCACAGGCATGCACTCGACGGCGCACCAGCTAGGCAAGGAGCAGACTATTGTAAAACAGCCTCCTGCCCTCCGTCGACAGCCATCTGACTGTTATTATACAATGATTGGATGGAAAGTGGTTAAAGTGCATTTCCATTTACCTTTTTAGATGTTTCTTGGGAATAGGTGTAATGCCAGACCGTAAGCATTTCACGGCAAGTGCTGTGTGAGTCTGTCCCACCAGAAAGACTAAGGCTGACCATACAAACCATGGGTTGAAGGAAAGAAAATCATTAGATTCCCCCATCAACACAATCGGTGTTAATGGGGCAATCCTTCCCGCTGTGCTATTATGTTCTGACAGAGGGATGTTTCCCTGTAATCAGAATACAAAGGTCAATTCTGCCTTGCTGGCTATAGCCAGGGGCAGTGATCATGTGAAAAAACCCAACAGGCTGGCTGTACTGAAACTGATTGATTGTCTTCAGTACAACCAGCCTGCCTATTGATAGATTGAATTTCGACTAGTTCCTGCTAAACCAGCCAAATTTCGATCCAGCTATAGCCGGCTTAAGCACTGGATGAATTTCTTCTCATTAACATAAAATTTAACAGCCCAGCTTCTAGATCAGGGTTTATCAACCTTTTCACATTAAAGGAACTCTTGGAAAAACGTTTGAGATCAGAACCCCTGAAATAATTTTCAGATCTACAGCTCTCAGAACAATGGTGTAATCAGAAAGCTTTTGATATAACAATTATTTTTAGAAATAGCATTAAATGATAGAGTAAATATTAAAACATACCTATTTAATATGAGATGTGTGCTGTCTTTTTTTTTTTTTCTGTACATATGCTCAATTCTTGGTTGAAATTGAGATAAGCAGAGTACCGAGGGGTAGCACTGCAAACTATAGGGGTCAGCAGGACAGAGCACAGGGTGTAAGGAGGGCACATTGTGGGACATAACAGGAAAAAAAATATATACAGGGGGCAGGAGGACACATTATAGTGCACAGCAATACTGAGGGACAGGAGAGCCCATTACAGTATCCGTTTTCACCTGCAGAGCAGCGCCAACAGTTTGCGTAGCATGTTACAAAATGAAAGTAGATATTAAAGTTACAATACAATTTGGTATAAGAGGAAACAGAGGGCCCTGCTCGTTAGAGCTTACAAACTAGGAGGAAGGGTTGAGTGATACAAAAGGTAATAGCTGTGTGGGGATGAGCTGATGGAGATAGTAAAAGGCAGTTTTGTAGTTAGAAGCAGGATAGGCTTATTTAAAAAGGTTTTCAGGGATTGTTTAAAGGTGGATAAATTAGGAGATAGCTGGACAGATTGGGGTAGGGAGTACCATAGGATGGGAGAAGCTCGGGAGAAGTCCTGGAGGCGAGCATGGGAGGAGGTGACATGGGAACTAGAGAGCAGAAGGTCTTGGAGGAATCGAAGAGAGCAGTTTGGTTGATATTTTGAGACCAGGTTGGTGATGTAGCTGGAGGCAGAGTTATGGATGCTTTGTGAGTTGTTGTTAGTATTGTGAATTTTATTTGTTGGGCGAGTGGAATCCAGTGGAAGGATTGGCAGAGAGTGGTAGCAGACACTGAGCAGTTGATGAGGTGGATGAGCCTGGCAGCAGCATTCATGATGGACTGGAGGGGGGATAGCCTATGTAAAGGTAAGCCAATGAGGAAGGAGTTGCAGTAGTCGAGGAGAGAGATAACCAGGGAGTGAATTGGGAGCTTTGTGGTATCATTGGTTAAAAAGGGCGTATTCTGGAGATGTTGCAGAGGTTGAGGCGGCATGATTTGGACAGGGATTGGATGTGGGCCTGAAAAGATAGTTCAGAATCCAAGGTTACCCTTAGCATCCTGGCATGCGGGGATGTGTTGACAGTGGTGCTATTGATCCTGACCAAGGAATCGGGGGAATGAGTCCTTTTGTGTCTTGCTGTTCCCTGCTGACCCCTTCTTCTCTCTGGTCCATCCTATATGATGCCACAGCACAGACACTTGTTGCTTCCCTGTGCTTTCTGCATGTGGGGGAAAGGGTGCTGGATAAGTGGGCATGTGATCTACCCATCATCTGCCTGTGGTAGATCGTGGTAGAACCCCTGGGGACTTCTCATGGAACCCCAATTGAGAAACCCTGTTCTAGATGTTTAACCCTTTGTTGGGATAGACAGTGGTTACATCTAGTTTACAACTGACAGTGGAGTCCACCAGGCTAGTACAGATGGGCCTCTCCAGACCCCAAATAAACAAGAAGACAAGTAAGAATTGATAGTGCTAGAGTTACCAGAAATGAGCATCTGGTAAGCAACTATTTTAAAATGTTTATGTTATGTGAATGAGAACATGTAACAAATACAAAGTAGGTGTTATCTCTATTTGGCTGCAAAAGTGGAAATACACAGTTTGTGAGATTCAAACCAATGCGTTTGGAAAATGCTGTCATTTTATGTCTTTGGGTGGCCTTGCTTTTACTGACTTAAGTACTTTTGACTTGGAACAACTGTATATAGTTTTTTTTTTTTTTTTTAAACTGATGTGGAAAAGGAGCACAGGGGGAAAGGGGTAAGAATGGAGAAAGGGGACACAAAACCTTGCATAGAGCCTTGAATCTTCAGGAGCATTAAATGAATTGATAAGCTGCAAACACTATCTTTAAAAACTGTATAATCAAAAATCGGGCTGGGTTACAGGTTAGCCAATTTTGTGCTTTTTCTATTAAATGTTCCTTGCTTTTATAAGAAACTTGCAAATTGCTGAAATTCTAGAAATTCAGAAAATGAAGACCACGTGGAGATCTATGAAAATAGCTGCAGAAGGAATAGGTCTGTTGCCTATTGCAACTGATGATTGCCAAACATACAAGAACAGTTTTGCTTCTCCTTGTGGTTACAACCTTTTATGACTTTTTTCTTCGTATCTCCTTGTAGTATGTGTTCTATTTTGTGAGAGTAGAGAATCCCTTCTCCTAAGACCTCTTAAATACCTTGTAAAGTAATGATGTGAAATAGAACAGTTAATTTTAAAGCAAACTCTTCAAGGACAGCTTAAGGCAACATGCCCACCCATTGACCTTGCTTTGTGGTGGCTCACTACAGCACAAAGTTGAATGCACTACTAAATTTTGAAAATGATTGTAGTTTTCAGGAGACTTTTAATTGCTTGTATTTTGGGATTTTGTGTTCACATTAGCAAATCCAGTTTCTTATTCTGTGATACAAGATGACGTAATCGAGGTACACTGCTGCTGCCTTCAGGAGATTGGACAGTGGTGAACCAAGCTGTAAGGACAGCCTAGTATAACCCACTCCCACTCCCATCATGCATCCGTTTTTTTTGCTTGTGTCTCAGGAGAATGGACCAAAAGAAAGGATTCTTTTTCTTCTAGCAAGTTTCTTCAGTTGCTACATTGAAGGGGCACATTTTACAGGTTTCTGGATCTGTTGATCTTAATATTGCCACCAAAACCATAACTGGATCTCTCTGAGAGGAAGAAATCAGCTTGTAATGTGTCCTTGAGCACTGGGCTCTACTGAAGGCATGTGCCTAGACACCTGTGTGTGATGTATTAGTCCGCTGAAGACTTTACTGGTACAGGGCTGTGATCAAAGCTGGACTAAGAGCATCATGGGCCTAGTGCTGAGGATTTTGGTGGGCCTTTTAATGGAAATAAATACAATGCTACAGGTCTCCTCTTACTGATTGCACTTCTGTGTTTCCAGGAGTCTATGCTGGTGTGTACCCAAACTGGAAAGCCACTCCGGCATAATGCTAGGGAAGCTTGGCATTTGATTTTCCAGGCTTCCATAAGAATTGTGTGTCGGCATGTGCCCTGAGGTGAAAGGGCACGGCCATGCAGGCCCAACTCTATGGAAACCCCAGGCTTCCATGAGAGCACTGCATCGACGTGCGTGGCGCGCCCTTAGGTGAGGTGGAAGAGTGCAGCTGTGCAAGCCTAACACAACACTTCGAAAGCCAAATACTAGGCTTCCATTAGGACTGCCGGCCCATTGCCCGTTATTAATACCGCCACTTAGTGCAGGGACAAGGTCATCTAGCACCCAGGGCAAATATGCCAAACTGGGCCAACAACCCCCCCCCACCCCCATGTTGCACAAGATCAACCATCTTGCCCATGCCTGATAAGCACACAAGATTATTATGATTCCATACAGAGTGCAGAGGTCAGGATTGGATAAATTACAAAGTGCATTGGTCAAGAGCTAAAGTATTACTAAACCCACATCAGTAAGAGCAGTCTGTATATGCGGTAAAGCATGGTTTGTTATCGCTGTGGAACCTAAGGGGTTAATCCTCTGCATTGTGTAAAAAGGCTGTTTGATCCATTCTTCTCTGATCCTCCCCTTCTTCTACTGTCCCTAGAGCTCTAGGAGTCACACTGCACATGCTCAGTTTATAGTGTATTACTAGAGAGTTGTTTTTTTCTTTGGGAGGATGTATGGGATCAGCACAGGGCCAATCAGCACTGTTCAGACAGAGGGTCAGGGGTCATGCAGCTTCAAAGGACAGTCAGAGCAGACTATATTTATATTTACTTGCTCTGTGCAATGGTGTTGCATAGAACGGTTTTGAATCTCTTCTTCTGGGGTCCCCTGCCAGTGCTCTGGCTCTTCCTCTTATTTGTGTGCCCCCATAATGAGCAGCTTGCTCCTGAGCCTGGCTGTGCATGTCCATAGACACATACAACATGTCTTGGCCCTGCCCATCTTTTACAGGATTTGATTAAAAGCAACAGGGGCAAATGGCTCCTGCTGCTGCCTCTGTGTCCTGTAAGGAGAGAACAGAGATCAGTGCTGCTGCAGATACAGTATGCATAGCACTGGATTGAGATAGGACTCAGTAGTAGTAATAGTAGCTTCTTGCTTGTTCAATTAAAGTGAAGCTTTAAAGTTGGCAGCTGCAAATACTGTAGCTGCTGATTTTTAAAGGATAAGTTCACCTTTTGACCAAAAATAATAAATGCACATTTTTCTGCAGGTAAAAAAATGTGCATTTATTATTTTTGGTTGCAGGAGCCTAGAAAGCATTGCACCAGTGATCAGCAGACCGCCGGTGCCATGCAGATCTCCTGCAAACCTGTCCGTATATCTGCTTACCTGTATGGGATGTACAGGCAAGCAGATACACTGACGGGAAAGAAGATTCAATGAACTACCATGGTGCTTCACAGCGCTATGGTAGTTTATTGAGAACTAGAAGCCAACAGCCGCTAAGGCTGTCGGGACATGTAGCTCATTTATTCACAGAATACTGAATGAATGATGTGGCGGGGGGGCTGACATCTTAACTTAGGGAAACTTGTGGCTACACAGCCGGTCTACTACTGCGCATGAGAGAAGCGCACTGCACTTTGTGAATGGTCCCACAGTCTTCTAGGACCTTTGAAGTGTCTCAGAAGGCTGCAGGGGGGAAGGAGGGGGGCTGAACCTCCAGCTCAGATACTTGCTGGGAGCAGGTACCTGTCAAAACCAGGTACCTGCTTCCCCCAAAAAGTGCTAAATGTGCAGTGGAGAGAAGGATACAAACAAGCAAAACTTCCCCTTTTGGGTGAAGTTCCACTTTAAGCTTTGACAAAAAAACAAATAAATAATGGTTTCTATGCAGAGTTGCACCAGACTTTGCACTTTCCAGTTTTAGTACATAACTCCGGAGTGTGTAAGTGGAATACAGCTGTAGAGCACCTGAAAAGTCCCAGTATATTCCTAACATATTCAAGTATTTTAGGTTCACTTTCAGCATACCTTCCCTGCAAGGTGCAGAGCAAGTTTGCAGACAGCACAGTACAGTCTACAAGGCAGAGCAGGTCAATACTAGAGATGAGAAGACCTTGGAAAAAAAACAGGTTTTTATGTAAATATGTTCTTTTACAATGATGAATGTAATATATCTACGACATGGTATTCAAACTATATAACGTGAAACACATTAATGAAAGATTTCTGAGATTTTTTTTGTAAAGTCTTAAATTATTGCAAGTTCTTACAGCTTAAGACAAGCTAATCCTGGAATACAGTTCAAGTAACACTGTACTGCAGTTCTGAAACAAGAGCACTATGCATTTCTGCCACTAGGGGGTACTACAGGAGAAAGGCTCCAGTTTAGTTTGCTTGTGAGTTCCATCTTGTTTCTCCTACAGTTGAGTGATTGTTGGGATAGAGAAGATAATTTCTGTCCTCTCATGCCTTAATTGACCATTAGGAGTATAAATTTGTCTGACAAATTTTGTTCATCTTTTTTAACTTTTAACCGCTTGCCTTCCAGAGGTTTTACTCCCCTTCCTGACCAGGCTATTTTTTGCGATACTGCGCTGCGTTACTTTAACTGACAATTGCATGGTCATGCAATGCTGCACTCAAATTTACGTCCTTTTTTCCTCACAGATAGAGCTTACTTTTGGTGGTATTCGATCGCCTGCGCGGTTTTTTTTTTGCGCTATAAACAAAAATTAAAAAAAAAACTATATTTTTGACTTTTTGCTATTAAACATGTCCTGTAAAAAAAATTTGAAAAATCAAATTTCATAATTTTAGGCCAAAATGTATTCTGCTACATGTCTTTGCTAAAAAAAATAAAAATAAAATCCCAATACATGTAAATTAATTGGTTTACGTGAAAGTTTACAAATGGCGGTATATACTGGAATTTTTTTTATGTACTAGTTATGGCAGCGATCAGCGACTTATAGCTGGACTGCGGTGGGCATTCTGACACTGTGTGGGAGCTAACTTGGTGTCACTGACATCCCCAGTGACACTAATACAGTGATCATTGCTAATAAAAAGCACTGACACTGTACTAATGGCACTGGGCAGGAAGGGGTTAATGCAGGGTAATCAAAGGGTTAACTGTGTGCTGTTTTACTATGTGGGCTGTGTGTGTTTTACACTGTAAGCACACTGCTTTGTATGGCTCTGCTATGCAGAGCCATACAAAGCAGTGTACAGGAGCTGACAGGGGAGAGATCTGTATTGTTTAGGAATCACCCTGATGAAGCCAAGTGACCCGGTGGTGTAACGCGTAGGGGAGGGTCTCAGACGTCACAACGCCATTCGGACAACATATACGGCGAGTACAGACAGTGTGCAGAGGAAAATTGATTTTATAAATCGCAAATTGCATTGTAAATATGTGAGTGCATATATGGAGCAGTAATAAAGCTATTTTGAAAAAAGGATAAGGCACTATATATTTATTCTTTTGCATGATAACCAACAATATGGAGAAATAAAGAGGAGAGGTGGAGGAAGTGCAAAGACCCCTGGAGGACAGAGGGAGAAAACCCCATCCATCCATAACACAAACAGGGATCAGCAAGCCCAGGAGACCCCCAGTGGGATAAGTGCAATATTACAGCTAATTACCCATCGACTTGGAACAGAATTAAAGCATGAAAATTACCATCTTGTCCACATAAGGACAGAAAAGTTATTGTAGCCTAACTTAACGGTTTGGCTAAAATTGAGGTGAGCGCATAAATAAGCTAGACATATTCTGATTATAATCACGGAGAGGACTATTTTGCTTTTTTGATTTGGACACCATATTGTGAATTGAACACTTATACACTATACATTTATATAGGTAATATATTTTTTCATCTATAAAATATATATCAGGCCTCTCCCTAGTCGGAAATCCTCAGGTGATTGAAGTATATATACGTGATTTTGCGCACCCATGCCGCCCTGTAGCAGTATTTCGGCTATAGGGTGGCACGCAAGTGGTTATATGATTCCTATTTAGGCCTTAGTAGTGACCATATTTAGAGATGCCATCTACCTAAAGATAATATGCAGAAATTAATCTAAATATTGCTGCTGGGCCATGGAAACCCATTCTATGAAGCTCTCCACGCACTGTTGTTGAGCTAATCTGAAGGCCACACAAAAGTTTGGAGGTGTTTAGCTCTAGACCTCCAATGTGAAAGGGGGGGACTTCTGATATGATTGGGGCTTCTAATGTGATGGGATACTTTTTATGTGATGGAGAACCTCTAATGTGTGACCTATGTACTGTGCTCCGATATATGCCCTACAGTGTGCTCCATGTACCATAATCTGCTGTGTGCCCTGGTGTGTACACCATGTAAATTGTCCTGCTATGCCCCTGATGTGTGCCCCATGTACTGTGCCCTGCTATGTGCCCAATAACGCACCCTATTTCCATGTAATGTGCCCTGCTTCCGTGTAATTTGCCCATTTCTCATGTAATGTGCCCTGCTCCCATGTAATGTGCCCTGCTGCCCCACCATATAATTTGTCCTGTTGCCCCCCATGTAGAGTGCTCTCCTTTCCCTGTGTACTGTGCCCTCCTGACCTCCTGTACCCCACCCTGCTTTACCCCCTGTACACTGCTTATCTCAAGTTGGACCCAGAATTGAGCATCTGTGTAGAAAAAAGCAAGCACAAGTTTTACATTAAATAGGCATGTTAATATTTATTCTATTATTTAATGCTATTTCTAAAAAATTTCTTGTTACATCAACAGCTCACTGATCATTACACCAATGTTCTGAGAGCTGTAGATGTTAACATTATTCTTGGGTTCTCCTGAGATCTCCCCTTCTTTCCAAGGGTTCCTCCAAGGTTAAAGGGTTAAGAAACATAGGACATTTCTGTGTTCAAAGACCCTGTGGATAAAAGGCTTAGAAGACCCTTCTAAGGCCTTGTTCTCCCTCAAAGGCTCTGCCCTACAACCTGCCATTGCTGCCATTTCTTTCTGCCAGACCTTAACTGCCTGGTTAAGGGATATATCTCAGAATCCTGTATCTAGCCAAACAAATTATTATGTCCTTCAACAACTGGAGCTCATGCTTGTGGCCCTACTCTACTGTGTTGAGAGGCTAGTATATATATTATGCCCAATATACAGAATTGGCCTCCTGTCAGTACACAGGGTCTGCGGAGTGTAATAAAGTCTCTTGTGTATACCCTTTGACAAGGGAATGCTTCTTTGGTGATTTTCTGGACAACTTTGTCAAGTAGGTCATAGGGAAAATAGTATCCTTTTGCCTTAGAAAAAAAAGAGAAAATCTTAGTCTAAGAAACCCTCTACTTCTAAAGTTGCTGTCATTTCCTGCAAGCCTCCAAGACAAAGCTGGGAATTCAGCTCCGTTCTAGGTTGACCCCCAAATTCTCCAAATCTGTAAACAGGTCCTCCTCTCAGGGATGTGCTACCAATTGTCAACATGGGCGAACATCTGTAAGAATTTGCGGCAATCTGGTCCCATGATATTTACAACATTTGGATCCAGAAGGTTGTATCCAGAGGTTACAGGCTGGAATTTTGGTCTCCATGTTGCAGGCAAGGGGTCATAGCCATTGTTCTAGAAAATGAGAAGTTCCAGGGTTTCTATTCAAACTTGTTAACTGTCCCCAAGGAAAAAGGGGGCATCGGCCCCATACTGGATCTGTAGTTCCTCTGGGTACAACAATTCCACATCTGGGAGACCCTCTGGCCTCTGTGGACATCAAGGATGTCTGCTTGCATGTTCCCATCTTCCTGGCACACAGCTACATGCATTTCACTGTGGGTACACATTCCCTGTTTTTTGCTTTTCTCTTTGTTGTGTCCACTGCACCCCTCCCCATTTTCATCTCTACTTCACACTCAAGGCTTATCCATAGTATAATATCTGGATGGCTTGTTTCTGGATCAGTTGACACAGGTCAATGTCCAGTCCTTACTAAAGTTTAGTTCAGACAGATTCTAACTCTCCAAAAGTCATCACTTACTTTGGAGTATCTGAGTCTGGACCTGTCCAAGTTATCCTTTCCAGAAGACAAACGCCAGACTCTCAGCTGCCACATTCAGGCTATACAGTCCAGAAACCAAATGACCCTCCTCATTTTTAGGATTCTGTGCTTAATGTTGCCTCTTTCAAAATGGTTCCATATGCCCAATTTCACTCCAGACCATTGCATTGGTTTGGAAGGTTCTCATGATGGAGGCCAGCCTGTTGGGCTTGGGTAGAGTCTTACATACTCTCTTGGTACAAGTCATTTGGTCTCCGGAGGAAGTTGGACTGCTAATCAATATCCTAGAGCTCAAAGAGAAATGTTTGTCTCTACAATGCTGGACCTCCTGGTTATGAGGTCATCAGACCACAATCCAGGCAGAAAACATCATGGCAGTATCTTACATCAGCCATCAGGAATGAACAGCTCAAAGACAGGCAGATCGGATTCTAATTTGGCCAGTGTGCTGTGCACATGCCAGCTGTAGAAAATTAGCCTGCAGAGTTCCTCAGTCAGCCAAAATCTGGGCTCTGGAGAATGGTTTCTTCAGCTTGAGTTGTTGCTCTGTCATTGGTGGGGGATGCTGGACATGGACCTAGCTTCCAGGTAAAACAACAAAATAAGCAAATTTGTCTCCTGGTCCAGGGATCCTCAGTCCTTCACAGTGGATGCTCTGGTGACTCCATGGGATTGGTTCAGCTCGTTGAATGCTTTTCCTATGCTGAAATTCCTTCTTTGCCTGCTCCAGAGGATCTAGATGGAGGGCATTCCAGTGATTCTCATTGTACTGAACTGGCCAAGGCAGATGTGGTACTCATCCTTGTAAGACTCCTGGCAAATTCTCTTTTTCTTAATAATCCATATCTTCTGTCCTAAGGATCAGTTTACCACCCAGCTTCTCGGTCACTGGCTTTAATGGTCTAGTCATTGAAGCCAGGTTCCTGAGATAGGGGCCTATCTGATTTGGTTATCACTATGCTCTTAAAAGCCAAAAAATTGACTTCCCGTAAAGCCTATCTTTGTACCTGGAAGGCATAGGTGTGAGGCACAGAAATACCATCCCAGAGAGTACTCCGTTGGACAGTTCCTGTCTTCTCTGTGTTCTGGTCTGGATTAACATTTGGTGCAGAGTACCATAAAGGGCAAATCTCAGTCCTAGCAGTTCTTCTTTCAAAGACCAATTACCCCTCACTCTCTGGAAAAGGCATTGGGAGTCCTCTATGTCACATGTGTCAAGCACAAAGGCCTGCATGCAGAATCTGGCCTGCCAGGTCATTTCATGTGGCCCTCGCACCTCTCCTGCAGCTGCAGCACTCCCCTGCATCTCATCAGCTGGCAGCAGAGAGGACAGAACTCCTACAGATGTCTGAGCCTCTCTCTGCAGCCACAGCACCCCCTCATCTCCACCTCCCCTGGTCACAGCATTCATCAGACTCTGGCAGCATAAGATAAGGGGGGGGGGGGTGTACAGTGATGTAAGGGGGGACTCTTGGCTTGTGATGGTGGAGGGCTCTTGACATCCAATATAACGGGGGTGGGGTGCTCTGGACATCTGCTTATAATCATTATGAGAATAGTACAATTCTATGCTAGTTGAAAAGGAGGTCCGCACATATCCACAAGAAACTTTACTGGAGAATGCTCAGATAGAACAACATGGTAGAACCATGTTCTGTTTGAGCAGTCTCCAAAAAAAAAGTTTCTTGTGGATGATACCAGTGGTGTGCGGCCCTCCTTTTCAGACTTGCATCATCTGCTATAGGAGTGCGAGTGGGCTTTATATCTGCTATAGGAGTGCGAGTGGGCTTTATACCAGTTTGTACCTGTCCTCTACAGCTTAAGTCTTAAGTTATTACTTAAACCAGTAATAATCAAATGCAGAGGTAAGTATTTAATATGATAAAGAGTAGATACATTTATAATCTTAGAGATACAACTGGCTCTTTGAGGGCAACCACAATGCTGATGCGGCTTGCGATGAAATTGAGTATGACAATCTTGAAATTGAGTTTGATACCATTTATCAAGGGATAGGTACTCTTTAAAGGTATATTAACCCCCTTTTGTCTTCCCTGCCCTCTGTTCCAGCCAGTCAAACACAGACTAGGAAATCTACTTCTTGCAACACATATATCACCTAGATAGCATATTTCCCTTGGTGGAGTCTTGGTTTTCACCCTAGGAGTTTATCCGGAGGACAATATCTCTCCCTCCTGCAGCTGGGTGTGGGTCAGCGTCTGGCTTTCGGCTCTATACAGAATCGTGTTTCTGTCCTCCCACTTGACAAAGTGTATTTTTATGCACTTTCATTATAATCTAAAATTTGCTTTAACCTGTAGAAATAAATAATTTATTGTGTGTTTGTAGGAAATAAACCTTAAACAAACTTCTGATTAAGACCTTAGTACTGGGCAGGGGCAGACTGGCAACTCATGGGGCCCCTGGGCAATAGGGGATCATGGGGCCCCTGTGTCCTCACTCACACTCAAACCACACCCAAAACAGCCTATGAAAGGTACCAGGGTTATCTCATGGGGCCCCCTACTGACCCCGGGCCCTCGGGCAGTGCCCGAGTGCCGGAATGGTCAGTCCACCCCTGGTACAGGTGGTCTTCAATGCAGAGAAGCCCATCTTGTCTCCTCCTAACAACTGTACTTTTATCTTCTCCATCAGCCTATCCCCCACAGTTATTACCTTTTTTGTTTCACTTGACCCTTCTTTGGGGATTGTAAGCTCTAACAAGCAGGGTCCTTGGATTCCTCCTGTATTGAATTGTATTGTAACTGTACTGTCTTCCCTTATGTTGTAAAGTGCTGCACAAACTGCTGTCGCTATATAAATCCTGTATAATAATATAATAATTTAGCTCCTCCAGTCTACTCCCCTGTGACTCTGTGAGATCTGAATCTGGCTCAAGGTTATGATTTTTGTCGCCATCACATTTGTGAGGTGAGTATCTGAACCAGGGGCGGACTGACCATTTGGAAACCCAGGCACTGCCTGAGGGCCCGGGGTCAGTAGGGGGCCCCTTAAGATGCCCCTGGTACCTTTTTCATAGGCTTTTTTGAGCTTGGGCAAGGAAACAGGGGCCCCATGATCCCCTATTGCCCGGGGGCCCCAAGAGTTGTCAGTCCACCCCTGATCTGAACTGAAGGCCCTATCTTGAAAGGAGCCTTTTTTGGTTCTGCATAGGGACAAGGTGGTGTTGGGGTCCATGCCTTCCTTTTTGTCTAAGTAGTTTCTGCCTTTGTCCCTCCTTTCTATACCTCTGTTCTACTTCAGTTCACCAAAAGAAATACAGTGCTCAGCATAAATGAGTACACCCCTTTTCAAAAGTAAGATTTTAATCAATATCTCAATGAACACAAGAACAATATCCAAAGTTTTGACAAAACTGAGTTTTATAGAACATTTGTTTAGCTCCTTACATGAAAGTAAGGCTAATAATATAACTTAGATTACAAAATCTTCAGTTTTACTCAAATTAGTTGATGCAAAAATGAATATGCCCCACAACAAATACTACTACACCTAGTATTTTTTATGACCTCCATGATTTGTAAGGACAGCACTAAGTCTTCTAGGTATGGAATGAACAAGTTGGCGACATATTGCAACATCTATCTTTTTACATTCTTTAAGAATGACCTCTTTTAGAGCCTGGATGCTGGATGGAGAGTGATGCTCAACTTGTCTTTTTCAGAAATGCTACAGTGGTCTTGGATCATTGGAAAAGTGCATGACGACCAAGGGCACAGAGTGATGGTAGCATCTCCTCTTTCAATATAGAGCAGTACATCTGTGAATTCAATGAAATACAGCTGCCCAACACCAGCTGCACTCATGCAGATTCACAGAAGGACAATGCCACCACCATGTTTCATTGTAGGCACCATGGATTTTTCTTTGTAGTCCTCACCTTTGCGACACTATAACAGTTTTGAAGCTATCAGTTCCAAAAACATTTATCTTGATCTCACTACTCCATAGTACAGAGTCCCAGTAGTATTCTATTTTTTTCAGCATAGGTCCTGGCAAATTCTAGGTGGGCTTTTTATGCATGGGCTTCCTTCAAGAAGGAAAACACCCATGCATGCCACTATTCCTCTGCAGTGTACACCATATTGTGTCACTGGAAACAATCAGCCCAGTTTGGCTTTCTAACTTCTTTAGTTAAATGTTTGTATCACTTTTGCTACAGTATTCTGACTGATCATTCAGTCAGAATAAAAATCTTTGCTGATCTTCTTGTAGCCTTCACCTTACTTGTGTAAAGAAATTTATTTTCTTTCTCAGGCTTTGTGACATTTCTCTTCCATGTGGTGTCATTGCTGACAACATTAAATGGGAAGGGGTTTTCTTTAAGTCCTTTTATAATCAATTGTCTATTTGCACACCTGTTTAATGAATACTTAGACTCACCTGTAGATGAGTTCTTGTTTGCATTTCGTTGTCCAAAATTTAGCTTTACTCCTAAGAATTACATTGGGGTGTATTCATTTTTGCAACATGGTCTTAAATAATTTGTTAGGAAAAATACTTTTTCTTGTGTGTAAATGAACAAATCTTGTTTGGAATCAATGGCCCGCATTTGTGGGAGTATTTTGTTGTACAGTGTCCCGTAGAAAATGTTGATTCTGAAAGGAAAGTAAAGGTTTTCTGACAAATCTGTTGGGTGTACTCATTTATGCTGAGCACTGTATCTTAATTGTACAGTACAGGTACACAGACTGGACATTCATAGACTCTGGTTACAGGCTACTACCTTCAGGTGAGTGGACACTGGCAAATCTTTGCTGGATACATCCCTAGATGTTCCAGTATAATCCTACCTCGCTCTGTGAGATCTCATTTTTTTTAGCAGGCAGTGCAGAGTAACGCAGGAACAGGGGGGTTAGTTGGTCCTCCTCCTTGCTTAAGAAGAAATCAATCTTATGCTTAACTAGTTTATTTTACTTATGATCCTTTAATCAGCTGTTCGGTCAACTCCTCTCTAGGACCTTTCTAGCTTGGCATATTTTCAATCCTGCCTTGACAATAGGGAAGTCATTTGTACCACACCCATTAAAGATGATGACAACAGATGCCATCCTCACAGGGTAGGGAGGAGTGTTCCAATCCCTCAGTATGGCAATATGGTCACCCTGGAAAGCCAAGCTGCCCATCAACATCCTGGAACTTAGAGAAATTAAACTAGCTCTGAATCAAAGGACCTCCCTTCTTCAAGGTCACCAGACCAAAGTACATTAATGGGCTTGCAAGGTTCTGACAGTTCAAGACTATTTGCCAACATGTCAAAACACAGAAAGGAAGGCTTCATAGCATACAACTATCTATTGTTTATTAATAAAAACCAACATAGGTACACTTACATTGCGATGTGTTATGCCCAACACTGAGGAGGTATGCGCATATATAAGAAAAGCCGTCTGCTCCAGCCACGAACACAGGCTGTGGGGTATAGCGGACTCAGTTAGGGGAACATCACTCATACAAAAATCCTGTTTTTTGTTGCATCCAACATATTAACTAGCAATGCTATCATTTGCAGCATAATGACAATCAGAGTTGTCAGGAAAATGCAAGAGTAGGTGATGTGGCACCCTCTGCTTTATTCATTTTGTAGTTGCTTCAGTACACATCAGACCTAAAACCCAGTGCTGGGCTCAGTCCCCAATATCCTCCCCTTGCCCCCAAAATACCACCATGCTTTATTTTTTTGTTAATGTAAATATTTTCAGATGTTCCCAGGCTAGGCTTCCCCAGCCCTAAGAGGGTCCTGCCCTGGCAGGATCCACAGTTTTGTTCTCACTTATCAAACAGGTATAACAAAATGCTTTTAAATGTATATTTATAAGGCAAAAATAAGAGAAGTTTATTGATAGGATTTGCATACCCTTTAACTTTACATGGACATGTAGTTCCATTGTGCAGATGAAAGGCTTATAAGTGTGTCCCCAATATTCCCCATTATTATAATGCAGCTTAAATTGCCCCCTTAGTTCAATTGCACACTGGTGGGGTGGCACCCCAATGGAGTTTCATACATATATTGAACATTGACCCGATTTCCCTGTCTTCAATACTATGGATCTCCCTGCTGTTACGACCAAAGTCTCTTAACTCAGCATCAATACACACCTTGGTGATATCGAACTTAAAATATTCAGCCTGTTTGTTCTCCCCCATTTACCACTATTATGACTATTCATCTGTCCTCTCTTCCCTCTTGGGATGGAAAATCCTCAGATCTATCATTGGTTGACCACCCGTGGTTTCACAACAATTCTTTATTTGAGTGGTGTCTGCTCCATTCAACAGCTTTGAGAGTTCTATGACCTGCCAAATTCTTAAAGATTCCACTATCTTCAGATTCGCCATTTTGTTGAATACCTGCTTAAAAGTTGTGACCTGACCATCAACAATTTTTGAGTCAAGGTGTAGGTCAAATCCAACAACTTGAGGCTTAATGTCTTTACTGTATTCCTCTCTTCAAGGTAATACTGTACGTGCCGGGAATATGACTATGAGATAATGTTGCCTCCCGAAACCTGGAATAAAGTGTGGGATGCCCTGTTTGAACCCTCATGCAATGTCTTGCCTTTGGAGAATTCGTTTTACGTTATCTCTCAATAGTATTATGCTCCTGCCAGGATAGCACAATCTCTTCCTACTTATCCCCTGTCTTGTTTCTGAGGTTGTTAGGAATTGGGGGATATGAAACGTATCTGTTGGACGTGTCCTAAAGCTAGGAGATTGTAGATACGGGTATATACTATAGTCAATATGATGCTCCTTACTAATATATGAAGGAACCCCTTGGAAGTGCTCCTGCATTAACTTATTAAACATGTTACTTGATGAGAATGAACATTAATTATCCATATATTCATGCAGACGAAACAGATGATATTAAAGGTGTGGAAACTACTGATCCTCAGCTTCAAAGATGTAAAACACAGTGTAAAAGGCACAATGATTAATGAAAAGCTCACAGCAATTCTCAACAACACCCATAACAAATTCCTTCATACCTGACAGCCTTGGGAAAGAACTCTTTCTGAAGGCTGTAGGATACTTTTCCGTGGCTGTGCTCTGATATCTGGATGTAGGGCACATGGGGAACCCCATACTTTATGCTTGCTTAGTTTAATTTATGACAGCAAGTCATCCTTTGGATGCAGTCTATGCAATCCACTTGCTTAGTTTTAATATGTTCTGGGAGACCATGAAGAGTGTGGTTCCATCAAATGAGGTCTAAGCACTTGCCATATCCCAAGAGTGACACTCTGGGATCCCTAGTTATAGAGTCAGCCCTATGCTTTTGCATGAAGGGTGGATATCTTTAGATAAATTATTTTACACAGGGAAAGTTAGGTTTCATCAAGCAAGTAAACATTTTTTTCACAATGTTGTATGGAGAAGGCATGTCACGTTTGGGGGTACCAAGGATACAGGAATGAGATTAGACAGTGTATGTGGTATTGCTGCCTGTTGCATGTCCTCAGAAATTGACCAGGTTGCAGGAAAAAAATTCTAGGACATAATAATGGAGCTTGAATCAAATCTATGTGTACATGCTTGCTATTTGAAAGTACATTTCCACAGGTTCTTCACTTGCCACCACAACACTCATGTTCTCTCTTAATGCCCAGGAGGACCACTCCATAGGTATACACAGGCTACATGGCTCCTAAGACCATACCACAGGAAAAAGTGCAAACTGTACATAACAAGCAGCAATGATCAGATTCCTATATCTATCAATCCCTTCTTGCAACCTAATTATCCAAGAAGACCCTTCCCTTTCTTGCAGTCCATACCCCACAATAACTAATAGTCAAGGAAGGGCTACCAAACATTTTTTTAAAAAAATCTGTAAGTATTGTGAAAATGCACAGGAAGGAAAACTCAACTTTTGTGTTCTATAACAAAGAATGTACTTTTAGCTGAGATAAAAATCACGCAAATAATTTTTTTCTTTAAGGTGCTTTGTAGACTTTTATTTAATTAAATAGCAAATGCATTATGTATTTAGAAATGACAACGTGCCTCATTTAAATCTGCCCCCAGTCTTTGCTCACGTAATGTGCTGCTATTGTCAAAGGAATATGTATTTGCAAAGTTGTACAAGTGAGCAGCACAATAGAGATTTTAACAACAGGAACCCAACTGCCAACAATGAAGATGTCAAAGATCCGTTTGTAAATTATTCTCTGCATTGAATGGTGGAGCCTTCTCATTTTTAGGCTTTGTATACTTTTATGAAAGAGAAATGTACTAATTTCATCCAAATATGCAGATTCACTTATAGTACCTTCCCCACAATTTTATTAGGTTTTATTAGGTTGTATGAGAAAGCTGCATAATTATGTAGCAATGCTTTATGAGAATCTCTAGGATTTTAAGACAAAATCTCCATGGATACTAGCCTTGAAATCCTTTGTTGCTATGGCAGCATTGTAGAGAACTGACATGTTGGTTATTGCGCAAAATTGACATGGAAGAATGTAAAAGGCAATGATACCATGAAACATGGATAGGAGGAGCTACAGCCTGTAAACAATATAAAAACCATGACAGCTTCTAATGTAACCAATGAAGTGCAGAGCCTTGGACTTACCGCCGCAATTTTGAGTTACCAATTGTGAAATACAGTTTTTATTATAAATCATAGATGTCAATAAACAACACAGTCCTTCTGGATGTACATGACTCATTCTGTACACTCTGCTATACCTCCATATTCCAGTGGTTATCCACCTTAGTGTGACCAGGGCCCATAAATTTTTCCATACCTTCCATGCCTTAACAGGGGAAAATAACATTTATACTACTAAAATAAGGCTTCGTTCACCCTGGCGATAAGGCTAGTGTGAATTTTAGTGGCAGGAATCTTCCTTGGCTGTATAGGATAGGAGGATATAGTTTAAGGCTAGTTCATACCAGTTCAGTTGAACTGCGTTAATCTGCAATTGTTTTCTATGTGCCTTGTTCATACCACAATGCTGCATTTGAGGTTGGTGGCAGTGTGCTGCACACATACTGCAATTTTCTGTAAGTCACCGATGTCCTCGTGGAGCTTAAAAATGAATAAAATGTCAATTTGACACATTAATAAGGTTGAAAAAAAAGAAAAAAGTAAACAGTGCCTTGCATTGTAACAGCACAAGGCAACAACCCCACCGCCTCTACACATCGGACATCAGCCTGCACACTATAGCGTATAATTTTAGCATGGGAGCTGGTGTGAATGAAGACATATTGTAATTTAAAGCTGAATTGCAGGTTTCCTGTCATCTTAAATAGTTCAGCTTGGTCCAAACAAACTATATCCTTTACTATGAGAGGCGGCCGCTATGTGCTGTATCATACTGTAGTAGCATAAACTACATAGAGTATGCAGCGCTGTGTCCTGACAGCAGTACAGTCAACTTCCCATTTGCTGCTAGGGCTAAATACAGATGGTCTGAATATTCCTCATCTATTTAGGAGAATCCTTGTAATTTTTGTAAATGAATACACAGCTTGCTCTTCGAGGTGGAAAGGTGGGTAGATGATGTCAGGATTTCCACCTCGCCGATTGGAGGAGCCTTGTATTCATTGATAAAAATATAAGGCTTGGGTATGGCTACTGCCAAGATGGCCAGATGTGTCTGAGGAGAACTCCATCAGTTGCCTGTAGAATCCGGCACCATCCTGCACCTTACTAGCTGCTCCCGACCTCTTTCACGACCCCTTGGGGGGTGTTATCTTCTGGTACTCACCATGAGCAGAGATTGGCCATCTACTGCTGCAGATCGGCTGAAAGAATTCTGCAACATAGAGAGGTAAGAAGGCGCCCGCAGCCCTCTGCAAACACGAAGCAGAAGAGTTGTGGCTTCAAAAGCTCTGCTACAGTGCCTGAGAAACAGGGTAAGCTCACCCTGGAGCAAGTGAATGCTGAGCTCCTACAAGTTATCACGGCCTCCACCTGGTGCTGTCCCATGGTCCCTTCTTGCTAGGTTGCCTAATTGCAAAGATCATGACCTGGTACTCCGCTAAGCTAGACAAAAGGGCCAGATTCAATATGAAAATATGCTGATTTCAATTTTCCCTGCTTTGTCAGCAGATTTGCAGAAGCAAAGGGCCACCTTTACTGGCATCCAGAGGAAGCTGTGGGAAAATGGAACCATTTACTTGATGGCCTACCCAGCCCTCCTGAGAGTGATTAATGGTGGTAAGGTCCTCTTCTTCAATACCCCAAAAGCTACCCAGGATTGACTTTGCACTAAAGGACACCCTCCTTGACCCCTTGACCACATACGGACAATCTTTTTTCAACCTCCCTTCACTAGAGTGTGGCAGTGAGACTGCTTAAATTCCTTTCTTGGTTACAGTCCTTTAGGCAAGTGCCTTTGTTAATTTGGCGACATATAAAAACTTCATTTTCTTTATGACACCATTGTTCATTACATTATGTTGCATGTTGCGGGGCCTAGAGGATACAGTCTCTTCAGTACATGTTATTTTGCAAAATTGTGACACTTGCTGCTGATTCAGCACTCGTTGCCTTACGAGGAAGAGGAGACAAGTATATTGCCTCCTGCTGGACATGACACTGTCAATTATGAAGGCCAGGGACTCATAGAACTGCCCTACATGTGTCTTTTTCACCTAAGTAGAGGCCTCTATGACAAACAGAACTTACTCGTCTGGTTAACCCTTTGGTTCTCTGACTGGGACATAAATTTGTAATAATTACAATTTTTACATGTGTTTACAGGAGTTATACAGGCAGCTGTATCCATGTATTGCCCATGCATATGCTGATGCATTGTGAGGGCAATGCCCCATTTAAAGTTCCTCATTTCACACTGTTCCTGTTTCTAATGGTTGTGAATAGTTTGGCAATGAACCAATATGGCTGTTAGCTAGTTAATCGGTACATTTAGGTCATGACCTGGAAACTCGCAAGGCTGCACCTAGGTTTAAACCCATCTCCTGGCTGTATTACCTATATTATTTAGAATATAATGGCCAATATTAGTTATATACTGTCTTGGAATGTGTGGGGACTAGGCACCCCGCACAAATGTTCCCGAGTATTTAATACTATTGTAGCACACCCCCGTAGGTGTTGCTGATGATTTTGGTACCCCAAAGTCCTGCACAACCAGTCAATCCTCACTCTCCACACAAACTTGCGTTCTGAGTCAGAAATCAGTCCTTGAGCTGTTGTTTTGTATTTTATTGAGGGGATTTAACTGGGATAGGGTAAGGGGGGTATACGATGTCCAAGGGAACCGATAACTTAGGACAAACTTCCTGGAACTATTCACAAGCTTCTTCTTCTTCTGCACCACAGTCTCTGTTGGAGTGCTCTCCTTGTTATACCACCCTAGACCCTAGGTGAACTTCTCTTCACCCAGCAATCTGAGGACTTTTCCTGAACAGGGGATCTGGCTCCTGTCCCTTTAAATTAAGTGAACAGTCACTAGTAGGAGACTAATCTGGTTTTCCACTGGAGTGCTCCTTCCCCTATCCGCCCAGGTGTACTGACTCAGATCTTTTCCTGTACCGCATGTGGGTTGGCTGCTGCTACCAGGCCTATCAGCTGGGCTGCTTCTTCCCTGCCATACATGTGGTCCTCACTCAGGGGCCAGTGAGCTCCAAGTTTTAAGCTTCTCCAGCTCCAGGCTTGCAGGCAGGCCCCATCCCACAAGGCCTCCTGGCAGCCTTCCTCCTCCAGCCTCATATCTTCCTCTCCAGCTCTCTACACCTCTCCTTCCACCACACTCCTGCCACTGTACAGGCTCCTACACTTTTAAGGGTGTCCCCGCCCCTTGCCATGCCTTATGTTGAGGACTGGCTAAGGTCCTTTTAAGAGTGCAGATAGCCACTCCTCAGATCCACCCACTGCCTCCAAGGCCCTCCGCTGAAAGCCTCAGAGCAGGGGGAAATTCCAGAGGGGGTAGCCTGCAGAGTCTCTCAGCCCTGACCACAATTTGACCCCTCTGGCTATTACACCTGAACTGCTAACCAGCTCCTGTGTAATTATTAGGATTTAGTTCCCCCTAGCTAAACTAGGAGGGTGCTACACTATCTTACAATCTAATGCACATATCATTTGCCTCCAAGAGACTCACTTGGTAACTGATCACCTTGATTATTTGTCTAAACCATGGAAACAATGAGCAAGACACTCCTGTCACACTTCATACTCTAGAGGGGTATCTATTATGGTACATTGCTTTGTCTCTTGGGAATGCATACAGGCTAAAAGTGATTCATAAGGGAGATATGTCTTTATTAGGGCCCAACTCCACGCTTTAACATTTATAATACTAGATATTTATAACCCTCCTCCTGCCAATTTATACAGTAAGTGGTTAAAGAAGCTATGGTATTTGCTGCTTTATATCCCGAGGCTTATGTATTATGTTTGGGGAATTTCAACCTCCTTATTATTATTATTATACAGGATTTATATAGTTCCAACAGTTTGCTCAGTGCTTTACAATGTAAGTTATGGACTCAATCATGGATAGACATGGAGACCCCCTACCTTCTGCACCTCAGAATCCTACTGCCTCCAGTCTTCTAGTTTGTGAATTTGGTTGGTGAGACCTATGGTGTATTTTCAACCCACGCACACGAGCCTACTCCTGGTCTATCCCAAGCAGAGACAGTCTTTTGAGAATTGATCTGGCTCTAGGAAATGATTAACTTATTACTAAATTATCCTCCATCAATTACCTTCTCAGAGGGGTTTCAGACCACTTGCGACCACTACCTGCTATTAGCATCGGCCTGTCTGGGGTGTGTAGGCCATGGCAGATTTAATCTTTTTGGCTATCCTTGATAGGGTCCACTGACAGGATCCAGACCAACTAAATGTTTTTCTGGAGGCTAATGGAGACAATAAGGCCTTAATGTTTTGGGATACTTTTAAAGCATATTTCTGTGGAGCCCTCAGATCTCCCATATCCCACATTAAAAGGTCATCTCAACAGGGTAAGGAAGACCTAGAGGTTTATCAGGCAGCAGAAGTGGCTTATTTGACCTCTCCTTCTACTGCTAATCGAATATAATGAGAGTACAGTACCCATATGTTTTTCAGATCACATGTCTGCTAATGCTAAAATCAAAGCATTTCATGCTCAAAAAAAATATTTTGAATATGGTAACCAATCTAGTCAGTTGCTAGCTCATATGGCTAAACATCAGACTGGTAATTTAGTAGTAACTAAACTAAAAAAAACAGACGGTATTGAGGCACACACTGTGGAAAAGATTCTTTCCTGTTTTCATGAATACTATACTAATATGTATAATACCACTCTTACCTATGATACATTCACTATTCCACCTTGGCTCCTGCCATATACCATGCTATACATTCACTGTTCTGCACTGACCCATTTCATATGACATACTGTATGTTTCCTTTTCCACTATAGCTCATTCAATATATCATGCTTTACATTTACTATTCCGCACTGCCTCATTCAATATACTATACTGTACATTTCCTTCTCCGCACTGCCTCATTTACTATATCATGCTGTGTACATGCATATTCCACACAGCCTCATTGCATATACCATGCTGTATGTTCACTTTTCTGCTCTGCCTCAATTTATATGCTGTGCTGTATGTTATATTTCCTACCACCTTACTTTATACACTGTGCTGAACATTCTTTGTTCTGCATAGTCTTACTCTGTACACCATGCTCTACATTTCCTATTTCACACTGCCTAATTCTGTTTGCTGTGCTGTATATTTTATATCCAGCACCCTGCCCTTTTTTTCTCCACACTGTTCTATTTTGTGTGCCATGCTGTACATCCCCTATTCCACCCCGAATCATTCTGTACGCTGTGCTGTTCATTCATTATTCCACATTGTATGCTGTGCTTTACATTCTCTATTCCACAGTGCCTCATTCTGTATGCTGTTGTGTACATTTTATATTTCATAAGCAAAGGTATAACCATAAGGAGATCTTGGGACACAGAGGCATCACTATCAATTACATTTTTTTGTTATCCATTAGTAGTGATGCCTCTGTGTTCTTAGATCTCCTTCTGATATACCTTTGCTACTCTTCTACTGAGGGGGTACACATATTTCTGGTTGTTTATGTTCATGGACATTTATAGTTTGACAGTCAATATATTATACTGTATCACATTTGATATTGCACACTGCTCCATTCTAAACACTCTGCTGTACCTAACTTCTATAGTGGAAGCAAAATATTCCCAATGCATATGTTCTGGAAAGTGGCTGTAGACCGAAGTGGGTGCTACAGCAACCACCTGCAAGGAACCAAAGACATTCAACGCAAACAGTATGTCACCGGCAAGCTGAGGATCTTCAGAACAGGTCCAAAGCTTTATTTGATGATCACTATCACTGTGATAACTGAATAAAGCTTTGGACCTGTTCAGAAGATCCTCAGTGTGCTGGTGACATACTTTTTGCTTTAATTTCCATAGTGGGACACAAAATAAAGAATTTCATTTGTGCCAGCAAGACTCCCAATGACACCAATTAACTATTTTCTTAAAGCAACTGACACCAGTGCACCAAAGGGATTTGTTCTCAGGAACACCTCCACTTAAAGCACCCCTGTTGCTAGCGTCTCATGTTGACCTAGAGGAGCTCTGCCTAAGTAAAAGACAATTAGTCTGTCTCTTGCCCGGTCAGAGCTCCTCTAACCTCCTGTCCTATAAGGGAGATTCTAATCCCTCTTTGCACTGACCCTAAAACCAGCCTGTAAAAGAAAAACATAAATACCTTTCTGGCGAGCAGTGGTTTAAAGCGTCACTGAAGAATTAGATACCCCCGGAAGCTGGATATCTGCCATACAACAAAGTTTTAGGCAACCACCTGCTGAGAAAGGTATTTATCTTCTTTTTCAAGGTGGTTGCAGAATCAACATGAGTAGCTAGCAACAAGGTGCTTTAAGGGAAGAGGTTCCTGAGAACAAATCCTGTCATGTTTCACATGACTGTCATATGCCTTTAAGTGTTCTTTGTATTTTGTCTCTGCTCCTCCCTTTTCTCTGGTTTAGTTCTTGCTGTATAGATAGCCCACCCCTTTTCCCAGTAAGGCATTTCAGCTTCAAGCCTCATGTCATGAAGCAGATCACATTATGATCTTTTGACCTATCTGATGTTCATTGTTGTAAGATTCTCTCAGTTTATGGAATAAACTTCACAAGATCTACAAGGTGTCATCTGATCCAGTCACTGCCTGTGTTATTCAACTAAGATTGGTGTTATAGCTATCTCATCACAACTGTAAGTTACAGAGATCACACTTTCAATGCTTAGATTGGAGAGACAGAACAAATCTCCTTCTTGCACTGATTTTACTGACGCAAAGCAAAGAGGGTGTATTTTTGTGACCTACTGTGGGAAAGAGTGTTTAGAATGAATCGGTGTGAAATATAAGCATAAGCTAGCATTATGACAGGAATCTTTAGATGTTTTGTTGGCCGAACCAGTCTTAATACAAACAGTGAAAACATATTTCCCGGCTACCTAGAATTTTTACTTTCCTGATGAAATCTCATCGTATTCTTCTGCTTTTCCATGCTTCAGTTTCTCGTTTCTGGCTGGTTCAGCTTTTTTTGTGAATTTTCTTATGAGGAACATATTGAATTATTTTTTGTTGTCACCATAACTTTATTCATGGCATGCCAGAAGTAAAATTTTCCTCAAAATAATACGTGTTGGTAATACTGAAATTTGCTATTTTGATTGATGTGATGCGTGAATTTTAATGATATGCCCACTTTAAATTGATGCTTGTCCAATGAAGGATCACCCCCAATTTGACAGGTAAATAGAAATTTGAAGAACACTTTACCAGGGAGAGGAAATAAATATGCCTCATTACTGTCATTAGTACATCAGCGGCAGCATATGTGAAATGCTTGTCAGATCATTAATTACATTTGCCTTTATGTGAGCCAGGTGGCAGAGTATCACCTTCTTTGAACTTTGCTATGGTTTGTGCTTACATACATACAAAGATACATGCATACATATATTTTCCCAGAAAATCAATAATGAATGCTAAAAATCTTATTTCATAATATGTAAAAGAATGATGGTCTATAGTCCATAACCCAGTAATAAAATTACTGTAGAATAATGAAAGTTGATCTTGGTTACTACTGAGGTCTGACTCATCTAAACCTAGCTATTAACACTAGATGGAGTTTGGATATTCCAAATATTATGTATGAGGAGGAAGCACAGCCAGACACCAGGTGAAACAGTAAGGTGCTTCTAAGTGCAGTATTCCAGGACAACTTTAACAAAAAGGGATTACAAACACTTACAATGTAGTAGTACAAACAGGTTCTAATGTAATCCGTCAGTAGCAGGGCTCTGTCCTCTGAGCGATGGAGCTGCTGTGCCAGCTAGCAGCTGCAGGGGGAGCTTGAGGAGAGGTGTTAAAGATGGCCACCGCTCTGTTTCGACCTCTAGAGCACATGCTGGAATGCATGGACTGGAAGTGACGTGAGCATGGAGTGGTGACGCGTTTCGGAGCATGAGCAGAGCTCCTTCTCCAAGACCAATGTCCAGGCTTAGGGAGAGCTAATTAAATAGGGTAAAGAGGCAGGAAAAGCGTCGGTCAGTGGGAAGGAAGGTACACGCCCTAAGATGAAACTAGCTATATAATCCCAGACTAGAAGGTACAGGATTACCTAAAATAATATGAGGTGCATAAAAACTAATTGCGATAAACAGGTTCACCTACGAATATACTTAAAGGTGACTACTACAAACATGCAGCAGCACAGACCTAGCCATCTCGCATTGTAAAAACAATAGGACAGAGACTCTTCTGTCAATAGGATTCAGATATACACCCAAGAAGCTATGGGCAGCTACAGGTAAACTATTGGAACATGGGAATACTTGCCTATTTGTCTCTGCTTCTGATCTGGATGAATATACAACAGCAGCTCCTGTGTGTATAAGGCTATGTGGCCCAGTTCTCTGTCTCTGTCTTCACTTCCCTCTTCTGTGGTTTTCAAAGCCCCCTCCCCAAGATCAGAATTGTTAATACATCATTATATATAACACTGTGATATTAGCAGCAAACAGTAGATTCTGTTACATCTGTAGATCAATCAAGACTTTGTCTCATTGATCATTAAAGTTACAATGTCATCAACCAATAAATTTGACCAAAAGAAGTTCCCTGCAAAGAAGGATGTATTATACTTACCTGTCCAGCAACCATGTGGTGCAGTACTAAAGTGTGGGGTCTTGTGAGCTACTATGGTGTGTATAAAGTGATAATAAATAATTAAATTATCCTAAAACTGTGATGTGCAAATGCAATTAAATAAAATGGTGTATAAAACTGTGAAAATGTGGTTCGCTTGCACTCTACACATACTCCTACCATTGTGTTATAAAGCATAAAATCAGAAATAGTGTCAAGCGCCACTTCTGCAGTTGGTAGTGGAGCACGACACTATTTCTGATTTTAAACCATGTGTTGCAGCCTCCATCAGACTCCTCAGCATGCAAGCCTTTGTCATCATCACATGCTGTTTAATCCTCCGATCCCTAAGTCACTATAGTACACAGAAACGTGCTCATGTTTTTGTTTTGTTTTTTTGCATAGCTGAACGTATTCCACAGTCCCTATACCCACAAAATATTCCTTAAGTCACCATGACGTGAGTCTTACAGGAACAAAAAAACCCTCAAAGAAAACGATAACATAAAAAAAAATATTAAACTTTTTTTTTTTTGTTTAGTGTTTTTTAATTGTTTATTGGGGGTTGGTTATGACAATGCATGTACATCTGGCAGTGCAGAATTACATCATCAAGTTCCATACAAAATTTAATCTGGTACTTCTTACTTCAGTGAACTGCAAAAATAAGGATGCAGAGGTAGAGCTATGTGTATATCAAGATGAAACAGATTCTTATCATTTTTAACCACTTCATTTCTCACACCAGTGTCCCCTATGGACAAATTAGTGTTACTGTAAATAAAATGTATACTGTAATATGCCCTGTTTAAAATGACCTTAAAATTATCTTCGCTGATACATTTGGACACCTGTGTGTGAATGCTCCGTTTCCTCTCACTTCCTTTGTAGTAAATAATATGACACTGATATTGACTACTTTTAAAAAGCAGAATTTCCACATGGTTCACCCTGACCCTCAATCTGCTGGGTAGAACAACCAATTCAATATAGTTTCTGAAATTTCTGTACATTCTTGCTAACTCTCCACTGTATATATCCCTAAATGTAAGTGTAATGAGATTAACTTCTTAAATGATCACTTACATATGGGGAAACAAACCCCCTAGAATATCTTTTTTTTTCTCTTTATCTCCCATTAGAAGGTGGTTTCTCCTGGCCAGCTTGAAAATGTACTACCATGCCACTGGTTTACATACATTAGTAGCAATTCCCTACTCTGGACAATGTGGTAACCACAGCAGAAGCAAACAATTGTTTCCTCCTACACCACTTTTGGTTCTAGCCATTTGCAGATGTTTCTAAAATATACAGTGTCTACAACTACCCAGACATATCACCCAATAACCCCATCTGGTTTAACCCATATTAGTTCTTCACTGTATCAGATGGTACAGCATAGGCTCAACTAAGGATGAAATATTTCCGTACCCCAACACTAGATTGCACAGGAACACTGGAATTAATATATTCCAGATCGCACAGTACAAAACAGGACTAGATGAACTAACTCATACTCTAGCATGGTAATATCAGCCAAAGACAAACTCATTCAATTAAGTTACTTTCACAGAACCTACTTCACTCTACTTGGATTAATAAATGAGCAGGCATGTAGGGGCAGCAGGTGGTGGTAGACTCTTCCTCCATGTTTTCCCATTAACTACTTGAGCGCCAAGTCTGAGTCACATAAGAGAACTGCCCCCCGGGTAGGTTCTTCTGACCTATGCTAGGTTCCTGAAACAGGGCCATTTGTCTCACACGTGCTGAATCCATAAATGCCTAGGGACAAGGCTGAGGCCGTCGTAAGGGAATACTTCACCTTTAGGCAGGCTTCTCACTTAGAGATGGCCATACACTGTGTACACTTGAGCAATATCTGTTCTCCAGTTAACACTAGTCTCCTTGTGTCAATGTATACTTTCACTGTAATTGGTTGCAATTAGGAGGGACATGCTAAGCCTATGCCCACTAAACTTGTCCACTACTTAACACCCAGTAGCAGAATGGAACCCCGGCATACACCTAGCTCAGGTTCCATGTGTGCACCTGACTTAACTCTCGGCTTCCCGTTCCTCTACACAGACTGGGGACCTTGGTGCTATGGCAGACAGACCACTGCGGAAGGAGTGTCGACAACATTTCCCCCACTGCTAGAAACCTTACCAACTGACACAGGTATACACTTAATGACAGGTTGCTTGACTGGCTGTTGGTTTCTGTTACCCCTGGTAACAATTTGCTGTTGCCATACCTCAATATGCTATTGAACCAACTGGGAGACTATGAGTGGTCTGGTTACTTGTATTATGCACTTTTAATAAGTTCAGACCAGATAATAGGCAAAGTTTCAATGTTTTACCTAGAAAAGTGCCAAAACATTAAAGAGTCCAAGCACAAGTAACAGTTCATCCAAACATCCCTAATCCCTAACTCAGGCTTGTGTGCTGCCCTGACATACCTGCAAAGGTAGAGTCCAACCGTGGCAAGTCCATAGGTATCGGCAAAGTTTAGCATCAGGTCTAAGTGGTCCCCCTACATGATGGTAGGTTCCTTACAGCAGGCAATACCAAAGCATACCCATGTGTTTCTCCCTTTGGCTCTGGACCACTGGAGTCCACAGGATCAGTGGGGTGGACCCAAAAACCCCACCAAGCCAAAGACCCAGGAAACACTATTAACCCTAACTTTCTCATCCTAGGCAGCACCTAACTAAGCCAAATTGCAGAATGATATTACCTGCCATAAATGTATGGCAGTCGAGGGTGATATGGAGCTGTGGTAAAAGTTAGACCCTCCTCGTCACATATTTTTTGCTGATTATTTTGCCCTACATAATGTGTGTAACCATTTGAGATTTGTACTTGCTGTTCTTGGAAGACACATACCTTAGCAGCACAAAAAAACACCATTTGGTGAATACTGTATTTCTACCCCAGAAAAAAGAAACTAAATTGGGCCATCACTAACTCCCTAACCATCTCCCTATGGAAAAATCAATCAAATATTACCGCTATACAAACTGACCTATGAGACTGGGGGGCGCACTGCCAAATTCAACAGAATCTGGTCAGAATGGGTTAACTTGAATGTACAGTATATGTGACATGAATATAAAAGGAGAAAAGGAAAACAAACTTTTAAGGTCCCCAACAACATATAATGTTTAAAAGCCAATTCTTTATTTACATCTACTGAAAAACCATGAGAGAGAGTTTAATTCCATTCCCAATCGCCTAAATATTATTTTAGTCAGTGCAAAAATTGTAATCAATCACTGTAATAATAACAATAATTAAAGCATCAAACTGGGGGTGGTTCTAGCTCTCGACTCAATGTGTTTCCCAGAAAGAAATTCTGCTTCTGTAGTATGAATGAGGGGAACATTACTACCATGTGATTTGGGAGAGACATGAGAGGCATATTTCTATATGGTTCTATGATGTGGTACCCATTATTATACCAGCCCACTTCATAATCCAAGTTGACATGAAGTACAGTGTTTTGTTCTTTGTTTAATTAAAAAAAAAAACAACAACAAAATAAATGATTAAAATGGAAAAAAGTTAAAAATGGAATGATTGGAAAAATTTAAACAAAATAGAAAATCAGCTAAAATAGTAGCTAAGAGGAGAAAAAGGAGGAGTTAATTAGGGCTTATTAGGGTAAAAAAAAATTCTTAATAGGACAAATGTTACTAATAATAATTATTTTTTTTTTTACTTGTCAGGTTGCTTTATCTAACATCATATGCAGATCGAATCAAATTACTTTGATTTGCAGATGAATGAAACAGAGTGAATACAAATTAACAACATTACTTTGTGTCTCTCTATCCTGCACTTGCACAGTGTTTATAAACGCCAGGTCAAAATTTTTGAATTATTAAAATGCCTTGGTGGATGGGTTTCAGTAAGTAGGAGTGGACATTTCTAGGCAGACTGCATTTGTATGCAGACTGCACTAAGTAATGCCTGCATGGTATGCTTATCCTCCATGACTGAAAGAACTGAAATACAATGAATGAAAGGAGAGAGCCAGGGACAACCAGGCAGAAGAAAAGAAAAGCGAGATGATGCTCGAGGTTCCCCAGCCAGATAATGAGACAGGCTCTATCTGTGTTCTCGCAGCTGCCAATGTACACTGTTAGAAGCTCACAGTGTGCAGTGAATTCAGAGTATACATTCTCATTACAGGAGAGTAGACTATACAACTGTGTAAGACTGAAGGTAAGGCTGGAGTTCATCTTTAACCGCTTCCCGACAGCCCTATAGCAGAAATACTGCTACAGGGTGGGACGGGTGCGCATAATCACGTATATATACGTGATTGAGCATTTCCGGGTAGGGGGCATGCGCGTGCCCTACCCGCGCCGCCTTTCACGGCTGCGGCTGTCAATCACTAGGTCCTGGCCGGTGATTACACGCCAGCATCCGGTGATTGCCGAGCATCTCCGACGAGGAGAAAAACGATGAGAAGTCGCTGATCGCTGCCATTACTAGTAAAAAAAGAAAAAATCCCAGTATATATACTGCCATTTGTAAACGCTATAACTTCCACGTAAACCAATTAATTTACATGTATTGGGATTTTTTTCCAGCAAAGACATGTAGCAGAATACATTTTGGCCTAAATTTATAATGAAATTTGATTTTTTAAATTTTTTTACTGGACCTGTTTAATGGCAAAAAGTTTTTTTTTTCAAAATTGTCGTCTTTTTATAATAGTGCAAAAAATAAAAAATGCACAGGCGATCAAATACCGACAGCTCAATTCGTGGGAAAAAAAGGCCATAAATTGCATTTGGGTTCAGCGTTGCATGACTGCGCAATTGTCAGTTAAAGTAATGCAGCGCTCTAATGCAAAAAAATGGCCTGGTCAGGAAGGGGGGTAAATCCTCTGGAGGACAAGTGGTTAAAGAAGATCTTTGTAAAATAACTGGGGACTACTTAGCAACCAGTAACTGTTAAACAATATACACTTTTGGCAGGAGTAAGTAATATCCAGCACAGTTTACAGAGTGCAGCTGTCAGGACTATATAATATGCAATGTCGCAATCAGGAGTATAAATGTACAATATAGCTTTTAGAATGAAGTGAAAGAAAACAATGCCCAAGTGCCACAGTGAGTGGGAGAAAAATAGGTGGCGGTCAGTGAGTGGATGGATGCTAGTGGGATGAACATCACCACCAACCCCAAGATCCAGCATCATTGGAAGAAGCAATCCCCACTCAAGGTCTTTGTGGTCACTGGAAACAGAATACACAACACAGCATGGGAGGCCAGAGATCCAGAGAAATTGGTGGTCATTGGAATATACTGTACATTCCCCCATTTCTCAGGAATTGGTGGCCAGTAGAATATTCCTTTTCCCAGGCATCAGCGGGCGATAGCATATTTATTTATTTCTGGTACTTCTATGGTGCCGTCAATTTACGCAGTACTTTACATACATATATTGTACATTCACATCAGTCCCTAACCCTCAAGGGGTGTACAATCTAAGCTCCCTAACTCACATTCATACATACACATACTAGGGCCAACTTAGACAGGAGCCAGTAGGTAGCCAATTAACCTACCAGCATGTCTTTGGAGTGTGGGAGGAAACCCACGTAGTCACAGGGAAAATATGCAAACTCCAGGCAGGAGGTGCCGTGGTTGGAATTCGAACCAGGGACCCTAGTACTGCCAGGCAGAAGTGCTAACCATTTAGCCACTGTGCTGCCTATTTCCCCCCCCCCCCCCCCCAACCCATTTCCTTGGCACTGGTGGTCAGTCTGAGGCATGTAAGAAAAACCAAATGCCTTGTGTGCTGATACAAAAATGAGATCTCATCAATGACCTGTTGAAAATAGATAGGCAAGGTGCATTGACATACCATAATATGTGCGTCAACAGGCAGCCAAAATGTAAATGTAGGAGTGAATGGGAATTTAATACATATACAGGCCCTTTACAATGGAACTGCATGGGTTAAAAAAGTTGCACAGCCAATAGGTGACTCAAATCATTTGGAGCACATTTTAGCATTACTTCTTGTTTGAAAACTTGTTGATCCATAAACTAACAAGGGCCAGAAGTGCAGTCTGAGAAAACAACTGTCCTCCTACACAAAGCAGCAAACGCTGTGCCCTTTACTCGTTTGCGGGCAGTTGCATTATCAGGTGCTTTGATCTCTTTATTCATGCTCTTGGCATTTGCCAGCCCCCTGCTGCCTGGGTGCCCTCAAACCCACGCACACACTGCGGCATAAAAGAGAGGGCAGACAGAGCTACAGACCCGAGGCTGTCATTTTCACTACTGAGCTTATAATTATCAGGACCACCATGGTCATTCCCTACTGGGAGCATTTAAACATCTTCAGTACCATGAAAATGAGCAAAAGAATTCCACCACAACATATCATTACCAAGGAATTTCCAGGGTGTTTAACTCTCTCTCTCTTGGCAAGCTTCATCCCCTATGATAAAACTGTTGTAGAGCGTAACAAACAGCTATAGTACACAACTGCTTGAATTGACACGCAAAGATTTTTAGTACACATTGGACATTATAACTGCATAAAAACAGGCAGGCAGGAGTGCCTCTTTAATACATTTTTGGATTAAGAAATACAGAAACCAAGCAGACAATACTAAACCATGAATTAAAGGCTAAGTCCACCCTTTGAAAGAAAATAATAAATGCACATTATTTGCAGGAAAAACATGCATTTATTATTTTTCTTGCAAAGCATTGAGACCAAGATCAGTAGGTTGGGGATGCAATGCCAGGAAAATGCAGACTCTTCCTCCAGCTCTTTTTCTGTACCTGGGTATGGACTTTCTGTCAGAGAGCTGGAGGAAGTGTCAATGGACTACAAGTATAGTGATCACCGCACAGAGGACAAGGGGGCACTCTTTATGTCTGGAGGAAAAGAAATTTAGTCTCCAAACACAGAAAGGTTTCTTCACAGTAAGAGCTGTGAGAATGTGGAATAGAATCCCTCAAGAGTTGGTTCTGGCCAGCTCAGTGGAGACTCAGAATTTACTTAACATTTACCCTTAAGCTACCCCCATACCTTTAGGCATGATCTGACCATGTCCACCATTTGCCACAGCACACTAGGCACACTGTAGAATTACTTTCCACCATCTTGAGAAGAGGAGATTAAGGGGGGGATATGATCAATATGTGTAAATACATCAGTGGTTCATATAGTGAACTCGGTGTAGATCTATTCACCCTGAGGTCATCACAGAGGACAAGGGGGCACTTTTTACGTCTAGAGGAAAATAAATTTAATCTCCAAACATGGAAAGGTTTCTTCACAGTGAGAGAAAATGTGGAATAGACTCCCTCAAGAGTTGGTTCTGGCCAGCTCAGTGGATTGCTTTAAAAAAAACCTGGATTATTTCTTAGATACACAGAATATATCTGGATACTAACATTTATAGGTAAAGTTGATCCAGGGAATATCCGATTGCCTCACGGGGGATCAGGAAGGAATTTTGTTCCCTACAGCAGCAAATTGGATTATGCTTTGCTGGGGTATTTTTTGCCTTCCTCTGGTTCAACTGTGGGTGTAGGATTATAACTAGAGATAGAAGTATTCAAAAATTCGATTCGGCTGATTCGGCGAATTCGAGGAATAAATTCGATTCGATGCGAATATATTCGCTGCGAATTTAACTTATAAAAAGGGTGTTTCTAGGCTTCAGAGAGCCTTTATATTAGTGCAGAACACTGTACCCTTAATTTAAATGCCCTTGGAGTCTGCTGGGGAAGAGAAATAATACTGTCAGTCAGTATGACATGCAGATGAGTGCCGTCGATCTTAGAATCACCGCACACTTCACTCATTTGGGCAGTCACGGGGCCAAAACCAGAGTGTGGAGCCACAGTGTGGCGGTGGAGGCAGCAGCAATGGGAGGCCATACAGCACCCTATGACAAAATGGAACCCACCAGCAGTGTGAGGAGACCTGAAAGTGGCACATGGCAGAGTGTGGCGATGGAGACAGCAGCAATGGGAGGCCGTACAGGGACCCATGAGAGACTCTGGACCTGGCAGCAGCATGAGGAGGCGGTATGGGGGCCCATGGCAGATTACGGGCCTGGCAGCAGCAATGGGAGGCACGTAATCTGCCAGCACCCTATGACAAAATGGAACCCACCAGCAGTGTGAGGAGACCTGAAAGTGGCACATGGCAGAGTGTGGCGATGGAGACAGCAGCAATGGGAGGCCGTACAGGGACCCATGACAGATTACGGGCCTGGCAGCAGCATGAGGAGGCGGTACAGGGGCCCATGGCAGATTACGGGCCTGGCAGCAGCAATGGGAGGCCCGTAATCTGCCAGCACCCTATGACAAAATGGAACCCACCAGCAGTGTGAGGAGACCTGAAAGTGGCACATGGCAGAGTGTGGCGATGGAGACAGCAGCAATGGGAGGCCGTACAGGGACCCATGACACACTCTGGACCTGGCAGCAGCAAGAGGAGGCGGTACAGGGGCCCATGGCAGAGTGGCGAAGCGTAAGCAGCTTAAATTGAAGGCCATACAGAGGCCTATGTTAAAAATAATAACATGTTTGGGGCATGATTCATGGCGGATTTAGTCAGTTGTGTCAGGAACTGGCGGTTTGAAATCCAGACTAATCCACGCCTGATTCATTTTCACAAACGTGAGTCTCTCCACACTTTGGGTGGACAGTCGTGTCCTCCGCGGAGTTACAATACCTCCTGCCGCACTAAACACGCGCTCCGATGCCACGCTACTGGCCAGGCATGACAGCCTTTCAAGGGCAAATTCAGCTAGTTGGGGCCAAAGGTCAAGTTTCATTGCCCAGTAGTCAAGGGGATTGTCTACCTCGGTTGGCAGGGTGCTGTCCAAGTAGGCCCAAGCCTGTTGTTTGAGGTCCTGCTCCAGGTCCACCTGATGCTGCTGCTGCTGCGGCTGGTTAGTAGTTTCCTCACTGCACTGGTGAAGAAAGCTACTCATCATCGACTGCAGACTGAGGCAGCCGCTGCTGGTGGAGCTGCCACTGCTCCTACCACCCCACCCCTCCCCTGCTGCCATGGCAGCAGAACGCGAGCGCACAGGGCCCACAGTGTCTGAGGATGGACGTTGGCGCAGAAAGGCAGAGACCAACTGACTACATAGGTGGTTTTTATAGTACGTTATTTTGGCCTCCCTCTCAGCAGGTGTGAAAAAGGCCACCATTTTTGAACGGTAGCGAGGGTCCAACAAGGTGGACAGCCAAAAGTCATCCCTCTGTCTGATGGTTATTATTCGGGTGTCGCTACGCAAGCAACCGAGCATGCTATGGGCCATTTGTGCCAAGGAATGCGAGGGACTCCCTGCCTCCATCTCCACAGCATACTGCCACGGTGCGTCTGGGTCCTCTGTCTCCTCCTCCTCCTCTACCAGATGCTCCTGCTCCTCCACTCCTGTCCGCTGAGTGGAAAAACCACCCATTTCACTCAATAATTCCTGAGCACCAATGTCCTTCTCTACCTCCTCCTCTTCTTCCTGTCCTGCCCCCACAGGGGTCATGTGGCGTTGAGATCTGTGCGCCACGTCTACCGCACCCTGACCAGCCATTGTTAACAGCATTTGTTCCAGGACGTGCAACAGAGGAATGACGTCGTTCATCCCATAGTCCTGCCGACTCACGAATAGCGTGGCCTCCTCAAAGGGCCTGAGCAAGCGGCAGGTGTCACGCATGAGCTGCCAATGGCTGACATCTAAGTTACACAGGGGAGTACCTTTATCCGCTTGTAACATCAGGAAATCGGTGATGGCCTTTCGCTGTTCGTAAAGGCGGTCTAACATATGTAGGGTTGAATTCCACCTTGTTGCAACGTCGCAGATCAGGCGATGCTGTGGAATTCCGTTCTGCCGCTGCAGCTCAAGGAGGGTGTGCTTTGCGGTGTAGGAATGGCTGAAATGCATGCAAAGTTTACGTGACATTTTAAGGATGTCTTGCTGTGGGATGGTGGATTTTAGGAACCGCTTGACAACCAGATTGAACATGTGAGCCATGCATGGCGCATGGCACAACCTTCCTTGACGCAGAGCAGACACCATGTTCTTTCCGTTGTCGGTCAACATGGTTCCGATTTTCAGTTTGCGCGGAGACAGCCATCTGTCGATTTCTCTGTTCATTACACTCAGAAGTTCCTCCCCTGTGTGACTACGTTTGCCAAGGCATACCAGGTGCAGCACAGCATGACACCGTTGCGCCCTGCACATGTGATATGCCGGTCGGGTAATGGGACTTGGCACGGGGGTGGCGGCTGAGCACACGGCGGAAGAAGAGGTGGTAGAGGCGGACATCTTTGCTGGACCAAGGACGTGCAAACGTGGAGGCAAAAGCGGCGTGACCTGTCCAAGTTGCTGGTGCGGCTGTGCCGGCACCACGTTCACCCAGTGGGCCGTAAATGACATGTACTGTCCCTGACCGTAGTTACAGCTCCACACGTCGGCGCTGCCGTGCACTTTGGCAGAGACCGACATGCTCAAAGACTGGCCCACCATCTCTTCTACATGTGAATGCAGGGCTGGCACTGCCTTTTTGGCGAAGAAATGCCGGCTTGGCACTCTCCACCGTGGCGCGGCACAAGCCATCATTTCTCGGAAAGGTGCTGAGTCCACCACTTGGAAAGGGAGGGACTGCAGCACCAGCAACTTGGACAGGAGGACGTTCAGCTTCTGCACCGTCGGGTGCGTGCTCGCAAAATGTTGTCTCTTGGAAACGGATTCCAAGAAAGACTGCTGACGGAATCCGTGAAGAGGAGTAGCAGGAGAAGGAGCATCTGAACGAGCGGAAGATGCCAACGAGCGACAACTCCCCTCAGCAGAGGTGTTGGAGCCTTGACTGGCTGATAGAGGGCGATTGACGTCGGGTGACGGAGCAAGTAACGGAGCGGGTGATGGAGCGGGGGCTGGGGCAGGCAGAACCGCCGTATCTTTATCACGGTTTTCCCAGGCCACCGAATGGCGATGCTGCAAGTGCTGACGCAACGCTGTAGTCCCAACATGGGCCCCCTGGCCACGCTTGACTTTCTGGCCACATAGTCGACATACGGCTACGTTTACTTCCTCGGGCGGCTTGACGAAAAATTGCCACACCGCCGAGTAGGAAACTTTGCCCCCGCTACTCCTCACTGGCTGACTGCTACTTCCTCCGTGCACACCGGCACCACTACTGGCCGTGGTGGTAGGCTGCAGTGGAGCTGGTGCTCTACTCCGTGGCCGTTTGCCTCCACTGACACTGCTGCGACCCTGCTGCCTCCTGGGTAACCCACCGACTGTTTTGCTCGCTGCCAAGCTGGCACCCTCTTCTCCTGATGATGCGGAAGAAATAGCCTGATGACGACGAGGCTGCCAAGTGCGATCAGCCTCATCATCATCAATTAGGGTCTCCGCCTCACTACTAGCCCCCTCGGCTGCGTGTGGGTCAGGAGACAGACCTGTCTCTAGACCGGCTACCGAGCCACTCTCCTCGCCAGTACTTCTTCTCCTGGCTGCTGAAGAGGCGGATGTCTCCCCCCGTTCCTGACCGCCCTCTGTTAGCTCTTCCTCACTGTACAGTGGGGCTGAGCCCACAGCATGCGATACTTCGCTTGGTGAGGGAACACCAAAGGACAGGGGCAGGTAGAGGACACGTGATTTCAGTGGGCTTGCTCCCGGGCCATGCCAACTAACGGTTGTGTCTGACGTACCCACCGACCGTTGGCTGTAGGTGTCAGAGGTGACCTGGGAAGAGGAAGACGACCGAGCCAACCAATCGATGACGGCAGGGTTGTCGGTGGAGACACGACCGCTGGATGACACCGGGAGCACTGGCCTCTGGCTGCGACTAGTGCTGCCTCGACCCCTTCCTCTGCTGCCACGTCTGCTCGCTCCTAAAACATGGCCTCCTCTGACACTCCTCTGCGTGTTGTCTGACATACTCTTTAATTCAATGATTCTGTGTCCCTGAGTAACGATTCTGTGTCCCTGAGTAACAGTTCTGTGTCTGTCCCTGAGTAACAATTCTGTGTCCCTGAGTAACAGTTCTGTGTCCCTGAGTAACAATTCTGTGTGCCTGAGTAACAATTCTGTGTCCCTGAGTAACAATTCTGTGTCCCTGAGTAACAATTCTGTGTCCCTCAGTAACAATTCTGTGTCCCTCAGTAACAATTCTGTGTCTGTCCCTGAGTAACAATTCTGTGTCCCTCAGTAACAATTCTGTGTCTGTCCCTGAGTAACAATTCTGTGTCCCTCAGTAACAATTCTGTGTCCCTCAGTAACAATTCTGTGTCCCTCACTAACAATTCTGTGTCTGTCCCTGAGTAACAATTCTGTGTCCCTGAGTAACAGTTCTGTGTCCCTGAGTAACAGTTCTGTGTCCCTCAGTAACAATTCTGTGTCTGTCCCTGAGTAACAATTCTGTGTCCCTCAGTAACAATTCTGTGTCCCTCAGTAACAATTCTGTGTCTGTCCCTGAGTAACAGTTCTGTGTCCCTGAGTAACAGTTCTGTGTCCCTGAGTAACAATTCTGTGTCCCTCAGTAACAATTCTGTGTCCCTCAGTAACAATTCTGTGTCTGTCCCTGAGTAACAATTCTGTGTCCCTGAGTAACAGTTCTGTGTCCCTGAGTAACAATTCTGTGTCCCTAAGTAACGATTCTGTGTCCCTAAAGTATCTGTGGCCCTAACTCTGTCCCTAATACAGAGAGGTCTGTCTCTCTTGAATGACCGGAGGCAAATGGAGAATTGTAAGATGGCCGAATTTATAGCTCCACCATTACACAGTGCTGGCTGGCTGGCTACTGATTGGCTAATGCGATCACATGTCATGAATGAATGCATTATGGGTCAGCGCGCCTTGTCTGCGCGCCTTCCCAGAGATCCCCGCTCCGTCGCCACACATGTCGCCACCATTTTTTTGAAAAATTTCGATTCGCACATCCGAAGTCTGCTAATTTTCGGATTCGGCGCGAATTTTTCCTAATATTCAAAACGAATTCCACTTCGCCAAGTTCGATTCGCTCATCTCTAATTATAACTTTTTTTTTTTTTTTTTTTAATGGTTGAACTGGATGGACTTTTGTCTTTTTTCAGCCAGACTAACTATGTAACTATGTACACCAGGCCTTTCACAATTCTAGCAACCTCCCTGTGCCTGCATAACCACACATTACTACAATGGTGTGCACAATAAATTAAGCTAAAAAGTAGATGTGCATTACCTGTAGAAGACAATGCCAAGATCTACTCCTGTGAACCAAGATTAGAAAAACAAGACTGGAATGGATACAGTTTCTCTAACGTACACAGAAAAGACTGCTGCCACTGGGGAAAAACAAGTCCTCCAAAACTAGATAATTGAAGGCTGTTATTAAATGAACTAACTTACAAATCTTGACTTTCTTACACTGGTCATATATGATTTGGTTTTTTTGGTCATCAAGTGGGCTGAATGAAAACAAAAACAAATTCCTTCAACCACACAAGCAAAGTGGATGGCTGGATGAAGAAATCCCCTCTGCCAGGATACTATATTCTGATAGCATGACCTGGTGCTTTCAGAATACACTGATCAGCAACTACAGCTGATTGGCTGCAGCCGCTAATGAACAAACGTTTTCCAACATTCTCGTTCAACAGAAGTCGATCTAATGACCAACTTCTGTTGGACAGGGACAGCCACGCATGGATCAAAATTCTGTTTGTCCCTGCTAGATAAATGCACTAAAGCACTATGAATCGTAGCTGAATAGTCTCAGTTTTTTTATTTCCTGTGTTGCTTATTTAATAAAATTGAAACCGAACTGCATCTGTTGACCAATGATGAGGCTCTATTCTTTCCACTGACACCAACAGTGGGACACTATTCCTCCCACTGATACCAATGATGAGGCTCCATTCCTTACACTGATACCAACCGTGGGTCATAACTCCTCCCACTGACAGCAATGATGGGGCACTATTCCTCATGCTGACACCATCAGTGGGTCATAACTCCTCCCACTGACAGCAATGATGGGGCACTATTCCTCATGCTGACACCATCAGTGGGTCATAACTCCTCCCACTGACAGCAATGATGGGGCACTATTCCTCATGCTGACACCATCAGTGGGGCATAATTCCTCCCACTGACAACAATGAGGCACTATTGCTCCCAACTTGATACTCTGTATATAACGCATGCCATGAAATCTCTTCAACTACTGGCAATTATGTTATTTGCATCAGTTGCAGTTCAGGATTTAGTTATTAAAATATCTTGTTGAACCTCCAACTTACAACCTTCTCAAAGACTGGAGCTTATTTCCTAATACTGAAAGTCAATGCAAGAGTTCTTATTCTATAGTAGTGACAAATAATTGCTTTGTACTTATGCTAAAGCTAAAATATTGAATTACTTCTAAACTGCTGCAGACAGCAGAAAGAAAATGTATTTCCTCTGCCAGCTGTTGGCTTACAAAATGCCTGTTGACTTAATATTTAGCAGTATCAGTTCAGAGGAGCATAGCCTGCAGCACTTGTCGAATATTTAAGCAGAATGAGCTCAGAAGGTCTTTGCTTGCAGTGACCAGCCAAATATAAACACAACATATTGTATACTCTTCAATATACAGAGTTATCTAAGCATGGAACCCTGCTAACATGCTGAAAGATTTATGATATACTCGGGAGCCCCGTGACCTTCCTCCTATCGAGCTATGGAGTCTTCCTATACTTAGCTGTGTTTATAAATATGTATAATGATCCACGAGATGTTTAACATGATAGTATGATCAAATAGTGAATATTCATGAGTATGAAGACATAAGCTGCTCATACACTTTGAAAATTTTTAATTTTAAGAACATTTGTTAAATTTTCTGATCGTTAGTGGGGCCAAATCAGCAGTCATTTTTGACCATAGGGACAAGTATACATATGTATATATACAGTCAGGTCCATAAATATTGGGACACAGACACAACTCTAACATTTTTGGCTCTATACACCACCACAATGGATTTGAAATGAAACGAACAAGATGTGCTTTAACTGCAGACTGTCAGCTTTAATTTGAGGGTATTTACATTCAAATCAGGTGAACGGTGTAGGAATTACAACAGTTTCCATATGTGCCTCCCACTTGTTAAGGGACCAAAAATAATGGGACAATTGGCTTCTCAGCTGTTCCATGGCCAGGTGTGTGTTATTCCCTCATTATCCCAATTACAATGAGCAGATAAAAGGTCCAGAGTTCATTTCTAGTGTGCTATTTGCATTTGGAATCTGTTGCTGTTAACTCTCAAGATGAGATCCAAAGAGCTGTCACTATCAGTGAAGCAAGCCATCATTAGGCTGAAAAAACAAAACAAATCCATCAGAGAGATAGCAAAAACATTAGGTGTGGCCAAAACAACTGTTTGGAACATTCTTAAAAAGAAGGAACGCACCGGTGAGCTCAGCAACACCAAAAGACCCAGAAGACCACGGAAAACAACTGTGGTGGATGACCAAAGAATTCTTTCCCTGGTGAAGAAAACACCCTTCACAACAGTTGGCCAGATCAAGAACACTCTCCAGGAGGTAGGTGTATGTGTGTCAAAGTCAACAATCAAGAGAAGAATTCACCAGACTGAATACAGAGGGTTCACCACAAGATGTAAACCATTGGTGAGCCTCAAAAACAGGAAGGCCAGATTAGAGTTTGCCAAACGACATGTAAAAAAGCCTTCACAGTTCTGGAACAACATCCTATGGACAGATGAGACCAAGATCAACTTGTACCAGAGTGATGGGAAGAGAAGAGTATGGAGAAGGAAAGGAACTGCTCATGATCCTAAGCATACCACCTCATCAGTGAAGCATGGTGGTGGTAGTGTCATGGCGTGGGCATGTATGGCTGCCAATGGAACTGGTTCTCTTGTATTTATTGATGATGTGACTGCTGACAAAAGCAGCAGGATGAATTCTGAAGTGTTTTGGACAATATTATCTGCTCATATTCAGCCAAATGCTTCAGAACTCATTGGACGCCGCTTCACAGTGCAGATGGACAATGACCCAAAGTATACTGCAAAAGCAACCAAAGAGTTTTTTAAGGGAAAGAAGTGGAATGTTATGCAATGGCCAAGTCAATCACCTGACCTGAATCCGATTGAGCATGCATTTCACTTGCTGAAGACAAAACTGAAGGGAAAATGCCCCAAGAACAAGCAGGAACTGAAGACAGTTGCAGTAGAGGCCTGGCAGAGCATCACCAGGGATGAAACCCAGCTTCTGGTGATGTCTATGCATTCCAGACTTCAGGCTGTAATTGACTGCAAAGGATTTGCAACCAAGTATTAAAAAGTGAAAGTTTGATTTATGATTATTATTCTGTCCCATTACTTTTGGTCACTTAACAAGTGGGAGGCACATATGCAAACTGTTGTAATTCCTACAACGTTCACCTGATTTGGATGTAAATACCCTCAAATTAAAGCTGACAGTCTGCAGTTAAAGAACATCTTGTTCGTTTCATTTCAAAACCATTGTGGTGGTGTACAGAGCCAAAAATGTTAGAATAGTGTCAATGTCCCAATATTTATGGACCTGACTGTATATATATATATATATATATATATATATATATAATTCAGAAAAAAATGTAATGTTAAAAGATAACTTCAACTTTTAACAAGAATTTATAAATGCGCATTGTTTTCCAGGTACAAAAATGTGCATTTACTATTTGTTTATTTTGAGAGCCTGGAAAGCATTGCACCACGATCAGCAGATTGCTGGTGCCATGCAGGACTCCTGCAGACCCGTTGGTGTGTCACTGTACTTGTATCTCATACGGGTGGGCAGTTTTACAATGACAGGAAGAATCAATGATCTACCAACTGCGCCTTGATAGTTCATTGAGACGTACAAGCTGACAGCTTCAAAGGCTGTCAGAAACTACAGTTTTCCATTCACATTCACCCCTCTCCTCTGTGTGCAGATCCTGGGACCATTCACCCCTCTCCTCTGTGTGCCGATCCTGAGACCATTCACCCCTCTCCTCTGTGTGCAGATCCAGGGACCATTCACCCCTCTCCTCTGTGTGCAGATCCTGGGACCATTCACCCCTCTCCTCTGTGTGCACATCCTGGGACCATTCATCGCTCTCCTCTGTGTACAGATCCTGGGACCATTCACCCCTCTCCTCTCTGTGCAGATCCTGGGACCATTCACTGCTCTCCTCTGTGGGCAGATTCTGGGACCATTCACCCCTCTCCTCTGTGTGCAGATCCTGGGACCATTCACCCCTCTCCTCTGTGTGCAGATCCTGGGACCCTTCACTCCCTCTCCTCTGTGTGCAGATCTTGGGACCATTCACCGCTCTCCTCTGTGTGCAGATCCTGGGACCATTCACCCCTCTCCTCTGTGTGCAGATCCTGGGACCATTCACCGCTCTCCTCTGTGTGCAGATCTTGGGACCATTTACCCCTCTCCTCTGTGTGCAGATCCTGGGACCATTCACCTCTCTCCTCTGTGTGAAGATCCTTGCACCATACACTGCTCTCCTCTGTGTGCAGATTTTGGGAACAGTGGTGTATTGTGCTGCCCTAGGTAACACAACAATCGACTGCTGCTGTCTCACGATAAATACGCTCCTGCTCTCCAGACCCCCTTCCTCACCAGGTATAGTCCCCCCTCAGTACAGACCCCCCTCCCTGAGTACAGACCTAATTCCCCTCTAAGTATAGATCCCCCTCCCTCAGTATAGACCCCCCTCCCACTAAGTAAAGACCCTTCTCCATCATTATAGACCCCTCTATCTCAGTACAGACCCCCCTCCACTTGTGCTAGTAGGGAGGTGGGGGGGTCGGATATGTGCTGGGGGTCGCTTTGGGAAGGGAGAGGGATTGTGCTCTTGCGTGGGGTTGGATTTCAGCACATATCCTCTTAACCCCCCAATCACTCATTTTTTTCCCAGTCACTCTGCCCCCCAACTCTGCCCAGGAACAATATAAGAAAATCAGTACAGACCTCAGATTATCACAGACATGTACATTGGTGTCTCTCCTCCTCCTCCCGTGTACATGTGGACAGCAGAGGAGAGGGAGGCAGCTTCAGTGCCAGCCAGGGAAAGAGCCGCGATTCAGTGTAGCTGGTGTGGTGTCAACTCTGATGCCCCTGCCGGTAGATCCTGCTTCGGTCCACCTCCCTACTGCACACACAATGAGCAGAGCTGAGTGCCGGCCGCTCCCAGTCCCAGCACTGAGATCACATTTTGCCCTTTGTCACTTCTGCTGGGGGAATGGGGGGGAGGTGCTGCGCCACTCCCCTGAAAAATGCCGCCCTAGGCAAATGCCTTGTTTGCCTTATGGTAAATACGCCCCTGCCATTCACCCCTCTTTTTTCTGTGCAGATGCTTGGACCATTCACCCTTCTCCTCTGTGTGCAGATCCTTGGTTTAGTCACCCCTCTCCTCTCTGTGTATGTCTTGGGACCATTCACCCCTCTCTTTTCTGTGCAGATCCTTGAACCATTCACCTCTTCACTCTGTGTGCAGATCCTTGGACCAGTCACCAGACTCCTCTATTTGCAGATCCTCAGATCTTTCTCTCTAGGGATGTTTCCATCCTCACCTCTGTGTGCATTTTCTCAGACCTCTTATACCTCCGTGTACACTCTCATTGTCCTGCCCACTGTATACTTAAAGGCAGAATGCTGCTAATTTGGATGTTATATGACCGCCTGTTGCAAATATGGGCAGCACAGTGGCTAAGTGGTTAGCACTTCTGTCTGGCAGCACTAGGGTCGTTGGCTCAAAAACCAACCACAGCACCACCTGCCTGGACTTTTCATGTTCTCCCTGTGCCTGTGTGGGTTTTTTCTGGGTACTCTGGTTTCCTCCCACACTCCAAAGACATGCTGATGGCCTGTGTATGTATAAATGTGAGTTACGGACCTTAGATTGTAAGCTCCTTGAGGGCAGGGACTGCTGTCAATATAGGAGGGGACAATGTGACAGCTCTTAGACTGTAAGGATAGCTGTCTTGCCAGACAGACTAGTCACATGAAACTCTCAGACAAGACCGGTTACTACTCCTCCAGTCCTCACCGTTTTCAATGAAAATATAACATTGCAGAAACTTTTTGAAGGACCCTAATACAATATATATGTAAAGTGCTGTGTAAATTGACAGCACTATATAAGTATCTACAATAAAAAATAAAAAATAAAATGGGTAAGTGTTGGTTTTATTTGATGGATCCAACAGTACTAAAACAATATCCTTCTTTTTAAATAGACCAGGGTTTAAAGAATGCAGTATTTGTATCTAAGCTGACCACATAGCATAACCTGTGGGAAAAACAAAACATTTGGGGAGTGGAGGAATAACTGCTATTTTAAAGTGGTAATAAATTTAATATATTGTAGCTTACTAGTCATTAGAAGTGATGGCTGCATTGATTTTTTTCCCTTCTGTTTTCCCCAAGTGATCTGGCCAGTAAAACACACCACTCTAGATGAAGGAAATCATGAGCCAATTTGGACAGCAGCATTGTCAGACTGGGGGGAGGGGAGTGTTAGGAGTACTAGCAGAATTAGATACACAAAGAAATTGAAGCTGAACTCCAGCTGATACTTTATAATCAGATATAGCAAACAGTTGATTCCTTTTGAGATTTTACATACACTATATTGTCAAAAGTACTGGGACACCCCTCCAAATCATTGTATTCAGGTGTTCCAATCACGTCCATGGCCACAGGTGTATAAAATCAAGCACCTAGACATGCAGACTGCTTCTACAAACATTTGTGGAAGAATGGGTCGCTCTTAGGGGCTCACTGAATTCAAGCATGGTACCGAGATAGGTCATCATCTGTGCAATAAGTCCATCCATGAAATTTCCTTGCTACTAAATATTCTACGCTCAACTGTTAGTGGTATTATAACAAAGTGGAAGCAACTGGGAACAACAGCAACTCAGCCATGAAGTGGTAGGCCAGGTCAAATGACAGAGCGGGGTCAGCACATGCTGAAGCACAGTGTGCAGAAGTCTTCAACTGACTGCAGAGGTAATAGCTAAAGACCTCCAAACTTCATGTGGCCTTCAGATTAGCACAATAGTGTGCAAAGAGCTTCATGGAATGGGTTTCCATGGCTGAGTAGCTGCAACCAAGCCTTACATCACCAAGTGCAATGCAAAGCGTCAAATGCAGTAGAGTAAAGCACTCTGCCACTGTGCCAAGTGTAAAGTTTGGTGGAGGGGGATTATGGTGTGGGGTTGTTTCTCTGGGGTTGGGCTTGGCCCCTTAGGTCTAATGAAGAAAAATCTTAAGGCGGCAGCATACCAAGACATTTTGGACAATTTCAGGCTCCCAACTTTGTGGAAACAGTTTGGGGATGGCCCCTTCTTGTTCCAACTTGACTGCACACCAGTGCACAAAGCAAGGTCCATAAAGACATGGATGAGCGAGTTTGGGGTGGAGGAACTTGACTGGCCTGTACAGAGTCCCGACCTCAACCCGACAGAACACCTTTGGGATGAATTAGAGCGGAGACTGCGGGCCAGGCCTTCTCATCCGACATTAGTGCCTGACCTCACAAATGCGCTTCTGGAAGAATGGTCAAACATTCCCATAGACATACTCCTAAACCTTGTGGACAGCCTTCCCAGAAGAGTTGAAGCTGTTATAGCTGCAAAGAGTGGGCTAGCTCAATTTTGAACTCTACGGACTAAGACTGGGATGCCATTAAAGTTAATGTGTGTGTAAAAGCAGGCGACCCAATACTTTTGGCAATATAGTGTATATAAATCTGATCATCTAACGTTCTCCCTGAAGTTGCTGTCAAGTATGGAACTTATACAGTCAGCCTAGATTCAGCTTGGTCTGACAACTAGGTACTGCAACTATTGAGACGTGGATCTTTGCATTTCTCTCTCTCCGTTTGGATATCTCTTTTGTGAAGTTGTCTACAGTTTGTTGTCTGAGAACATGTACCCACACTGTGATTCTGTACACCATTTTCTGAAAATGTAATAAAGATGTTTTCATTAAAAAAAAATCTGATTATTTTAAGCACCGCTGGCAGTTTTAAATGGGCTGGCTCATCCCTGTAGCTGCAAGAGAGCGTTTCTGTTGAATAACAACAGTCCTATTGGCTGGATCACAAGAAAGAAGTAATAGAAGAAAGAAAGCCTAAAAAGGGAAACTAATACAGGCACCACATCTAAGAATTGGTAAGCTGCAATATAATAAAATTTTGCTTTTGGATTTAATACCAATGTAGGTTGTCATTTTTTTCAATAAAGCTCTTTTCTACAAGTTTGAAAAGGTTAGCTGTAATGTTGAAGTGAAGTGAAAAAAATCATGAACATAGACTAGCATAACAATGAAGAAAGCAAAATGAAAGATATTGAAGAAAATTACATTTTGTAGAAAGTTTTTTTTCCCCCACCTTTTACACCAAATAAAATAACTTCTGGTTTATAGTGGTATAAGTTATAAGCAATAAATTAGTAGTAAGTCTTTTTAAAAAGAAACTCTATTATGGTAAGGTGGTTATTGTCATATTAGTGCACATACAGTTTACAAAGTGAAAAGTGAATAAATAATATACACAACATGAATAATATTCAGGGTACAGAAACAATTCACAAATAAAAGTAATTTTTTTTTATTATTATTATTTTTATTTTTCACAAAGTTATAAAAACAATTATGGATTATGCTTTTTCACATCATATCGCAATTAGTTGGTAAACATCTTAACCCATCTGCCTATTTTATTAATACCTGTCTAAAGAAACTATGGCATGAATGTACATTAAGGGCTCATTCCCTCCATGGTGCAGAGACATCTGCATGCGTTCTGCAAAGGCACAACAAAATCAGTTGTTCTCCCTGTTTACACCACAACACTAGTATCACGTGCAGATTTATTTCTATGCAGGAATCTGCAACATATATAAAACTCATTCAGGCGTGTATGAAAACTGATGTAAACTGAAGTCTCTGCAAGTGAAATCTGTGTGTCAGTTTCCATCCGTTTTGCTGCATGTATTGTATGAACAAGCTCTAAATCTTATTGAGAAATGTTTAAAGGGAACATCTAGTGGGCAAACATTTTATAATATGTGTTTTTTAGACCAACGGTCTACCTCTTTAGGAGGAAGAGGGAGGTAAGTATCTAGAATAACATTGGTACAGGATGATAATTAACTACATATACAACATAAAAGCACAAAAAAAAGATCTCTTGATAACATCACTTACAGAATTATATTAGGTACAGCATTAATCAAATAATAAAATTTGCTGTCACCATAAATGCACAAAACTATTCAACATACCTAAAAAGGGGCTGTTGGGCATACCAAGGGACACAAATAGACCAATGATCTAAAATGTATAAAACAAATGTCAGCACATTATTAGTATAAGTGCATGACCAAGTGTCCAAAATTATCTTTCTATGGTGACAGCAAATTGTAATGATTTAGATTGATGTCTATATCCAATATAACTCTAAGTATTATTGATCAAGAGGCCTTTTTTGCTAATATTTATTATATGGAAGGAAAAGGAATGAAACAGAAAAAAATGAGAGCAGGCAGGCTGCTTATGTCAGAGAGAGAGAGAGATGCTATGACTGTTCTGCAATAAACAAACCTACCTGCCTGTTTTTAATCTTTTAACCACTTTAGGCCTAGCCGCGATACTGCGGACAGGTGGCTCCTGTAGGCCAAGAGATGTATAGGTACGTCACTACCTACTTCTGGGTCTACGATCACAGCCCAGAGCGGTCTGTAAGTTAGAGAAACATAGAGATCATTTAGTAAAAGAAACACACATTAAACATAGTTAGGAACACATTTAACCCCTTGATTGCCCTATATGTTGAAACCTTCCTAGCCAGTGTCATTAGTACAGTGACAGTATACAGTATTATCACTGTTCACTGTATTATTGTCACTGGTGACAGATTACCCACCGCAGTCCCATATAAGTCGCTGATCGCTGCCATTAGTATTATAAAAATAAAAAATCCATTTATAGTTTGTAGGCACTATAACTTTTATGGAAACCAATCCATATACACTTATTGGGGTTTTTTTATTGGATATGTTTTATTGCAGAAAGTAAAAAATATTGTTTTGGGTTTTTTTTCAACATTTTTGGTCTCAGTGGTGATCAAATACCACCAAAAGAAAGCTTTATTTGTTTAAAAATTATATAAATTTTGTTTGGGGTACAGTGTTGCATGACCGTACAATTATCAGTTAAAGTAGCGCAGTGTGGTATAGCAAAAAATGGCCTGGTCATGAAGGGGGTAAAGCTCAAATGATTAAAATGTACTATGATCTACACATGCACACCTTGGTACTTGAATGAATGCAAATGTTTAGGTGTTACATTATTCTGGCCTGGCCAATCAAGATTGCCGAGGATTCTGATCCTAGAACAAGACCAAGGTGAAAATATTGGTATTGGCCAGGGAGCAAGGGGAGGGGGTTCCACTTTAATAAACATGTATCTGCATGATTCTAGATACCTACCCAGATGATGTTTTCTCCTAAAAAAGTGAGCCACCAGATGTTAAACATTTCTCAATAAGACTGAATGTACACCCATGCCATGATTTTGTGTCATCAATAGAATAGGCTAGAGGGTTTTACCAACTAATTACTATATGACGTGACAATAACACAATTAATAATCATTTGTTTTTAAGGATGAACTCCAGGCAAAAAAATTCATATAAATATTTTCCACTAATAGTCACAAGTAATATAAACCCACATTATATGCACAAAATGCAAATACAGTTATTACCTTAGAAAGGTAGTAGAGACATTATCACCTTGCTGGGAATAGCCTGTGCAGAAAGCACAGTTGTGGGAGGGACCCAGTAGGCCACACCCACTACAGACTGTTTGCAGAGAACTACAAGAGGGGGGCGGAGACAAGACCAGTGACTCTACATAAGGAGAAACAACAGTAGTGACTGGCCTTTATTACAACTCCTACACAGATGCAAAGTTTCAAACTGGATTACGGCTCAGATATGGAAGAAATATATGATGCACATCAAGATATAGGTAAAAATACACATGCCCCTTGTACTTGAACAATAATTGCTGAGCCCAGAGTTAACCTTTAATAGTGACATTTGTAGGAAAAAAAAGAAAAAGTAATAATAAAAAACAAATTAGATTTTAATAATGAATTGTTGTTGATCTTTGTACTGTACCTTACATCCAATTTTCTTCTTGTTTGTATTGTTTACATTTCTTTGTGATGTTGGTACAATAGCTCAATTTTCTTGGATGTACAATCCATATAAAATATTTTGTAATAAAGTGACTGATGTCCTCCAGTCTTCACAGGAAAACTGGGTAGCAGGGGAGCTGTTACTTGGCCCATGCACAGCAAAGTGACAATGACTTTTAATAACCCCTCAACCTTCTCTTATCTTCAGTGCTCTCTTTCTCCACTATTCACCTATTGGAGCCCTTAAAAATCATCAGTACCTACGAAGCATCTGATTTCTCCTTCCTCCCAGGATGCAGTGCTTAGACTTGAGTGGCCAATTGCCAGCTGCAGCCAATATGAAATCTAAGCAAGGACTGTGGGTCTGTCAAGCAAATAGAGTGGCGGAGGAGCATTGGGAAGGTATCAGTGACTGGTGTGGTAACCTATTAAGAGTGTGACGGGAGTCAATTTGGGTGGGGGGCACATGGGACACAGCACACTTTGGAGAGGTGGGGAGACCCCTGTCTCAGCTCCCCATATCCCTCTTATGTGCAAGTCACCCTGTGTCTCTTAGGGGCACAGGGTGACTAATGGACGCTGAGAATGCAGTTGGAATTACTTCAGATGTGACAGTAATATTTATCAGCTATATGAAGACTGTTCCTGGTTGTTGATTCTGAACTAGGCATGTGAATTGAAGGAGCCGGGTCTGCTCTTTAGTGAGATCCTAATTCATCCAATCATTGTGTAGGTGTGAATTCCCATTCACCTTTTGTTTGGATCACCCAGCTAGCTAACCTAATTGGCTTACTGTTTAGAGTGTTAAGTCTATTTCAGTATATAGCTGTGTTTGCATATGATCATGTGATCAGTCTCAGTGTGTATTGTATAAAAAGCCTGTTTGGTGTTATGTGATTGCATCCCATTGTTCTATTGTGTGTCTTGCTTGGGAGCAAACTATTATGGGATGCATGTGTTTGTGTATTGGTTTGGTGGGGGGTGTCTGCTGATGTGTCTCTGGTTGCTAGATTTGGTTTGCCCCGCCCTGTGTCCATATGCAAGGAGGTGGGTTGTTCCCTTGAATGTTTATATCTTGTGTCTGTGTTAAAATAAAGCAGTCTATTTCCTGGTTTTCGTTCAAGAGTGGTGTCCGTGGTTTGTGTTCGGTTGGGGGAAGCGGGAGTCTAATGGAAATACCCTAGTGCAGTTGGGGTACGGTTCCGTTACAAAGAGAACCTGTGTATGGCATGGATGGGCAAGTCAACATATAAGGCCCCTTTTACATGTGCTTTCTGATTCAGTCCACTTGTCAGTTTTGGTCAGAGATAATGCTCCATGCAGCTTTATGGGCAGGCAGATGTAAATGGACTTGTGTTCACCTACCTCCAAGCCCGTCCAGGTCCAGAAACAAATTAACTACATCCTTTTTTGTTTTTTTGGACCTAACTGGGACAATTCAGAGGATGCAAGTTCCTATACATCCAGCTGCCCTTAAGAGCTATCACAGGTTCACCACAGACTGCTGTCAAAATGCCACCATCATCTGTTCTGTTCAGTTACAAGCCAGTAGGGCATCTACTTGCGAATTCCCTGCTAAACGGAGTGGAACACTGGCCTGTGGATGGACCCTTAATTTTAAGGTTCAATGTATTGCATAAAAAGGATGTCACTGTTAACCTATGTTTCCTTGGCAATCAGGCAGTGCTCAGTTAACTGTTTTTTCAATGGGAATATACTCACTACTTCCATCATAGAAGGTACAGGGATTGTAGGTGAATTAATTAATCTGTAGCAGATACAGGACAGGATATATAATCATCCTTTTTTTTTTTCAGGGCAAGTCGTTCAATGATCTACTCTCTAACAAAAAGCCAAGCAAAACAATGCCACAAGTGTGTTAGGATAAACAAATTAATCTGGACAAATTAGTTTGTTGTGGATCAGGCTGCTTTGCTTGAGGCGGATGCTCATAGATAAAGAGTGATCCATGACACTATGACTTGTACCAGTTTGCTGCCAAACAAGCATTGGATGTGACACTGCAGGCCCCTCCATCATAAATAAGATACCGAAGAAAGAACACTTTCTACACAATAACTTTGCCATACAAGAGGAGGTGGAGTAGTAAAAAATAGTAGATGCTTTTATATATTCAGCATTAGATATACAGAATATGAATGTGAGATAGGTTGTTCTGTACTGCTCTAGCTGTTCTCAACACCATTTTAAAATTAAAAAGACATGGAGATCACTTAGAGTAGTACCGCCTAGTTTCTCTCAAACGAGCAAGTAAGCCGAATACTCTGCCAACATCTGAGGCTATCAGTGTGGCTATGATCTTGCCAGATTGCTTTTAGAGAAGACTGACAGGCTGTGGCTGCATTCTTATGTTGTTCCTGGACAGAAAAGCTGACATGTTTTGACATTTTTCACTGTGGTCTAAAGCTGTAATGGTGAGACTTACCTTATATCCAGGGGAGTCTTTAACACAAGGCATTTGCCTAGGGCGGCATATTTTAGGGGGGCAGCACTGCCCCCTGGAAGAAGGGACATATGCAGTATGGGGACCAAGTCGGATCTGAGAGAGTCTGTGGGCTGCTTGATGGTGTATGCAGAGTGCGACTGTCATTCCCGGGGATGTCTAGAGCTGTAAAGGGGAGTGTCTTTCTATCTGTCACCCGGGGGGCGGGGGGGTGGTTAGTGTTAGGGAAAGGCTCTCCTAGGTGGGGGGGATGATGGGGCAGGGGTGTTGTTGGTCACTGTCAGGCTTTCTCCGCGGGGGAGGGGGTCTGGTGTTGGTAGGTGTCAGGCTCTCTATGCTGGGGAGGAGGGGCGTTGCCTAGGGCAGCACAAAATCTAAATACACCACTGATTATATCTAGAGTGTCTGTTCACTTTTCAGATTAATGAATACTCAGCATTTTTAAATCTGATAGAAAACTGATCATTTAAGATTCAAACTAGGGCCTGTGCAGCAGACACTGTCTGGATGCACATGTTGTGTCAAACCTTGCAGCAGTTAATAGAACAGATTGACAGCAAAAAGGAAACTTTACTTTAATCACCCCCAAATTAAAAAAAAGCCCCTATAAGCACACAATCAAGACCACTATGCCTCTGGAAATGCACTTGTAGGGCTAGTGGGGTATAGATGGGTGGTAGTGGACCTTCTTCCATGTTTCCCAATTAAATAATTGGGCGCCAAGTCTGGTTCACATAAGAGGACTACCGCTGGGATGGGTTTTTCTGGGCTACGCTAGGCACCTGAAACCTGAAATGTTCACTCTCCTATCATGGGGTATCTTTGCTTTAGTGCCATTTCATCAATGTCCTGGAACAAGGTCGAGGCTGCTGTGAGGGTATGCTCGTTCTTAAGGCGGGCCTCTGACTTTAGAGATGACCGATACACTGTGTACACTTGCATAACAACTGTCCTCCAGTTATTCTTAGGTCCCCATGTAAATGTACGTCTTCCCACCGTAGCTTGCAATTAGGTGGGCCGTGCCGAACATTGACCACAGACACCAGTCCAGCATTTCCCTACTACTGGTTCTGGTACCAGCATGGAACCCCGCAGTGCACATTGGGCTAATGTGCTTTTGACTTTAACTCTTGAACTTCTGTACCTCTGTACAAGATGGGGACCTCTGTAGTGCAGTTCCACCCAGGTTGGTATGTGAGAAAAAATGCGGCATACGGAGTGTTGACAACATCTCCCTCACAGCTAGAGACCACCTATAACAGGTACATGTTTATGAGTGGCTGCTTGATGACTGTGCCTCCATTGCTTATGGCAACCACATGTATAACTTGCACTAAAATGACTCTTAATGTGCTGACTCTTCATATTCCAAGTGCTAGTGACCCAAGCTGTAGACTAAGTGCAAAATTGTGTCAGTTTATTGCATTACACCCCTTTTGAGTAACTTCAGACCAAAGTTTCAATGCTTTACTGAATAAAGTGTACACAGTACAGAGCCCAGCATGGCACCGTCTTTTCCTAAATCCCTAATCTCTAATTCCACTCAGTCTATGTGCTGCCCCAGCATATCTGAAAATTAGAGTCCATGTGCTAAAAGGTCCATCAGTGTCACTCCGCAGCAGCTGGTGTCTTCAGGGGCATTCCTCAGATACAGAGGCTCTTCTACATTATGGCAGCAGCAGGCGGCATTCTTATACATCTCCCCAATGCGGCTTCCCGATCTTATCTCTTTCTTTCTCAGCTTTCCTTGGGGAATCTCTCTTCGGAACCACTGTCCCTCTTTTATATCACAGGCTCAGTGGGCCGGACATAGAGATAACCCTCCAAAAACTTAAGGCATTAATTCCTACTCTCCCTTCCGGGGCAGCACCTAACTAGAACATGCTTTAACCTGCCTACAAATGCTTCAAGAACTTCAAGAACTTCAGATGGAGTTGACTTGATTTACACCTAATTTCTTAGAGTCATTAATACAATAACACAAATATGGAAAACTCATTATATAAAATGTAAAATTCAAACAGTGCAAACTGAAATACACCAGATTTCTTCTTTAGGTAAGCAGTTACTGCACCAGACAAAGGGTTTAAGGGTTTACACAGTTTTGTGAATGCTTATGAATATTTACATAAAGGCCTCAGCTGCAGTAATTATTGCATCCATTAAAGATGGAAGAGCACAGCATAACGCATCTCCCTTGTAATGCTGAGAACTGATAAAAGGTGCGGACTAAGCCCTGGTTCACACTGATGCGGTGCGGAATTTGCAGTGTTTTGTGTGCAAATACTGCACCAATTCAGATTTGCACCACGTTCATGAGAACCACTGCGGGTGTGTATGTTAAGTTAACAACACCCCAAAAGCGGTCCACAAAACGCAGTGCGATGTGCAGAATCAGATCGAATAAGTGTGAATACCCATGCGATCCGATTATTCTAGTGCGGACCAAGGTCCTGCGTGTTTTTTGTGCGGGTGCGGTGCGATTAGAGCCATACAAAATGTATGGCTCTGATTGCACCGCACACAAATCGCATGTGATTGAATGCGGTGCGGTTCCTGTGCGAATCACATGCGATATACCACACCGCATATACTGTATGTGAACCCAGGCTTAAAGTAGATCTTCACTCTCTCAATCAACACTGACAATTTTTCATTATGGTACTAGCACTAGTAAATAGAAAGAAAAGTATTATTTGTTTGAAACTTTTTTTTACATTACTTTAGTTACTTTCTGGTTTCCAGGCCTAAGCAAATGATGTCATACATCCCAGGACTTTGCAAAAGGGGAGGAAGGGATTTCTCAGCTAAGCACACCCCTCTGCCTGCATGACTAAGTAAGGGCAGATGGATTCCAGGAAATAAATGCTACATGAATCATCTTCCCTTTCTCAAGATGGCCACAGCCAGAAATGCTAGGGGGTGTTTTTAAAAGTGATTTCTCAGCACAATAAAGCATGGGCATATAGATGGTGGAGGGGGAGTTTGCTTTGAATAATAAAAATGAATTAAATCGTATTGTTGGTTTGTGGCACACAGATCCAGTGTAGTTCAGCTTTAAATGTACACTGTAGACAAAATAGAAAATGAAAGTGTGTGCCAAGTAAAAAATTTTTTTTTCAGACAGATAGAGAAGGGATTAGAAGCCCTGTTTATTTTTACTGCTTTTCCGTAGCTGCTTTTCAGCAATCTCCCATTTCTTGTCTGGTGACAATGATTTTACCAGACATGACATGACGGGAAATCTGCAACAGGGACAAATAAAAAGCTGACAGAAGTCCTAACCTTCCCTCTTCTCTGCTACAAAATAAACCTTTTAATTCTATCTTTCTGGCAGTTGGAGAGTTTCCCTCACTTCCTGCCTGGTAAACCATTGTCCGTAGGGCAAGAAGTGAGGTGACATCTCTCAGATGGAGCTCTGGAAAGCAGTAAAACCAGGCAGGACTTGACATACACTTTACTTTTCTGTTTGGTCTCTTCCCGACTCTGTACAAAACTGAGAACCAAAGTTTTGCTTGACATATACTTTATATTTCAATATTTTTATTGAAAAACTGTAGAAAGTATTATACAGAAAAATAGGAAACATAGCCCACCTACATGGTGAGTTGTGGCGCACAAACAGATTCATAGAATATATAGGCACATAAGAATACATCAACCAATGATGTTGTAAACAAAAGGACACAGCCCCAGTAGGGTAGCACATATTCCATCAATCAGTAAACATGGGCAGTTTCAAATAGCCATCTGACAAAATAAGGCGACCGAAAAAATTGAACAGAAGAGTCAAAGAAGAGAATAAAGAATATAACGGGAAGAGGAAGGAGGAAAAAAAAAAAAAGCAAAAGAGAAGAAAGAAAGAAGGAGGAAGGAAAGAAAAGAGAGAAGAGAAGAAAAGAGGGCCAGCCATAAGTCCATTAGACAATAGAGATATATCTAATCCATGTTTCCCATATAACCTCAAATTTAGAAGTATTATTGTTAACGATACTCGGAAGTTTATAATTTATCATAATCCAATTAAGTTTCTGTTTGACCCAGTCTAGCAGAATTGATGACTGTCTCCAACATCTAGCTATAGTAATTTGTGCTGCCAACAAAAGATAAAGGAGTCATTTAACTGATTTCTTGCGAATATTAGTGGCAACAGATGAAATAAGGCTACTTCCGGTGATCTACGAATATTAATTCCCGTTACCGAATAAATGAAGTTAAATATTCAGATCCAAAATCTATGAACCACCAGACATTTCCACCATATGTGGAACATAGTGCCCTCTTGTCCACAGTGTTGAAAGCAATTAGGTGACACAGATGGGTACATTTTAGCAAGACGTGTAGGAACTAGGTACCAGCGAAGAAGTGTTTTATAATTAGATTCAATAAGAGTAGTATTAATCGAAATTTTAGATAGAGCATTGGCCGTAGTCCGCCAAGTGTCCAGATCTAGAGAGCTGTTCAAATCCCTTTCCCACTGAGCCATATAAGATAGCTTAGTAAGTGGATCGACAAGGGAAGCATAAATAGTGGATAATCGACCTTTCATCATCCCAGTAACCCCACAGGAGATGTCTAGAGGGGTGAGTGTACAGGGTTCTACAAGTAATTTAAGTTTACTGGTGATAAAAGATATAATTTGATGGCAATGGAACAGTTCACTGGAGGGCATCTGGCAATTTGTCAAAAAGTATTGGAGGGAACGAGGACAAAGTCTATCTAAATAGTCCCCAATACGCAAAAAACCCTTATTGATCCACCACTGAAATGCAGATGGTGATAGGCCAGGAGTAAACTCAGGGTTACAAAAGACCGGAGCTAAAGGGGTATGTAGAGAATAGAGATGTTTGCGGGCCTGCCATCTATCCCAGACCATTAAAGAATAGGATAACATAGGGCAAAGGATAGGAGGACGCAACCGACTAGGAAGCCACATGAGAGCGCCAATAGCATAGGGATGGCAAGATAAGGCCTCAATGCCAACCCACTGGGGAACATAACCCCTAGTGGTAGTACAAGAGAGCTCAGCTATCTGAGCCGCCTGAAAATAAGTCAGAAGATTAGGAAGTCCCAAACCGCCATGCTTTTTTAGGGAAAATTAAGTTGACTTGTTAACCGGAGGACGTTTTCCTTTCCATATAAATCTAGAGACTGCTGCTTGTAAGATTAAGAGTTCCCGTTTGGGTACCATGATCGGCAAAGTCCAAAAGTAATATAATAGTCTCGGGAAAAAGGTCATCCTAACAGAATTAATTCTACCAAACCAGGATAAAGGAAGATCCTCCCAATCATGTAAGTCAGTCTTAAGTCATTTAAAGAGAGGGGGGTAATTGGTCTTATATAGCGACGAGATAGAGTTCGTGAGATGAATCCCCAAATAAGGGAGAGAACGAGAGGCCCATTTAAAATCAAAGTTGTCCTGCAGATATTGAACCTCCGAATCAGGTAGAGAAATATTTAAAGCAATTGTTTTAGAGGAATTAAGAGTAAGACCAGAGGCCATAGAAAAACGATGAAATAAGTGGAAGAGACTAGGTAAAGATGTTCAAGGGGTAGATATATACATAAGGACATCGTCAGCAAATAAGGCACATTTATGATCTCGTTGGCCACAGTAGATGCCAGAAATAATAGGATCAGAGCAGATAGCAATGGTTCCATTTCCAAAGCGAAAAGTAGAGGGGAAAGGGGGCCCTGTCTAGTACCTCACTCAATAGATAGAGGAGCTGATTTGTATCCACGAATGGAAACCTGAAGGATTAGAATAAAGAGCCCGCATTAAAGTCATAAAAGAGGGGCCATACCCAACATCTGAAATAGATAGTCCCAAGATAAACTGTCAAACACTTTATTTCAGGTACTTATATAGCACTGTCAATTTGCGCAGCACTTTACATATATATATTGCACATTCACATCGGTCCCTAACCCTCATGGGGTGTGCAATCTAAGGTCCCTAACTCACATTCATACATACACATAGAAACTAGGACAATTTAGACAGGAGCCAATTACCTACCAGCCTGTCTTTGGAGTGTGGAAGGAAACCGGAGTACCCAGAGTAAACCCACGCAAGCACAGGGAGAATATGCAAACTCCATGCAGGAGGCGCCATGGTCAGAAATCGAACCCATGACCCATTTACTGCAAGGCAGATGTGCTAGCCACTAAGCCACTGTGTCGTCCTGATCTAATGATAACAGTAGGACTTCTCTTGCTAAGGATTTGTCCCAATTGGATTGTACTGCTGACAACAAAGCCAAAGTCCGACGAATTTGGTCCAGAGTTTGTCGACCGCTGATGAATCCTGATTGATCATCATGAATATAAAGGGCCAAGAATTTGAGATCACAATTAATTAAGGAGATAGGTCGATAATTAGAAACTACAGTAGCATCTTTGTTGGGTTTAGGAATAACACTGATGAATGCTTTATGTTTATCGAGATGCACTATCCCCCCATACTGGTTATAATTAAAATAGTGCGCCATATGTGGAATCAGAAGGTCAGGGAAAGCTTTATAATAATTATGAGGAAGTCCATCTGGTCCTGGGGATTTATGAGGGGCGAGGGTTTTCCGAATCTCCTCGCAAGAAATAGGCTGTTCCATTGAGTCTCTATGGGGGGGCCTCTTGAAGAGAAGGAAGAATAACAGAGCTCAGGAAGTTGTCGGAAGAGGTATCTCCCTGAGACGAGCGGTATCAGGGGCGAACTGACAACACATGGGGCCCCCGGGCAATAGGGGATCATGGGGCCCCTGTGTCCTTGCCCAAACTCAAAACAGCCTATGAAAAAGGTACCAGGGGCATCTCATGGGGCCCCCTACTGACCCCGGGCCCTCGGGCAGTGCCCGAGTTTCCAAATGGTCAGTCTGCCCCTGAGCGGTATAGATCAGTATAGAAAGAATGAAACATTTGGAGAATCTTACTGGGATCTTGAGACAAAGTACCATTATTTATTCTGAGTATAAGGAGAGCTATTTGGGAATGTTTGGGATATAGCTTGCATGGCAATAAAGTACCTGGCCTTTCTCTCCAAGTGAAAAATTTATGGTTAGACCATCGTAACTTATTTTATAGAGTGATTCTTAAAGTGGGTTAATCACTAAACTGTGCCAGTTGATGCTTTTAAATATTCAATATTATATCCAATCAGCTGCCACTTTAAATTACTATGTAAAACTTATTCCAAAAAATACCACTCCTAATATTAGTGATAATTAGCGGAGCTGCTAATTATCACTAATATTAGGAGTGGTATTTTTTGGAATAAGACCATCGTAACTGTCAGTGGTAGTAGTAAGGCATAGGTTAAGTTCTAATTAGGCTTGGTCAATTTTAACCAATAAATCCGGATCTGGATTCTGTTTGTGTTGAGTAATAAGGTCAGTGTATACTTGAGTTGAATAATAAACCCCTTGACCGAGGCCTTATGGGCTGCCCAATTAATAGCCGGGTTCGTAACATCCGCTTTATTGATTTCAAAGTACATTTGTAACTGTGAAGAAATATCCTGACAATATGAAGCATTGCCCAAAATAGATTTGTTAAGGCACCAGTGAGGAGCAGTCCTTCCATGAGTCCAGGATGAATGTGTTAAAAAAATCGGATCGTGATAGGACCAAGGTGTGGAAAGGATTTTAGCTGTAAGCAGTCTGGGAAGTAAGTGTGTATGGAGGAATATATGATCAATACGAGAATAGCAATTGTGAGCCCTAGAGAAATGAGAATAATCTAGAGAAGTCGGGGTTAGCTTCTCTCCAGGCATCGATAAGATCATAACGATATAGTAGCTGAGCAAACTTACGACTCTGTCTAGAAGGGGGATGAAGCATGGCGGCTTGGGATCGATCGATTATCTGATCTAAGGTTAAATTAGAATCACCAGCCAAAATAACATCACCCTCAAACTCCGAGGCCAAGGAGCTCAATGAAAAATGAAGAAATTCCATCTGATTAGTATTTGGAGCATAATAAAAAAAGTGAGTAGGTTTCCACTCAAGTGACCTTTCACCAGAAGACAGCGTCCCTCCCAATCCCGGATAATAACCCATTATTAACATAGTGCAATAATAAAGTAAACGAGTTCCATAATACTATAGCCAGCAGATGGACATATTGCAACCTCACAGATAGCAAGGGAAAAAAAAAGGGGGGGGGGGAGAGAAACACCTAATTGTAGTACCTCACCCAGCTAATCACATGGTACAAATGGGCTGTGATTGACCCTGTCTGTACCATTTGATCACTGTGACCAATCAAAGAGATCAACACAATAGTCCAAAATGGATGGCATGAATGAATGCCATCCATTGTGTACAATTGTCATGTGATCTTCTGTGATTGGTCACAGCAGCGATCACATGTACTGGTAGCAGCCGGTACACTGATTGGTCATCCACTATGTTTGGTGGGCACAGAGGGTAACAGATCACACTAAAGCGTGTGAGGCGCATTCCGGGAAGACACCATATGACGTCCACCTGGAATGGTGAATGTTTTGCCGGGCCATCATTTGTCTATACGCCAGGTGGAAACTGGTCAAAACAGTTCTATAGTCACAGCATACACTTTAATTTTTTTAACATAAGCATTGTAATAACAGTACAAACATTAGTTATATTCGCTAATCCAATATAAAGTTACTAGAAAAATCCCCTTTAATGTGATTTCCTGTCTGCTGGCCATCTCTTTCCACAACTTCCTGGACTCCATGCATGCTTTGCAGCTTCTCCTCTGCTGTTTACTTTCATTTTCTAAGGACTACATATACCATGGTACCTTACTGTCTACAAGCTGTGATTTCTATACTGACTCCGCCTCCTGATACTCCTCCTCTCAGCACCTCTGTAGGTCAGAAGGCAGGCTCTGGGAAATGTGTGACACAGCAGTGCCTTCTCACAGGGCTTTGTTACTACATGTCACAGAATTCAAGGAAGTAAATGTGTGGGGAACTTCACAGAGTAAGTTTGCAGACGTCAAGATTGTTCAGATTAAGTTTCAATGTACACTGATTTAAAAAATGCAGCAACTTGAGTTCAGCACTTTGCCTGTAAAAGCAATTAATGTTGTCCAATGTGTCCATGCTCGTTTAAAGGCATATTTTAAGCTCAGCATTTAGAGGCAGGAAAAAAACCTTCTGTTTTGCATTTTTATAACCAGTTTTCTGTCAGAAGAAAAGCCCTAAACACTCCTAAATGCTGCTAAACACTCCTAAACGCTAGTACAAAAATGCTCCAAAGTAGCGTTTTTTTTCTGCCAAGAGTACAGGTGTAATCCCTCCCGGCCCTTTAAGGGGTTTGTGACGTTGGGAGGTGGAGCAGTGTGATTGGCTGTCACAGCTGTCACGTGTGGAAAGGTCCCTTTCCGTGAGGTGGCAGTAAATGTGCTGGGAGCGCCCAGGGCGCATACTCTTGACACGTGTGTTTTCATTGGGTACTCAAATATGGGGCCTCTCAGCATCAAGGCCCGGCCGTCGCATATTTGGTACTGTCAGCGCCAGGGCTGTGGATAAGGGGGTACTACCGGTTCTCCTGTACGGGGCCCAGGCAGCTGGGTGAATAGGATGTGGGCAGGGAAGGTGATCGGCACAGCGCATGGGGGGCAATTAATCAAATGGATCCCCTGTATGGCACTCTCTGCAGAAGCTGAAACATGGCTTCTTCTCCTCTCCCTCCTGCCAGCTTTTAGCTGCTGCAAAGAGAGCCATACAGGGGATCAGTTCCAGTAAGTGCCCCCCTGCCATGCCGATCACCCTCCCTACCCACATCCGATTCTGCCTGGGCCCCCCAGCTGGACCCTCCCTGTGCACCATACATTTCCCTCTACTGCCAGGCCCCCTTGTGTACCCTCCCTTACCCTCTCAGTGCTGCCGGCTTTCCTCCTCTCCTTCCCACCGGCAGTTGCAAGCACACAATAGGATCCTTCAGGATGGACAGTGGGGGAGGGGTCCAATAAATATGTTACAATTACCAGCCCTTCCTTTCCTGAACACAATTAGTGATTGGTACTGATCACTTGCTGTATTCATTCATAGCTGAAGCATAGTGTTTATTTCAGGGGGCCCTGTAAGGTTGGCTATATGGGGCCCTGTGGTTTCTAACAGCAGCCCTGGTCAGCGCCAACAGGTTAAGCCAGTGTCAATGGACCCTTATAGGAGTAGGCTAGAAATAATTGAAATAGCATGAAGAAATGAATTTATGATTTTACATTTGCACTATAGATACACTTTAAATACTTCATCTTTTCCGGCCCTTATCATTTTTTCTTGTTAAATGGGTAGAATTTCCAGTTGTAAGGAATTTGCTCCTCAGCTGGATGGCTGACTAGTTATGCAACCTCTCAGCCAAGATCTCACTGCAACATATCACAGAGCATTTCTAATGAGTATGTAACAAGAAGTGATATATAGCTGGGTGCCCTGTTTCTTTGAGATGAAATTGCAGCATCTCTGCTATCGCTTCATATAAACCAGTTTTTGAAAGTTGAGCAATAATTTTAGTTTCCCTTAATCTGTAATAAATTGTGGCGTGCCGCACTCCGCTTCATTAAGGAAGTGCATTATTGATAAACACCATCACAGAAGAATCATGACAGCAGCAGATGTTTGGAACTTACTGTGAGTGTATTGAGTAATGTCCTGAAGTGCAGCAGAAAATAAATTTAAGAGTCAATAAAAGCTATTGGTGGGCTGTGTATAAAAAATAAAAAAAATGTTGCTCAGGTGACAGAGGGGAGCTGAAATGGCATAAGGGAACAACATGCTTAGCTCAATGAAATGCAAGCATGGGAACCAACAGAAGAAGCAGCACTTTAAGGGCTCATTCACATGGCATATAAATATTTTCTGCAGGGAATGCAAGTTGATGCTGGCAGAGCTAGCATAGGATCCTGCATAAAATCCATTTATAGACACAGCTGTGTGTATGAGCCCTTTGATTCCTATAGTGCTGCACTTAGATGCATACCAGGGACATGCTTACAAGGGTCCCATTTGCGACCCGGCTCCATGCTGCAGGGGGCCCAGGTGCCCCACCCTATATGCCTGGATAGGAGGAGCTGCATGGGGGGCTGAATATAAAGGAATCAGTTTCTCCATTTTCCTCCTGCAGCCGCATGAGAGGGAGAGGAAGCACAAGGGGTGGACTGACAACTTATGGGGCCCCCAGGCAATAATGGATCATGGGGCCCCTGTGTCCTTGCCCACACTCAAAGCACACCAAAAAAAGACTATAAAAAGGTACCAGGGGCATTTCATGGGGCCCCCTACTGACCCCGGGCTTAGGCAGTGCCCGAGTGCTCGAATGCTCAGTCCACCCCTGGGAAGCACTCAACAGCTGCAGGAGGAAAATGAAGAGATAGATTCTATATTCAGCCGCCCATGCAGCTCCTCTTATCCAGGCATACAGGGTGGGGCACCTGAGACCCCTACAGCAGTCGCACCACCATTCCTCCTATCTAGTTTCTCTCTGCTGTGCTCTTTCTTGGAAGCCCCTCACCCCCTGCAGCTCTGCCAGCTTCCCCCTTCCCTCTCCCACTGGTTGCTGCAGAGGATCTGTCAGGATGGGTCATTTACTGGTCCCTTCCTTTTCTTAATGGAGAGTCAGTAATCCATACTGATCACTGACTCTGTCTATTCATAACTGAAACATAGTAAACTGTGTATACTATGCTTTAGTTTATGAATGAACGGGAAGCTCTGTACAGAGCTTCTGAGGCTGAAGAGATGGAGATTGAGGGCTGTGTCCTCAATCTCCTTTCTCTGTCTCAAAGGTGAAACATCAGAGGTCTGTTTAGACCCCTGATATCTCACCAAAGAGGATCTGTCCTCCGATGGGACATTTACTGGTCCTATCCTTTTCTTAATGGAGAGTCAATAATCCGTACTGATAACTGTGTTTACTATGCTTTAGTTTATGAATGAATGGGAAGCTCTGTACAGACCCCTGATATCTCACCAAAGCCCTCCAATGGGGCTCTTAAATTTTTTTTTTTAAATATTGTAAAAAAAATTAATTAAAAAAATTGTAAAAAATAAAACAACAAAAATGAAAAACTACTGACACCAGTGGGGGAATTACCAGGGTCACAAAGGTCACACTTGTGACTGGGCCCTGGCGTTCCACCAACAGGCTCAGAGGGAAGGGCCCCGGCGGGGGGTCAGGGGGTCCCTTCATGGTTTCTTGCACTAGGGCCCTGAAGGTTCTATTTACGCCACTGATGCATACTAAACTATACGTTGTATGCATTTACACACAGCATTTTAGAAGCCTGTGTGCATGAGCGCTTACTTTGATGAACCCTCATACCATTGGCATGAAAAAAAGCACATCAGGCAAAGGCAAAGAGCACAGCACAACTGTAGCTAGGACATAACAAAAAAGTAATAATTATCATATATGTGCAGTATCCTCTTATAACCTAATTTCCTTTTAAAGTATTCATATATAGATGCAATCATTAAAATCTCTCTAAAGTTTGAACATAATGTAATTTCTAAAGTAATTTTCTGTTTCAATATTTTTATTAAGAAAGTTTTGTTTTAAGAATACAACAAGCTCAAGATGCGCCCACACAGGGGCAGAGCAGAACAATAACACATAAACAGATACATCCTGCTGACTGGTATTAGCCAAATAACAAAATATACAATGACATCAAGGAGGGACGGCAAAAAGCCGAACCAATAGCAGCAGCAATCCATCATATTACCGGAAAAAGAAGAGGAAAGAAAAAAGGTTAGAAGAAAGGAAAAAGAAAATCAAAAACCTAGATAAAAAAAAAAAGAATCAGAAAAGTAGCAAACCAAAAACCCCAGAAGCCTATCAATCGCGGGCACGACCACCAAATATGCAAGACATCCGCACGTTGACCACAGTTCCGGAAACACCTATCTCCGCCAGTCGGATTAAAGTGAGCAGTCCGAGCCGGAACCCAGTACCACTGCAGGAGAACTTTGTAGGCTGCCTCAAGAGTGACTGTTTTGAATGAACATTTTGCACCATCCCCCAGGCCCTATGTTAATCCTCCGCCGCAATCGAGACAACCAGATCTCGCTCCCATTGAGAGACATAAGACAGGGGTGGTGACGAGGACCTACTGTTAAGGGAGGCATAAATTACAGAAATGAGACCAGGGGACCTTGGGGAATGCTGACAAACGTGTTCAAAGGGTGTTTTGTGGTAAGGGTATGTAGAGGTACGACGGAGGGATAGGACCCAGTGGCGCAATTGCAAATACCAATATTATTCTCTTGATTCTCAAAGAGACTCCCAAGATGGAAACGTACGAGCACTCAGAAAATCATGTACAATAACAAAGCCATTGAAGGTCCACCAAGAGAAAGAAGGGGGATGTTCTAGGCCTGGCAGAAATAAAGGATTATGCGTAATCGGCAAAAGAGGAAGAAATGATGATATCAAATTACCCGAATATTTAACAGAATCCCAGGTTCGTAAACTGTGAAGCATGATAGGGCTCAAATCCGGAGGGCGCAACTTAGGCGGGAGCCAAAGCAATGTAGTTAAGGAAAGCGGAGCACAGTTGGTTAATTCCAAGAGTACCCATAATGGGATATCTTTCGTGGCATGAAGCATAGACAACTGGGAAATCTGAGCCACCAAATAGTATCTAGAAATGTGTGGAACTCCCAAACCTCCCTGTAATCTATGAGTATACAGACTGGCTCTAGGCACTCTGGGACATTTATGAGTCCAAATAAAGCAGAGAATCCAGCTTTGCAGTACACAAGGAAAAGATGCAGGGACCTGAATAGGGAGAGTACGGAAAAAGTACAGGATCTTTGGCAAGATAGTCATCTTGACAGCATGTATCCGGCCAATCCATGATAAAGAAGGAAACTGCCAAGAATGAAGCAGGGAAGTAACAGAGCGCAATAAGGGGTAATAAATAGCCGCAGAGGCAGAGTAGGAGGAAGCAAGTGTAACGCCAAGATAAGCCAGGGAATGGGATGCCCAATGGTAGGGAAATTGTGTCTGCAACCGTTCAACCAGGTCAGCAGGGAGCATAATATTCAATGCTGTGGTTTTAGACAAATTGATGTGAAGGCCAGATATAGTCGAAAAATGGTCCAGTATGACCTGGAGATTTGGGGGGAGTGATGAGAGGATTGGTTAAAACCAAAAGAGCATCATCCGCATAAAAGTTGTCCTTGTATTGAGTGCTGGCATAGGGGACACCAGAAATATCCGGGTGATTTCGAATGGCTGCAGCTAGAGGTTCAAGAGCGAGAACAAAAAGAGCAGGTGATAATGGGCATCCCTGTCTCATGCTCCTAAAAATAGGGAAGGATGAGGAAAAAAACCTGCATATTTAACAGAGGCTGAGGGAGACGAATATAAAGCTGAGATCCCAGCCAGAAATGCGTCACCAAACCCCCATCTAGACAGTGTATATGTCAAATACTCCAAGAAAGTGAATTGAACGCTTTATAAATGTCCAGGGATAAAAGGAACCCCGGTATCCTGCGGCGATGTAAAATATGAATGAGATGGATGACTTTACGGATGTTATCAGCAGCTTGTCGCCCCAGAACAAAGCCAACCTGATCTCGATGAATAAGTGAGAGCAGATACTTATTAATTCGGGTGCTCAGAACCTTTCCCAGAATCTTCAAGTCCACATTTAGCAGCGAGATCGGTCTGAAAGCTTGCGGTTCAAAGGCATCTTCAGTTTTCTTAGGGATCATAGTAATATGCTCCTGAAGAGACTCCAAAGAAAGCTGGGAACCCTGCTTCAAAGAATTGACAAAGGCCGTCAAATGAGGAACCAAAAAGGTGGCAAATTTTTTATAGTAGAGACCAGAAAACCCATCTGGGCCTGGAGCCTTGGAGGCCTTCAAAGATTTGATGGCTTGGTAGAGTTCAGATTCAGAGATATCCGCATTCAGGGCATCTCGGGCTGCAACGGATAAAGAGGGTATGTGCAGCTCAGCGAAAAAACTATCAGCATGTTCAGCAGCAAAGGTGTTCGATTTTTGGTAAAGAGAGGACAAAAAAATCTGCAATTCTATGAGTAATCTTCACAGGGTCTGAGGTAAGGCCACCACCCCTTATTCAGAGTTGAACAGGTTTATGCATGCGACCCAGCGAATTAAGTTTCTTGGCCAACATTGGCCCCGGTTTATTGGTGCATGTATAAAACCTATGTCTGGCCCAACGTAAGGCCTTCTCAGCTCGTGTAGTGAAGAGAAGATCAAGTTCAGCAGCCACCACATCTTGAGCTTTCCTATTAGCAGTAGTCGGGCAGTAGCGTCTACCACGGCCAATCTCGAGGTCAATTCCAACATCCTCTTCTCTCTGACCCGTTTCCTGGACGAGGCAATCTGAATCAAGCGACCCCTAATGGTGGCTTTGTGAGCCTCCCACAGAGAGATGGCAGAGGATACAGAACCCACATTGTCCGTAAAATAGGATTGAATGTGCGAAAGAACCTGGGAGCAAGAAGCCTGAGTGGTGAGCAGGGATTCATTGAGTCTCCATAGAAAAGAGGGCCGAGCCATACCAGAAAGACACAGTGAAAAAACCAATGGGTCATGATCAGACCAGGGTGAGATCGAGGTGACAATCTTTTGAATTAAAGATAAATGTTGAAGGAAATGAAAACGTGATCTATTCTACAAAAGCTCAAGTGTGGGGCCGAATAAAAAGTGTATTCCCGCGAGGTAGGATGCATTTCCTGCCAGACATCAACCAAACCATAAGCTTGCAGCATATCACGCAATTTAGATTCCTGAGAAAGGTCGTGACTAGAGATGAGCGAATTATTCAAAAATTCGATTCGGCCGATTCGCCGAATTTGCGGGAGAAATTCGATTCGATGCGAATTTATTCGCTACGAATTTAACTTATTAAAAGGGTTTCTAGGCTTCAGAGAGCCTTTATATTAGTGCAGAACACTGTACCTTTATTTAAATGCCCTTGGAGTCTGCTGGGGAAGAGAAATAATACTGTCAGTCAGTATGACATGCAGATGAGTGCCGTCGATCTTAGAATCACCGCACACTTCACTCATTTGGGCAGTCACGGGGCACGACGAAGAAGAAGAAGAAGAAGAAGAATGAAAAGAAGAATGAAAAGAAGAAGAAGAGGAATGAAAAGAAGAGGAATGAAAAGAAGAATGAAAAGAAGAAGAAGAAGAATGAAAAGAAGAAGAAGAAGAATGAAAAGAAGAAGAAGAAGAATGAAAAGAAGAATGAAAAGAAGAAGAAGAAGAATGAAAAGAAGAGGAAGAAGAATGAAAAGAAGAAGAAGAAGAATGAAAAGAAGAAGAAGAAGAATGAAAAGAAGAATGAAAAGAAGAAGAAGAAGAATGAAAAGAAGAATGAGAAGAAGAATGAAAAGAAGAATGAAAAGAAGAATGAGAAGAATGAAAAGAAGAATGAAAAGAAGCGGAAGAAGAAGAATGAAAAGAAGAATGAGAAGAATGAAAAGAAGAATGAAAAGAAGAAGAAGAAGAATGAAAAGAAGAAGAATGAAAAGAAGAATGAAAAGAAGAAGAAGAAGAATGAAAAGAAGAAGAAGAAGAATGAAAAGAAGAATGAAAAGAAGAAGAATGAAAAGAAGAAGAAGAAGAATGAAAAGAAGAATGAAAAGAAGAATGAGAAGAATGAAAAGAAGAATGAAAAGAAGAAGAAGAAGAATGAAAAGAAGAAGAAGAAGAATGAAAAGAAGAATGAAAAGAAGAAGAAGAAGAATGAAAAGAAGTAGAAGAAGAATGAAAAGAAGAATAAAAAGAAGAAGAAGAAGAATGAAAAGAAGAAGAAGAAGAAGAAGAATGAAAAGAAGAAGAAGAAGAATGAAAAGAAGAAGAAGAAGAATGAAAAGAAGAATGAGAAGAAGAATGAGAAGAATGAAAAGAAGAAGAAGAAGAATGAAAAGAAGAATGAGAAGAAGAATGAAAAGAAGAATGAGAAGAATGAAAAGAAGAATGAAAAGAAGAAGAAGAAGAATGAAAAGAAGAATGAAAAGAAGAAGAAGAATGAAAAGAGGAATGAAAAGAAGAATGAAAAGAAGAAGAAGAAGAATGAAAAGAAGAAGAAGAAGAATGAAAAGAAGAATGAAAAGAAGAATGAGAAGAATGAAAAGAAGAATGAAAAGAAGAAGAAGAAGAAGAATGAAAAGAAGAAGAAGAATGAAAAGAAGAATGAGAAGAAGAATGAAAAGAAGAATGAAAAGAAGAATGAGAAGAATGAAAAGAAGAATGAAAAGAAGAAGAAGAATGAAAAGAAGAAGAAGAAGAATGAAAAGAAGAATGAAAAGAAGAAGAAGAAGAATGAAAAGAAGAAGAATGAGAAGAAGAAGAATGAAAAGAAGAAGAATGAAAAGAAGAAGAAGAAGAAGAATGAAAAGAAGAAGAAGAATGAAAAGAAGAAGAATTCCAGTACAGCAAAAAGTGTATCTGCAGAGAGCTCCGCTATTTCTGACAGTTCTCTGACAGTTCCTTCACATTTACAGCGGTTGAAACATTGTATCTATTTATTTCCGAATAAAAACATCTGTATCCTAAATGGAAACAAATAGATACAATGTTTCAACCGCTGTAAATGAACTGTCAGAACTGTCAGAGAACTGTCAGAAATAGCGGAGCTCTCTGCAGTGACACTTTTTGCCGGCTGATCGGGGAAAATTCGATTCGTGCATCCGAAGTTTGCTAAAATTCGGATTCGGTGCGAATCGAATTTTTCCTAATATTTGAAACGAATTCCACTTCACCAAGTTCGATTCGCTCATCTCTAGTCGTGACTAGGGGTCCCTCCCGTCGGGTAATGGCGATCGACAGATGAATTAAGAGCAACAATCGAATCGCCCAGCAGTAAGAGAATACTACGTTGGTAGTGCGAAATCACCTTCAACAAGTGAGAAAAAAATTTGTGTTGAAATCTATTTGGCGCGTAATAACCCACCAGGGTCACCTCCTGGTCCCAAAGGGTTCCTCGGAGGAGCAAATACCTGCCAGCGGGATAAGCTATTTACAGGTTGCAAGTAAACAACAGATTGCGTCTAAAAGCAATCACCACACCCCTATGCTTCTCAAGGGCCAAAGCAGAGAAATAGGTCGGATAATGGTGAGAGAAGTAGCGCGGCACGGAGGATTGAGAAAACCTTGTCTCCTGCAGACAGACTACGTCCACGTCTTGGGACTTAAGATGATGGAACACTTTAGAACGCTTGGTCAGAGAATTAAAACCATGGATATTTTGAGAAAAAATATTCAAAGGTTTTGAAGCCGTACTGAGTCAAGGGAATTCAGCTGCCAAAGTACGCTAGGAATAGCGGTCCAATCCTCAAACGCAACCTTACCCTGGGCTGCCCCGAATCCGTGAGAAAAGAGAAAAAAAAAAACTAAAGTAATTTTCAATATCTGCACACTTGACATTAAAAACGCAGCTTAAAGGGTTGACTTTTTTTTGCTGTCTGTAAAAAATCCCTGCTATGTGTTCATGTACACATCACATAGGTGTTTACAGGCGTTTAGAGGCAGGAAAAAATCCCATCACTTAAGAATTCAGGAGAGGAGCGCTTTGACAGAAAAAACACCCCATGTGTTTTACGCATGTTTCGCGCTTGAGTGTTCATTAATTTTATTGCAAAGAATATATTCTTTCTAATGCAAAACATTAACGCCAAAACACTTGATGTGCCTAAACGTACATAAATGTGTTTGCAAAACGTGGCTTCAGGTGTGTTTTTTACGCTGGTTCTCTCTTGCCAGGTGAAAAGGAATTCAGAAGCATGAATGCTTATTGCGAATGAAGGCTTACGTGTCAGTTAGACTTGCAGTTGGAGGCAGCAAAAATGAGCGGTTGAGCTGTGTTTTTTACACCCACCAATTGCCCGCCCTTAAGCTGCAAAAGGCAGTGGATGATAAGTTTACATGCCGTGGCCACGATGATTCGCTTTGCCTCAAAGTACCCAAAATAGGCTAAAACAGGTAGCGAGGAGGCGTTGGATCACTTCCTCCCTGCTTGTCAGAAGCCTCTGGAACGGGATCTGAACATGGATCTGGCTTCAGAGACAAGGAAGATTTAGATGCATTTTTAAATCTGTCCTTAATCTGCAACTTTTATTTAAGCAATGCCTTGTGATCCTGCCATGTGGGTTCTTGTTCATGCATTTTTATGGATTGACAACACTCTTTCACTATCTTCAAACCATATTCCTGTGTTGACACCCTGTCACATGGACTTTTGATAGAGACTCAGGAAACTCAGACTGAACCTGGCCTGGACTGGCCATAGGACCCACCGGGCATTTGCCTAGTGGGCCAAGGCCGCCTGGATAGGAGGAATGGCCGCACGGCACATGGAGGAACCGATCCATGCATGTCACTCCTGCCGCCATTGAATGCCCGCTTCTCTTCCTCTCCCTCCTGCAGTCATTCAGCAGTGGCAGGAGAAAAATCCATGGTCTGGTTCCTCTGTGTCACCCAGCTGCCCCTCCTATCCATCTCCTGCTGACCTGGGCTCCTGTATGCTCCCCCCGGTGCCCCACCCCTTCATCCCCCACAGTGCTGCTGCCAGGTTCCCCCCTTCCTGCAGCTGCTGCGGAGGATCTGTCAGGATAGACTATCCCCAGTGCTGACAGTCCCCTCCCCACCACAGATGGGAGAACAGAAAGCTGGTTCTGCCCCTCCTCCTCCCACCCTCTCCTCCTTTCTACCCCACCCACGCTCCCCAGCAGTCTTGTGTCTTCTCACCCCTCTTCTTTCTTTCTACTGACACTAGTGGCGGAACTACCAGGGTTGCAAAGATCGATCCTGCAACTGGGCCCTGGCGTTCTGCTACCGGGCTCTGAGGAAAGGGTCCCCGGGCTTGGAGCTGCTCAGTCTAAAATGCCCGGGCCTAATTTTTGTCCCAGTGCAGTGCTGCTCTGAACAATATACAGTATACACTCACCTCTGGAGTGCACACATGTAGAGGGGAAGAGCACAAACAAACTTCAGGAGATTAACAGTACTAAGATGCAAGAAAGAACGAAAAAGGGATGAAAACCATATTTAAAAAAAAAAAAGCCAATTCTTCATGATAAAATTGTATAAATGAAGTGCCACACCACAGCTAAGTGGAACTGGACCTTTAATGTTTTTTTTTCAGCTGCTGACAAGGTTGTGCTTATAGTTACCCTGGAAGATATACCATTAACTCCTTCAATTGAAGCATACATGTAGTGCTAACCCCTGTGAGGGCAACTGATTTGTGTTCCTGGCTCTTTTCTCTCCATACAGGGGCAGCCAGGCACACAGCAACTACCACACTTCTGGCACAATAAATAATCTAGTGCAGCTATTTTCAAGCAGTTTGCCAAGGCACCCTGGGGTGCCTTGAGGTTTCTTCAGGCATGCCTTGGCAAAATACCTAAAATTTTCCCAAAATTTGCATACAAGCCAGAGGTGGATCAAGCCTACCTTTTAGCTACACTAAGCTACAGGGTTTCATTGTGCACTATTACGACCTTCTAGCCGGTATCCCAACAACCAATGATGCCATCAAGAAGGATGTTGGTCATCTGCACAGTATTTTTGTTTGACCGTCCCCTGCCTCTCTACGTCAGCACTGGGGTCACATTAACTTAGTGATGGAAAAAACGTAGGGAGAAGAGAAACACTGGAATACTAGTCAGTACCAGTGTATAAAAGTGTATTTGATTTGGAAGAATAAATCATCTCTAGTGTTGGATGTCCTACATTTGTGGATGTCTCCAGACTGTCCAAAATTTTAGAGGGTGACTTGAGATTGTCCATAATTTTAATTTTAGCAGCCTATCTAGGAAAGTGCTCCACATATACAAAGCATTATGGAAGTTTGTCTTTATCAGTAGGACCGCATATATGAGCTACTGTGTTTGTTCTGGGAGCATGCTGCTTAACACACTCTTAGCACAGGGACCAAGCTGTCACTGACAGATCTGGGTCTCGTAATAACAATCGAGAACCAAGAGGACTGGTTCCCGATCACATGCTGTGATAGCCTGTGGTTGACTAGCACGGTGATCAGTCACAGTATAGCCTGCCCCTTTGTTTATTCTCCTCTTGAATGGAGAACGTGAACATGTTACATTGTATCTTGCTAGAGGGAAAAAATGTAAAGCAAGAAAAAAGTGTGTAAAAAAAAATAAATTAATTAATAAAATAAATATATAGATAAAAAAGATGCTTATAACATAAAAATATTATATTGCACAGAGTGGTCCCTTATCTCTACTTTGGTGGTTCCCTGCCAGCGCTGCATGATCCTTTTATCTTCTGAGTGCTCCCATAGCAAGCAGAGCGCTATGGGGGGCATATGTGCAGGTGTACTCCCAAACTGGGCTATGCGTGTCATAGACACACACAGCGCAGCTCGTCCGCAACCCCCCCCCCACATTCTCTCTTCTCATGATTTGATTGACAGCATCAGAGGACTATGGCCTGTGGGTGCAGGAAGAATGCTTTAAGCTAAAAAGCAGTTTAGGTTTAGAACCACTTTAAATCCCAATTTGATAAACAAAACAGGGTATAATTCACCTGGATACAATGTGTATATGTGTATTTGTTTTACCTTCATCATGAAGTGGTTAAAGGTCCAGTTCACTTCTCGTCCATTAACATCGTTTTCATTCCCATCATTAATGAAGGGGGGGGGGGGTTGAACCCTCAAAATGCATTGGATAATATCTGGATTGTCCCCTCTACATGGATGCACGTTAGAGGTGACTGTATGCTATTATCCAGAGTGGGTTTCCTGATAGTGACAATGCACAGTCAATTGTAGTGTCTACTGTGGACACTGTGTACATTTAAAGGCAGGTTTCCTAATTTGATGTAGTACCCTCCTAATTAGGTGCTAGGATTTGTATAGTTTAAACACAGCTGTGTTTCCCTGCTTACCAGAGAGGCTGTCAGGTAAATTCAGTGTGGTATTCTGCTTAACAGAGTGCTGTGATTGATGAGTTAGATCTGCTCATGATGCTCTGGTGCTGTTGGAGTCGGTCTGAGTTCTACCCACCTTCAGGAAGCTATGAGAGCATTCTAGAACATGGGTAGGGGCTAGGCAAAGGAACAACAGGAATATGGATACAGCCCTGGCCAATTGCAGGGGAGAGTTGCCCCATTAAATTAGCACGTGTTCAGGTCTTTCCCAGGAGTGGATTGCACCAGCAAGACTGGAGGCAGGCTGCCTCGTTTGTCAACTGTTGCCTTGTTGCCTCAGGTGGGTCGACCTGAGGGCCTGAAGTTAGAGAGAGTGATCCTGGTTCTTTAGCAAGCTGACTGAGGGGATCTGTCTGCCAAAGCTCTGTCTGGTATCACTGGAGGGTTTCACTTGGACAATTGGAAGGAGGAAACCATTCTGTCCGTGAGCCTTGTGAGTACTGACATTGAGGGATTTGGGGATTCTGTGTGCTTGCTACATCCCCTGGTGCTTGATAGTCTGTATGAGTCTAGAAAAAAGGAACACTGCCTAGTGTTCCGAAGAGTACTGTCCAAGTGCTACTACTGCAAAGGACTTTACCTAGCTACATTACCTGTTGCAGTCTGTCGTAACTGGCTTGTTAGTTGAGGAGCTCAGCCCCGCAACTACTACTACTGCTGCTAAAGGAACTTTGCTCACTCCTAAATCACTTGCTGCTATATGTGACAAAGGGAAGTCTGCTATCTATTGTCAGTCAAGACTTCTACAGTGCTCAACTAAGAGATCAGCTAGATGTCCTCATTGTGAATAGTAAACTCCATAAACAAAACATCCTCTAGACTGGTCATTGAAGACAACAAGCTGAAGTGTGTGTGAGTGTATTTCGCTGAAGAAATACACTGTGCTTGGCTTCCAGGCGAGTAAAAAGGGAGCCCATGCACATCATACAAGTGGCTCCTTCGGGTGTAGTGCTACAGTGACAACAGTAGACCACATGTAATGGTTACATTTTCTCTTGTAGTCTCCATCAAAAACCCATGTGATACATGCTGGATACTCATTGGATTGTCCTTCTGACTTTTATTGGAATAAAGTCATATCTGGACCTTTAATCAGTGATTAAGTTTCCATTTGTGTTACATTAGTCTAGAATCTAAGGAGACCATGGAAATAGAAGCCGCCTGTCTAGGAACCAGATCACCTACATCAACATCAATACTTTAAGATAGCAATACCAATAAAATACAGTAACCTAAACGGTCCATCACTATATTTCTACTTTCATCATTTGTTTACGGTAGACAGCTCTTTGGTAAACTATATAACATGCATTTAGAGTTAAAATCTACTTTAAGACACTGTTTGTATTTTCAGAAGTGTGTACTTTACTAAATAATAAAAATACCTCACACTCTACAAGGTATTTAGTGTAGTATATACAGTATTTTTCTCTACACGGTGATTTTGATTAAACTCGTATATGGCCACAATAGCACTCAGTGAATGGCAAATAAAATGAAGCTGTCCTTGTATGTATGTTTTACAGAAAGTCAGGGAGGTTGTCTACGACAATGCTATTGACTCCCATTGGGTGCTGATAATATCAAGAATTCATGTATACTGCCAGTTTCAATCCTTACAGAGAAACTCCAGCTCAGCTTTTTGCTTTAGAACCTCATTACTAGCCAGGGCCAGGTTTAATGCAGTGGCAAAAAAAACATCCACAGTCCCACACTTGTAAGCTATAGAAGGGGGGGGGGGGGAGGCGTGGGTGAAAATGAACTCGTATCTTAAGCCTTGAAAGGGGCTCATCTTCTTACGGATGAGACATTATATCAGTATGATTCCATAATATTTCACATATTTATTCTGACTCAAACTGTTGTGTTAGTGACTTAACCCTTGCTGAGACTTCTATGCCTGGCCTGTATAAGCAGATACAATTACCACAGACAGCTTTTTACCAGATAGCTGAACTCACCAAATACCTTTTCTCATCCACAAAGATCTTTATTGAATGTAGCAGGTTAAAACAGACAATAGGATGTAGCAGATGATTGAAAAGAGTCTATTTGCAGGTCAAAACATGGCAATGCGTTCCCCCATGTGAGCAGATTAACATGTGGCCATGAGACTAGCAGCCATTTTTATCCCATGAAAGAAATGTGAGAAGGAAGGGGAAATACATCATAAAATGGGAGGGAGCACAGTAAAAGATGGTGTATTAACCAAAATGACCACAAGATGGCAGTATATTAAGCAACTATACTGAGGTCAATAAACAATGGCTTAAGGAAATGAACTATATAAATTCTCAATTCACAGTAATATGAACATTAACCATGAGTATGCATTGTATTATATTTTCATAGAACCAGTGGAACAGCACAATATTTGTTTATTAAATAGAATTTATTAATCCCAACTTAGACAGTACGTTTGTCATGCTTAGTTCAAATGCAAATGGTCTCAGACCTACAGAATCCTTGTAGAATTTGACAGTTCCTTTACTGATTCTATGTCTCGATGTACTGTGTGACTATGGAATAATTTATATGTCTCTTGTTGCATTGTACTACACCTTGATGCATATTCAACTTCCACTCAACATTTTTACAACATAAAAAGATGAACAGGAACAAGATGGTGGTGGTGAAAATGAAGTTCCCTTAATATAATTTAGCAGGTTGTATTGGAAAGGTGGTGGTCTTTTTTGCTGGTTGTCAGTATCAGTTTATGCACTACACAGTAATACTAATAAAATGAATAGAATTCCCAATAAAAAATATTATGGTTATATAACTAAGCACTAAGGGAGGTAGAGGTAATGTCAGAAAACAGCATCAGAAAACTGAACTAGTGTTTAATATGATAATCCACAAAAGAACAGCAAACTAGGCCATGCCAAGCATAGAATACTAATTATTCAGTTATTAGCTCAGCAGGACTTTAAGCCTTACATTACTCAGCAGCATTTTGGTAGCTCACTGGTTAAGGATGCTTACTGACAGGACTGATGTAAGGAAACCTGTGATCACTCTCATCTTCTGCTTGAGGGATAGAGAAAAAACCCCGAAGGATGTCACTTTCAATTTTCCTCCACCAGCAAAATGCTGCATTGCAGTTTTCAAGCAGTAAAACCCCTTTCACCAGCATGTACAGAACCTGCAGGAAAGAAAGTTCCAACATCATTTCACACACTTGCACTTGATAGTGGTGATGATGATAGCAATTATAATCAAAGCCTGAGAAAAGAAAAAGATTTAATAAAACTATCCATAGACAAATTCTCTGTAACTGAATTCTAGCTAAGAAAAGAGACCACATTTAAAGTGAACATGTAATGAAAGAAATACAGTGAGCATAATTCCTAATTGTGCTCTGAAAATACTTCTTGCCTGGCTGTTATGCTGATACTCTCAATCTTCAATGCTTCTAAGCCAATGACTCAGGACATGTATTCGATTTAGGAAAGTGAGAATAAAGTCAGATCTCCTGGTATTCTTAAAGGAATCAAAGCAAGAGAGTTGGGAGACTAGCTTTTACAAGGGAATCAGTAATAGTAGCCTCCATGTTTTTATTATGACAGTTCTTCATTCAAACATGCTTAGAAATTCATATTAAAAGCATTATATATATATATATATATATATATATACACACACAGGGCTTTTTTTCAGCAGGAATAACACAGTTCCGGCACCTCCAGCACTGAATGTATGTAATGGTAAGGGATGCTGGGGTGTGCTGGTTGGTCTATTGATGCGACCTGCTAGGGGATCTATTGTCACTGGTGGGAATATATAAATCAAGCGAGAGCTTTCAAAATTAGAGCACCTGGCATAAGGATAAAACGCCTAGATCCTTTAAACCGTAAATAACAAAAATGCAGCGCTAAAAAAATCAGTCATATATAAAGTGATAAGTGATAAATTCAAGCGCCAATGAAGAGCGCCATAAAGTGACAATAGTGTACCGTGTTATTTACGATGAATAAAGTGACATAAACGTATACTGTAAACGTATGCTATAATGTAAATCCAAGTCGAAAAGATAATCGTGCTGAAATGAATATCATATAAGTGCATTCATAATCCAGTGTCTTGGGATACAGGTCATTCTCATTGGTAATGCATGGCTGCTGGACAACCTATTGATGCTGGCTGCTGGGAGATCTGTTGTTGCTGCTGGGGGGCTATGGTTGCTGATGTGGTCTATTGTTGCAGGGGTGGTCATTTGTTGTGGGGGGTCCATTGTTGCTGAGGGAGTAGTTGTTGTGTGGAGGATCTATGGTTGCTAGCTGCAGGGGATCTGCTCTATTTGATTGCTTTTCTTGTTATCCTTAACACATTCCATACAAATTAATTAGCACCACAAAATTATACTTGGTTCTGTATTCTCTAAAAGGACCAGAACTGGGAGGTGTGTAGGGGGTGGAACCAAGTGATGTTGCTCCTAGGTGGGTAGGGGGCAAAGACAATGGGTGACTCAAAAGGTAGGAGTTCCTGCACCTATTCTCTGAGAAAAAAAGCCTTGTCTATATAGATATATATATATAGATATATATATATATATATATATATATATATATATATCGGAAACAACTTATTACCAGCAAAGTGCCTCATAGACACATTCCCCAAGACTTAAAGTTTGACCCTTCATCTCACTGTACAACCTTTTATATAGCAATCAGGGAGGAATGAAAGGGAATGCTATATAGAGTGTTTCTCAAATGACAACTCTGAGCTTCCCTGGGCTGCTGACAACACATCCAAAATGGCGGTCACATCCAAGCTTTTTCAGGCCTTTTGGATATTTTTTGGAGGAAAATAACATGCATGAGATACATTAAATGCGTATATTATATAAAAAACGGCTAGTGTAGCAGAGTGCATTGATGTGCTTGTTGATGCTGAGCATTCGCACAGACCAAGGAGGGTATTTAAAGCATATTTGTGATCAAAATCTAAAATCATATATTCATTTCCATATTGTATTTTAATTATTTTTTGCCTATTACTATTAATTTGAAGGAGATTTTTCAAATAAGCTTATACTGAATTGCCAAAAATAACTGTTTTCATTGTTATTACAAATCTGATTTTGTAAAATGAAAGCCTGTGCTGTGACCATAGTTTTCTTTTACGCTCCTTCCATTATGGTGGGTGACTTCTTGCCAGTTACGCTCTTCGTGAGATTTCTGTTGTTCTGCCATGCTCCAAACTAACCTGGATTGTCTGTCTTATATAGAGTATATCCTGCCTCTGTTGCTGACTCTGCTCATTCTAGTTACTCTCTTGCCTGCTGTTTGCCTTGACTTCTGCTTGGACACAGACTACTCTCTTGCCTGCTGCCTCCCTCGACCTCTACCTGATTCCGCTGAACACAGTGATAGTGTAACTGCTATTAGAACCTATTTTAGGCCTGTTATTTACTTATAAAAGCCGCTGTCATTTAGAGATCTAAAAACCCCAAGACTGCTGTTGGGTGCTGCCATTTTGGATGTGATGTCAGCAGCCCCTGCAGATTCAAAGCTTTTCACTCAAGTGACACTCTATACTATACATTATACCTTTGCTTCAACCCTAGTAGCTACTTAAAAAGTTATGTAGGAGGTTGAAGGGACCGACAGAGGAGTTGGACCAGCACAGATAGTAATTAGACACTCCCAGAAGTGGAGAGGGCCATGATGTACAAGGAGGGAGGGGGCTGTGGTTTTACCTCCAACTATATGGTTTTAGCTGTGTCCTGCTGTCCTCATGTTTTGCATTGTATTGGTATTGTTCTGTCACATGTTCTGTCCCCCTTTGTAATGTACAGCGCTTTATAAATACTGTATAATAATAATAAAATAATAATATAGGTTACTTAGAGTCTGAAACTGATGCATCTTAAGCTGGACTCATCTATATTGACCTGATGAAGAAAAGGCATGACTTATCTGGATGCTCCTGCTACTTACATAGATAGGATCACCAGTCTTTTAGTGACAATGAACTTTCAGCACTTGAGTTCCCAAGTCCCCAGGAATTTGGCAGGATTACAGAGGTGCCAATTTTGGCAGGAGATCTTGTTAGTCCTTGTTTATTAATGGAAAGGTGAATCGCTGCAAGTAGGCATTTACAATACTTGATTTTTTGTGCTTTACCTGCAATTTTTTATGCTGTTGACATGGTCTCTTTAAAAAAAATCAGTTTACCAAATATTGATTTTTCAGTTTTGGATAGTGATTGCTTGGTGCAATCTTCCATATCATCTTATATCATTCAAGGAGTGTCACAATTAAGTTTCTGTATTTGAGTTTCCAAATGCCTAAACCATGACAGGATTTGCTTAGAGGTGCTATCTCTGGCAGAGGATCTTGTTAGTCCCTGATCAGTTTAGAAAGCTAGCTGGTGTCCACCCATAGTTGAATTATTTGAGTGGCCTGATCTTAAATAAAGCCCATAATACAGTCTGGAAGTGTATAGCTAACCCACCTTAGAGAAAATGCCAGTGCAACCAAGTTTATATTTCATTTTTCTCCAAGGATATTGCAAATGTGTTACCTGTGCATAAATAAATCAACGTTTGAGAGCCAAAGTAAGCTCTGACAGTTATATTCTCGAAGACAGAGCCAATCTAAGCTGCTGACTCAGTAAGTTGTCTTGCATCATTGATTAAGCCCTCGGTGAGTGTTGTACATTTTTCTAATTTAATATGGATTTTAAGGGAAAATTGTTGCAGTGGTTGCTGAATAATGTCTTGTTCTCAAGAAAAGGATTACTCGGCTTCCCAGTTCCAGAGTGGGCGGCTATTGATTGGAGGACTTGTTAACACTGCTGCTGAATGGCTGGATCATGAATTACCCCAGTGTGCGGTTGTCTGAAACTTTTTCCTTTATCGCTAAGATATCATGTGTTTATAAAGTGCAAATCATATACTTTATGGTAGCCATGCAGAATGAATGTCAAAATCAATGGTAGTCACAATAGTTTGCTTTGCATGCTTACAGCATTTTCAGTTCTTGAATCGATCCAACAGATGCACTGACAATAATTATTTAAATTATTGTGTACACTGACTTACCAGTAATATTTAATTTAATTTAATTTGTGAATTTCTAATAGTCAAAGACAGACCAGATAGAACACCACTTGAAATTGTTTTTCTTTACAGAGTCATCAAGTCACCATATTCATTATTATTATCCCAAGACTGTAGGACAGATATAGAAAGGTCTGCAAACAAGACATTTTCCTTCTGCACTTAGCAGCCAATTGGAACTAGAACTGGAAATGTGATTGGTATTGTCAAAAAAACAGACAAAAAAATGAGCAGACTTGATGGACCACTCTGTCTTTTGCTGTCGTCACTTTTCTATTTTCTATATTTCTAAAAAATGTTGTCACACTCTGACTGAGGGAAGAATTTTAATACGTTGCATAAAAGGAAAGATATGTTGAAACTATTGTGAAAACGCCAAATTCTTAACATAGCCAATCTAGTCAAATATCACTAAGAAATTAGATTGACCTCAAACTGAAGTCATCATAAACCCTGATGACTGGGCATTTACTGTAGTGTTATCAAGGACACAATATTGTGCTCTAGTATTGGCTGGTTCCGACCAAGCACGAAAATAAAGTGATATGGAGTCTTACTTCCAACTAGGTGGTTTTAGCTGTTACAGTGCATATGTTACTTTCAGTCTGAAACTGATGCAGGCAAGTGACAAGTGGGTCCTATTACTGACAGGCGGTGCACATGTCGCGGGCCAGTCCAGAGACCGTTAATCAAGATGGCAGACAACAGTGTTAGTGCGTACATGGACCAGCATGTGCTGATGAAGTTTCTTGTGAACGAAGGCATAAAACCTGCAGATATCAACAGAAGACTTCAAGCACAGTACAGTGATGAGACGCTCAGCCAGAGTAAGAAGTTTGTGAAAAAAATCTTTGTGCTTAGCCCAATATTGTAAAAAGTGAAAAGTGAACTGCTGCTACTAACTTCCTGAATACCAGAAAAAATAATTACAAAATATTATAAAAGTGTTCACTTTAAATATGATAAATGAAAATAGAAATATGTGCAAACTGAAAATTCATATATCCTCAAATGATAATTAATCCATATAAAATACAAACTCGTGCAACCTGAAATACATTTCCCACCAATGATATTTCATACACAATGCAATGCAGTGCAAAATAAACGGATGTAAAAAAGTCCCCAAATCCAATGTGAGGAAAAAAGTGCTGTGTGCCAAATAAATCTTTTAATAAAGTGCTGCTGTGCACAAAGGTGCTCCTCAAAAAAACAGGCAACCCTCTTAGTGAACGAAATTGATCTCAAGCTATAGAGATCAAATGAGTGGATAGTGTCCAAACTGCACACTGACTCTCTCACTGACACCTCCGGGGAGGATGGATGGATCGTTGCGTGTTCACACCAGGAATTGGCTTAACAACTTCATACCGCTTCATACAACTTCTTTAACTCATCTGTATGTAAGTATTTGTTTTTAATGGGGTTGCTCTATGAAGTATTTTCTTGTTTAATCCCTTCCATACATTACTGCGGAGAGTGGTATGAAGTTGTTTAGCCGGTTCCTTGTGTGAACACGCAGTGATCCATCCATCCATCATTCCAGAAGAGCTGAACAGGGCCATAGAAGGTCCTTAACCCATCAGTAGGACCGGTATCTGCTCCTTTGTGCAAGGAGGAAGAGGATGAGCACTGCCAGAGTCCTACAAAATGACCTTCAGCAGGCCACTGGTGTAAATGTCTCTGACCAAACAATCAGAAAAAGACTTCATGAGGGTGGCCTGAGGGCCTGACATCCTCTAGTGGGCCCTGTGCTCAATGCCGGGCACCATAGAGCTTGATTGGCTTTGCCATTGAACACCAGAATTGGCAAGTCTGTCACTGGTGCCCTGTGCTTTTCACAGATGAGAGCAGGTTCACCCTGAGCACATGTGACATATGTGAAAGGGTCTGGAGAATCCATGGAGAACGGTATGCTGCCTGTAACATCGTTCAGCATGACTGTTTTGGTGGTGAGTCAGTGATGGTCTGGGGAGGCATGTCAATGGAGGGATGCACAGACCTCTACAAGCTATACAATGGCACCCTGACTGTCCTTAGGTATCGGTATGAAACCCTTGGACCCATTGTCAGACCCTATGCTGGTGCAGTGGGTCTTGGGTTCCTCCTGGTACACGACAATGCCTGGCCTCATGTGGTGAGAGTATGCAGGCAGTTCCTGGAGCATGAAGGAATTGATACCATTGAATGTCCCCAACAATTGCCTGACCTAAATCCAATAGAACACCTCTGAGATACCATGTTTCAGTCCATCTGACGCCGCCAGGTTGCACCTCAGGCTTTCCAGGAGCTCAGTGATGCCCTGGTCCAGATCTGGGAGGAAATACCCCAGGACACTATCAGTCTCATTAGGAGCATGCCCCAACATTGTCAGGCATGCATACAAGCACGTGGGGGCCATACAAATTACAGAGTACCATTTTGAGTTGCTGCAATAAAATTTCAGCAAAATGGACTCGCCTGCTGCATAATATTTTTCACTTTGATTTTCGTGGTATCTTTGAATTCAATCCTCTGTAGGTTGATAATTTTCATTTCCATCACACACTGCAAAAAAACTTTAAAAGAACACTTTGAAAACACAGTATATATATATATATATATATATATATATATATTTATTTATGTGCTGCTAGAATATGTGATGCAATTGTTACAGGTGATACTCCTACTACATAGTCAAAAATATGGGCACCCCTGCATTTCTTTCAGATAATGCACCACTTCGCCCAGAAAATTGTTGCAATTAAAAATGTTTAGGCGGCATTCTCTTGTTTATTACTTTTGGCCATGACAGTATACCCATAAGTAACAATTAAATTCCAACTCCGTCTTTGAAGTCAAATTGTAAAAAAATCTGCATCCTAGCATGTTTAAAAATAAGAAAAGCACTCTATCTCCCACACTGTCCCCATCCTCTTAGGGAATGAATGATGCCCTGCATTATCCAACCCACTTTGTGTGAGCTCAGGCACTATGGACACAACTCTGGGACAAGTCATCAAGCCAGCCTGGACTCACGGCACTATTAAAAGTCATAGAAAATATGGAGTTGGGCTTTAAACAGATCATAAAATACAACATATTTATTTATTTGACCTACTGGATGCTTAGAGACAGAATAAAGCTTAGCAGAGTTTGGCAAAAGAACATTAAAATAAACCAATAAACAAAAAAAAAGGATACTGTTAAAGTGTTACTAAACCCAGGACCCTGCATTCACTATATCTGGTCTTCCACAGTACACAGAACATGGAAATGCAATTATTTTAGTAAATGTAAACTACTAAATACCTTTTCTCATCAGCAGTTAGAGCAGTATAATGACTTCTATCAGTGTCCAGCTGAGCACTGGTTAAAGCTTGTAGGAGTTTTAAGTTTTCTCTAGGAGGTTGCAGAACCCCTGACCCCTTAGATTCCACAGTGAGTATAACAAGCATGCTTTACTGCATATACAAACTGATTTTACTGCTGTGGGTTTAGTAACACTTTAAAGCAGTTAACTGCCTTAGTCTTTACTCATTAGGTCCATTTTATATTTAGGATGTATTAATAATAATATTTTATTACTACTGTTTTTTTAACCAATTGATGAACTGAAATGGTATGTTTTACTATTCAGATTCTCACATTTGACCAAGATTCTTTATTGATTATCTATTCAGTGTTACCTGACATTAATTTTTATACATCAATACCATTCGCTATTGAATACTTGGTTTTAACCAAGACCCTGAAAAGGATTGTATTGATATTGTACTGATTTTTAGATGCCCTTTTGTTTTTTCTAGCATTTGTTGGACCCCCGAAATGTGTTACTACCCTTTCAACTGCCCCCGTGACTTTTATTTGAACAAAGTTGTATCTGGACCTCTTAGCAGTGATGTGGCAATTTTAATTCAATTTCTTTTACAGTAGTCTTTGCCTCTGGGCCTCTGGTAGATATATGCTTTGGGCATAGGGGGCCAGGGTGGCTTGTCAGCTCCTTAGCAGCTGCAAGAATTCCCATAGCCCCTCCATTAAACCCCCCAGTACTTAATGTCATTAACGTTTGCCAACTTCTCATCTACCTCATCAATAGTGACTCCCTCACCAGAGAAAGAGAAGAGCTGGGGGGGCGGAGCCTAACCATGGCGGCTGACGAGAGCCCGATGTAGGAGCTCTCGGACAAGCTCCTTCACCCACCTCCACAAACCCCTACCTGTGATGTGGAGCTGCGGTGCGGTGGTCCCCCTTGGATGGATGGAGGAACCCTGCGGGAGAGCTGATCCGTGACAAGGGATCCGGCTCCGGTGCTCGGGGTGAAGGTGTGTCGGGCTGCGGGGAGATAAGGTGGAGCGGTGCAGCCACGTGGCCGGCCGCTAAGCACCACTGGGAAACCAGGAAGCCGGCCGGTGTTTGGTGCAGAGAGAGAGGAGCTGACCGGCTTGCGGACCTACCCCTTGGAGCACGGCTGCCGACCCAATACCTGGTCCCCTGTTTTAGCGCCGATAGTCTGGTGCCCTGCTGGTAGGCTCACTGCTCGGAGCTCTGCATCCTAGCCCAGTGCTCAGAATCCTGTCAGCCGGTTTCTACCCGGAGCTCTGTCCGCCGGCTTGTTGGCTGGGACCTTGACCGTTGCTGGACTGCTGGGGGTCGTGCTGGTCGGTCCGTTGTTTGGGGCCCTGCTGGTTGGCCCATTGCTCTGAGTCCTGCTTCTGAAGGAGGAGAGACACGGGGGATTGGAGAGAGAAAGGAGGAGGATTTTTCTGGAGAAACCCCTAAAACGAACACACTGCCCAGCTGAAGGACAGAGAGAAATGCTGGTCGGGCCCCGAGAAGAAGAGAGATACGAGCAGGGTGAGTGACTCTGACCGAGTCTCAATAAAATTACGTGCTTCTTGTGGGCTGTTGGGAGAGGCAGTGTGTGAGAGAAGAGAGGGGATCCCCTTGAGTGGGAAATATAAAGCAGTGAAAAGGAGAAGAGGAAAGACGAATGAAAAGCTTGAAAATCAAATGAGTGGATAAGTAGTGACGTATATATTAATAGTTATCTCTCCTTAACCCCTGAGCCTATAAAGAAGAATAAGAGCAATAGAAGAATGAAAAATAAAAGCGCAAAAGGAAGTGGGCTAAAAGGGACTCAGACTGGTACTATTAAAAAATACACTTCCCAGGGAAATATAACCCCAGAAAGGACTCAGGGCAAAAGTGGAAAAGGTGAAGTAGATCTAAGCCTGGAAATTAGCCCTAGACTATCACTAGGCCTTGACATTAGCAGCCAACAAATATCGGCTAATATAGAGATGGAGACAGAGCTACAAATACCAAACAAAAAAGAAATGGCAGAAATGTTCAAAGATCTGGAGAAAACAATAAAACAAGAAATTGTAAATATTCGGAATGATTTGGGACACCTTTTGGTGAGAGTGGAAGAAACGGAGGAAAAAGTCAAAAATCAGTCCCAAATTATTGCTGATTTGGAAATAGAAATAATTAACATGGGGAAAGCCCAAGAAAAACTGCTTAATAAGGCTGAGATACAAGAAAATAGGAATAGGAGGAGAAATATTAGGATACGTGGGGTCCCAGAGAATTCAAAAGGAGAAAATTTGCAAGAGATGGTCTGTAAAATATTAAATTCCATAATGGACAGTACTAATATGGAAAAAACTAAAATAGAAGGAATTTCTAGACAAGGAAAATTCCAAGGAAATTCGGGAAAGGATAGGCCACGAGATATACTTGTCAAATTTTGTGAATTCCTAGATAAAGATAAAATTTGGAAGAGGATAAAGGGAAAAGCAGTAATTATGTACGAAGGAAAGGACTTACAGATATATGCGGACTTGTCACCAGAGACTTTATGGAGAAGGAGAACCCTTAGACCTCTATTGGAAAGATTGAAAGAACAAAAGGTGCAATATAGATGGGGGACCCCTGAGTGCCTAATAGGATGGAGAAATGGAATTACAGCATATCTTAGGTTCCCAGAAGATTTGAAAAATTTTTGCGACAGACTCAAACTACAAAGAATGGAGATTCCTGGCTGGGAAGAAGAACACTGGGAATTAGAACGAAAAGAAAAGAGGACTGGCAATTGGTTGGTGGGGGGGGGGGGGGGGCGGGGGGAGGGGGAGAGGGAGAGAATTCGTTTTTTTTTGTGTGTCTCTCTCTCTCTCTCTGCCTCCTGTCTCTCTCCGCCTTGTCCCTGCCGCCCTCAAACCACTGTTATTGAGATATTTTGGTAGGACTTAGGGGTTAAAGGGGAGGGGGGGGAAGGGCGGAAAGCTGTCCATGGCTGGAGTTTTTTCCCCATAGATTAAATCAAAAGTGGATAGTATTACCACAAATGATCGGTAGGCAATCAATAGGCCTAAAAAGAGGGGAGGGGGAGGAAGGGGGGTGGGTTGGGAAAATGGGTGGGAGGGGGGAGGGGATGGGAGTTTGGTGGGATGGGAGTTGGGTGGGAGGGAGGGGAGGAGGTATTGGGTTAATACTCTGCATGACAGAAGGGACAAAGAGGAAGAGGCAATCTGGAAGAGAGATGGAGTTAATTGGGAAAGATGGAAGAAATACAGTTTATAACTTATAATGTGAATGGGCTGAGTTGTCCAGGGAAGAGATTTAGGTTGTTTAATGAGTTACATCATAGGGCGACGTCAGTGGTATTTTTACAGGAGACGCATTTTGAGATAGAGGCAAACGTGAAATTGAAATCCAAACACTACCCAATATGGTACTATGCAGATTCTCCAATTAAAAGAGCAAAAGGGGTTGCAATAGGTTTGGCAAAGAATATGAGATTTGAGCTGGAGGATAGAAGAACCGACCCGGAGGGGAGGTTTTTATTCTTAAAAGGTAGACTTCAGGGGATAGAGTGTACTTTAGCCAATATATACTGCCCTAATAAAAACCCGGAGATATATATGAAGGGTCTGTTGAAAAAATTAATGGAATTCAAAAAAGGGCGTTTGATAGTAGCTGGAGACCTAAATTTCTGTATGGATCCACAAAGGGATAATACCTCTCCTGTGCAGAGAGAGGGGAGTAGGTCTCTGAGAGCTTTGAAGAAAGTGATGCATGAATGTCAACTAGTGGATACCTGGAGAATGACGCATATGAAAGACAGAGACTATACCTTCTTCTCTAATGCACATGAGATATACTCGAGATTAGATTACATCTTAATAGACCATCAACTTATAGATCATCTGGTTAAAATTGACATAGAGACAAGGACGTTCTCGGATCATGCTCCGGTCGTAATGAAAATGGGATGGGGAAGAAGGTGGACTGGAGGATTAGGGTGGAGGTTAAATGAGGCTCTTCTTCTGGATGAGGAGGTAGTTCAGAAAATCGAGAAAGAGATTAAGGTATACTTTAAGGAGAACGAAACAGAGGAAGTATCGATAGCTACAGTCTGGGAAAGCCATAAGATATTCATAAGAGGAATCTTGATTGCGGCAGGAGCAAGGAAGAAAAAGGAAAGAAGAGAGAGGGTCAGTGGGCTATTAAAAGAAATATTGGACTTGGAGCAGATACATAAGAAGAAAATAACAAAAGATACGAGATAGAAGTTATTGGATAAAAAAGATGAACTAGAGAGGTTGATGGATGAGGAGAAGAGAAGAGTATACAACAGGGTTTTGAACGAGAGATATAGATGGGGAGACAGACCAGGAAGATATCTAATGAGAGCTTTGAATAAAAAGAAAAATAGGAACTATATAGAAAAGATAAAAAGCTCAAAGGGGGAGTTGGTCCACTCAAATAAAGAGATTATTAAAGTGTTTACGGAGTATTACAAAAAGTTATATAATATTAGTCCCCAAGGCCCTCTAAAAGAAACTCAAGCGGGAATTAATAAAAAAAAGATGACATACTTAAAAAATGCGGGATTACCAAAACTAAGTGAAGCACAGTTGAACTCCCTAGACGCAGAAATTTCCCAGGAAGAAATTAAAATAGCATTAAAAAGCACAGGGGGGGGGGGAAGCCCAGGCCCGGATGGCTATACAGTTAAGTACTATAAGAAATTTAGTGAAGTACTGTTACCCAAGCTGGAGAAATATATGAATGCTCTGGGAGGTGGGATGGAAGTGAGGAGAGAATCCCTACAGGCCCATGTAGTGCTTATTCATAAGGAGGGAAAAGATCCATCTCAGTGCTCCAGCTATAGACCTATCTCATTATTGAACACTGACACTAAACTGTATGCAAAGGTGTTAGCAAACAGGTTGAGGGACTTGATGCCTGAATGGATCCATGGAGACCAGGTGGGCTTTGTACCGGGGAGAGAAGGTAGAGATAACGGCTTGAGAACCCTGATGCTTATTCAGAAAAGTAGAAAAGGGAAAGCCCCGGTGGTGCTCTTGTCAATTGATGCAGAGAAGGCATTTGATAGAGTGGACTGGGGCTTTATGATGGACAACTTAAAAGTGCTGGGGATAGGTGATAGAATGCGAGAGTGGATAAGTAAATTATATAGGGAGCCTACTGCAATCATCACGGTAAATGGGGAGAGATCAGAACCCATTGGAATGTCTAATGGTACAAGACAAGGCTGCCCACTGTCCCCCCTGCTATATGTATTGTCACTCGAACCTTTGTTGTCAATAATAAGAAATAGTGGATCGGTAAAGGGAATTCAGATAGAATCCATAGAACACAGAGTAGCGGCCTTTGCGGATGACTTATTGTTCTATGTGGGGAATCCTCGAATAACTCTCCCAAATATAATGAAGATTCTGAAGGAGTACGGTGAACTATCAAATTTGAAAATTAATCCAACGAAAACAGAGATCCTGAATATGAATATATCAAAGAACGAAAAAGAAAAACTACAAAAAGAATTCCCCTTTATATGGAGAGAAAAAGAGATAAAAATACCTAGGAATAAAACTCACTGTCTCATCTAAGCATCTGTATAGATTAAACTATATCTCTTTGATAAATGAGATCAGGGAAGATTTAAAAAGACTAGAAGGAGGAAATCCATCCTGGATAGGACGTATAAACCTAGTCAAAATGGTAATTATGCCTAAAATACTGTATAGATTTCAAATGGTACCAATTAAAATCCCAGAAGCCTTCTTTAAGATAATGAAAAAAATGTTAACAAGATACATATGGAAGAATAAAAAACCCAGAATAGCATATGAAACATTGAGCAGGACTAAAGAGAAAGGGGGATTGGGTCTACCAGATGTCAAGAGATACTATAAAGCAGTGGTTTTAGCAAGAATATTTGATTGGACATTTAACCATAAGGGGAAAAGTTGGGTAACAATTGAAAATGATCTTAGTGGCATTAGATTGAACCAGATGATATGGGTTCCACCACAGTTTAGGGGAATCAAAGAAAGCACAAGTATCTACACTCTAAATGTTCTTAGGGTATGGGACAATTTACACAAAAACATGAAATGGGAATTTAATTCTATATTAATGCCTCTCACAAATACTGATTACTTTCCTCCGGGAAAAAATAAGATATCAGGGAGATGGTTTAGAAAGGAGGATACCCAACTGAGAGATGTTTTGGTGGAGGGGGAATTGAGACCACTTAAAGATTTAATAGAGAAGAAGGGAGATATTTTTATTAGAATAGACGAGTGGAAATATCATCAATTGAAATGTTTTATTGGAAATCTACCGAAACCCCTGAGAGTAAAACAGGAGTGGAATATGTTTGAAAGGTTGTTAGAGACACGAAGGGATGGGAAGCACGGTATTTCAAAAGTGTATAGAATACTCACAGAATTAGACACAAACACAAAGTCAATTTTTATCACAAAATGGGAAAGAGATATGGGAGTTGGGTTTGATGAAGATAGACAGAGAAAGATGTTTAGATTGATACACGATAATGTTAGTATGAGAGAGGTTGAGGTTAATTATAAGTGTGTGACACGATGGCACATTACACCGAGTGTAGAGCACAGGATGAATGGGGAGAACTCAAATAAGTGTTGGAGAGGATGTGGAGATATGGGCACGGTGTTTCACATATGGTGGGAATGTCCGAAAATCCAGGCTTTTTGGAAGATAATAGTCAAATTGATTAAAGAAATAACTGAAATTGACATAGGGTTAGACCCAACGACGTGCCTCCTACACAATGTGGAGACATCTGTAAATAAATATAAAGACTCAGGTATTTGGTACTTCTTGAATGCGGCGAAAGGGTTGATACCTAAGTTTTGGCGGAAGGCTGAGGTACCGAAGGAGGAAGACTGGATTAATAGAGTAAACCAGATAGGTAGAATGGAAAGATCATACCATATACAGGAAGATAAGATGAGAGTTTATTTCAGGAGATGGGAAAAATGGGAAAGAGCAGGATTGAAAGAGAAATATAGGAAAATATGAACTAGGATGTTAGCAAAAAATTAATAAGCCTCAAGAGAGTAGAATGGGCTAGAGTCTGCAGAGGGGGAGGAGGGGGGATGAGGGGTGGGAAGGGGGGGTAGTGGGATGGGAAAGAAAAGAGTTTTTAGTAAGGGAAAGATAGAAATGTTATAAATGTTTATTTGTATGAGAATTTTTTCCCTTTTTGGGTTTGTGTATTAACATGAAAAATTCAATAAATATTTAAATTAAAAAAAAAAAAATAGTGACTCCCTCACCTTATGTGGCTGCCTGGTGTCTGCGGCTCCTCAAGCTCTTCCTCATAATAATTGCAAAGTGTTGCATCCAGTCAATAGGACAAAAGCATTTGGAGCCTGGAAGGTCAAGGGCAAAGTATGAGCGATCATTCCCAAGCATCCTCATCCTGATATAATGCCCTTCAGGTTCAGCTAGGGGTAGTTAATTTTTTAGATAGAGGCTTGTTAGGAGCTTGGGTTTGAGTCAGCCATGTTACTTCAGGTTATGGCTGAGGGCTCTGCAGGTCATTTCTCCGATACCTACCCATGCTCTAGAAGCTAGAGAAGTTTCTAGAAGTCAGTGGGTGGGGGTGAGGAGGAGCTGGCCTGCATACTTAAGGGACCTTGGCCAATACCCAAGCAGGAGGCTTGGCATGGGGCCAGGACAGCCCTTAAATATAATTCAGCCTGATCAGCAGGGATCAGTGTTGGGTGGAAGATGAAGTGAAGGTTGCAGTGTGAAGCCAGAAAGAGGGCCCAAGGAAGGGGCCCTCCTACTGGCAGGGTGCTGAAAAGGGGGATCTCCCTGTCTCAACATCTCTTGAGAGAGGACAGTCTGTGGAGCAGGGAAGTAGGCAGCCCAGAGTCAGGCCTGAAGGCAACAACCAACCCACTAAGCTTGCAGGAGAGACAGAGTGAATAATCCTACACCCTCTGGGCCGGATAAGGGGAGAGGGTAGTCAGGTGGAGAACCCAACTAGCTCATCATCGGGGACTGTCTCAAGTTGGTAGCTTCTGGGTCCCATTGCCCAGGGAATACCCTCAGGCAGCTGGGTGAAGAAGAGGATTCATCTAGGGTCTGAGGAGATACACAAGAGAGCTTTGGAGGGTCTTAAAGGAGAGACAATTTTTGGTCCGCATTTTTGTACATACTGTAGTTGTCCTCGAATTTGCAGTTTCCTTGGGCATTCCATATACCCCTCAACCACATCCAAGTTCTAAACCCCTTATTAAAATCACAAAACAAAGCTCAAGGGCTGTTTACTTATTCTGAGTGCAAATTGTAGAGGAAAATGCATGTTGCCTGGCTGTGCAGAGCTTTGGGGGGACCCAAAACTCGACTTCTAAGGGAGTAGTGCTACAATAGTCAGCAGTCAGGCATGTTTTATGTCTTGTCACATGTTTGATGAAGCTATCAGGTCTGGTCATATTTTTGTTTTAACATTCTAAATTATGATCTCTCGTGACACCTGAGCTCTATTCAGTTTGATGTGAACATAAGAAGAACTGCCACTTTCATTTTGGGCATGGTACCACAGAACAGTTGGTTTAAGTGAACACTGTGTTTGTGTCACAGCTGCTCCAATTTCTACTTGCTGACACAGGAACACAGCTGGCATGAAAATAAAATGCTAAATATATTAAAATTTAAAATCCACTCTGTGGACATACAGGTAGAGACATATCACTATAAATTCAATTATTTGCAGAGCTTGCAAGAGAGACAGTGGTGCAGAATTCCCCTAACCACTTTATAATAAATGAGGGAAGCCACTGTATGGATTAGTATAGATTTATTAAACAGATATGACATTTTACTGTGCTGTACAGGGATCACTGAACAATTCACATCAGGCTCTGTCCCAGAGGAGCTCACACTCTATTGTCTTCACTACAGTCACATACAGTAATATAGTCATTGTATATAGAAATATAACTCTTGACAGTGCTGTACAAACAACACTAGAGTCCTCTCAAATTTCTATAAATAAAAAATTACACTGGGCTTCTGTAAAGAGGATTTCATGGTTCTGAGTATAAAGCATGAAAAAAAAATATTTTAAAAACACAATACATTTTATATAATTTATCCTGGATTTACAGTGCATCCAGAAAGTATTCACAGCACTTAACTTTTGTCACATTTTGTTATGTTACAGCCTTATTCCAAAATGGATTAAATTAATTTTTTTCCTCAACATTCTACAAACAGTACCCCATAATGACAACGTAAAAGACGTTTGTTCTGAAATATTTGCAATTTATTTAAAAAAAAACAAACCTATTTTTGGGCAATTTTTTTCATTCTTCTTTGCAGTACCTATCAAGCTTCATCAGGTTGGATGGGGAGCGTCGGTGCACAGCCATTTTCAGATCTCTCTAGAGATGTTCAATCGGATTCAAGTCTGGGCTTTGGCTGGGCCACTCCAGGACATTCACAGAGTTGACCCGTAGCCACTTCTTTGTTATGTGGGCTGTGTGCTTAGGGTCGTTACCCTTTTGAAAGATGAACCGTTGCCCCAATCTAAGGTCCAGAGTGCTCTGGAACAGGTTTTCATCAAGGATGTCTCTGTACATTGCAGCATTCATCTTTCCTTCGATCCTGACTGGTCTCAACAGTTCCTGGTATCCTCCAGACATAATGCTTGGCATTCAGGCCAAAGAGTTCAATCTTTGTTTCATCAGACCAGAAAGCTTTGTTTCTTATGGTCTGAGAGTCCCTCAGATGCCTTTTGGCAAACTCCAGGTGGGCTGCCATTTGCCTTTTCCTGAGGAGTGGCTTCCTTGTGGCCACTCTACCATACAGGCCTGATTGGTGGAGTGCTGCAGAGAAGGTTGTTCTTCTGGAAGGTTCTCATCTCTCCACAGAGAAACACTGGAGTTCTTTCAGAGTGACCATTGGGTGCTTGGTTATCTCCCTGGCTAAGGCCCTTCTCCCTCAATCGCTCATTTTGGCCGGGTGGCCCGCTCTAGGAAGATTCTTGGTGGTTTCAAACTTCTTCCATTTATGGATAATGAAGGCCACTGTGCTCATTGGGATCTTCAATGCTACAGAAATTTTTCTGTACCCTTCCCCAGATTAGTGCCTTGATACAATCCTGTCTCAGAGGTCTATGGACAATTCCTTGGACGTCATGGCTTGGTTTGTGCTCTGAGATGCACTGTTAACTGTGGGACCTTATATAGACAGGTTTATGCCTTTCCTAATCATGTCCAATCAACTGAATTTCCCACAGGTGAACTCCAATCAAGTTGTGGAAACATCTCAAGGATGATCAGTGGGAACAGGATGCACCAGAGCTCAATTTTGAGTGTCATGGCAAAGGCTGTGAATATTTATGTACATGTGTTTTTTTTTTTCATTTTTTATTTTTAATAAATTGCAAAGATTTCAAAATGAACTTCTTTTACGTTGTCATTATGGGGTATTGTGAATGTTGAGGAAAAAAAAGAATTTAATCCATTTTGGAATAAGGCTGTAACATAACAAAATGTGGCAAAAGTTAAGCTCTGTGAATACATTCTGGATGCACTGTATATAATACAGATGCAGCCTTTACTCAGTGTTTCAGGGTGGCAGTTTTTGCTACATGATTCTGGGCTGTGCAGCTGACTTTCCTAAGGAGATCAGTGGGCAGTGCTTGAAACCCAGGAACACACAGTATACATTTGTGCAGATTCAGAGCCAATAAGAAAACATGTATCTGTTAGAAATTCTGTATATAGCCCTCAGGGGCGGACTGACCATTTGGAAACTTGTGCACTGCCCAAGGGCCCGGGGTCAGTAGGGGGCCCCAGGAGATGCCCCTAGTACCTTTTTCATAGGCTTTTTTGAGTTTGGGCAAGGACACAGGGGCCCCATGATCCCCTATTGCCTGGGGGCCCCATGAGTTGTCAGTCCACCCCTGATAGCCCTACAGAACAGACAATGCACAGTCCATGTATACTTTTCTGCTAGAAGGAAACAGGAAACTTTCTTCAGAGAAAAGATATACTGTTGAGTTTACCATAGATGCAGCTACAAACGTATAAACACTGCCATCTACAAGAATATATCTGTACTAAATACTGATGTATGCAGGGACATACAGGACATTATGTCACAGGTATCTTTCTGGTGGCGACACTCTGGGAAATAGGACAGTTAAGAAAAACGTCTCCTAATCCTCCTGATTCTATTATATTTGCTCATTACCTGTGGTGATTTGTTCTGTTTTACCCTGGTCAAGGTGAATAAAGAAATTTCTTTCATTTGTCATGTGACTCATAGCTCCTGACTCAACTCACCATGCCTGCAAAGATGAGGTGCAACCTTTGGCTTGAAAAACATATTCTTTATCTGAAGAAAATCAGTTTCTCCCTTCACACTTTTGTCTATTTTTAATTTGTTTTTGTTTTTGCATTCTAGCTTTTGAGATTCTGCAGTCTGCTTTTAAATGGCCTTGTTTCTTGCACAGAAAACATTTACATGTTTCTTCTAGCATGTTACTGTTTTTATTACTGTTCATTTTTAAAGTATACTCTGCGACAGGGGCGGACTGACAACTCATGGGGCCCCCGGGCAATAGGGGATCATGGGGCCTCTGTGACTTTGTCCAAACTCAAAAAAGCATATGAAAAAGGTACCAGGGGCATCTCATGGGGCCCCCTACTGACCCTGAGCCCTCGGGCAGTGCCTGAGTTTCCAAATGGTCAGTCCGCCCCTGCTCTGCGACAGAAGCACCATCACTATTATTGCTTTCTGTTTTATGGTTATAATCGTCCATAAGCTTGCCCTTCACATATTCCAATGTCAATACATCATCTGGACGTGCATCAAGTGCTGTGACAAGCTTTTCATAACTTTCTGGTAAGGCACTAAGTAACAGTGCGGCAACATGAAAATCTTTTATTTTTTCTTCTAATTCTCCCAAGCAGTTAACCATTTCCAGGGTGTGCTTTATGTAATCCTGCATATACTGGCCTTTCATCAGCTTGTTTTCGTATAGCTTTCTAATCAAATACAGTTTATTGCTGAGATTAGCTCTTTCATGCACCTTGTTATCTTTCCCATATTTTATTAGCAGTTTAACACTTACATATTTGTATGAGTTGATCATCTTCTATGCTAAGAGAGATTGTGCTCTAAACTTTCTGATCTTTCTCTATCCACTCATCTGAAGGGTGTTCTGGGCTGACTTAATTTAAACATTTTTTACGTACCTATTAGTAGCGTTTTCATTTTGAATTTCCAAGACTTGTAGTTCTGGTTTGTCATACTTGCAAATGAAAGCTTTGTTGCAGCTGTGTTACTGACTATTTTCTTTTATTCTGTTGCAGTCTTCTTTCTGTTGCTGTATCTTGCATTATTTGCTGTAGTCAGCCAAGTCTGGGCTCATACCCTGTTAGCAATTCTGTATATAGCCCTACAGAACAGATTGTGCACAGTCTACATATGCTTTTCTGCTTCACTGCAAAAGGAAACAGGAAATTTTATTCAGAGAAAAGACATAGAGTTTATCATAAATTAAGCTACAAACTTCTAAACACTGCCATCTACTGGTTGAATAATATATCTCTACTGCATGCTGATGTAGTTGTTGCACAGAATACATGACTACTGTATTCCAACAGTATCTATAGTAATTAAGTGTGTGAAGGGCAGTTGTCTATACCAAATGAATACTAGGATAGAAATAAAACAATTTAGGGCTATGTCCCTGATTTAACTTTTACCAGAACCTCTAAGCACTTATTCCTACATGATTTTTTTCACATTAAGAATGGACATTTTTCAAAAGACAGCTTAGAGAAGCAACTACTTTCCTATTAAGTCCCAGTCTTGAAAATGAAAGAGTTAAAGATAAGAAATTCTCTCTCTCTTCCGCTCTCTTTCTCTATACTTACTATAACTGCCCATTTATTAATCATGGAGAAAGACTACTATGAATATATATGTGAGGTCAAATAGGCTTGACCCTAGAGCATAATAGGTTTGGATTGTTTAATGTCCTGACCATTGCTATAATCATGTTATAAATCATTGTGACATCCAACCTGATGGAATATTTGAATAATTAGAATTACTTGCAAAGCTATTGCACCAACGTCATTTAGGAAACCGTACAGCAAAACTGGTTTATTTATAAAGGCAAAAAATAATTAATTCACCTTTTTTTTCCCATTTCACAATTTGATCTCCTTATAATAGTTTGTTTAAGGGTCATGGTCACCAATTCCCTTCATTAATTTAGCACTTTAAATTCAAACATTAAGCTAAATTAAAAAAAAAACATTTTTTTTAATCTTTATTCTTTGCCTACTAAGTTATTCTTAAAACTCCATTTGTCTGTTTACGTTCACTGATTTTGTTTTGGACCACCAAGGTTTCACAACATTTGTTCACAATCTTGTCCTCTGCATTTTTCTGGGACATGCTGCTTTATAAATAACTGAGAAAAGAGCGGCCAAATTCACTTAAAAAACCAGCAAAACTGGAAGTTGCATATATGCTTCAATTTACAGTAAGTCTCTGCATATACAACTGCTCTGGAGAATAGGGACAAGATATTAGATGAAGACTAACAGTAGCAGTTTGGCTTGTCCTACTTACACATGCGCAGAGCATGGGCATAACATTGATGTCACTTCTGGCAACAATTAGTCATGTCTGCTCTTTGCGTGTGTAGCTGCTAAAAGGTTAAACTATTTCCAATACTTGGACATGCTCAAAACCCACACAGCCAGCCCCTACATCCTCAGCAATTTATGGCTATCAGACACTTTAACCAGTTCTGGCACCTTCAACCGTATCTGCTCTCCAGCAGGGGGTTAAAACCAGTAACTAAAAGATTAAAGAGTAACAGCAGATGCTTAAGCAGCCATGAGTTTGTGTATCTGTATAGGGCGTCAAAGCAAAACATGTAGGGTGGCCTACACCAAATAAGAAACAGATTGTTACCTTCCCCCCTCCAGTGACTGGGATATATCAGAATAGCAGGTTTGTCTAAGCCTCAGAATCCTGTAAGGGCTTTTCAGAAAGTTCAGATATAGGAAGGTTGCTAATCTAGGCCATATCTATGACTTTTACACAGTTCAACATCATAAGGGGAAATCCTCGACCCAGGGGTCCTCTCTATTCCCTGTAGTTCCAGGCACTGTACAATGGTCTGATGCTCCACAAACGTCAACTAATAAGAGACCCAAGAGCTTTGTTCCATCACAGTGTTCTTCCTTGTACATAACTACTGCTTCTCTGCAGATCCCAGTAGCAGTCCCACTCACTCTTCATCCCAGCACATTACAGACACAGAATATCAAATCAGGTTCAAGTTGTGTTTAATTGCTGACAAGTTATGTTGAAATAAAGCTAATAATTTTGTTGTCATAAGGAGGCATTTCTCCCATGGTGGCTTAAGGGAAGTCTCAATAGAATAAACATCTATTGTTCACGTGCTTCTGTTCTACTACAGTGATCTCCAGCTTTCCCCAGAAGGGGAAACCCACTACAACGAAGTCACCTGGCTTTACATAATTAGTGTACTCTGCTCCCCTCATCCCTGAAGGACTCTCACTCTCACCAAAGAGAGGTGGCCATGTGTGACTCTCTCTCTCTCTGCTCTACATGTCAGCTACTACCTCCTCTCTCTTCCCATGTGAAGTCCCCTTTAGACATAGCATATGATATGTATATATCATGCTCATGTCAAAATGGACCCCAATTTTTGCAGAAATATCATGTATTTAATAGGCACAGTGCCTCCCTAAGATTTATGCCTGAAGCCCGTGGCAGAAGAAAGTCAATCCTCTGCAGGGTTTCCTCTAGTTGTCAGAGCACAGTAACCATTATCTGTTTTCTGTGTGCCAAGTGATTTCTGGGGTACAGTACCACTTGGCATTAAATGGTGGGGTACTTCCCACTTATCCATAACACCCTATTACAAACACAGTGTTTGAGGTTTGAAATGTAAATATAGCCATAACATTTGTTTTGGATAGAGTAGGGAAGGGTTAAAACCTCTGTTAGATTACTGTAGTTACCAGAAAAGCAACCAGAAGCAAGGTGAGCAGTCAGCAGGCAACCCTGGCTACACCAGGAACAATGTCACTGGTACAAATAGGGTCAGTACACAGACAGCTGACCCTTCCTGACTCTAAAATAAAAAATACATTTTTCTTTACACACACTGTAATACACAAATAGTAACAATATACTGGATATATAAAGGGAACTCCCCAAAGAATTATACAGCAGCGACATGCAAATTGCACTTACCACCACAATTTCTTTTGCTGGAAATACTTGCTGGAAATCTCAGCTGTTTCAGCAGTTCACTCAGTTGCACTGTTCTAGGTTTATTCGAGCACTCTCCGGTGCCTTTCTTCAGTTGAAGCAGCCAGCCCAATAGACTTCCATGAAGAAGACTTGCAAAATAGCTGTGACAAGTACTCATCAAGAGTGGCCAACTATGTGATCTTTCTACCCAGCTTCTCCTTTCATAGGGGCCGTACTACAGCTTTCATAAACAAAACAGGATCTATGAATGGAGAACGGGGGATGATTGAAAGATCTAGCCTCTCCATTCATAGATCCTGTTTCATTTATAGAAGTTTTAGTTTGGCTTCTATGAATGGTGGAGTTGGGTGGAAAAGGCAGGGATAGTTAGGCACTCTTGATGAGTGCCTGTAACAACTCACTCAGTTCTTTTAACCCCTGCCGCTCAGAGGATGAAGATTTCGTCAGGAGACAGCAGCTCAAGGGACACATCATGATATGTAATGTCCCTTGTGCTTTTATTTATGTATTTATTTATTTAATTAACTAAACTTAAGCTTCAAGCATTTGATCGAGATGTTACATAGTGTGTAAAACCCAAAGGCCCTGATTCACTAAGATGTGAGTGTAATAGCAGAGACTGACCATTCAGGCAGACTCCGGTCAATCAATCAGTCGTCTGACCAGCGTCTAGCAAGCTCATTGACGAGCGTCTATTGACTACTTTGCTATCACTGGCACATTTTTAGGTGCAATACCGGATATGTTCGCTAGATGGCGCACAAGCGCGGGCTTTATTTACATTGGCGTTTTCATGATGGCAAAAGAATTCTTAGAATGTTATAAATACACCTGTACACCTGTATTAGAATTTTCTATTTTCTTCTATTTATTTTCTTGCTGTGTCTCCAAAATGATCAGGAAACTAATGCATTTACTAATGAATGTCAAACATTCTGTACTCAAATGTTAAACATTTACACACTTATATCTCAAATAATTTATATACTTCTAATTTCCCAATATAATTATATATCTTCATTCTCTTTAATCACGTAACTATTCTATGGTAAAGACAAGTGCAGCGCTATAAATGCATGTGATCAATAATGAACGCATGTAAAAACCAAAAAGTGCAAAGAATTGCAACAATGATGTAATATTGTAAATGGTGCTAAAATAAGTTCATAGAATCATTCCTGAATAATGGAATGTCCTTCGTGTGAGAGTACCAACTCAGAGAGTGCCTATGAATGGCACGTGTGGTCTCTCCGTGACCGACAGTAGTGCATGAACTTGTGAAAGGTAAACCACCCTTGGGACTGGTCTACACTCACCAGAACAAAAGTATTAATGTGCATGGGTTATACACATCACACATCTGGGGGTGCAGCGGTATGCTGGCAGCTATGGGTTAGTCATCCAGCTCCATCCATCCATCCATCAGGGTGGGTGCCCAAATGGTCCTGGGGAGGAATTAGCTCAGCCACAGGAGCCAGAAAGGTGCTCAATAGTGTAGTACACTGTCACAGGGGTGGATGACCTTTCACGAGTTCATGCACTACTGTTCGTGGTTATATTTATCTTGTGTAATACCATTTTACTAGTCTATATCATGTGACCAGCGCTCGCTCTATCATTTTCAAACAATGGAACTATTCTACATTATAACTCAAACTGTGTCTCCCACAGTGGTTTAGTGGTTAGAGCTCAGAACTTACAGCACTTGGCTCATGGGTTCTAATCCCGGTCATGGCTACATCCTAAAAAATGGAGATCAATTTTCTGGGTTGTGTCAGTGCCAGGAATATTGATCAAACAATTATGATTTTGCCTAATGACTAGAAAGTGGATGAATGTACTCTTCTGCCAATTAGGAAATGTGCAAGTTTCATGCCGTGTATATTTCATTGTAACATTTTTCTCTTTTAAATCTGTCTCCTTATACAACTTGACCCCCTCCCCCACCCCGCCATCACCTGTCCCATATGCAAATCTATGGATCACCGCCCCACTCTTTAACTATCTATTTACTGATCAAGTGAATGTGTCTCATTTTCTATCAGCTACAGCTCAGATCTCACATTATTATACAATTGCTGATTGTATCTCACCACTAGTCTGATTGAATTCACAATTCCTGGTCAGTCCCGTTCCCTGACCTCTAATAACCTTTAGGGCCAGTTCACACTACATGTGTTTCAGTTGCTTTTTCAGCATCACAAACGCACAGAAAGAAGGTTATATGGTTGTCAATGTCATAGTTCACATCAGCACTTGCATTTTCAGTGCATTGCAGGTGCTGTAAACAAAGTTGACCACGCTGCATTGTTTCTGCACAGAACTGTACTGGAACACATTGAAACGTCCTTGAATGTACTAAAACGCACATGTCCCTAACTACATTGAATACAAAGAAAATAGAAAAAAATAAGTGGAAGGGATATAAAAATGCAATGTAAACATGTCCAAAACGCATTCAAAATGTACTGGAACACACTAAACATGCATGCCAAAAGGGCATGAAAAAAACCCATCAGGAACACATCTAGACTGTTTCTATAGTGTGAACCAGCCCTTAGGACTTGTTCACACCATTGGTGGTGCAGAAACGCATGCAAGAACACACATTTTCCAGCACAGCAAAGAAATGCAATGCCCTATGTAGATGTGCGCAGGTACCATGATGAAAACGTTGTTGCACCTACACACGTCTATTAAAAACAGCCCCATTCACAGCCACAAATACGCATGGCACCACACTACTGTGCGGTTAGGTGCGACACACTTGGAAAATAACATAAAAATAAGCCAACATGGCTAAAACATATCTTGAAAATATGGGGACTCTGATATCCGGCGACAGTCCGTTCACGAACGAGAAGCAATTCTGCACCCCTAAAACCAACATAGAGGAAAGGGATGGTCAAATTGCTGTGCTGCTTCCAAACCACCTCTGGCATGCCAGGGTCATTATGCAGGTCCTCGATGCCAGTTTTTTGCCTGCGGCCACAAAATATCCACTGGCCACGAGTGAAGGTGAGTGGAGGACGTGAAGGTGGATTTCTACCAGCTTCAACCGCAAGCAGTACCACTCCTGAAAAATGAGAGCAAATAATCATTGACACGTCATCATGACAGTCAATTCTCAGTGCAGGCTATCTAGAGTGTCTTTCCTTTTTAACCATTTCAAGAGTTCAAGGAAACATTCTTGGAGCATCTACTGTGTTTGGAAAGGCCAAAGGTCCCCCCCTCCCCCAGGCACACTAATGCTTATGCAGGCCATAGACGGGGAGAAAAACGGCCGATTTTTCTTTTAAAAAATGAAAAATTGGTTGTTCAAGCGGCCGACGTTGCCAGCAATGGTAAAAAAAAAAATCGGCCGATTTTCATCCCGTCTACAGCCGGCAAAAAGTGTCTCTGCAGAGAGCTCCGCTATTTCTTTGACAGTTCCTTGACATTTACAGCGGTTGCAACAATGTATCTATTTGTATCCATTTAGGATACAGATGTTTTTATTCGGAAACAAATAGATACAATGTTGCAACCGCTGTAAATGTCAAGGAACTGTCAAAGAAATAGCGGAGCTCTCTGCAGGGACACTTTTTGCCATACTGGAATTCCTCTCATTTTTCATCCTCTTCTTCTTCTTCTTCATCATCATCCTCTTCTTCTTTTTCATCATCATCCTCTTCTTCTTCATCCTCTTCTTCTTCATCATCTTCATCCTCTTCTTCTTCATCCTCTTCTTCTTCATCATCTTGATCATCATCATCCTCTTCTTCTTCTTCTTCTTCATCATCATCCTCTTATTCTTCTTCATCATCATCCTCCTCTTCATCATCATCTTCTTCTTCTTCTTCATCATCCTCTTCTTCATCATCATCCTCTTCATCATCATCATCATCCTCTTCTTCTTCATCATCATCATCCTCTTCTTCTTCATCATCATCATCATCATCCTCTTCTTCTTCATCATCATCATCATCCTCATCCTCTTCATCATCATCCTCTTCTTCTTCATCTTCTTCTTCTTCATCATCATCATCATCCTCTTCTTCTTCTTCATCATCATCATCCTCTTCTTCTTCTTCATCATCATCCTCTTCTTCTTCTTCATCCTCTTCTTCTTCTTCATCATCATCCTCTTCTTCTTCTTCATCATCATCCTCTTCTTCATCCTCTTCTTCATCCTCTTCTTCTTTTTCTTCTTTTTGTCTTCCTCTTGCAGGTCACTGCTCATGTGCAGATTTTTTATCAGTAAAAAATCGGCCAATTTGCCCATCATTGCCGCGAAAATCGGCCGATCGGCAAATTCGGCCGTTTTTTTTTCCAACTTTACCGAAAAAAAAAATCTGCCAAAATACCGAAAAACGGCCGAACAAATAGCCCACTAACGATCCGAAAATCGGCCGATTTTATTTCCGGACGAAAAATCGGCCAATTTTCGACCCATCTATGGCCTGCATAAGATATGGTGTGGCCCTAGGGTCAATGTGTGTTTAGAATACTTCCAAAATGCACATACAAAAACACTCCATCCAAATGCATGTTGCATTTCTATAGCATGTTAAACAGAAGAATAATGCACTTACATAATGTTAACATGCGCAAGTAAAAGTAGACAAAATCCACATCCTTTTATTCTGGCTTCACATACATGCATTGTGGTCTAACACCGCACTCCTGGGCAAATCACATGCAATTTGTGTGCGTTGCAATTAGAGACAAACATTTTGCACACCTCAAATTGCACCGCATCCGGGCCAAAAATGTGCAGGACCCTTTTTCAGGGTATGCACATGTATTGTACTGTCCAAGGCATTGCACACTAACGCATTGCACACTAAAAATGTCAAATACGTTAGTGTGTACAGTGCATGAGTGTAAAATGCTTTAGTGTGTACAGTGCATGAGTGTAAAATGCTTTAGTGCACACTGCAGTGTACAACGCATTGCACACTGTAATACACTGTAATACCGTGTACACCCACACATTGTAGACTGTAATGCACTGTACACTGTCATGCAGGATGGAGCTACGCATTGCACACTGTGATACGCTGTCCACTGTCATGCAGAATCCAGCAACACATTGCACACTGTAATACCATGTACACCAACACATTGTAGAATGCAATGCATTATACGCAGTATACATGTCCAGATATTCAAAGATTAGCCATGAAGGCCTAGCTGGTTACCTATTGGGCGACCGCAGATAGCCGAATAACGCTACACTGCATCCAGGCAGCTCTGGGAGGGTGTCATATGACATCCTGGCAGAACGCGCTCTCCGTGATTGCTGTGTCCTAAGGACACAGCTGATCACGTGATGTGGTAAAGGCCAATCACAGCGGCTTTTTACCATGTGATCAGCCATGTCCAATGACACGCTGATCACCGGGAAATGCATTTGCCGGGTCTTGGCTGCACTTTCATCACGCTATCAGAATGTGTGGAAAGTACTGCCGAGAACCAGCAGTTATCAAAGCAGGGGTCGGCCCCGATGATCAGTGCCCACCAGTGCCACCCAACAGTTACGCCCACCTGTGGCCAGCAGTGCCACCCACCAGTGCTGCCTCATCAACGCACATCAGTGTTGCTAAATTACCAGTTTACCAAATGTTATAATATAAACAGACTTTTATTCATTATGAGCTATTTTGTGGTTTATCGAGCAAAAAGTAAAACACACAGCAGCAAGTCAATACCACCCAAAGAAAGCTCTATTTGTCTGAAAAAACTGATATAAATTTAAGATGGGTACAATGTGGCATGACCGCACAATTGTCATTCAAAGGGTAACAGTGCAGAAAGATGAAAATTGGCCAGGACAGGAAGGGGGTAGGAGTACCCAGTACGCAAGTGGTTAATATCATTGACCCATCAATACCCAGGAGCTAATGTACAGATAAGTAGCATGTGCACCAAGTGAGATTCTGCTAGGCTCCACCCACAAAATTGCAATTACCTGTCCCTCACATGTTATAAACATGTTTGCAATGGCCACACTTACTGTACATATAAGGATCATCTCCTCAGTTGAGAACTGTGCTCTCGCCATGTCCAAATGCCAATAAGGTTATCAAAATTTTCAACCAACACAAAACCTCCAACCACTTCTCATCCACTTACACTCCCCACAACCACTTCCGGGTGCGCGCGCACGTGATGACGGACTTCCAGGATAGCCGTTCATGCTCCATGCGGACACCTGTTTGGTGCTTATTTGTTTGCAATCGCGCATTTTTATGTGCGGCTATGATAGCTTTCGCAAATGTGTGTTTCTTATTGATTTGTTTTTTTTAACCTTGGCTAATATTTGTTGCCAAAGGCCAAAAATCAACAAAGTGTGGACTATTTTATTACTGTAAATCGAATTGTAGAAAACCTGTAGCTGGCTGCACAGTGAATGTGACATTCATTAGTACATAACAATATTGTGGTGCAAGTGGGTTTTTTTTTTGGTTTTGAAAAAGCCAGTTTGCACCCACTTGCATATTCACGCTCTTACAAGCTACATTTGAGCAGATTATATAAGTATACAAAGTAACTATTAAGGTTGTTCATATATTGAACATAAAATAAACACAAAAACATCGGTCAAATATTTATTGATCAAATATATCGTCATTTATTTGGTCAGCAGGAACAAGTAGGTACAGTCAATATCTTGGTGAGTCACAAAAATAGGATTGATGTGGCAAAAATAAAACACTCCTGCTCATAAGAGCTTACAATCTAAAGATACTTCTAGTGAACTGTGTGTGCTCAGGTTATAGCAGGAAACAAAGGGGAAGATGAATCAAGTAACATTTTCATGCACATAGGATTTACTTACACAATCAATCACTTAGTATGAAGATCCATTCACAAAAAAAAAGTCTTCAGATCAAAATATCAAGAAAACAAAGCATGTGAAAAAAAAACCCTCCCACCTCTACAAATCCCCTCCCACCTCTACAAATCCCCTACACATACATTTGTCAGCAGGTTTGTCAGAAAAATGCATTGGAGTCTAAATAAGCAAGCAAAATTAAAACAAGGGCAGATTTTAAACAAAACGATTGACATGTGTGAGGCTTTCAATGCAAAGAGAAAAAACACAATCATTGTGCAATAACACACAAACACACTTTACAAGGCCAAAATTATGCAAACATTTCCAGCCCACTTCCAAACACAGCCTGAGTGGTGTCTGGGGCAATTCAGCACAAAATCTCTTCTTCCCCCAAACCACTACAAGCAAGGACTTAGTCACAAACCACCCGGCCTAGTAACAGGCCAAATCACTCCCTACTGCACGTCTTTATATAAGCTAGGTTGTATTTGGAGCGCGCCAAACAAGGCCCCACACCCAATGAAGCCACACCCACCACTGACCTTAGTTTGGTCAGTGAAAGTGTTTTCACCTGATGAATCCGCTTCCTACCTGCATTAACCCTTGGTATACAGGCCCCACAAATCAGAAAGAAATATACAGTGAAATGTACGTGTGCAGCATACAACAGAACATTGAGCAGGGATGTGAAAGGGAACCCCAATTGGAACCTTTATTGCTACTATGGTCACAATTCCCTCCAGATTCTCGCATGAGTTAAGACAGTCACATGACCACATCTTGTATGCAATACTGAAAATGACAAATCGATTTGACTAGTATGGTGAATTTCCCATCAATTGGCAAAACACTCCAGAAATCAAACATCACCAAACATTACACTCTGGGCAAAGCTGATTTACAAATCCTGCGACTTACAGTAAAGTTGACCATTTTAATGCAATTTTCAAGACATCTGACACAGATCTCTATGCAAATTGCCACTAAAGTAGTACATGTACTACTATAGAAATCAGTGTTTGAAACGCACCCATGTGGTCACTCTAATAGCAGACAATAGGGTGCGACTTTGCAGACGATTTACAACTTGCATGTTGTGCAAATCACATGCCAAGTCCCACTCAATGTGCACGCTATTGGAGCGTTCATATTGTTGTGGTTCAAACTTGGTTGGAGCCGCAAGTAATAATAGAGTAATGAATACACTACTTTTCATGCAATTTGCTGAGAGATCGGTGTCGATTGTCTTGCAAATTGCACTTGAAATCACCATGTACCCTAACTTTGAAATCATGCAACTTCTATGCAAGTCACATGATGTGACTGTGGTGTCAATAACACCACTTAGAAATCTGCTTTAATGTGACCGGGTAGCCCCCAGTAACATTGTTTGCGATTGCCATGCAATTGGCATTACAGGCGACTTGCAAATCGTAGACCAAGTCGCACCCTATTGGCCACTGTAGGCTCTGTTCACATCCAATTGGATTGTGAACTCGTGCAACTTCACTGTAAGTTGGGCAATTGCCGCATCGGATTAGATGTGACAGTGGTGTTAGCCCCCAGTAACATTGTGTGCAATTTGCCATGCAAAGGGCAAGTTGCTGGCCATGCCAATCGCATGACAAGTCGCATCCAGGGTGTGCAATTTCAGGTGCGATTTGTGAATTGACATGGTACCTGATATTGGATATAATGAATGTGAATGTGAGTGTATTAACATACGCCATTTGTTGCAGTGAGAGTTCAAAGGTATTTGAAGATTTTGGCCATTTATTAGCAATTTAACATCTAGACTCAAATAGAAATCGCAATGCTACACACAATTGAAAACACAACTAGTTAGTAATTATCTAGAAAACACAGTAAAATTGGCAACTTAAACAGTAATTTTCATTTGCATATAGTGTGAACGAAGCAGGAGAATTAACAAAGGAAATAAATCTTTGAAGGCGTGCGGTCTGCTTTGCATTTGGTGGAAAAATCCATACCAGTATTTGTGACAAGTTTGATGTGTGGATTCACCAACCAAGTCTTTTCTCTCTCGCTCACTCTTCTTTGTCTCACTGGCTCGCTCTTCTCTCTCGCTCACTCTTCTGTATGTCTCTCTTTATCACTCTTCAGTATGTTTTTCTCGCTCCCTCTTCTTCATCTCACTGGCTCGCTCTTCTCTCTCTCTGTCAGCTCTTTGCTTGCCAAATCCTTCACAAAAGTGGGTTGAGTGTAAACCATCATTATCAAATCTATTAGTGCTCCAGGCTCTTATCTTACCCCATTGTATGACATTCACATAAGGTGCAGCTTTGAAGGTGTTTCAACAGACAAGGCCTCATTCTAATTCACATTTTAGGGATCACTTAGACAGAAAGCAAAGATGTTGCCAGAACATCTATTTGAAGACAGCCACACACGGAGATCATACTACTTCCTTGCCGTGGTTGGGATTCAAACCGACAACTCTAGAGTTGTGAGGCAGTAGTGCTAACCACTAATCCACGGAGCTACATTGCTAATCCAGCCTGTATTTCTGTGCTGTGAATCAATCTTAGGTCCCTGGGCAAGTTCAGTGTAACTACCAGATATCTCCAATGTGACACAAATGTTGTGCTATGTTGCCAATTCACATGTATGATGGTTCTATGTATCCCAATACAAAGGATTGCAATACTAATACAGGCGTACCTCGGTTTACCAATGCCTCAGGGAACGTCATATTTGGGGTACAAATGCCAAACCATTTCAGTTAATTGGTCTGTTTACAAATGTTTGAATAATTTGGTATGGGCATGTGGCCTGGTATGGTTCAGGAGGGGGGGAGGCGCTCGCTTGTCCCCCCCCCTTTCCTGACCTGCTGGGCTGCATGCTCAGATAAGTATCTGTTATGGATTTTGGGGGGTACCCCATGCTGTTTTTTATTTAATTTCAGCGTGGAGTTACCCCTTAACATCCATACGAGACCCGAAGGGCTTAGTATGGATGGGAGGGGGGACCCCACACCGGGTTTTTTACAAATTGTTTATAATTCCCTGCAATACTTTTACATCAACTGTCAGTGGGGAACTCCGCCGACAGCTGAAACATGAGCGCTGCATTGGTTTTCGCTACTAAAATGCTGCATGAGTTGATAACATAACTCATGCGGGATTGTAGGAGCGACAGCCATGTGTTAATGTTTCAACTGTCAGCGGGGTTCCCCACTGACAGCTGAATGTAAAAAAAAAAAAAAAAAGCGTGGGGTCCCCCCTCCCATCCATACCAAGCCCTTCGGATCTGGTATGGATATTAAGGGGGAACTCCACGCTGAAATAAAAAAAAACAGCTTGGGGATCCCCCCAAAATCCATACCAGACCCTTATCCGAGCATGCAGCCCGGCAGGTCAGGAAAGGGGGGGGCGAGCGAGCGCCCCCCCCCTCCTGAACTATACCAGGCCACCTGCCCTCAACATGGGGGGGTGCTTTGGGGAAGGGGGGCTCCCCCCCAAAGCACCTTGTCCCCATGTTAATGGGGACAAGGGCCTCTTCCGTTATTGGGATAATTGGTCAGCCATTTTTTGGGATTTTAGCATATTTTGTTTACCAGTAAAGTTGAAAATTTTTTGTTCCAAATTTACTGATAAAAAAAATGTGCCAAAATCCCGAAAAACAGCTGACCAATTAACCCACTAACGGCCCGAAAATCGTTCGATTTTCTTTTCGGCAGAAAAATCGGCCGATTTTAGACCCATCTATGGCCTGCTTTACATGGGTCTAAAATCGTCCGCAAAAAAAATCGGCTGATTTTCAGCCCGTTAGTGGGTTAATTGGTCAGCCATTTTTGGGGATTTTGCAACTTTTTTTAATTGGTAAATTTGGATAAAAATTGGCCGATTTTGCAGATCGGCCGATTTTAGCTGCAATGATCGGCAAATTGGCTGATCTTTTAACAGATAAATAATCTGCACATGAGCCATGACCTGCAAGAAAAAGAATAAAAAAAAAGAATAAGAAAAAGAAAAATGCAGGCCTTAGATGGGGCGAAAACTGACCGTTTTAAAAAAAAAAAATCGGTTGTTCAATGGGCCGACGTTACCACCAATGGCAAAAAAATTGTTCGATTTTCGCCCCATCTACGGCCTGCAAATATATTAGCGAAGTAATTACTTCTGTCCCTGCAGAGAGCTGCGCTATTATATTTGACATTAAAAAGTATAAAGGTTGCAACATTGTATCTATTTGTATCCGAATAAAAACATCTATATCCGGAATGGATACAAATGGATACAATGTTGCAGTCTCTATACTTTTTAATGTCAAATATAATAGCGGAGCTCTCTGCAGGGACAGAAGGAATGTTTCAGCTGTCATTGGGGTTTCCCACTGACAGCTGAATTTTAAATTATTTCCGTGAATTAAATAAATAATAAAAAAAACAGCGTGGGTCCCCCCTCTCATCCTTACCAAGCCCTTCAGGTCTGGTATGGGTATTAAGGGGGAACTCCACGCTGAAATTTAAAAAAAAAACAGCGTGGGTCCCCCTCAATATCCATACCAGACCCTTATCCGAGCATGCAGCCCGGCAGGTCAGGAAAGGGGGGGGACGAGCGAGCGCCCCCCCCCCCTCCTGAACCATACCAGGCCACATGCCCTCAACATGGGGGGGTGCTTTGGGGCAGGGGGGGCTCCCCCCCAAAGCACCTTGTCCCCATGTTGATGAGGACAAGGGCCTCTTCCCCACAACCCTGGCCGGTGGTTGTGGGGGTCTGTGGGCGGGGGGCTTATCAGAATCTGGAAGCCCCCTTTAACAAGGGGGCCCCCAGATCCCGGCCCCCCCCCTACGTGAACGAGTCTGCGGTACATGGTCCCGCAGACTCCTTCACAAAAAAACTAAGTGTGGTGTAAAAAAAACACAGTACAGGGTCTTTGACAAGTCCTTTATTAAAACAATGTCCCCCGAAGTAGATCCAACGTCAATCACGGCGGCGGCGGCAGGGACCCGAAAAAAGAAAAAAAAAAAAGGTTCCGCTCCCGTCGGAGGCTCCCAGCCTTGTGAAGAAGAGGCTAGCTGACAGTTCTTATATAGGTATGGGGCGGGGCCAGCCGGGCACATCATCCCCGCCCCTTACCTATTTGAGAAATGTCACCCTGTCTCTCCGCTGAGGCTAACTAGCTGAATGCAGGAGACAGTCTGACATTTCTTATATAGCTATGGGGCGGGGCCAGCCAGGAACAGCAAGCATGTGACATGGGGCGGGTCACTCGGATGATGTCCCCGGCTGGCCCCGCCCCATAGCTATATAAGAAATGTCAGACTGTCTCCTGCATTCAGCTAGTTAGCCTCAGCGGAGAGACAGGGTGACATTTCTCAAATAGGTAAGGGGCGGGGATGATGTGCCCGGCTGGCCCCGCCCCATACCTATATAAGAACTGTCAGCTAGCCTCTTCTTCACATGGCTGGAAGCCTCCGACGGGAGCGGAACCTTTTTTTTTTTTTCTTTTTTCGGGTCCCTGCCGCCGCCGCCGTGATTGACGTTGGATCTACTTCGGGGGACATTGTTTTAATAAAGGACTTGTCAAAGACCCTGTACTGTGTTTTTTTTACACCACACTTTTTTTTTTTGTGAAGGAGTCTGCGGGAGCATCTACCGCAGACTCGTTCACGTGGGGGGGGGGCCGGGATCTGGGGGCCCCCTTGTTAAAGGGGGCTTCCAGATTCTGATAAGCCCCCCGCCCGCAGACCCCCACAACCACCGGCCAGGGTTGTGGGGAAGAGGCCCTTGTCCTCATCAACATGGGGACAAGGTGCTTTGGGGGGGGGAGCCCCCCTGCCTCAAAGCACCCCCCCATGTTGAGGGCATGTGGCCTGGTATGGTTCAGGAGGGGGGGGGGCGCTCGCTCGTCCCCCCCCTTTCCTGACCTGCCGGGCTGCATGCTCGGATAAGGGTCTGGTGTGGATATTGAGGGGGACCCACGCTGTTTTTTTTTTTAAATTTCAGCGTGGAGTTCCCCCTTAATATCCATACCAGACCTGAAGGGCTTGGTATGGATGAGAGGGGGGACCCACGCTGTTTTTTTTTTTTTTTTTTTTATTGTGGACCTTTATTTTTACATTCAGCTGTCAAAATATATATTATCTAGACCTTTGAAATAAGTAAAATCATTACAGAAATAATTATAAAGGATAAGAAACAAAAATAGAATCACTAGAACTAAGGAAATCTAGTTAGATTACATGAAGATATGCCGAGTGCTGTTTATTAAACACAATAGTCGCGAGCGAGTGCCGGCTCTCAGAGGAATCCACAATCAGATTCACTATTAGTCAGTGGCTAAAAAGAAAACGCCCATGGCAGAAGTCTAAAATGTGTTCTGCACATGCTCAGTTGTATCTGCCAAAGACACTGCACGGGCTTCTAGATTTTTACTGTGTCGATTTCCTTGAAAAAAACGATTTTTAACACATTTTTAATTTTTTTGGAAATAGCAGATATTGTTTAAAGTGAAGTCCTGATATTTGGCAAAGCAAATTTCTAAGTGAACATGTCTCTGCAGTGATTTTTCATGGTTTTAGACTTGCTTCTTAGCAAGTCTGTTTTGTGAGTCTGATTTCGGGCGTGTGTCTTTTTGTGAATTAGATTGGGCATCTGCTTATGGGCTCTGCTCAATAGTGAATTAGGTTGCAGGGTAAAAAATGACGGACTCCCATGAAAATTGGGCTTAAGCCCATAAATATGCGCCCACGCCCAATAGTGAATCAGGGCCAAAGTGTCTTTAGTCTATATAATGTATCTCATCATTGAAACCATTTTAATCTCATTACCAAAAAAAAATACACCTGAGGGTCTCTATATGCTGTGTATACAGTATATATATATATATATATATATATATATATATATATATATATATATATACACACACACTATAAAGCCACTGTAAAAAGTAATGGGATGCCTGCCTTTACACGCACATGAACTTTAATGACATCCCAGTCTTAGTCCGTAGGGTTCAGTATTGAGTTGGCCCACCCTTTTCAGCTATAACATCTTCAACTCTTCTGGGAAGGCCGTCCAGAAGGTTTAGGAGTGTGTCTATGGGAATGCTTGATCATTCTTCCAGAAGTGCATTTGTGAGGTCAGGCATTGATGTTAGATGAGACGGCCTGGCTCGCAGTCTGTGCTCTAATTCATCACAAAAGGTGTTCTATGGGGTTGAGGTCAGGACTCTGTGCAGGCCAGTCAAGTTCTTCCACCCCAAACTTGCTTATCCATGTCTTTATGGACCTTGCTTTCTGTACTGGTGCGCAGTCATGTCGGAACAGGAAGGGGCCATCCCCAAACTGTTCCCACAAAATTGAAAGCATGAAATTGTTCAAAATGTCTTGGTATGCTGACTCCTTAAGAGTTCCCTTCACTGGAACTAAGGGGCCAAGGGCAACCCCTGAAAAACAAGCCCACACCATAATCCCCCCCTCCACCAAACTTTACACTTGACACAATGCCATCAGGCAACTACCATTCTTCTGGCAACCGCCAAACCCAGATATGTCCATTGGATTGCCAGACAGAGAAGCGTGATTCGTCACTCCAGAGAGCACATATCCACTGCTCTAGAGTCCAGTGGTGGCGTGCTTTACATCACTGCATCCGATGCTTTGCATTGCACTTGATGAAATCCATTCCACTAAGCTCTCTACGCACTGTTGTGCTAATCTGAAGGCCACAGGAAGTTTGGAGGTCTTTAGCTACAGACTCTGCAGACAGTTGGCGACTGTGGGCTTCAGCATGCACTGACCTCGCTCTGTCATTTTTTACGTGACCTATCACTTTGTGGCTGAGTTGCTGTTGTTCCCAGTTGCTTCCATTATACTACCACTAACAGTTGACCGTGGAATATTTAGTAGCAAGGACATTTCATGGATAGATTTATTGTTATATAGTTAGTTTGGCTGAAAAAAGACAAAAGTCCATCCAGTTCAACCATAAAAAAAAAAGTTATAATCCTACACCCACAGTTTATCCAGAGGAAGGCAAAAAACCCCAGCAAAGCATGATCCAATTTGATCCAATCCTACTGGGGAAAAAAATCCTTCCTGATCCCCCGAGAGGCAATTGGATATTCCCTGGATCAACTTTACCTATAAATGTTAGTATCCAGTTATATTCTGTGTATTGAAGAAAGAATCCAGGCCTTTTTTGAAGCAATCCACTGAGCTGGCCAGAACCAACTCATGAGGGAGTCTATTCCACATTTTCATAGCTCTCACTGTGAAGAAACATTTCCACGTTTGGAGATTAAATTTATTTTCCTCCAGACGTAAAGAGTGCCTCTGTGTTCTCTATGATGACCTCAGGGTGAAAAGCTCTACACCGAGTTCACTATATGAACCAATGATGTATTTATACATGTTGATGATATCCCCCCTTAATCTCCTCTTCTCAAGAGAGAATACATTCAGTTTCTCTAATCTTTCCTCATAGCTGATCTCCTCCATGCCTCGTATCAGTTTGGTTGCCCTTCTCTGTACTTTCTCCAGTTCCCCAATGTTCTTTTTGTGAATTGGTGCCTAAAACTGAACTGCATATTCCAGGTGAGGTCTTACTAATGATTTGTACAGGGGTAATATGATATCTCTCTCTCTGAAGTCTATACCTCTTTTAATACAAGAGAGGATTTTGCTTGCTTTAGAAACTGCAGCTTGGCATTGCATGCAATTATTAAGCTTGTGATCTACCAGAACCCCCAGATCCTTCTCCACCATTGATTTCCCCAGTTGTACTTCCCCTAGTATGTATGATGCATGCATATTCTTAGCCCCCAAGTGCATAATCTTATATTTATCAACATTAAACTTAATTTGCTTATTTGGAAACCTATCACAGTACCATGTTTGAATTCACTGAGCTCCTGAGAGTGACCCATTCTTTCACAAATGTTTGTAGAAGCGGTCTGCATGCCTAGGTGTTTGATTTTATACACCTGTGGCCATGGAGGTGATTAGAACACCTGAATCCAATGATTTGGAAGGGCGTCCCAATACTTTTGGCAATATAGTCTGTCTGTCTGTCTGTCTATCTGTCTATCTATCTATCTATCTATCTATCTATCTATCTATCTATCTATCTATCTATCTTTATTTATTATTGACAGGAAACAGTTTTCAGCAGCAGACTGATGACTAACAATTTTTGTTTTCTGGCTATTTGTCTACGGATTACTGCATATTGCTCTGATTAAATATAGAACATGATATTCCCTAAAATAAAATTTAATTTAACTTTAATTTACACTGCTGAATAGCATTTAATTTTAATGAGCCTGGAACAGGTTTCATATTTATCAGTGGTATTCGTATTGCAGTTATCATTCTGTTATTCGTGGCACATCCCAATTCATCAGCCATCCATTTCATACATGTACTTTTATCTGTGATACTATATATAAACTTTGACTGAAATCAGGTCAACCTCCAAGAAGCGACAGTACACTGCAATATAAATGTTTTAATTTGCATCTTCTTTACAAGAGATATCTAGCACCCTCTGAGGTACATTACATCTCACAGCTTTATTGTAAATGTTGATGAGGGTGGAGGGCTAATCGCTTTAAAATACGACCTCCTAGGGGTCCCTGACATTTAAACTGGCATATACATTCACCCCTATTCAGCTCAAGGCTCCAAATAGGACTTGGCAGAGCCCTACTGTCCCTGTTAACCGTGTATCACTCTACATCTATGTGAGATTAATTACAGACAAAGCAGCCCAGTTTTATCTGTAATGGTGAATATGTTGCAATAATACTCTGCACAGATTAAATCAATTATATATAACGTTGGATTCTCTGATTTTTATACAAGAAGTTAATTTGCTAAGAAATTCTAATATATTCTTGAAACTGTGTCTGCCGTGTTCTGCTTGGATCTGCATTGTTGTTAATTATACCTAAAAGATTTGGCGTGGAGCAGCATAAAAATGTTCTTTTATATAGATTCTCGCTAAATGGTGTGACATTCACAATCTATGTTAATAAAGTGATATTTCTCATATCATGAGTTTTTAGAAATGTTTGCCTCTTGTCCTGCCCATCAGATATGATATATTTTCTGTATATTAGTTTTAGCATGAGTTTCATTGGATGAATTCCATCAGGATAAATGACTCACTGACTTAAAGTGTTACTAAACCCAGAATCCTGCATTCACTCGGTCTGGTCTCCCACAGTACACAGGACATGGAAATGCAATTAATTTTAGTAAATATAAACTGCTAAATACCTTTTCTCATCAGCAGTTGAACAGTCTTGTGGCTTCTATCAGTGTCCAGCAGAGCACTGGTTAAAGCTTGTAGGAGGAGTTATCTTTCTGCTCTAGGAGCATGCAGAACCCTTGACCTCTGTCTGGACAATGCTGATTGGCCCTGTGCTGATCACATGCTCTCTTCCAAGAAAAAAAAAAAAAAAAAGCAATACACACCAAACTGAGCATGTGCAGGGTGTCTCCACATGATATGTGTTCTCAAGAGATAAGATGGGGGCACTGGAAGAAGGGGAGGATCAGTGAAGTCAGGATCAAACAGCCTTTTTATACAATGTAGAGGATTAACCCCTTAGGTTCCACAGTGAGTATATCAAGCATGCTTTACTGCTTATACAGACTGATTTTTACTGTGGTGGGTTTAGTAACACTTTAATATAACTCTCTATTACTTTAATACTGGCATTTCTGTTCAAGTTCCCAATTTCACCCTTTCTGTAGGAGAGCCAAGTCACACATCTGTTCCTCACTATTGATAGGAACCTAACTACGCAGCCAGATCATTCACAAAGGCTCCTATTGCCAACAGTGTCAAGATTAAACCAGGAGCACAATGAGTACTTACAGAATGTATTCCAAATTCACTGATGTGTGTAATCAATAGCAATAAAGTGCTATGGCTGGGTGCTTACATCATGACCCTTTAAAAGTGCATACAGAGAAATATACCATTACACACATATATAGACAGGGATCAAATTCTAAATATTTCCTAGGATCTCTGAATGAGAATCAGTCTCAAAATAATTCTGTTACAGGGAATACATAGTGGTACTGCATATATTTTCACCCTTTATTCACTATAGGTGGGACTAAAAATTCTGAAATCACACATATACAGTATAAATATTTATTATTTATATTTCAACCTGGCAGCTCTAATCTCTTTTTCTTATTTCCCAGGCTATTCCTTATCTGCTTTGTCGAGAAACGCCTGTTTATAGAGCTTCATTTTAATTCAGGGCAAGTCTCCTTATAGACCACCCCATAGCCAAACCACTTATACTAACTATATCATTGTGATAGACTCAAAATAATGTTTTGTTATTGACAATAGCAACTTATCAAAATGGAAAGAACAGTCTAGATTTGAAATTTTGCCTGAAAATGATATTCAGATTCACAAAATGTGAGGCAGCTCAATAATATTTATAGCTTGGCAGCAAATCTGGAGCATAGACAAGTTACAAAATGTACCTGATGATATGAGGATCATCCATATTATCTAATGAGGGTCATCCATATTATCTAATGCAAAGTATGCAGATGACTAAATGTATTTACCAGACATAAATTGTATACATTGGCTGTTCTGAACATGCTGATAGGCTTTTTCCATCGCTAATGCACCCTTTTTGTATAATGCTTTATGTTTTGCATATTGCAGCCAGTATTTCATTTTTAGCTTTTCTTAGCTGTGATAAATATGTAGAGAGGCACAGGTATCAGTTTTAAACATTTTTAGTTTAGCTCTTAACACTTTCCTTTATAAAATAAGAAGGAAACTGATGAATGAAAACTGAATTAAAGGTAAGGTGTAGTGTCTTTTTTCCCTTATATTTTCCTTTTTATCAGGGCAGAAAAAATTAAACTATATAAATGTTTTCTTTCTTTTTATTTAAAAAAAAAAATAATAATATATTGCATATAACATTTTAAGCCATTATGCCAATCTGTAGTCCACTTTTCATCTGTTTAGTTTTTTTCTCAATAAAAAAAATTCTGCAGGTGAATGTCACTTCCAGAATGAGTACTTCTCCAGTAAGAAATATAAATAAACAGCGCAAAAATAGATTTCTAAATCCACTCATAAGAAATTATTATATAAAGCGCATAAATTAATAGTGAGTATCCTCAATTATATTATTATAAAACACCAAAAGTCCATGTGTAATAAAAATCAAAAATTCCAGAAATTCTTCAAATATAAAGAAAAACTTCCACGTTCCACCCGTGCAGAAACCAACATCAAATGCACTCACCAGAACTTGGTGAGTAAGAAGCCTTTAAGGAATTTTAAAGGGATCCTAAACCCTCTTTAGCATCCACTCTATAGAATTCTTCACCATACGAATAGGCTCCACCGTTCACCAGGAGAAAGAAATCTCAAATAGTGTAATATTGCCAAATAATAGTAAAATTTCAAAGCAGAGATTAAGGCCACTCACATGTCAGCAACTTGTAAAAGGCATATTTATTGAATATAATAGCCTCCAGATAAAACATGAGCGTTTTAACAGCCTCCTTATTCCAGGAATCTCACATCAGCCACAGGATAAAGCAGAGAATCCACACCGACCAACACAGCTCTCAAAGATGGCCACTGGAACGCACCGCTCAGCGTGCGCCCCACTCACCGGAAGTGACGTCAGACGTACGGGGTATGGACAATGCTGCAGTGGTGTGGGCTCAGCAGAGAATAACAATGGTCTCTTGCATAGAATTTTGTTGAATGAACTTTGTCAACCTGTGGCAGCAAGCTAATTAACAGGCACTTACTGGCAGTATCACCAGGTACTTACAGTAATTGCAAGCCTTGAGCAAAAAGGGTTATTGTCACTATGTCTAATAGAGGATAAGCTAACAGAATTAAATTTTTTGGATGAACACTTTAACATTATCAATCTTTTTCACTTGTTCTGTTGTTAATCGATGTTGAATCTTATGAAACCAGCAGAGGTACCCATAGCACAAACCAAATGCCACTTGTTATAGTTGCAACCTGGATTGGAAAGTAGTTTTGGTGCAGCCCTCCTCTGATCAGGGAAATTAAACACTGCACAAAGCACAAGAAAAAAGTGGGCGCAAATGCTCTGGGGAAGGGGAGCGGTTCCCCGAAACGCAACAGCTGTGTTTGTCATCTTGTCTCCAGTGAGAACTGGAGAGTAGACTCTTTCGTTGTGTGCTTTATGCATTGATATGCCTATAGCTCACTAGACTTGTGAGTATAACAATTGTTTTATATCCTCTAATAAAGTGTTTGGGATAATGTGGTTGGCGTTTGCTCCCTCTTTTTTTAATGTTTTATTATACCAGTAATATCTAATGTAATAACTGGGATAATGTGGTTGGCGTTTGCACCCTCTTTTTTTAATGTTTTATTATACCAGTAATATCTAATGTAATAACTGGGATAATGTAATTGGCGTTTGCACCCTCTTTTTTTAATGTTTTATTATAACAGGAATATCTAATGTAATAACTGGGATAATGTGGTTGGCGTTTGCGCCCTCTTTTTTTAATGTTTTATTATACCAGTAATATCTAATGTAATAACTGTATATGTAGGGTTTATACACAGTTTATCTTATCAAGTATTTTTAAGGTTGATTAATAACAGAAATAAAAAACATTTACTTCAACTTTGGAGTTCAACTGTTACAGCGGGTATATACTCTCATTGTACCTTCATCCCTGCTACTTTCCACCAATATTGGTAATACTAATGATTGGGACTTTATAGGTACACAAATTTATTTCTAATAAAATCAATAGTAAAATGCATACATGTACATCCTAAAGCTGGTATTGTTATTGCATCATAAATTACTTTTATTTCATTTAACACATAATCAAGTTACTACAAGTTTCTTCTGTGTTTCTTCTTTTCTGGTTGAAGATGTAGCACCTCTCTATGTATTTCATGAACAAAGTTCACTTCATCAGGAGAGTGTGAATATGCGCAGACAATCTAAGATGCAATTTCAAGTTATATTACCAAATATTTGTTAACCATACAGTATATACAGTATCTATTACACAGCATTGTGGTTATGTACTTATGAAGTATCTAGCTGTATCTCTGTTGTCGTATATTACTAGACATAGAATGCATCTACTTACATAGACAAACCAAACTTGTAGCTAAAAGTAAATAATAGAGGCAATAGGAGACACCCTGTTGAGTAGTGATGGGCTGCATATTCGAGTCGAACGTAAGTTCGACTTCAACGTGGGCCGTTTGTGTGTGCTTTGATCCCGCCCCCTTGTTATGTCATCACCTTATTTAAGAACTGTCATCGTGGTGCAGCTGTCAGACGGCGTGAGCCAGTGTCTTTTTTCAGGTAGGCTGTAGAGGTGGGCATCATGATTGATGTTGGATCTACTTTTTTATTTTTATTTTTAATATAGGACTTGTCAAAGACTGTCTGCTGTCATTTTTTCACTACACTTTTTTTTGTGAAGGGGTAGCGGTACTATGTACCCCATACTCATTCACATGGGGGGGCGGGATCTGGAGGCCCCCTTTTTAAAGGGGGCTTCCAGATTCCGATAAGTCCACCGCCCGCAGGCCCCTGCAACCACCGGCCAGGGTTGTGGGGAAGAGGCCCTTGTCCCCATCCATCAACATAGGGACAAGGTGCTTTGCGGGGAGCCCCCCGCCCCAAAGCACCCGCATGTTGAGGGCATGTGGCCTGGTATGGTTCAGGAGGGGGCATGCTCAGATAAGGGTCTGGTATGGATTTTGGGGGGGGGGACTCCCACACCATTTGTGAAAAAAATCTCGATGTGGGGGGGGGGGGGTTCACCTCAAAATCCATACCAGACCCGAAGGGCTGGGTATGGATGGGATGGAAGACCCTATGCGGGGTTTTTTTTTTTTTTTAATTATTGGGCAATGCCATCAATTCTTTTAACATTCAGCTGCCAGCGGGGAACCCTGCTGACAGCTGAAACATACTAAATATCACTACTAAAATACCGCATAACTTAATAATATAATTCAAGCGATATTTTAGTAGCTGAGGGGTATTTTACCACATACTCAGATGCAGTAAGATAACGCTCAGTAAATTGTCCCTGTTCAAAGTTCGTTGTCGAATTTTTGGTAGGTTCGAATGTTGGACTGCGAACCGATCAGCCCATCACTACTATTGAGTACCTCTAGTAAGAAATAAAGAAGCAGACTGTTTACCGTATACAGTAATTTGGGCAAGTATTAAAGAATAGAAAATATTAAAGCATTTTTAAAGTTCAGGTCTAGCCTGAAATGAACAAGGATCTTCCTTAGATATGACCATTCAACAACTTTTGTGGTGATGAGAACGGTAACACGGCTCTGTTATGAACATTATCAGGAGCTTTCTGCTTAGTGAGAAATACTCTTTTCTAAATACTTATTCTCCCAAATTTGCTGTGTTTAGGAGATATTCATGCGGGATGCAGCTGGTGAAATCACCAGTGCATGCATTCTGAAGATGGTGGCATGCTCATGCTGTCTCTTCAGAACCCTGAGCTGTGGCTGTGACTCCTGCACATATGCAGCTGCAGCCCACAAACCCATAAGGAAGACCGGGTGAAGATGGAAACCCTGTCAGTGGTTATAGGGCTACGTTTTACATGCTAGTACATTATGGCCTAAACTACCCGGGGCCCATGGTTTTAAGTGGCCAATTGCCAAGAACCAGTACTGTCATGTGGGAGGAAGGGGAATGTGTCACATGCTCCTTCATGCCTAGAATTAATGAGAATTTCGTTTTTCTTCTGATGCCTGAATGGAGTGGCAGAGTAGCAAAATTAAACTTTTGCTTTGCCCTGCATGGACAAGCATTGATTCTCTTAAAGGTGCTCACACACATTAGATAATGGTCTTTCAGTCTGACCTCTTATGATCCAATCTAGTGAGAACTCAGTATATATGGAACAGGAAACAATGACTGAATGAATACGACAGAATGCTATAAAGCCAAATTATGGCTTCAGTAGCCCCCAAATAATGCTCCATAACACAAAATAAATAACTGGAGAACCAAACTGCAAGGGTATGACACTATCATTCTAGTCTGGCCATACGGAGGGGGCGTCATCATCAGTCAAGTCTTGCCACTTAGGATACATATGAAACAAGCAGATAATTCAAACTTCTGATTTCCAACCAAAACTGAAAAATTAATTTTGGAAGGAGACAACTTTTTTTCTTTTTAGCAGCCCCGGTAATAATCCAAACATTAACTATGCATTCATGATAGCAAACACGCTTCAATCAATGCATTTCCCATCTGGATATATTTAATTTTATATATAGTCAAGTATTATTATTATTATACAGGATTTATATAGCGCCAACAGTTTGCTCAGCGCTTTACAATATAAAGAGAGACAATACAGCAACAATACAGTTCAATGGAAGAGGGTAGGAGGGTCCTGCTCCTTGGAGCTTACAATCTAAATCTATGTTATTGATTATAAGTGTAAGTTTAGTGCCCCTCAGATGGTTCATTTGACTTCTTTACATCCACTATTCAAACACTTTTTGATTTTTAGTCTCAGGTTTAACAATGTATACTGACAATTATATATTTTTTAGCTCAAAGAGAAAAATTACATTGTATAAGCTGGATGGTCCCTTAATGGAAAATAAAGAATACCATGGGTGTAAGGCAGAGTCACGGTGCTAAGGGCCTTGGAGGCTCACTGATCGCTGACAGTCACTAAAGTCTATAAAACCTTCAAATGTTGTCCTTTTTGTGATGACAACTGTCACATTTTCTTTCCATGCTGGTGACTTTATCAACTTCCCTTGAGATCAAAGGCTAGTCCTAATGACAAATGTACCTCTGGGCAAGCTGCCCAGAATCCAACAAGGAATGCTTCTTAGCACAGAAGAGCATAGCAAGATATGTTCTTACTATAGAAAATGCCATCTCTAATTCTATTACACTCCCCTTTAATGGCACATAAAAGTCTTTCAATAGAAATTTTCAAACAAGACTGAACATTAAAATAGCATGTACCTATCACCCTCAAGATGAGTATTCAAGGGCCTTTTTCAGCAGAAAAAGATTTCTGCAACATGCAGCAATACACAGATTGGAGGAGGTAGCACATCCTTTACCTGGTATGTCAGTGCTTGGATTAATGTTGCAGTGTAATACAAATTTCTCTCTAGGCATAGCCGAGTTGAATAGTTATTTGCAGCCAGCATCTAGCGCAGACCAGTGATGGCCATTCCTGACTGCATGCAGCTTCTGTGCAACTATTAGTGAAAAACATTTACAGATGTTGCAAGACACACAAAGATTTCCCACTTATGAATACTTATCCAAAGTAGCACACATTAAAAGGCTAAGCTCACCTGTGTGAAAAAAATATTAAATGCACATTATTTTGCATAAAAAAAATTGCATATATGCAGAGCATTGCACCCGCAATCAGTGAATTGCTGGTGAATGTTAGGCTACTGCAGACTCTTCCTACAGCTCTGAGCCCATAGCTCCTTTTCTGCACAGTACATGGAAAGCTACAAGTTGTGTGCCACGGTGGCAGATGGAACACATGTAACCTGTGCTGAGGACTAATATGCAGTGTTATTAACCGCTTTCCTGCCGCCCTATAGCAGATATACTGCTACAGGGCGGTTGGGGTGCGCAAAATCACGTATATATACGTGATTTTGCATTTTCACCACCATTCGCTGCCGCGGCTGTCAATCACCGGGTCCTGGCTGGCGCCTGGTGATTACTGAGGATCTCCAATGGGGAGGAGGGCTGCTTTGCTTACCAACAGTCCTCCTCCCTGTCGGCTCGAGCACACTGCTCTGGATGGCTGTGCACAGCACAGCCATCCAGAGCAGTGTGCTTACAGTGAATCACCAACACACCACCCCCTAGTAAAACACTCCCTGCACACAGTTAAGCCTGTGATCGCCCCAGATGTTAACCCCTTCCTGCCCAGTGCCATTAGTACAATGGCAGTGCTTTTTTTTAGCACTGATCACTGTATTGGTGTCACTGGGGATGTCAGTGACACCAAGTCAGTTCTTCCCAGTGTCAGAATGCCCACTGCAGTCCCGCAGTCCTGCTATAAGTCACTGATCAATGCCATTATTAGTAAAAAAAATAAACAATTCCAGTATTTATACCGCCATTTGTAAACGGTATAACTTTCACGTAAACCAATTAATTTACACATATTGGGATTTTTTTTAGCAAAGACGTAGCAGAATACATTTTGGCCTAAATTTATGATGAAATTTGATTTTTTACATTTTTTTGCTGGACATGTTTAATAGCAAAAAGTCAAAAATATTGTTTTTTTCCTCAAAATTGTCGGTATTTTTTTTTCATAGCTCAAAAAATTAAAAACGCACAGGCGATCATATACCACCAAAAGAAAGTTCAATTTGTGGGAACAAAAAGGACATAAATTTAATTTGGGTGCAGTGTTGCATGACAGCGCAATTGTCAGTTAAAATAATGCAGCGCCGTAACGCAAAAAATGGCCTGGTCAGGAAGGGGGGTAAATCCTCAGGAGGGCAAGTGGTTAAAGTGTTACTAAACCCACAACAGTAAAATCAGTCTGTAAATGCAGTAAAGCCTGCTTGTTATGCTCACTGTTGAACCTAAGGGGTTAATCCTCCACATTGTGTAAAAAGGCTGTTTGATCCATTTTTGGAGTTATCTCCAGGAATAGGGACTTTTAAGGCACTGTGCTAAGGAAGAAGGAAAACATGGCACCTGCCCCAGTCTATGATTGGCTATAATGCAAGGATTACGTGAACCAGGTGACGCATGTCAATAAAAGAAAAAATAAAAAAGTGTTCATAAATCAACTCGCGAGCCAGCTTGCCAACAACCAAATTGACCTGTCTAACAGTATGCGTTAAAAGCAGGGGTTTAGTTAGCACACATTTGCAAATACATATGTAAGCCACAGAGCCACATCAAGGCACCCTGGTAATCTGTGGTTCCTAACTCAATAAATTTGAGTCCCCATAGTAGAGGCACATGCATTTAATGGATAGACCTGGGGCAGGTGGACATTAGGGAGCCCACCCCTCTTAAAGGCACAGGAGCGAAAAGAACACCCGGCATGTAGCACAATGGCAGCCAGGGTGCTCAGTGCACCCACGGGCCTAAAAACTAATGGTGAAGGAAAACATGGCACCTGCCCCGGTCTATGACTGTGCTAAGGAAAAAAAAATTATAAGCTAAAAATGTTTTCATTTAATAACATCCATTAAAACAATGGGCCAAAACCAACAGGTCATATGGTGTATTTGGATAAAACAGTATCCCACTGTAAACACTGACGCGTTTCGCAGTCCACATCTGCTTCTTTAAAGGCTTTGCAGGAATCATTTACAAAAACATATACATAACTTATGTCACAGTAACAGATATATAATTTATACATAACAATAATATAGCCATTAACACACAGTATAAGAATATTATTGTTAGAACTCTTAACACAATATTCAATTAGATCACAAAGTTGTTATTAGTTCACAACAGTCATAAGTGCCGATATCTGCTGCAGTAGCTTGGTGCCCGCAGCAGATGTGATGTCGCGTTCCGACTTGGCGTCATGAAGCTGGGGGTTGGCTGTGGCGTCTAGCCCACTGGGGCCATATAAGGGAGAGGCGGCGGCCGGGCTGAAAGCAATTGCTGAGCTGCTCTTTTTTTCTCTGCGGGACGCTGTACCGGGCTAGAGCCATGAGGCGCTGGGTTCAATTCACTTATTGGTGACACACAAATGTTTTTGCCAATATCCATTTTTGATCAATTGTGGACTGAAATTTGACGGTAAATTTCAGGGGGTGAGTTTTGGTAGGGGACACCGATCTATGTGAGGCTCTTGGTGGGGGAGGATTATGAATTCAATATATACCCCTCATATGCTTTTTAGGAGGGTATTTCTTGCTTTTTTGCCTTTTTGTTTTCTTTTGCTTTCTCTGTTGAAACTTAAATATAAATGGAATATCCTGCCCCATATTAACAATTTTTTACTATATACCACTTTATATGGACATTGGCCAAAATAATAGCCTTTGGAGTTTTTGGAACTTTTTGTAATGACAATCTAATAGAATGAAGTTATAGCGTCCTTTCTATTTTTTTCCTTATTGCAGTCTACTTGAATCGCTGGAGGGGCTTATTGCCTCCTCCTCTCCTCTGTGTAGCCCAGTGTCTGGTTTGGTCTTTCCCTTCTCCTCCATTTTGTGTGGGGGGAGGTGGATATATGGGTGTATGATGTGGCATGTATCCTTGATGGCAGACATCGGCACTTACGACCAGGGGCGGACTGATAACTCATGGGGCCCCCGGGCAACAGGGGATCATGGGGCCCCTGTGTCCTTGCCCAAACTCAAAAAAGCCTATGAAAAAGGTACCAGGGGCATCTCATGGGGCCCCCTACTGACCCCGGGCCCTCGGGCAGTGCCCGAGTTTCCAAATGGTCAGTCCGCCCCTGGATACGACTGTTTTGAACTAATAACAACTCTGTGATCTAATTGAATATTGTGTCAAGAGTTTTAGCAATAATATTCTTATAATGTGTGTTAATGGCTATTTTATTGTTATGTATAAATTCTATATCTGTTACTGTGAAGTTATGTATATGTTTTTGTAGACGATTCCCGCAAAACCTTTTGAAGAAGTGGATGTGGACTGCGAAACGCGTGAGGGTTTACAGCGGGATACTGTTTCATCCAAATACACCATGTGACCTGTTGGTTTTCAGTAAATGTATTGTGCATTATAGGGGGTATTTGATAGCCAAATTGTTTGCCCATTGTTTTAATGGATGTTAATAAATGAAATTTTTTTTAGCTTATCGTTTTTTTTCTTTATCACAGTGCCTTAAAAGTCCCTATTCCTGGAGATAACTCCACAAATGTTTAAAATTTTTATTGTGCGCACATAAAATAAAGGTATCCCATAGTGAAGTATGTATACACTAAATAAAATGTATTAATAAAATTGCAATTACAAAACTAAGTTAAAATACAGACATTTCCATGCAGACAGGGGGGCCGGAGCCTTGCTCAGAACCCCAAAGACGAATAATTCATGAGGCTACTTTGGTAGGAACCTAGGGCCCAGTGGATGTCCAGGGGGTCCATCTTAGTAAACTGCGGTAAGCTCTAGTAAACCGGGAGATTGCAATTGGTCATACCTGTATATGTGCACTTGCCTGACTTTGTGTCTACTCCAGTCAGTCCTTATCAATGTCAATCAAAGGAATGGAGTGACGAAAGCTGCTGCCTTGCTTTGGGCCCAATTCCACCTGCAGTCTCTGTACAGCCCTCATGGTACCTTATTCCAGTTTTTCTCAACCTTTTTTCAGTCAAAGCACCCTTTAAAATTATGCACGATCTCAAGGCACCCCATTCTAAAATGTAAAAAACTAATCGTTTTACAAATCCACACATGTAGGACACCCAATGTTAGAAGTAATTTATTCTTCCAAAGGAAATAAACCTTTGCACACAGGTACTGACTAGTATTCCAATGTTTCTCTTCTCCCTCAGTTTCTCTCCCTCTCTCAACTAATGTGACCCCAAAGCTGACTGAGAGGGGCAAGGGAGGGGTAAACAAGGACGATGTGCAAGCTCCCAATGTCCTCCTTATCAACCGATGACATCAGTGGTTGTTAGGATGCTGGGGGCTAGAAGGTTGTAATGGTGAACAATTTTTAGGCAATTTTTAGACATTTTGCCAAGGCACCCTGAAGAAACCTGAAGGCACCCTGGTTGAAAAAGGCTGCTTTAGTCCCTGGTATTATAAATATGTGTGTGTAACTTGCGAGCCACTAAAATATTCCTCTGGATTACTAACATTTATCACATACTCAAACTGTGTAAAAAAACCATATAACCAAAATGTTGCTCTCCCAATCTCCAACAAACTATAAATTGGTGACTTCAAATTAAATATCCATAAAAACAAAAAATAATATAACATACATAAATTGATAAATTTCAAATTAATGAATGTGATGTAAATCAAACAAAAAACAGTCACCAATTTATAGTTTGTTGGAGATTGGGAGCGCAACATTTTGGTTATTTAGTCCCTTGTATTATTAGTTACCCCTGCTTCCATCCCACAATCCAGCTCAGTGCCTGAAGACCCTGTTAACAGGCCCTTGCGTTATTATGTGCAAGGAGCATGTAGAGCATTTTGCTTGTTCCTTTGAAAGTGATGACTTTGCGAAAGTCGCTGTTTGCCTTTTTTTGGATGATTCATCCACACAGTTGTGGGCTGACAACCTCTGCTAATGTTACTTTTATACAATTTATTTCGCTTCACGTATACTTAAAAGGGAAAAGTAGAGTTTTTTATTTTTTTTATTAAGTACTCATTCGGTTCACACCACATGCAGTCCAGTGCATTTGTTTTCTGCATCAAAAACACATGGATAGTATGTTATATGGTTTCCAATTGCATAGTTCACATCAGTGCAGTCAGTTCCAGTGTGTTCCAGTTCCAGAAAAAAAGTGGAACATGATAATTTGTTTCTGCACTGAACTGTACTGGAACGCAGTGAAACGCACCAAAAACATACAATAACACCAAAAACGCACCGGAATGCTCGTGTCCTTATTTAAGGTGAAGAAAAAAAGAGGGGGAAAAGTTACTGGAATGCATCCAAAACACACTGAAATGCTTAAAAATTGAGTCAAAAACGCTCATTCAGAAACACATCCGGAATGCATCTGGACTGTGTTTCTATGGTGTGAACCAGCCCTTAGGCTAGGTTCACACCTCTGTGTGTTGCGCTTGATGCGTTTTTCCTGCATGTTTTGTGGTCCATCCTGCATTTTCGAACACATGTTTTTACACTTTTTTATGCAGTTTGTGAGGTTTTTTTCCAATAGGAAAGTATTGACTTTGATGCCACTTCGATGCAACTTTGGATGGGTGTGATTTGGTGCAGCTTTGGATGGGTGTGACGTAGATGCGACTTTGGATGGGTGCAACTTGGATGCAACGTGGATGTGACTTTGATGCTATTTAAGTGCCAGAGAGTGTAAAGTCGCATCAAAGTCATATCAAAGCCGCACCAAATGAACAGAACTGTCATACTTTCCTATCATCAAACAAAAAACAAAAAAAAAAGCCACATCCACCCAAAGTTTCATCAAAGTTGCAAAGTCCAAAATCACATCAAAGTGGCATAAAAGTCAATAGTTTCCTAAACAAACAAACAAAAACACACCGTGTAGCATTTAAAAAAAATGCAGAGACTGAAAAACGCATAGATGTGAATGTGTCCCATAGGAAACCATGTTAAATAGACTGTAGTGCGTTTCTGCAAAATGCAGTAAACAAATGCATAGGTGTGAACCAGGCCTTATTGTGCCACTTGGCTGAAAGTAATTTTTGATGAAATGTAATATTTTAATTTTTAGGACCGGTTCACGCCAGAAAAACACACTCCAGACCTGGGTTTTTTGTTGTGTTTTTTTGATGCATTTCTGGATGCATTCCAGATGCTTTTTTCTTCTTTTTTCCTGTTTTTTTCCACTGTATTAGGGTCTGGTGCATTTTTGATGCATTTTTTGATGCGCTCCAGTGTGTTCCAGTGCATTTTTTAATGCATTTTACCGTGTTCCAGTACAGTCCTGCGCAGTAAAAATGCAGCATGTTCTACTTTTTTCTGGAACTAGAACCCCCTGGAACTGACTGCACTGTTGTGAACTAAGCCATTGGAAACCATATCACCTACTTTCCATGCATTTTTGATGCAGAAAAAAATTGCACTGGACTTCATGTGGTGTGAACTGGCTCTTATTCAACCACTTGCCCTTCAGAGGATTTACCCCCTTTCCTGACCAGGCTAAAAATTTGGGTGAAGAAAATGACAAATGAATAAACTTGTGCTTCACAACTACCACATGGCAAATGGCATCTTGTCATGGTTTAACTTCTATTTATAAGGTAATATGATGGGTACAAGATGATGTAATTACGCCCGCCACGCACATGTGTCACCCCACTGTATGTTACGCAGGAGATGATGTCATCACGTCGCTACAAGATGACGCCATCACTATCACAAAATATTGGGGTAATTTTACATCAAGAGTATATGCTGCATGTCATACAGTATCCGAGGAGCAAACCACCATTATGAATCTGAAACATTTGTATTGTATTCTTAGAAAACAGTAAATGGATGACCCTACTCCTGACTTCTGATATGATACCTCAGCTACCCAGTTAAAGCTGAATCTGGCTCATCTTGACTATGATTTGCTTCCTGCACCTGCAAGTTCCTGTGCTTCACCGGTGTGCCAGAATTTTGGACAATTTTCATAGCATCCTAGCAGTATGCAGACGATGGTCTGACCACCCAGTGTGTCAGGACCTACCCCAGACATCTGTACCACTGCTTGTCTTGCTATACCCTGTGTCCAACTACAGGGGGTATAAGACAGGAAGTGTAAGGGAAGCCCTTCCTTCAGCTTGGCCTCTATCAGGTATGTGACACATCTATTTAAAATAGGCTTTCCATTTTTTTGGGAAACTTATGACAGCAGCAAAGAAGACAATGTAAGCATGATTAACTTGCTCTTGCTGTGTTTGTCACTACGAGGACAGCAATATGAGTATTTGTGTTGAAAAGTTACAACAGCATATATTTGGGTGGAAGGGCATTCTTCTGGGTGGGTCAGTTCTAAATGTTCTCCTGCCCCAGCAACCTATAAGGTGAGTTTACTGTTTATTTAGTATATTCCATTATACCGCCATCTGTTTTACTGCCAGTAGTACTATCTTTCAACCTCCCCATGCTTTCCAGTTAGTTTCTTTTTTCACCCTCACTGTGCTAAAAGAGATATAGACTATCAAGATTTTGTGACCAAAAAAAAGTATTTTCGTCTACAAGAAAGCCAAACAAAATGTCTTATGTATGGCCAAGCCTGGAATAGTCTATTGAATGAACTTCTGAGCCTTGGTGAGTTGAAGCTGTGGATCTTGCCAAATCAGCAAGTTGCCAAACTATTCATACGTATTGAATCTCAGGAGGTATTTTGTTCTGCCAAAATAACATTTGTAAAAATAAAAAATGTATCTATGTTTTAGTCATTGTTAGCCTGATATGGAATTAAACTCTTGAAAAACACAGGCCAATGGTGTAGTATCTGTTATATCACTATTATGTTACACATGCATTCTTGTTTGTTTGCCTTTAAAATTTTTTGTCCTTTCCTCACTCTGTAGCTAGGAGATACTCTATATAGCTAGGTACACCAGCTTTTCAGTGTGTCTTTAGTTTTTGTTCTGAGCACATATAATTGCTGGAGCTAGACATCAGATGACCATCTGTGAAGATCTGCATAAGTTTTGAATTAAAGCTTTCTATGATCTGCAAGATGTCATTTGGATCAAGTCACTCTCTACTAATTCTACTAAGACTGTAAGTAATAGCTATCTTGCACATTTAGATCAGTTACAGAGATCACACTTTCAGTGCTTAGATTGAAGAGGCAGACAAATCACTAAAATGCCGCACCCTAATCCCAAGGACACATTTTCGTTTCTCTTTGGCAGAAAAAAAACAAGTGTTGAACCCATAATAACATTTACTTTGGTTAATAAATATTTATGAATCTTCTGTACAAAAGTCATTGCTATCAGAAAATACATCAAATAAACAAAATGTATCCATTACCTTGAGTAAAGGTTGCTTTTTTTGAATTGGCTTGATCATTAGCAGTTTCATTATAACAGGACTAAGGATGGGTATTTATTCTTTATGAGTTATGTAGCAATTTTACATCTGTTTAATAGAATCAATACTTCGTACCATGTAATACTAGTGCAATGGCTTTTCATCTCATCTATGGCTAATAAACTGTAGTGATAAATTGTGTTTACAACAACACATTCTAGCAAAACTCAACAGAATCTTTCCACAAAATAGATTGTGCAATTATCACAGTATCTTAAATCGTCTATAGGATATTATTACAAGGTTGTTCAATTAAACACAGCAAGTCCCAACAGAAGGAACTTTAAATCCAAGTTTATATTTTGATATTTTGTTATTTTTGGTGTAAAAAATAATAAACATACTATTAAATACAGTTAGGTCCATATATATTTGGACAATTTTAGTTTTCTTTCGGGTATTTTCCAAAACATATTCAAGCTATAGTTCTATAATGGATATGGGCTGAAAGTGCACACACTCAGGTTAATTTAAGGGTATGTACATCCAAATTGGAGGAAGGGTCTAAGAATTACAGCTCTTAAGAGTAAATCACATATCAACCTGCATATATGGTTAATCATACACCTGACTCTAATCCTAAAAAATCATGACATTGTGCCAGTGTAAGAATTGATGCTGGTTTGAAGTCAAAGGGGAGTCACACCAAATATTGATTTGAGTTAGAATTTCTTCTGTTTGATGACTTTACATTTTGTAAATTGTACAAAATAAATTGTAAAATAAACAATTAAAATATAAATTAGCATAGTAGCATTCTTACTTTATAGCATTTATTTACATCTGCCTAAAACATTTGCACAGTACTATATACAGTATATACATACTATATTGCCAAAAGTATTGGGACGTCTGCCTTTAGGCATGAACTTTAATGTCATCCCAGTCTTAGTCCGTTGAGTTCCATATTGAGTTGGCCCACCCTCTGCAGCTCTAACAGCTTGAACTCTTCTGGGAAGGCTGTCCAGGAGGTTTAGGAGTGTGCCTATCGGAATGTTTGACCATTCCTCCAGAACACATTTGTGAGGTCAGGCACTGATGTTGGACGAGATGGCCTGGCTTGCAGTCTAACTCCTCCCAGAGGTGTTCTACTGGGTTGAGGTCAAGACTCTGTACAGGCTAGCCAAGTTCCTCCACATCAAACTCACTCATCCATGTCTTTATGGACCTTGCTTTGTGCACTGGTGCGCAGTCATGTTGGAACAGGTAGGGGCCATCCACAAACTGTTCCTACAAAGTTGAGAGCATGAAATTGTCCAAAATGTTTTGGTATACTGACCCTTAAGAGTTCCCTTCACTACAACTAAGGGGCCAAGCCCAATACCTGAAAAACAACCCCACACTATAATCCCCCCTCTACCAAACTGTACACTTGGCACAATGCAGTCAGACAAGTACCATTCTCCTGGCAATCGCCAAACCCAGGCACGTTGATCAGATTGCCAGACAGAGAAGCGTGGTTCATCACTCCAGAGAACATGTCTCCACTACTCTAGAGTCCAGTGGCTGCGTGCTTTACGCCACTGCATCCGACGCTTTGCATTGTACTTGGTGATGTAAGGCTTAGATGCAGCTGCTCGGCCATGGAAACCCATTCCATGAAGCTCTCTACACACTGTTGTTGTGCTAATCTGAAGGCCACACAAAGTTTGGAGGTCTTTTGCTATTCACTCTGCAGACGGTTGGTGACTTATAATACCACTAACAGTTGACCGTGGAATATTTAGTAGCTAGGAAATTTCATGGATGGACTCATTACACAGGTGGTAACCTATCACGGTACCACACTTGAATGCACTGAGCTCCTGAGAGGGACCCATTCTTTTACAAATGTTTGTAGAAGCAGTCTGCATGCCTAGGTGCTGGAATTTATACACCTGTGGCCATGGAGGTGATTGGAACACCTGACTCTAATGAGTTGGAGGGATGTTCCAATACATTTTATATATATATATATATATATATATATATATATATATATATATATAGTACAGGATCTCAAGGGTGGGTTCCAGATGGGTGTTACGTGGCACTGATGTTTGGGTTGTGGCCCTTTTAAGGGGGATAGGTGGATGCACTCAGGGATCTCACCCCTACAGGGTTTAGAATATAAACCTAAGCTCCAAGGAGCAGGGCCCTCGAACCCCTCGTGTTTTGTATTGTATTGTTACTGTACTGTCTCGTGTACTGTCTCCCATTATAATGTACAGCGCTGAGCAAACCGTTTGCGCTATATAAATACTGTATAATAATAATATATATATATATATATTGTTTGCTGTATGTTAGGAGGTTAACCTGTCAAGTTTATATGCAGCTCCCGTTGCTCTATTTCTGATCTGGGATTCTATAGCTTAGCTCAGGACTCAGTAACCAGCATAGGCTAAAGCCAGGTTATTCATCCAATGTCCATAGGTAGTTAGAAGTCTGGTTGCATGGCAGATTAGAAGCAATTCAGAACTAAGAGGTAGAATAAATAGGCTGACCCTGAGTTTCAGTGTCACATCATGGTTTCTGCATTCAAGGCTATTCAGGTAACAGTTGGAGGATCTCCCCATTACTGGTGATTCTATCTTCAGGGCTTCAATACCAAGATGGATGTTGGATCATGATCATCCTCAAGTTTCCCTGCAACTGGACTTTGCTGCCACATGCATCTGCAGGTATCTTTATTAATAACTATATATGCCCAGGTATATGTGAATAATTTCACCAGGCTTCCCATCAAACCCTTTGCTGATATTACCTGTTTTTACAATTAATGTATGTACTATTATTAATCTTTCATTATATAAATCTCATACTACTCCCATACAGGTGTGCATCTACATTGTTATGATTTTTGAATATGTATTTCCTTTTCTTCCGAATTACTCTGGTGAGATTACTAGTTAATTTTCCAGGAAGGGAATCCCCTCTGCTCACAGAGACCCGGTCCTTGGTGGGGGCTCTGCCAACTTTATTATCAAACTCACTCCTAGTTAGTAAAGATTCTGGTTCTCCTGTTTACCCATAGGTTAATTCAATACCCTGTTTGAGAAAGGCCATTTTGTATAACACCCCCCTCCCCTCCCCTCCAAAAGAGGACTACAGAGACTAGCTGATAGAAGCAGCAGTATCTTATATGATCTCAAACTACAGATATACATCTACAAGGCTACAGATCAGGAGTGCCTAGACACAGGAAGTGCACAGCTATTTTTCTGGAAGAATTGAAGAAAAAAGATGAATCTTTCAGGGTACTGCTTGGGCACAATTAACCTTTCTAGAAGTTCATTATAAGGTAACAGATCTTGACTTTTTATGTAAACATCCACTTTAAAATCTGTTAAAAATCTCAGTTTCCTAACAGAAGTACTCATTTTTTCCCACTATTCCAAACGAAAAATGCTTTGGCTAGAGGTGGGCTTTATCAAACTGTATCAATGATAGTATTTGGTATAGTTAATGCTTTTAAGGTGGAATGGGCTAAATTTAATAACATTTTTTTTACTGCGTAACTTTAGATCTGATGTCATGTTGTCTGATCAGTGCGTTGGTGGATACTTTGAAAAAGACAGTATCTTAACACAGTATTCTGTATGGAAGTGAAGGATATTATTTATTATTAAGAATATTAACTATTATTGTGGAGGTAAGGAAGTGAAGGATTATTAAATGAAAGACCCAGCAGTCCTGACTCATACATTGTTTAATATAATATAACTTCAGATCCAAATAGGATGATTAAGCCCATTAGTAAAAAGCACTGAAATAAATTGATTGCATTTTTAACCATTTTTTCTGATAGACGCTTACTAAACAGTATCTACTGTAAGGTAGCGGAATGAGAGATGGCAGCACTAAAGCACGTGTTAATATTTAAATATGTGTACATTTTATGTGCCTTGTCAGCATACCTGTGGATAACTATGTGGAAACTTGGCAGCAGAACCAAAGAGGAGAGCCTATAGGATTTATTATAGCAAAATCAAGACTTCTTATATCTTGGTTAACAAGTAACTGTTTCCTCATTCTAAAAAGGTTCTTGAGTGGCAGACTGTGCAGTTCATCTGCAGGACTGCATACTGTATAAAGTAGAATATATCATATTCAAAAGTGCACTATTATATTTATTCTTACAATAGTATTCATAACAATTGGTTGGTAACAAAAAGGATGGAACATACGTCAAAATGCTGCAACAGTCTTGCCTCAAGGGCAGTTTACACGTCTAATGCTATTCTAAACCAAGCAGCTTTATATATACCATTCACTATCCATTATATGACATTAGGCTGGATCGTGAGCTGGATTCACACTGTTGATTAGAGCGAATACAGGACAACACACATTATGTACACTGGTGTTTGGATTTGCCAATTATTCTAATATTCAATGTGTGTTGCGGCTAGTTGTAAAAACAGTGCATGAACTTTTCTGTGTGTTTTAGTGTATTATGCTGCCCATTCAAATAAATGGATTGTATTAACACAATGGGTGTTAACGCACGTGCAACACCACAGAAAAGCAAAGAGACTGAGAACTGTCTCCTTGGGTGTGTGTGGTTTGGATGCCTAGTAAGATCAGACTGTACTAGAGAGCATTCCCACCACTTGAAAGTAAGGAAAAGATGGACTGTGTCAGCAGTATAAAGAGATAGATCATCATCAACTTTCCTGTCCGACTTGAACTGGACTTTTACTGAATAAGAGCACATATCTGGAGGTCCAGAAGAGGGTGTCCTGGAACTGGTAAAAGACTAACATCATACAAGTTAATCTGTTGCCTCCTGGGAACTGCTGTGCTTTGTTCAAGGGCCCCAACTTTGCCAGCCAAAGTTTTTTTCATCAATCACTGGCCAATGGGATAAAACGGGGACAGTTATAGCAAGTTATGACCGTCTTTATATGCTGTTGCTGGGTAAATGCAGTTCAGTTCTATTAACTACTGTTAGTCAGAGTAATACAGGTGTATAACCATATAGTAATGTTGTCTTATTGATTGTTTGTATAAGTACATTTGCTGAACCTCTCTTCTTTTAGGCTATGCTTGACCTAATAAATTCTTTGAAATACCTTAAGGTGTGTTGTAAGCAGTGCCGGGACAAGGCCATCCAGCGCCCATGGCGAAGATGCCAAACTGAACCCCCCCCCAAGATGTATGAGCATCATGTGACAGCATAAATCCCCTCCCCAGAAAAAATCCAGCACTAATCGTCACACTTAGTGCCTAAGCATAAATACTCTGCAAGCAAAACATTTTCCCCAAACCAAAATTTCCCCTCTTCCCAGTACAAATCACCCCCTGTTAAAATTCCCCCAGCACAAATCCTCTCTCCCCCCAAACACAAATTCCATCTCACCCAAAATTCCCCCTTCCAGCACAATCATCTCAATCACCCCTTCTAGCACCACTTCCCAAATCTCCTCTCCCAGGAAAAAAATCCTCCCCCCCCCCAAATATCTCCTCCTAGAACAAATCTTAACCTCCAAATTCCCCCTCCTGCACATATCCTCCCTCCCAAATTTGACCCTAGCACAAATATTCACCCCCATCATCCCTACTAGCCAAAATCCTTTCCCCAAATCCCACTTTCAAACACTCTCAAAGTCTCAGTAGAATCTCCCCTCCTAGTACAAAGCCCCCTCCCCTCAATCACCCCTTCTAGCACATCCCCCCTAAATTCCCCCTTCTAGCACAAATTTTCTTTCCCCCATCCCAAATCCCCAAAATAATCCCCTCCCAGCACCCCCCCCCCCAAATGTCCCTCCCTAGAACAAATCCTCAATAAATTGCCCCTCCTAGAACAAATCTTACCCCCTCACCCCTCAAATTTCCCCCCAGCACTAATATCCCCCCATCATCCCTACTAACACAAATCCTCCCCCCAATCCCACTTTCTAACACCCCCACAATTTCCCCTCCTAGCACAAATCTCCCCTCCATAATCATCCCTTCTAGCACAGCATCCCCCAATCCCCTCTCTTGCTCAAATCCTCTTCTCCCCATCCCCCGGGACAAATCACCCCTCCTAGTGCAACCCTGCGCCCAAATTTATTTTCCTAGAATTCATCCTCTCCCCCAAATTCCCCCGCTCTCCACCTAAAAGTAATTATCTTCCCCCTCCCAGCATAGATAGTTTCATCCCCAGCAAAGATATATATTACTCTAGCCTCCCCCACCCCCAACCCCCATTGTGTCCTCCTGCAGTTCTTGCTTCCTTCACACACACAGACCTCAGATAAAGTGTGGAAGATGTCTGTCTACTGTCCTTTTTCCCAGGCTCCTCCTTATCTTGACAGGTCAGAGCTGAGGAGGAGCGTAGGGAAGGTGATTTCCAACCCATTTTACAGGCAGCTTGTAAGGGATTTCCGGCAAGAAGAATCACGATCGGGAACGCGCATGTGCGAAAGAGATCCCGCAGAAGAATTGCTGGTTGTGCGCAGGCGCGCAGGAATGCGTGATCGCGCACATACATGCACACGGTGAAGATTGGCACCAGACGGGCTAGTTAATGTGTGCCTCTGCCCAGATTCAGTGCTGACTGGTCTTCAGCTCCCCCTGTGTTCTGCTTGTTTCTGTGCGATTCCTTTGGTGCTGACCCGGCTTCTTCCTGACCCGACTCTGAGTACTCTCCTGCCCCCCAGTTCCTGACTTCAGCTCTGATCCTGACTTTGGCTTTTTCCTTCTGATCCTGTACCGTGCTGCCCGACTGTTATGACCCTGGCTATCCTACGACTCTGCTCCAGTCCTGTGTCCTGGCTACATACCTGGCTCTGCTGTGCATCCGGAAATCCACTGTACCTGCCTGGTCTATTTCTACAGTACCCAAATCAGAGGATATCCTGCCTAACAAGGTCATCATCCGCAAGAGCCGCAAGCAAACCTCTGGCGCTCTTGTCCCCCTGGTCCCTAGACTCCCTCTGTTCCAACCTCAGCGGGGTCAGGGCTAGTGACACAAGTGAGGACGACCTCGTCAATTCAGTCTCCTATCAGGTACATGACACAGCTGGTGGGAGAGTTGACACTGCTGAAGGGATATGGATCGCGACTCGGGGACATTGCTGGATATCAGATCGGGACTTTGCAGAGTTTGCTTACCTGCCCCTTACATACATTCTTTCTGTGCTGGCAGGAGATTGGGGTGGGTAACCAAACTGTAAAGTTCCGATCTGACAGTCCTGATACAAAAGCACTTCAGTGACAGGAGTGTGAAGCTGGAGGGGAGAGAGAGAGCACAGTCAGCTCCTCCAATCTCTCTCCTCTCCATATTTAGCGCAAAGCTGACAGGAGTAGTGACGCCGCTATCACTATTCCTGTCAGCATGTAGTGGCAGAAACCCTCCTTGCCACGCCCCTCCACTTCCCATGATCTCAGTGCCCGGGGCAGCTGCCCCTCCTGCCCCCCCCCCCCATCCTGGCCCTATTGGTAAGTGCTGGGTGAGCAAGGTGTGCCATCTTCAGGTTTGCAGAGAAATCACAAAACAATTCAGAGGTTCCTCTGGGGGTAGCGCTACATACAAAACTACAAACATTGTTATTTCACTTCCCTTCTTTATTTATTTATTTTTTATAATCCTTTGTTTTACAAAGGCAAATGCAGAGTTATGCTCAAGGTATCATGCACACTGGATGCTTTGGCCTTATCTTCTAGATGCCTTTCCTCCTGTCAGTGGAATTTTGGCAGAAAAAAATTTTGATGCTTGTAAACGCATGTAATGCATTTAGGAGCGTTTAGGTACATTAAGGCACGTCAAGCACTTAGGCGTTGAATAATTTCAATGGCCATAATAATATGATTTATTCTGGCCATTGAAATGATTTATCACTGAGGCGCTAAATGCATCTAGTGTTAACGTGTGCATTTAGGTACATGAAGCATTTTTTCTGCTAAAATGTTGCTGCTCCAAGAAGTGCTAGCAGTGTGTTTTTTTTCTGCCTCTAAACTCTCTTGTTATCACATAGGTTATGATGCAGGGGCATTTAGAGGCTGAAAAAAAAGCCAGATGTCCCCAAGAACAATGATAAAAGCATACAGTGTGCATGAGCCTTGAACGCAATATCCAGTGAATGTGCATCTTATAGGAAAAAGAAAAAAAGAACACTGATAATGCTAGACAGCAGAACTATATCAAGAGACACATTTACACTATAATTCATATCCATTCAGACTTTAGAACAATTTTAATATCTGTCAATTAAATTTTATCAAACAAAATTACAGGGAGTAACACAGACAATGCTTTAGGTCCCTCATGCATTCCATCAAAAGTGATTACATTTAACTAGCTGAAATTTATCTTTACAATGAATTGTGATACTCCTCTAAAAGCTGAAATCAGGCACACAATTAAAGTACCTGCTCTGTAAGTTCATGAAAAAATGTACAACCTTTTCTTGAACAGAAAATTCTGAATGGTGCATGGTGATATAATTCCTCCCATATCTCCAATTTACACTAAAGTAAACAGAAAAAGTAAGATAGTAACAAATTTCAACTAATCCGAAATAAGCTTTATCAAAAACAACAAACTAATTTGTTTCATTCAGGTGACATGATGCAATAGTTTGGGCCTTTTGTTAATGTTTGAAGCATCCAAAATAACGTAACAACATAACAAATGATCTGAATTGATTCAGATCCATTTGTTTTTATTCTATTATATAGAAATCAGACTGCAAACGTACCTCATTCCTCATGTATCGTATAAAGAACCACAGAAAAAAAAAACAAATGGGACTTATATACACAAAAAAAGACTGACATTTTTGAAAAAAAAACTTTTTTACTTTCTGTGATAAAACATATACAGTAAAATTTTTCAAAAAATCTAATTTCTTCATAAATTTAGGCCAAAGTGTATTTGGTTAAAATTTGCATGAAAGCTATAGTGTCTATAAACTATGGGATATATACTAGAATTTTTATTTATTTATGTATTTTTTTATATTAGTAATGGTGCTGATCAGTGACTTAAAGCAGGACTGGGATAGTATGGTGGGCAATCTGACACTAACTGACACTTTGTGGGAACTGACTGACTGACCCTGACATCACCAGTGACACTTATACAGTGATCAGTGCTAATAATTTACACTGACACTATACTAATGACACTGGCTGGGAAGGGGTTAACATTTAGGGCCAATCAAAGGGTTTACTGTGTGCCTAATAATGCTTGGTGTGTTTACTGTGTGCTAATTTACTGTGGGATGTGGCGATTTTTACTCCATGCTTTGCAGGGAAACAAAAACTGACACATCACTACTGTCAGGACAGAGCTCTGTGTTGTTTATAATCTCAGAGCTCTGTGTTGTTTATAATCTCAGAGCTCTGTCCTGTCATCCTCTCACCTATCAGTGGGTCCTAGCCATCAATCATTGGCCAGGACCCACTGATCGGCTTGTGCTGTAATTAATCACAGCACAGAAGGGCAGCGGGGCCAGCCCCCTACCCGGAAGAGCTGAATCACGTATGAGATACTTGATCCAGCGTAGAGAAGCCACTTTGCTGCCATATTTGTAAGTGAGGCGGTCGGCAAACGGTTAATGAACGAAAATTCCCGCTATCCTGGGTGTCATACTCATCCCAGGTTGCTCATTTTTTTTTCATTAATACATTTTTATTGAGAGACAAAGCACTACGAGGGCAATAATATTGCTTGATACCAATTACATAATTGCATTATAACCACCAAACATTAACAGTAACAACATGTAATAGTATCCTTCAACAACTGTTAAACACAGTTATACAGTTATGCAATGGCAAAGTATTTGCTATTAAGGCCATCTTTTCCAGCAATTAAGAGAAATCTAAACTAAAAATGAAGAAAAAAAAAAACAACAAAAAAATGAGTAGAAACACAAGGAAAAAGAAGGAAAAAAGGAGAAGCTTGCTCATTAATGGAAGTTCCAATCAGAAAACTTGCTTTTCTGCTTTCTTTACCAAACTGTAAAATGGCATTACAGGATCAAAGTATTGGTAAAACATCCAAGCGTTAACAGCTCTCCATAAAGTCAAGTTATCTTGCGATGATGTACATGCCCACCAGTAATCTAATTCTGTGTCAGCCATGAGCTGTACTCACAGAACTATCCTCCCAAATAACTGGTCAAGTAACACTTTATCCCCTTATTGTGCAGAAAATCAGCAATTTTAGATCACTTTCTGTGTGCAGTCATTCTTCCTGCCTTTTTATTCCTGTATGTGCAGAAGATCATTAACTTCTTATGGAGTTACAGGAAAAGAAGAGAACTGAACTGAATAGTGTTTAGTCTCTTGATATGCTATATAGCCATGTAGAAAGGGTAGACGGGTCAGTAAGTGTATTGTCTCTCAAAAGTTTTGTCAGGTGAAAAAAAATGACTATGGATATGTTTTAGCAGATTATTTAGCTGTTTGGCTGGACTTGGCCTTCAATGGCTTTCTAGTGAACATAAGGCCACTCATGACTTAGGCTTCTTGCCATTTGAATTCATTGCTTTCCATACCATCTTGGAATCCCTCCTATTACTCATCTAACGTTTACTGTCTTCTTTCCAAATTTTGCTTCTTTCACCTATTTTTGTACTTTTTGTAGCTTAGAAAAGATAGTGAATGTGTGAGCTGGCTTTACTGCAAAGGTCATCATTTTTCATTGTAACATTTAAGTACATTGGTTTACGTGCACAGAATTATATGCTTTGGAGGAATAAATAAAGTCATTAAAGGTACTGAACAAGTAACCTGTACATTCCAACTTGAAAAATAACTGATTTTTTTTTTGCCTTGGACAAACTGTTCATGCAAAATTGGATTTCATCAAACAATTGTCATATCTACATTTTTTGCAAATATATCAAGTAAATGGAGATTTTGGTTTGCATATGATGTAATCTGAAGTTTACTTGCCTATGTCCAGCAAGGACACTGACGCATTGGTTTGTCCTCCACTTCTCTGTGGTTAGATATCAGAGTCATTTTAGGTCACTCACACAGAGGAAACATCATAAATCAGAAAAACAAGATTAGAGTACTTTTGATGGGTCATCATCAGGCAGGGGCATATACAGTGCATTCATAAAGTATTCAGACATCCTTCACTTTGTTTAATTTTGTTATGTTGCAGCCTGATACTACAGTTCTTTAAATTATTTTTTTCTCATTAATCTTCACTCAGTCTCGCATAATCACAGAGTGAGAACATACTTTTAGAAATGTCTGTGAATTTATTAAACAGAAAAAAACTTAAATTTCACATGTACTTAAATTTTCAGACCCTTTACTCAGTACTTTGTTGAAGCACCTTTGGCAGCAATTACAGCCTCAATTCTTTTTGAATATGATGCAACAAGCTTTGCACACCTGAATTTGGGGATTTTCTGCCATTCTTCTCTGCAAATCCTCTCAATGCCCATACACATATATGTGGATTGGATGCGGTTTGAACAGCATCCAATCCACATGACATGTGAAATAACATTGCTGCCTATGGTGCCTGTTCACATACAGTATGTCCAGTGCACTGCCAGTGCAGATTCAGTCATACAATTTCTGAGCAGTGCGGTCCTGTTCAGCTGCGGATTACAGGCTATTGAATTCTATGGGAACCGTTTCTAAACCTGACATGTATGAACAGGATACAATTCTGAGCTGATCCTGTCCTGAACCTGATGTAAACGTGACCTGAACTGGTTCACAGCTACTGTGTAAATTAGCTGTGAAACTTGAGCTTCAATCCATACCAGCACTCAAGCTCAGTCAAGCTGGATGGGGACCATCGGTGAACAGCCATTTTCAGGTCTTTCCAGAGATGTTCAATAGGTTTCAAGTCAGGGCTGTGACTGGGTCACTGTAGAACATTTGAATAAATCAAAGAGTGCGCTAAATATAAGTAAATACAAAAATTATTAGTTTAAAACAATGATGTCCATGATAGAAAAAATTTTATATAAAAGTCCATCCACCATAACAAAGTAATTAAACAGTTCTGAAATCTTGTATAAATCAAACACCGTGCAAAAAAAATCCACCACCGAATGAAATGGGTACACTCACCAGAGCTCCATGCTGACCAGATTATAAGTCAGCACAGATATCGTTTGCTCTGGGAGCGATGATCAGCAGAAGTAATCCAAACTGGGAGCAATATACTGCAAGCAGCCAGTCAGCACAATATGGAATAGCCTTAACAGCAGGTAGTCATCACGTCTCCATACCATAGATCATGTTCGGGGAATCAAAAAAGGAAATCATGGTGCAGTACGTTTAAAACCAAAATGTTTTATTAAAACGTCAGAAATGCACTCACAAACAGGGTGTCTAGCCGACACCAGCAATGACAGCCTCAAGAAAACAGGGACGAGCCTCGCTCACCACGATATCACAGCCAACAGTCTACGAGCAGCGTCCAGACGTCACATCCAAAAGAAGCCCCGTGAGGACGTCGGATGACGAAACTAGTAGGGCGGGGCTTCTTTTGGATGTGACGTCTAGACGCTCCTCGTAGACTGTCGGCTGTGATATCGCGGTGAGCAAGGCTCGTACCTGTTTTCTTGAGGCTGTCATTGCTGGTGTCGGCTAGACACCCTGTGTGTGAGTGCATTTCTGACGTTTTAATAAAACATTTTGGTTTTAAACGTACTGCACCATGATTTCCTTTTTTGATTCCCCGAACATGATCTATGGTATGGAGACGTGATGACTACCTGCTGTTAAGGCTATTCCATATTGTGCTGACTGGCTGCTTGCAGTATATTGCTCCCAGTTTGGATTACTTCTGCTGATCATCGCTTCCAGAGCAAACGCTATCTTTGCTGACTTATAATCTGGTCAGCATGGAGCTCTGGTGAGTGTACCCATTTCATTTGGTGGTGGATTTTTTTTGCACGGTGTTTGATTTATACAAGATTTCAGAACTCTTTAATTACTTTGTTATGGTGGATGGACTTTTATATAAAATTTTTTCTATCATGGACATCATTATTTTAAACTAATAATTTTTGTATTTACTTATATTTAGCGCACTCTTTGATTTATTCACATTTTTACCCTTTTTTTGGTTAGGAGTGCAGCTTTTGTTCTATTTAGTTTGTGGCGTTTTTTTTTCTATATTTCTCATATTATCACTGTAGAACATTCACAGAGTTTTACCTAAGCCACTCCTGTGTTGTCTTGGTGTGTGCTTAGGATCGTTGTTATATTGTAAGGTAAACCGTTGGCCAAGTCTCAGGTTCTGAGCCCTGTGTAACAGGTTTTCATTGAGGATATATCTGTATATTGATCTGTTCAGTTTCTTTCAACTCTGACCAATCTTCCAGGCCCTGTTGTCAAAAAACAACCCCACAGCATGATGCTGCCACCGCAATGCTTCACCATTGGGATGGTATTGGGCAGGTGATGAGACATAATATTAAAAATTGAGGCCAACAGTTCAACCTTGTTTTCATCACAACAGAGAATATTGTTCCGCACAGCCTGAGAGTCCTTCAGGTGCTTTTTTGCAAACTTCAAGAGTTTCCATCTAGCCACTCTGCCATAATGCCCAGATCAGTGAAGAGCTGCAGCGATAGTTGTCCTTCTAGAATTTTGTCCCATCTCCACACAGCATCTCTGGAGTTCAGTAAAAGTGATAAACAGGCTCTTGGTCACCTCTCTTAAGAAGGCCCTTCTCCTCTGATTGTTCAGTTTGGCGACCAGCTCTTGGAAGAGTCCTGGTTGTGCTAAACATCTTCCATATCAGAATTATGAAGGCCACTGTGCTCTTGGGAACCTTCAGTGAAACATACATTTTTTGTAGCCTCCCCAAGATCTGTGCCTGGCAATAATTCTGTCTCTGAGTTCTGAAGGCAGTTCCTTTGATCTCATGGCTTTTGATCTGATACAGTACATATTTTCAGCTGTGAGACCGCTTATAGAGAGGTGTGCTCCTTTCCAAATTACGTCCAGTCAATTTAACTTATCACAGGTGGACTCCAATCAAGATGTAGAAACATCTCAGCAATGATCAAGAGAAATGGGAGGCATCAGAGCTAAATTTTAAGTGTTGTTGCAAAGGGTCTGAATATGTATGCTAATGTAATATTTCAGTCTTTCCTTTTTCTTATACGATAAACAAAATTACAGCTTTTGGTAAAGTCCATCATTCTACTGTTTTCAAAAAAAGAAATGAGGCCTTTAATGAAAATAATACAGTCTCGGCAGTCAAACGTGGTTCACTGATGTTTTGGGATTGCTTTGCTGCTTTAGGCACTGGGTGTCTTGACTGTGTGCATGGCATTATGAAATCTGAAGACTACCAAAGAATTCTGGAGTGCAATGTAGGGCCCAGTGTCAAAAAGGTGGGTCATCATCAGAGGTCATGGGTATTACAGCAGGACAATGACCCAAAGCACCCATCAAAAAGTACCTAGAAATGGTTTAAGAAAAAGCACAGGAGAGTACTAAACTGGCCAGCAATGAGTCCAGATCTTAATCCCATAGAGAACCTGTGGAGAGATCTCGAAACAGCAGTGGGGAAAAGGAACCCTTTCAATCTGAGAGACCTGGAGCAGTTGGCGAAAGAAGAGTGGTCCAAAATTCCAGTAGAAAGGTGTAAGAAACTCACTGATGGTTACAGGAAGCATTTAATTTCAGTTATTTTTTTTATAAGGGGTGTGCTACCAAATAATAAATTGAGGGTGCCAATAATTTTGTCCAGTCCATATTTGGGGGTTTGCTTGGAATGTGTCAGATTTGGCTTTTTGTTTCTCCACTTTTTTGTGTCATACCAATACAAACAAAACAAATAAAGATGAGATAGCCTAAACATTTGTAATTGCAACAATGTTCTAGGCGAAGTGGTGCATTATCTGGCAGAAAGGCAGGGATGCCAATATTTTTGGCCATGACTGTATTTACAAACATTTCTAAAAATCTGTTTTACCTTTGTCATAATGGGGTACTGAGCGTAGGTTAATTAGAAAGCTAGCATTTAAACAACTGTACTAACAGATGGTGACATAACAAAATTGAAAAACGTGAAGGGGGTCTGAATACTTTATGAATGCATTGTAGCGGTGGTCACCTAATCATATTCATCTCATGCTGCTCACTTTACTTTTCTTCATGTCCCTCCATTTTTATGCTCTTTGATCTGATCTTTCAGGAAGAAAACTTATATTTATGTTGCTATTTCATGTATATATGTTGGCATACTAGCAAGGTTTTCTTTGTTCTATATCTCAACCATAAATTTAAAGATCATGTGATGAAATTCTAAAACCATCTTGTTTACTCTATATGGGATCAAATTGATTTATTTTCCAAACTAATATTTGGAATAAGGATAAAAAATGTGTTTGTTTTCTTTTGAGATTGTACTTGACTAGTTGAGGGTTGCCAGACACATGCATAAAGAACATACTGTAGATGTGCATAGTGTAACTTAAAGTGGTGGCAAAGGCAGAACTTTTTAAAAAATCTAAATGTATTCTCTGCATTAGAGTAAAACACCTTCTGTGATCAGCTTCTCCCAGTCCCCCTAAATACCTATCTGAGCTCAATCTAGAACCAGCAGTGTGCCTGAAAGCAACAGTACTGCTCTCTCTCTGTTCACTGCACATGGAAGCAGCAGCAGGAGCCATTGTATCAAGGCTACCGAGTTCTGGTATCCTGTGAAATGTGTGAACTTGCACAGAGAAAACCAGGCGCAAGTATGGTATAAATGTGGTTTATTAAAGATAAAGTAGATGAAACAACAACATAAACGCACGTTCAGTATAACAAAACCCCATGAATTAAAACCAGTGAGTCTAACGAGTGGAAGGCTAATAGCAAACAAACTACCTAAGCCAACAAAATACTGTATATAGGCAGGAGGATAAGGCTGAGACATGCAGTCAGTGTCAGATCCAGGGCCATGCACAGGATTTCAGGAAAAGGGAGCAGGGAGCAAGCCTGGACAGGGAGAGGGTACATAGGAACAAGTAGACAGGCAGAGGATGATCAGGAACAGGATCAGAAACAAGAACAGGACCAAGATCAGGCTCAGGCTCAGGCTCAGGCTCAGTATGCAGGATGCAGGGTACAGAGGTCACAGGCACATGGGCAAAACACCAAGGCAAAGGGGTGGAACACAGGCAGAGCTAAATATCCTACTAGCAACCAGCATCAGGTGATGACTAATTCGTGCAAGCTGCTGCCTCCTGAGAGACACCTGCTGGTGGACACCTGAACCACAACCTACAGGTCTGGGAACAACAGTGCCACCAGCAGATGAACCCATTACTGACACATTGGCTTCTGCTGCTGTCATTCAAATCCTGTGAGGAGGGTGTGGGGCTGTGTGTCAATGTATACGCATAGCCCAGCTCAGGAGCAAGCTGGCATGAGTGGCCCCATAGCAAGCAGCTTGCCTGCATGATCCTTGGAAGAGGAGTTTCTGGGCTACTCTGTGCAAAACCATAGCACAGAGCAGATAAGTATAACATGTTTATCTCATGAATCACTTTAACATCTCAGCTGGAAAATATGTCAAGGTTGAACTAGTGGGAAAAATGAAAAAATTGCATATATGTTGCAGTTTGCTACTGGAAGTAACACAGCAGTTTTTATTCCCCCCCCCCCCCCCACAGAGCACATGCAGTTACCTGCTGATTTTGCTGGTAAATCCAATTATTTTTTAACTTTCTGTAGTTGAGTGACAGCACTGTTCAATCTGCAGCAAACTTGAAAGAAGCTTTGTAACAGAACAGGGTAGTCTTAGATGAACCTGCAGAGGCTGATTTACTGAATGTTACCACAAAAATATTCAGTAACTTAAGCTGGCCATACACTGATCAAATTTCAGACATTCAGCAGAGACTGACCAAATTTTGGCCAGTGTGTGGCAATCCCTTCTTGACAGAAGTCAGTCATTTGATCGTCGTCTTTTGAAAGGACATGTCCACAATGTCCACCTTGTCTGTGTGGATAGAGGAATCTGCAATGCCAATTTAGGAAACAAACAGATTAAGGTATAACCCCAGCTACAACATTTTAAGCAGTTACAGCAACAATTAAAAAAAAAAGACAAAGTCTAAGCCACGTGAATACAAGCTGAACACCTATGTCTGTTTTATATGGTTTGTTGCAGCTTTTATTGAAACTTTGGTTGGGCAGTTTGGCCTGTTACAACAAACAGAAAAAAAAGAGCTCTACTCACAGGAATAACAGGTAATAAAATCTTGTTACAGGGAGGACTCACAAAAAACAAAAACTGCTTTGTCAATGCTAATGATAGACTGTATCATATACTGTATATTTTAGCCATGCAGACTACATTTAGGAGGCAATCATGTATCTGGAATTCCCCACTGTAGTTTTTTTGTCTTCACCTTCAATGTAATGACCTAAACAAAATGTCATTCTCTTCTAGCTGAATTGTATTTTTTACCGTGCAACATTGAACATAAAATTTGTAATGACTGTGACACATGAGCTGAGCTGGAATTTCTGAAGGGAATTTTCCATTGCCAGGGTAGAACCCTCTAGTGTTGCTAGAGAGTTAGTAAAAGTTAATGGTTTACTCATTAGTTAGAGTGAGCATGTCTGAGTAGGGGTCAAGTCCACGTTAGGCTGGTTTACTCAGCAGGTTGGACCTCTATTGCCTTCCCCTGGTTCTGGAGGTCCATTGAAATTTCCATAAGCTAGTGGGTTTGAGGGTTGGAGACCAGGATCTGCATACATAGGGGAATCTGGACAATCCCCAGGTAGGAAGCCTGGCAGGGTGGCTAGGTCAGCCCTAAAAAAGAGAGAGCCAGCCAGCAAGAGGAGTCGGTGGAAGATGGAGTACTGAAGGTGCTTCTGTGTAGCCTGGGAGGAGACCCCAGAGAAGGGGGATCTGCCTCCAGGTTGGAGGAAAGGAAGCTGAAAGAGGGAGCTCCACTGCCTTACAGTCCACCAGGGAAGAACAGCCTGCAAGCAGGGACAGAAACTGGCCCACTGAGAGGCCTGAACACAGTTTACCCAGAACTACAGGATACAAGGACAGTGTGAGTATCTCTACACCCCTGGGACCTACAGAAGAAAGGGCTGCTAGGTGCAATAGCTAGCCAATTCTCCCTGGGACAGTGCTGCATGCCGGTTTTGGAGTCTCTTGCTCCAGGATATTTTTCAAAAGACGGCCAGGTGAATGGGCATTTCCTAGCTGGGGTCTGAAGAGATTTCACTTAGAGGGGACCAGGTGCTCCTCACAGAGACTGTGCTAGTGATTCATTAAGAGACTGTGCCACTTTGGCTGGAATAGAAAGTTCACAATCTACCTTGTTTACAGAATTAGGAAGTTGTTCATCCCCCAAATAAAATAACAAAAAAACAAGCTCGTGGATTTGTAACTGACTGAGTGGAAGTGGGAAAATGCATGTTGCCTGGCTGTGCAGGATATAGGGGGATCCAATACTCAGCGGCTCCTATGGGGGCAAGCACTATACCAGTGACCACACAAATATACAGTATATAGTGGAGTGAATTTCCTTAACCTTAATCCACAGCTTGGTTATCATGACTAGTGTGCAACATTGTGAAATTATTTCCATATTGATAACTATTTCTATTGTTCATTTTACACGCTTAGGTCCCTTTCACATGAAAGGTTTTGATCAGTACCATCTGTCAGTTTTTCTGATGGACCTGATCGGACCCTTCATTCAACCCTATGGACCAGCCGGTGTAAATAGACTTGTGTCCATTTACACCCACTTACAGTACCTCCGATTCAGTCCTCTAAAAAAAAATTAATGGGATCCATCCCCCTCTATCTAGGACAGGTGGATCGGAGGGTAGTCAGCCACCGATAGAGAAGAGGCTCTGTCCATGTTCACTCTGCATAAACAGACACAGACCTGTCATCTGTCCCCTCTGCTTTGATCAGCAGGGGATCAGCGGACAGATTCCCTGTTGATCTAAATAGAGTCCGCACCACGTGAAAGGGGCCTTAGACAGTAATCTGTGCAAGAGAGATCCTGATTTGAAATATCATAACATACGTCACATAAAATAAATATGCCTGAATTAATTATTTGCCTTGTCTTACAGATGAGTTGGAATATTTCCAGAACAAGTATAATGGAAGGGGAAACTTGTTGAGTTAAATTTGTGACATAACAGAAACATGCTGAGTTTAAAGCTGAACGTTTTCTACAAGGAGAGCTACAAACACCTAGGTTCCTTTATCACATATTTCTCAAAGTATTTCTCATGACATCCAGTTGAATTAACATAGATGACCTCTCTGTGTCTGCTGTGAAATGCAGTGTAATATTATAGACATATCCCATTCAAATATCAAATCCTTTATAAACCCAATAATGTGTATAATTGTGTATGCTTAGAGTGTTCTGTATTTTTTAATCATGTTGCAATTCTATAACAAGAATAAAACAATTCTATACCTAAATTAAAAAGTATGATCATAAAAATAAAAACAACTTGTGTCTGGGTGTTGTTGTTGGGAGCACCACTTGAAAGACCAAAAAATGATACATACAGTAAATGATTGTTGAAAATCTGAAGCCTTTGTCAGAGAAAATCCTTGAGTAGTAGGGATGAGTGAATCCGCCCATGTTCAATTCACCGGCTGGAGAGTTGACAAATCCTGTTTGAAATTAGTGAACCCAAACCTAGCAGAAAATCCCAGTGAATGTATGGGAAAAGATACTTGTAAGTATGATCTGTCCATTTTTAGGGCTAATAGCAAAATGCTGTTCAAATTGGCATGGGGAGCTGGACAGTTGTAACCAGGTGCTTTTAATGTGTCTGTGAGTATTTTAACCCTGTCTACACTGTGGACTCCTGTGCTAACTGCATTGTTGTTTCTGTAAGTAGTAAGACATAGGCTGCCAAGGTTGGGAAGGAGTTAAGTGTAATTCAGATTTTTTCTGGGCTTTTGTAGGCTCTGCCCTCATTGCTGTTCTCATATACATAAGAGGGAGAGACGAACAGAAGGAGGGAAGCCTCACATGGGATCAAGAGTGGGCTGGCTGTACTATTATGTAGCCTGCAGCAATTAACAGAGTGTCCCCAAGGGGAACAACACTTGGAGCCAGGACACTGAAAAATGATGGACTCTGAGGACTCAGACTCTGGGAAAGGTATGCACTGGGCAGCCTGCATATAGATAGTTAGGGAGAGACTAATGCCTGTTATTTCTCATGTTGCTGGACTGTGCTTCTAAGAGGCTCAGTAAAGTTTTATTTACTGTCCATTGCCTGATCTGAAGTTACTGCATAGAGGTACATGGTGGTACAGGTGAAACTTGAAAAATTAGAATATCGTGCAAAAGATAGTTCAAGCCGTGATTTGTCATAATTGTGATGATTATGGCTTATAGCTCATGAAAACCCCAAATCCACAATCTCAGAAAATTTGAATATTTCATGCAATCAATAAAACAAGGATTGTACATAGAACAATATTGGACCTCTGAAAAGTATAAGCATGCATATGTACTCAGTACTTGGTTTGGGCCCCTTTTGCAGCAATTACTGTCTCAATGCGGCGCGGCATGGAAGCTATCAGCCTGTGGCACTGCTGAGGTGTTATGGAAGACCAGGATGCTTTAATAGCGGCCTTCAGCTCTTCTGCATTGTTCGGTCTCATGTCTCTCATCTTTCTGTTGGCAATGCCCTATAGATTCTCTTTGGGGTTCTAGTCAGGCGAGTTTGCTGGCCAATCAAGCACAGTAATCCCACGGTCACTGAACCAGGTTTTGGTGCTTTTGGCAGTGTGGGCAGGTGCCAAGTCCTGCTGGAAAATGAAGTCAGCATCCCCATAAAGCTTGTCTCTGGAAGGAAGCATGAAGTGCTCCAAAATCTCCTGGTAGATGGCTGCGGTGACCCTGGACTTAATGAAGCACAGTGGACCAACACCAGCAGATGACATGGATCCCAAATCAACACAGACTGTGGAAACTTCACACTGGACTTCAAGCATCTTGCAGTGTGTGCCTCTTCATTCTTCCTCCATACTCAGGGTCCTTGGTTTCCAAATGAGATGCAAAAGTTGCTCTCATCAGAAAAGAGGACTTTGGACCACTGAGCAACAGACCAGGTCTGTTTTCTTTAGCCCAGCTAAGACGCTTCTGATGTTGTTTGTTGTTCAGGAGCGGCTTGACAAGAGGAATATGACATTTGAAGCCCATGTCCAGGATCCGTCTGTGTGTGGTGGCTCTTGATGCACTGACTCCAGCCTCAGTCCACTCCTTGTGAAAGTCCCCAACACTTTTGAATGGCCTTTTCCTGACAATCCTCTCCAGGCTGCGGTCATCCCTGCTGCTTGTGCACCTTTTTCTTCCACACTTTTCCCTTCCACATAACTTTCTATTAATGTGCTTTGATACAGCACTTTGGGAACATCCAACTTCTTTTGCAATTACCTTTTGAGGCTTTCCCTCCTTATGGAGGGTGTCAGGAATGGACTTGCCAATAATGGTGGGACTCACCTGACTTGTGGGCTGCAGTACCAGGGCTGGCCAGCGGGTGCTCTCAGCAATCAGAGACTCAACCCTGCAGTCAGCCAAGACACCTGAGGCTGATTGCAGGTGTATTTAAGGGATGGCCAGACCTGCAGTCTGTGCCTTGGTGTGTGTTTTTCATGGGCCCCTGTATCTTGTTACCTGCATTCCTGTTCCTGTCTGATTTGTTGCCGACCCTGCCTGATCCGGACCTCTGCTGACTTCTCCTGTTTGATCCCTGGCTTGTGACCCCAACCATTCTCTGCCTGACCCCCTGTACCTACCTGCCCGTTAGTTGCTGTACCCGGCTCGTGACCTGACTACTCTCTGCCTGCTCCTCCTGTTCCTACCTGCCCGATTGTTATTGACCCAGCTTGCCTGACTACGCTCGCATTGTATGTATTGTTATCTGTGGGTGGTTTGGTATGGTTCGTTTGCACTGTGTTATGTTTTAGTATTGCACTGCGTTTATGTATTGTTAGTATTAATAAATTATATTGTTTATAACATATCTGAAGCCTGCGTTTCCCTGCGTCAGTTCACATACCTCTGGTCATACCCGGAGCCCTGACAGAGGGTGTCAATGATGGTTTTCTGCACAACTGTCGGGTCAGCAGTCTTTGCCATGATTGTGATTCCTATTGAACCAGACTGAAAGACCATTTAAAGGTTCAGGAACCCTTTGCAGGTGTTATGGCTTAATTAGCTGATTATAGTGGGACACTTTGAGCCTAGAATATTGCACCTTTTCACAATATTCTAATTTTATGAGATTGTGGATTTGGGGTTTTCATGAGCTGTAAGCCATAATCATCACAATTATGACAAATCACGGCTTGAGCTATCTTGCTTTGCATGTAATGAGTCTATCTCATACATTAGTTTTACCTTTAAGTTGCATTACTGAAATAAATGAACTCTTGCACGATATTCTAATTTTTCGAGTTTCACCTGTATATGACTGACAAATAACAGGGCCTGTCATATACACGTGAAATGAAGATGAGGACATCAGATATTCTCTGGATCAACTTTACCTATAAATATTAGTATCCAAGTATATTATGTGCATTTAGGAAATAACCCAGGACTTTGTTAATACAATCTACTGAGCTGGCCAGAACCAGCTTTTAAGGAAGTTTATTCCGCATTTTTACAGCTCTCACTGTGAAGAAACCTTTCAGTATTTGGAGATTAAATCTCTTATTCTTTAGACATTAATATTGCCCCCTTGTCCTCTATGATGGCCTTAGTGAATAACTCTACACCAAGCTCACTATATGGACCACTTATATATTTATACATGTTGATTATATCCTTCCTTAATCTCTTCTTCTCAAGAGAGAATAAATTCAGTTCAGCTAATCTTTCCTCATAGCCGAGATCCTCCATGCCTCTTATCAGTTTGGTTCCCTTTATCTGCACTATCTCCAGATCCCCAATATCCTTTTTGTGAACTGGTGGCCAAAACTGAACTGTATATTCTGCATGAGGTCTCACTAATAATTTGTACAGGGGCAAAATGACATCGCCCTCTCTGCAGTCCATACCTCTTTTAATACAAGAGAGGATTTTGCTGAGTTTAGAAACCGCAGCTTGGCATTGCATGCTATTATTAAGCTTGTGATCTACCAGAACTCCCAGATCCTTCTCCACCATTGATTCCCCCAGTTGTCCTCCCCCTATTGCTAAACTTTACATTTCTAACCCCCAAGTGCTAAACTTTACACTTATCAACATTAAGCCTCATTTGCCACATAGCTGGCCAATTAAACAGTGCATTGAGGTCGGTTTGTAAGTTGGAGACCTCCTGTAAGGACGTTATTTCACTGCATCGCTTGGTGTCATCTCCAAGGACTGAAATGGTACTTTTAATCTCCGATACTATATACTTTATACATATATTAAAAAGTAAGGGCTCCAACACTGAACCTTGGGGTACTAATAACCTTGGACCAGTGGTTCTCAACCTAAGGATGGAACCTCAGGACCCACCTTTGTCCGTGGTCATTAAGTCATGACCTAAAAACAATTTATTTCTGAAGCATTATCATTTATTTAAAATAACACAACAACTTGTGCAGTATTCTGCAGTGTACATAATTTTACATAATAAAACACTTTTTTAAACTTTAAAATTAAATAATTATTTTAAGCATACATAAAATTGCAAACATTAACCAATACCCTCTAACTTTAAGTAATGTTCCCTCTACCTCACAATAATAGCCCATTAAGCTGAGCAATGCCTTCTCTACCTCTCACTCTCTCAAAGGCACACTAAGTTAAGAGCATTAATGCCTTCAATGACTTTTTAAACAAACAATATAGTCTGTGAAATATTTCTGTGAGGGTTTTCAGTCTCCCCCATTTTATGCACTCCTTCAGTCCCCCTCTTCTATGCGCTGCTTTAGTCCACCCTTTCATGCCCTTCTTCCTTTCCCCTTTTATGCTCTCTCCTTATCCCCCTTTCACATGTTCCTTTAATACCCACATCGACCCTCTTTTCATGCCCTCCCCTTTCATGGTTTCCTTCAGTCCTCCCCTTCCATGCACACTTTCAGTCCCCCCCCAATCACCATTGCTTTCCTGTTTTCTTTCACTCATTTCAATATGCCCTCTCCATCACCCATCCACAACCCAGGTAAACTACCTAGGGGAGTTATTCCCTTGCATCCAGTGGTACTCTTCTTCCCTCTTGCGTGGCTGGCTGGAAGGAAGTGTAGTTGTATGTCACTTCCTCCCAGCGCTGCCACGGAGGAAGGAGGAATGAGCGCGAGGGTCTGGGACCGCTTTGTAAGTGCACCATATGCACCACCTACGCATATGCACTACCATACCGCAATAATACAAATAATAAGGCCGGCCGTAGTTGCAGTCCCGGCTGTCTTAAAATTTATCTTAGTTTGGCCGACGGCTTTTATTAAGCAAGCTTGAGAGGCCTGGGGGACACTTGCCCTGTGGCCCATTCCACCCCTTGGTCGCGACCCACTTTTGGATCACGACCCATTACTTCAGAAACATTGCCTTAGACCATTCAGAGTATAAATCATTAAACACTACTCTCGTAATACTGTCTTTTAGCCAATTTTCTATCCATTAATAAACTGATTTTTCCAAGCCTGTAGACCAACTTACACATTAGATGTGTGAAACGCTTTTGCAAAATCCAAGTATACTATATCCACAAATTGTAAAACATATAAAAGTGCAGAGCTAAATAATAGATATAAATAAAGTATGTCATATAATAACAAAATGAGTGCTCATAACCAGGGGTGGACTGACAACTCATGGGGCCCCGGGGCAATACAGGATCATGGGGCCCCTGTGTCCTTGCCCTAACTCAAAAAAGCCTATGAAAAAGGTACCAGGGGCATCTTATGGGGCCCCCTACTGACCCCGGGCCCTCGGGCAGTGCCCGAGTTTCCAAATGGTCAGTCCGCCCCTGCTCATAACTATTGTGACATCTATGTATAAAAAGTCCCAAGTGAAATGTTCTGAGTGGAACAACACAAGAAATGAAGGGGTTCATTTTTTGTGCTAGCTGCTTGTTATTGGTTCTTTAGCACTCACTGGTATCCACAGCCACTTCTTTGTCTAAGGATTTGCTTACCTCCTTATAAAAAGAAATCAGATTTTTTTGACAACTTCTGTCTTTCGTGAATCCATTCTGGCTTTTTCTTAAAATGCTTTTTTTCTAGCAAAAACTTATCTATGTGGTCTTTTATTAAACTGTCCAGTATCTTATCTATAGAAGTTAAAGTAACAGGTCTGTAGTTACTTGCTAAAGACTTTGACCCCTTCACAAATATGTGCACCACATTGGCCTTATGCCAATCCAGTGGTACTATGCCAGTCATCAAAGAGTCCCTAAAAATTAGAAACAATGGCTTTAAAATGACAGAGCTCAATTCTTTAGAACCTGTGGGTGTATGCCATCTGGCCCAGGTACTTTTTTCACCTTTATTCTGTCTAAATATTTCTGGACCATACACAGAGCTGAAGATAAATAATAAATCTGCCTCCTCTTTGTTGCCAGTCATCCAATCCAGATCATTTTGTAAAAGGCCTACACAGAGCCACTGTTACAAATCATAGGGCCCTGTACAGCCTACCTGATGGGGGGGGCCCCAAGCCCCACCCATGACCCCACCCCAACTCCGCCCCCCCCCCCCCCCATCGGGGCTGCTTTGTGCAGAACTATTACACAGAACAGGTAAGTATATGTTTGTTATTTTATTAAAAATAAAAATACAATCACTTTAAGACACTTCATTTTTTTTTGTGTTTTTATTTTCCCTAGACAAATATGATATTTCCCTGCTCCTGTAGTTTCCTGGGATGTAACCCCATCACATATACAAGGAGACTGCAGGAGCAGGGACATACAGCTGTGTATCATCAGGTGCTGGCTACAAAAAAGCTGGCTAACGATGATGTAAAAGAGAAGATGGTAACACAAGACCTGGCATGTGGCAGTGGAGTAGCCAGTCAGAACAATGCTGGAATTTCTGGACCTGTGTGTTAACTGTGGATAAGCTAGCAAAGTAAAGGGGGTACGAACAAATTTCCACAGGGAGGAAGTAGGGAATGGCGAAGTGCGTCTTTAACCACTTAAGCCCCCAATCCTTTTCTCCCTAAATCCCCTTGAGTAGCAGAATAGTGGGAGTGATTTAAATTGCACTAAACATTGGCCGTGGCTTAAAGAGGGCATGGTTAAATGGAGTGCTTAACAAATCTTGAGTGCAATTCAGAAGCAGTTCATTGTTGGCTGTGGAATGCTTACTTCACAGATTTCCTTTTCATTTCTTTTTTTTCTTGAATATTGTCCAGCTTACTTCATTTTGAATACCCGGACAGGATCTTAGCAAGGTGCATTAGGATAAATGAACGAGGAACTGTTCACCTAATCACCAATATGGACTGTATTGTGGTGGATGGTATACACAGGAGAGGGGTACAGAGTTTATAGTGGTGGGTGATATGTACAGGAAAGGAGTGTGGAGTGTATGGTGGTGAGTAGTATGGGCAGGAGAGGGGTACGGAGTGCGTGGTGTTGGGTGGTATGTGCAAGAGAGGAGTACAGAGTGTGTGGTGGTGGGCGGTATGTGCAGGAAAAGGGTACGGAGTGTGTGGTGGTGGGCCGTATGTGCAGGAGAGGGGTATGGAGTGTATGGTGGTGGGCAGTATGTAAAGGAGAGGAGTGCGGAGTGTGTGATGGTGGATGGTATGTGAGTTAGAGGGGTACGGAGTGTGTGTTTGTGGGTGGTATGTGCAGGAGAGGGGTATGGAGTGTGTGGTGGTGGGCGGTATGTGCAGGAGAGGGGTATGGAGTTTATGGTGGCAGGAAGTATGTACAGGAGAAGAGTATGGAGTGTGTGGTGGTGGGTGGTATGTGCAGGAGAGGGGTATGGAGTGTATGGTGGTGGGTGGTATGTACAGGAGCGGAGTGCGAGTGTACTGCAGTGGGTAGTATGTGCAGGAGAGGAGTGAGGAGTGTATGGAGGTGTGTGGTATGTACAGAGGAGGGGTATGGAGTGTATGGCAGTGGGTAGTATGTGCAGGAGAGAGGTATGGAGTGTATGGTGGCAGGCAGTATGTGCAGAAGAGGAGTGAGGAGTGTATGGTGGTGTGTGGTATGTACAGTAGAGGGGTACGGAGTGTATGGTGGTGGGTGGTATGTACAGGATATGAGTGCGGAGTGAACTGCAGTGGATAGTATGTGCAGGAGAGGAGTGGGGAGTGTATGGCGGTGTGTGGTATGTACAGTAGAGGAGTACAGAGTGTGTGGTGGTGGGCGGTATGTGCAGGAAAAGGGTACGGAGTGTGTGGTGGTGGGCCGTATGTGCAGGAGAGGGGTATGGAGTGTATGGTGGTGGGAAGTATGTAAAGGAGAGGAGTGCGGAGTGTGTGATGGTGGATGGTATGTGAGTTAGAGGGGTACGGAGTGTGTGTTTGTGGGTGGTATGTGCAGGAGAGGGGTATGGAGTGTGTGGTGGTGGGCGGTATGTGCAGGAGAGGGGTATGGAGTTTATGGTGGCAGGAAGTATGTACAGGAGAAGAGTATGGAGTGTGTGGTGGTGGGTGGTATGTGCAGGAGAGGGGTATGGAGTGTATGGTGGTGGGTGGTATGTACAGGAGCGGAGTGCGAGTGTACTGCAGTGGGTAGTATGTGCAGGAGAGGAGTGAGGAGTGTATGGAGGTGTGTGGTATGTACAGAGGAGGGGTATGGAGTGTATGGCAGTGGGTAGTATGTGCAGGAGAGAGGTATGGAGTGTATGGTGGCAGGCAGTATGTGCAGAAGAGGAGTGAGGAGTGTATGGCGGTGTGTGGTATGTACAGTAGAGGGGTACGGAGTGTATGGTGGTGGGTGGTATGTACAGGATATGAGTGCGGAGTGAACTGCAGTGGATAGTATGTGCAGGAGAGGAGTGGGGAGTGTATGGCGGTGTGTGGTATGTACAGTAGAGGGGTACGGAGTGTATGGTGGTGGGTGGTATGTACAGTGAGGAGTGTGGAGTATATGGCGGTGAGCGGTATGTACAGGAGAGGGGTATGGAGTGTATGGCGGTGTGTGGTATGTACAGTAGAGGGGTATAGAGTGTGTGTTGGTGGGTGGTATATACAGGAGAGGGGTACGGAGTGTGTTGTGGTGGTATGTGCAGGAGAGGGGTGAGAGTTGGTGACAGCACAGTTACCCCCTCCTCTTCAGTGGCCTCCTTTTGTGACTCCTCAACAGCACCAGTGTCCCCCCGCCAAGTGCTTATGGAATGATCCAGGCAAAACACTGCCATGCTCTTTGGTATGTCTAGGGGACAAGAGCCACACTGGCTTGTATACTTGTATACTACTTTCAAATTGTGAGTGGAAAATTGTGAATTCTGTTCTATTTTATACTTATTAAAGAGGTATTACACTATGGGAGATTCTTCTTATGTTTTTTTAATGAGAAATTGGCTATACCACACCTACTTACCTGGAGAGGATTTCGCCATCCAAACGCTTATTCCTGAAGGGGATATCGCTGCAGGGAGAGGTTCGCAGTGCAGAGGAGTCTTTTACATGGAGGATCCTGTTTGGTGATCCTACAGGTGTTTTGACCCTTGTGGGTCGCAGCAAGGAGGTAAGCGGGTATTCCAGCTGTTTGTGGATATCTTTTGTCGTCACGCACATCCACTATCCACCTGCACGAGTGCCTGATATATTGGATAACGTAGTGTTTAAACACCAATTTGGACTTTTTCTTTTTTTTTCTTTTTTCTTTTTCCTGCATTTATAATGTACACACATTAAATTGGATTTAATGTGGCACGGTGTGTAATTTCACTTCCGTGCTCTGTTTAAATTGTCACGTGGCATTTTATTTTTATTCCTATCTTTATGTTAAGGCCACATGATTTTTATGTGTGGTTTGTTTATTTGATATTGGCTTTTGGGTTTTTCCCTTATTTGTGGGGGAGTGATTGCCCACATCTAATTAAGGAGTGTTTTCCTTGTCATCTGTGTGGCTCCTTCGGTCCTTAGTCCTATTTGGACAGTGCTCATCTTATAGTCCCATTTGGACTATTATCAAGTTCAAACCTATTGTTTGGAATTGTCACTAATTTGATTATCACTGTGGATCAATTAGTGGATCAGTTCACATATACACTATTCTCTCTTTTTTTCTTTTCTTTGTGAGATTATTTGTGTGTACACTTTAAGCTATTGCTATCACTTTAGATCCCTTTGTGGATCAGTATTCACTTCTTTCACATTGGATCCCCAGTGGATCTGGTCACTTTATACACTTGTATTATTTTCACTTTATAGTATGTATGATTATCACTTATATGTGTATTGATTTATTTCATAGTCACATAGTATTGATATATTTAATATTATTTGGGTAGCGCTACATCATTTATTTCTGGTTATCTAATTTTCATAAGGTATATGATTAGATGTTAGCAGCTTCCTTTCATTAGGATTTTTTTATTATCGAGTATCATTATTGAGTTAAGAGCGCAGGAGGTTCACACCATCATACCAAACAAGTGCTCCTCTGGCTGAAATGCAGCAGCAACGCAAGCTACCTGCCAACTGCCCTATATGCAATACACCCACACACTGGAACTCTTGTATTTGTTAGAGTACAGGCTGCGAAAAGGCTCTAGGACTCCTTTTACCATGTCAGTAGCTCCTGATTCAGGATGTGTTTATCATCTTGTCACCATTTCAAGAGGTAATCCGAATTGTAAACCATGATGAGGTGGGGTCTAGTGACACAATCCCTCTGATGTTCATGCCTGGGCCCACACAGAGTGAGGTAACATACCAAGTACCAGAGGCAAAGCAGCAAGAGGAACTTCCTGTTGTTTCATATGCAGAAACAGAAGGAGGCATAGGAGGAGTATGAGGAGGTTGACTGAACTTCAGCAGTGTGTTTCACCCAATCCCAAACTTCCAGAGATGTTTGTGGGTGTCCTCAGCATCACTGAGGACTTGAAGTCCTCTGCTGTAGGCAATTTGTGGCAAAAGGACTCATTCATACTGAAATGGCTGTGTGAGGACCCTAGGATTCGTCCATAATGGGTAGAAACCATTACTGGGTGGCCACCCTTTTGGTTCTTCAATATAAAAGGAAAATGGCAGATTTTATGCTGCCATCTCAGAGGGAGCTAAAATGCATAACTTGGAAGACATGCAGTGGAAGAATTTCCTGAGTGCCTCCTAGATATTAGAATGATCTCCTTTCATGGCCAATGGCCTTCAGTGCTCAGATCATAAAAAGGAAGGGCAGCAGTGGTAGTGGTTGCCTCAGCAATACTTTTAAGCTGTTTCTCAGAACACATCGGCAAACCTAGTTGCTGGCAGTAGTCACAAGCAGTATATAAACCATAAGATTGCAGATCACCTATGATCCAAGGAAGATGCTAAATGTTTTCAAACAGGAGACCCCATGGACATTTGGGTGTCCAGGCTGGACCACTGCACGGAGCTTGTACAGTAAGCAATGGAGCTGTTGTCTTGCCCTGTTGTCATACAGGGCACTCAGTGCAGTGGGTTTTTTTTGCGAGAGATTAATCTGCTTGAGACAGTCAACTCAGGGTTACCTTTACAAAAAATAACCAATCCTGAATATGAAACCCCTGCAGCTGATGCTAATGACTAAATCTTGTTGGAAATTACCTTTTACTAGTTCCTTCAACCTCTGCTGGCCTGCTACCATTACTAACTCCCTCTTTGCCAGCTTTACCAGTTACTGCTGGCCTGACACCATTACCATCTCTTGCCACTATTACCAGTTCCTTTCACTATTACTGGCCTGTCTGTGTATGGAGTCAGTACAATATTTGTGAAATGTGCACACTAATGTAATTTTTTTTTCTATTAAAAACTGACTGGTGTCTCTGCTTTTAAAAATTCAGCTTGCTAAAGGTGCCTAAATACTGTCTGTGAAGACAGTATAATGTTTGGCTGTTGTTTTCTGTAAAATAATACACTCTAATCTTGATTTAAAAAAAAAAAAAAATCGTGCTTGGAGTTTCACCTTTTCAAAATGTAGTCTAGTAGAAGTGCCTAAATACTGTGTATGAAGTCAGTACAATAACTGGCTGTCTTTTACTGTGAAATATAGAAACTGTGACTGGTGTCTTTCTATTTCAAAATGATAAAAACTTAATTACTGTGTGTAGAGTCAGAAAAATATTTTTTTTCTGTCAAACAATACACACAATGCTGAGTTTTTGTTTAAAGATGTCTGATGTATATTTTTTTAAAACACAGATTATTAAAAGTGCCTAACTAATGTGTATGGAGTGTGTATAATATATCACTGCCTTTTTTGTAAAATGTATACACTTTAAAAATGTTTTTTGGGATAAAAGCTGCCCGGTGTTCTTTCTTTTCAAAATGTGGTGAACAAAAAGTGCTGAAATACTGTGTATTCAGTCAGTACAATCTTTGGCTGGCTTTGTTCTGTGAAATAAATATACTCTACTGTGGATTTTTTTTTATTAAAAGCTGCCTACAGTCTCTCCTTTTTGAAATATGACATATTAAAAGTTCTTGAATACTGTGTATGAAGTCAGTACAACATTTTCTGGAGTTTTCTGTACAATATATACACTTTAATGTTGACTTAGCAGCTGTCTGGTGACTGTCCTTTTCGAAATGCAAAAATAAAAGATAGATTTAGCGCTAGCTATAGTGAACACAAAAAAATGCAAACAAGAGTTGTTAGTGTCCATAATAGTTAATACGGTACAGGGTACACTTGCTGCAGCACCTCAAATGATTGAAGTTATCTCTGGTCTTGTAGTGTGCAGGAAGCGTCTGCAGTCCAGGAAGTGAAGACCTTTGTAGAGTGCATGGCTGGACCAGACATGACATCATATACTGTTGGAATACACAGGGGCATGGCTATAAGTTTTGAAGCCACCAGGCTTTTTTTCTCAAGCCTGTATATGACTATATATACAGGTGAAACTCAAAAAATTAGAATATCGTACAAAAGATCATTTATTTCAGTAATGCAACTTAAAAGGTGAAACTAATATACTGTATGAGATAGACTCATTACATGCAAAGCAAGATAGTTCAAGCCGTGATTTGTCATAATTGTGATGATTATGGCTCTCAGCTCATGAAAACCCCAAATCCACAATCTCAGAAAATGTGAATATTGTGAAAAGGTGCAATATTCTAGGTTTAAAGTGACCCACTCTAATCAGCTAATTAAGCCATAACACCTGCAAAGGGTTCCTGAGCCTTTAAATGGTCTCTCAGTCTGGTTCAGTAGGAATCACAATCATGGGAAAAACTACTGACCTGACAGAAAACCATCATTGACATAAGGAGGGAAAGCCTCAAAAGGTAATTGCAAAAGAAGTTGGATGTTCCCAAAGTGTTGTATCAAAGCACATTAATAGAAAGTTATGTGGAAGGGAAAAATGTGGAAGAAAGCAGCAGGGATGACCGCAGCGTGGAGAGGATTGTCAGGAAAAGGCCATTCAAAAGTGTTGGGGACTTTCACAAGGAGTGGACTGAGGCTGGAGTCAGTGCATCAAGAGCCACCACACACAGACGGATCCTGGACATGGGCTTCAAATGTCATATTCCTCTTGTCAAGCCGCTCCTGAACAACAAACAACATCAGAAGCATCTTAGCTGGGCTAAAGAAAACAGACCTGGTCTGTTGCTCAGTGGTCCAAAGTCCTCTTTTCTGATGAGAGCAACTTTTGCATCTCATTTGGAAACCAAGGACCCTGAGTATGGAGGAAGAATGAAGAGGCACACACTGCAAGATGCTTGAAGTCCAGTGTGAAGTTTCAACAGTCTGTGTTGATTTGGGGATCCATGTCATCTGCTGGTGTTGGTCCACTGTGCTTCATTAAGTCCAGGGTCACCGCAGCCGTCTACCAGGAGATTTTGGAGCACTTCATGCTTCCTTCCGCAGACGGGCTTTATGGAGATGCTGACTTCCGATATTGTTCTATGTACAATCCTTGTTTTATTGATTGCATGTAATATTCTAATTTTCTGAGATTGTGGATTTGGGGTTTTCATGAGCTGTAAGCCATAATCATCACAATTATGACAAATCACAGCTTGAACTATCTTGCTTTGCATGTAATGAGTCTATCCAGGGGTGTATCTGCCACGAGGCAAACAAGGCATTTGCCTTGGGTGGCACTTTTCAGGGGGGCGGCACTGCCCCCAGGCAGAAGGGACCAGTGCTGTCGCTGCAAAGGGCTGTGCTTGGCCAGGGGGGCATGCTCAGGCGGGTTCGTGTGTGCGCTCAGCGGCGAGGAGACAGAGAACCTGTCAGCTATGGAGCCGGCTGGAGAGGGGGCCGGGCGGCACATAGAGGACCGTGCATTTCTCTATATGCTCTATGTGCCACCAGTCACCTCCCCTATCCATCTCCTGCATATGGTCAGCTCCTGTATGCTCCCCCACGGTCGCCCCACGGCCGCCCCACCCCCTCCGGCACTGCAGGGGATCTGTCAGCATATGCAGTCCCCAGTGCTGACAGTTCCCCCCCTCCTCTCACACAGACGGGAGAGGAGAGAGAAAGCTGTCCCTGCTCCTCCCACCCCCTTCTCCTGCGTCTGCCCTGCCCACACTTCCAGCCAGCCTTGTGTATTCTTCCCCCCTCTCTCCTCTCTCTCTCCCCCCCTCTCTCTCTCCCCGCTCTCTCTCTCCCTCTCCCTCTCCTCTCTCTCTCCCTCCCCCTTCCTCTCTCTTCCCCTCCCTCTCTCTCCCCCTCTCACTCTTTCTCTCTTCCCCCTCCCTCTCCCCCCTCTCCCTCTCTCTCTTCCCCCCTCTCTCCCCCCCCCCTCTCCTTCTCTCTCTCCCCCCCTCTCCTTCTCTCTCTCCCTCTTCCCCCCTCTCTATCTTCCCCCGTTCTCTCCTCCTCTGTCTCCCTCCTCTCCCTCCCTCTCTCCCTCTTTCTTCTCTCCCTCTCTCCCCCTCTCTCTCTCCTCTCCCATCGCTCTCCCCTCCCCCCTCTCTCTCCCTCCTCTCTCTCCTCCACCCCCTCTCTCCCCCCCTCTCTCCCTCTCTCTTCTATCTCCTCTCTCTCTTCCCTCTCCTCACCCCTCTCTCTTCTCTCTCCCCCCCTCTCTCCTCCCCCTCTCGATCTCTTTCTTCTCTCTCTCTCTCCCCTCTCTCTCTCCCCTCTCCCTCTCTCTCCTCTCTCTCTCCTCTCTGATTGGTGTCAGTGGGAGGAATAGTGCCCCATCATTGGTGTCAGTGGGAGGACGTGACCAATCATTAGTGCCAGTGTGGGAGGAATAGTGCCTCATCATTGGTGTCAGTGTGGGAGGAATAGTGCCTCATCATTGGTGTCAGTGTGGGAGGAATAGTGCTCCATCATTGGTTTCAGTGTGGGAGAAATAGTGCCCCATCACTGGTGTCAGTGTGGAAGTAATACTAGAAATTCTGAAGACCCTCTGCACACTGGTATATACCCTTTCAAGCAGACTATGCAATAAATAGGGATATTTTGTTCACACATATTGCAATACATGCTTAAGCTGGTCAACTGCATCAAAGTAATCCCTCTATGGCCAGTCCTACTCTGCTCTGTGGAAGTAATAGTACCCCATCATTGGTGTCAGTGGGAGGAATAGTGCCCCATCATTGGTGTCTGTGTGGGAGGAATACTGCCCCATCATTGGTGTCAGTGTGGTGGGAATAGTGCCCCATCACTGATGACAGTGTGGAAGTAATAGTACCTCATCATTGGTGTCAGTGGGAGGAATAGTGCCCCATCATTGGTGTCAGTGTGGGAGGAATAGTGCCCCATCACTGGTGTCAGTGTGGAAGTAATAGTACCCCATCATTGTTGTCAGTGGGAGGAATAGTGCCCCATCATTGGTGTCAGTGGGAGGAATAGTGCCCCATTATTGATGTCAGTGGGAGGAATAGCGCCCCATCGTTGTCAGTGGGTGGAGCTCTAATTGGAAGAGGTGGAGCCTAAATAGGAAGGGGTGGGGTTTACAGATGAAGGGGTGTGGATCTTAAACATAAAGGGGTGGGGCAAATTTAGATGCGGGGGGGTGCCCGATTTTAGTCTTGCCTAGGGCAACACAAAACCAAAATACACCACTGAGTCTATCTCATATATTAGTTTCACCTTTTAAGTTGCATTACTGAAATAAATGAACTTTTGCACGATATTCTAATTTTTCGAGTTTCACCTGTGTGTGTGTGTGTGTGTGTGTGTGTATGTGTGTGTGTATATATATATATATATATATATATATAGATAGATAGATAGATATAGTAGGATGGGACTACAAGGATCAGCATTACTGCCATACATGAATTTTTATGTATGGCAGTGCTGATCCTTGTAGTCCCATCACGCTAAATATACTGTTTATTGAGTAGTCACATACAGGCTTGAGAAAGAAGCCTGGCAGCTCTGAAACGTGTAGCCAGGGATAAAATGCTGTGCATGGAGCCAGTACAATGTTTACTGTCTTTTTTCTAATTTTGATTTTTGACAAAAACACTGCCTGGCATCTTTTTATATTAAGATGTGGCCTACTAAAAGTGTTTTTTCCAGTGCCATAAGTGTCCTATGAAAATTGCCTAAATACTGTGTATGGTGTAAGTAAAATTTTTGCCAATATTGTTTCTGTAAAATATTTAAACTACATTGTTGATCTTTGGATTAAAAGATGCCTGGTGATTCTCCTTTTCAAAATGTGGCCTAGTAAAATGCTTACATGCTAAGCATGGAATTTGTACAGTTCAGTATCTGTGAAAAATTATTCTGGTTTTATGTTTATGATTAAAAGCTGCCTGGTGTCTCCAGCTTAAACTTTGGCCTACTAAAGCAGCTTACATACTGTGCTTGAAGTCTGTACAATTTTGTTGACTCTACTGTACTATATGTGTGACATTAAAATTTTTATTTCAGCATAAAACTGCCTTGTTTGGGAATGTGGGGTTATGGTTTTTGAAGTTTTATTGTGTTTTGTTGTTATTTTAACTTTTGTTACAATACAATGTGGTATTACAAAAAAGAAGATCAAGGGCTATACTATGAAACTAATTTGTTACTGCCCAATTGGTATGATGTTGAGGACTTTAGCTGTATTTTATGAGTAACTGTCCTTTAATTTTTAAATCTATTGTGACTGCTACTTCCAACAGGCAATTTAGGCTGATTAGCACTGGATAAAAAACAAAAAACTACTTAAAAAGCCCATTTTTGCACGTAGAAACTGATCTGATTGGGGTGCTGCTGGATGTAACCCAAGCTAAGTGTAACATTTGAAAAATGAATTACAGATGCAGAATATGTGGTACCAGAATATGATGTCAATGATACTGTCTGTGAGAATCATATTGTTCCATAACATACATCATAACATTTTCTAAGACTGTAATAAAAGGCATTGGTATTTCCCCAAATTTCCAAATGATTGACCCATTCTGTGCAGTCCTTTAAAAAAACTTGCATTGGTACAAGTCCCTTGTGGCAGTGTTCAGCTCCCCATGCCCTTTGTTTTGAAAGTGGCTAGAACTTAATTTCAGTATTCATCTCATATATACGTCAATGGGGGTTCAGATTAGAGTTTGCAGTATGCAGGCTTTACAATGGGTGCAACAAATGGCCCTGAGAACCCAACCCAGGCCTATTTACTCATTCTTGGTCAGAAGAAATGACAAAAGTGGTTTAATGTTATAGGCTTATTTGTTTAATAAAAATGGATAATGTTTTTAGTACAATATGTGGTAGATCAGCAGAAGAATTAAAGCTACTATAATCTGAGACATGTTATAAGAAACCCTAACTTTTTATTATATTTAGGATTTATTGTACATGGATTTCTATATTAATGGATGATTTTTTTTAATATACAGGGCAGATGTTTTTTTTTACATAGATAAAATGTTCCTAGTTTTCACAATATATATTGTATAATAAAGAAAAAATTGTGAATACATTCTTCAGCCCCTGGTTATAGAATATTTACAACAATGTGGTGAAGGCTAAAATGAAAAAGAATAAATTAACATGTATAAGTACTATTATTCAAGAAAACAGAGAGAAAAAGCTCTTGTGGTTTTGTCTCCTCTTATTTTCACCATTAACATGCTGATGCGTATTCTTATTCTAATGCACATTGGCTTCTTTTCATACCTATTAAATTACTCTCTTTTGTATCCTGGAGTTGAGTGGGAATAATACTGTATAATCTCATCTGTTATTTTAGAGAGAAGAAGAATCCTATAGACACACACAAAAAAAATGATGATACATATTTATAAAGGATCTGAGAAAAGAATCATATGTGTTGCTAGTAAAACAAATCAGGTATTCCTTGCCTGTTTTAATACAGATCAAAGAAAAGAGAATCTGATGTACATTCAAAGTGGTTCATCTTTCAAGAATTTTTATACACGAGGCACAATGTATTTACTTACTGTTTATGCTATTATAGCTCCCTCTAGTGTAGCTAGTTTGTTTAGTGTAGTTAGAGGCTTGCTGGAGCCTGGGTTTAGACAAAGGGTTACGTCAGATTAAGCTGGAGGGCTCTACAGGTCAGTCCTCAGGTACCTCCCCCTGCTCTGGAAGCTTGGAGAAGCTTCTAGAAGTCACTAGGCAGAGATGAGGAGGGGCTGATGTGCATATTTATGGGAGTCTGACCAAATCCAGGCAGGAGGCTTGGCAGTGTAGTAGACTGGCCCAAAAATATGACAGAGTCTGGCCAGCAAGGGGAGTCAGGTGGAAGATGGAGGATTGAAGTGCTGCTGTGTAGCCGGGAGCGGGGCCCCAGAGAAGGGGGTGCTTCCTCCAGGCTGGAGGAAGAAGGAAAGCTGAAGGAGGGAGCTCCACTGCCCTGCAGTCCCCTGGGGAAGCCTGCATAGCCTCGAAAAGAACCAGCCCAATGGAAGCCCTGAAAGCAGTTCTATCCACAGCTGCAGGACAAGGACAGTGTGAGGACATCTACACCCTCAGGGCCTATAAGGGAGAGGTCTGCTGGATGCAAGTTCTTGGCAAGTCTTCAGGGGACAGTTTATCACTTACCCAATCCCTTGTCCTGGGATCAGATACTGTAGATAGGTGGCCTGGTATTTTGTTCACAAAGAGGCCTCAGAGCTCCTAAACGTTGTCACTTTGCTGAAAATGCTCTTAGGGGGCACATACTGTAATTCCTAAGAGGAGACTACTTTGCTAAAGACTGTTGTGGTTCCAGCTGGAGCGCAGTCAAAAGTCTGTCATTCTGCAATATTCTAGAGAAGGAAATTGTCCTCATTTTGTTATTCTTCATTTAAGTTGGGCATTCCATAATCCCTTTACCCTATTCAAGTTGAATTGTGTCTGGATACAAAATGCCTGTTGTCTGGCTGTTCAGGAAGTAAGGGTGGCCCAAAGCCAGCAGCTCTCAAGAGGGTAGTGCTACACTTTGTACTATATTTGATATATATACTGATTTGCTGAATATTTTTATGCTCAACTCCACAACTTCAGGAGCAAGTGCCCTGGGCTCCCACTAAACAGGGGGCCCTCCTCTATACAAAAATGATATAAAACTATATATAAAATAATAAAAATAGATAACAATAAAATAATATAAAATGCATAATAAAAAATATTTTGGCATGTCAAGTGAACCACACACAGTGCTCATGTGTGATTGTGTGACCCCAGAATGACGTTGTGTCATGTATTTAAAAAATTTGACTGTCATGCAGAATATACAACTCTGTATTTAAACCCCCCCCCCCCCTGAACCTGAAGTCTAAATCTGGCCCTATTTACACCCTAGCTTATGCCTTCTGAGCTTAGGCAAGGTAAGCATAGGCAATATATTTTTATTGTCTTGTAAACAAGATCCTGGGAGAGCAGATTATCCCATAACCTCCTAAATCCACTCCTCCACTGCAGCATCATGGTCTCTTATTGAAAAAGACATTGAAATGGAGGGTGAAAAACTTTCACACAAACTTTTTTCTAGTCAAAACATGGGGAAAGGCTACAATCTCGGTCAGGTTTTTATTACTCAGTTCAAAAATATCAAAACCTTGTTTTTACAGCATATATTGACGTTCAACCACAGGTCATTTGACCACTCTTGGATTGCCATTGTCAGTTAGCAATAATAGTACTCCAACAGCCGTACTTTAATGACACACAAACACCCATCAAATTCAGACCTGCGTTTCTAAAGGTCTATAACCATCAGTTCTCCTGTAATTGCCCATAGCAACATCAATCGCCCTATACTGTTCTTCATCGCCCTATACTGTTCTTCCTCCTTCTAGTTATGAAAAGAACTAGAACACACCCAAGCTCTCTGATGAAGCCAATGGAGAACACGTCAGACATGCTAGAATTGGCATTTGTAATTGTTTTTACTTTGTTAGCTGTTTACACTTTGCTGGTTTTATTTTTTTTTCCACTCCATGATTGTGTAGCAAGTTCCCGTTTGGTGTAATTGAAAGGTTAAAAGTCTCAAGGGATTTAAAGTTGCAATCCTCTTTAGCTGTGCTGCTTTGGAGCTGTAGAGTGACCACAGAGCTAGGAGCAGGACCACACAGCGATTGCTACAGGTGATTATCTGAAAAACACATTATTGGACAGCTGTGACACAAACATTCAGAAATGCAGGTCTAACATTTCTAGTGCTGAATTTGATGGTCATTTGTTTTTCTTTGTATGTCTAATTTCTCCTCACTACCTATCTAGTGATACAAAACTACAGTAAATAATAAGTCTCTTCATCAGTAACAGAACAAAATAAAAACCCAGAAGAGGTTTTAACCTTTCCCTTAAATCAGTGGTCTTAAAACTGTGGCCCAGTGGCCTGATGTGGCCCTTTGCTTGCTTGGGCCTGGCCCTTGGGGCAATATTTCATCCACTGATACCAATAATGGGGCACAATTCCTTCCAATGACAGCAACGATGGGGCACTATTCCTCTCAATGACACCAAAGATGAAGCACAATTACTCTCACTGATACCAATGATGGGAGATGATTCCTCCCAATGACACCAACGATGGGGCACAATTCCTCTCAATGACACCAACAATGGAGCACGATTCCTCCCAATGACACCAATGATGGGGCATGATTCCTTCCAATGGCACCTACAATGGGGCCCAATGATACCAACGATAAAGCACAATTCCTCAAACTGACACCAATGATGGGGCACGATTGCTCTCAATGAAACCAATGATGAGGCACAATTACTCCCAATGACACCAATGATGGGGCAAGATTCTTCCCAATGACACCAGCGATGGGGCACGATTCCTCCCAATGACGCAAATGATGGGGCATGATTCATCCCAATGACACCAACAATGGGGCCCGATGACACTAACGATCGGGCACAATTCCTCGCAATGACACCAACGATGGGGCACGATTCCTTCCAATGACACCAACAATGTGGCACAGTTCCCCCAATGACACCAGCAATGGGGCCCAATGACACTGATGGTGGGGCACAATTATTCCCAATGACATCAATGATGGGGCACAATTCCTCCCACTAACACCAACGATAGGCATTATTTACTCCTACTGATTCTGGGGCATTTTCTACTGCCGATGACCATGGACTAGTCCCCCTAAAGTCTGAAGGACAGTAAACTGGCCTTTTGTTTAGAAAGTTTGGAGACCCCCTGCCACAAGCCTAGAAAACCTTTGGCTGAATTTATTTGATAGCAGTCTCCTGAACTGCTTTGTTCTTGTATGAGGTTCTCAAACATAATATCGAATGATGATTATATAAAACATACAAGCAAACAGACATATTGTTGGTGTTGAAATAAAAACAAAAACACTATAAACACTCTTAGAGGTACATGAGGATCAAAGCTAACGCAACGAGATAAGGATCTTTTTTTTCTCCAAATTACAGTTATTTTTGTTGGGTCCATTGGATTTAAACATTACATTTCATGGCTAAAATAAAGATACTTATCCTAAAGCAGAACTTCACTCTCTCAATCAACACTGACTATCTTGAATCTTTATGCTCCTAGTATTAATAAATAGATAGAAAAGTATATTATATTTACTTTTTTACATTTCTTTAGTTACTTCCTGGTTTCCATGCCTAGCAAATGATGTTGCACATCTCAGGAGCCTTCAGGAGGAGAGGAGGGGTTTTCTCAGCTAAGCACATTCACCTGCCTGCATGCCTGAGCTAAGGGAAGATGGATTCCAGGAAGTAAATGCTACATGAATCATCTTACTCAAGATGGCCATGGCCAGAAATGCTAAGGGGTGTTTTTCAAAGTGATTTCTCAGCAAAATAGAGCATGGGAACATGGGTGGACGAGGGACGTTTGCTTTGAATATTAAAAATAAATTAAAGTGTTACTAAACCCAAGACCCTACTATATTTAGTCTCCCACAGTACACAGAACATGGAAGTGCAATTATTTTAGTAAATATAAACTGCTAAATACCTTTTATCATCAGAAGTTAGAGCAGTCTTGTGAGTTCTATCTGTGTCCAGCTCAGCACTAGCTAAAGCTTGTAGGAGGAGTTTTCTTTCTGCTCTGGGGGATGCGAAACCCCTGACCCTCTGTCTGGACAGTGCTGATTGGCCCTGTGCTGATCACATGCACTCTCCCAAGAAAAAAACCTCTCTAGCAATACACACTAAACTGAGCATGTGCGGAAGGGCTACAGGTTCAGTCTGTCTTAGCAGTGTGGGCATTTGAACAAGAGGAGGGGCAGAGAAGACAGGATCAAACAGCCTTTTTACACAATGCAGACGATTAACCCCTTAGGTTCCACAGTTAGTATAACAAGTGTGCTTTACTGCATATACAGACTGATTTTTACTGTTGTGGGTTTAGTAACACTTTAAATAGTGCTTTTGGTTTGTGGTGCCTAGATACTGTGTAGTTCCACTTAAAATAGGAAGATTCTTCATAGCATCTCTTCCCCTTAAACCTCAGTGATATTTATGGGTACTTTTTGATGTGTACCACTATTTTACTGGAAACCCAATCAACTATAAAAGTTAAAAATAGTCTGAATAAAGATTTGTTATGACACACTGCAAATAGGAGTTAATTATCTGTGAAAGACTGGCACATGATATTCATCAGTTTTATTATTTTTGACCAAGGTGCTGTATTTGTGAAAATCTGATGGTTGCCTACCTGATAAATAAATTGCAAATTCATTATTGAGACAGCCTGCAGCACAGCCATGGGGGCACAATTTAATTGCTGTAGGGAGAAAACATAATCTGTTTATTAAGTGTAAATTATGCAGGGATCGAACCATTTTCCTTTTCTATTTAAAATGTCACCAACATAATACATATTATTAAGCTAATAAGCAATATAATTATCTATAATTCTGTTCACTCATGTTATAAAAGATACATAATTCCATATAGCTAAGGCTATCACATTCAAGAAATTGAAAAAGAAAAACCTAACAAAGTATATCTAAAGCCAAAAAATCCAACCTTACAATTTAAAGCAGTATTAAATCAAAAAGAAAACATTTATTATACTGCAGCTTACCAACTTTTAGATGTGGTGGCTGCATTAGTTCCCTTTTTTAGGCATTCCTTCTTCTATTTCACCTGGTGATCTGGACAGTAAGTCTGTTGTTTTTTTTTTTGTTCAAAAGAACATGCTCTCTTGCAGTCTGTATAAGTTACAGAGCTGAGACAAACCATTTAACACTGACAGGGGTGCTCACAATAATATGCTTTTATTATTTACATAAAACCTTTATTCCAAAATGAAAAAACAAAATTGTTGCTGTATTTCCTTATCAAGTGTTAGCTGGAATTTGGCTTCAGTTTGTTAGTGTATCTAAATCAACTAGTACATATAACCCTGTCTTCCCCCTAGACTGACAATGCTGTTGTCCAAAGGTGACTATTTGCTCCTTTATCCAGAGTGGAGGCACTTTAATACAGGAGGTATGTTACTGGCCAGATCATAGCAGAGCAATACAGAACAGCAAGCCTCCCTAGTAAAACACAACACACAGTAAAACACACACAGCTCACAGTTAACCCTTTGATCACCCCAGATGATAACCTCTTCCTGCCCAGTGCCATTAGTACAGTGTCAGTGCTTTTTATCAGCACTGATCACTGTAGTGGTGTCACTGGTGATGTCAGTGGCAGTTAGTAATTTCCCCCCAGTGTCAGAATGCCCACCGCAGTCCTGCAATAAGTCGCTGATTGTCGCCATTACTAGTATAAAAAAAAAATTCAAGTATATATACCACCATTTGCAGACGCTATAACGTTCACGTAAATCAATTAATTTACACGTATTGGGATTGTTTTCAGCAAAGACATGTAGCAGAATACATTTTGGCCTAAATGTATGATGAAATTTGATTTTTTTAATTTTTTTACTATTTTATAGCAGAAAGACAAAAATATTGGTTTTTTTTTCAAAATTGTTGGTCTTTTTTTGTTTATAGTGCAAAAAATAAAAAAATGCACAGGCGATAAAATATCACTGAAAGAAAGCTCCATTTGTGGGTAAAAAGAACATACATTTCAACTGGGTGCAGTGTTGCATGACCGCGCAATTGTCAGTTAAAATAATGCAGCGCCGTTTAGCAAAAAATGGCCTGGTGGAGAAGGGGGCTAAATCCTCAGGAGGGCAAGTGGTAAAGTTTCCCTTCACTTTCAGGCCTGCTGACACAACAAGAGGTGAGAGGGAGATGTGGTCACCATAACAAGTTGTAGACATGAAGAGGTATGAACGCTTGGTTAGGCAGCACCTTTCCTTACCTTTGCAAACACACGTATATGTTTAGTTTTTTTTTTGTTTTTAAAAAACAAGTTATACCCTTTAACAGCTTTAAAACTCTACTTGATAAAACGTTTGATCAAATGACAAAAATCTAGTTACTGAGCTGTGCTTGGAAAATAAATGGCATCAGTAGAATCACTGTGTGAGATCTGCCATCTGAAACACAAGCACTGCCAAAGCCAAAGCCTTGTAATTTATTGTAACACTTGTACAATTCCTTCTAGAGTTTCCAGCAACAATGAAACTGCAATATGTTTTCGCTTATAAAACCAAAAATAGAAACTTCAGCTATTGATGCCTCGTATTAAACTCCAAATGCAAAAATATGTTCAGTATCTTTTTTTTATCACAAGTAAACAATTTTCATTCCTTCTTGCAACTACTCTGGCAAAATTACATTTTCACAAGAGATAACAATACTGTTTATATCAGTAATGTGTTTGGGGCTGAATGCTGACATGAACAGAATACATAAAATCTAGAAGGTTTTGTAATATACATTTTCATTACGTTCTTTATCTCCTCCTCCTCCGTTTACAGAAAAAGAAATTATCTGTGTGTTTCATGAAAATTGAACCTGAGCCCCTGCTCACACCAATGCGACTTGTCATGCAATTTGACTGTTCAAGTCGCATGGCAAGTTGCACCCAATGATTGGCAATGGAGCCGTTCATCGGAGTCGTACCGATATGTAAAGTACAGGCGTACCTTGGTTTACGAATGCCTCGTTTAATGTAATTTGCGGTTTACAAATGAAAATCCATTGAAAATAATGGCTCGGTTTACAAATTTTTTTCGCAGTATGAACAGATTAAGTAGTTTTCAATGCATTTACACATTTTTGAAAAATTATATCCCTGTACAGTACTATGCCTTTAAAGTGCACTTTATAGAGTTTTGAACAGATAAGACTTTTTTTTTTACTTTTTTCTGACCTCTGGAATGGATTAATTGGTTTTCAATGCATTTTCACATTTTTTTTTTAATAATGTCCCTTTATGCCTTTAAAGTGCACTTTATAAAGAGTTTTGAACAGATAAAACTTTTTTTTTACTTTTTTCTGACCTCCGGAATGGATTAATTGGTTTTCAATGCATTTACAATTTTTTTTTAATCATGTCCCTTTATGCCTTTAAAGTGCACTTTATAAAGAGCTTTGAACAGATAAAACACTTTTTTTACCTTTTTCTGACCTCCGAAACAGATTAATTGGTTTTCAATGCATTTACGAATTAATTTTTAATCATGTCCCTGTACAGTATTTATGCCTTTAAAGTGCACTTTATAAAGAGTTTTGAACAGATAAAATAATTTTTTTTTACTTTTTTCTGACGTCGGGAACGGATTAATTGGTTTTCAATGCATTACTATGGGAAAACGCGTTTTGGTTACAAATTTTTCGCAATACGAAAAGTCCTGCAGAACAAATTAAATTCATAAACTGAGGTACGCCTGTAATTCTTGCACTACTTTTGCAGATTTCGAGTGCGACTTGCATAGACATCTGTGCATGAAGTCGTACAGATGTCTTACAAGTCGCACTGACATCCGACTTTGAAATTGTGCGACTTCAAGTGAAAAGTTGTATTCAGTGTAAACCCAGGCTAAGACTGTATGCTTTGTATAAAATATTAAGGAAGTCTGAACTGGTCAATTTTTTTGTTGTCTGCATTTGTGGAAATTATTTTGCTTGGAATTCTAGCTATCTAAAGCAGTAGTTGCCAACTTCCTTAATATAGGGGACTTTCTAGAAGAACTCTCACAAAAATGTTTTAAACTTTAATTTAATCCTCTATTCTGATTGGCGGCTGCATTGCAGAGTAACAACTCCTCTTTATTTATGTTGGCTGTAGTTCCACCCCAGTCTGAAAACCAATTTATGGGTGTTGCTGTGTGGTAAGGTACAACCAGCACTGAGCCCTCACCCCCTCTCTAGGGGTGAATTTACACATAATGCAGTGACAAGAGTATTACTGCATTGCAAATTGCATGTCAGTGCAAGGACTCACAAGATCCCATTCACACAGCAATGCAGCCCAGAGCTGCACACTACACAAAATCTCATGGCACTATACAGTGCATCATGCTGCTGTACAGTGACACGAATGAAATGTACTTTACAAAATAAAGTTTGCACAAAAAAAAACATACAAACAAAAAAAAAGTTGTGTGTGATGCAATGAATCATACACCACACTGTCCCCTGCCGCAGTCTGGAAAGGACAGCTGCCGGAGAGATAATGCTCTCTGAAAGTTGCCCATTCTTGTGTGAATTTGGCCTGGACCAAAAGTTCTTGCTCTATTATGAATGCTGCCCTGACAGTGCTGATTGCTTATTCACAATAGTAAAAGACAAAGTAATGCTGCAGGGCTTTGTGATATATCTGCAAGTGCCCCTGGATGTTTACAAGCAGCCACAGATAGATCACACAGCCCCACAGTCAGGAGCGTATTTACCACAAGGCAAACAAGGCATTTGCCTAGGGCAGCATTTTTCAGGGGGGCAGCACCGGGACAGAAGATGGGACACATGTGTCTTGGGAACCAGATGAGATCTAAGAGAGCTGCGGGCTGCTTGACTCTCATTCCCCGGGGTGTCCAGAGCTGTGAAGGTGAGTGTCTTTCTCTCTCTCACTGGGAGGGGAGTGGCCGGTGTATGAGGGCGATGGTAGTGGAAGGCTCTTTCGGGTGGGGGGGCAGGGGTGTTGTTGGTCAATGTCAGGCTCTCTCCAGAGGGGGCGAATTTTGTGTTGCCTAGGGCAGCACAAAATCTAAATACATCACTGCCCGCAGTGCTGAGTGATCTTTCACATTTATGAATGATCAATCAGCACTGTCGGACCCACTTGTGTATGACACAACCCTGCAGCCCTAATAGTCTATTCATAAAAGTGAAAGATCATATTGTGATGTTGGGCTGTGTGATCTTTTAGCCAATGTTGTGTATGTTAAGAAGCAGCCATAGATAGATCACACAGATCTGCAGGCTGTGTGATTTTTTTGTGAATGGCACTGCTGTTCTCCAGAGTGGCCCCTGCTGTCGGAGACCAGAGCTGTCACTCACAAATGTATCTCCTTTCTAGCAGTGTTGTGTGGGGAAAACTGTCCAATAATCCTGTTTATGAATGACAAGATGGATTTAAATGGGATCAAGTGCTGCATGGGACCTCGGGGGGCTATCACAATCCCTTTTAAATCAATGCTTCCAAATCTGTGTTCCTTACAGCCTACTTAAAAATGACTTGAGCCAAGCCTCTTTGTGCTGGCTTTGGAGCCTTTGGCCATTGTAGTGCGGAACTCCTGGCTTGTTGAGGGCCTCTTGGAGGAAAAAAAAATGTTACTTTATGCGGATGACACCCTGCTATATTTACAGTACATGTGGACTCCTCATTGTGGGCTGCTCTGGCGGTCAAGTTCGGGCATTTCTTGGGCATTCCGATGAACTTGATCAAGTCCGTTCTCTTCCCCTTAGACCCAAGGGAAAAGGAATCTGCGGCCCTTACACCTCTTCTGTGGGTGGAGGAATTTAAATACTTAGGAGTCAGGGTGACAGGGGACCTGAGGAGTTTTCATGCACTTAATGTTAGTCCCCTATTAGCTCGATTAAAGGATAAATACTCTTCCTGGGCCAGTTTGCCACTACATTTACTGGGAAGTATTATTATACTTAAAATTATTTTTCTCCCCAAGTTTAAAATTGTCCTATCTGGCTTGGGGTTTCCCTTTTTAGAGAAATTGACCGTTGTGTGGACTTCTTTCTCTCAGGTGGGTTTACTCCTCGCCTGGTGAAATCCACACTTCACCTCCTGGTTGGATTTGGCAGCCTAGCACTTCCAAAATGATGAGGTTTACTATTGCGCAGCTATTTTAGTTACTGTTCGATAGTGTTTTTTAAGGTCAATGGAGAATTCCGCACTATGTTTGGAGGCTGCCTTGTTAGGTTTCCTTATGGAACTAACCTAGTGTATAGGGGTCCTCGGGCTTATTCCTCTCTTCCCCTCCTCACTAATAGTCTGGAATGTGGCTAGAGTGCGTTTTAAATCAACCCAATCAATGGTCTCCATACCATCCTCTTTGTGGCAATCCCTCCTTACCACAATATAGGCTCATCCAGGGCCCATCTGTCTGGGACCATTATTGCATTAAAACTCTCAGAAACATTATGCCTTTCGGAGTACTCTTGTCCTTCCGGGAACTTCCCAATAGGTTCAGATTGCCTGGCTGGATGTACTTTTGTTACTGTCAGTTGCATCATGCAACTAGAACTCAGTTTCCCCGAACTACCTATATTGGACATTGATACAATTGAAGACCTCCTTTCACAGGCGTCTCTCTCTAAGCCACTTTCCACAGTCTACTCTGCCTTACTTTGGGGTTAGTTCCCCCCAAATGAATACATTTTGGGAACAATGGAGGGTTGACATCCCGACATTAGATAGGGAGTCCTGGGAAAAGAGTCTTGAAAACAGCTCCAAGCTGGTCATCTCCTCGAGGGGCAAATTAATTCAAACTAAGTTTCTACTTAGGGAGTACTATACGCCACAGAAGTACGCCACAGAGGTTGCACAGAATCTATCTGCAGAGATCCCCAGATAGTAATAGGTGGCGCATATCTGTGGGTACCTTCTTTCACATGTTTTGGTCCTGCCCTAGAGTGGTAAAGTTTTGGACAGAGGTTGTCAGGGATCACGGCCCATGGAGCCGCGATCGCGGCTCCGTCCCTCGCGCATGCGCGGTGGCGGCAGATCGCGCCGGGACACAGGCACCAGGGCCCGGCGAGCCGCGGCTGACAGGACGCCGCGCATGCGCAGTAGGAGCCGCGGGCGCGCCTCAGGCGTCCAATGACAGCCGGGGGCGCGTCCTAGCCGGCCAATGACAGTGCAGGGCGCACTATTTAAAGATGCCCTGCACTGTCACAAGTTGCCGCAAGGTCTTCCTGTGATCCTGAAGTTCCTGTACCTGCCTGAGACCCGGATTGACCCTGACTATTCTGCCTGCCCCTGCGTTTTGACCTGGATTGACCCTGACTATTCTGCCTGCTCCTGCGTTTGACCCGGATTGCCCTGACCATTCTACGGATTGATACCCCCTGCTGACCCTGCGTGTGACCCGACTACTCTTGGCCTACCGATTCTGTACCCCGCTTACCTCACGGGCTCACGATCAGTTGTTACCCTGCTAGGGCCGTTAGCCACTTCACATCTGGCTCTCCCGGTACCTGTCCCCAAAGGTCTCCTCGGCCGCTGGGGGGCCTGCTCGGAGGTCGTGACCTGGCCCGGGACTGTTTTAAGTCCATCCCCACCATCAGGGGCCCTGGTGAAAGCACAGCCCGGGCTTAGACCCCACGCTCTGAGTAGGTCCGCCAGTTGGCAGCCTGAGGCACCACCGGCGGATCATAACAGTACCTTGCGGCCATGACAGAGCCAGGAAGTGTACCGGCGTCCCTAGAGGATATTTGTCAGCACCTGGCAACCTTGACCCAAGCTTTCCAGAACTTCCACAGTCGCTGCGCCCGACTGGAGGACCGCATGGATTCATTAGCTCCCCTGACTCCCCCTGCGCAGAGTCCTCCACCTGCAGAACCTCCCGCTAACCCGGGATCCGGAGCGGTTGCCACACCCCTAGCTCCCGAACCCCGCGTTCCCCTGCCAGAGCGATTCCGTGGTGACCGGAACCGCTTCCGAGCCTTCCGAAGTGCGTGTACCCTGTACTTTGACTTACAGCCCCGCACGTTCACCACCGAGTCCATCAAGGTGGGGTTTATAGTCTCTCTCCTGCAGGATGAGCCCCAGGATTGGGCTCATCGTCTGATGGAGGGGCACGACCCACATCTTGACTCCGTGACCGAGTTCTTTCGGGCCATGGCCGTCTTGTATGACGACCCTCAGCGGGCTGCATCCGCAGAGACTACCCTATACTCACTGCGGCAGGGCCGCCGGGCAGCCGAGGAATATGCGGCCGACTTTAGACGTTGCATGGGAGACACCAGATGGAACGATGCGGCCTTATGTCACCAGTTCCGCATCGGGCTGTCTGAGTCTCTCAAAGACGAACTCGCACGAGTAGGTCTACCTGACACCCTGGAAAAACTGATCGAATTGGCCATACAAATTGACCGTAGACTAAGGGAACGTCGGCTGGAAAGGAGCAGCCAGGGTCAAAGGGTGGCATGGATTCCGTCCAGAGATACAGCTCCAACCCCAGGGAACCATCCGCGAAGCACGGAAACAGGGGACAACCCGGAACCCATGCAACTGGGATTGGCCCGTTCCCACTTATCGGTCGAGGAACGTCAGAGGAGACTATCACGGAACCTATGTCTGTACTGCGGGGAAGCTGGTCATCAGGTGCGCTCGTGTCCTGCTAAAATGAGTAAGTCCACGCCCGTTTCTCTTACTTTACCGGCAGGAAGGGATGATCAGTCGAGTTACCTGGCCATTCCTGTGTCTTTGCAGCTCCCCGGAGGAACATTGTCGGTGACCGCAATCGTTGACTCAGGAGCCTGTAGTTGCTTCATCGACCTGACCTTTGCCCACCGGCAAAAGATCCCACTCCAGACCAAAGAAAGGGGGTTCAACATCTTCTTGGCAGATGGGTCCCGTATAAAATCAGGGGTGGTGGACCAGGAGACACCACCCATTTTCACCACAATGGCAGACCATCACCAGGAGTTCCTCCGCCTGGATGCCATCGCATCCCCCCTTTTTCCAGTCATTCTGGGGCTCCCTTGGCTGAGGGCCCATAACCCCCAGATTGACTGGGAAAGGGGGACAATTCAATTTCGCTCCCCTTATTGTTTGAGTCACTGCCACGTCACAGGACCCATGGTGCCCCGGTTCCTCCTGTGCTTGGATGGCGACACCAATCTATCCCAGGTTATTCCTCCGGCCTACCACGACTTCTTAGACGTCTTTAGTAAGCGAGGAGCAGATGTTCTCCCTCCGCACCGTTCCTACGACTGCCCCATAGACCTCCTACCCGGATCTGAAATCTCATTCGGCCGTATCTTCCCCTTGTCCGAAACAGAATCGGGTGTGCTGAGGGATTATATTGACGAAAACCTACGGAAGGGATTTATTCGTCCATCCACATCCCCAGCCGGGGCCGGATTATTCTTCGTAGAGAAGAAAGACAAATCGTTACGGCCTTGCATTGACTACCGTGACCTGAACAAAATAACAGTAAAAAATCGTTATCCTTTGCCCCTAGTCCCCGAGCTCCTCCAGAGATTGAGATCCGCAACGATATTTACTAAATTAGACCTGCGGGGGGCCTATAACCTAGTCCGTATCAGGGAAGGGGATGAGTGGAAGACGGCATTCCGTACGAGATTCGGCCACTATGAATATTTGGTGATGCCGTTCGGGCTCTGTAATGCTCCGGCGACCTTTCAGCACTTTATCAACGATGTTTTTCGTGATTTTCTCGACATTTTCGTGGTGGTCTACTTGGATGACATCCTAATTTTTTCCCCCTCACGGGAGGTTCATCGGGGTCACGTAATACGGGTACTAGAACGGTTGCGTCTACACGGGCTATACGCGAAGGCAGAAAAATGCTGTTTTGAACAGCACGAGATAACGTTCTTGGGACTGGTTCTCTCTTCCGCGGGGGTCGCGATGGATCCCCAGAAGGTCACGGCGATCTTGGATTGGCCAATACCCGCCGACAAAAAAGGGGTACAGCGCTTCATTGGGTTCTCTAACTTTTACAGGAAGTTTATTAGGAACTTCTCCGGTCTGGTCTCCCCAATCACACAACTGACGAAACAAGGGGTCTGCTTTAAGTGGACTCCCGAAGCGCAGACGGCATTTGAAAGACTCAAAGAATTGTTCACCTCTGCTCCCATTCTCTGCCATCCAGATTCTTCCCTCCCATATGTTTTGGAAGTGGACGCCTCCGAAAATGCGGTAGGAGCGGTGTTATCCCAAAGGAATGGTACCAAGGAACTACTGCACCCCGTGGCGTTCTTCTCCAGGAAGTTGACACCAGCGGAACGTAACTATGACATTGGAGATCGGGAGCTTCTGGCCATAAAGACTGCTCTTGAAGAATGGAGGTATTTATTGGAGGGAGCCACGCACCCAATTCTAATATTCACAGATCACAAAAACCTTGAATATTTAAGAACGGCGAAACGACTGAGACCTCGCCAAGCAAGATGGGCCCTTTTCTTTTCTCGATTCTCATTCCATATAACGTACCGACCCGGGTCTAAGAACACTAAACCAGACGCTCTGTCCCGCATGTTCGAGGACCCCGACGACGCTGTGCTGCCGGACACCATCTTGCCTTCTGGGAGTTTCCTCGCTCTACAAACGGAACTTCGCTCCCGGCTTCTCGATGCTTCCGTAGGATTACCAGTTCCGTCTGGGTCACCCCTCCAGAGCCAGGGGGGGCTGTTTTGGAAGGAAAACCGGATCATGGTCCCAGAAGAAGTGCGAACCTTGGTCCTGGGGCACTGCCACGACCATCCCATGGCGGGCCACTTCGGGGTAACGAAAACTCTGGATCTATTACGGCGCTCATTCTGGTGGCCAGATATGATCAAGGATTGTGAGCATTACGTCCGAACTTGTCCCACCTGTCAAAGGAACAAGCCCTCCAGAACTAGGGCATGGGGACTGTTACGTCCATTGCCCATACCCAAGCGGTCCTGGCAGATGATAGCCATGGATTTCGTGGTCGAACTTCCACCATCCCAGGGCTACACTGCAATAATGGTGGTCGTCGACCGCTTTTCAAAGATGGCACATTTCGTGCCCTTGGAGAAGACCCCATCAGCACCAGAAACGGCACGGATCTTCATCAAGGAAGTGGTGAGGCTTCATGGGGTTCCCGAAGATATAGTGTCCGATCGGGGGGTCCAATTCACCTCCAGATTCTGGAAAGCCTTATGTAAATCGCTGGGAATCAAGCTATCGCTTTCATCCGCCTACCATCCACAGACCAACGGCCAAACTGAGAGGACCAACCAGACGATGGAACAATACTTGCGGTGCTACACGTCTTACCTCCAGGATGACTGGCTGTCGTTGCTGCCTTCCGCGGAATTCTCGTACAATAACTCGAGTCATTCAGCTACGGGTCAATCCCCGTTCTATGCCAATTACGGGTATCATCCCACATTCCTCCCTGACCTTATGCCTGAGAATCCGGTACCGGCATCTCAAGACGTCTTGGAATTCCTTTCAGTCAATAACAAGACAATTCAGGAAGCCATCGCTAAAGCCCAAGAGGACAGTAAACGAGCATTCGACGGTAAGAGAAGAGGAGACTTACTGCTTCGACCAGGAGATCGGGTTTGGCTAGCAACAACCAATTTGAAGATGCTGTGCCCTTCAAGGAAGCTGGGACCCAAGTACATTGGCCCGTTTCCTGTAAAACGAGTCATCAACAGGGTGGCCTACGAGCTCGAGCTTCCGCAGACACTCAGGATACATCCTGTGTTCCATGTGTCCCTCCTGAAGCCATCTAGACCGGATCCCTTCCCGGACCGTGAATCTAGACCTCCCGAGGCAGTCACCATAGGTGACCAGGAGGAATATGAAGTGGAGACTGTCCTCAGTTGCCGAAGGAGGGGAGGCCAGACGCAGTTCCTGATAAAATGGAAGGGGTATGGTCCTGAGGAGAACTCATGGGAACCCGCCCGGAACGTTCACGCGCCCAGGCTCATCCGGGAGTTTTTTCGTGCTCACCCGCGGTGGAGAGATCAGTGGGGCTCCCGGAGGGTGCCCATTGGGGGGGGGCAATGTCAGGGATCACGGCCCATGGAGCCGCGATCGCGGCTCCGTCCCTCGCGCATGCGCGGTGGCGGCAGATCGCGCCGGGACACAGGCACCAGGGCCCGGCGAGCCGCGGCTGACAGGACGCCGCGCATGCGCAGTAGGAGCCGCGGGCGCGCCTCAGGCGTCCAATGACAGCCGGGGGCGCGTCCTAGCCGGCCAATGACAGTGCAGGGCGCACTATTTAAAGATGCCCTGCACTGTCACAAGTTGCCGCAAGGTCTTCCTGTGATCCTGAAGTTCCTGTACCTGCCTGAGACCCGGATTGACCCTGACTATTCTGCCTGCCCCTGCGTTTTGACCTGGATTGACCCTGACTATTCTGCCTGCTCCTGCGTTTGACCCGGATTGCCCTGACCATTCTACGGATTGATACCCCCTGCTGACCCTGCGTGTGACCCGACTACTCTTGGCCTACCGATTCTGTACCCCGCTTACCTCACGGGCTCACGATCAGTTGTTACCCTGCTAGGGCCGTTAGCCACTTCACATCTGGCTCTCCCGGTACCTGTCCCCAAAGGTCTCCTCGGCCGCTGGGGGGCCTGCTCGGAGGTCGTGACCTGGCCCGGGACTGTTTTAAGTCCATCCCCACCATCAGGGGCCCTGGTGAAAGCACAGCCCGGGCTTAGACCCCACGCTCTGAGTAGGTCCGCCAGTTGGCAGCCTGAGGCACCACCGGCGGATCATAACAGAGGTTTTTGATTCAACCGGCACTCGTCTACAGTTGTCTCTACCATATTCACCTGAATTAGCTCTCCTGGGGATACAGGTTTAGTTTCATATCTACTGTATTATGCTAAAAAGGAAATTCTTTGTAGGTGGACCTCCCTGTCCTCTCCCACATTAGCATCATGGGAGTCTGTGATTTATGCTTGCTGCTGAAGTAACTGAGACAATGGGGTTGATTTACTAAAAGCAAATATGCTGTTCACTTTGCAAAGGAAATTGCACCATGCAAGAGAATTTTCCCCAGAGTTTAGTGAATGTTTTCAAATTTCCCTGTAGGGGTCCCTCAAAGTTCTGTCCCTGGACTCCTACTCTTCTCCATCTACACCTCCTCCCTTGGTCACTTGATAAACTCCCATGGCTTTAAGTACCATCTCTATGCTGATGACACACAAATCTATCTTTCTACTCCTCACCTCACCCCTTCAGTCTGCTCTCACATTACTAACCTACTAAGCGACATATCGGCATGGATGTCACTCCATTTCCTCAAACTCAATTTTTCAAAAACTGAGTTCCTAGTATTCCCTCCAGCCTGTGCCCCCTCCTCCATCAAGATCAATAACACAACCATCAGTCCCTCCCCTCATGCTAGGGTGCTAGGTGTACTCTTAGACTCCCATCTGTCCTTTCAGCCCCAAATCCAATCACTGTCCAAATCTTGTAGACTTCACCTCTGCAACGTCTCCAAGATACAGCCATTCTTAACCTCGGAAACCACTAAGCAACTTATTCACTCCCTTGTTATCTCTCGCCTTGACTATTGTAACTCCCTCCTCATTGGCCTACTTCATCGCAGGCTATCCCCTCTTCAGTCTATCATGAATGCTGCTGCCAGACTCATCCACCTTACTAACCATTCTGTATCTGCCATCCCTCCACTGGCTTCCCATTGCCCAATGGATAAAATTCAAAACATTAACAATAATATATAAAGCCATTTATAACTCTGCCCCAAATTAAATCAGCAATCTTGTCTCCAAATATCACTCCTCGCATGACCTCCTGCTCTCTAGCTCCCTTGTCTCCTCCCCCCATGCTCATCTCCAGGACTTCTCCAGAGCTTCCCCCATCCTCTGGAACTCTCTACCCCAATCTATCAGACTATTACCTATTCTGCTCACTTTTAGGTGATCTCTGAAAACCTATCTCTTCAAGGAATCCTATGCTGCCCTCAGCTAATAATGGAATCTTCTACTCCTCCTACCAGTCCATCCCCCACAGTTACTACCTTTTGTACCACTAGCCCCTCCCTCCTAGATTGTAAGTAGAGATGAGCGAATCGAACTTGGCGAAGTGGAATTCGTTTCGAATATTAGGAAAAATTCGATTCGCACCGAATCCGAAAATTGACAAACTTCGGATGCACAAATCGAATTTTTCCCGATCGGCCGATTTTCATCCCTTCTACAGCCGGCAAAAAGTGTCCCTGCAGAGAGCTCCGCTATTTCTGACAGTTCTCTGACAGTTCCTTCACATTTACAGCGGTTGAAACATTGTATCTATTTGTTTCCATTTAGGATACAGATGTTTTTATTCGGAAACAAATAGATACAATGTTTCAACCGCTGTAAATGTGAAGGAACTGTCAGAGAACTGTCAGAAATAGCGGAGCTCTCTGCAGATACACTTTTTGCTGTACTGGAATTCTTCTTATTTTCATCCTACTTCTTCTTCTTCTTCATCCTCATCCTCTTCTTCTTCTTCTTCATCCTCATCCTCTTCTTCTTCTTCTTCTTCTTCATCCTCATCCTCTTCCTCTTCACCCTCATCCTCTTCTTCATCCTCATTCTCTTCTTCTTCTTCTTCATCCTCATCTTCTTCTTCTTCTTCTTCATCCTCATCTTCTTCTTCTTCATCCTCATCTTCTTCTTCTTCTTCTTCTTCCTTCTCTTCTTCATCATCTTCTCTTCTTCTTCTTCATCATCTTCTTCTTCTTCTTCATCTTCTTCTTCTTCTTCTTCTTCTTCTTCTTCATCCTCATCTTCTTCTTCTTCATCCTCATCTTCTTCTTCTTCTTCTTCTTCTTCATCCTCATCTTCTTCTTCTTCTTCATCCTCATCCTCTTCTTCTTCTTCCTCATCCTCATCTTCTTCTTCTTCTTCTTCATCTTCTTCTTCATCTTCTTCTTCTTCTTCTTCATCTTCTTCTTCTTCTTCATCTTCTTCTTCTTCATCATCTTCTTCTTCATCATCTTCTTCCTCATCATCTTCTTCTTCATCATCTTCTTCCTCATCATCTTCTTCATCATCTTCTTCTTCATCTTCTTCTTCTTCATCCTCATCTTCTTCTTCTTCTTCATCCTCATCCTCTTCTTCTTCTTCATCCTCATCCTCTTCTTCTTCTTCCTCATCCTCTTCTTCTTCATCTTCTTCTTCTTCATCTTCTTCTTCTTCATCTTCTTCTTCTTCTTCTTCATCTTCTTCATCTTCTTCATCTTCTTCTTCTTCTTCATCTTCTTCTTCTTCATCATCTTCTTCTTCATCATCTTCTTCATCATCATCTTCTTCTTCTTCATCTTCTTCATCTTCTTCTTCTTCTTCATCTTCTTCTTCTTCTTCATCTTCTTCGTCGTGCCCCGTGACTGCCCAAATGAGTGAAGTGTGCGGTGATTCTAAGATCGACGGCACTCATCTGCATGTCATACTGACTGACAGTATTATTTCTCTTCCCCAGCAGACTCCAAGGGCATTTAAATTAAAGGTACAGTGTTCTGCACTAATATAAAGGCTCTCTGAAGCCTAGAAACCCTTTTAATAAGTTAAATTCGCAGCGAATAAATTCGCATCGAATCGAATTTATTCCGCAAATTCGGCGAATCAGCCGAATCGAATTTTTGAATAATTCGCTCATCTCTAATTGTAAGCTCCAAGGAGCAGGGCCCTCCTATCCCTCTTGTATTGAACTGTATTGTTGCTGTATTGTCTCCCTTTATATTGTAAAGCGTTGAGCAAACTATTGGCATGATATAAATCCTGTATAATAATAATAATAATAAAAAATTACCACAAGGCAAACAAGGCATTTGCCTAGGGCTGGATTTTTTTGGGGGGCAGCACTGCCCCCTGGAAGAAGGGACATATGTGGCATGGGGACCAGGTTGGGATCCAAGAGAGGCTGCGGGCTGCTTGATGGTGTATGCAGAGCCTAACTATCATTTCCAGGGATATTCAGAGCTGTGAAGGTTAGTGTCTCTCTTTGTCGCCATGGGGGTAGTGAATGTTAGTGGAAGTCTCTCTCTGGTGGGGGGGGGGGGATGGGGCAGGGGTGTTGTTGGTCACTGTTAGGTACTCCCCGCGGTGGAGGGGGGTTGGGGAATGTCTGGTGTTGGTTGGCGTGATGCTCTCTGCTGGGCGGGGGGGTGTTTGATTTCTGTGTTGCCTAGGGCAGTACAAAACCTAAATGCACCACTGTCTGTAGGCACAACTAATCTCCTCAACAGAAAGTTAGAATACATGGACACTGTTGGGGCAATTTTTAAAAAAAAGTTAGAGGTGATTGGGGCAGACTGGAAAGCAAAATAAGACGATTCTGCATGTGGTGAACTCATTGCTGTATTTATGCATTTTCTTCTATCTGCCCAGAATTCAGTTTCAAGTTGATTCTGACTTTGGTGGATACACTGCTGGCATGGGGTAGGGTGTCACTTTATGTATGCATAAGTGCCCCAGAAATTCATTGGTTTGTTAGGTCTCTTGGCTAATCACCAGAAAGACATCCTCAGCAGCAGCCACCAAATCTAAATACTCCTGCTAGATTTTTGTAATGTAAAATAAATGTAAAAAAAGAACAGGTGAGAATAGCAGGCACTTTGAGTATAGATTTTGTAAATCCAATATGGAAATTGTATGGAAGTTGTACATCTTGGCTTACCATGGGAGTGCTGACAGCGTATCTCTTATTTCAACAGCATTTCCTCCTAAAGTAAAGCGGCTGAGCGGGAAGGAAGAACAATTGATCCAACTCTACTTTCTAGAGAATAAATCACTAGTAATATTTGTCTATTAGAAGCTGTCAATTCAGCTAGTGATATACTACTATAATAAGTAAGACATTCCTCCAGAGATACTAGGAGAAATTGAATCAGATTTCTTCTAGGTATACCTGACACACCTCTCATTAACTCTTAATATTTTATTTTATGTTATCTGTTATAGAGGCTGAAGCTGATCGTGTATTATTACGTTTAGAAGACCGTGCGTGTGTACTAAAGTGTTATTGCTAAGAGCTGCACGTTTCTTTCCCACTAGACAAAATCAAATTAGACTTGAAAACGACAGACTGAATCTGAAAATATAAATCTGAATGGATGCAGTGGTAAATAATGACCATACCTACCACTGACACTTTAGAGCAGATGCAAGATCCTCTTTTTAAGTGGGCCCCACCACCTTATTGCAGAGATCCAGGAAATGTAGAGTACTCCAAATGTTGCTGAGAAGATGCATCTAGCACTGTGCAGCAAAGCGTATGCTGCTTTCCAGTAAGAAGAAGGGGGAGCAATTAAAAAGCCCATTTTAAACCCCACTACCATATTGGTCAGGGCTAGTAAATGCAGGTATATGAGATCAGTTACCATAGGTTCCCAGATCACTTTGTGCACGGCTTTTATTCCTCTATACAAGTCAATGTGAACGCATTGGTCAAATGGTCAAAATATGCATGCATCATAGATGCCCGTGTAAGCTAGCCCTTAGAAATACTGCTTGCAACGTGCTGCATACTCAGCCAAAGAAATCTGTTCACATACTGGTGTGATCATCTCATTCTTAAGAGGTATATAAAGGCACATGTAAGTTTACCTTGAAGCGACCTTTTGTGGTGCCAACAAATATCTATATCTATTATTATTATTATTCAAACTAAATCCTGTATGCCCAGGACAAATAGTGGACCTCAACTTCTGGCTAATTTGTCACTAAGCTACCGCTATGGTATTTACCTGTCAAATACTTGACCCACGGCTGTGCAAAGGCTGAGCCCAGGATCCAAGGAACTCTACAGAGGCACAATAAATGCTTTGACAATTAACAAAGCTACTTGCCTGCACCATAAGACTCTTTGACCATGGCAGCTTCATTTTAGGTAACCCAATGTAGCACTACCCTCTTAGGAATTGCTGAGTTTTGTGTCCCCCTATAGTTCTGCACAGCAAGGCAACACACATTTTCTTTGGACCTTGGACACAGGAGACAGTAAACAGTCCTTACGTTTGTTTTTTTAGGATTTATTAAGGGGTATTGAACTTGGATGGGGTTGAGGGGTGTATAGGATGCCCAAGGGAACTGTAACTGAGGACAAACTCCTTAGCAAGTCTGTAGACCTCTCCTGCCCTCCTGGTGTACCACCTTAGACCCCAGATGAATTCTCCTCTTCAGCCAGTTGCCTGAGGGAATCCCTGGGCAAGGGGGTCCAGAAGCTTCCACTCAGAAATCAACAGTCCTGGGTGAGGAGCTAGTCTGGTTTCCCACCAGAAGGCCCTCTTCTCTTATCTGGCCCAGGGGATGCAGGATTACTCACTCAGTCCTCTCCTGTCAGCTCGTGATTTAGTGACTGCCTTCACACCTTATGCTGGGCTAGCTCCTTTCCTGCTTCCCAGGATGTCTTTGGGGACAGTGAGGCTGAGAGATCACCCTGTCCAGCAACTCTGCCTGTAGGTAGGCCACTCCTAGGCTCCACATTCCAGCCTTCTCACATCTTCCACCCGACACTCTCCCGCTGCTGAGCCGGCTCAGCCACACCTAAGGACTGCCCTGGCCCCATGCCAAGCCTCCTGCTTGGAGATTGGCTAGAGTCCCTTAAATATGCAGGTCAGCCCCCCTCACTCCCACCCACTGCCTTCTAGAAACTTCTCAAGTCTCTAGAGAAGGGGGGGGGGGGGTATCAGGGAACTGATCTGCAGAGACCTCAGCCCTGACCTGAAATAACCTGGCTGATTCACACCAAGGCGGACTCCAGCCTTTCTCTCTAAAAACTAACTAGAGGGGCGCTTCACAAACAAAAAATTATACTGAGCTCAGAGCTAAATACAGTATATCTGTCAAAATATCACAAATTCCAACAGCTGCACTCTAAAGAATAAAATACAAATGCACAATATATATTATTCAATATAGTTGAATAAATAAATAGATAAATTGATAAAATAAAGTTCAAATAAAGTAATTTACACAAGTGCTGTGTAAATCTTATTAGTAGAGACAAAGTCCACATTAACTATCAAAGTGCATTTGTAAAAACATTGTGATGTCTATCAAATCAATTATGAGATCCAACAATGTCCACCAGTGAGCCCACCTCCTCAAATACACACAGCCTCTTACCAAACTGTTAGACCCCATTTTATAGGAGGTGTAACAGAGCATGAAGCTTCGTAGGTCTCGCATCATGGATCATCCAGCACAGGAACATAAACGGCACCTCAGATGGAAACTTCACTGCCCCTCCTGCTTTGCAATTAAGCTCGGCCAGAAAGATATAAGCCTCTGATAGTTTAATACCATTAATACATTTTTATTTAAATATCAGTCAAAGAACTACTTACAAACATTGGGGTCTAACAATTTAGTAAGAGGCTGTGTGTATTTTAGGCGGTGGGCTCACTGGTGCACATTGTTGGATCTCACAATGGATTTGATGGACATCACAATGTTTTCACAAATTTACTTTGATAGTTAATGAGGGCTTTGCCTCTACTAATAAGACAGAAAGTAGTAACCAAGAGATCATGAATTCAGCTTTGCTGATAAACTGTGAGTGGGTGGGCACACTGATAAATTCTATGTGGGTGCAGCAATTATATAAAAAAAGTAGAACAGCTAACACAAATCTTTGGATCTTTGTCAATACAATTTATACATTTTTCTACATTTCCCAATTATACCTCAAGCTGATCATTTTAATGGTTGATTGCTTTTTACTGTCACATACCAGAATATCAAGCACAACAACATAGAAAGCATTTCTCACACAACTCTGTGTGCTCGGTCTGGTTTAATTAAACAAATGCTTATTGAACAATTGCCTATACAGTATATCTTAACATAGCCAGGATGTGACAGTCCCTGATCTCTTTCTCAGGTCTGTAGTTATGCTGACCTCAGCAATTAGATTATGGTGTTTAGTGTGGTTAAATGAGAATTGCAATTGCATAAAATGTACATATTGTCAGGTTAGCTGTACTTGCTGTTTCTTAGTGTTTCTTTTTGGTGTTTGAATATTCTCACTGCTTAGAACCAAATTCTGGGCACTGATGAGTCTGTTCTCTGGATTGCACTGAAGCAGGATATTATATGACATAGACTTCATTTTCTGCTACAGGCCACAGCATATCCAACAACAAAAAGGCAACACAGATAAAGTACTTTTCACTTAGCATTTTTATAAAAGGAGGTTTCCTTTGTGAAATCCTTTAAATCGAGCTTATGCTTATTTTAAAGGCCAGTTCCAAGCACAAGAAAAAAAAAAAACAAGCTACCCTTGCAGTGAGGAGTACATTAGCAAGATGAGTAAGTTGAAAATGCAATACTATATGAAAGAATTAAAATTAGTAGAATTAGTAATTCTACATACCTAACATATTTGACAACCAGACTGGATAATTCTTTAACATCCCCTGCTCTATATGACAAATTAAATTTTCAGCATCATAAAATGAATAATAATAGCCAGGAACTAAATGCAGACAGGGACAGTAGTGTCTCTGTACATTAGTGATCATTGGTAAAATGTCTCCTTACATTGGTGGTCAGTGGAGAAATGCCCTCTTACACCTGTGGTCAGTAGCGAAGTGCCCAATTAAAATGGTGGTCAGTGAAGTGCCCCTTACATTGGAGGTCAGTGTAGTGCTCTTACAATGGTATTCAGTGGTGATATGTCCCCTTAATTTGGTGACCAGTAGTGAATTGCCGCATTACGTCAGTGATCAGAGGTGTACCACCTCACATTAGTAGTCAATATAGTAAACCTGGATGGTTTTGCTGGATGGTCAATGAAAAGGATTCCGTGTTACATTGGTGATTAGGAAGAATTATGTCCCCTTGAGAAACAGCCAAGTTATTTACCTGAGAGACAAGTCGAAATGCTCCATTGGTTTTACGCTGATGGCTTTACCAATGACATTGGTGCTGGAGCTATGATTGCATTGTCAGGCCATAGATAAATCTGCTACGGCTCTAACTTGTGCTAATTACAACCTCAGCTCTAAAATCCAAGTGGTGACCTAGTGCCTTTTGTCTTCCACAATTTACTCATGGTCCATCAATATAACATGTAGCTACAATGTCCAGCAGCGACATGCATAGTTATATAGTTAGTCTGGCTGAAAAAAGACAAAAGTCCATCCAGTTCAACCATAAAAAATAATGATAAAAGAAGAAGGAAGGGACAGATCAGACATATTACTTTGAAACTAGATTGCGAAATTGGATTTCTTAGGTTCCTAGGGCACTCAAGAAGATGCTAGAAGGTAAATCAGCATATCAGTAAATGTTAGCTTTCCACCCCTACTTGCAATTTGCTGTTTAATTCCTCAAAGGTTCACGTCAATATAAGCCTTCATACGTGCTTACATAAGTCATCTTCTGGCCAGTTTTACAAATACTCTGTGGGGTTGAAATACTAAAGGAGTAGCAAGTGTTCACCTAGCTGGCTTAGTGAATAGGATGACACCATGTCCACATTGAATATATAGAATCATGTACAGGTGGAAGAAAATTATTTTTGCTTGCACATGATTGGATGGATAAATTGAACACAGCTTTAGCTTATTTATAAGGAAAGTACATTTTCACTTTGCAAGGCGGAAGTTCACCACTCTTTTATGAACCCAAACTGTATGTGTGGAGATACACCAGTTTGTTTTAGCATGGTGCTTTGGGCATCTACGGTTGACATCTGCTCTTGATTTCCAGGTACAGTCTAATGTTTTGAATCCTTGACAAAAGAAATATCCCTGGTTCTTGTGTAGCATGAGCTTAATTTTTGATGTTAATAATATTCTCCCACGTAAGCTCAATAGCTAAGCTATCACAAAGCAATCTTTTATGTGCAAAAATAATTTATATTTGGTTTCAGAAATACGCCAAGTTTAGTTATTATGAATTCGGAGACAGTTTGGAGCATGATGGGCTTTAAGACATTGGCCCAATAGGAAAAGGCCTCAGAAACGAAATGTTGGCACCTCCTGCCATTTTGCTGCTAGCAAGTCACAATCACAGATTGACTGTATGTGTGGAAAGTACACACAGCATAACAGAAAACTTGGGAGTGTTAGCACCAGGGGCGGACTGACCATTTGGAAACTCGGGCACTGCCCGAGGGCCCAGGGTCAGTAGGGGGCCCAATGAGATGCCCCTGGTACCTTTTTCATAGGCTTTTTTGAGTTTGGGCAAGGACACAGGGGCCCATGATCCCCTATTGCCTGGGGGCCCCATGAGTTGTCAGTCCACCCCTGGTTAGCACAAAAGATTCCTGGTACCATGGTAAGTTCATCAAGATTCCCTTTGTGTAATTTTTACAATATGCAGCTGTCTCATGTCAGTATTAGTCTATGTTTTCTTGTCAATTACATGTATCACGTCATTCATTATATGTATAGCACTGAATCTAATTACATCATCATTAGTACAGATAGCTGAAAATGATTTCTCTGTAATTAAATCAACAAATTAAGTCAAGGCTGACAATGTAGTCATTCTGCTACAGAATTTGGTTTGGCACATCTTTGTGGCTCAGGCAGCTGTACTGGAGATTTTTCCGCTTTGGATGCATCACTTTTTCAGAAATACAGCCACCTTGCACGTTTGGGAATACTGAACAATTAAACACTGCAGCTGATGCTCCATTCACACTATTTACTGAAATGCTCATTTCTGTTAGGTATGAAAATCTGGCTTCTAAACTCAATCAGGGGACACAATCTACCTGCGGAGTGTCCCTAAATTTCACCCCAGCATTGAGGATGAATTCATACAGTTGTATTGCAGTGACACGATTTATATGTGTTGGTGCACTGTGGTGCCATTCATTCTAAATGGCACCCCTAAGCAATTCCCCCAATGCACCTACATTGCAGCACAATACAATAGTGTGTGTTGTAGTGCACTGTGTTGATAAAACTTTTTATGGGTTAGGAAGCCCATTCAAATTAATGGCTACCTTTATGTAATGCATATTAATGTGTATGTGTACGTGTACCACAGAGAGGTAAATGGACCTTTATTTTGTTCAGCTACCCTACTTGCTAGACGGGGTGTATCTACTGCGAGGCAAACAAGGCGTTTGCCTTGGGTGGCATTTTTAAGGGGGGGTGGCACCGCCCCCCAACCCCAGGCAGAGGGGTCTGGATACTATGAGCAGCAGTGCCGCTATGGGGGTGCAGGGGCCCATCAGAGGGGTGACCAGGCCTGGACTGGCCATATGGGGATGCATGTCCTAACCAGTGGCGTGTGTGTGTCACCAGCACAAAGGGGGCCGCCCACAGCACTGACAGGATGGGATAGCCACTAGATGGATTATGATTGTCCATGTCCATGTGATGGTGCTGACCAATTAGAAAGCCTGCTACATGCTGAGAGGTACTGATGCTATGGGAATTTCAAATCTCTGGACCAGTGAAGCGGCATCTGACAGCGGGGGATTGCAGGACACTGGAGAAGAGGGACACTGCACCTATAGCCAGGTCTCTCATTCGACAGAAGAGACAGGCCAGGGAGTCCAATAGTGACAGGGTGTGTACTTCCAAGAGACACAGCAGCCCCGGCAAGGACAGCCAGTCCCTGTGTGAGACGCATGTCCTGGAGGTGTTAAGGAGAGTCTGCTTCTGCAGTGGGAGGAAGAGGCCAGAGAAAACCAGGTCACTGCATGACAGCTACTCACTCCATACATCCCGCTGTACATCTGTCCCCCCATCCACCCTCTCCTCCTGTCATTTATCCATCCATACATCTTCACCTCCATCCATCCACCCATCCCTCCATACGTCTGTCCCCCCATCCACCCTTCCTTTTTCTCATTCATCCATCTGCCCCTCTATCCATCTTTCCATCCATCCATTCATCCACCCATTTCTCCATACATCTGTCTCCCCATCCACCCTTCCCTCCATCCATCCATCCAACCCATCTCTCACACCATACATCTGTCTCCCCATCCACCCTTCCCTCCTTCTATCCATCCATCCTTCCATACATCTGTCCCCCCATCCAACCTTCTCTCCTTCTATCCATCCATCCTTTCATACTGTACATCTATCCACCCATCCACCCTTCCCTCCTTCTATCCATCCATCCTTCCATACATCTGTCCCCCCATCCACCCTTCTCTCCTTCTATCCATCCATCCTTCCATACTGTACATCTTTCCACCCATCCACCCTTCCCTCCTTCCATTAATCCATCCATCTGCCCCTCCATCTATCCACCCATCTCGCCATACATCTGTCCCCCCCATACATCTAGTGTTTACAGATGAAGGGGTGGATCTTAAACAGGAAGGGGTGGGGCAAATTTACATAAGGGGATGGGGGGCACCCGATTTTAGTCTTGCCTAGAGCAGCAGAAAACCAAAATCCACCACTGTTACTAGATTAATATGGCTACCAATATTTTTATTTTAACAAATCTGAACCTAAGCCTGAAAAATGCAATCAAAATATTTCTAGATTTTGAGCACATCCCAATGTACGTCTTGGAGAAGAACCCACACTTGTGTATTGTGGTCGATTGGTCAACTGTAGTCTCTTTTGGAAGCCACTACAAGGATGACAACACATGAGCACAATTGGAAGACAGGGACAGAAGAATCTCACCCTAGAACAGGATGTTCCAGAACAAGGATGGCAGGGTAACTATGTATTATATCACAAAATGATCAGTTTTAAAATAATTGAAATGGATTTTAAAATCACACTAACATTTTAAAGATTTCAGTGATTGGGTTTACATATTTTTATTTTCGAAAAAGCAATAACATTGACAAATACACTGGATAATAGTTACAGTATGTGTATGCAGTATCCTAAAGATGTCTGGGCTTCTGGTGCCTTCAGGTGATCAAGCTCTGTGTGTATATACAGGGGTTAGACAAAAAAATGGAAACAGTACATGATTTGAAGGTGTGAAAGTGACACTCTTTTGTAACATTCTTTTGCTTCCACCATGTAATGGGACACCTCGCTAACAGTTGGAAAGTCTCATTTTTGTAATTCACTGCGTGCACTGCTAGTAATATGGAGTCATATTAGAATATGGAGTAATACGGAGTCATATTATTTGAAGCTTACTGGGCTTCAAAGAGAGCAAATTGTTGGTGCCCGCTTAGGTGATGTCTCTGTGACTGAAGTTGCCAAATTATTTGCTGTGTCGTGAGGTACAGTATCAAAAGTTCCCATATGGAAGAAAAATATATTTGAAATATATTTTAAAAATATTCTTCCCAAATATATTGCCATATATTTGAAACACTACAATTTTGGCCATATTCAATATATTTCAAAATATATTTCAATAAATAAATAAATATATATATGTATATATATATATACACAGTTGTGTTCAAAATAATAGCAGTGTGTTGAAAAAAGTGAATAAAGCTCAAATTCCTTCTAATGGCTTTTATTTCCATACACACAAATGCATTGGGAGCACTACACATTCTATTCCAAATCAAAACATGAAGAAAAATATATCACATTTGTGTTGTTCCTCTAAAAAAATTGAAGAAAAGTGAATATTAGACCGTTCATAAAAATAGCAGTGTTTGTATTCTTTACAAACTCAAACATTCACTATATAAACTGAAAAATGTTTGAAGATTTTGCTTTCCTTTGAATCACTTAATTAATATTTAGTTGTATAAGCACTGTTTCTGAGAACTGCTGTACATCTGTGTTGCATGGAGTCAACCAACTTCTGGCACCTGTGAACAGGTATTCCAGCCCAGGATGATTGGACTACATTCCACAGTTCTTCTCTATTTCTTGGTTTTGCCTCAGAAACTGCATTTTTGATGTCACCCCACAAGTTTTCTATTGGATTAAGATCCGGGGATTGGGCTGGCCAATCCATAACGTCAATCTTGTTGGTCTGGAACCAAGATGTTGCACGTTTACTGGTGTGTTTGGGGTCGTTGTCTTGTTGGCACACCCATTTCAAGGGCATTTCCTCTTCAGCATAAGGCAGCATGACCTCTTCAAGTATTCTGATGTATTTAAACTGATCCATGATCCCTGGTATGCGATAAATAGGCCCAACACCGTAGTATGAGAAACATCCCCATATCATGATGCTTGCGCAACCATGCTTCACTGTCTTCACAGTGTACTGTGGCTTGAATTCAGTGTTTGGGGGTCGTCTGACAAACTGTCTCCAGCCACTAGACCCAAAAAGAACAATCTTACTTTCATCAGTCCACAAAATGTTGCGCCATTTCTCTTTAGGCCAGTCAATGTGCTCTTTGGCGAATTGTAACCTCTTCAGCACATGTCTTTTCAACAGTGGGACTTTGCGGGGGCTTCTTGCAGATAGCTTGGCTTCACATAGGCGTCTTCTAATTGTAACAGTACTCACAGGTAACTTTACACCTTCTTTGATCTTCCTGGAGCTGATTGTTGGCTGAGTCCTTGCCATTTTGGCTATTCTTCTATCCATTTGAATGGTAGTTTTTCGCTTTCTTCCACGTCTTTCAGGTTTTGGTTGCCATTTTAAAGCATATGCGATCATTTTAGCTCAGCAGCCTATCATTTTCTGCACTTCTTTATATGTTTTCCCCTCTCAAATCGACTTTTTAATCAAGGTACGCTGTTCTTCTGAACAATGTCTGGAACGACCCATTTTCCTCAGAATTTCAGAGAGAAATGCACTGTTACCAGCATGTACAACAATTGCTGCCTTCCTTCCTTAAATAAGGGCAATAATTGCCACCTGTTTTTCAAAGAATTAATGACCTCACTAATAGAACTCCACACTGCTATTATTTTGAACATGCCCCTTTCTATTAGTGATTCAATTACACAGAATCAGCAGCATGCATGTCATGACTGTTGGATTTCTATTACTCTACTTCACCTGCTAGTAAATTATTTGCCATGTATAAATATCATTTCTACCAAAAACAGTGATTGATCAGGTTAGTGATGTCTGACTGCTATTATTTTGAACACAACTGTATATACTGCATGTTGAATTGCGGTATTACAAAATATATGAAAACTATTTTTAAAAATACATTTCAGATATACTGTATGTCTTTAAAAATACAAATCTACATTTTTGGAATGCATTTACAAATATATGTAAAAATATGTTAAAATTACTTTTTTATATGTTATAAAAATCTGAAGAATATATTTAAAAATATATATTTGTAAATGCACCCGAATCTTGGCGAGAACTGGAACGATTTTTTAATTAAGAGTGGTATTAGATTCCATTATCCACCATCTAAGACTTATATTTGTCAATTTCCAGGAGAATTCAGGTGTTCTTGGATGCCAAAGGTGGTCCAACACCTTCTAGATAACAACTTTGTTCTTTTACCTGGTGTTTCCATAATTTTGTCATATATACAGTTGTGGCCAAAATTATTCAACCCCCAATGCTGTAAAGGGGTTTAGGGACTATAGTGTACATTTGGAATTGTATTCAGAATCAAATCCTACAAGGACGTTGTAACTACCCAAATGCAACTAAAATGACATCAATTGTTTATGTAATACAGTAGTAAATGGTTCTTATGTGGTTTCTTCATTGCCACAATTATTCAACCCCTTAAAGACTACCACTCTGAAGAACAGAGGTTCATACAGGTGCTTTCCATCAGGTATTGAAAACACCTGTGGATGTCACCGAGCAGCAATCAAGCATAATAAGCACCAATTAGGCAGCTTTAAAATGACTGTGATACTCAGCTCCTTCTAGACATTTACTGGTGTGGTTACAAACATGGTGAAGGCAAGAGAATGGTCCAGGAAGACAAGAGAAGAGGTGATTTCTCTTCACAGGAAGGGCAATGGCTATAAGAAGATTGCAAAGATGTTAAACATACCAAGAGACACCTTAGGAAGCATCATTCGCAAATTCAAGGCAAAGGGCACTGTTGAAACGCTACCTGGTCGTGGCAGAAAGAAGATGCTGACTTCGACTGCTGTGCGCTACCTGAAGCGTAGAGTGGAGAGAAGTCCCCGTGTGACTGCTGAGGAACTGAGAAAAGATTTGTCAGATGTGGGTACAGAAGTTTCAGCCCAGACAATAAGACGCACACTGCGTAATGAAGGCCTCCGTGCCAGAACTCCCAGGCGTACCCCCTTGCTGTCTCCAAAGAATAAGAAGAGTCGACTGCAGTATGCCAAAAGCCATGTGGACAAACCACAAAAGTTGTGGGATAGTGTTCTGTGGACTGATGAAACAAAATTAGAACTGTTTGGGCCCATGGATCAACGCTATGTTTGGAGGAGGAAGAACAAGGCCTATGATGAAAAGAACACCTTGCCTACTGTGAAGCATGGTGGAGGGTCAATCATGCTTTGGGGCTGTTTTGCTTCTGCAGGTACAGGGAAGCTTCAGCGTGTGCAAGGTACCATGAATTCTCTTCAGTACCAGGAGATATTGGATGGAAACGTGATGCAGTCCGTCACACACCTGAGGCTTGGGAGACGTTGGACCTTTCAACAGGACAATGATCCCAAGCATACCTCCAAGTCCACTAGAGCATGGTTGCAGAGGAAAGGCTGGAACATTTTGGAGTGGCCATCGCAGTCACCAGACTTAAATCCGATTGAGAACCTCTGGTGGGACTTAAAGAAAGCAGTTGCAGTGCGCAAGCCTAAGAATGTGACTGAACTGGAGGCCTTTGCCCATGAAGAATGGGCGAAGATACCCGTAGATCGCTGCAAGACACTTGTGTCAAGCTATGCTTCACGTTTAAAAGCTGTTATAACTGTAAAAGGATGCTGTACTAAGTACTAAGATTGAATGTCACTTGGGGGTTGAATAAAACTGATAATGCTGTGAGCACAGAAAAGACATTTGTGGTTATTTCATTATAACTGTTATGTTATATTTGTCTGACCTACAAGTGCCTCTTTAATGTAAATGTAAGCAAGATGACTGAATGATCAAAAGCAATGTCAAACTGGCCAAAACACTCAATTTCAGTGGGGGTTGAATAATTTTGGCCACAACTGTATATATATATATATATATATATATATACACACACACACTATATTGGCAAAAGTATTGGGACACCCCTCCAAATCATTGGATTCAGATGTTCCAATCACCTCCATGGCCACAGGTGTATAAAACCAAGCACCTAGGCATGCAGACTGCTTCTACAAACATTTGTGAAAGAATGGGTCGCTCTCAGGAGCTCAGTGAATTTAAGTGTGGTACCGTGATAGGTTGCCACCTGTGCAATAAGTCCATCAGTGAAATTTCCTTGCTACTAAATATTCCACAGTCAACTGTTAGTAGTATTACAACAAAGTGGAAGCAACTGGGAACAACAGAATCTCAGCCACAAAGTGGTAGGCCACATAAAATGACAGAGCGGTGTCAGCACATGCTGAAGAGCGCAGTGCGCAGAAGTTGCCAACTGTCTGCAGAGTCAATAGCTAAAGACCTCCAAACTACATGTGGCCTTCAGATTAGCACAATAACAGTGCGTAGAGAGCTTCATGGAATGGTTTTCCATGACCGAGCAGCTGCATCCTAGCCTTACGTCACCAAGTGCAATGCAAAGCGTCAAACATAGTGGTGTAAAGCATGCCGCCACTGGACTCTAAAGCAGAGGAGACATGTTCTCTGGCGTGATGAATCATGCTTCTCTGTCTGGCAATTGGATGGACGTGTTTGGGTTTGGCGGTTGCCAGGAGAGGGGTACTTGCCTGGCTGCATTGTGCCAAGTATAAAGTTTGGTGGAGGAGGGATTATGGTGTGGGGTAGTTTTTCAGGGGTTGGCCTTGGCCCCTTAGTTCCAGTGAAGGGAACTCTTAAAGCATCAGCATACCAAGACATTTTGGACAATTTCATGCTCCCAACTTTGTGGGAACAGTTTGGGGATGGCCTCTTCCTGTTCCAACTTGACTGCACACCAGTGCACAAAGCAAGGTCCATAAAGACATGGATGAGCGAGTTTGGGGTGGAAAAACTTGACTGGCCTGTACAGAGTCCTGACCTCAACCCAACAGAACACCTTTGGGATGAATTAGAGTGGAGACTGCGAGCCAGGCCTTTTCGTCCGATACCAGTGCCTGACCTCACAAATGCGCTTCTGGAAGAATGGTCAAACATTCCCATAGACACCCTCCTAAACCTTGTGGACAACCTTCCCAGTACTTTTGGCAATATATATATATAAATATATATATATATATATATATATATATATATATACACCCCTGCACAGGCTGCTTGATAATGCTTGTCCCCATTGGTTGCCCTGACTTTGCATGCCTTCTGATACCTCTGACACTTGGGTTCAGACATATTTCAACAGCATGAAATAATAATGTAAGAGACATGATTCTTTGGTAACACCTCTATATCAGGCGCATTCAGAAGAGTAGACAACAGAATGAAGGTTTAGGTTGCATCCCCAGTTAACACATAAAAGCAAAGCACTGATAAAATTGAAATAACCAAATAGCAACAGTTCACAGATTATACAGTCACAAATGGTACGTTGTAACTACAGTATATAACTGCAAAACCAGCAGCAGGAGGGGGAAGAAAAGGCTTGTTGACTTATCTGCTCTGTCTGCTCCCTCTAGAGACCAGCGTCACAATAGGGAAAGCAAAAAATGATATACAGTATGTGCAGTGCTCATCATAAATGAGTGCAACCCAACAGATTTGTCAGAAAACCTTTACTTTTCTTTCAGAATTTTCTATGTGACACTATACTACAAAATACTCCCACAAATGCGGGCCATTGACTGCATACAAGATTTGTTAATTTGCACACACACAAAAAAGTATTTTTTCTAACAAATTTATTCAAGACCATGTTGCAGAAATGAATACACCCCAATGAAAGTCTTAGGGGCAAAGCTAAATTTTAGACAACAAAATTCTAATTAACATGAATTCAACTACAGGTGAGCCTAGTTATTCATTAACCAGGTGCCCAGCAGGCAGTTGATTATAAAAGGGCATTGCTTAACAAAGAAAAACCCTTCCCATTTCATGTTGTCAGCAATGGCACCACATGGAAGAGAAATGTCAAAAGGCCTGAGAAATAAAATAATTTCTTTACACACAAAAGATGAAGGTTACAAAAAGATCAGCAAAGCTTTACTTATCAGTCAGATTACTCTAGCAAAAGTGATACAAAACTTTAACAAAGATGGAACTGCAACCATCTCACAGAGACATCCAGGCCATCCACAGAAGTTAACACCCTGAAATTACCATCTTCTGATGAGAAGGGTAGAAGAAAATTGCCATGCAAGTTCACTGCAGTTAGCCAAAGAAATAGAAAGCCAAACTAGGGTGATTGTTTCCCATGACACAATACGGTGTACATTACAGAGGAATGGTATGCATGGGTGTCATTCAAGACGGAAGCCTCTCACAAAGCCCATGCACAAAAAGAACCTGCCTAGAATTTGCCAGGGCCCATGCTGAAAAAGAGGAAGACTACTGGGACTCTGTACCTTTGAGTGATGAGACCAAGATAAATGTTTTTGGAACTGATGGCTTCAAAACTGTATGGTGTTGCAAAGATGAGAAGTACAGAAAAAAATGCATGGTGCCTACAGTGAAACATGGTGGTGGCAGTGTCCTTCTGTGGGGCTGCATGAGTGCTGCTGGTGTCGGGGAGCTGCATTTGATTGATGGTATCATGAATTCACAGATGTACTGCTCCATATTGAAAGAGAAGATGCTACCATCACTTGTGCCCTTGGTCATCGTGCACTTTTCCAATATGACAATGATCCAAAACACACATCTAAGGCCACTGTTGCATCTCTGAAGAAGAACAGGGTGAAAGTGATTCAGTGGCCAAGTATGTCTCCTGATCTGAAGGCAATCGAATACCTATGGGGAATTCTGAAGAGACAAGTTGAGCATCACTCTCCATCCAGCATCCAGGCTCTAAAAGAGGTCATTTTTGAAAAACTAGATGTTGCAATATGTCGCCAACTTGTTCATTTCATATCTAAAAGACTTGGTGCTGTCCTTACAAATCATGGAGGTCATACAAAATACTAGATGTAGTAGTTTTTGTTGTAGGGTGTATTCATTTTTGCATCAGCAAATTTGAGTAAAACTGAAGATTTTGTAATCTAAGTTAAATTATTAACTTTACTTTCATGTAATGAGCTAAACAAATGTTCTACAAAACTCAGTTTTGTCAAACTTTTGAAAATTGTTCTTGTGTTCATTGAGATATTGATTAAAATCTTACTTTTCAAAAGGGGGGTACTCATAGACACCCTCATTTGAAGAGGTCCCTTTAACTAGAAATAGCAACTTGAGACCGGAGATATTTAAAGTTCTTGATGCGATAGTAGCTGTTGTCTTCTGCTATCAATGGTGGGGCCCATATACAGTAGTCAGTAATAATAATTCAATTAAGATAACAGATAGGCTGTGGCAAATGCTCAAAACAAAGATCTCTTGGTACAGAGGTGTAAAGGAGTCTGCATGCAGTGTCTCTAAAGTGTTGTCAGAAAGAGGTCGGGTATCTGCCCGCTCACCAATTCCATAGATTCCTAGGAACAGGGTGCAATCAGTTTTATTCCGAATTGAAACTCTGACAAATTTTTTATTATTTGGAGATTCGGATGTATTCGAATTTCCCAATTACAATAGTGACGAATTTGAAAATAGAACATTAATCCGAATTAACTAAATTAAATTTTGGCCAAAATTCAAATTCAAATTGAATTTGAAAACAAAATTTAATTAAAAAACAAGCATAGAATAAAATAGAATAGATAATGAAGGAATAGAATAGAAAACAATACAAAAGAAAATAATAAAATAGAAAAGAATAGAGTAAAAAAGAACAGAATAGAAAATAATAACATAAAACAGAAAAGAATATAATAGAATAGAAAATAAAAGAATAGAATAACATAGAATAGAATAGACTAGAAAATAAGGGAATATAAAAGAATACAAAAGAATAGAAAATAAAATAATAGAATAGAAAATAAAGGACTAGAATAGAAAATAATAGCGTAAAAGAGTACAGAATAAAATAGAAAATAAAATAATAAAATAGAGAATAAAGGAATAGATTAGAAAATAATAGAATATAAACTAAAGTATTAGAATAGAATAGAAAAGAATAGCGTAAAACAGAAAAGAATAAAAAATAATAGAATAGAATAGAATAGAATAGAAATAGAATGCATAAATAATAGAATAGATTAGATTAGAATAGAATAGAATAGAATAACATAGAATATAGTCACCTTCTGAAGTTAAAATTTTGAAAAGAATAGACGAAAACAAAATAGAACAGAATAGAACACAATAGAATAGATTAGAATAGAAAAAACAATAGAATAGAATAAAATAGAAAAATTATAACCGTCTTCTGAAAATGGCTATTGGGTCTCTGCTGTGCTGAACTGGTATGCAGAGTCCTGCAGTAATCTGCAACAATCTGTCTCTGGAGGAGAACAGCAGTCCCCCTGTGTTCAGTTTTGAATCCTTCACCCCAGAGAGCAAGCCAGTTCCTTGCTGTAGAATAATTCTGCTCTCCGAACAACCTTCTGGTTTACCAGCTCTCTGGTGGTTGTAGTTCAACCAGCACTCAGAAATACAGGATGTATTGGCTATAGGACTACAGGTCCCAAGATCCTCTGCCGTCAGAACTCCTAATTTGAAGTGATGTAGCAGTCCTAGTAATGGGCACTAGGAGGAAAAGGATTAATCATAGTCCTATCTGTAGCTGTCCCTTGATTTATGGTCCACAGTTCTAAGATGTTCTATAATGCAGCAGTGTGACATTAACATGCACTTACAAATATATGCCACAAAAACCTGTTTCACCTGAGTAGTTTAAAAAGTTTAGCTAGGTTTCTTTGTTGGCCAGCTAATAAGTGCGTTGGTAACCTTTTGCAGTTCACATGTTAGCAACACACCGTAATATTAATGGGCTATAGCATACCTCAATGGTCAAAAACTTTGGACCAGCTTCTTTTTTTGCAGTATATTGCAATGCACACTAAATATGTTGAATACAATAACACCAACCTTAGTGGCACTGGATGCACAAATAATCCCCATCATTGGTGTCAGTGAGTGCAAAAATAACCCTCAACATTGGTGTCAGTGGACACAATAATAAATTCCAGCATTGGAATCAGTGCACACAAGAATAATACCCAGCATTGAAGTCAGTGCATGCATTAATAACCTCCAACATTGGTGTCAGTGGACACAATAATAACCTCCAACATTGGTGTCAATCCGTGCAAAAATAACCCCCAACATTAGAGTCAGTTGATGCAATAATAACCCCAAGCACGCTTGTCAAAGGGCCCAATAATAATCCACAACAGTGGAGTCAGTGGATGCAATAGTAAGTCCCAACATTGGTGTCAGTGGACATAATGATAACCCCCAACATTGGTGTCAGTGGATGCAATAAAACCCCCCAGTACTGGTGTCAGTGGACACAATAATAACTCCCAGCACTGGTGTCAGTGGATATAGTAATAACTCCAGTACTGGTGTCAGTGGATACAATAATAACCCCAACACTGTTGTCACTATTACCCCACACACATTGGTGATTAGTGGCAGTAAAATTTAACCCCCCATGACAATCAATGTGGCAGAAGGGGATTAACTTTCACTGCTACTGACCATCATTGCAGGGAGGGCCAGTGGCAATGAAAGCTGCTCCCCCATCCCACACTCCTGTATTGGTGGAAATGGCAGTGAAAGTTAATCCCTTCCATAATCCCAGTCCCCAAAATTACTCCACTGGTGATTACTTACCCGATCACAGGCCCCATCTCCACTCTCTCTTTCTCCAGGCCAGGACTTTGTACTGTCAGCAGAGTTACCTCCACCTACAGTAAAATCTTTCAGTGCTGGGGGCTGGAACGAAGTGCTATTGTGTTCTGCTGCTGGAGAGCCGTCCCCGCCAGCAGAACACATGATTGCTGCTAGCGGCTATAACTGCCGGCAAGAAGATTGATGGATGGAATTGGATACAACCAGCCTGCCCATAGTTGGATCAAATCTCAGTTGGTCCCGGCTGAAATTCGATCCCTCTATAGGTGGCATAAATCTCAATTTCCTCTCATTTTGTATATTAACATGTGTAACACATATACTGTATGTTGGGATATGTAAAACTAATGTGAAAGTGCTTGCAGTAATGAGCTTTATTGCATATTTGTAGGTGTGACAGTGCTGTGGTGGGATTCAATTTTGGTGCATATTCAAGGATATTCATATTTAAATTAAAAAAATCATAGTCATCAGAGTTTTCAAGGGTATCCTAAAACAACCCCCTACTGGTCTCATATCTGATAAACAGGTCTTGTCATCCAGTAGCAGCAACTTAGTCTCCAAGAGCCGGGGTGCCCACATACCAAGGGTGCTCTACTATACAAGTTTTTTAATATATAGAAAGGTGCAGCGCTAAAAATGACAATAACAGGGAATCAATAAAATCAATATATGATAATTCTAATTAATGATATAAATAGTCCCAATAAAAATAAGATAAAATAAGTAAAAGTGCTCTGATAACTCTAGATCCGGTATAGGTGCAATAATGGTGAAAGTAATGCGCACTGTCAGGGCTCCGGGTATGACCAGAGGTGTGTGGACTGACACAGGGAAACGCAGGCTTCAGATATAGTATAAACAATATAATTTATTTAAGACTAAACAATACATAAACACAGTGCAAGACTAAACATAAACACAGTGCAAACAAACCAAAACCCCCAACAGATAACAAAAGAACAATACTAAGCGTAGTCGGGCAGGCCGGGTCAGTAGCAAACGGGCAGGCAAGGTACAAAGGAGCAGGCAGAGCGTAGTCAGACGGGCCGGGTCAGGAACAATCAGGCAGAGAAGGTACCAAAGGAGCAGACTGGAGAGTGGTCAGGAATAGCAGAGGTCAGGACAGGCGGAGTTCAATCAGAGTCAGGGATCAAGCAGGATCAGACAGGAAGCAGACAGGATGCAGGTACAGGGGCTCTTGGGAAACATACACCAAGGCCCTGATTGCAAGTCTGGCCATTCCTTATATGCACCTCCTGCAATCAGCCTCAGGTGTTTTGGCTGACTGCAGGAGTGAGCCTCTGGTTGCTGAGAGCACCTGCTGGCCAGTCCTGGTACTGCAACCCACAAGGCAGGTGAGTCCCACCACTATTGGCGAGTCCATTCCTGACAGTACCCCCCCTCAAGGAGCGGCCTCAGGACGCTCCAAACCTTCCTAAATGGGCAAAATGTTCCACTGCCCGGATCTGGTAATTGGCGGGATATCAAGGACTGGTACATCAGGCTGGGCACCGGGCAGAGGCACATCAGGCTGGGCACCGGACGGAGGCACATCAGGCTGGACACCAGACGGAGGCACATCAGGCTGGACACCGGACGGAGACACATCAGGCTGGACACCGGACGGAGGCACATCAGGCTGGACACCGGACGGAGGCACATCAGGCTGGGCACTGGGCGGAGGCACATCAGGCTGGGCACCGGACAGAGGCACATCAGGCTGGGCACCGGACAGAGGAACATCAGGCTGGGCACCAGACAGAGGCACATCAGGCTGGGCACCGGACAGAGGCACATCAGGCTGGGCACCGGACAGAGGCACATCAGGCTGGGCACCGGACAGAGGCACATCAGGCTGGGCACTGGGCCACCAGGCAGAGCAACGGGCACCGGGCCACAAGGCGGAGCAGCGGGCACCAGGCCACCAGGCAGAGCAGCAGGCACCGAGTCATCTTGTAAGACAGCGGGCGCCGAGTCATCAGGCAAGACAGCAGGCACCGAGTCATCTGGCAAAACAGCGGGCATCGGGTCGTCAAGCTCGACAGCGGGCACCGAGTCATCTGGCAAGACAGCGGTCACCGAGTCATCTGGCAAAACAGCGGGCATCGGGTCATCAAGCAAGACAGCGGGCACCGAGTCATCTGGCAAGACAGCGGGCACCGAGTCATCTGGCACGACAGCGGGCACCGAGTCATCTGGCAAGACAGCGGGCACCGAGTCATCTGGCAAAACAGTGGGCATCGGGTTGTCAAGCTCGACAGCGGGCACCGAGTCATCTGACAAAAGAGCGGGCATCGGGTCGTCAAGCTCGACAGCGGGCACCGAGTCATCTGGCAAGACAGCGGGCACCAAGTCATCTGGCAAGACCGCTGGTACAGAGTCATCTGGCAAGACCGCGGGCACCGAGTCATCTGGCAAAACAGCGGGCATCGGGTCATCAAGCTCGACAGTGGGCACCGAGTCATCTGGCAAGACAAGAGGCACCGAGTCATCTGGCAAAACAGCAGGCATCGGGTCATCAAGCAAGACAGCGGGCACCAAGTCATCTGGCAAGACAGCGGGCACCGAGTCATCTGGCACGACAGCGGGCACCGAGTCATCTGGCAAGACAGTGGGCACCAAGTCATCTGGCAAAACAGTGGGCATCAGGTCGTCAAGCTCGACAGCGGGCACCGAGTCATCTGACAAAACAGCGGGCATCGGGTCGTCAAGCTCGACAGCGGGCACCGAGTCATCTGGCAAGACAGCGGGCACCGAGTCATCTGGCAAGACCGCTGGCACAGAGTCATCTGGCAAGACCGCGGGCACCGAGTCATCTGGCAAAACAGCGGGCATCGGGTCTTTAAGCTCGACAGCGGGAACGAGTCATCTGGCAAGACTGCGGGCACCAAGTCATCTGGCAAGACTGCGGGCATTGGGTCGTCAAGCTCAACAGCGGGCACCGAGTCATCTGGCAAGACAGCGGGCACCGAGTCATCTGGCAAAACAGCGGGCACCGGGTCATCTGGCAAGACAGCAGGCATCGGGTCATCTGGCAAGACAGCGGGCACCGAGTCATCTAGCAAGACAGCGGGCACCGAGTCATCTGGCAAGGCAGCGGGCACCGAGTCATCTGGCAAGGCAGCGGGCACCGAGTCATCTGGCAAGACAGCGGGCTCCGAGTCATCTGGCAAGACAGCAGGCTCCGAGTCATCTGGCAAGACAGCGGGCGCCGAGTCATCTGGCAAGACAGCGGGCGCCGAGTCATCTGGCAAGACAGCGGGCACCGAGTCATCTGGCAAAACAGCAGGCATCGGGTCTTTAAGCTTGACAGCGGGCACCGAGTCATCTGGCAAGACACCGGGCACCGAGTCATCTGGCAAGACACCGGGCACCGAGTCATCTGCCACAACAGCGGGCATCGGGTCTTTAAGCTCAACAGCGGGCACCAAGTCATCTGGCAAGACAGCGGGCACCAAGTCATCTGGCAAGACTGCGGGCACTGAGTCATCTGGCAAGACTGCGGGCACCGAGTCATCTGGCAAGACAGCGGGCGCCGAGTCATCTGGCAAGACAGCGGGCACCGGGTCATCAGGCATCGGATCGTCTGGCTCGACAGCGGGCACCGGGTCATCTGGCTTGACAGCGGGCACCGGGTCATCTGGCATCAGGTCATCTGGCTCGACAGTGGGTACCGGGTCATCTGGTTTGACAGCGGGCACCGGGTCATCTGGCATTGGATCGTCTGGCTCGACAGCGGGTACCGGGTCATCTGGCAACAGGTCATCTGGCTCCATCAGTTCAGCAGGCTGGGTAGGAACATCAGGCTGGGTAGAACCATCAGGCTGGGTAGAACCATCAGGCTGGGTAGCGTACACTAGGTCATCAGGCATCAGGGTATCAGGCTGAATTGCAGGTGCCGGGGCACCAGGCTGAACCACGGAATGCGGGTTCTCAGACGGCAGGCTGACCGGTTTGGATACTGGCAGGATGGTACTGGTTGGAAAGAATTTTCGCTTTTTCCTGGTTTTAGTTACTGGAGCACAGGAAGTAAGCGCAGGTCTGTAAGTGGATAGAGCAGCTGTAGGCAGAGAAGAGCTGAGGGATGGAACAAAGGAGGGAGCAGCTGCTACAGAGGACTTCTTTACAGGGTTAAAGAAAGGATAGGTGCAGCGAGTGGGAGCAGGGGACTGATATGTGGTAGTTAGAGAATACTGGGCCGTCACTGGGGGTGCTGTCGGGGATGCAGGAAGAGTGCCTTGAGCAGAGGAATGATGTTGCAAGCTGACTGAGGCTGGGTGCAACAAGTCTGACCATGTCTGCAGTATGGGTTGAACAAAGCTCAGCTTACACAAAGCCTGTCTGGTCAAAGACTGCACTGCGTTTATACAGTCTCTTAGTACCTGTTGTGAACAAGCAGAATAATGCTCCAGAAAGTAACCCGCATCATCCTCCAATAACCATACCAGGGACTCTACCTGGTCGGCACTAAATGGCGGCCTTGGTGTAATGTCATGTCAGGGCTCCGGGTATGACCAGAGGTGTGTGGACTGACACAGGGAAACGCAGGCTTCAGATATAGTATAAACAATATAATTTATTTAAGACTAAACAATACATAAACACAGTGCAAGACTAAACATAAACACAGTGCAAACAAACCAAACCAAAACCCCCAACAGATAACAAAAGAACAATACTAAGCGTAGTCGGGCAGGCCGGGTCAGTTGCAAACGGGCAGGCAAGGTACAAAGGAGCAGGCAGAGCGTAGTCAGACGGGCCAGGTCAGGAACAATCAGGCAGACAAGGTACCAAAGGAGCAGACTGGAGAGTGGTCAGGAATAGCAAAGGTCAGGACAGGCGGAGTTCAATCAGAGTCAGGGATCAAGCAGGATCAGACAGGAAGCAGACAGGATGCAGGTACAGGGGCTCTTGGGAAACATACACCAAGGCCCTGATTGCAAGTCTGGCCATTCCTTATATGCACCTCCTGCAATCAGCCTCAGGTGTTTTGGCTGACTGCAGGAGTGAGCCTCTGGTTGCTGAGAGCACCCGCTGGCCAGTCCTGGTACTGCAACCCACAAGGCAGGTGAGTCCCACCACTATTGGCGAGTCCATTCCTGACACGCACTCACCAGACGCGTATATTAAATGATGATGTCTTCCCTCTAAAGGGTGGTGGGTCATCAGACAGGTGGCTGACCTGGGACAGAATGGCTGAAGAGTGCTGGGGAAGGGCTGAGCGGGAGAGCCGGGAATGGAGGAGTCACGTTGCTCCAGCCATCTCTTAGATATCTGTGCTCACGAAGCTCTTCTGTGCAACCTAGACACACTACTCCAGGAGAGATCTCCATATCTGCAGTGGAGACCTACAAATCCAGGGAGCATTACCAGGCACCTTAAAGGGGAACCCTGAAGGATGAGGATCACCTGTAAATATTCCTTAAAAGGATCCTGTCTGATGACCCACCACCCTTTAGAGGGAAGACATCATAGTTCCTGACCCCTCTCCGTGCTGATGACATCTGGAATAATTATATAAGGCGCATTTAATATGCGCGTCCCGTGAGTGCGCATTACTTTCACCATTATTGCTCCTATACCGGATCCAGAGTTACCAGAGCACAAGAATCACTTTTACTTATTTTATCTTATTTTTATTGGGACTATTTATATCATTAATTATAATTATCATATATTGATTTTATTGATTCCCTGTTATTGTCAGTTTTAGCGCTGCACCTTTCTATATAATATTTATGATTCAAGGTGATATTGGTTACCTGTTTGTGCATAGCAGCTTTTATATACATTTATTTCCAGTTTTAAGGCGCTCGCATTTCTTGTTCACATATACAAGTTTTTTGTATGTGGGTCTGTCCCCACTTTCTCTGCTTACCTTTGGGTCAATGAGGCTACCAATCCTGGAGCAATAGAGAGGCACAGCAGCGTAAAAACAAAAGTAACGTACCTTAAAAGGTTGCAAAAGTACAGATCCAGACTTAATTCAGCAAGTTGCATTGTCATGATTTTACAGGCAAAAAAAAGATGCACTGGATTTTTTTTTCTTGTCCATGCATTTGCTTGTGCTGTAAAATTGAGCCAAATAAAATGGATCTCATCATAACTAAATCAATTCAGAGAATGCCATGCACCTTTTTCAGTGTATACAAGGCATTCTCTGGATAGATGAGGTGGAGATTGTGACATTATCCACCTTGTCCCATCAGATAATGCCTTGTCATGGGCTACTACAGTGATTCAATCCTCTGGATATCACATATGGATACTAATTGTACACAGGGTATTTTTCAGTGGGAATGCAGGGGAACGCAGTTCTGGCACCTTTAGCACTGGATGTACTGGATGGTCCATTGATGCTGGCTGCTGGGAGATCTTTTGTCACTGATGGGGGATATGGGATCTTTTTCTGCTGGGGGATATGGGATCTTTTTCTGCTGGGTGGTCAATTGTTGCTGGAAGGGGTCTACTGTTGAGGGAGAGAAGGTGTCTACTGTTGAGGCTGCTGACTGCTGGACAGTCTTTTGATGCTGGCTGCTGGGAGATCTGTTGTCATTGCTGGGGTCTGTTGTTGATGGGGTGGTATTTTGTTGCAAAGGTCCATTGTTGCTGCAGGAATCTATTGTTGCTGGGGGGGGTCTATTGCTGCTGACTGCAGGGGACCTGTTTTACTGCTTTTCTGGTTATCATTAATACATTCCATGCAAATTACTTAGCACCACAAAATGATACTTGGTTTGGTACTCTCTAAAAGGAGTGATACTGGAAGGTGGGTAGGGGGTGGAACTAAGGGATGGTGCTTAGAGGTGGGTGGGTGGCAGAGACAATAAGTGACTCAAAAGGGGGGAGTTCCTGCACCTATTCTCTGTGAAAACCCCCCCCTGAATGTACATAAAGCCACGCAGGAACAATATAAGTATGGAAAAAGATCATCCTGGAATTTCTGCTTTAACAAATGGTAATCTTCAAAACGCTACCCTTTTCGTCTGTCTTTTGCAATTTACATCAAATGTGGGGTAGGTAGGATTAAACCAGTGTTGAATAAAAATGTACATTATTTTTATTTAATCAGACTCTCTTCATCTTCAATTATTAGTGCCTACATAACAAAAGCAGCAGGAATATAAACAACCCAAAACAGTTCATGGACATGTCTGGAAAAAATAAAGGCCAATGTTACACCTGCCTCCTGATATTCATGCCAGATTAGCACACCTGACAATAGCTTCTGGTTGAATGTTTTGTTAGCAGTGGTTATTTCAGACATTAAAATGAGTCTCTAGAGAAATATCACCAGCTGCGCTATCAGCTGCTGTACAATTCAACCACAATATTGAAAGGAAAAAAATAATAAACTGCCAGTGCTTGAATATTTATATTCTACGTTTTGTTCTAAGTATTTCTTACAATTTGTAGATTCAAGGAGTTTTAAGTGTTTTAGGTGGCAGGATTCTGTTCCTGTCAGCTAAGCTCTACCTAAAAACAAGTATAAGTTACCTCTTGACAACCATCTCTTTAAAATAGTTGTTTGAATTTCTCTTTCACGATCAGTACTTCTTTTTTTATAAGCTCATGAGAAAGCCAGAAACACTAATGCTTGCTATATATTATACAACATTCTTGTACAATTTTCCTTTAGATTTACCAAAAACCATATAATATGAAGTCAAACCTAAACAGCACTTTCAAATGTATCCAATTAGGCAGGGCCTTGTACTACATACTTGTATAGAAATTGTACAAAAAATTGTAAGAAAATTGTATAATGTATGGCCAGCCTAAGGTATGGTTGCCACCTCATCCCTTTAAAACTGAACACATATTAATTACACAGATTCTGCAGCTAATTTTACTGCAGATAAGGCACTAAGTGGGTTTAGTTACTACCTTAACCTCTTAGCGTCGGCACCTCCCAGCCCTTTAAGAGTTTCAGAAGCAGGGAGGCAGTTGGAGTTTTAGGGTCATGTGACCGCCGTGATTCGCCGTCATGGCAGTCACATGATCAGAAAAGGTTCCCATCAAAAGGGGAGATTGGGACCTTTTTCGTGAGTCATGGAATATGTGCTGGGAGCACGCAGGGCGCACGCTCTCAGCACATACGTATTTTATAATTGCACGCAAATATGCGGCCGCTTGGCATCAAGGCTCAGACCCCGAGAAGCCGTATTTGCATGCGCTCGGGGTCAAGGGGTTAATAAGCCACAGACCCTGTGTAATTAATATGTGTTCGGTTTTAAAGGGATGAGGTGGCAACCATAGCCGAAGGCCAGGTGAAAAATCCTGTCTTACCCCTGGTTCACATCTGTGTGGGCGGTGCTGCTGCGGGACTCCCACAAGTACCTGCTGCCGCACCACCCACACAGAGGAATGCGGGACCCGCAGGTGGATGCCATTAATTCTAATGGCTCACCACTCACACTGGAAATTGCAAACGTACTGGAAACCTCAGTTCCCATGCGTGTTGCAATTTAAAAAGTAATGCAGGGACTTCTTCCCTGCATGTCCCAGGGCACGAGAGTCCATTCAAATGAATGCGCTCTCATTCCTGCGCAAATTGCTGCCTGCACAAATGCACAGATGTGAACCAGAGCTTATAAAGTGCCTTAAAAAAAATCATGTGCCAAAGTTCTCATCCTGCCCCCATGGCCACCTCAGCAATATCTTTTAACTATGAACTTGGGGAAAATAGGGTACATTTCTACAAAATAGCAGGAATAGCTGCTACAATAAGAAGATGAGGTTTAGTGGAGATAGATTGGACTTAAAGTAGAATTCCAGGTTTCGTTTCACTTTAATTATTTTATTTGGGCCAGTCCCTCTTGTTTTCATTCAGTTAGCAGACTGGAAATCACATGGACATTTACAAGAAAATAGCACTGCTCAAGGCTGGCACTACCGCTAAGCAAACTAGGCACTCACCTAGGGTGCAGCTGTGGCCTGGACTGCTGATAGGGCAGTACAGAAGGCACTGGGCACAATCAGTTCACCACAGGGGCTCAGGAGGCAAGAAGCAGAGGGCGCAGGCAATGCCAATCAGTGGTGGCTGGCCGCGGCTGAAAACAGTCTTTCACTGACAGAGTGATTATCCCTTCCTCCGCTGCAGAGAGTGGAAGGTGAGGCTGAAGGAAATGATTCAACAGAGAAGTGGCTGAAGGCGAAGGCACAGGCAGCAATGAGAACTTGGTGCACAGGCAAGCTCACAATTTCTGTTTTCTGAGGCACAGACAGAGATACAGCCATACTCTGTAAACAGAGAGCATACTATGTTCTACGGTGGCAGTGCCTTTGCAGCATAATGGGGAGTGGGTGGAGGAGGGTAAAAGTGTGGCTCTGCAGCACATTTTTAATGTCCCTCAAACACAAATGTAAATAAGAACTAACAGGAAGCATCTCATTGAGTTTAAATCTGACAGGCTGACTGTCAAGTGGAAATGATCCAATAGCTGTGCAGCCTCCAGATCGCTTCTACCCTCCACTCATGTGCCCTGCCATGCATAAAAGATTTGTTAAAAAGTACCAGAAACGACTTTACTACCACTTTAAGGCTCAGACAAAAGTGTTAACTCTATGCCTATGTACCGCCCCTCTAGTTAGCTAGGGGGAGCTAGATAGGTTTTTAGATAGAGGCTGAGTAGCACCCTGGGATGAGTCAGCCAGGTTACTTTAGGTCAGTGCTGAAGGCTCTGCAGGTCAGTTCCCTGATATCTTGATATTGAGAGGAAAAGCTGAATAATCCCACCCCCCATTTGCTTCAGGTGCAGGTAGAGGTTGCATAGATCAGAGCTGAGAGGTTCTGTAACAGCAAGTCTTTAGTTGTGTGTTAATCCAATCATCATGGAATGTGTCAGGCCCCATTCATACTAGGGCGTTTTGAAATCGCCGTGATTCTGCTCATGATTTCAAATTGCTCATTTTAATGGGACCTGAGAACGCGGTACAGTTCTGCTGCGATTGACATGCGATAAATCATGCTGCAATTGCGGGAAACGTGTCGCCCAAAAGAAGTTCTGTGATCCAAAATGCCCTAGTGTGAACAGGGGCCTAAAGGCACATGCTGTTTGTTTAAACACAGAATTGCAGGTGTGAAAGTTGTGAAACCAGCAGGTTCTAGTTAAATAATCCCATCCTATTTCCCACATATGGCTTACTGTAGATGCTGGGGTATGTTTTTTCACTTCACATGTCTTTAACATTACAGACCAAGTAGGGACCAATTATTATTAACTATTAGTATGACCTGAAAAAATAGAACCTTCACAGACATATCTCTAGGCATATTTTTTTTTTTTTTTTTGGTTTTGGATGGTGTGGGGAAGGGTTAGACCTTCTGTTATTTTTTTTATTACTGTCTGTGTCTCCATTGGGAAGATTTACCCATTTGTTTATCTTGATGACTATTGTCGCCAAAAAAGAAAGTGAGGGGAAATTCAAAATTTTTGAGTTGTCCCCAGAACAAAATGTAAAGGGAAATTTTACAACATCTGTTCAAGGGACAAAAGTCTGAGGGAACCAACTATCATGTACCTGGTTAGAAGCTGAAGTGACAAAAAGGCTTCCATTACATCTCTGGTCCAAACACTCCTGGAATGGAGAATAGGGAATAAGAAGGCACAAATTTGCAAAGGTCCTGATAGTCTAGTCTGCAGCTGCTCACTTCTGGTAGAAGACTTGATTGCGAGGTGCTTGTACAGAACGCTGAGGATGTCACAAAGAGCAGGTTAAGAATTTCACTGAGGAGCAGAGCTGCTGGAGGAGTCACCACAGAGGATATGACTAGAATAGCAGCCGGCAGGACTACAAGAACATATGGCAGCTGGAAGACAACAAGCCGGGTAGCAGCAGAGTCATGGTCAGGAGGCAGGCCAAAGTCACACTTAGGAATTAGCAGAGACAAGCTGTGGTCAGGAACTAGACAGGTAAGCAAATAATAAAGAGCAAAAAGCCGGGTCCAAAGGTAAGCTAGTTCAATCCCTGGAAGACAGAGTAGAAACAGGTCCAAGGGCAAGCTGAGTAAACAATGGGTAAGCAGATCTCTGCAATAGGTTCAGGTTCAGGACATGGGGTAATAACTGAAGACCATCCAGCAAATTCCTTGCTCAGCTCTGCTCCTTAAATAGGCCTTATTGTGCCAAGGCTGAAATTGAACGTACGTACCTGTACACCTGTTTGGCCATGCATTCTTGCCTAGTTGTTTTGTTTGCACAAAAGGGAACGCACATGTAAGCAGCTTTCAATAGCCCTATATTTTCAGTCATGCATCGTCTTTTCATGCCATTCTGACACCAACACCTTAATAGCCAGTTTCACATATATATGATGGGGGAGGGCACCATATAATCTTTCCTAAGAGAAATCTTGAGACAGTCACTGCTGATTTTCAAAAAAATAGTACTTGCCTGGGTGTCATATTAAAAAAAGAGTAGACTCATAACTCCTGATTTGTAATAAAGTTATTGGATTAGCACCAGGCAACTAGTGTTCTTGGAAGGAGAGGACAGTAATGGCAGCCTCTATATGCAGGTTATTATTATTATTATTATACAGTATTTATATAGCGCCAGTAGTTTGCTCAGCGCTGTACATTATAATGGGAGACAGTACATGAGACAGTACAGTAACAATACAATGCAATACACGAGGGGTTCGAGGGCCCTGCTCCTTGGAGCTTACAATCTAGGAGGGAGGGGATAGTGGTACAGGAGGAAATAGCTGTGGGGGCTGGAGTGGTAGGAAGAGTGGAGGAGATCGGCAATTAGGTGAGGGCGGGGTAGGCTTCCCTGAAGAGATGGGTTTTCAGGGTGCGCCTAAAGGTGAGGAGGGTAGGTGACAGTCTGATGGATTGGGGTAGTGAGTTCCAGAGGATGGGGGAAGCCCTGGAGAAGTCCTGGAGACGGACATGGGAGGAGGAGACCAGGGAACTAGAGAGTAGGAGGTCTTGTGATGAGCGGAGAGTACGTTTTGGGTGCTATTTGGATATCAGATCGGTGATGTAGTTAGGGGCAGTATTATGAACAGCTTGTATGTCAATGTTAGCAATTTGAATTGTATGCGTTGGGCAATCGGAAGCCAGTGGAGGGATTAGCAGAGGGGGTGGTGGATACAGAGCGGTTAGTAAGGTGGATGAGTCTGGCCGCAGAATTCAGGATAGGTTTCTTCTATGGGCGCACTGGAACAGAAACAATTTGCTTTCTTAAAAGGAACCTCTGAAGATATCAATACCTTTGCTTTAACCATTTCCCGAACGGCCATTGCATATAAACGGCCGGACGGTGGCACTGCAGGGTCGGGTGGCCGTTTATAAACAGCCTCCCTGCACCCTGCTTGTGCGCGCTCCCCGGGAGCACGCAATACCGCGATCCAGTGCCCGCTGTGTCCTCCAGACACAGTGAAACACCGATTGTCGAACGGGATCTCTGTAACAGGTCCTGAACATGTGATCACTGATTGGCCAATCAGTGATCACATGCAAAGTAGTAAGCAAGGTGTCACTTCTGACATCATTGCTTACTATGTATGAAACTGTGAATGATCACAGAGGTCACATGGTACAAGGCTATTCACAACAGCCTTGTAACCATGTGACAAGCTGTGACCAATCACAGCTCACTCAGTAGTTCTCAATGGCTGCAAGAATGCAGACAGAGAGAAAGAGAAATGATTCCTTTTACATCCGATATGGGTGTAAAAGCAATCAGTGTAAAAAAAAAAAAAAAAAAAAATCTTCATCACCCCCCAAAAGTAGCACAGTGTCACCATAGTGACACTGTACTGCTAGGGTGACAGTATGTAAAAAAAAAAAAAATAATAATAATATAAAAAAAATAAAAATGTAAAAAATGTTTTTTAAAAATGATATTTTTTGGTTATAAACTAATTTGGCTTATTTTTTTTTTTACTAAAAAGATAACAGAATAAATTTTGGCCAAGATTTATGATGAAATATTATTTATTTTTCAAAATTTTTGGACATTTTCATTTACATAGCAAAAAAAATAAAAATCCCAGCGGTGAATAAATACCACCAAAATAAATTTTTACCAAAAAAATGGTAAAAAATTCATATGGGTACAGTGTTGCATGACCGCAATTGTCATTCAAAGTGTGATAGCGCTGAAAGCTGAAAATTGCCCTGGTCAGGAAGGGGGTAAAAGTGTCCAAACTGGAAGTGGTTAAAGAGTAGGTTTTTTGTGGCTGTATCGCTTCTCTGCCTTTTGGCTAAGATCAAGTATAGTATCTGTTCTTATCAGTGTCCAGTAGGGGTGTTCCGCCATCATTCTTGCTTTTTGGCGAGGATAGCTGGCTGTATAGTACCTCTGCTGGTGTGATGATGGCTCTGAAGGTTAGTACCGGCTGAAAGAGAAACCGATGAGCCCACAGACTGTTGGGCCTCAGGAGTAATTCCCCCAGAAAAACTGGAGGGGCCCAGTTCATCCTGATTTGAATTGATCTACCTTGTCTGGCCAGGGGCTGGGGAGGCAGAGTCCGTGAAGCAGTGTCCCCCCGAGAGTTGTCGCCTGAGGGGTGCCCTTCGTAGCACATGGGGGTGGTCTCCCAAGTGTGAAAAGTGCACATGGTCACTGTTCTAAACACTTTTTTTGCACTGTGCCTTTTAGGGATAAGCCTTTTTGCAATTATTTTGCTATGGGCCTCAGGGCACAATTGCATGGCCACTGATTTATTTTTCTCCCACCGTTTTGTCACCTTTCACTTTTGTGTGTGTTTTTTTCTCACTAGGATGAAGGGTGTGGGTCCTCGGGCCTGTCCTAAAGTCTAGGGGGTGGATTTATGACCATTAGGTTCCATCCTCCCCTGTTCCTGATGGGTCTCTCTTCAGGAGAGCTTTCTGACCTACTACTTGGTGGTTGGCTTCAGCTAGCCTTTTGGCTAGGTGGACCATGTGGAAACCTTTGTTCCTGTCAGAAGTCTTGCGCCCTGGGGGATCAGGGTAGAGGTCCTACCCTTTGGGGGGTGGACTAAAGCACACCCCTAAGTGCACTTTTTTGTGTTTGTGTTTTGCACTTGCACATCTTTTGTTCACTTACAAGTTTTTTTTTTCTCACCTCCGCAGATTCGAAAAAAAAATAAAATAAATAGGTTTTTGGGCTGTCTTTTTACCTCTGTATTTACTACCTAGGGATACACTGTCCTGCATAATGCGTACAGGATTATGGTTTATTGTAGATTATTGTTATATTAAATATTATATTTTATCAACAGAAACCAAAGCCGTGACACTGGAACTCAGTGTCAACTTATATATTCTGCACTATGTTAAATCTGAAAAAGTTTGAATTTTCATACTGTGAATTTGTTCTAGGTCACTGACTCTTTAGGAAGAGTAGTATGGCAGCCCTGGAGCCAGCATCTTTAAAAACAAGTCAGTTATGGCTGACTCTATGGTTAAAAAGGTATGTATTTCTATCCACGGGGTTCATTTATTGACCCTGGACTGTACATCAAAAACAAGTTAGAGCAGAGCCTAACCACAATGCAATTCTATAAAGGATCATTGTAGAGAAGTGTTGTTAATGGTAGCCTAATATGCCCATGTCCATAAAATTGGTTTCTACATGGCTCTGTTTAGTTGGTATGTGTTGCAGAGCCCATGCAAAAATAACAGTAAAATGAATGAAAAAGGTAGGCTGGTACTGTATTATATGCATTCACCATAATGGGCTGTTATGCTAGAGCCTCTTTTACTGTGACTTGTGTGTCAAACCTAATTGCAGCTTATGGTTCAGAAAAGTAGCATGTGTACAAAACCTCAGCATGGTATTAAAAAAAGAATTTACAATGTCTGCCATTGTTGTCAGCTAAATCATAGAATAATAGATTTTACTAATACTGGGGCTTGACACAGCACGATTAATAATATGGCAACAAATATCTTGAATACAGATAGGCAGCAACCTGTACACCAGAAAAGCTTTTTTCATTATTCAATGCAACCTCTGTTTTTTTAGCATTCAACTATCAGATGTATACATTTTACACAGAAGGGGCCCCTATGCCAGCAGATTATTCCATTTCACTTGTCTGTCAGGTAACCAGCACTTTACCTGGTTTAGGAAATGTTTCTTGTCAAATCTTCCAGATTGTCCAAGTACAGCAGATTGAATTATACTTTATGCTGAAATGCATCTCAGTTCTGGCAGGTAAAGAAAACCTGCACTAATGGGACTATTATATTTCTGTACTTTTGGAAAAAGTAATGACCTGATTGGCTCTGGATTTAATAGTTTGAGACATTGACTCATGCAGATCATGAAAAGTCAAAGCTCCTAATCTGAGTTATTTTGTTTTCGTGATTCAGAAAGTAATAGATTTGGGTTAGCATAACAGACATAACAGAGAGGATATTATTCTCAGAAAGGGGGCGGGGGGGTGAAACAACAGCAACCTCTATACTTCATTAGCCCAGGTTTGTATCCTATAGGTGAGGCACACATTATCTAATTTTATACAACCCACATAAAATTAGCCTATAAATCTGTGCTGTTCAATCTTCTTGAAGCTTGTTCTTTGTAACAAAGAAGGACATAATTCATAATAATTATTATAGAAGGCAGGACCTAATTCCATAGTATCTGTAGCCCTCTTTTGGAAGGGTTGATAAATGTCCTTCCCCAAACAGGATATAAACCTGTAGGTAATTAAGAGTACCAGAACCTTCGCTAAATGGAAGAGTGGGTTTCTAATAAAGTTGATAGTGCCTCCACTCAGGACAGTGCCTCTGAACAGAGATTACCTTCCTAGGAAATTAATGAGCAATCTAAGCAATGTAATTGGAAGCAGGGGAATTACTGCAACCAGCATATAACATTAACCATAGGTATATAGATGCACACGAGTATGAAAATAATACAAGCTTTATATAATAAAATAATAATATTACATACAGTACATCCAATGTACAAACAGGTATTATCAACAAAGGGCTCAACAAGAATCGTGATGGCATTATATATATTGTGGAGATACCCTCAGATGAATGTTGCAGCAAAGTCCACTTGCAGGGGTCCTTGTGGATGATCAGAATGCAGCATTTGTCTTGGTGTCAGAGACCTAAAGACAAGATCTGCATTGATGAGAAAACCCTCCAACCATTGTTCAAACAGCCTAGAATGCATCTTTTCACCATCAGAAACCGTGTTGCGGCATTGGAACTTACATAATAATAACAGGACAGAGATACTCTGTCACAAGAATTCAGATACACACTCAAGAAGCTATGGGCAGCTGCAGTTAAACTATTAGAACCTAGGAATACTTGCATATTAATCTCTGTTTCTAGTCTTTGTGAAATACAACAGAAGCAACAGCTCCTGTGTGTAAGGTCATGTGGCTCAGTTCTCTCTCTCTCTTCACTTCCACCTTTTTGGGATTTTTAACCCAGCCCCACAGAGACAGGAAGTGATGCACATAAATAACTTACAGCACACTCACAAATACAGACAGTAGAGGGCAGCGGATTCCCTGCCTGTCATTTTTTCCAACATTGTTTTCTCTAAGATTACAGGTCTACTTTAATGGAAAATATAGTCAAAGCTTTTTTAACTGTACTTTTCCTAAGGATCACAGTAATGCAGTTAGTTCTGCACTCCTGTGACTCATTTTCAGCCGGCAGCGGGCTAAAGCCCACTGTTGGTTAATGTCACGGAGCCAATACAGATTTAGAAAAGGTCTCGACCATATCCACCCAGAAGCCTGGACCAGGAGCTTGCTCTCCACTTCAGCTACATCCCTGGGAGACTGAGCCAGCTGCTCCCTCCCCTCCCTAGTCCAGCTCTCCAGTGAGTGCTGGCGGGGCAGATCAGAGATAGTTATGGCCCTCTGCCCAGAGTGGAGGGGAGAACTGAGCAATCAGCGGTGTTTGATCCCTTTTTTCTCAGTGTAGAGCCAGCGAGGGACTGTGGATTGATGCTCCATCCACCTAAGTGAGTATAAGGTTTTTCATTTATCTCATACTTCTGTTTTAAGGGCCCATTTGCGCTATTGCAGTATTTTAACATACACAATACCACCAGTTAACACATATTGCCTTAAGGCAACCTATTTATTTGAATGGGCTACCAAATGCACAAAAAAAAATACCGAAAAAAAGTGCATGTAGCATTTTTGCTAGTGCACCGCTTTCCTATGTATATTAGTACGCGATGGACTGTACTGCAAGTCACATCCATTGGCAAAGTGTGTTGAGGTTCCATTTGGAATACATGGCATCATGCTGCACCATTGCTTGTAACTTGTGTTGCTGCATACTGTTGTTACCACAACGCAATAGTTAATGGACCCAAACGTTCATTCAAATTGTGTTGGAGGCAAAGTAGCATGTGTGTGTTTCGTGGGCAACGTGTTGCCCATGACTAAGCCTCAATTCTGGCTGCGGGGCCTGCTAACAGAAAACATGGAAAAGAACACTTCATAGGGAAGGACCACATGGGGTTGGACTGGTAACCCTTTTAATTTTTTATTCTTTACATTTTGAGAAACTGTTAGGCAAGAGGCTCGGAGTTCAACTTTAAGTGGTCTTTCCAGCTCCACTACCTTCTAGACCAGTGTTTCTTAATTTGGGTCCTGTGGAACCATAGGGTTCTGCGAGAGGTCCCCAGGGGTCTCCATAGTGATCTACCTGTCAGCCACAGGCAGCTGACCGATAGATTGCATCCACTCTGCTGACTCATGTACAGCTGCATAGGCAAGTGGCTATACTTGTGTGGCTATGCAGCTCTGCTCCCTGCCAGCCCCCCCCCGTCCATTCAGGGTGCTTGTATGTGACATCACCTGGGATGAATAGGAAGGAAGGATAGGAGGAGAGGCTGGTGGGTAACAACGTGGCAGAAGAGGACTCATCACAGCCACTTCCCTGCTTAGCTCTGCAAATGAAAGAGACCTCTTCCCTGCCATTTGCCCTGATCTCATGTAAGGTGCCCTGATGCTATGTGCTAAGATCCCAGGTGCCCCAATTCCATGTGCTCTGATGCCATGTGCTCTGATCCCATGTAAGGTGTTCTGTTTCCATGTGCCCTGATCCCATGTAAGGTGCCCTGATACCATGTAAGGTGCCCTGTTCCCATGTGCCCTGATCCCATGTAAGGTGCCCTGCTACCATGTAAGGTGCCCTGATCCTATGTGCTCTGATCCCATGTAATGTGCCCTGATCTCATGTAAGGTGTCCTGATCCCATGTGCCATGATCCCATGTAAGGTACTCTGATCCCATGTATGGTGCCTTAATCCCATGTAAGGTGCTCTGATCCCATGTGCCTTGATCCTATGTAATGTGCCCTGCCACTTGTGCCATATTGTGCCCTGCTCCCATGTAATGTGCCCTGCTCCCATGCAATGTGCCCTGTTGCCCCCCAGGTAATGTGCCCTCCTGAACCCTGTACTTTACCCTGCTGAACCCCTGTACACTTCTTATCTTAAGTTTGACCCAGAATTGAGCATCCATGCAAAATAAAACACGCACAAGTTTAAAAAAAAACAGGTATATTTTAATATTTATTCTTGCATGTAATACTATTTCTACAAATAATTCTTATATCAATAGCTTGCTGAGCACACCATTATTCTATGAGCTGTAGATCTGAACATTATTTCAGGGGTTCCCCAAGATGTCAAAGTTTTTACCTAGGGTCCCTCCAAGGTAAAAAGGTTGAGAAACACTGTTGTAGACTGTTCTAGCTGATGAGAAGTCCTCATTCCTTACAGCCATGATGATCTCCATTTCCACCCTCCGTGGATTATATTTGTCATAATGTTCAGGGAATCGCCAAATATAAGGGATTGAAAAGTTTGGTTTAGACATTGCTCAGTTAATTGGTTATTCGCTTAGGCTTTTTAGCTGAACCATAGTTTATTTATTCAGGTAATGTTTCTTACTGCATATGGTGATATTGGATTTGCAGTTTTGAGTTAACCTGATAAAACACAGCTGCCTTTTCAGCAAATTAAATAACTTAGTGTCTGAGTTTTTATTATTTGTCTAATATTATTCTACTGTTATCTTAGTATTAATATCATTGGTGCGTACATAATACCGTGTCCTATCCCATGAGGAATAATAATTTGGATACTGCAGATTGCAACACCTCACCCCATAAATGCAAGATGTGAAATAATAATATCTGGCTCAGTATACACTCTTAGAACCATTGCTTGCAGGGTGCTTGGCAGACTTCAGAACTATCTGTCAAGTGCTAAAAGTATATAAAAAAAGGCAATGTGAGCAAGCCTTAAGAGATCATTGTGATTGTTTGTTTAAGTTACTGTACTTTTCACTGCCTAATTGTAGAACCCCTGTAAGTGCTGTTTCAGCCAGTATTGGATTGGCCATTATATCTGATAGAGTACACACGCCAAACATACTCCACTACTTTGATTATAGTACAGATAGCCCAGTATATCATTAAAAACCAGTCTCTGGCACCTACAATATGTTAAAAAACCCATCATCATCATCAGAGACCTCTGTGACCAAGCCCCAGTGTGTTGGGTGAAACATGTCAGATGGCCTGGCTAGAGCAGCCTTGGCTGAGGCCACACTCATCCACATATTCATGCACTGGGTCAGTGAGCAGTGCCTTTTCCTTTCTCTGATGATGCTTCTACACCCCAAAATCATGCATAGGCACCTGCTCCCTTCACTGCAACTGGCAGGGAGATCCTTATCTCAGCTTAAAGTGGCACTGCATGTTATAAATACAGTAAATAAATATGTATATACATTATATAAGTATGGAGGATTTTTACTTGCATGCAAAAAGACTGTTGCGGGTACCAGTTATACTTCAAAATGACTTTGCGTATGCTCCATTGCTGATAATGCGTACAAGCTTTCGTGAAAGTTTCATTGAGTAACATGCTTCTCCACAGATCTGTCACCATACACTCAGGAAAGGTGGTCACCTTTTGGTTCAAGGAACACTGAGTTGTGGCAGGAAGGCTTTCAAACTTACAGCTGGGTCCCGGCCAGTGGTGGAATAGGTTCTGGTCTGTTTTACCTTTATGGGCCCCCACCAGTTTAACTATATCATGCATAAGGGTCTTGCTTTGCTTGTGAGAAACATTTCTGTAAAATATGGAATGTGGTCTTGAATTTTGAATTTGTTTTTATGCAGTGGTTTGCTCTTTGTGAATAACTCCTATTGGTAGCCGATAGCATGGGTACAGCTATTAAATCCTTTAATTCTCTGTGGTGTACCGCCACCATTAACACTATTTTGGTGCATGCCACAATTACTACACACAGTTTACACATGTTGCGATTAGCCCTGACCAGTGCTCTGCCTGGTATTGGGGGGGGGGGGCTTAATTTGGCATTTTCACATTGGACACTGCCAGGCAGACCCATGATCTAGCCCTCCTATAATCTGCCACTGATCCTGGAATTTTAACAATGGGCAGTGCAGTGCCTTAGTGGTTACACTTCTGCCTTGTAGCACTAGGGTCATCTGTTTGAATCCCAAAGAAGACATTCAGTGTGCATGTTCTCTCTGTGCTTGTGTGGGTCCCTTTGGGTACTCTGGCTTTTTCTTCCACATCAAAACATGCTGGTAGGTTAATTGGCCCCTGTCTAACCTGACCCTAGTATGTGTTGGCATGATGTAAGATTAGATTAGAATGTAACCTTAGATTGCAAGCTCCATGAAGACAGAGACTGATTAGAATGTATAATATTTAAAGAGCTGCATACATTATTAGAGCTATATAGTACCTGTAATTAATAAATAAATACATTTGGTTTGCCTTAAAGAGTACCCATAGCAGACACTGCATAGCAATTTAAATTAGAAGTATGACCAAAGGTATTGTGGCCATACTTCTCTTTTGGGTGTCACAGGAGTGCGCTTACTTAATTCATCTGTGACCAGAATTAGAGCCAGATTTAGACCTTTGGGTTGATTATTATTATTATACAGGATTTATATAGCACCAACAGTTTGCTCAGTGCTTTACAATATAACGGGAGACAATACAGCAACAATACAGTTCAATACAAGAGGGAAAGGAGGGCCCTGCTCCTTGGAGCTTACAATCTAGGAGGGAGGGGCTAGTGGTACAAAAGGTAGTAACTGTGGGGGATGGACTGGTTGGAAGAGTAGAAGATTCCATTATTAGCTGAGAGCAGGATAGGCTTCCTTGAAGAGATAGGTTTTCAGAGATCGCCTAAAAGTGAGCAGAGTAGGCGATAGTCTAATAAATTGGGGTAGAGAGTTCCAGAGGATGGGGGAAGCTCTGGAAAAGTCCTGGAAATGAGCATGGAAGGAGAAGACAATGGAGCTAGAGAACAGGAGGTCTTGCGAGGAGTGGAGAGGACGGTTTGGGTGATATTTGAACACAAGATCGTTGATGTAATTTTGGGCAGAGTTATAAATGGCTTTATACGTTATTGTTAATGTTTTGAATTGTATCCGTTGGGCAATGGGAAGCCAGTGGAGGGTTTTGCAGAGAGGGGTGGCAGATACAGAACGGTTAGTAAGGTGGATAAGTCTGGCAGCAGCGTTCATGATATGCTGAAGAGGGGATAGCCTGCAATTCGGTAGGCCAAAGAGGAGGGAGTTGCAATAGTCAAGTCGAGATATAACATGGGAGTGAATAAGTTGCTTAGTGGTTTCTGTGGTTAGGAACGGGCGTATCTTGGAGATGTTGCGGAGGTGAAGTCTACAAGATTTGGACAGTGATTGGATTTGGGGGTGAAAGGACAGATGGGAGTCTAGGATTACACCTAGTACCCTGGCATGAGGGTAGGGACTGATGATTGTGTTATTGATCTTGATGGAGAAGTCAGGGGAGGGGGCACAGGCTGGAGGGAATACTAAGAGCTCAGTTTTGGAAAGATTGAGTTTGAGAAAGTGAAGTGACATCCATGCCGATAAGTCACTTAGTAGGTTAGTAATGTGAGAGGAGACTGAAGGGGTGAGGTGAGGGGTAGAAAGATAGAATTGTGTGTCATCAGCATAGAGATGGTACTTAAAGCCATGGGAGTTTATCAAGTGACCAAGGGAGGAGGTGTAGATGGAGTAGAGAAGGGGTCCAAGGACAGAACCTTGAGGGACCCCTACAGAAAGAGGGAGTGAAGAGGAGGAGGCAGAGTTATAGGTAACGCTGAATGAGCATTGCGATAGGTAGGAAGAGAACCAGGAGAGAGCAGAGTCTCTGAGACCAAGAGAGTGGAGTTTTTTGAGGAGGAGGGGATGGTCAACCGTGTCAAAAGCCACAGAGAGGTCAAGTAGTAGGCTTGTTTGGCCGCATGAAGGGAGGAATTGTATGTTAAGAAAGCAGATTTATATCGGGTGAATGCTTGCTGGGATTTTGTTTTATGCCACAATCACTCCAGCGCACGACCAGGGGAGGACTGACAATTCATGGGACCCCTGGGCAATAGGGGATCATGGGGCCCCTGTGTCCTTGCCCAAACTCAAAAAAGCCTATGAAAAAGGTACCAGGGGCATCTTATGGGGCCCCCTACTGACCCCTTTAGCACCTGATGGATAAATGCATACACTAGCTGTATGGATTTGAGCACAGGGATCTCTTGTTTGCCCTACTGACCCCAGGCCCTCGGGCAGTGCCCGAGTTTCCAAATGGTCAGTCAGCCCCTGCGCATGACTATGTCGTTTAAGATTTCTGGTGTCATCGGTCTGCCAAGGTTGTAATGGTCAGCGCCTGATACGTCATGCTGTTAGAGGAGCAAGTGAGTCTAATGCGGATGAAAGTGAACTGTTGTAGACAGCAGTGGCCAGGTCAGGGCAGGACAAGGGAGAGATTCTGTCATAGAGTTGGTCAGTTGCAGAGTGGAAAGGAGCAGGGTTCAGGTTGTGAAGGTTTCTGCGGGTAATTGTTTGCTGCTTGGAGGGATAGGTGTTTGAAGATGAGGACACTGTGAAGGTGATGAGATTGTGATCAGAGAGAGGAAAGGGGGTGTTTGTGAGGTTGTAGGTAGTGCAACGATGGGAGAAAACAAGTGGGATGGGGCAGTTCAAGTTTGGGAGGTCTCCTAAACAGAGCTAGTTTACATTCTCAATGTCAGTCACACATTTTCAAAATGCATTACCAGGGGCAGACTGACAACTCATGGGGACCCTGGGCAATAGGGGATCATGGGGCCCCTGTGTCCTTGCCCAAACTCAAAAAAGCCTATGAAAATGGTACTCATGGGGCCTCCTACTGAGCCTGGGCCTCGGGCAGTGCCCGAGTTTCCAAATGGTCAGTCCGCCCCTGTGCATAACACATCATCCATACACACACACACACACACACACGCAGTCATAGGGTACCCTCCATGAGAGTGTATTGTTTCATATTATTTTTGAATGGATGGGGGCCCCTTTTGCCCTTTTATAAATCTGGCACTGCCCAGAATCAGCCAACAGCGAGCTAAAGCCTGCTGTCAGCTGACATTACAGAGCCGCTCCAGACTCAACAGGGATCACAACAATAATGTCAGGATTCACCCAGATGCTTAATAGGCATCTGGCTAAGCCTCTCAGAATGCCGCTGAGAGTCTGAGTAAGCTGCTCCGACCCCTTCTGCTATTTGGTGCTCCAGTGAGTGCTGGAGGGGCAGAGCAAAGAGCGGTGACTGACAGCAGGGGTGGACTGGGTCACTCTGATGCCCCATAAAAAGGCTGCACCGCTTCCACCTCAGACATGCCTAAAGGCTTCCTGGTGAAGAGAAGCAAAAAGTTCCTGCCGGTGTCCTACCGAGTGCAGGATACGGACAAGAAGAGAGTGCAAGCTGCACCCCACCATGGATGGTGTATGCCATGTCCGAGCAGAGTCTGGTACCATGCCCAGCTGGAGGCTCCCCTCCCCTGGCCAGCCCTGACCGAGCTGCCCGGCTCCCCACTGCCGCCCTCTGCCGGCCAGTTCGGGATCCCAGAGTCGGTGCAGAGGGCGCTGTCCAGCCCGATCTGCCCAGTGAGCAGAGAAAACCTGGAGTGGAGCTTCAGCCTGGGATGGAGGTAGGGAGGAGGCAGGGGAGAGGGAGAGTGAGAGAGGGACCTAGTTGCTGCATCATAGATGAACCTCTGGGTTGTACTTGCCCCTAGTCAAAAATTACCAGTTAGTCATCCGAGAACTAGGCGGACACCAGTCACATGATCGCTCAGTTCTCTGGCTTAGAGCTGGCGGAGGACAATGTCAGCATCAGACAGGATGCTGCAGCAGGTAGGTAGTGCCTAGACATTATCATCTAGAGCCCAGGGCGAACATGCCAAATTGAGTCCTCCCCAAGATGTATGAGCATTATGTGTCAGCAAAAATTCCCCTCCCAAAAAATGGAGCAGTATTCTGCATGCTCACCCTCTAAACATAAATTCCCCCTCCTTCCAGTACAAATGTGCCCCCCCTACTGAAATCCCCTCTTCCCAGCACAAATCTTTGCCCCCCCCAGCTCAAATCCTCTCTCTCCCTGCCTAGTACAAATCCCTTCCCCCCTTTACCATATCACCTTTTCTAGTACAATCCCCCTAATCCCCCCTGCCACAAATCCTCTTCCCCCCTCCCAGCATTAATCCTCCCAAATCACCACTCCTATCATACCTCCCCAAATTTCCCCTCCTAGAGCCATTCTTACCCCTGCCACCCCCCCAAATTCATCCTCCCAACTCCAATCCCCTCCCCCCAATTTTGTTGTGGTGCCCCCCCACCTCACATGATACCACAGTGCCCAGGGCAGCAGCCCCTCCTGCCCACCCCTTGTCCCGGTCCTGCAGGTAGGTAAGTATGTTCGTTTATTTTTTTTAACAATCCCACACTTTTTCTTTGAAAAAAATGTTTGAAAAGAAAATTGGTTGTTAGTGATCTGGTAAGGTGAACCAAAAATCAGCGAATCGCTCTTCCTACCAATGCGATCATCATGTACTATGTTGAACACTCCGTCAGGCATTTCCAGCCGCTTGTAATGAAGTGTAGGGCTAACGAAGTGTATCTTCATTAGCGCTATTTAAATACTGCTCTAGCTAATGACATTTAGATAAGAAACAATCATCTAGATATGTCCCCTAAAGATGTTTTCAGCGAAAAGTGCAACCCCTGCATGTTATTTGGGTGTGATGCTGAGTGGAAATGAATGATGGACTTGTGGAATGGTGTGCAGTGGAAGCCATGAATGGTGTGCAGTGGCAGACTCATTGATAGCAGAGCCAGGCGCTGTCCGCCTCCCCAGTGCTGATGAGGTGTATTGATTCCCCCACTGCTCCCAGCCCAGGAGAGTGCGCACACATTGCCTGCTCAGCAAGGGAGCCAGCTCAAGCATTTGCTGCCTTTCCCAGAAAGCCGTCAGCTGCAGACGGAAATGTAGTGTAGCACTTACTTTAGCTCTCCTCTCTCGCTTTGTCTTTTACATTTCAGGCAAGTCATCAGAGCTAAGGGAGTATTAGATCCAAGGCAGTCTCTGCAAGCTGCTGGCTTCTCCACTTTGCTGCTTCCTACAAGGTAAAGACATGCACCACCTGATTTATGGACCATCTGTCATTGCTCTCTTATTTTCTCTCATTTTCCTATAGCATAGGATCTACACTCATTCCATAACTTATCTGTAGATTGCACAGGTTGCTGTATGATCAATGATCAGCTTGTACCATTTGTGATGGCTCTTTTATTCTGCATTATATTTATGTAGGATGGGATCTACATTCATGTCTGGGGACCCAACTTATCTATAGATTGCACAGGTTGCTGTATGATCAATGATCAGTCGGTATCATATGTGATTGCGCTTTTATTCTGCATTATATTTCTATAGGATAGGATCTACATTCATGTCTGGGGACCCAACTTATCTTTATATTGCACAGGTTGCATTATGATCAATGATCAGTAGGTATCATATGTGATTGCGCTTTTGTTCTTCATTATATATCTATAGGATGAGCTCTACATTCATGCCTGGGGACCCAACTTATCTTTATATTGTACAGGTTGCATTATGATCAATGATCAGCCGGTATCATATGTGATTGCGCTTTTATCCTGCATTATTTTTCTATAGGATGAGATCTACATTCATGCCTGTGGACCCAACTTATCTATAGATTGCACAGGTTTCTGTATGATCAATGATCAGCCGGTATCATATGTGATTGCGCTTTTATTCTGCATTATTTTTCTATAGGATGAGATCTACATTCATGCCTGGGGACCCAACTTATCTTTATATTGCACAGGTTGCTGTATGATCAATGATCAGCCGATATCATATGCGATTGCGCTTTTATTCTGCATTATATTTCTATAGGATGGGATCTACAATCATGTGTGGGGACCCAACTTATCTTTATATTGCACAGGTTGCATTATGATCAATGATCATCCGGTATCATATGTGATCACTCTTTTATTCTGTATTATATTTCTGTAGGATGGCTTCTATATTCATACCTGGGGACCCAACTTATCTTTAGATTGCACAGGTTGCTGTATGACCAATGATCACCCTGTACCATATGTGATGGCTCTTTTATTCTGTATCATATTTCTATAGGATGGGATCTACAGTCATGCCTGGGGACCCAACTTATCTTTAGATTGCACAGGCAGCATTGTGATCAATGATCATCCTGTATCATATGTGATTGCGCTTTTATTCTGTATCATATTTCTATAGAATGGGATCAATATTCATGCCTGGGGACCCAACTTATCTTTATATTGCACAGGTTGCTGTATGATCAATGATCAGCCTGTTCTCTAAACTTACAGGTTATATCCGGTTCTGTATTGATTACAATGGGGGATTCCTAGAAACCTTCATACTCATCTAAAGGGAGGAAGCCACTTATGTCATGTTGGCAGCTGCAGAACCCCCCCCCCCCAGGTAGACAATGGGAAGAGGCTTTTATAGATTGCACCAGGAATAGACATAAAGGGACACTTGCCTGCAAAATGGGGCTGTCAAAATGCTGCACTGAGTGTGCTGCATAGCATTGTGCAAGGATCTGTCAGCGCCTTTGTCTGGCATCCTGATGCAATTAACCCCTTCCCTGCAGCCCCATCTATTATGCATTGCAGGGGTTAAGCAAGGCTCGCTGCATACAGCCTGATTATCCATTTAAACTCCAGCATTGCTGGAGACAAACACTGAATGGAAGGGCTAGTGGATATTCTTTTTTTTTTAGGTTTAAGATTCATAAATGACCCTTCTTCTGAACCTTTTAAATGGCAAGCTTTTTAATTTAGAACAATTGCTCTTTGGTGATGATAGCTACAAATTTGCAAAGGAATAGGAGGTGAAATGGGTTATATTGACAGAAATCTCTTTTTGTACTGTCATTTAAAATGCTCTATTTTTGTTAATTATTTAACAGCATGTATGGTGTTTTCAGTTACCTGAACTTGATGTGCTAATTAAAAGAAATTCGCTTTATTCTGATGAGCAATTAGCTTGTGGATTACCAGTGATTTTAGGTATAATGGTGCTGTTAACCCTTGCAGGGCTTTTACTGCACAGCAGGGTTTCTTTGAGAGGTATTCCTGTCTAATCGGACCTGCTGGTTTCATAATTGACAGAACTGATGCAAGACCCTGGGAAAATATGACTTGTTAGGATGAGGTCATATGGCACTTTATAAACCATGACTGGCAATTTAATAAAGGGCTACTGAATACTTCTTATTTTGTGGTGTTCTACCTACCACAATGCAATGTAGCATATTACAAGCTTTTCAAGTTTGAAGCTATAAGACACTGCATGCAGCATCCATTCTCAGATATTATACATCAACACGTTTGTCTTCCTATATGTTATAAATGAAATGTAAAAAAACAACGAAGTGATTGTAACTTAAAAAGATGCCTTAGGTAATGAGTTATATTTTTTTTATCCTATGTTAAACAAAAAAAAAATCTATAGGGTAGATGTACAAAAAGGTAAAAAAAAATGGAACAGACATTGGGAAGATGCCCACAGCAGCCAATCAGATTGCTGCAAAGCCTGATTCATTGACCAGTAGCTCCAATTGCTCCCCATATTTATTTGCTTCAGTTGTTATACATAATCTCATTTGTGCTTTTTGAGACTTTAGATTGCATATACACAGCTATTCTCTGTGTTTTGTGGGACTTTGAGCTGTTTTCAGGTCTTAGACATTATACAATTTTCTTGAGATTTTTGGTTTACATTTACCAAAAACCATATAATAGGAGGTCAAACCTAATACTTTCAATTGTGTCCAATTAGGCAGGCTCTTGCACTACATAGTTGAAGGTAAATCTAAAGGAAATTGGACAGAAAATTGTATAGTGCATGGCCAGCCTTAGCTCATAATGCAGCCACCTATGGAACGATCTTCATGGTCATGTTTGTTACCAGTGATTGGGAACACAAGGGAGATGAAAAAACCCTTTTATATACAAACTCCTTCAAAACTTGTCTTAAAGTGCCCATGCAAATAGCTAAATACACACTTATGATGCATTGGCGCAGATTGTTTACCCACCAAAGAATTTGCAATAGTGTTTAGCCAATCTTGCAATCACTGCACCCCTGCCCAGAAACTTAGCCAGGTTGGTGACCTCACTTTCTTTACTGTTGTTAAAGTGAAGCTTTCCCTGCAAGGATGCTTTCATACTGATCCATTTTGTTTTGCATTAAGAAAAATGTGTGACCATGCAATCCTATGGAACACTTCACACTCTGATTCCTTGTGGATCCGCTGTATTTTTAAAAAAATCCTCCTTGCTGCATTTTTTCCCTGGGAAACGGTATGAAAGTAAATGATGAAAACGAAATATTAAGGCTATAGCATTAACACCCATTTTAGATGCTTTCAGGATATATAAATAAACTCTCTCCAAATGCCCAATTTGATTTTTTTTAAACAGTTTAAAGGTGATTTAGAGGAAGTGACCATCTCTGAGGCTTTTGCTCCATTATGTAGACTGTAGTATATTTTAGGACAATACCATGCAGTCCTACACTTTCATCTCTCTCATGCTTGGCTTAGCCCAGCAGAAGATAACTTTGGATCGAACTGCGCAGTGGAAGAAGCGGGTATTGCATCCGTGCTGGGTGCATCTGATTGTCTTGCAGAGATTTTCCAAGTCTTTCCCCTAAATCCATGTAAAGGCTTTCCAACTACGCTGTAAAATGTATAGGTGTGTTTAGGATGCACTGTATTTGGTATGAATTGAGGCAGTTGACAAGCAGCACTGTCTGCCAAGTGCAACTTGCAAGATCAATTTTGATGCGCCATGAAGCGACGCAAGCGTTACACAGTTTTTAAATATATTACACAGTCCACTGTCCATTTACACTTTAGTAAGGAATCTTGCTAAGCAGTTGGGGAGCTTTAAAATGATCAACTGCTTGTTTTTTTCCCACCAGTGTGAATTCCATTCACCATACACAACAACAATCTGATTGTACAATCTCCTTTATATCTACTGGTAGTACAAGAACCTGATTGAAAGGATACAATTCAATTGAATAGTTTAGGTTTGTCCTCATATTACATATTTTTGGTAGATTTAAAGTTGATTGTACAGAGATTGCATGGTCAGGTTGTAATGTGTATAGTGAGCATTATGTTGGCCACACATGGTTCAAATTCATTATCCGATCGATGTCCGATTTGATCAAAATCTGAAAACAATTGAAACCGAGATGCAATTGATACATTACTATTGTAAATTGCAATCACATTTTAACTAATGATTGAAATCCACTCCCCCATGTGTGGCATATCGATCGGATGGGTAGTCGACTATAAATCAATTACTCCTATCAGAAAAGATCAAATGGAAAAGAAATGAATGATTTATTAAGGCATGTATTGCCGCCATTAGTCTGTTATTTTTCAACTTCCTATAACAGACCTAGCTGTCCAGAAAAAGTGGCAGTTAGGGAGATTGAGACAAACCATTTTACACTGAAAGGGGTGCTTATGATAGTCAAGGCAGTTTTAGAGTCTACTGTTTGTAAACACAAGTAGGGATTTCAATGCATACATAACTGCTTTAAATTCATTTGTTAAAATTAGTTCCTGGTGAGCAGCTCTTTCGTGGCCAGAGGTGAATAAGCTTACACCGGCCACACAAGGGTTGAAATTCAACAGATTTTTCATCCAAAAATCGGACCTAAGAATAATCGGCCTCTGTTAGTGGGTCAGCCGATTTTCGTGGTTCTTCCCCTTTTTGGTGATCAGACATGTTGGAAAATTTGTGAAAAACGACCGATTTTCAACTCAATGATAGTGAAATCGTACAATCATTTTTCCAAAAAGAATATGTGCATGAGCCGCGACCTGGAAGGAATAGAAGTTTCGCTTGTTATATGGAGTGAACTTTATGACTTGGTCGGCTGGTTTACGAAATCATTGATGGCACCATCAGATTACTAAACAAATAACGTTTTCGATTTTTGGATGAAAAATCGTTCGGAATTCGACTCATGTATGGCCTGCATTAGATGCCCTGACCAAATTTACAATTCTCAGTATGTGTCAGTTCACTTGGCCATAATTAAATGAGCAGTTTTGTTTTTTGACAGCAAGGATGTGAGAACTAGGAACATGCGTGGGTGTACATTCCTAGGTCTCTGCTACAATGTCTATATCTTCATGACACAGGGCATTTAGGGGTTGATTTACTAAAACTAAACCGTGCAAAATCTGGTGCAGCTCTGCAAAGAAACCAATCAGCTTCCAGGTTTTTTTGCCAAAGCATAATTGAACAAGCTGAGATTAGAAGCTGATTGGCTACCATGCACAGCTGCACTTGATTCTGAGCGCACCAGTTTTTCGTAGATCTACCCCTTAGTGCAACATGTTACTGATGCCTCAGCCCTGCACCCCGCCCTCACCCCTGAAATCCACGTTGTGACAGCAGGCTGGGGATCTTCTCCCAGCACCCGCTGTCACAATTTAAAAAAAAACGTGGCTTGTAGTTCTCAATGAAGGGCACTGGTGAGTGCTCTAGGTGGTTCATTAATTCCTCCTGTCATTGTTTAACTGTCGGCCCATACGGTACGTCAGCTACACTGACAGTCTGCAGGAGCCTGAGATCGCAATTGCAACGGTTTACAGGTTCCTAATAAAAATAAATAAATAATAAATGCACTTTTTTTTTTTTATCTGCAAAAAGATGTACATTTTTTTTTTTTAAAGGTGAACTTATACTTTAGCAAGGATTATTGCAGTCACGTGATCATTAAATCTCTGTGTTCTTCATGGCAGTCACGTGATCATTAAATCTCTGTGTTCTTCATGGCAGTATACCCACAGAATGCTAAAAGGAGTGCTAAGTTCAAATGTATATTTTGGAGCAGATTTATGAAAAGGGGGGCTATTGTCTACAGAAACTAATGAGAACATCTTACTTGATTCTCCAAGTGCAGAGCAAAGGTGAAAACATGAAATCTAATTGGTTGCAGTGTACAATTGCATATAATAATCATCCATGTACTATAAACAAAGCTGAATAAAAATACAACCAAAGAACCCAACAGCCATCTAATTAAACCCCATTCCGAGATTTATTCAGAATTTATTTATGATTATAAATACATTGATTGAGGTTAAAAGTCTCCATAGCAGTTAGGATGTGTGCAATGCTGTAATTCAAGCTTACAGCTAAGAACATTTGAAACGTAATACATAATGCTTCTTTTTTGCATGTGGAATATATCTGATCTAATTGCTGTGCATGCATGGAGAATATACATTATATGGATCAAAGACAAATAGCTGACCTGACATTCCTAGCCATGTAATTAGTCAAGCATATCGCTAATGGTGTGTGTACACAATGAGTCAGGCCATGCGGCTTCTGGATTTGTGTTCTCTTCAGCTAGCTTCCAACTAAGTCCAGCTAATTCAAGGCAAACAACAGAGCTCGTCAATCCAAGTGTTGATCGGAAATGTCAGATTGTCTTGGTTAAAGCAGAATTCCTTGGTTAAAAGGGCTTTTTTTTCAGTAGGAACGCGGGAGAACACAGTTCTGGCACCTACAGAACTTAAAGTACGTAAAGGTAAGGAGTGCTGGGGTGTGCTGGAGGGTCTATTTTTGCCTGCTTTGGGATCTGTTGTTGCTGGGGGATCTATTGTTGCAAGTGGATCTATTCTTGCTTGGATATGGAACAATTGTTGCTGGGAGGAATCTATGATTGTGGGAGGAGTCTATTGTTTCTGGTTGCTGCAGAGTCTATTGACTGCTGACTACTGGGAGATCTATTGGTGCTAGTGGGGGTCTATTGTTGCTGGGGAAGTGATATTCTGTAGCTGGGGGTTTATTGTTGCTGGGAGATCTATTGTTGCTGGAGGGGTCTATTGTTGCTAATGGGGGTCTATTTTTGCTGGGGGAGTGATATTCTGTAGGTGGGGGTTTATTGTTGCTGGGAGATCTATTGTTACTAGTGGCGGTCTATTGTTGCTGGGGGAGTGATATTCTGTAGCTGGGGGTTTATTGTTGTTGGGGGATCTATTGTTGCTAGGGAGAGGTCTGTTCTTGATGGCTGCAGTGGATCTTCCTTTCATGTTATCATGAATGCATTTAATTCAAATTATTTAGCAGCACAAAATGATTCTTGGTTCTGTATTCTCTAAAAGGGGTGGTACTGGGACGTAGGTGGGTGGTGGAATCAAGGACTGGTGCTCAGAGGTGGGTAGGGAGAGAAGACAAGAGGTGACTTGAAAGGGGGGGAATTCCTACACCTATTCTCTGAAAAAAAAAGACCTGGTTAAAGATAAAAGGTGGGGTAGTCTCTAGTACAGAATTCTGGTCAATTCTGTGTTGGTTCCAGGTACACAGCTGAGATATATGGATACAAAGTTGGTTATACCTTAAATTTTAATGTTTGATTGGATGATAGAAATGGTTGCATAGTGTCCACAGGCTCATGCTAATTACTGGGCTCTGCGTATTAGTCGACAACCCATAGTTTGAGCAAATAGGCTATGAAAAGGACTCTCTCTATGCTTATGCCAATTTGGAAGGTTCTAAGAATGTTACAAAGAGATCATTCATGAGAAAAAAAGTCGGGCCATTGAAAGATCCTGTTTGCACCAAATGGAAATGCAAATATACATGCTTGTTTCCAGTGATTTCAAACCCATTTATGTACTTAACTCACTGACTCTGAAGAACAATGCTTGTGGGTAAGAATTTCCAAAACTAGCAAATACTTTTCCAGCAATTGAGCTATCCTGAGGTTATCTGATTGCCTAATTGCATGGCACCACAACTGATTGTGTAAAGCTGGCCATAGATAGTGTTTTTTTTATTCAGTCAGCAGGCTAAATGAAAAAGGACAAAAAGATTCCTCCATCATCACACATAAGATGAATGGAACAATCATCTCTGCTGAAACATGTTGGCATTGATTTACTAAAGGCAAATAGACGGAGCACTTTGCAAGTACAGTTTCTCCAGAGCTTAGTAAAAGTGGGGAAGCTCTGCTGACTTCCAATCATGTGCAAGCAATGATGCTGTTGTTTTTAATTTTTCTTGTAGGTCAATGGGTATTCTTTGCAAAGTGAAGCTTCATCTCAATTGCTGGCTTCTGGAGCAACTGCATTTACACAGTCAATCTGCCTTTAGTAAATCCACCCCAATGTATGCTGATAGTGGGACCTGGAGCTGTCAGAATTCGCTATTCAGCCGCTGTGACAAAAGCTTTCCAATGTGTTCGACAGATGTCAAATCAAAGATCAACTTCTGTCAAACATGGACTGACACCCACTGATCAGAATGTGGGTGCTCCTGAACCATCTGAATTTTAATCAGCTGTAACTGACCATAAACTGTATAAGCAGAGGTTCAGCCAAATTGTATGTCTAAACGATACGTAGATTCAGAGATATACTGTAGGCAGCTAAAAACACCACTATATCTTCCATTTTTCTGAACGAGCTGACTTTGGGCCTGCTTCTTGAGCTTTAGTTCTTAGTCAGTAAGCCAACCCATCACATTAGAAGACCAGAAAAGGGGCTTTAGAGGTGGGAAGGAGCAAAGTTTGATTTGTACACAAAAAAAGGCAAGGTTTGAGATTAAAATCAGCTGCCTATAGCTCTGGATTTGCTGATTGGTTTGAGTTTTCATGGGGTTAACTTGTATATATTTACTGTTTATAATATGTTCAATATAACCACTTCCCGTCCGGCCCATATACATAAACGGCCAGATGTGATGCATGCCGATACAGGTGGATGTTCCTGAATGTCCTTCCGCATTGGAGGCTCTTGTGCAGCTCACAGATTCTGCACCCGGGAGCCCAGTGATCACCATGTTCCCCAGATATAGTGGAGCACAATATCGCTGTGTCTGGCTGATCACATGGTGTTTTACTATGCAATTGCTGTATCCAATCACCTCAATCACATAGTAAACATACCAAACCAAAATTAAATATTCTTTCTCTCTGCTTTCACACAGATTGGCTGTGAGAGCAGAGAGAACAGTTGCTGCAGCCTGTGAGTGTACAGCTGCCTATCAAACTTCATGTACACTCATAGACTGCAGTGTCAGCCAGCCCAGTATCACTGCCCCCAGTGTAGTAAAAATAAACAATGCGGCCAGCCCCTGTAACCTACCCCAGTGTTACCAGTGCTCACAATAACATCAACATACACCATACCAACGTCTTGATCACCACCATACCAGCATCCTGATCATGGACTTTTGCCATAACAATGCCCTGATCACCACCATATGCTATAGCAGCACCCTGATCACTGCTATACACCATACCAGCCTCCTGATCACTGACATATGCCATACCAGCCTCCTGATCACCACCATATCTCATACCAGTGTTCTGATCACCCCATATACCATACCAGTGTCCTGATCATCACCATACCTCATACCAGCGTTCTGATCACCCAAGATGCCATACCAGTGTCCTGATCATTGCCAAACCCCATACCAGCATTCTGATCACCCCATATGCCATACCAGCATCCTGATCACTGCCATGCCCCATATCAGCGTCTCGATCACTGTCATATGCCATATTAGCATCCAGATCACCGCCATACCCCATACCAGCATTCTGATGACCCGATATGCCATACCAATGTCCTGATCACGGCCATACCAGCATCCTGATTACTGCCATACACCATATCAGCGTCTTGATTACTGCCATGTTCCATACCAGCATCTGGCACTTTAGCTGTCTCAACTGATCAATTTTCAGATACATATCCCATAGTTTATAGACTCTATAACTTTCACACAGACTAAATAATATACACAGTTTTGGGTTATTTTTACCGAAAAAAAGTAGCAGAATACCCATTGGCCTAAATTTATGAGCAGAGATTATTTATTTGCAAAACGTATAACAAAGACTAAGAAAACAAATTTGTTTTCAACATTTTTGGTATTTCTTTATTTACATAACAAAAAAACCCCCAAAAAAACAGGTAAGTACAACCAAAAGAAAGCTCTATCTGTCTCAAAACAATAATAAATATTTCATATGGGTACAGTGTTGCATGCCTGAGTAATTGTCAATCAAAGTGTGACAGTGCTGAAAGCTCAAAACTGGCCTGGACTGGAATGCTGTGAAAGTGTCCAGACTTGAAGTGGTTCTAAAAGGCCAGGTTTTTTTTAATCTTAATGCATTCTTTGCATTAAGGTAAAAAACCTTCTGTACAATAAAATGTCCTCCTCAGCCCCCTTATACTTACCTGAGCTGTTCTAGATGTGCATGAGAGCAGCGGCTCTCTACTATTTCTACCTTCCCCACAGTGCAGATTGATAGCAGCAGGAGCCATTGGCTCCTGCTGCTGTCAATCAGATCCTATGGTGGGGGTGGGGCCACTGTCTATGTCTATGGATGTTGACAGCGAGGCTCAGGAGCAAGCCTGCATAAGAAGCCCCATAGGAAGCGGCTTTCTATTGGGGCACTTGCTGAAGAGGAGAAGCCAGGAACGCCAGAAGGAGACCTAAGAAGAGGAGAATCGGGACTGCTCTTTGCAAAACCATGTTTGTTATTTTTAGGAAGAAAAATTAAAATGTACCTTTAGAATCACTTTAAAGTTGAACTTCAGTCTGCTTAGTATGGTGGCCCCACCCCCTCCTCAGGCACCACCATAATGGTGTGTGCGCAAATGTGCCCCATGGGCTTTGCTCGGCTTTTGGCCTGCATGTGCAGGTTGTTTATGGTGCACACAAAAAGGCAGGGAAGACTTCAGACTTCTTGAAAGTCCACTTTAACGCCTCCTGATCCTTTAAGGGGTTTGTGATCCCGGGAGGTGGGGTTTAAGGTCATGTGGCCATCGTAATTGGCTGCCACGACGGTCACATGATTGGAAAGCTCCTGACCACAAGTAATGCCAGTAAATATGCCAGGAGTGCACAGGGCGGCCCCTCGACACCAAGGCCCAGCCGCCAACAGGCTGCATATTTGTGTGCACTCAGCGCCAAGCCGTTGAATTGGCCAGGTTTTTTTCTTGGCATTGCTTAGGAACAAATAACATTATAAAACGTTCCCTATAACATAGCAAATCTTTACTTTTTGAGTTCCACTCTAACACATTGCACGTAAACATGCAAGATAAGGCCCATTAGTATGGGGTAATGCACTGTAATACACTCTGGACTGCTGTGAAGGGAGACCAGTGGACTTTATTGAAGTTTATTTACCCAGGCATCTTGCTGGTAGGGATCTACTGTTGAGGGAGAGGTTGCTGGCTGCTGGGGGATCTGTTGTTGCTGCTGCGGGGGTCCAATGAAGTTGGGGGATGCTTTTGGTGCTGGGGGGTAAAATTTTGTTGTGGGTGGTCCATTTATGTTGTGTGGGGATCTATTGTTTCTGGTGTGGGGTCTATTGTTGCTGAAGGGGCTTTATTGTTGCTGGAGTGGGGTCAATTGTTGGGGGAACCTATTGTTTCTGGGGTGGGGTCCATTGTTACTGGTGTGGGGTCTATTGTTGGGGGGATCTATTGTTGCTGAGGTAGGGTCTATTGTTGTTGGTTGCAGGGGATCTCTTTTACTGCTTTTCGTGTTATCATTACCAAATTCCATGCATAATATTTAGCACCACAAAGTGATACTTGGTCCTATAATTCCTAAAAGGGGTGGGACTGGGAGGTGCGTAGGGGATGGAACCAAGGAGCAGTGCTCTGAGGAGGGTAGGGGGCAGAGACAAGTGGGGACTCAGAAAGGGGGAGTTCCTGTACCTAATCTCTGAGAAAAAGAGCCCTGCTAGGGAGTAATTTTCCTAGATGCATGCAAAAAAAAAGATTGCCATTGATCGCCATGACTTGAAAGTGTCTTTAGCTTAGCACAGGCATACCATTCCTATTTGAGGAATGATCACTGAGTGCCCCAGCCTTAGCCTTACTGCATGGAGGTGTGCTATTATATTTAATTTAGTGTTGCAGAGACTTGGGGTCTTGGGCGGAGATTTATACTAGAAATCCACTTACCTTTTATGTTCCCCATTAATGTCCGGCAGCAATCAACTTAAGGAAAACTCTATACATACGATACTGCTTTTACACAATACATTAGTCTGTTAAGCAAAAATGTTGAGCCCCGGTTCACACCAGTGCAACTTGTCATGCGACTTGCAGGTTTGAAGTCGCATCCCATTACTGGCAATGGCCTTTATCTAATCTCTGCAACTCAGAATAAGGTTCCTGCTCTATATTTGTGTGACTTTATGACAACTTGCATTGACATCTGTTAATGAAATTGTACTGAGTAGCAGAAAGCTGCAATAAAGTCGCACATAATATTTGGCTGTCAAAGTCGCATTGATGTGAACCAGGGCTGAATCCATCCAATGGACTTTCCCCTATTAAAGCTATTCCTTGAGTAGTGTACCAATGACTGTTACCCCATATGTGGCCTGCTGGAATTTGAATCATACTGATTTGGGCTGTATTAGATGATCTTCTAATGCAGTGGCTGTCAACACATACCCCCAAGGGGGTAGATTGAACAGATTCAGGGAGTAAGACTGCCTGTCAAACTAACCACATTTACTAGTTTTAAAGCTAAAACATTTATAAATCAAGTGCTTTGTAGAGTAATATAACCTCCTCCCCAGGGGCGGACTGACCATTTGGAAACTCGAGCACTGCCCGAGGGCCCGGGGTCAGTATGGGGCCCCATGAGATGCCCCTGGTACCTTTTTCATAGGCTTTTTTGAGTCTGGGCAAGGACACAGGGGGCCCATGATCCCCTATTGCCTGGGGGCCCCATGAGTTGTCAGTCCGCCCCTGCTCCAACCTCTGCATTTTCCCCTATTGATACAAAGCTGTCATCCCTGGATGTATTAAAAGACCTGATGTGTTTCAAAAGTACGGTATTCCTTTTGCTAAATTTGGCGTACTCTTCTGTTTTGCTAGTCTTGGTTCATTAAGCTATAATGGTAAAAGATGTGCTGCCATAGCTTTTTCTGCAAAATAAAAGTATCTCTTTTTCAATCTTGTGCCGAACTTTAGGAACATTGGTCTCATTGTTACATAGTTACTGTATATAGTTGGTAAGGTTGAATAAAGACACCTGTCTCTCCAAGTCAACCTGAGAATGTGAGTGCTTGTGACTACTGTTTTCCATATCCATGTAAATTGTGTTTTTAAAAAAACACATCCAAAAGTTTTTCTTAACTTATCTATATGTTCCACTGACACCACCAACTGTGGAAGAGAGTTCCACATCCTTGCCGCTCTAACAGTAGAGAAGCCCTTACGCAGTTTACGATTGAGCCATTTCTCATCCAACTTCACTGTGTGGCTGCATGACTTCTTTAAAGACCGCAGATTAAAAATAATTTGTATATTGCTACCATATCCCCTTTTAAGCGCCAATTCTCCAGGGAGAAAAAGTTTAATGTTAGTATTATTTCATCATAACTGAGGTCCTCCAGCCCTGTTATAAGCTTTGTTGCCCTTCTGTGGATTCTCTCCAGTTCAAGCAGATCTTTCCTGAGGATTGGTGACCAAAACTAAAGGGCATACTCAAGATGTGGCTGAATCAGAGTTTTTTAAGTAGTAGAATTATAGTTATAACTCCTGAGTAGATACCATTTTTAACGTGCTCCACATCCTTATTGCTCTAACAGTAGGGAAGCCCTTATGCAATTTATGATTGAACCATTTCTCATCCAACTTCATTGTGTGGCTGCATGCCTTCTTTAAAGACCGCAGATTAAAAAGAATTTGTATATTGCTACCATTTCCCCTTTTAAGCGCAAATTCTCCAGGGAGAAAAAGTTTAATGTTAGTATTCTTTCATTATAACTGAGGTCCTCTTATAAGCGTTGTTGCCCTTCTGTGGATTCTCTCCAGTTCAAGCAGATCTTTCCTGAGGATTGGTGACCAAAACTAAAGGGCATACTCAAGATGTGGCTGAATCAGAGTTTATTAAGTAGTAGAATTATAGTTTTAGCTCCTGAGTAGATACCATTTTTAAAGTGTTATTAAACCCACAACAGTAAAATCAGTCTGTATATGCAGTAGAGCATACTTGTTATACTTACTGTGAATCCTAATCCTCTGCACTGTGTAAAAATGCTGTTTGATCCTCCTCTTCTTCTAGTGTCTTTCTGTTATCTCCTGATAAGGCATATGGTGTGGAGACAAATGCTCAGTTGGATGTGTATTGCTAGAGAGGTTTTTTTTCTCCTTTAGAGAGTGCATGTGATCCAATCAGCACTGTCCAGACAGAGGGTCAGGGGTTATGCAGCCTCCTAGGTCAATCAGGGGAAAATGAAAACTCCTTCTACAAGCCAGCGCTCTGCTGGACACTGATAGAAGTCACAAGACTGCCATATACTGCTGATGAGAAAAGGTATTTAGCAGTTTATTAAAATAATTGCACTTCCATGTTCTGTGTACTGTGGGAGACCAGATATAGTGAATGCAGGGTTCTGGGTTTAGTAACACTTTAATGCATGTTAATAATCTTCTGGCCTTGCTTGCTGCAGCTTGGCATTGTGTACTATTTCTGAGGCTAGCTATACATTATGCATTTTTTTTTCCCTCAACCAAGGTTTGAAGGAAAGAAAAGTCATCAATTTTTCCCAATAACACAGTCAATGTTGATGGGGAATCCCTCCTGGAGCACCATTGTGTTATGCTGGTGGAGAGCTTCCCCCAACGGCACAAAACAATGATCACTGCTGGTGTATACAGCCGTATGCAGTGATTGCACACACACAAAAAAATATTCAACAGGCTGGTTGTATTGAAGTCGCTCAATAGATTGACTTCAGTACAACCAGCCTGCCTATAGATGGATCAAACTTTGATGTTTTGATGAATTTTAATCCGATCCGGCTGGCTTCAGCCTGTCATGCACTAGGACCCCAAGATCCTTTTCCATCCTTGATTCCCCCAGAGGTTCTACCCCATTGTGTGTAACCTGCATTCATATGTTTAGCTCCCAAGTGCATGACTTTACTTTATCCTACATTGAACATGAATCTGCCAGCTGTCCATTTCTCTATTTTAACTAGGTCTTCTTGTAAAGTTGCTTCTTGCTGTTGTGAAGTTATTGCCCTGCTTAGCTTTGTATCATCAGCAAACACTGAGTTTAAATTATTTATTCCAACCTCTATCATTTATGAGTAGAGATGAGCGAATCGAACATGACGAAGTGGAATTCGTTTCGAAGATTAGGAAATATTCGATTCGCGCCGAATCCGAAAATTAGCAAACTTCGGATGCACGAATCGAATTTTCCCAAAAATGGCGGCGACATGTGTGGCGACGGAGCGGAGATCTCTGGGAAGGCGCGCAGACAAGGCGCGCTGACCCATAATGCATTCATTCATGACATGTGATCGCATTAGCCAATCAGCAGCCAGCCAGCCAGCACTGTGTAATGGTGGAGCTATAAATCGCGGCCATCTTAGAATTCTCCATTAGCATCCGGTCATTCAAGAGAGACAGACCTCTGTGTATTAGGGACAGAGTTAGGGCCACAGAGACTTTAGGGCCACAGAATCGTTACTTAGGGACACAGAATCGTTACTTAGGGACACAGAATCGTTACTCAGGGACACAGAATTGTTACTCAGGGACACAGAATTGTTACTCAGGGACACAGAATCGTTACTCAGGGAAAGACACAGAATTGTTACTCAGGGACACAGAATTGTTACTGAGGGACACAGAATCGTTACTCAGGGACACAGAATTGTTACTCAGGGACACAGAATCGTTACTCAGGGACACAGAATTGTTACTCAGGGACACAGAATTGTTACTCAGGGACAGACACAGAATTGTTACTCAGGGACACAGAATTGTTACTCAGGGACACAGAATTGTTACTGAGGGACACAGAATCGTTACTCAGGGACACAGAATTGTTACTCAGGGACACAGAATCGTTACTGAGGGACACAGAATCGTTATTGAGGGACACAGAATTGTTACTCAGGGACAGAGAATTGTTACTCAGGGACACAGAATTGTTACTCAGGGACAGACACAGAATTGTTACTCAGGGACACAGAATTGTTACTGAGGGACACAGAATCGTTACTGAGGGACACAGAATTGTTACTGAGGGACACAGAATTGTTACTCAGGGACACAGAATTGTTACTCAGGTACACAGAATTGTTACTCAGGGACAGACACAGAATTGTTACTCAGGGACACAGAATTGTTACTCAGGGACAGACACAGAATTGTTACTCAGGGACACAGAATTGTTACTCAGGGACACAGAATCGTTACTGAGGGACACAGAATCGTTACTGAGGGACACAGAATTGTTACTCAGGGACACAGAATTGTAACTCAGGGACACAGAATTGTTACTCAGGGACACAGAATCGTTACTGAGGGACACAGAATCGTTACTGAGGGACACAGAATTGTTACTCAGGGACACAGAATTGTTACTCTGGGACACAGAATTGTTACTCAGGGACACAGAATTGTTACTCAGGGACAGACACAGAATTGTTACTCAGGGACACAGAATTGTTACTGAGGGACACAGAATCGTTACTGAGGGACACAGAATCGTTACTCAGGGACACAGAATTGTTACTCAGGGACACAGAATTTTTACTCAGGGACACAAAATTGTTACTGAGGGACACAGAATCGTTACTCAGGGACAGACACAGAATTGTTACTCAGGGACACAGAATTGTTACTGAGGGACACAGAATCGTTACTGAGGGACACAGAATTGTTACTGAGGGACACAGAATCGTTACTCAGGGACACAGAATTGTTACTCAGGGACACAGAATTGTTACTCAGGGACACAGAATCGTTACTGAGGGACACAGAATCGTTACTGAGGGACACAGAATTGTTACTCAGGGACAGAGAATTGTTACTCAGGGACACAGAATTGTTACTCAGGGACAGACACAGAATTGTTACTCAGGGACACAGAATTGTTACTGAGGGACACAGAATCGTTACTGAGGGACACAGAATTGTTACTGAGGGACACAGAATTGTTACTCAGGGACACAGAATTGTTACTCAGGTACACAGAATTGTTACTCAGGGACAGACACAGAATTGTTACTCAGGGACACAGAATTGTTACTCAGGGACACAGAATTGTTACTCAGGGACAGACACAGAATTGTTACTCAGGGACACAGAATTGTTACTCAGGGACACAGAATTGTTACTCAGGGACACAGAATCGTTACTGAGGGACACAGAATTGTTACTCAGGGACACAGAATTGTAACTCAGGGACACAGAATTGTTACTCAGGGACACAGAATCGTTACTGAGGGACACAGAATCGTTACTGAGGGACACAGAATTGTTACTCTGGGACACAGAATTGTTACTCTGGGACACAGAATTGTTACTCAGGGACACAGAATTGTTACTCAGGGACAGACACAGAATTGTTACTCAGGGACACAGAATTGTTACTGAGGGACACAGAATCGTTACTGAGGGACACAGAATCGTTACTCAGGGACACAGAATTGTTACTCAGGGACACAGAATTTTTACTCAGGGACACAGAATTGTTACTGAGGGACACAGAATCGTTACTCAGGGACACAGAATCGTTACTCAGGGACACAGAATTGTTACTGAGGGACACAGAATCGTTACTCAGGGACACAGAATCGTTACTCAGGGACACAGAATTGTTACTCAGGGACACAGAATTGTTACTGAGGGACACAGAATCGTTACTCAGGGACACAGAATCGTTACTCAGGGACACAGAATTGTTACTCAGGGACACAGAATCGTTACTCAGGGACACAGAATCGTTACTCAGGGACACAGAATTGTTACTCAGGGACACAGAATCGTTACTCAGGGACACAGAATCGTTGAATTAAAGAGTATGTCAGACAACACGCAGAGGAGTGGCAGAGGAGGCAATGTTTCAGGAGCGAGCAGACGTGGCAGCAGAGGAAGGGGTCAAGGCAGCACTAGTCGCAGCCAGAGGCCAGTGCTCCCGGTGTCATCCAGCGGTCGTGTCTCCACCGACAACCCTGCCGTCATCGATTGGTTGGCTCGGTCGTCTTCCTCTTCCCAGGTCACCTCTGACACCTACAGCCAACGGTCGGTGGGTACATCAGACACAACCGTTAGTTGGCATGGCCCGGGAGCAAGCCCACTGAAATCACGTGTCCTCTACCTGCCCCTGTCCTTTGGTGTTCCCTCACCAAGCGAAGTATCGCATGCTGTGGGCTCAGCCCCACTGTACAGTGAGGAAGAGCTAACAGAGGGCGGTCAGGAACGAGGGGAGACATCCGCCTCTTCAGCAGCCAGGCGAAGAAGTACTGGCGAGGAGAGTGGCTCGGTAGCCGGTCTAGAGACAGGTCTGTCTCCTGACCCACACGCAGCCGAGGGGGCTAGTAGTGAGGCGGAGACCCTAATTGATGATGATGAGGCTGATCGCACTTGGCAGCCTCGTCGCCATCAGGCTATTGCTTCCGCATCATCAGGAGAAGAGGGTGCCAGCTTGGCAGCGAGCAAAACAGTCGGTGGGTTGCCCAGGAGGCAGCAGGGTCGCAGCAGTGTCAGTGGAGGCAAACGCCCACGGAGTAGAGCACCAGCTCCACTGCAGCCTACCACCACGGCCAGTAGTGGTGCCGGTGTGCACGGAGGAAGTAGCAGTCAGCCAGTGAGGAGTAGCGGGGGCAAAGTTTCCTACTCGGCGGTGTGGCAATTTTTCGTCAAGCCGCCCGAGGAAGTAAACGTAGCCGTATGTCGACTATGTGGCCAGAAAGTCAAGCGTGGCCAGGGGGCCCATGTTGGGACTACAGCGTTGCATCAGCATATGCAGCGTTGCCATTCGGTGGCCTGGGAAAACCGTGATAAAGATACAGCGGTTCTGCCTGCCCCAGCCCCCGCTCCATCACCCGCTCCGTTACTTGCTCCGTCACCCGACGTCAATCGCCCTCTATCAGCCAGTCAAGGCTCCAACACCTCTGCTGAGGGGAGTTGTCGCTCGTTGGCATCTTCCGCTCGTTCAGATGCTCCTTCTCCTGCTACTCCTCTTCACGGATTCCGTCAGCAGTCTTTCTTGGAATCCGTTTCCAAGAGACAACAGTTTGCGAGCACGCACCCGACGGTGCAGAAGCTGAACGTCCTCCTGTCCAAGTTGCTGGTGCTGCAGTCCCTCCCTTTCCAAGTGGTGGACTCAGCACCTTTCCGAGAAATGATGGCTTGTGCCGCGCCGCGGTGGAGAGTGCCAAGCCGGCATTTCTTCACCAAAAATGCAGTGCCAGCCCTGCATTCACATGTAGAAGAGATGGTGGGCCAGTCTTTGAGCATGTCGGTCTCTGCCAAAGTGCACGGCAGCGCCGACGTGTGGAGCTGTAACTACGGTCAGGGACAGTACATGTCATTTACGGCCCACTGGGTGAACGTGGTGCCGGCACAGCCGCACCAGCAACTTGGACCGGTCACGCCGCTTTTGCCTCCACGTTTGCACGTCCTTGGTCTAGCAAAGATGTCCGCCTCTACCACCTCTTCTTCCGCCGTGTCCTCAGCCGCCACCCCCGTGCCAAGTCCCATTACCCGACCGGCATATCACATGTGCAGGGCGCAACGGTGTCACGCTGTGCTGCACCTGGTATGCCTTGGCGAACGTAGTCACACAGGGGAGGAACTTCTGAGTGTAATGAACAGAGAAATCGACAGATGGCTGTCTCCGCGCAAACTGAAAATCGGAACCATGTTGACCGACAACGGAAAGAACATGGTGTCTGCTCTGCGTCAAGGAAGGTTGTGCCATGCGCCATGCATGGCTCACGTGTTCAATCTGGTTGTCAAGCGGTTCCTAAAATCCACCATCCCACTGCAAGACATCCTTAAAATGTCACGTAAACTTTGCATGCATTTCAGCCATTCCTACACCGCAAAGCACACCCTCCTTGAGCTGCAGCGGCAGAACGGAATTCCACAGCATCGCCTGATCTGCGACGTTGCAACAAGGTGGAATTCAACCCTACATATGTTAGACCGCCTTTACGAACAGCGAAAGGCCATCACCGATTTCCTGATGTTACAAGCGGATAAAGGTACTCCCCTGTGTAACTTAGATGTCAGCCATTGGCAGCTCATGCGTGACACCTGCCGCTTGCTCAGGCCCTTTGAGGAGGCCACGCTATTCGTGAGTCGGCAGGACTATGGGATGAACGACGTCATTCCTCTGTTGCACGTCCTGGAACAAATGCTGTTAACAATGGCTGGTCAGGGTGCGGTAGACGTGGCGCACAGATCTCAACGCCACATGACCCCTGTGGGGGCAGGACAGGAAGAAGAGGAGGAGGTAGAGGAGGACATTGGTGCTCAGGAATTATTGAGTGAAATGGGTGGTTTTTCCACTCAGCGGACAGGAGTGGAGGAGCAGGAGCATCTGGTAGAGGAGGAGGAGACAGAGGACCCAGACGCACCGTGGCAGTATGCTGTGGAGATGGAGGCAGGGAGTCCCTCGCATTCCTTGGCACAAATGGCCCATAGCATGCTCGGTTGCTTGCGTAGCGACAGCCGAATAATAACCATCAGACATGACTTTTGGCTGTCCACCTTGTTGGACCCTCGCTACCGTTCAAAAATGGTGGCCTTTTTCACACCTGCTGAGAGGGAGGCCAAAATAACGTACTATAAAAACCACCTATGTAGTCAGTTGGTCTCTGCCTTTCTGCGCCAACGTCCATCCTCAGACACTGTGGGCCCTGTGCGCTCGCGTTCCGCTGCCATGGCAGCAGGGGAGGGGTGGGGTGGTAGGAGCAGTGGCAGCTCCACCAGCAGCGGCTGCCTCAGTCTGCAGCCGATGATGAGTAGCTTTCTTCACCAGCGCAGTGAGGAAACTACTAACCAGCCGCAGCAGCAACAGCATCAGGTGGACCTGGAGCAGGACCTCAAACAACAGGCTTGGGCCTACTTGGACAGCACCCTGCCAACCGAGGTAGACAATCCCCTTGACTACTGGGCAACGAAACTTGACCTTTGGCCCCAACTAGCTGAATTTGCCCTTGAAAGGCTGTCATGCCCGGCCAGTAGCGTGGCATCGGAGCGCGTGTTTAGTGCGGCAGGAGGTATTGTAACTCCGCGGAGGACACGACTGTCCACCCAAAGTGTGGAGAGACTCACGTTTGTGAAAATGAATCAGGCGTGGATTAGTCTGGATTTCAAACCACCAGTTCCTGACACAACTGACTAAATCCGCCATGAATCATGCCCCAAACATGTTATTATTTTTAACATAGGCCTCTGTATGGCCTTCAATTTAAGCTGCTTACGCTTCGCCACTCTGCCATGGGCCCCTGTACCGCCTCCTCTTGCTGCTGCCAGGTCCAGAGTGTGTCATGTGTCCCTGTACGGCCTCCCATTGCTGCTGTCTCCATCGCCACACTCTGCCATGTGCCACTTTCAGGTCTCCTCACACTGCTGGTGGGTTCCATTTTGTCATGGGGTACTGGCAGATTACGAGCCTCCCATTGCTGCTGCCAGGCCCGTAATCTGCCATGGGCCCCCGTACCGACTCCTCATGCTGCTGCCAGGCCCGTAATCTGTCATGGGCCCCTGTACCGCCTCCTCATGCTGCTGCCAGGTCCAGAGTGTGTCATGGGTCCCTGTACGGCCTCCCATTGCTGCTGTCTCCATTGCCACACTCTGCCATGTGCCACTTTCAGGTCTCCTCACACTGCTGGTGGGTTCCATTTTGTCATAGGGTGCTGGCAGATTACGGGCCTCCCATTGCTGCTGCCAGGCCCGTAATCTGCCATGGGCCCCCGTACCGACTCCTCATGCTGCTGCCAGGCCCGTAATCTGTCATGGGCCCCTGTACCGCCTCCTCATGCTGCTGCCAGGTCCAGAGTGTGTCATGGGTCCCTGTACGGCCTCCCATTGCTGCTGTCTCCATCGCCACACTCTGCCATGTGCCACTTTCAGGTCTCCTCACACTGCTGGTGGGTTCCATTTTGTCATAGGGTGCTGGCAGATTACGGGCCTCCCATTGCTGCTGCCAGGCCCGTAATCTGCCATGGGCCCCCGTACCGACTCCTCATGCTGCTGCCAGGCCCGTAATCTGTCATGGGCCCCTGTACCGCCTCCTCATGCTGCTGCCAGGTCCAGAGTGTGTCATGGGTCCCTGTACGGCCTCCCATTGCTGCTGCCAGGCCCGTAATCTGCCATGGGCCCCCGTACCGACTCCTCATGCTGCTGCCAGGCCCGTAATCTGTCATGGGCCCCTGTACCGCCTCCTCATGCTGCTGCCAGGTCCAGAGTGTGTCATGGGTCCCTGTACGGTCTCCCATTGCTGCTGTCTCCATCGCCACACTCTGCCATGTGCCATTTTCAGGTCTCCTCACACTGCTGGTGGGTTCCATTTTGTCATAGGTTGCTGGCAGATTACGGGCCTCCCATTGCTGCTGCCAGGCCCGTAATCTGCCATGGGCCCCTGTACCGACTCCTCATGCTGCTGCCAGGCCCGTAATCTGTCATGGGCCCCTGTACCGCCTCCTCTTGCTGCTGCCAGGTCCAGAGTGTGTCATGGGTCCCTGTACGGCCTCCCATTGCTGCTGTCTCCATCGCCACACTCTGCCATGTGCCACTTTCAGGTTTCCTCACACTGCTGGTGGGTTCCATTTTGTCATAGGTTGCTGGCAGATTACGGGCCTCCCATTGCTGCTGCCAGGCCCGTAATCTGCCATGGGCCCCTGTACCGACTCCTCATGCTGCTGCCAGGCCCGTAATCTGTCATGGGCCCCTGTACCGCCTCCTCTTGCTGCTGCCAGGTCCAAAGTGTGTCATGGGTCCCTGTACGGCCTCCCATTGCTGCTGTCTCCATCGCCACACTCTGCCATGTGCCACTTTCAGGTCTCCTCACACTGCTGGTGGGTTCCATTTTGTCATAGGGTACTGGCAGATTACGAGCCTCCCATTGCTGCTGCCAGGCCCGTAATCTGTCATGGGCCCCCGTACCGACTCCTCATGCTGCTGCCAGGCCCGTAATCTGTCATGGGCCCCTGTACCGCCTCCTCATGCTGCTGCCAGGTCCAGAGTGTGTCATGGGTCCCTGTACGGCCTCCCATTGCTGCTGTCTCCATCGCCACACTCTGCCATGTGCCACTTTCAGGTCTCCTCACACTGCTGGTGGGTTCCATTTTGTCATAGGGTGCTGGCAGATTACGGGCCTCCCATTGCTGCTGCCAGGCCCGTAATCTGCCATGGGCCCCTGTACCGCCTCCTCATGCTGCTGCCAGGTCCAGAGTGTGTCATGGGTCCCTGTATGCCTTCCCATTGCTGCTGCCAGGCCCGTAATCTGCCATGGGCCCCCGTACCGACTCCTCATGCTGCTGCCAGGCCCGTAATCTGTCATGGGCCCCTGTACCGCCTCCTCATGCTGCTGCCAGGTCCAGAGTGTGTCATGGGTCCCTGTACGGCCTCCCATTGCTGCTGTCTCCATCGCCACACTCTGCCATGTGCCACTTTCAGGTCTCCTCACACTGCTGGTGGGTTCCATTTTGTCATAGGTTGCTGGCAGATTACGGGCCTCCCATTGCTGCTGCCAGGCCCGTAATCTGCCATGGGCCCCTGTACCGACTCCTCATGCTGCTGCCAGGCCCGTAATCTGTCATGGGCCCCTGTACCGCCTCCTCATGCTGCTGCCAGGTCCAGAGTGTGTCATGGGTCCCTGTACGGCCTCCCATTGCTGCTGTCTCCATCGCCACACTCTGCCATGTGCCACTTTCAGGTCTCCTCACACTGCTGGTGGGTTCCATATTGTCATAGGGTGCTGTATGGCCTCCCATTGCTGCTGCCAGGCCCGTAATCTGCCATGGGCCCCCGTACCGACTCCTTATGCTGCTGCTAGGCCCGTAATCTGTCATGGGCCCCTGTACCGCCTCCTCATGCTGCTGCCAGGTCCAGAGTGTGTCATGGGTCCCTGTACGGCCTCCCATTGCTGCTGTCTCCATCGCCACACTCTGCCATGTGCCACTTTCAGGTCTCCTCACACTGCTGGTGGGTTCCATTTTGTCATAGGGTGCTGGCAGATTACGGGCCTCCCATTGCTGCTGCCAGGCCCGTAATCTGCCATGGGCCCCCGTACCGACTCCTCATGCTGCTGCCAGGCCCGTAATCTGTCATGGGCCCCTGTACCGCCTCCTCATGCTGCTGCCAGGTCCAGAGTGTGTCATGGGTCCCTGTACGGCCTCCCATTGCTGCTGTCTCCATCGCCACACTCTGCCATGTGCCACTTTCAGGTCTCCTCACACTGCTGGTGGGTTCCATTTTGTCATAGGGTGCTGGCAGATTACGGGCCTCCCATTGCTGCTGCCAGGCCCGTAATCTGCCATGGGCCCCCGTACCGACTCCTCATGCTGCTGCCAGGCCCGTAATCTGTCATGGGCCCCTGTACCGCCTCCTCATGCTGCTGCCAGGTCCAGAGTGTGTCATGGGTCCCTGTACGGCCTCCCATTGCTGCTGCCAGGCCCGTAATCTGCCATGGGCCCCCGTACCGACTCCTCATGCTGCTGCCAGGCCCGTAATCTGTCATGGGCCCCTGTACCGCCTCCTCATGCTGCTGCCAGGTCCAGAGTGTGTCATGGGTCCCTGTACGGCCTCCCATTGCTGCTGTCTCCATCGCCACACTCTGCCATGTGCCACTTTCAGGTCTCCTCACACTGCTGGTGGGTTCCATTTTGTCATAGGGTGCTGTATGGCCTCCCATTGCTGCTGCCAGGCCCGTAATCTGCCATGGGCCCCCGTACCGACTCCTCATGCTGCTGCCAGGCCCGTAATCTGTCATGGGCCCCTGTACCGCCTCCTCATGCTGCTGCCAGGTCCAGAGTGTGTCATGGGTCCCTGTACGGCCTCCCATTGCTGCTGTCTCCATCGCCACACTCTGCCATGTGCCACTTTCAGGTCTCCTCACACTGCTGGTGGGTTCCATTTTTTCATAGGGTGCTGTATGGCCTCCCATTGCTGCTGCCTCCACCGCCACACTGTGGCTCCACACTCTGGTTTTGGCCCCGTGACTGCCCAAATGAGTGAAGTGTGCGGTGATTCTAAGATCGACGGCACTCATCTGCATGTCATACTGACTGACAGTATTATTTCTCTTCCCCAGCAGACTCCAAGGGCATTTAAATTAAAGGTACAGTGTTCTGCACTAATATAAAGGCTCTCTGAAGCCTAGAAACACCCTTTTTATAAGTTAAATTAGCAGCGAATATATTCGACTCGAATCGAATTTATTTAGCGAATTCGCTGAATCAGCCGAATCAAATTTTTGAATAATTCGCTCATCTCTATTTATGAGCAAGGTAATAAGAATTGGTCCCAGGGCAGAGCCCTGGGGCACCCAGCTCACAACTGCAGACCATTCAGAACATATACCATTAATCCCCACCCTCTTGACACACTCCTGAAACCAGGTACATACCATGTAATCAATGCCAAAAAAACTTAATTTGTAGAATAATCATTTGTGGGGTACTGTATCAAAAGCCTTACTGAAATCTAGATACGCTATATCCACAGGCCTTCTTTTATGCAAATACAGCTCATGTCCTCATAGAATGTTAAAAGGTGGGTCTGGCAAGAACTGTTGTTCATAAATTCATGTTGGTTACTAGTAATATTACTATCTTGATCAGAAAATGGTTGGATATGGTCCCTTATCATTCCTTCCAATAGTTTACATTTTATTGATGTTAGGCTGACTGATCTGTAGTTACCAGATATATATCTCAGCCATTTCTTTACTATTGGTACCACAATTATTTTTTGCCAATCAGCTGGTACCATTCCAGTCTGTAAGCTCTTTTTAAAAATGAGGAAGATCTGGTCTGGATATGACAAGGCTAAGTTCTTTGAGGACTCTTATGTGTAAGCCATCTGGTACTGGTAATTTGTTCACATTAAGTTTTTCTAGTCTTTTTTTAACACTGGTCTCTGTCAGCGACAACGGTACATTCAACGTAATGTTATTAACATTACTTTCTTCATTGTTCATCTTTGTTTCTACATAAAACGACCACGAAAATTTCAGCCGATCATTAGTTCTTGACCAGTTATGGCCTTTTTGCCAATGCATGGGCACATGATAACCTGCTTGACATAGAGCGTTATTTTCTGCAGAGAAAGTAGGTATTTCAGAATTTCCTTTGCATGAATTAGTTTGATGGATCACAGCTGGGAGTAAAGAGTGGCATGATCAATTTTATTAAATTTTTTTCTGTATTTGTGTCATCATTTCTAAGACCTAACATATTTCCTGTTACTGGTTAGTTAACATTTGGTAACAAATTAGTATGCTAGCCAATTTTATTTGCCTTGTCACCAAACCATTGGTTCTTGTTGATTTATTGAGGGGAGTTACAGGTCTTGCCCTTATTCTAATAGGTCACTCTTTGTACTCTGCTGTACATATATTTTTCCTTCATAGTGAAAGCTATGTTTTGCTGCATTCAGAAGGCTACTACACATGCCAATTAACCCTAGGTCATAGGCAGATAATGATATATTGGTGACTGGGGGTTGCAGATAACTTGACTTCAAGCTTCTATTGATTCTAGTTGTGACCTCTACTACTTAAGAGGTGAAAGGGGTGTTTACTTACAGCCCAACACAGTTATATTATTATAGCTGAGTAACTTTTTTTCTATTTTTTTTACATTCTCTACAAACTGGTTTCCACAAGATTTGCTTCATAGTGACATAATTGTATTGGTCTCTTGATTGGTATTGGTTTTGTTGTGTCTCTGGCAATGGCTTACTTTGTGGCTTTTATACTAAATAGTAGAAGTTACTCCCAGTGCACTTGATATGAATCCTCTTCCATATCAATGCATTTGACTAGAGTTGATGTAAATGAGTTGAGTTGATGTAAATGGATTTACAAAATTAATTGCAGATTTTGCTGCAGCTTACAATGAAGAAAGACCTAGCGCACATGACCTTATATTATGCCATATTACTCATCTGATTTGTATACTTTTAAAAGGCGTAATATACAGTATATAATAATTTTCTTGATTACAACAAACAGGTCATTCTTAGAATTCTTTATATGTTTACAATCATAGAAAAGCCATGTTTTTTATTACAAAAATCAACCAGGTCCTGACTCTAGTTATATTCCTTTTGAAAAAGTAACTACATCTGTAGAAATTTTCAATGTATTTGAACAGGCAACATTAGATCTTTATTTAAACAACGTAAACAGATAAAGGTGGTATAAATATGAATACATAAATAAGAACAATCAAAAATGTCACCTTTCAGTTATTTTTTTATATCAAATATCAATAGATTTAATGTGTTCTCTTTTTGGTTTCAGAGGCCTTTTAGCAGAAATTACTTTTTGTAGGCATTTTCTAACATTGAATGTGCAACATTCTTGACTCCATGTAGAATTCCTTCAGTTGTAGGATGCTTATGGGTTACTTTGCATGGACTGGTCAGTACCCCCCCCCCCCCAAACATTGCAATATGATTAAATTCATGGTTTTGATTAGGCCAGTCCATAACCATTCCTTGAGGGATTAGCTAGTATTCTTTGGATCATTATCATGTTAATACATCCATTTCCAGTTTAGTTTCAAATTTTAGACTGATGGCCTCACATTTTTATCAAGCACATTTTGATACAGTCCAGAATTCAGAGCTGTTTTGAAGGCTGCAAGCTGCCCAGGCCCTGAATCAGCAAAGCAACTACAAACCATAACATTTTCACCACCATGACTCACAGCTGGTATGATATTCTGCTCCTGAAATGCTGTCTTCAGTTTGTGCCAAACATGTCTGGTTTTATTGCTGCCAAACAACATTGATTCACCGGTCCACAGCACTTTATTCCAGCAGGTCTGGTCTTATACACCATGTCAATTTTATATGCCATTTCTTCAAGCATATCACCTTTATCTGTTGGCACTGTTTGAAAGAATATTTATTGTTTTCCTGTTCAAATATTTGAAATATTCTTTTTCATTTCTACTGGATGTACCTAGGTAATTCTTTATGTATAATTATCAGATAAAATAACTGTATTACTAAACATCAGGTAATCCTGTATGATGAAAACTTGGGTTGTATCAAAAACCGATACAAATATGAGGCTAGGTGGGTGGTTAAAGCATATCCAAACACAAAAAGAAAAATGTAATATGCTGTAAATTATCATGAATGGGTAGATGCACATCTGATTAGACTTGTATCAGATATTTACACTTTGAAGACGTGTGTATTTGAAGACGTGTTTATTGCTGCTACTGACACGACACAAATGCTGGGTGTTATTATCGCTCCCACTAACATCAATGCTGGAGGTTATTATTGCTGCCACTGACACCAATGCTAGAGGTTATTATTGCTACCAATGACACCAGTGCCAGTGGTTATTATTGAATTCACTGACCCCAGTTCTGGATGGTTTCAATTGCAGCCACAGACACAAATGCTTGAGTACTATTGCTGCCACTGACACCAATGATGGGGTTTATTTTACTCACCCCCTTTCTCTTCAGTGTGTGTTGTAGTATGATACAAAAAATGCATCAGATTCAGCAATTTGAGTGTGGAGGTACATTACAGCCCATTCATTATGAATAGGTTGCCTAGTTTGATATACCACATGAAAATGAGCTGCTTTGTGTACATCTATGTATATTCCCTTTCCAAGTGTTGGGTGGCCACACTTGAGGCCTTCTATAATTCTCAGGTTGGCCACCCCTGGTTTGCATGTTTTTTTTCCGTTTTAAACATTTTTTATTCTCAGCAAACATTTCTATTAATTCTGATAAGACTTTAAGTTACATTTTACAAGACAAGAAACAAATGGTAGAACATTGATGTATTGCAAATATGGATGAATATATCAAAGTAGTCATATTTGTATAGCAAACTATAATGTGTGTTTTTCTATGATTGCAGTCACCCAAATGTCCTTTTCGTGTTGCCTTGGTTCATGACTAGGGTGTGAAGAATCAACTCAATTAAACAGGGCTGTCACTCAAAGCTGATAGAATGGAGTCATGGCAAGCATAGTTACCTTTGAAAACATACAGTAACTCTACTGGTGAGCCAGTTTATTTCTGCCAACACTGTCTTTGAGGATGACAATGAGCTGCGGTCCTAATATTATGTGCTGGATTTTTGGTTTCTAAAACTAATTTTAACAGCTTTTCAATAAATAGTAAAAAAAGATTCAATCTGGCATGAAGACAATGATAATTTAAATCTGTGACCAGGGGCGGACTGACAACTCATGGGGCCCCTGGGCAATAAGAGATAATGGGGCCCCCGTGCCCCTGCCTACACCCAAGCCACACCCACACAACACCCCACCTACATATTGCAGCTCAGCTTCATAGAAAGAGCATTTACATATTTACTGCAACAAAGACTGCATGAATGTTCCCGGATTAATGATGCTCCAGGTTTAAAGATGGCTACCAATTGGGGGAAGTAAGAGAGAAAAGGGAGTGGGGGGGGGTGAGAGATTGAGGAGGAGGGGTAAGAGAGAGAGAGGAAGAGGTGAGAGAGGGAGTGTGTTTTAAATTGCACTAAACATTGGGCTTAAAAATTGGCTTAAAAGGGGTGTGGTTAAATAGTGTCTGAGATGACTTGCATGCAGAATGTGTTAATGTGAAATAGGGAATGTACAACGTGGAGTGTATGGTGGTGTGTAGTATGTACAGGGAGAGGAATGCGGAGTGTATGGCGGTGGGTAGTATGTACAGGGAGAGGAGTGCGGAGTGTATGACGGTGGGTAGTATGTACAGGTAGAGGAGTGCGGAGTGTATGGTGGTGGGTAGTATGTACAGGGAGAGGAGTGCGGAGTGTATGGCGGTGGGTAGTATGTACAGGGAGAGGAGTGCGGAGTGTATGGCGGTGGGTAGTATGTACAGGGAGAGGAGTGCGGAGTCTATGGCGGTGGGTAGTATGTACAGGGAGAGGAGTGCGGAGTGTATGGCGGTGGGTAGTATGTACAGGGAGAGGAGTGTGGAATGTATGGTGGTGGGTAGTGCGTACAGGGAAAGGAGTGCGGAGTGAATGGTGGTGGGTAGTATGTACAGGTAGAGGAGTGTGGAGTGCATGGTGGTTGGTAGTATGTACAGGGAGAGGAGTGCGGAGTGTATGGCGGTGGGTAGTATGTACAGGGAGAGGAGTGCGGAGTGTATGGCGGTGGGTAGTATGTACAGGGAGAGGAGTGCGGAGTGTATGGCGGTGGGTAGTATGTACAGGGAGAGGAGTGCGGAGTGTATGGCGGTGGGTAGTATGTACAGGGAGAGGAGTGCAGAGTGTATGGCGGTGGGTAGTATGTACAGGGAGAGGAGTGCAGAGTGTATGGCGGTGGGTAGTATGTACAGGGAGAGGAGTGCAGAGTGTATGGCGGTGGGTAGTATGTACAGGGAGAGGAGTGCAGAGTGTATGGCGGTGGGTAGTATGTACAGGGAGAGGAGTGCAGAATGTATGGTGGTGGGTAGTATGTGCAGGATGGTGTCAGCAGGGCAGTGGATGGTGTCAGTAGATCTTTACTATTATGTTTACAGTTTTTTATTTCTTTTTACAATTTAATGTTTTATTATTTTTATAATTTTTTCAAAATGCTTCTGGGTGGCCAGTGGATGGTGTCAGTAGAGCAATGGCGAGGGTGTCAGAATTTTTTAATTTTCATTATTTAATTATTTTTTACAATTTATTTTTGTATAATTATTTTCACCATGATTTTGTGGGGGCAGTGGACAGTGTCAGTAGGGCATGAACAGGGAGCACTAGTATATATTGGGCTGTTATTAGACTGGGATGAATAAACAGAACTTGTACCCCCTTATATCAGAAGGAAAGAAGGAAGGGAAGGAGGGGATGGATGGAGGAAGGGAAGGATGGAAAGGAAGCAGGGAAGGGAGAAAAGAAGGAAGAAAAGGGAGGGAGGCAATGAATGGAGGAAGGAAGGAATGAAGGAAGGGGAGGGAGGGAAAGAAGGAAATGGATGGAAGGAAGGAAGAAAGGAGGTTGGAAGGAAATGAAAGGAGGGGAGGGAGAAAAGAATGAAGGGCGGGGATGGATGAAGGAAGGGAAGGAAGAAAAGGGAGGGAGTAAAAGCATAAAGGAAGGAATGAAGGAAGGGGAGGGAGGGAAAGAAGGAAATGATTGGAGAAAGGAATGAAGAAAGGGGAGGGAAGTAAGAAGGGAAGAAGGAAATGATAAGGAGGGGAGGAAGGAAAGAATGAAGGGAGGGGATGGAGGAAGGAAGGGAAGGAAGAAAAGGGAGGAAGGATAAAAGGGAGGGAATGGATGGAGGAAGAAACAATGAAGGAAGGGGAGGAGGAAGGATGGAAGGGGAGGGATGGAGAGAGGAAGGAAGGAAGGAAGGAAGGAGGGAGGGAAGGAAGGAAGGAAGGAAAGGGGAAGGAAAGAAGGAATGAAGGCAGGGGAGGGAGGAATGAAGGAAGGGGAGGGAGGGGCAGCGGAAGGAAAGAAGGAAGGAAAGGGGAGGGAAGGAAGGAAGAGAAGGGGAAAAAAGGAAGGAAGGAAATGAAAGGAGGGGAGGGAGGCAAAAATGAAGGGAGGGGATGGAGGAAGGAAGGGATGGAAGAGACCGGATGGAAGGAATGGATGAAGGCAGGAAGGAAGGAAAAAACACGGTAAATACAGCATAAAAAGGCCTTAAAGTACTTCACAAAAAGAAATAAATAAGTAAATGCATGCGGTAATTAAGTAGTGGTCCAGGCATGTGGTATGTACTCGTATGTGTCAGTACTGTCGTGGGTTGTTAAGGAATGGGTGGCTGAGGAGTCCTTAACAACCTATGAGTCATCAGCTGTCAGCGGGGTTCCCCACTGACAGCTGCATGTAAAAATAAAAATTGCCGGCAATTAAAAAATAATTTTAAAAAATGGTGTGGAGTTCCCTCTCCCATCCATACCAAGCCCTTCAGGTCTGGTATAGCAACCCCCATGACAAAATTAAAAAACAATGGCGTGGTGTCGCCCTCAAAATCCATACCAGACCCTTTATACGAGCATGCAGCCTGGCAGGTCTGGAAAGGGGGGGGACGAGCAAGTGCCGCAAGAGCTCCCACCAAAACACCTTGTCCCCATGTTCATGGGGACAAAGACCTCTTCCCTGCAACCCTGGCCAGTGGTTATGGGGATCTGCGAGTGGGGGGCCAATCGGAATCTGGAAGCCCCCTTTAACAAGGGGGCCCCCAGATCCCATCCCCCCATGTGAACGAGTATGAGGTACATGGTGCCGCTACCCATTCACAATAAAAAAAAAAATGTAGTGTGAAAAAGACAGGAGGCAGTCTTTGCCAAGTCCTTTATTAAAAGAAGAAAAATTTTAAAAAATGTCCCCCGAAGTAGATCCAACCAAGATGCCCGCCGCCACCCGAAAAGAAAAAAAAAGTCTCCCCTCCCAACGCTGGCTCCTGCCATCTGACTTCTCTGCTGGCTTGACAGTTCCTAAATATGTGAGGGGCGGGGCCACCCAGTGACATCACATGTGAGACGCCATCCCTTGTGACATTATGGACAGGGGCATGCTGGGTCAATGATGTGACAGGGGGCGGGGCCACACATGTGATGTCACTGGGTGGGCGTGGGCCCGCCCCTTACCCTTCCCTTACATATTTAAGGGCTGTGAAGTCAGCGGAGAAGTCAGAAAGAGGAAGCCAACGTCAGGAGCGGAGCCTTTTTACGCGTGGCGGCGTTGGTGGGCATCATGATTGATGTTGGTTCTACTTTGGGGGGGCATTCTTTTATTTTCCTTCTGTTAATAAAGGACTTGTCAAAGACTGTCTGCTCTCTTTTTTCACACTACAGGTTTTTTTTTGTGAATGGGTAGCGGAACCATGTACCTCATCTGATTCACATAGGGGAGGGCAGGATCTGGGGCCCCTTTGCTAAAGAGGCTTCCAGATTCCGATAAGCCCTCTGCCCGCAGACCCCCACAACCACCGGTCAGGGTTGTGGGAGAGAGGCCCTTGCCCCCCCCATGTTGAGGGCATGTGACCTGGTATGGTTTGGGGGGGGCTTTCCTGACCTGCCAAACTGCATGCTCGGACAAGAGGCTGGTATGGATTTTGGGGTGGGGACCCCGCGCCATTTAAAAAATATTTTGGGCTCCCCTCAAAATCCATACCAGACCCGAAAGGCTTGGTATGGATGGGAGGGGGGACCCCATACGTTTTTAAAATAATTTTTTAAATTGCCAGCAATTCTTTCTTTTACATTCAGTTGTCAGTGGGGAACCCCGCTAACAGCTGAAACATTAACGCATGGTTTTCACTACTAAAATACCACATGACTTGTTAAAATAATTCATGCGGTATTTTAGTAGCTTTTTTTAGTGCATTCAAATGTTTATTTTTTTTAAATGCTATGCTGTATCCTACCGCATACTCGGATGCGGTAAGATACCACTTAGTGAATTGTGTCCAGTGAGCCTCTCACCATGCCCCCTACTTACCCCGGGCCCTCGTGCAATGCCCAAATGGTCCGTCCACCTCTGTCTGTGACTTGTTATTAAGAAAACCAGGGACATTTTCAGGGACAATGCTTTAAACACTGGGAATGTCCCAGGAACTGATGTATACCTAGTAATCACACATAAAAAGCACACAAGCAGTTACAGTATCTTTAATCCACACAGGCTTTTTAGATTATTCAGAACATTATTTCAGTGCACATCCCTCCATCCCCGAGGTGTTATCTAATTACTTTGAATTTGTAATTGAGAACACCCAGTATGTGCCAACATACCAGACCTCCAGCCCTCTGTACCTAACCTCCGGCTTCAGTCTGTATTCTGTACATATGACAGAAAACACTTATGCATTCTAGTGACAGGAAAACGGTGAATTTGGCAGGATAACTGTACAGGTGACTGTTTCTGCCTCTGTAAAAGGCCAAGTCAATTTGTTATGTATTGACATAGTACTTTTTACTTCTGTAGGTCAGCTTGTCATCCCTGTGCCCAAAATAAGCTAGGAAATATTCCTTCTTCAGGTTGCTTAATATGGACTTTAAAATAGAATATGTTTTGTAATAGTGTCATTGTTATGTAAAAGCGAAAACAATCTCTCTCTATATTTTTTAATGACCTGAATCTGTGCTTCTCACCTTTTTTTCAGTCAAGGCACCCTTTAAAATTCTGGACAATTTCAAGGCACCTTCTAAAACTATGAACAGTCTTGAGGCCCAATCTAAATTGTAAAAAACTATTCCAATTGTTTTATGTACCGCAGCAACATCCACAGACGTAGGACACCCAACGTTAGAGGTGATTTATTCTGCCAAAGCCAATACACTTTTGCACACTGGTACTGACTAGTATTCTAGTATTTTTTCCCTCCATCACTATGCTAGTGTTGACAGAGAGGGGCAGGTAAGGGTCAAACAAGGATACTGTGCAGGCAACCGACATCCTTCTTATCAACTGATGGTGTCTTTGGTTGTCAGGAGGCTGATGGCTAGAAGGTCGTAATGGTGCACAATGAAAATCCATGGCTTTGTATAACTAAAAGGCAGGCTTGTTCTACCTGCTGGCTTGTGTAGAAGTTCTGGGCAATTTATAGGCATTTTTCCAAGACACCCTTGAAGAAACCTCAAGGTTGAAAACGGCTGATCTGAATGCAATCAATTTTTTTTAGCATAGCTTAAATATATGCACTAGTATCAGTTTATTGAAAAGCAGAGATATTTTGATCAAGACAAGTATTTATTGTTTTCAAGAGGTTAAACAGCGGTGGATACATGTTTTTACTTGTAATGATAAGGAGAGAGTAGGAGGCAATAGCTGAACTGTAGGAACATGGTTAATACACATTTGAAATACAGTACATATATAGGAACCTTTCTAAACCCACTGTTCTCATTGTTGTAACTTGCTTTGTTGCTGTATGTTGTGGAAATATCCTTCTGCGTGCATTTAAAACCTTTTAGGACAGTAGCAATGTATGGCTATACATGTGCGGTTTGACGCATGCCGCAAGAGATGGTATACAGATGGCCTTAAGTCCTCTTGCACACATGGGAAGTGTCATGTTTGTAGCCATGCAGACTTTTTTTTCCAGATCTGAACACAGATGTATTGTTGTCTTTGGGACATTGCACAAAACTGCATAAAGATCTGTAATGCAGAGATGTGTTCATAGCCATAAAAACAAAATAAAGAATTTTGGCCATTTTAGTGCAGTAATTTACATGCAAGTATATATACTGTACAAGCATATATGCCTAAATTGCAACACTGGAAGCTAGAAGAGAATGAAAAAGAATGTAACATGTTAAAAAGACTTCTGGTGGGAGCCTGAGAAGATGTATCTTGGACAATCCACTGGCTGATTTACATTACAGCATGGCCTCTGGTGTGCAATGTAAAGGCAGCGGTGCCAATACAGTGTAAACAGCATGCCACACCATAACTTTTTTTTTTTTAGAACTTAAAACACAAAGTGACATTTCATTAATTTCTATTGGCCACAGCTCAGTGTGATGCATTGGCTTGAGTTACACCATGCTGTACTAAAAAGTACTGCAGTTTTTCAGTTTACACTACTGCAGTGTGGTGGTGGGAATGGCCTTGATGGGGAACAAAGTTTTTTGCCTTGTCTATATGTTGCAGCTGTGCTGGGCAAGGCTGCCCAGTACAGCCCAATGCATCTGGTGTGAATGGGCCCCCACATGCACGGTATAAGCAAAACGTTTGTTTTCTATGTGGCCTTGTGTTGAGTCTGCATTGATCATTGCTGAACAACACAGCTCAACACACCTGATGTGAACAAGCCCTTCATCCATAGACATGCGACAATAGTTATCTGACCCGACTGAATTCATTCTTTTGCTTTCACATCAGCATTTGTTTTTTCGGTCACTGAGTTGACTTTGTATCTTGCGCTGCTTTTTAACAAAGATTTAAATACCCCTTTATGGTTTCCCACAGTGACTAGTGAATAAATATATAGATGTACACTAGAAAAACACCATGCATAATACTGTAATAAGCTTTTCATTAGAGCTGAATTGTGAGAATTGCTTGTTTCTGTAACAGCAGTCCCAGGGCTAAGTAATTATTTTATTCTTTTTTAGACTTTTTCTTCCAATGGCTTTCCAGGGTATGCCTTGAAAGGCAAAGTTTAGTCGCTCAGTGGTTGAAATGCAAAAATTGGGGTCCTGCGTTGGGGAGTACATGGGGATACATTCTTTGCATTTTTTGTCATTTGAGTGATTTAGTTGGTTGGCAATTTCCCAGACCATGACATCATAATATCAAAAAGAAATAATCTCAAATAGGCTGAGTTGTGAGTATGGAAAGGATAGCTTTCTATTTTACAGATGTACACTGCATGTCATGGGAATTTAGGGTTTATGATCCTCATTGAGCACCAACAGCTGAGCCATTCATGGTTGTAGACAGCAACTAAATGATAATTTGCTTACTGGAACTCTGTATTGATTTTTTTCTTGATAATTGTACTCCTTTGTATTTGGTGTTATCATTTGTAAATTTAATTTAACTAATAGAAATCTGGTACATTGTTTTACATAAATAAGCAAATGAAGGGTTCTCTGTGACAGCTATAAGGATAACAGTGGAAGTAATGATGGAGGGTAGTTCAGAGCAGGAGGTAAGGCTATGTTCACACAATTGCATTTTGTGCATACTGTGTTTATGTGGGCACAGCAGCCCATTCTTTTGAATGATCTGCTGTACATTCACCTTTCTGCACATGAAAAAGCGTTGCGTGGAGGTGTCATTTAAAATTTTTGGCATCCCTGCATGTCTGCAAAAGGGCATGTTTTTAAAATAAAATGGGCGATGATGTAACTCCCTCTGTCAGCACTTCTGCTGGTCATAAGTGCTTTCATCTTCTCTCTTTTGGGTTTTCTCTGTTCGGCTATTAAAATGGCCTGGCATGTGCATGGGAGTCACATTATCAGAGTGGTGCCGTAAATGTACACTGAGCTGCACATACAAGGCTCAGTGTACATTTCTGCTGACAGGCAGAGAGACAGAAGACAATAATGTCTCTTCTGTCATAATAAATCCTACCTGCCAGTGATTTAAATTTTTTTTAAGTTCAGTTCCACTATAAAGTGGTAGTAAACGCAGTTTTTATACTTTTACCTACAGGTAAGCTTATAATAAAGGTGCACGTTTACGAGATATTCTAGTGAATGGTAGCCGATGACATCACTGACACATGTGCTTTGAAGGAGCCATTCCATTTCTTCAGAGCTGTGGGCTGCGGCCCTAGCTCCCACGTTAATGTGATGTCATCGTCGCTTCAGCCATTCAAGTGGCTGCAGCCCTGGAACCCGGAAGGAAGACCGGTGAAGATGGAAGCCTCTGCAAAGTTGACAGCGTGCTGCTGGGGGCCTTCATTCTCAGGTAAGTCTTTCATAATGTGCTAGTAAGCAATGCATACTTGCCCATTAAGACATTACCTTGCAGGGGAAAATCTTTTTTTTTTAAGGTTTACTACTGCTTTAACTATGATTCCATTTTATTTTAGCTTTTGTCAGGTTCTTCAGCACTCACATTTACAGAATAGGATAAGAATGCAGACAAAGCATTTCCTTTGTATATGTGTATACAGGGGCGGACTGACCATTTGGAAACTCGGGCACCGCCCGAGGGCCCGGGGTCAGTAGGGGGCCCCATTAAATGCCCCTGTTACCTTTTTCATAGGTCTTTTTGAGTTTGGGCAAGGACACAGGTGCCCCATGATCCCCTATTGTCCGGGGGCCCCATGAGTTGTCAGTCCGCCCCTGTGTGTATATGTATATATGTGTATATACAGTATATATATTGTGACATGGGGCTTATTAGCTCTAGTGATACATGCTTTTAAAAGTAAGTTCACGTCCATTAGGAACTCTATTTAAGGGCCTGGTAGCCCATGTTTATTAAAAAGGCAAGAAACAATAAATGTCCAACATAAGCTTTCCCACAGAGGGGTTCTTCTCCAGTTTTAAATACAAATGAAAAATACCAAGCCTCCTGGCTGTTCCTCATTAGCACTGCTGCTATTGATACTGGTCATCAGTACCTCTGCTGGTATGGGTCTCCCAGACCACTGGCTATTCCTAGCACACCCTTGGACTTCTTTAACGCACACAGCTTTGAGCCCTTTTGATGCACACAGCATCTGTCTCACACAGACTCTCAATGGCAGCCACTGCTTCAACTGCACTCCACTCCCCCTGCAACTCTCAGCAGACCATCATTATCAGGGCTGTGAGCGCCTGGGCCCACACCCTGCTGGTTGACTACAAAACCTGGACACAGGGTTGGAGATTTCTTCCCCCCCAAGGCACTTTGAAATCTCCAAAATATGGAGCCCCATCCAGAAATATAAAAATCCAGAGAAACCTGCAACAGAAGTTTTCTCCACTCAAAATCTATGGTCCGTAGTTCTGCACTCTGCACATGTGCAAACCCTGGTCTATTTCCTGACCATTTCAACCTATTTTCATCCTGTGACAGGGCCCCGCACTGTTACAATAACTAAATAAAACAAAATTTTATATATAAATATACACATATCATATACAGTACATAGTTAGTCTGGCTGAAAAAAGACAAAAGCCCATTCAGTTCAACCATAAAAAAAAAGCTATAATTCTACACCCACAGTTGATCTGAAGGATGGTAAAAAACCCAGCAAAGCATGAACCAATTTGCTCCTGCAGTGGAAAAAATTCCTTCCTGATCCCCTAGAGGCAATCAGATATTCCCTGGGTCAACTTTACCTATAAATGTTAGTATGCAGTTATATTCTGTGTATCCAAGAAACAATCCAGGCCTTTTTTAAAGCAATCCACTGAGCTGGCCAGAACCAACTCTTGAGGGAGTCTATTCCACATTTTCACAGCTCTTACTGTGAACAAACCTTTCTGTGTTTGGAGATTAAATTTCTTTTCCACCAGACGTAAAGAGTCCCCCCTTGTCTTCTGTGATGACCTCAGGGTGAATAACTCCACAACGACTTCACTATATGAACCACTGATGTATTTATACATGTTGATCATATCTCCCCTTAATCTCCTCTTCTCAAGAGAGAATAAATTCAGTTCCTCTAATCTTTCCTCATAGCTGAGCTCCTCCATGCCTCGCATCAGTTTGGTTGCCCTTCTCTGTACTTTCTCCAGTTCTCCAATGTTTTTTTTGTGAATTGGTGTCATAAATTGAACTGCATATTCCAGATGAGGTGTTACTAATGATTTGTACAGGGGTAAAATGATATCTCTCTCTCTGGAGTCAATACCTCTTTTAATACAAGAGAGGATTTTACTCGCTTTAGAAACTGCAGCTTGGCATTTCATGCCATTATTAAACTTGTGATCTACCAGAACTCCCAGATCCTTCTCCACCATTGATTCCCCCAGTTGTATTCCCCCTAATATGTATGATGCATGCATATTCTTAGCCCCCAAGTACATAACCTTTCCATTCATCAACATTAAACCTCATTTGCTGTATATATATATATAGTTATATATATTACTGTCCAAAAGTTTTAAGAAGGTGGACAATATTCTGTATATTAAGAGTGTTAATAGCTTATTTTTATTAATTAGCAAATGGAATGGAAAGTAAATGAACAGAAGAAATCATTATTTGGTGTTACCACCCTTTGCCTTCAAAACAGCATTTGTTCTTCTAAGTATACTTGCACACAGTTTTTGAAGGAGCTCAGCAGGCTGTTTCAAACATATTATAGAACTAACCACAGGTCTTCTGTGGGTAGGCTACCTCAAATCCTCCTGTCTCTTCATGTAATCCCTGACAGGCTTGATGACATTTAGATCAGGGCTCTGTGGGGGCCAAACCATCATTTCCAGAACTTCTTGTTCTTTATGTTGAAGATAGTTCTTAATGACATTGGCTGTATGTTTGGGGTCATTGTCCTGTGGTAGAATACATTTGAGGCCAATCACACGTCTTCCTGGTGGTATGGCAAGGCATGATGGATAAGAATCTGCTGTATTTCTCAGCATTGAGAACACTATTGATCCTGACCAAATCTGTTTGTTTGCAGAAATGCTACTCCAGATTTGCAATTAACCTCCACCATGCTTCACTGTTGCCTGCAGACAGTCATTATTGTACCGCTCTTCATCCCTTTGGCGAACAAACTGCCACCTGCTACAGCCGATATTTCAAATTTTGATCCATCAGTCCAGAGCACCTGCTGTCATTTTTCAGCACCACAGTTCCTATATTTGAGCATAGTTGAGTCACTTAGCCTTGTCTCAGTGTTGGAGATATGGCTTTTTGGCTGCAGTTCTTCCATGAAGATCACTTCTAGCCAGACTTCTCCAAACAGTAGATGGGTGTATGTAGGTCCCACTATTTTCTGCCAGTTCTGTGCTGATGGCACTGCTGGACATCTTCTGATGTAGAAAGATAAGCATGATGTGTCTTTTATCTGCTGTATTAAGTTTCCTTGGCCAACCACTGCATCTACGGCCCTCAGCATTGCCGGCTTCTCTCTTCAAAAGAGTATGAACAGCACATCTTGTAACCCCCGTTTGCTTTGAAATCTTTGCCTTCGAGAAACCTTACTGATGCAGTATAACTATCTTGTGTCTTGTTGCTATGCTCAGGCTTGTGGTATGTGATGAAGAAGATTGCCAAGACTGTGAAACTGACCTGCAGCACGGTGGCCAAGACCATACAGCGGTTTAACAGGACAGGTTCCACTCAGAACATGCCTCTCCATGGTTGACCAAAGAAGTTGTGTGCACGTGCTCAGCATCATATCCAGAGGTTGTCTTTGGGAAATCGACGTATGAGTGCTGCCAGCATTGCTGCAGAGGTTGTTGGGGTGGGGGGGTCAGCCTGTCAGTGCTCAGACCATATGCTGCACACTGCATCAAATTGGTCTGCATGGATGTTGCCCCAGAAGGAAGCCTCTTCTAAATATGATGCACAAGAAAGCCAGCAAACAGATTACTGGAACCATGTCCTGTGGTCTGATGAGACCATGATAAACTTATTTGGCTCAGATGGTGTCAAGCGTGTGTGGTGGCAACCAGGTGAGGAGTACAAAGACAAGTGTGTCTTGCCTACAGTCAAGCATGGTGGTGGGAGTGTCATGGTCTGGGGCTGCATGAGTGCTGCCGGCAATGGGGAGCTACAGCTCATTGAGGGAACCACGAATGCCAACATGTACTGTGACATACTGAAGCAGAGAATGATCCCCTCCCTTCGGAGACCGCAGGGCAGTATTCCAACATAACTACCCCAAACACACCTCCAAGATGACCACTGCCTTGCTAAAGAAGCTGAGGGTAAAGGTGATGAACTGGCCAAGCATGTCTCCAGACCTAAACCCTATTGAGCATCTGTGAAGCATCTTTAAACGGAAGGTGGAGAAGCCTAAGTTATCCAACATCCACCAGCTTCTTGATGTCATCATGGAGGAGTGGAAGAGGACTCCATTCGCAACCTGTGAAGCTCTGGTGAACTCCATACCCAAGAGAGTTAAGGCAGTGCAAGAAAATAATGGTGGCCATACAAAATATTGACATTTTGGGCCCAATTTGGATATTTTCACTTAGGGGTGTACTCACTTTTGTTGCCAGCTGTTTAGACATTAATGGCTGTGTGTTGAGTTATTTTGAGGGGACAACAAATTTACACTGTTATACAAACTGTACACTCACTACTTTACATTGTAGTAAAGTGTCATTTCTTCAGTGTTGTCACATGAAAAGATAGAATAAAATATTTACAAAAATATTAGTGGTGTACTCACTTCTGTGAGATACTGTATACATATCCTACTGGTTTCACAATAAGAATAAATATATAATATATGTACATTACCTCCTTTTTATCGTTGCTTTACCAATATTAAAATGTAGTGTCTGTCTAGTTTCATGCCTGCAGTGGTTAAGTGATCTGGAAAAATCCCTGTCGTCAGGTTCATCCTCTCTTGGCCGTGTAAAGAGTCTGTGCTTATTCAGAGACCTATTTTGATGGTGTTTCTCTCACAAATCTGGAATGCAGCCCTCGGTATTTGTTTTGTGTACAGGGCTGAGATGATAAAACAGATGGGTGCGCAGAATGTTTCCACACTTGAATTTATATCAATGTGACATGCACCATGCATTAATAATCAGGATCATATACTTCAATTAGCTTTACTTCTGCAGTGACTGGATTGTTCAGACAAATATGAGATAGCTTTTGATTGTATCATGATCGCACACAAAATGGAAACATTTGGATAAATGGCATAGGGATGTTTTTTACAACCATTTTTTTAAAAACAATTATTTTTTTAATGTACCGCAAAATCAAAAACTAAAGCCAGCCATAGATTGGATTATTGAAATCAGACTCACCCAAGCTCAACCACTCCTATTGTTGATGAAGTCTGAAGGCCGGTGCATGGGCTAAGGTGTTCACTTGTCTCAAGATAATCTTCAAAGATATTAAACGGCAACTCCACTGATTCCAAGTATAGTATCTTTATTTGGTTACAAAATATCAGTACAAAATCTACAGGTGCTAATGTTTTTTGGCGAAATGCTGAAATGCGTTAGACCTGTAGATTCTGTACTGATATTTTGTAACCAATATAGATACTATACTTGGAATCAGTCGAGTTTCCAGCTAATATCTTTGACGATTTTATGAGATAGATTGCATGATTGTCAAAATAGAAATTTTTTTTGCTATCTTTAAAGGTAAACTTACCCAAAATCTGGACCCTGTTAGTTATTCCACCACCTATTAAAGGTCACATAGTTAGTCTGGCTGAAAAAAGACAAAAGTCCATCCAGTTCAACCATAAAAAGAAAAAAAAAAGTTATAATCCTATACCCACAGTTGATCCAGAAGAAGGCAAAAAAAAAAACCCAGCAAAGCACGATCCAATTTGCTCCTGCTGGGAAATAAATGCCTTCCTGATCCCCTGAGAGGCAATCGGATATTCCCTGGATCAACTCTACCTATAAATGTTAGTATCCAGTTATATTCTGTGTATCTAAGAAACAATCCAGGCCTTTTTTGAAGCAATCCACTGAGCTGACCAGAACCAACTCTTGAGGGAGTCAATTCCACATTTTCACAGCTCTCACTGTGAAGAAATCTTTCCATGTTTGGAGATTACATTTCTTTTCCTCCAGACGTAAAGAGTGCCCCCTTGTCCTCTGTGATGACCTCAGGGTGAATAGATCTACACCGAGTTCACTATATGAAGCACTGATGTATTTATACATGTTGATCATATCCCCCCTCAATCTCCTCTTCTCAAGAGAGAATAAATTCAGTTCCTCTAATCTTTCCTCATAGCTGATCTCCTCCATGCCTCGTATCAGTTTGGTTGCCCTTCTCTGTACTTTCTCCAGTTCCCCAATGTTCTTTTTGTGAATTGGTGCCCAAAACTGAACTGCATATTCCAGATGAGGTCTTAATAATGATTTGTACAGGGGTAAAATGATATCTCTCTCTCTGGAGTCTGTACCTCTTTTCATACAAGGTGTCACTCATCTGCCACTTAACTTGACCCCATACATTTGCTCACCATATGTATTAAAAAATAGGTTACGATGGCAAATAGCTTGTTTGATCTTCAGCCAAAATATTTTGTTTTTGAGGTCCTGGGGAGAATTTGCATCTTTTTTGTTTCCTCAGTGGTATAATTTCCCTGCACTTCCTGTACCAGTGATGACTTATATATCGGGGGCCACTTGAATATAAGGGGAGAGCAAATACCCCCATTGGGATTCAGATATCAACTACAACCATGTTTAGGTTTTAGCTATATCTACATTTTTTAAATTTGAGGACGTTTGTTGCTTGTGTCTCTGTTGGAGTTTCTCACTGTTGCCTACTGTAAATTAATAAAAATGAAGAAGAATAGGTTTTGGCTGGAGCTGAGTTTTAAAATACACCCTTTGACTGCAATTTCAAAATATTCACCCATAACTCTAAATAGTTGTACATGTGGTTTGGTTACTAACTCAATCTGTCAATTCATGGTGTATGTGACGTGGTCCTTGTACGTAAACTTTAAAGATTCTTTTAAATAATGTTGATCTGGATGAAAAATCAATTTGTGGGGTGAGATCACTGTCAAACATATTTAAAGGAAATATAATATAAGATCTAAATTGTCATTGAAATACCATGGTATGATGTCATATACACAAATGTATCCTTTCAGATCCACTAAAGAATCATTAATACATGCTAGTAAAATATACTACTCATTTGATTATCTCAAGATAGAAATGAATGTAATTAATTCTATTTACATTACACTGTAATAAACGCCTGCATGCTTCACGGTAGCTTCATGCATTATTTCAAAATGCTGAAGAGAGTAGAATATAGGGATGTTACCTTTTGTATAACAAACATTTAGGGGGTTATTTACTGCAACTTGAGAGTTCAAAATCCAGTTGTGCATGGTACCCAATCAGCTTCTATTTTCAGCTTGTTCATGTAGGCTTTGTCAATAAAACCTGGAAGCTGATTGGTTTCTATGCAGAACTGTAATAGATTTTGCACTCTCAAGGTTTAGTAGATAAGCTTCTTAGTTACAAATTATATCCTTTTTGCTAAACAAATGCTAGATTAACCTTAAATGGCCAAGGTTTTAGATACACTTAGACATTATAATATTGCCATGATTAGGCACCGAATTATGATATCCATGGGCATCTCCTGATGTGAGTGATAGATCTTGGGGCAAAAGACTACCAGTCAAGTTAGATTTTCCCATTGGATAGCTGATGTACCCCTAAGGTAGCACTGGTACTATGGTGTATGCAGAGGTTACAGACAAGGATGGCTGTGTGACTCTCAGGTGGCCAAGAATTATTTTAGTAGATAAATTGGTTCCTAATCTCAGAACATCATCTGTGGCCAGGGAAATCTGCTCAGTAATTATTTTCGAACTCCTTTAAATATAGTTGCTATCTTTTGTGTTAAGTGAAGCTGTATAATTAAAGGACTTGTTGTTTTAATGCATTTTTAACAATGTTGTTGCAGCCAAGAAATGCTGTGGCAGCATGTTTTCTACATCAGTTCCTATGAGTGTTGTTGGGTTTATGGAACGCTGAGAAAAGTGTGTCAGCTGTAAATTCCTTCCCTATAAACATATGGTGATATGAATGTTTATGGCTCTGTTGTCAGTCAGAAAGGTAACATGAGAATCAAGCAATTAAATGTGAATATTTATTGCAGTACTGTAAAAACCCATGTTATGTATGTTCGAGCCTGGTATAAAGCTATACACATTCATGCTTCTGTAAAGATTTATATACTATGTAAGGCCCCATTTAGTAAAGCCCTGGGTAAAAAAGAGGCCAACACACACACAATCAGATTTATTTTCATTGGGAATGTGACAGCTATACAAATTATCCACCATTAAGAGCTCATTCACACTGTATGCGATGACCGGCAATAATATACACCAGATCAACACAGTTCACTGCAAGGGAATATAGAAAACGATTGTCCCCCCCCCCCCCCACCCCACCCAAGCACACATGCTGCATTTTTTCACAGCACAACTGATCACAATGCAATATGCTGCTGTGCGGAGACTTTAGGGAAGTTCAATAGTTACATAGTTGGTAAGGTTGCCATCAGTCACCAGAATGTGTGTGTGTTTATGTTACTATTATTTTCCATATCCCTGAACACTGCGTTTGCTAAGAAACACATCTAAAAGATTTTTGAATTTATCTATGCTCCCTACTGACACCACCAACTGTATAGGGGAGTTCCACGTCCCAACTGTTCTAGCAGTAAAAAAATGCTTAAGCAGTTTCAGATTGAATCACTTCTCATTTAACTTCATTGTGTGGTCATCTTCTTTAGAGACCTTAGGTTGAATAGTTTCTCCCAATGTTGGAGTCACCATTCACTGATTTGTGCATTGCAATCATATCGCCTCTTAGGTTTGTAGTTGTTCCTCATAACTCATAACTGATATCCTCTGCCCCCTTATTAGGTTTGTTGCCTTCTCTAAATTCTCTCCAGTTCAAGGACCTCTCTTCTGAGGTTCGGGGACCAGAACTGGACGGCATGCTTAAGTTGTGGCTGAACTAGAATTTTGTAAATTCATAGAAATATAGTTTTATCTTTTGAGTAGATACCCTTTTTAATGCATACTGATAGTCTGCTGGCCTTGCTTGCCACATCTTAACATTTGTGACACTTTAATAAAGTAATAAAAAAAAAAAAAACATGCTTTGTGCTGTAAAACACAAGGCACCAGGGGCGGACTGACAACTCATGGGGCCCCCGGGCAATAGGGGATCATGGGGCCCCTGTGTCCTTGCCCAAACTTAAAAAAGCCTTTGAAAAAGGTACCAGGGGCATCTCATGGGGCCCCCTACGGACCCTGGGCCCTCGGGCAGTGCCCGAGTTTCCAAATGGTCAGTCCGCCCCTGCAAGGCACTACTCATCACTACTGCTGTGAGTAGACACCAGCCACATTGTAAAATGGACTGTTTTAGTGTGCAGTTAACAGCCAATCATATTTTATTCTTCTTGTTGTAAACCAATGTTAGAGGAATTCTGCCTGGCTGCAGTGTGTTACTATGCTTTGCAAATCCTTGCTGCTCTTTATATTGCCTTATTAAAACCAACCTGAATATGAATTAATTCATGAATCTCTAATAAATTGCATTAGGATTAAAAACTCAATGATGTGGATAGCATCACCGAATCTGTTGTATTATTAATGCACTTTTCTTGTGTTAGTAGAGAATAACTTTGCTATTTTGAACATAAGGTATTGAGAGCAAGGAGCAATGATAATGTGCAATGTTCAATAATACACATCAACTAATTAGATTTTACCTTTTGCTAATTTACTGAAGTAGAACAATGAAAGGTAATGGTTGATTTGTTGCTATGTGTCACAGCTCTTTGCTTTATTAGGAAAACTATAAAATAGCGATTGCCAATAATTTTGCTGGACAAAGATATTGAATAAATGCAGCAACTTTTTGGTATTATTATGTATTTATTTAGCTTTATTTTCCATAACATAACTGAATATACAATCGCAATAAAACAAAGTGAGCGCTTCGTGGTATAGCAGCTGGCATGTCAAGGTAACCAAACAAAACCCATAAAGTACAATGTATATAATAAAGTGCAGTATATGCATTTCCAGCGTCTGCTCTTCGGTGATAAAAGCTGTAAGAGCATCTTGCCTCCTTTTATAAAAGATGGTTATTTGTGTGCATGGGAAAAACTGTGGAAGACAAGATAAAGAATTATATCTATTCATATAAAATGTAAAAGCAATAGTGACAGGTATTGTCCTACATTCCCAAATGTACAGAATGTTCTTACAAAAAAGAAAGGCTTAGAAATGGTAAATATTTTCTGTTACCTCTTGTGAGTGGTCATTAATGGGGTTTTTATTTAATTGATTGCCAGTGCAGGATCCCTCTAAATATGTCTTTTATGCAAAATGGGTACATGTCATCACACCATTGTCACTGTGTGATAAAGTACAATCCTTTCTAAGACAAAACTGCACTATAGGGATATACAATGTATGGGCCACACAATAAGCTTGGTCCCATAGGGAACTAAAGCATATGTAAACCCTCACCTTGTAAAACAACCCATTCAGTTTAAAGTAGAAATGAAAGGCAAAGCATTTTTGTATACATATAAAAAACATTATAAATACCATTTTCCCCCTTTTTTTAATAAGTGATCACATACCCTCTGTTCTCACCTGCATAAGGAGCTCAGGTAGCAGAACAGTAGCACACTGAACTTCCCAGTGAATCGCTGTGCATGAGGGGCATATTTGCACAGGCCTGATCATTGGAGGAGAGCACACTGAGTTCCCGGAATAGCTTGAGAACTAATTATGCTTAGTGTGGTCTGTTTTTAATAGGAAAGTAGAGGGACTGTCAGGAACACCTGGGATTTTGCACAAAGGAAGCAATACAAATCGAGCAGGAAACTTCATCATACAAGTACATGGTGTATCAATCACATATCAGGAATTTGAAATGTTGGGATATGTATTCTTTAACCTGGTAGAATTGATCTGCCCCTTTGTTTGCCAGGGTCATGTCCTAAATTCTTTATTTTTCTTGAGCCGAAATACTCCACCAGGAGCTGTCTTAATGTCTGTTTTTGTAACCATGGTATTGCACTGCATTTATTAATTCAGTAACCCATTTACATGAAGGATTACTGAACCTAAAAACAAAAAGCAGTATATTGCAGCTTACAATTCTTAGATGTGGTAGGAGCAATAGTTTTATTTCTAAGTTGTTTTCAATCTAAGAATGTTTTCAGCAAATACAGAGAATAGCTGTTGATCTTTTCTGAAGTCCACTGTCCTTGTCCCGTCCTATGAGCTGCACCAAAGAATATCTTCATTCTAAGCTATGATCTATAAACTACCAATTGCCATGCCCAGGATATTGAGATGAAGAGGTATGAACCGGTATGTGATCCATATCAGGAGAGCAGCCTCTGTGATGACCTCAGGGTGAATGGCTCTACACCGAGTTCACTATATGAACCACTGATGTATTTATACATGTTGATCATATCCCCCCTTAATCTCCTCTTCTCAAGAAAGAATAAATTCAGTTCTGATCTTTCCTCATAGCTGATCTCCTCCATGCCTTGTAGCAGTTTGGTTGCCGTTCTCTGTACTTTCTCAAGTTCCCCAATGTTCTTTTTGTGAATTGGTGCTCAAAACTGAACTGCATATTCCAGATGAGGTGTTACTATTGATTTGCACAGGGGTAATATGATATCTCTCTCTCTGGAGTCTATACCTCTTTTAATACAAGAGAGGATTTTGCTCACTTTAGAAACCACAGCTTGGCATTTCATGGCATTATTAAGCTTGTGATCTACCAGAACTCCCAGATCCTTCTCCACCATTGATTCCCCCAGTTGTACCCCCCCCTAGTATGTATGATGCATGCATATTCTTAGCCCCCAAGTGCAGAACCTTACTTGTATCAACATTAAACCTCATTTGCCACATAGTTGCCCAATTAAACAGAGCACTGAGGTCGGCTTGTAAGTTGAAGACATCCTGTAAAGATGTTATTCCACTGCACAGCTTGGTGCCTATCTGCAAAGACTGAAATGGGATTTTTTTAATCTCAGACCCTATATCGTTTATAAATATATTAAAAAGTAAGGGTCCCAACGCTGAACCCAGGGGTACACCACTGATGACTCCAGACCATTCAGAGTATGATTCATTAACTACTACTCTTTGAATACGATCTTTTAACCAGTTTACTATCCATTTACATAGGGATTTTTCCAAGCCCATAGACTTTACCTTACACATTAGCTGTGTGTGGGGAACTGTGTCAAACACTTTTGCAAAATCCAAGTATACCATGTCCACAGCCACTCCTCTGTCCAAGGTTTTGCTCACCCCCTCATAAAAAGAAATCAGATTTGTTTTCATGTCTTTCATGAATCCATGCTGTCTGTTGCTTAAAATATTTTTTTCCAGCAAGAACTCATCTACAGTATGTGGTCTTTTATTAAACTCTCCAGTATCTTCCCAACAATAGAAGTTAAACTAACAGGTCTATAATTACTTGGTAAAGATTTTGACCCCTTTTTAAATATTGGCACCACATTGGCTTTACTGGTACACTGGTACAATGTCAGTCATTAAACAGTCCCTAAAAATTAGAAACAATGGCTTTGAAATGACAGAGCTCAATTCTTTAACTAGTTGCCGACCGCAGATAGCCGAATGATGGCTGCACTGCGGCCGGCCAGTTCTGAGTGGACGTCATACGACGTCCTCCCAGAATGCGCTCTCCTGCTCGCCCCAGGGGGCGTGCACTTGGCGATCTCCGTGATTGCTGTGTCCTACGGACACAGCTGATCACGTGATGTGGTAAAAGGCCAATCACAGCGGCCTTTTACCACGTGATCAGCGGTGTCCAATGACACGCTGATCAGAGGGAAATGCAAGTGCTGGTTCTCGGCTGCACTTTCCTCACGCTGTCAGATCGTGAGGAAAGTACTGCCGAGAACCGGCAGTTGTCAGAGCGGGGATCGGCACCGATCATCAGGGCACTGATGATCAGTGCCCTGATGATCGGTGCCCAGCAGTGCCACCCGCAAGTTCCGCCCACCTGTGCCCAGCAGTGCGCCCACTAGCTCCGCCCACCTGTGCCCAGCAGTGCACCCACTTGTGCCCAGCAGTGCACCCACCTGTGCCACTCTGCAGTGTCACACACCTGTGCCCAGAAGTGCCACCTACCTGTGCCCAGCAGTGCCACACACCTGTGCCCACCAGTGCCACCCACCAGTGCTGCCCACCAGTGCCACCCACCAGTGCATCCCAGCAGTGCTGCCAGTCAGTGCCACCAGTCAGTGCCCAGCGGTTGTGCCAGTCAGTGCCACCAGTCAGTGCCCAGCAGTGATGCCAGTCAGTGCCGTCTATCAGTACCCATCATTAGTGTCACCTATCAGTGCCGCCTATCAGTGCTGCATATTAGTGCCGCCTATCCGTGACACCTCATTAGTGCTGTCTATCAGTGCCGCCTATCCATGCCACCTCATTAGTACTGCCTATCAGTGCCCTTTAGTGCTGCCTATCAGTGCCCATCAGTGCTGCCTCATCAATGCACATCAGTGAAGGAGAAAAATTACCTGTTTGAAAAATTGTATAATAGAAACAAAGAAACTTTTTTTTTTTTTCAAATTTTTTGCACTTTTTTTATTTATAGTGCAAAAAGTAAAGTGCCCAGTGGCGACTAAATACCACCAAAAGAAAGCTCTATTTGTGAGAAAAAAATGATCAAAATTTCACATGGGTACAATGTTGCATGACCGCGCAATTGTTAATCAAAGTGCGGCAGCGCTGAAAGCTGAAAATTGGCCTGGTAAATAAGGGGGTATAAGTGCCTGGTAGGCAAGTGGTTAAGGACCGTGGGTGTATGCCATCCGGTCCAGGTGCTTTATTCACCTTTATACTGTCTAAATATTTTTGGATCATATCAGTTGTGAGCCAATGTGGATCATCTGGAGCTGTGTCAATACCATGCCCATTAAGGACAAGAGCTCCCCCATGCTCCTTTGTATACACAGAGCTGAAGAAGGTATTAAATAAATTTGCCTTCTTTTTGTCCCCAGTCACCCACTCCCATCACCCCATTATTTTGTATAGGGCCTCCATGCTCAGACCGCACCTTTTTACTATTAATATATTTGAAGAAATTTTTGGGGTTGGTCCTGCTATCTTTTGCTATCTGTCGTTTGTTTTCAATTTTTGCGGCCTTTTTTTACTTTTTGCATATTCTTTTATACTCTTTGTAATGTTTAAACGATGATAGTGTTCCTTAATTTTTATATTGAATAAAAGCTCTTTTCTTATTATCTATAGCCTTTTTAACTTTGGCCGTAAGCCACATAGGTTTGGTTTTTAGCCTTTTAAACTTGTTGCCCATGGTAATATATTTTGCAGTGTGTTCACATACAGTCTTTTTGAAGAACTCCCATTTCTGTGTTGTGTTCATTAATGTTCCCTCCCAGTCTAAGTCTTGGAGAGCAGCTCTCAGCCTTGGAAAATTAGCTCTATTGAAATTGAGCATTTTTATTTTTCCCGTATGTGCTTGCTGTTTACAGCTAACAAAAAATTAAATCATGTTATGGTCACTGCTACCCAGATGTTCATTTATATGGACATTTGTAATAAGCTCTGCATAGTTTAAGGTCCAGCAGAGCATCATTCCTAGTAGGGGCCTCTATGAACTGTAATATAAAATTGTCCTGTAGTAGGTTTAAACATTTTTGCCCTTTAACTGTTCCTGCAGTACCATTACTCCAGTCAATTTCCGGGTAGTTAAAATCCCCCATTATTATCACTGTCCCAGCCCTTGCAGCCCTTTTCGATCTGTGCAAGGAGCTGAGTTTCACCCTCCTCATTAACACTAAGAGGCCTATAACAAAGTCCAATGATTACCTTTGTAGTACGCACCCCCATGTGCAGTTCCACCCATAATACTTCAGCCTCATCACACTCTCCATCAACTAGGTCCTTTTTCACACTCACTCTGAGATCACTTCTCACATAGAGACAGACACCATAACCTTTCCTATTTACTGAAAAAGAACAGGGATATTAATTGACCTAGTTGTTGTCTGTTGACCAGAACTAGACAACATATTCAAGATGTGGCAGAACCAGAGTTTTGTAACATGGTAGAATTAAAGTGATACTAAACATTATTTGTTTAATTAAAATAAAAATGAAGTTATACTTACTCTACTCTATACTTACAAGGATCTTGCACAGAGTGGTGGATTACTTCCTCTTTTTTGGTCCTATACTCACACGGTCTCCTCTTCCTTCCTGTGGGTGTCACATAGCTTCCTGTGGGAGCTATGTGATTTTTTTTTAAATTTTTTTAATGTAATTGATTTTTTGCCGTAATTAATTGTAGGATAAAATCCCATCCTTGTATATGCAATATATCAACTTTTCACAAAGCTTTGACCTTGTTAATTATTTGAGAACTTAATTTATGCAGAAAGTGCATCTATTCCAAGGTCTCTGTAGTCATGCGAAGGTGGTATTGGTATGCTAGCATAGTAGCATGGTGCTGTACAGGTGGGGGCAGGGTAAGAAGTAAGTCCAGTGGCTGAGTAGCTTTTGTAACAAGCCAAAATGGCCACATAGTGAATAGTGAAAAATAAACACATCGCTGCTGCCAGTGAATATTAATGACTGTAGTTGTTGACCTATGGACATGTGACTAATTTATGAAATCTGCATCAAAAGTGTTTTTTTCCACCATAGCATCATTTCTTTCATATAAAAATTTAAGTGACGCTGGTTTAAACAAAATTCTACTCAAGCATGTATTCCTAAATCAAAAAAGTAACTTCATTCGTCTTGGTCCCGCTGTATGTAGGCACCCTCCTTTGTTCACTGCCAAAATGGGCTGGAGACTATGGGACTTGTAGTGTGCATAGAGCAGTGCACATGACTGCAAATAATGTGCCCTGCTTGTTCTAAATGAACAGAATTGAGGGGGAAAAATAGGTTCAGAAGCTCACAAAGGGGAACGTAACAAAGAGGCAGAGAACACAGTAAGTGACAACGTAGACGTAGACTACAGGGCCTTTACGTAGTATATGTGTATGAATTATTTCTGGAGAATAACATAATTTTGTGTCACTTCACACTGATTGGATGCTGTGGAGAAACAGCTCCACATTTCCTCAGTTTCCCAGTTGAGCTCACCGATCATTATGTTAGAGGTTTATTGGCATGTGGTCATCCTAAATGGAACAGTCCAGACTGAGTTTGAAACTTTGTCAGTTGTGCATTACTGTCTTTTACTAAATAATTTATTTAGGAATCATGGTGCATTTAAAGTGGTTCTAAAGGCAGAAGGTTTTTTTTACCTTAAAGTGTTACTAAACCCAGGACCCTGCATTCACTATATCTGGTTTCCCACAGTACACACAACATGGAAATACAATTATTTTAGTAAATATAAACTGCTAAATACCTTTTCTCATAAGCAGTCTTGTGACTTCTATCAGTGTCCAGCAGAACACATGTTAAAGCTTGTAAGAGTTTTCATTCTGCTATAAGAAGATGCGGAACCTCTGACCTCTGTCTGGACAGTGCTGATTGGCCCTGTGCTGATCACAAGCACTCTCCCAAGAAAAAAAAAAACTCTCTTACAATACACACCAAACTAATCATGTGCAGAGTGACTCCACACAATATGTCTTAGAGAAGTCAGGATCAAGCAGCATTTTTACACAATGCAGAAGATTAACACCTTGGGTTCCACAGTGAATATAACAAGCGTGCTTTACTGCATATACAGACTGCAGCCCCCCCCCCCTCAATACTTACCTGAGCCTGCTGCGCCTGAGCAGCAGTGCTCTCTCTCTCCTCATTGGCTCAGAGGCAGCAAAAAGTGCCATTGACTCCTGCTGCTGTCAATCACAGCCTGTGAGGAAAGAACGGGGGGGGGGGGGTAATCCACTCTCTGTATGACCATTGGCACATACTGTGTCAATGGTCACACAGAGCGTGGCTCAGGAGAAAGCCCGCATGAGTGCCCTCATATCAAGTGGTTTGCTATGGGGGCACTCAGCAGCAGGGAGGAGCCAGAAGAGTCAGCAGCGGGACCCGAGAAGAGGAGGATCAAGGTTGCTCTGTGTAATACCATTGGACAGGGCAGGTAACATATTTGCTATTAAAAAAAAAATAAATAAATAAAAAAGGATTACGATCACTTTGATCTTTATTTGGTGCCTACATGTTTGTTGTTCTGTATTGTATTATAATTCTGGATGTGACATTCTGTGTGACATCCTGAATCCTATGTTGTGCTCAGCTAACAGAGCCAGTACTTTGATTGTATGTTAATGTCCACTCTTGGGAATCTGCTTCTTGTAGCAGATAGATACGTTAAATGCAAAATCTTTATTATTTTGCAAGCAATTAATCAAAAAAGAGACGCAGTCTTCAGTTGAGTGCCATTATACTAAAAAAGTGACAGGACTTACATAATGGTACACTTTCACCTATTAACCTTTTTCCATAGAAATGCACACTCTGCATTTGTAAAATATTGATCATAGAGTCTGGCGAATGTGTGAAGCCTTTTAGCACTTGAGCTTAACCTGGAGGGAATTCTTTTACCTTGAGCCTGGCAACATGGGATTTAATCCATCATCCACCTGTAACATTAAAAGTTATTTTGTATTTCTGTAGTTTCATTATAACAAATTATCAATTTCTGCAGCAGTGGAAGCAGTGATAGATGATTAGAACTGTCTAAGCAGTCTTTCAGAAGATCCATTGTGCTCAGTTTTGATGCATGTGAAGCTCTTATCATTAGTCCCATATACTTCACATTACTTGATCCATTGTAATGCATGGTAAATGTGGTAGGTGCTGATAGACTGATAAGCAGTTGTTGCTGCTAAAGAGGTTTTCTGTGAATAAATGTTTAGTTGCTAAAGAAAGAAGATGGGCTTTGAACACACGTTGTGCAACATGCATTATAAATGTTGCATTATATCAGATTACAATAATGTGCTTAGCCATTATTTTTTAACACATGTAAAATATTGCTCTTTTTCATGCTATTATATTTTTGTCTTGGCTTCAAAGTTGCACAAATTAATGTTTTGCACAGCAGAATAAATGATATGAAATGGGGGGAATTTACTAAAACTAAGGCATGTAGAATCTGGTGCAGCTGTGCATAGTAGCCAATCAGTTTCTAGGTTTTATTGTCAAAGTTTAATTGAACAAGCTGAAGTGAGAAGCTAATTGGTTACTTGCACAGCTGCACCAGATTCTGGGTGCAACAGTTTTAGTAAATCTACGCCCAGATTTATGCAGGCCATAGACGGGTCGAACATCGGCCGATTTTTTTGAAAAGAAAAACGAAAAAATTGGTCGTTTGTTCGGCCGACGTTACCACCAATGGTAAAAAAAATTGGCAGATAAAATCATAAAGTTCACCCTATAACGTGCAGGTCACGGCTCATGCGCGGATTTTTTATCGGTAAAATGATCGGCCGATTTGCCTATCGTTGCCGGGAAAATCGGCCGATCGTCAAAATCGGCCACAAATTTTCCAACATGACCGATAAAAAAAACTGTGCAAAAAACCTGAAAAACAACCAACCAATTAACCCACTGACAGTGCAAAAATTGCCCAATTTTTTTTCGGACGAAAAATCGCCCGATTTTCAACCCTGTCTATAGCCGGCATTAGGCATAGTTACACTGCTAGTATTATAGTGCAGAGATAGGCAATTCTAGGTAAGCAGATTACAAGAAACAAAATGCAGCTACCAGCTAACAATTTTGAACCTTTTACAGCTCTGGAAACATTGGACTCCTAGCCACAAAACGTGTCCTTCTCTTTTTTAGATAATGTACAGGAGTCTATGGTATATGTGTTGAAGGCTATGATAAACTGTGTACGATTTCTCTGGGGCACTGCCTTATATACTATATATTCTCCTTCACCCAACCCCTTATCTCCGTACCTAACCAACTGAAAGCATTTGAAGATTTTCATTTGTTTTAATTTTAAGGTCAATTACTCAAAATCATTTGCAGTAAATATTTGCCTCCCCCAGACACATTGGACTACTGCAAAAGGAGCTACCCGTATATATGAAGCCTTTCCACCAATCAATACAAAAAAAACCCAGCCTCCTCAACCTTTAATAATTCAATTTCTCTTGTATGATCGCTCACCTCTAACCTGATTTTAGAGGTTAGGATAAAACCCACTTCTAGTTTGGAAGGGCAGCCATTGTGAAAATGAATGTCTTACCTAGGTTTTTGAGTGTGTCCCAAATCAATCCCATTGCCCTTCCCTACCTGTTCTTTATCACAATCCAATCCTTATTCTTCACTTTCCTTTGGATCAATAAGGCTCCCAGAGTTCACCACTGAACCATACCTCACCAAAGTTTACGGAAGACATCAATTTTCTGCACAATGACACATATTACTGGGTATGTTAGTTCATCAGAATGATGGATTGTGGTTCTCTGTGACAACTTTGGATTAAACACCCATGTTTGGTATAGTACCAAATATAGCAATGGTATGATATTATATCAGGTATTGTATCTTTCCATATATGATGTAAATGCAGCAGAATCATAGAGAATCCCTGAGAGCCCCCTTTCCAGATTTAACTGCATGCTTAAAAGAATTCCTTGGCTAGGATCCCCCTTAATTTCACGTGGAGTGAAAAATGCACTAAGGGAAGATTTGGTCCCCCATTTGTGTTCCTGGCTAAATAGCAGAAAAGGATACCCACAGAACATATGTTGTTGCAGTTTCATTGTAAAATGCAGAAATCCACCACATCAGGCTGGTGAATGTGCAAAATGAAAGCACAGTAAATGCAAAGTTCACTGAATTATAAAATGAGTAAATATAACAGCCACCACCTTTTCCCTTTTTAGAATAGATGGCTTGGGTTTATTTGACTATTAACATTTGACAAATAAGCTTTATAAATAGGATGCTTATATTTTGAAATAGACACTTAGTGAGGAGTTAACGTTCACATAATGCATTGTTGAAGTTTATTATTTATGGTGTGGTTTTTATGCCCTAAAGAAGATCCACAGTGTAGGAAGTGGTGGCAAGACTGAAGCATTGGAAATTAAAAACCAAGAAACAAAGAGAACTCTATATAATAAAGTGCTGGTATCGTATTATTGCCCCAAAAGAACACAAAATGCAGTGCAATCTGAAAGGAGCAAAGCTGTTCTTTGCTTCTAAAGGCCATCCAACCAGACATTGACATTCATTTTTACATTTTTTAATCATCTCTGTTTAAATAGATGCAATATTAAATAACATAAAGTTTATATGCGGCATTATACTGTAAATACAATTATGTATACCATGATGAGTTTCAAAATATTTTAGAGTAAACTCCCTAAGAAAACTCCATGTAACTCCACACACAAAAACAGCACAAACCAATTAAAAAACCAAAAAACCAAATAAAGTCCCAAATAAAGAAAGTCTTGTGTTTCAAAAGAAACTCTAATAAAATAATATAAACAATATAATTCCCAACGTGTTCAAAATCATCTAAATGGTGCAAGTTTTCACTCACACTCCCTCAATCAGGTGATTGCCAAGTGGAAAATGACTTCAGGAATCAAACACACATTTTGGAGTTGCGATGAGATCTGCTGAACAAATCTCCTGATTACTTTAGTATTTTCTTAATCAATACCTCCTGAGTGGATGAAAGAATAAAAGAAAAAAAACTAATCGTGTAACACGTTGGGAATTATATTGTTTATATTATTTTATTGAAGTTTCTTTTTTTGTGTGTATTTTGATTTTTTTTTCATCTCTTGAGCAGCAGCATTGTTTGATTGTGTGTTATTTTCTTTGGCACAAGTCATTTCACAAAATTGTTCAGGTAACTCCAAAATAGACAAATCCTATATTTTTCAAAAATGTCCACAATTTAGCAACTAGTATATACTGTATAGTTAAAGGGAACCTGTGCTTTGTAAGACAAGTTAGTGTTTGAACCCTACAACACAATATTATGCAAATAATGGTGGTGTATCAGTGTGGTAACGATCTGAAGGGAGGTATGGACAATAACAATATGAAAGCACTTTATGGTGATTTCAGTTCAGCCACTAAGTTCCTTTGGCTTAGTATGTCGAGATTATAGGTTTCCTCTAAGAAACCAGCAATGTTTTTTCTTTGTAATGCAGCTAGACATGGGTATTTTCTTTATGGTTTTGAAAACTTTTGCAGTAGATGTAGAGCTATGCCAAATGTGTCTTATCTGGGTAATTCAAAGTGATGGGCATTAAAGCTAAGCAGCAGAAGCAATCGCTGAAACCTATATCACAGAGGAAAAAAGTAACCAGAGGATCCTAATTGACAATAAATTGAAAATGTAATTGCCAGTCCAGCCGCAGCACTTGGAACGCTGTCAGGCTGCAAGACAAGAATTGCCAAGAGGGTGAACAAAAGTAATATTCTCCTTATATCAGACTGTGACTGGGGATGTCTGGAGACTAAGTGCAATGTCAGGGGCTAGATTACGGGAAAGAATATTGATTAAGAAGAAAGCATGGAGCTTTGGAAACCTAGAAAACTAGTCAATAGGTTAACTCTTTGGCAACCACGTGGAGACTCTAAAGGGTCACGATGTCTTGCAGATGTCATTATACGTCTCTTCTTTTTAGTCATACTTCTACTTTTATTCATACTCTCTGTTTAAAGGAAATATGTAGACAGCTCTGGCTGACCCGTACTTTTTGAAAATTCTAGTTGCTTGGCTGTTACACTGATGCTTTGGCTTCATCTTGCATGACCTCCTTCTCTCTAGCTCCCTTGTCTCCTCCTCCCATGCTCATCTCCAGAGCTTCCCCCATCCTCTGGAACTCTCTACCCCAATCTATCAGACTATCGCCTACTCTGCTCACTTTTAGGCGATCTCTGAAAACCTATCTCTTCGGGAAAGCCTATCCTGCCCTCAGCTAATAATGGAATCTACTCCTCCTACCAGTCCATCCCCCACAATTACTACCTTTTGTACCACTAGCCCCTCCCTCCTAGATTGTAAGCTCCAAGGAGCAGGCCCTCCTATCCCTATTGAACTGTATTGTTGCTGTTTTGCCTCCATTTATATTGTAAAGCGCTGAGCAAATTATTGGTGCTATATAAATCCTATATAATAATAATAATCTACTTTGAGTTGCTGACCTGCATGACTATACCAGGTCAATGAGTCAAAAGTAGTGTTAGGGTAGAATGTCAATTATGTGACTAATAATTTGTTATATTAAGCCAGTGTGGCGGTTTGTGATATTTTTTTTCTGCTTCATTTCTCTTTTTGATAGTGTCTGGTCACCAGTACCTAATGCCATGAGTCTGATTTACTAAAAGAGTTAAAGCTGATCTCCAGGATAAGCAATTATTATCTAAATACAAGAGTCATTTTTATTCTTCCTTGAATCTTGGTGTGGTTTGTGTATTTTTTCCAGATCTATACAGAAATCCAGTCTGAAATATCTCTGTGTAGGAGATTCCTGTAATAAAGACAAGTCACTATTGCTCTCTCTTCTTGCGCAGGGTGACTGGTCTTGTCTCCACCTCCTCCTGTAGGTTTCTGCAGGCAGCCCATAGTGGGTGGACCATGCTGGGTCCCTCCCACAGCTCTGCTCTATGCACAGGCTACATGCAGTACAGTGAAGAGGTCACTGCTAATTTACAAGATAATATCTGGTTGTGCAAAGACATTTGGCACACACAATGTTGATTTATATCATAATATATTATGACCATTAAAAATATATTTATATGAATGTGTTTGTGCCAGGAGTTCACCTTACGGAATCTTCATTCGTTATATCGTAGCTGTTTCACTTTTGAATACAAAGTAATGTGTAGGTGAAATAATTAGCAAACTAAAATTTTTTTCAAATTATTGGATAATTGAAGAGGATCTTCTCTCAATATAAATGTGAATGATCAGAATATTAAGATTTGGGCATACCCACAAAATCTTTTTTAGCTGTGTCCACATTTTGATATGGTGAAAACTGCTCATTGCCTAAACCTCCTCTTTCTCTTCTCAGAGAGTTGGGAATTGTATTGAAATAAGTTTGGTAAAAGTTGCAGCTGTTCAGAAATTACACCAAAGGATTTGGGTGCAGTCCAAAGGCTCCTTCAAAACTTAGTGGTGCATTACCGCAAGTCTAGCAATTTATTTTGTGCCTTACTGTGTGTTAAATTGCACTATTCATTTTGAAACCAGACCTGCAGCTTTTTTTTTTTCTACAGAGTGCACTACAAGATATTGCTAGTGTGGTGATGCCAGGGCTGTGGATAAGGGGGTACCACCAGTCGTCCTGTATGGAGCCCAGGCCAGCAGGGGGACCCAGGCTGGGTGAATTGAATATGGGCAGGGAGGGTGATTGGCACAATGGGGGGGGAGGGCAATTACTGGAAACAATCCCTTGTATGGTTCTCTCTGAAGCAGCTTTCAGCTGGCTTCTTCTCCTCTCCCTTCTGCTGGCATTCAGCTGCTGCAGAAAGAGTCATACAAGGGTCAGTTCCACTAACTGTCACCCCCCCACAGCAGCCATCACCATCCCTGTGCACCATACATTTCCCCCTTCTGCCTAGGCCCCCTTGTGTGCCCTCACCTCCACAGTGCTGCCAGCTTCCCTCCTTTCCTTCCCACCAGCAGCTGCAAGCACACAGTAGGATCCTTCAGGATAGAGTGGGGGAAAGGTCTGGTAAATAGGTCACATTTACCAGCCTTTTCCTTTCCTCAATGAACACAATGAGTGTTCAGCACAGATCACTCATTGTGTTCATAACTGAATCATGGTAAACTTTTTTTTTTTTTAGGGGAGGGGGGGGGCCCTGTCATGTTGGCTGTATGGGGCCCTGTGGTTTCTAAGAGCAGCTCTGGGTGGTGCACTGCAGTGCAGGTCCTTTGGCACCTACCATACTTGTGTGTTGGAGCGCCATTTTAAAAAGGTAGTAAAAAAGGCCCCCTGCAGGTTTAAGTCAAAATATACTAATATGCACCACAAACTAGCACATTATGACAGACTTACCGCCACACTGAGCACTCCAGCACAGTGCTATCACGGCTCCCACTTCCATCTTCACCCTGTCTTTCTTCCGGGCAGTAATGACATCACTCCTGCCCATGCGCTCTGCTTTTCACAGCACACTGTATGCCCTAAATGTAGAGCGTCACTGCGCATGCACGGGTGACATCATCTGCTATCGCCAATGTGAATACAGTGCCGTGAAGACGTATTAATACCCCTTGATATTTTCCACATTTTGTCATTTTTTTTGCCTTCCTTTGGATCAGCTGTGGGTGTAGGATTATATCTTTTTTTTTTTTTTTTTTTGGAGCTTGACTGGATGGACTTTTGTATTTTTTCCACCAGACTAACTATGTAACTGTTATTGAGATTTTATGTGATAGGCCAACACAAAGTGGCACAAAATTGTCAAGTGGAAGGAAAATGCTAAATAGTTTTCACATTTTTTGCATATAAATATGTGAAGAGTGTGGCATGCATTTGTATCCAGCTCCCCTGAGTCCCTACTTTGTAGAACCACCTTTCGCTGCAATTACAGCTGCATGTCTTTTGGGGATGTCTTTACCAGCTTTGCACATCTAGAGAGTAAAATTTTGTCCCATTCTTTTTTGCAAGATGACTCAAGCTCTGTCAGATTGGATGGAGAGTGTCTGTGAACAGCAATTTTCCAAGTCTTGCCACAGATTCTCGATTGGATTTAGGTCTTGACTTTGACTGGGCCATTCTAACACATGAATATGCTTTGATCTAAACCATTCCATTGTTGGGCGGAGGCTGTATGTTTAGGGTGATTGTCCTGCTGGAAGGTGACCCTCCACCCCAGTCTTAAGTCTTTTGCAGACTCTAACAGGTTTTCTTCTAAGATTGCCCTGCGTTTGTCTCCATCCATCTTTCCATCAACTCTGACCAGCTTCCCTGCTGAAGAAAAGCATCCCCACAACATGACGTTGCCACCACCATGTTTCATGGTGGGGATGGTGTGTAAAGGGTGATGTGCAGTGTTAGTTTTCCGCCACACATTGCGTTTTGATTTTAGGCCAAAAAGTTACATTTTGGTCTCATCTGACCAGAGCACCTTCTTCCACATGTTTGCTGTGTCCCCATATGACTTCTTGCAAACTTCAAACGGGACTTCTTATGGCTTTTTTTCAACAATGGCTTTCTTCTTGCCACTCTTCCATAAAGACCAGGTTTGTGGAGTGCACGACTAATAGTTGACCTGTGGACAGATTCTCCCACCTGAGCTGTGGATCTCTGCAGCTCCTCCAGAGTTACCATAGGTTTCTTGGCTGCTTCTCTGGTTAATACTTTCCTTGCCCGGCCTGTCAGTTTAGGTGGATGGCCATGTCTTGGTAGGTTTGCAGCTGTGCAATAATTTTCCACTTTCATATGATGAATTGAACAGTGCTCTGTGAGATGTTCAAAGCTTGGGATATTTTTTATAACATAACCCTGCCTAAAACATCTCCACAACTTTATCCCTGACCTGTCCGGTGTGTTCCTAGGTCTTCATGTTGCTGTTTGTTCACTAATGTTTTCTAACAAACCTCTGAGGGCTTCACAGAACAGCTGTATTTATATTGAGATTAAACTACACACAGACTCTATTTACTAATTAGGTGACTTCTGAAGGCAAATTGTTCCACTAGATTTTAGTTAGGGGTATCATAGTAAAGAATCCAAATGCATGCCATACTTTTCAGATATTTATTTGTAAAACATTTTGAAAACCATTTATCCACTTCACAATTATGTGCCACTTTGAGTTGGTCTATCACATAAAATCCCAATAAAATATATTTACGTTTTTCAAGGGGTATGAATACTTTTTTCAAGGCACTGTATATCCTGAAATGTATATGTTTAGGAGATATTCATTGTACCTACAGGTAAGCTTGATGGCCAGCTTACATGTAGGTACAATTTAAAAAATAGAGTTTATTACCACTTTAGATGAATTTCACTTTCAATGCACTACACAACTGCATTGTGGTGTGCAATAACAGAAAGTTAAATGTACATGCTATTTACTGTGGGTTCTCATGTATAAATATTGTGCCTGTGTGCCTAAAATGTGTAGCAGAGTTTATGTTTGCACCACATTAATTCATGAATGCAATTCACTGTATTGTGGTTGCATGGAGTCTGAAGCATACCATATTAAAATTCTCTGCAGCTAATGTGGTAGAAATGGTGCCACTCTTTACCACATTATTTGGTATTGTCCCCAAATAAAATATTTTAGTTGGTCCAATATGCTAAAGCGCACCTTCTGAACATCTTCCCTCTTACCCCAAGCTTGGCACTGCTTGGGCTAGCTGAGTGGGAAACCCTAAGATTTACTTAATGTGACCTTGGATCATCCATAATCCTATCAGCAGTGGGTAGAAAAACTGTTTTGTAAAAACGGATTTGAAGTACTTCTCCCACCTTGTGACAATATATAAAAAAGGTCCCGACCCTCTTTAAAATAGATTGGTTATAAACCGAACTTTGCTTTGATACATGAGAGAGTTTTATAATTACTCTCAAAACTCTCAAACTCCCTACATGAACCCAACTTTATCACTCTTTTAGACTTACCCTCTGATACTAAACAAATGCCTAATAAAGACCCACCAATTCCATTACAACTCCTTATGCATCCATGGAGGACATGTGCAAGGACTAGAGAGCCGAATTGTCACTGTCGCCGAGCCCGACTCACACTCCTCTTGGCAAGTAAACCTGCATAAACCAATATGGCAGTTTTTCTGTTATGTTCTCATTCTCACCTATTCATAATCTTCTTAAAGATTTGACAGATACAATCTAACCACTGTGCTTTTAGCAGATCAGTGCCATATGGTGGTGCTCTCCCACTCCATGCTGTTATTAGTATATTACATTTCTACGATAACTACATATTTTTCCAAATAGTAACCTATTTCATTTCTGGTGAACTATCAGCCCTACTAATTAAAGATCTATAGTAATTTTCTTATTTGAGCACAACTTCAGATCTTTGTATCTAAATGTCGTGATACTTCTGTCATCTTAAAAAATTATTTTTGAAAAAAGTACAAATTTTCAGTAGCTGTTTGTCAAAGTAGGACCAAAACCACAAGCAGGTTTATTCAGTGAAGCAAAGAGGACTATGTAAAATGCAGTAGCCAACAGCAACCAAATAAAATTCATTTTATATATATTTATTTTCAGTGAACTGAATTCTATAATTAAGATGACAAAAACCTACATCATTTTAGCTACATAAGATTTAATGTTCACTTGATATAATTAGGGCATATAAGAAAAGTTATTTAAATTTCATTCTGCTTTTGTGAGATATGGTGTGATAGCCATAGTAAGTCAATGATGGGAAAGGTTCAGCTTCAGGGAGCCTATAGGCAATACTGTTGACTGGTCCTGTGCTTACCTTCTTTCCACAGTACAGTTCCTCTTTAAACCCCTCAAGCAAAATGTACAGAAAACCTTACCTCTTTGCAAAAAGTTTGTGATATACCACTGCTTTCTTTTTGGATTTTTAACTAGAAATCCAGAAAAAAATGAGCATCATAAGGATGAAAGTTGACCGCCAGTGTATTTTATATTTATCTTATTCTCTTATATTTCTATACATTATAAACAGCAATGCCAGCATTCTCACTCCTGTTGACCCTGGATGTTGCTATATATAATATAGGTTTTACTATGCATTTGTATTTAGTTGTTCTTTCAATGCAGTTTTTTTAAACATATCTCCATCGTGTGCACTACCTCCCCATCCCCCCATCTGTAACATTAAATATTTACTGCTCTATGGGAGATGGTGATACTATATAGATAATAATAAAAAAAAATCTGCCAGCCGTGCCGAAGTATATGCCAGGGATAATGCTGCTCTCCTAGGAGGAGGATGATAAATATTCATGAAGAGAGATTCACTCACTGCTGCTGAACTGTCCAGCTGTTTGATAAATTAAAAACATGTAAAAATGCGTATATCTACGTAAGTCATCTGATTATATTAAAAATGCATCGATTCTCCTGCATGTTTCAACGGGTGTTCATTTTGCATGCTTTAGAACAGTCATAGGCAATGATCATTGAGAACAATGCTTGCTTAATGTTAATATATTGTCTATTTCTCTATATATATTTATATTTGTGACTTTAAAAATATAATAAAACTATAGTCAGATAAATATAAAAAATACTACAAATGAATGTATTATATTTACCAATTTCCAACCAGCAGGTGGAGCTTTAGGCTCCTTTTGACATGTTTACTATGCTGATCCTAATAGCTTTGCTAAGAAAATGCCTGTTTATAAAGTGTAGTTGTTGAAAGTCAGAATACACTCACAGCTGAAAAAGCAAAGGAGCGACTCCTTTCATCCTTCCTTTGGTGTTGACCAGACAATATTGGAGGAAAGCAAGTAGTTAAAAGGGTAACTCCACTTTTGTGGGAAAACATCTAGCATATTAAAAAAATAATATAGCATATACAGTTGCTATATAAGCCATATTGTAATTTAACATTACTAAAAATTAAATTTCCTTTTCAATTGACAGTGCTGTAATTTTCTGTAAAATGCCATGCAATTTGGTAAGCTGGAGGCCTTCTGTATACAGTTGGTGTACAGAGCTTCCCCAGAAATGTAATTTCCTGCTTGATTGACTCATTGTTTTCACTGAAGTCTACAGTAGGATGTAGGTCAGATTTTAGGCATCCTCTACAACAAAAATTTAATTTATGGTGCGATACTTCCAAAGGGTTAATCACGTCTAAAGGGATGCAGACACAGCAACTTTCCTCATTAAAATGCTGCAAGTGCATCAGCTGATTAATAATGAAAACATCACTCCCGTTAAAATTCACTCTGCACACAACAAACAGCATTTTTCAGAGGATTTACCCCCCTTCGTGTAATTTTTTGTGATATGGCGCTGTCACTTTAACTGACAATTGCGTGGTCATGCAGCGCTGTACATAAATGAAAAGTATGCCATTTTTTCCCCACAAATAGAGCTTTTTTTGGTGGTATTTGATCACCTGTGCGTTTTTATTTTTTGCTCTGTAAACAAAAAAAGAACGACAATTTTGAAAAAATAAAACACAATATTTTTTACTTTTTTGCTATAAACCATACGTAGTAAAAAAATTTAAAAAATCAAATCTCTTCATAGATGTAGGCCAAAATGTATGCTGTTACATGTCTTTGCTAAAAAAAATCCCAATATGTGTAAAATAATTGGTTTACGTGAAAGTTATAGTGTCTACAAATGGAGGTATATATACTGGAATAAAAAAAAAATTGTTATACTAGTAATGGCGGTGATCAGGGACTTATAGCGGGACTGCGACGGGCATTCTGACACTGGGTGGGAACTGACTAACTGCCACTGACATCCCAATGACACTAATACAGTGATCAGTGCTAATAAAAATCACCAACACTGTACTAATTATACTGGGCAGTTTCCATTTGGAAACTCGGGCACTGCCCGAGGGCCCGGGTTCAGTAGGGGACCCCATGAGATGCCCCTGGTACCTTTTTCATAGGCTTTTTTGAGTTTGGGCAAGGACACAGGGGCCCCATGTTTTTGGTTTGTTTAGCAAAAAATAAAAAACCCAGAGGTGATTAAATACCACCAAAAGAAAGCTCTATCTGTCTCAAAAAAAATGATAAAAATTTCATATGGGTACAATGTTGCATGACATTCAATTGTCATTCAAAGTGTGACAGCGCTGAAAGCTGAAAATTGGCCTGGGCAGGAAGGGGGTAGAAGTGCCCTGTAGGCAAGTGGTTAAGCCACACCTTCATGTATTATAAGCTGTCCAATTTTCTTTGCTCACAGACCATTTTTGTAGGTGTACCCACTCATTAATGGAAATGGCCAACAATCAAATTATGTTACTGCAGGACACATCAGCTGTTGGTGCTTGCCTCTAACATCACAGGAGTAAGCATGCTTCTTGTTTTGATACTGCACATGCTCTTTCTCAGCCTTTCCCTGTGAAGCTTAGTTGCTGCTGGGAAAGGTATAGAAAGAATGTGAGTGCACCACTCAAGTGAAGCTTCTCTCTCTACGTGGCTTCCAAACAGCCATAACTCCTTTGATGTTAGGGGTGAGCGCCAATAGCTGGTGTCCTGCAATGAACATAGGATGTAAGGCTATCAACAATGGAATATTTGGGCTAGGCTGTGTGGGGGACAGAAATAGTCTAGTGATATGACATCTGCATCTACCTATATGGTAACATTTTATCGTACATTTTAAAGTGGTTGTAAACCCCTGAAATTAAAAATGATCAAAGCATATTCTTCCATAGCGTGTACTTGCCTCAGCCCAAAACAACTAGTGTGAGTTCTGTCTGCTCTCTCATTCCTGTGCAATCTGTATGAGTCGTTTCTATGCTGATACCAGACAATCTTGGGAGAGGGCCTCATATCCCATCTAGTATACAGCAGGTGATTGACAGTCTTAGCTGTCCATGTTTCCCTATGAGACTGTGTAGAAGGTTGTGTCCATTCCCTCCACTCAGGTCTCAGATTACACTTAGCTCCCTGCTGTATGCTGTGCAGTGTGTGACATGGCTCCCCAATTCATGCCTTCTGGAGCTGAAAAATGCTTTCTAAATTCTGCACTTTAAATGGCTACAAAGAAAAGAGGGTTACGGATATACTGGTACAACTGATGCAGGAAGATTTGTTTCATCTCTGTGTATCACCTAAGACTACATGTCACTTCAGTGGGTATACAGTATGCAAGGGTTTACAACCACTTTAAAACTACTGGGGCTACTACTATCCTTGTTTGCATGGGCCAGTTTCTGTAAAAGGTGAAGTAATTGTAAAGCAAAACCTTGTTTGCTTTTTATTGGATAGAGTGTGGAAAGGTTGTGTCTCTGCTTGGGAGATGTACTCTCTCTGGCCTGAAGACCATTGTCTCAAATACAGAAAGTGAAAGGAAAAATTCAAAAATGTAAGTGGGCATATTAAAAGGAAGAACACCTGTTCTTGTGACAATGAAGAGGGTATAGTATGTGATGGAAAATCACCCCTGTGGGACAAATATTTTTTTTTTTAGCTAAAAACTATTCCTTACTTTATATCCAAAACAACTTTTTGGGTTTATGTTGTTTTACATTGTGCATTGACTTTAAAATATTACTCATATTCCATTCAGCAAAAAAAAAACAAAAAACTAAATCTAGAATCATGCTTACTATTAATACGTTTGCAATTTGCAAGAGGTGTGGCCAGGATGCTTTATTGATCAATAGATCAGGCAATCTTCTACTTTACAATATATATTAGGGGAAATGTCTACCTTGTATTCAGCAAAGTACATTTTGATTGCTCAAGCCTCTTCCCATGCACCAGTAACTCAATTAAAACCCTGCTATGCATCACTGTCATGAAAATGGCTTTTGGCAGTTTGGCTTAAATATAGTGCCGATTGTATATTACATATAAACCATACAATTTATGTTGGAGTGCGTTTCCACAATTCAGAATGTGGCAATGAATTACTATCTTTCATTTTAGCAGTATCTTTAGCTGCATCATTAACTCAATTGCTTGACTTGGACTTGTAGGAAGTTAAACATATTCTGTTACTTTGATTACACATAATTTCTGCAACGTTCTGTATACTGTTCTGGGCAATGGTAATGTTTATAGTAGTCTGTTAATTACCATTGCAGTATGTGTCATAGCTGCTTGTACTGAAAGCACGGACCTACTCACATTACACGGACAGTGCAATATAAAGAATTGTCAGTGAAATAGAATGCACACAGCACAAACGAGTCTGATGCAAGAAAGAAATCTGCAATGGAAAAAACAAAACTATAAACTGACATGCTAATATTATTTTTGGAGTTAACTAGCAAATGTTTGTCCATAGTTACATAGTCTGGCTGAAAAAAGACAAAAGTCCATCCAGCTTAACCATAAAAAAAAAAAGTTATAATGCTATACCCACAGTTGATCCAGAGGAAGGCAAAAAAACCCCAGCAAAGCATGATCCAATTTGCTCCTGCAGGGAAAAAAAATTCCTTCCTGATCCCCCGAGAGGCAATTGGATATTCCCTGGATCAACTTTACCTATAAATGTTAGTATCCAGTTATATTCTGTGTATCTAAGAAACAATCCAGGCCTTTTTTGAAGCAATCCACTGAGCTGACCAGAACCAACTCTTGAGGGAGTCTATTCCACTTATTCACAGCTCTTACTGTGAAGAAACCTTTCCATGTTTGGAGATTAAATTTCTTTTCCTCCAGACGTAAAGAGTGCCCCCTTGTCCTCTGTGATGACCTCAGGGTGAATAGCTCGACACCGAGTTCACGATATGAATCACTGATGTATTATTACATGTTGATCATATCCCCCCTTAATCTCCTCTTCTCAAGAGAGAATAAATTCAGTTCCTCTAATCTTTCCTCATAGCTGATCTTTCCATCAGATCATCCCTTGCAGCTATTACCTTTTGTACCACTTCCCCCTCCCTCTAGATTGTAAGCTCCATGAGCAGGGCCCTCCAATTCCTTCTGTATTGAAGTGTATTGTAATTGTACTGTCCCCCTTATATTGTAAAGCGCTGCGTAAACTGCTATATACTGTAAATCCTGTATAATAATAATGTAATAATAATAAAGTGTTGTGAAAAATGCTCGATGAGCTTTTGCAGATTGTATCCTCTTTACCTTAAAGTGACCTTATCACAAACTTAACAAAAAACTGCAATTAAAAGCATATAAAAAAAAGTTTCCTTTGCATACATATTTTAATCACATGAACTGTGCCTAAATGTGACTAGTTCAAAAGAGTCAATTCCCTAGCACCGCCCCCTCCTTCTTTGCATGTCATAGCCCTTTCCTGGTAGGTTCTAATTACTTTCTGTGCTGGCAGCTCCCCTGCCCCATCATCTCCCTGCATAACCCTTCATGTAGCAGTGGAGGAGGAGTAAAAGGGAATACTAAAGCATCACTTGAATGGCAGTGATGAGGCTGCTGACATCACATCCAAGATGATGTCGCCCAGCAGCACTTACATGGTTTTTGGATGTCTACTCAAGGCAGGCTTTACAAGTAAACAACATTTTAAAATATATTAAATACAAATCTAATCTTATAGGAAGATTGTAGTTGAAGTAAATGGTCTGGTGACAAGGTCTCTTTAAATATGTTTTAAAGAGTAATTACACTTTTGTTGACAAAAAGACAGTCCTCTCCGGGTGATCTATGTGCATTGCAAGAATTTTAACAAATTATGTTGAGAATCCTACCTGTTTCTGCTATGAGGGAATAGCTCTTTGTTAGATCACGTCTTGTGCAGGACTAATTCTGAATGGGAGTGGCTTTTTCATTTTTAATCAGCCAATGCACTCTCTAAAGAGGGCTCTAATGAAAATAATGGCAGGGTCTGCATCCCCTTTATTAACCCTTTGGAAGATTTTATTAAATTTTGTATTGCCCAAAATCTGACTTAGTGTAGACTTCTGGGAAAATCAGTGAGCCAACAAACAAACAAACAAACAAACAAACAAACAAACAGCAAATGTCAATTATGGAGGTGTTCTGTACACCAACTGTGTATGGAATGCTTCCAGGTTGCCATATTGCATTTAATTTTACAGATAATTATAGCACTGCAGATTGAAATGGAAAAATTATTTTTAATATTAACAAGTTACAGTATGACTTGTGTTACAATTGTAAATGCTGTATTATTTTACTTATTATTTGCAATCTTTTTTTCAAACAAAAGTGGAGTGACCCTTTAAGTGTCTACTAGAAAACCAGTGTTTTATATCAAAATTAGGAACTTTTAAAAGAATAGTTTGGGTAAAGCTTTTCTGGCCATGCTTCTCTTGTTGGTCATAGGTGTGCACTGTGCTCAACTTTTGCTCAACTTTGACCCAGAATCAGCCATCAGTGGGATACAGTCTGGTGATAGCTGATGTGGTGGAGCCTCTCCAGATTCAATTTAGTCAGAATCTATCCAGCTGCCTTTCAGGATGCAGTTGAGAACCAGAGCTAGCTTCTTCAGGGATGCTCATCTATAAGTGCAAGGATATTCTATAATGTAAAGACACCATTATATATCAAAACCATCATGGAAATATTTATAGATACAGTATAATATACAAACACAATACCATATGTTACTAACCCAGTGTCTTGGAAATTCGCTTTAACGAATTTCTCCTTACCGTGAGTACTCGCAGTTGGATGCGCAGAAATCCCCCATAAAGCTGTGTGAATCTCGCTTACCACGACTGTAGCTAAACTACACAATTCCTGCCCATCCAACTACTTTTAGCTTCTGTTGAAATGTGGGGATGATGGAGCTCCGTTACCCTAGAATGATCAAACGACACTCTCAGGATGATGGTTGAATTCACATAAGGCCGGTTTCAGACTCAGCCCCTGGTTTTATTAAAAATACACACATGCCCCCCACATGAATAAAGTCAATCCCCTCCCACCGAACAATGCAATGGGGAGTGCCTATACACAGGATGTACATTCCGATTGGAGCATAGCCTTTCCTATTATCTATCACTGGTCCTCCCCCATGAGCCTTCTGAGGTCAGCAGACTTCCTCCCCTTCCTCCCATGAGCCTTCTGAGGTCATCAGACTTTCTCCCCTTCCCCCCCATGAGCCATCTGAGGTCATATTTCCCAGCTCCTAGCAGTATGTCCATTCTCTGTAAAAGCATCCCCTAGAAATATCAGTCTGTACCTGGATGGGCCCGATACGATCTTTATTAAAACACATCCATCCAAGATACAGTTCAGGTCAGTAATGGGTTGTAAGATATGCATAAGCCTACACGCGGAGTTCACACCGCTTGGCGCCTTGCGTTATGAAGCCCATGTGGTACTATGCTGCTGATATGTGGATACAGGCCCGCGGTCTATTGCCAGCGGCATTCACATCGAATGCCGTGGTGGTATACACGCCGGTCTATAAGCGCAGATCCGCCATCTCATCCATTACCGAGCTGAGTACTGTAATACATACATTGTACATGCGCATGGCCCAATTGCAGCCTTCAGAGCTTTAATTAAGCCACACGAGAGACATATGAATAACACTCATATATGACACATTTAAAGTTCGACCAACAATACAAAATTTCCATGACATTCCCTCCTGTTTTATCATATTCTCCTCGTGTCCCTTCTTGATCTTCTTCAGCTTGATGGGTGTAGTCTCAAAACCTCAAAGAGTTCCTGTAGTTGTCCCTGAGAATAAAGCTCCACGGGGTACCTGAAACAACAAGACCCGACGCAAACTCGACGCAAACAGGCTTGATTGAAGCGATGATCCTCAAGAGCGTTGGAACCTTCACTACAGGAAGGCTCTTGCAAAAACCACAAACAGACTTGTGGTATGAATAAGGTTTTTGATCCCACGGTGGTCTGGGGAGATCCAGCAACAGATTCTCAAATTGCCCCTGCAGACGGGGCCACACAAGGTTGGTCTCGACCCAGACAGTTTTCCAAATCGCAGACACAAACCATGATGAGGCTTGAAGCTTGCTTGAAGGTCTTGGAGAATGTGGTCTTCAGAGAGATAAATTAGAGGGAAGCCAGGACGTAATCTGTAGAGAAGGTGGTTGGTTGGTGAGGTCTTCCTCCGATCAGTGGTTGGAGTGGGATCCCAGGAGCGGGCATGGAGATGTGGTCGTCTGCCCGAGCTTGGCTTACACGGTCGATGAGGCAACAGGAACATCTCACCGCGGCATATAAGAGGCAGAGGAAAAAGAGAAGCATCAGGACATACACTCCCACTTCCTTCAACCAAGATCCGATGGAGAACAGGAAATCTCCCAATCCTCCCAAACCCTTGAACGGATTCCAACCCTCTCTAGCTATAGCTCTAGCTTTTCCCTGTAGTTCACTAACTTTGTCCATATGGGCCTGGACCTTGTCATCGGTGTCTTCTATCCAAGTACAACAATCCTCTCCGATGAACTCACAGAACCCCCCTTTGGCGGCTAAAAGGTAATCAAAGGCCATCTTCTCCTGAAGCACTAAAATTCCCATCTGCCGTTGTTCTTGGGCAATTTCTCTGACAGCCTCTACGGTCTCGTTAAACATACTATCCACGATGACAGAAAAATTGTTCAGGCGCTTCATAAGTTCTATTCCCCATCCTGTCCATGAGGGGAACCAAGCCCATGCCTGGTCGCCCTCAGAAAACAGCTCTCTGCGAACTCTCCCTGCCATCCTTACCTTCTTGTGGACCATCAACTCTTCATGATCCATCACTACATAGGATGCGGGGACTAGCTTTATGAGGGCACACGAACCTTTCGCGTTCTGGGGAAATGTTCTATAGGCTGCCGAACCACACAGAAAAATAGTATGGACCTGTCAGAGCAGAGCAGGAGGAGTTCCTCGTTCGGCCTCTGGCACTGAGCAACAGTTGCACAGACTGGGGGATTGCTCCCTCAGTCTGCACATCACATCCGTCCTTCCAACACACGTGGTCTGGTCGGTCAGTGTGGTTACTCAGAAGGGAAGTCTGGTTAGTCAGATTGACAGTTATACCTCTCTCGCAGGTGGTAGTCCCAACAAACTTGTTACCTGTGCCAAAGCTGATGTTAAAGCACACCTGAGGGCTGCCTAGCTGTCCAGTTACCCATAATGGACTGACGAGGGTCCTACAGGAGCTAGAGCTAATATTGGTGCTAAAACTGATGTTACCTGCTAAAAATGTGTCATTAAGTTCTACCGACAAATGTCTACGTGGGGGCTGACCAGGGGTCCCTTGCTTTTTCATGCCGACGTGGATGTCATATAGGGCATGAACAGCGGCCATTGCGGACATGTGATGACTGGGTGGGGGCTTAGAGCATACCCAACAGTTGGTTTTGTTGGCGGTTCTGGCTAAACGCAGGTGCATTTTAAATAAAAGGTTGGGGTATCTGCCGTCTTTTCCTCCGTTCACACACATGTAAGACATACAAACAAAAAGAAAAAGGAAAATGACACCCCTCATTCTCTGGTGTAGCTGAAAAGCTTCTTGCAGTGGCTTGCGTGCACCCAGTTGTCTCGTCCCTCGAGCTTGAGTGAGGTAGGTGTCGTCAGCTGGACCTTGTATGGTCCGGTGAACCGTGGCTCGAGTCCGGTTCTTTGATGTTTCTTTAGGACGACCCAATCACATGGCTCAATAGAAAGAACACCTGTTATTGCATTTGGATCCGGGAGCGATTTACGAACCCAGTGGTGTATCTTCTGCAGCTCCCGTTGCAGAGATTGCACATAACCTGTAAGCTGTGAATGCAAAGACGACAACTGTTGAGGAAAGTACAACCCTGTTTTGGGAGTTCCCCCAAACAACACCTCGTAGGGTGACAGCCCATGTGGTTGCCGAGGGGCATTCCGGATGGAATAGGGGGCAATGGGGGGACACTCAGGCCAAGGTTTTTTGGTATCGGAAGACGTTCAACCTTACCGCTACTCTCGGGGTGATATGGGGTGTGTCGCCGCTGACTCCAGTTCCACCAAAGAAATGCAGTTGTGTCCTTTGGAAGAGAGGTTAGTAGTGGACAAAGAAGACATGTTAGCAGAAGAGGTGTTAGTATTGTTAGTCGTGTTGCAAAATTCAGCACTGTCATTGCTGTCCTCCCCCCCCTTCTCATCTTCCAATACAGGAGGAAGAGAAGCTGGGTTAAGAATAGTGCATCGTTTGATAGTGAGGTTAGTAGGGGTTAGGAGGGCTTTCCCCTGAGAGGGGTACCTTGCCTTGGATGTCCTGTTTTCGCAAGACCGTTCTTGCTGCACTGGTGTCGGTGAGGCAAGGGAGGGGATATTTTAATTCCTCTAGAAAAAGATGGATCTGGGCCGACACCGATTTGTCAACTTCCTATGAGAATTCATAGGAGTTACTTACCATGTGGTCACAGGGGCGGAGGACTCATCAGGAATGAACTGCCACCGACCTTTAGGTAATTGGGGACAGCTCCTCCTCATGTGCCCCGTTTGGTGGCACTGGAAGCACCTGGGTGGGGGCCTATCCTTCCTGTGACCCAGATCCCTTGGTTTTTCGTGTGGGGTCTGGGACATAAGAACTTTGGCCTTGTCCTGTTTTCTTCTATCCATTTCCCTCTCTATTGCCGCAAGAGTGGAAAGGATAGCAGGGATAGACATCTCATTATATTCGGGTCGGGCCAGAACCAGCCTTTCCCGAATTTTAATATTGATGCCTTCCAAAAATTTGGCCCGCAACAGAATGTGCGTCGCGGTCACCTTTACCCCTTCAGTTGGAGCATCAGGTCCAACTTCCAGATCCGCATCCAGTGCCGTCTGCTTGAGACGGCGCCAGAAGCAGGCGCTTTCCTCATTAGGACCCTGGGTGAGCTTCATCATGTCCGTAGTAGAGGTAGCACCATACATTTCTGGAAGCTTTGCCTTTAGCTGTGTACAGAACTCTTTGCCCCCTGAAGTCATCTCCTCATGCGTGGTTATAGAGCACCCTGCAATCACTATACTGGCCACTTCCTTGCCCACCTTCGCCCGCAGGATCTGTGCACAATCTGACCCACTCATACCATAGCTGAACTGGTTTTGTCCAAACATTCGAGCAAATCCTCTCGGATTGACTCGATAGTCCGGGAGCTCAGCCAGAATAGTGCGGATCTCTGCCGGGGTGAAGGGGACATGCCAAACTACGCGTTCCCCTAAAGTCCGTTCCCCCTGTGCATTGGGAGGACCTTCAAATTGCTGCACTCTGACTGGATAGGCCTCGGTCCGGGAAGAGTGCAAGGGCTGACCCAGCTTCATCGGTGGGCTTAGATTAACCACCTCGCTTACTGCACCTTCAGGTTTGAGGTCCCTCAGATCAGGGTATAGCTGGGGGGCAGGGGTCTGATCAGTGGTTCGTAGCGCTTTGATGCAATCCGCCCTGTTTCTTAACCGGGTGTCTATTCCCCTTGATTCACAGATAGTCTGCAAATCGGTTGTTGAGAAGGCTTCATAGTTGGAAACAGAAGGAGCTGGGGTGAAGCAGGGAGAAGGGAGAGGTAGAGGTAGAGGCTGAGGCATAGATACAGAAGACACGGAAGGTACATCAAGAGTGACATCACTAGCAGAAGAGAAAGGTGCAGTTATACTTATCTCAGCCACTGTTGGTTGTTGGGGAACCCCAGCAGACCCTGATCCTGCCTGCCTTAGTAGAGTCAGCCCTGAAAGAGCTTCCTCCACCTCTGACACTGGATCCTCCTGTTTTATTCCCTCTGGAGGCCAGGTATACATCACCTGGTTCTTCCGGACAGACACCAGTTTATGTATGCCCTGCCTCCCTAATCGGATTGCCCTGTGAAGCCATAGCTGTGCGATCTCTAGTTCTGACGCCTGCATTCGTGGTCCAAATTCAGAGATGAATTTTTCCCACCTCCATGCGTCAAATGTACCTTCCCGGGGAATTTCCCATCTGGTACCCTTCGACCATTTATTCCACCTTTTGAGGGGTTCTGTAGACTTCCCCCCCAAACTCACCTTCATCAGTTGTGCAGCTGTCCTTACCCTAAAGAGGGCTGGTTCCCCCTCTCTCTTCATGGACTGACTACTGCCCATCGTGACTAGTCACTGGTATATATCCCGCGTCCGGGTACCTGTTTACCCCCTGGAGCACTCGGTGGGATCCTACCGAGAGGCCTGATTCCACCACTTTCCCAGCACAGCGTAATTTATGTGATACTTATCGATCACCCGAAGCGCATCAAGTGGCGGTCAGACTGAGAGCACACCTCCCACTCCCACAGCGCAATTTATGTGATCCTGACCACCCGAAGTGTTTGTGGTAACCAGGCTAAGTGTTATACTTCCCTGGACAGCCCACTCGCACAGCGCAATTTATGTGGTTCTCATCACCCACTGTGTTTGGCAGGCCACACCGCCCAATGATGAAAGTGGCTTTTCTCTCCCAGCACACAGTAGCTAACACAAGTCAAAACAAAAAGAGGGGTTTTCGGATGTTACTTAGGGGTCACTGGTTGCCCGGAAAGCTGCTAACTGACCTTTAGGAAATTTGTGTAAAGAAAAAACTTTCCTAATACACACAGAAAAACCCTTTTTCAACCTGAAAAACTGTTAAAAAGGACAAAGTGGATCCTTATGAAAAACACGGGACGTGTCACAGTAAAACAATTACACAGAGGTGAACCAAAAAACTGCGCCAAGAATAACCCGTTGCTGATGCGAAAATCAATCCTATCAGCGCCGCTAAACGATCTGCGCTACACACGCGATCTTCACTGCAACCACCTAAAACCGTTTACACAAAAAGTCTGCTGGACGCGAAACACGCAACGCAGCAGCTTTAAAACAAACCCGCTTTACAATAAGGAACTGCTTTTAACAAGAAAAACACAAGAAAAACATAGTCACTATACAAGAAATCTATGTGCAAAAACCCAGACTTCACTGCGCTCACTAAATGTGGAACACGTGAGGGAAAAACTCGCTTAACACACTTTAAATTGGCCGGCAATACGCAAATTTAAAGCTAAAAGCAAACAAATGAAACTGTAAAAAATTTGGATTAAAAACACAATATGGGTCAAATGCATATAGGAAACTTCATGCACATTGCATAGAGATTACTGCACATGTGGTAGTCAACAAAATGGCCACCAACAGGGAAAGCACATGGTCATTAACAAAATGGCCACCAAACAAAAGGAGTACATGTGGTTAGTCAAGAAAAATGACCCCCCACAGGGAAGCACATGGTAACACTAGAATGGCCCCCCACAGAGGAGCACACGGCAGACTCTAGCCTCAAAATTGCCTCTAACCTCTTACATAAAACAGACTTTTGGACAGAACATACACCGGACAATTGCACAACAATATGAAGTATACATACAACACAATTTGGCACAATCACAGAACAGATATAAAACACCAACATGTCACACTAACATGCACATGTAACAGAAAGGACCCCTGCATGCTTGCTGGGAGCAGTAGTACCACAAAACATTGCACAGACTACATACACACAGAGATATTACAGCAGTTAACAATTAACCTAAACCTTTCAGCACTGTAATAATTACCTCACGTGGAGGGGGGTAGAGCAATCACCACAGTACCTACAACCCACAAATACTTACCTAACACTATGCAACAACTTTTACCCACTAAAACATATACCCGTTTAATTTTTGGTTGGAAGATTTTTAAACTTGACCAAATCCAGCCAACCAAACCCACCCCTCTGCTGCTCTCCGCAGAGACAAACCCTCGTCTTTCACCCACAAATCAAGAGTTTAGGACAAAAAACTAGGTCCTTGCTAAGCGGTAATTCTTGTTAGCTAACAGAGAACGAAATCAGCCACACGAACGCGCAAAAAGCGATCCTCTTAATGGCAGAGAGACCTGAAATGTGCCGGCATACTTTTTGCTAGTTCATGATGGCTCATTCCCCCCTCGTACTGGGTTAGCTATGCAAGAATACGCGTTAGTATCCACCAGGCTCGCCAAACTGTCTTGGAAATTCGCTTTAACGAATTTCTCCTTACCGTGAGTACTCGCAGTTGGATGCGTAGAAATCCCCCATAAAGCTGTGTGAATCTCGCTTACCACGACTGTAGCTAAACTACACGATTCCTGCCCATCCAACTACTTTTAGCTTCTGTTGAAATGTGGGGATGATGGAGCTCCGTTACCCTAGAATGATCAAACGACACTCTCAGGATGATGGTTGAATTCACATAAGGCTGGTTTCAGACTCAGCCCCTGGTTTTATTAAAAATACACACATGCCCCCCACGTGAATAAAGTCAATCCCCTCCCACCGAACAATGCAATGGGGAGTGCCTATACACAGGATGTACATTCCGATTGGAGCATAGCCTTTCCTATTATCTATCACTGGTCCTCCCCCATGAGCCTTCTGAGGTCAGCAGACTTCCTCCCCTTCCTCCCATGAGCCTTCTGAGGTCATCAGACTTTCTCCCCTTCCCCCCCATGAGCCATCTGAGGTCATATTTCCCAGCTCCTAGCAGTATGTCCATTCTCTGTAAAAGCATCCCCTAGAAATATCAGTCTGTACCTGGATGGGCCCGATACGATCTTTATTAAAACACATCCATCCAAGATACAGTTCAGGTCAGTAATGGGTTGTAAGATATGCATAAGCCTACACGCGGAGTTCACACCGCTTGGCGCCTTGCGTTATGAAGCCCATGTGGTACTATGCTGCTGATATGTGGATACAGGCCCGCGGTCTATTGCCAGCGGCATTCGCATCGAATGCCGTGGTGGTATACACGCCGGTCTATAAGCGCAGATCCGCCATCTCATCCATTACCGAGCTGAGTACTGTAATACATACATTGTACATGCGCATGGCCCAATTGCAGCCTTCAGAGCTTTAATTAAGCCACACGAGAGACATATGAATAACACTCATATATGACACATTTAAAGTTCGACCAACAATACAAAATTTCCATGACACCAGCTAAGATAGAAATTTCAGCAAAAAATAAAAACAAAGGTGGAAGTATGCTGTTGCTCCCTGACGAACACCCACACAGGGAGACTACCAACGGGTTCAGGTCCATAGGTTGCTGGAGTGGCCAAGGGGTAATGGAGATCACCACAGTGAAGACACACTGCTGTGCACAAAAATAAAGATGTATCAAATGTATCTTTCCACATATATTTTTACACAAAATCCTAATAAACACCCAAAAATACTTGGCATACTTTCACCTTTGTTTTTAATGTTGCTGTTTTGTGCTGAAATATCTATCATAGCTGGGTCAGTAGCAGGTGGTATTTTGTTTGTATATTATCTTTCTATAGTTTTCCATGATGGTTTTGATATATAATGGTGCCTTTCCATTATAGAATATCCTGGCAGCTATATACTGTATGAGCATCCCTGAAGATGGTAGATGAAAACACTATTTTCTAAATGCATCGGATGTCTCTATATTCATCAAGCCATGGTCAAGGACATTATCTTTGATCACTGCTGTGTGATTCATGCATATTTCGTATAGCCGCATTTATACTTTTATTGTCCTTTTTTAATGGTATTGTAGTAAAGTTATTGGAACTTTTATATTTTTGAGTGTTCACAGATGTTGTGCCTACAATAGTCCTTTTCAGTAAGAGAGTATTTTTTCATTGTAATCCTGTGGGATGATGGCACCCCCATAGCACTCTACCATGCCTTTAACTTTCTAAACAAAGGGACATTTTTTTGTCCTTCACACTTTAGGGGGGCTGGACTGTGGTCAGTGGGAGTGAAAATTTTCCTGGCATCAGTGTGAGTAAACAATGCCGCATTTGGTACTAGGGGGATGAAAAGTGCCCCATCATTTCTATCATTGTTAGGAATATTTGCCCATTGTTGGTGTCAGTTGAAAAATAGGTTATCATATCAATGGGAGGAATAGTGCCCCAAGAGCTGGATAGAGGCCAGCAAAGGGCAGCAGTTTGGAGACCGCTGGTCTAAAAGAATGTTGCAAGAATTAAACAAGTGTAAAGGAAAGTTATGGCCTAAATGGTAACCATACATTTTTAATTTCAGAGGTTTTAGTGGCTTCACAACCAAACCTGATTTTGAAATGCACTGGTTGTTTTTTTTCCCAGTGCCCATGCATTGGTGTTTTGTAAAAATGAGTGGCTCTTTTTGTCGAAATGTATTTAACAGTATCAAATTCATGTGTGCACCTGGGTACAGTTTGAATTTTATGTACTTTCCTTTTTTCCTAATGCAATTTCTGTGTATAACTTGTATTACATTTACAAAGGTAGATATTTGACTTGGTTACAATTCCAAATGATGTCAAAGGAATTCAATCTAGAAGCTGCATCAATATCCTACACATCTGTGGAAAGGCATGCCTTAGCGTAGTGTGCGCTTTTGTTTCCATTTGTGAAGACCGGTTTTGCAGAACAGTTTTTGTGCCACATGGGTGAACTGCCATTGTGTTTGTTTTGTCTACTGTATATCTATTTGTTCCTGTCAGTCAGGAGTTAGAACCTTCCCTATTTTATACACTTTATCTCACTGAGCTTCGAGTTTTAATTGTGTTTCTGAGCAACCTCATGGGTTCTTGCATTATCAATTACTTTGCGCAGAGTAAGATCAAAAATTGAATAATTAATTTCTCTGGCTAAGTTTGTTCCAAATTTGATTCTGTAAGGAGTCATTTAATCAATATACACTTTTTAGGACTATTCAGTTGTGTATTATCCTTGTATGATCCCCCTGCTGACTTGCCTGACACATGGTTGCTCCATGCTCTACCAACAACAATCCCTCCCCACACGTTTCCTGCTTTGTAGCCGATACCTCAAGTAACTCCTGAAGAAGCGATACTCTTGCGAAACATATTGAGTAACTACAGATTAACTACAATTACTGACATCTGATCTATGTCTTTTGATACCCTTACACAGTATATCTGTATCAATTTTAAACTATTATATGAATTGACGAGTTTTGTAAACTGCATTGAATGCTCCACCCTTCATGGGGGTCTTGCATTCTTAGCGGAATAACCTTTATGCATTGTTATGTAGTGGTTTACATTCAAACAATAAAGTGATTTTAATGAATTTTTGTTGCAGTGCCTTAAAGTCCGCAATTTGGCCCTTTTTATTCCCTTTTGGTTCATTATACTAGTCATCATTAGACATGGCACATAGAAGCCTGTTTTATGCCCCCACAGTTGTCACTCTGTGTTGGGTATTTCTTTACAAATATCAGTGAATGCTCTGGTCTGTCAGGGTTTGTCACAAAGTGGGTAGATTAATCACTTAAAGTGTCCCTTTCCTTTGCAGATGCATGACAAAGTAAAAGAGTCACTTAACCCTCCCCTTTCTCTCATTCCTTCTTCCTTCCCAGCAGCATATACTCACTATTATTTTGCTCCTCCACTGCTCTGTTCATGGGAAGCAAAGTGAAATACCCAATTTTTCCAGGTATAAGTGAGCATGTTAATCACTCCCCCTTTCCCATGTGATAGTGCAGGTGCCTTATGACTGGCCTGTTGCTCTCACATGGGAAGGAGGAGTTAGTTGTATGCTCAGCTATACCTGGAGTCCATAGCCCTGTATACAGTGCAATCCAACTCTGCAACAGTTAGGAGCTTAAATAGGGCTTTCTTACTCCAGTCCCTACAGGTTGGAGTATGTGCTTCTAGGGAGGGCAGCAGTAAAGTGACACTTTTACCTGGACAAAGGGAAGGGTCACTTTAAAGTCTGCACTGTGTTGTAGAGTTTATATCTGGTAAATAGCTGGGCTAATTTTTGGCATTGCATAATCATTGTGTATTTTGTAATTAGTTTGTAATAAGCACCATAAAAGACCAACTCCGAGCAGAAAAAAAAATTTACTCTTGCAGTGGGGCTTTGCCTGCACTGCAAAGGTTATTAGATCATTTTGTCTAGTAACAGTTTTACTTACCTGATTGTCCAACCCCCAGTAGGCAGCATTCCCTAGGATTTGCTGGTGATTGTCCCTCGGCATCTTCATTTCCAGAGCAGAGCTATGGATCCTGCTCTGGTCTTGATGATGTCAGGACCCTAGACCACTAGAGTGCAGATACTAAGTTGCAGGGACTGGTCTATCTGCAGGGAGGAGTGGAGGATCGTTGGGTAAGTATATCTCATTTTATTGTTCCCTACCTAGACAGTAATTAATTATTGCTCTCCTAAAGAGCCATTCACCTTTGCAGTGGGGCTGAATGGGTGCATTTCTTGCAGTAAACGTGCTTTCAAAAATAGGCTTTTACTTATTTCTTTAGATGCTTTAATAAGAAAATATTTATTCTGAAAGATTAGCACAAAGACTATAAAGTTGGGTTTCAGTCTTAGTTCACACTGATGGGATGCGGGGAACTGCATGTGATTCGCACAGGAATCACACCGCATTCCTATTCAAATCACATGCCATTCTGTGCGGTGCACTTTGATCCCATTCATTTAATATGGCGCAAATCGCACTGCTTCCGTACTGCAACTTTTTTTGCTGCACTGGAATCGGATCACATGGGTGTTCACACCTATGTATATGATCCAATTCAGGCAATTGCACTGTATTTTGCAATCTGTTTTTGGGGTGTTGTTAACTTAACATTGACACCCTCAGCAGATCACATGAACACAGTACGATTGTGATGCCGTGCAGGAAGCACCCAGGAATCGCTGCAAATCCCATACCGCATTAGTGTGAACCAAGCCTCAATCTGTTTCTAAGAGCCTAAAACAACTGTTGTGGGTTTACATTAGATGGCAGACAGGCTGCCAACACCTGCTGTCATAGAAAAAAAGCAAAGATCTTGGTGCCTGTGTTGAGAACTTTTTAAATTACTCATTTTGTATGGGAAAGCATCAATCAGTTTTGACAGTTGAATATCAGTCTGGACTGTCGGCAGTATACTAATCTTTGCATTCCCTTCTTTCCATCCTTTCTAATGTTTTTCTTTCATGCGTTTATTGCCAGTACAGTCCCATTGTTTATTCTTTTCCTCCCTCCAGTCAGCCCTTCATAGGCTCTCTACCCTACCTAGAAATACAAAATGATAGTAAACATGGAAGGATCCACAAATAGCGAACAGAAGAGAGATAAATGAACCTAATGACTTGAGACTAATTTTCATATCCCTTGAGAACCATGTATGGGGCTTTATCTTTGGCTCAGCATCTGGCTCTCAATCTCAGGATGTCATATGCTTGATGACAGTTGTACATTTGACCTTTATGTGACTGTTTAACTATGATTTGCAATATGTCCTGTGGGTTATCAGACTAAAAAAGAAACAAAAAAAACCAAAACTATATATATATATATATATATATATATATATATATATATATATATATATATATATAAATATAAAACTAAAAAAAAAACAAAAAAAAGAAATAGTAACATTGTTACGCTTTGAATTGGAGACATTATTGGTTTCAAGACAAGCAACTTTACTGGTATAGCCAAATAGATATTTACATATATATGATAGTTTCTTTTTGTGTCCTATTGGAGTAGGTATGTTTTTTACATGAATATGAGAAATTGGAAAAATGCACAAATTCTTACAATTGGGTTATTATTTAATATAATATATTGACATTTTTATTGGTGATTCAGTTATTTTTTTTCTCAATGTCTACTGCATACAATTTACACATTAATGTTTTTTGTATTTTTTGTTTACATGTGGGATTTCATAATTACCAAATGAAAGTAACACATTCTTATGACTTTTTTGTTTGAAATCTGCCAGTGCCATGTATAGAGTATTAAAGCTGAACTCAGGCACAAAAAAAAAATATTTAAATATATTTCTCAATAGCCACAATAGGATATAAATACACTATGTGTTCAGCAAATGCCTTTGCAAACACAGTTATCACCTTGTAAAAGCAGTGGTGACATCATCACTGTACTGCACATAGCCTTTACAGATTGTAGCTGTGGGAGAGACACAGCAGGTACTCCTGCTATAGGCTGCCTGTATAATACTAGAAGAGGGAGTGGATGCAAGGCAAATCATCCTGCACAAACAGAGAGAGTAGAAGTGACTGGTCTTGAGACAAAAAGGTAAAGTTTAACTTCTTCCCGTCCACAATACAGCAGAAATACTGCTACAGGGTGGCACATGTGCACAAAATCATGTATATATACATGATTTTGCAGTTCTGGGTAGGGGGTGCACCCGTTCCCTACCCACCCTGCCATTCGCATCTTCGCCTGTCAATCACTGGGTCCCGGTCGGTGAATACTCGCCAGCGCTTGGGGATTGCCGAGCATCTTCGACAGGGGGAGAACTGTTTTTAAACAATACAGTTCTCTCCCCTGTCAGCTCCTGCACACTGCTTTGCATGGCTGTGCATAGCACAGCCTTACAAAGCAGTGTGCTTACAGTGAAGCACTAACACAGCACATAATGTGAAACAGCACACAGTTAACCCTTTGCTTGCCCCACATGTTAACCTCTTCCAGCCTAGTGCAATTAGTACAGTGTCAGTGCTTTTTATTAGCACTGATCACTGTATTGGTGTCCCTGGGGATGTCAGTGACACCAAGTCAGTTCCCCCCAGTGTCAGAATGCCCGCCACAGTCCCGCTATAAGTCGCCGAGTGCCGCCATTTACTAGTAAAAATAGAACATTAAAAATAAAAAATCACAGTATATAAACGACATTTGTAAACGCTATAATGTTCACATAAACCAATTAATTTATGCGTATTGGGATTTTTTTTTACCAAAGACGTGTAGCAGAATACATTTTGGCATAAATTTATGATGAAATTAGATTTTTAAATTTTTTACTTGACATGTTTAATAGCAAAAAGTCAAAAATATTGTTTTTTTCCCCAAAATTGTCAGGCTTTTTTTTTATAGCGCAAAAAATAAAAAACACGTAGGCAATCAAATACCACCAAATGACAGCTCTTTTTGTGGGAAAGAAGGGACGTAAATTTAATTTGGGTGCAGCGTTGCATGACCGCACAATTGTCAGTTAAAGTAACGCAGAGCCGTAACGCAAAAAATGGCCTGGTAAGGAAGGCGGGTAAATCCCCTGGAGGACAAGTGGCTAAAGCTGAATTTCTGCATAGATCTGGAAGAAATGTACAAAGCACACCAAAATTTAGAGAAGAACTCTAGGAATTTTTTCCCCCATGCAAGGGGTGCTTGTTTTTGTCTAGAGGATTAGAGAGCCAAGATACTCGGTTAATCCACTAACCCTCTGTCCCTGCTGCTCCTGGAGTTCTGCTTTGGGAAGAATACTCATGCTTCTGTATTTAGACAATATTTGCTTATCACAGAGTTCAGATTGAAAGTTTCTAATTTGTTCATTATACTCATTTCTTTAGTACAAACATAATACATAGAAGAGGCACAGAACTAAACAAGTACATTTCTGCATTTAAAAAAGCTTGAAATCTAATATTCCTGACATAGTCTTACATATATTTGCACTCAAGCTGGCCATTAATATAACAGTTGTGAAAGATTTACATAACTGTGGAAAACTATCATATGGAATTAAAAGGCCAACAAAACCTGCAACCCATTTCAATCATTTACCAATTTCAAATAAGTAAACAAGCAAAAAAAATGGCAATGACTGTGCCAATCAGAAGGCATAATAATAATGGCATTCAATAAAAATATATACAATAATAATAACATAGTTTATGATTTCTGCAACTATAGATATCTATTGTTATAAATGTATTGCAATATATTATCAGTTGTTCTTTGCTGTGAGAAATCTCTAGCCGAATGATATGCTTTGATGTTGTTTTTGTTGTGGCTGCAGATACTGATCCTGTAGCTTGGCTCTGTTGTACAGGTTTGGTCAATACAGATAGCAGTAACTGGAGTGCAATGGGCTTAGCCCTCTGCTTAATCTGTCCAAATTGCTTAGCTTCCTGACCAGATGAAAAATCATATTTGCCTATGTTGTACAATAAAACAAAAAATACCAACAAAAACCCCCTCTTTAACACTTTTGGTAGCATAGTGTAACGTTTCTTCTTTTTACAGTAACCATAGCTGGGCTACATATCCAGGAGCTATAAGAAAAAGCTATACTTCCAAATCCTTGCCTAGTTGCTAAACATTTTTCATTTGGATTAATTCCACTATAGTTTGAATAAAAGGACAAATCCTAAATTATGGTTTACAATCATTTGTAACCTTAATCTAAATATACTGTATAAACAAATCATTAATGGTGAAAATCGATTATACACTTCATTATAGACCAGAAATGTAAAATAACAAAAAAAAAAACAAAAAACAATAATGAATATACAGCTGGGCCATACATCACATATTTTGTAAAACTCATACATACTGTATATCTGTAATAGAAAAAGAAGAAGAAAGCTGTAGTTCTAATGATCAAAAAAGTCATTTCTGGTCCAAAAAATAAAAACTGTTTCTCTCAACATGACACAGATGTCAAAAAGTAGTTAATAAGTAGCCAAAATGATAAATGTACCATACATAAGCTCAATTCGTGATGTTTTTCACAACTGTAAATATCTCCATTTTCAGACACATACTGTAATGCTAGACCACATTACATTGGCACTCCTGCGTTTAGGTGTATAACAAGTGCAACTCAAAACCAAAAACCATAAATAAATAGTAATGAAAAATAACCCAATGAATCACTAAGGTCTTACCCCCAAAGTCTCCCATCCAAGTACTGACCAGGCCCAACCTTGCTTTCCTTCCAAGATCAGATGAGATCAGGCACATTTAGGGTGGTGAGGCTATAGACTTTTGCCCCAATGTCTATTGTTGACAGCAATATGTGTAATCAAAATGCTTTACATAAACTGTGAAATCGTGGTAATAAAACAAAAACATAAATCAACAAAGTGATAAAAATGCAGGAATTAATATTATGGCATATACAGCAGAAAATACAATAGGGCAAAATAAAAAGAGTCCCACAAGCTGTGATGAGAAAAATAGAATGAGTTCCTCAGGCTGTCACCATCAAGCACTTGTAAAGTCTCCCAGGTATCATTTATCACACACAAGGCTTACCAAATAATGCGACCCTCCATATAATGTATAATGAAGGAAAGGAATTTTCTAAAGAAATTCACCTAGGGAAAGGGCACTCTCTCCAGCCTCACTGGGAATGCCACATAGCGTAAAGCCACCCATAAAAAGAAATTTATTTAAGTCTGAGCACTTAGAAAACGTCCAGAAGTAACACAGCATATCACACGGTACAGCAACATGGAATTCCAGCATCAAAGATGGCCGCCATTCCTTCGCACATGCTTAGTAGCGTGTATCCGGGTTGGCCCTACCGGTTTCATCACAAATTACATCATATGGGGCTCTCCTACGTTTATCTTTATTTAAAAGCAGGAGAAGTCATCTACCCCCAGATCACTTTATTCTGCATTTAGATGTTCCTGCATTCTAATCGGATACTGGATTCAGGAGAATTCTATTTTCCATAAACACAGATAAACTGGTCACACCTGAACACAGGCCAACACACCGATTGAGTAGCACCATTAAAAAATCATTACAGTCATTTACAGTATATGTGTCTAGAAATGTCATCTAAATGCATATAAAAGTAGGTTTGAGATTGCCATTGTGAATAGGGTCTTAAAATCTCATTGGTCTTGCTAAAAATAACTCCCCTTTGTTAAAAGAAGGATCCATAACTTAACGCATTAACTTTGATTGATCCTTTTTGGTTGGTTCCGCTAGGTTGGATCACTGCAATAAGTCTTAATCTAAAAAAAATATGTCGAACTTTAAACCTTTCCAGCCGATGGAATCCTCAAAGTAGGGTAACCAGTTCTCCATATGAAGGTGAATATACATAGCAAGACACTTGTGGACAGTGCATGCATTATGGATGGCAATTTAAGACAGCATTCCTTATGGAACAATGTTCATGGTCATAAAAGATGAAGTAATCTTAAAATAGATCATGTGAGATATAAATATGTAGCACAAGTGGGTGATTATTCACAATGAGCCAGCATAGATGATTCTCCTTCCACCTTATATGCAGTATGCGTCCTGATACTAGTTTTATGTGAATCAATTTCTATTGTTGGTAGACATGGTAGGAGGTTTTTCTGGACTGTGTTCATCATTTAAAGTGTAACTTCAGACACAACTATTTTGGTAGAGTGAGGGAATGTAAAAACCTTTCTCAGGTTTTTATTCCCAACTGTGCCCCCTTTGGGGTGATTCCCTCTCATTTTTCTTCCCCTGTTATGGGGGGTGGTGAATGGGAGGGTCTGAGGAACAAGTAGTGTTGAGGAAACCTCTGCAAGGTTTCTTTTGTCTATGCCTTCATGTCCTCAATGACCTGTGATGAACTAATTTCCATTCCTACAGGAACAAAAAAATTTTGGCCAAAGATGAGGAAAAAAAATACTGAATCGAATGTAATAATAGCAAAATCATGAAATGTATTTTGATATACTGTTAGTATAAGCACTTGTTATTTACCATTTTTTAGCTTCAAAAATCTATTGCACAAGAACACACAGTCTGTGAGACAGAGATAAACAGAAGTGTACGCCAGTCGGGCTGTATTGCATTTCACACTTCCGTCATTGTTAATATGGGTAGACTGAATAGAGAAGAGCACGGGGTCATCCTAATAGTGTGTTACCACTTCTTCATTGCCAATTAGGCAATCTAGGGACAGGGGGATGACCAGGGAAGTAGAGGTTTGCAAGCAGAGGTGTAACTAGAACCTTCTTGCCCGATGCAAAAAATCATGAAGGGCAACCCTGGTCCCTGGCCAGGGCACTTCCCACTGATCCCAGGGTCCTTTTCTTCCCAGGACCCTTTCACATGTTCTGCAGTGGGCCCCTTTCATGCCATCTTGGGACTCCCCCCATGATTGTGGAGCACTAGGACCATGTTACAAGTGCAACCTTTGTGACCCTGGTAGTTCTGCCACTGGTGCCGGTAGTTTTTTCTATTTTTGTTATTTTTTTTATTATTTCTTACCATTTAATTTGTTATTTATTTATTTTTTTTAAGAGCCCGTTGGGAGGGGGGGAGGTAGTTTAGTGAGATATCAGGGTCTAAACAGATCTCTGATATTTTACCTATGGGACAGAGAAAGGAGATTGAGGACACAGCCCTCATTCTCCATCTCTGTAACCTTGGGGGATAGGGGAGCACACAGGGGGCCCAGGTGCACCTGGAAACAAGTGAAATGGATAGGGGGGGCAGCATATGGAGAAACCAATCCCTTCCATTTTCCTTCTGCAGCCCCTAAAGTAGGGAGGAAGAGGAGGAGAAGCAAGCTTTCAGTGGCTGCAGGTTGAAAATGGAGGGGATTAGTTCCTCTATATGCTGCCTTGATGCCCCCCTATCTAGGCAGGGCCGGATTAAGAGCATCATGGGCCTAGTGCTGAGGATTTTGGTTGGATTCTTTTGATGGGCCCTGGATTATGAAGCCCCTTGCCCTGCATGTTACATTCCCTCACTATCCACCATGCCTAGGCCCACCTTCCTTCACCACCTACCGTGCTTACAGCCCCCCCTTACTTACCACCCACCAAGCCTGCCCCCACCATCTGCCATGTCTGTACCCTGAGGGTATAAGTATTATTTTCAGTAGTAACTAGATATTGCCAGTCAAGGTCTCCCTGTACATCTTCCCTTGATCACCATCAGTGGCATTAGTGCAGACCTACTATATATTGTACACTCACAGAAAACACTGGGTCTATTAATGTGTGAAAAAAAAATAGAACTTTTATCTGTATTCCCCTTTTTCTTCCACATAATTGCTCCATTAACAAACTACTGGAATCCATGTACAAATCTCACCTACATTAATGTCTCCACCAGGGGCGGACTGACAACTCATGGGGCCCCCGGGCAATAGGGGATCGTGGGGCCCCTGTGTCCTTGCCCAAACTCAAAAAAGCATATAAAAAAGGTACCAGGGGCATTTCAAGGGGCCCCCTACTGACCCTGGGCCCTCAGGCAGTGCCCGAGTGCTCGAATGGTCAGTCTGCCCCTGGTCTCCACCAGCCATGTGGGCTTCAAGAGGAGCTGCTACCATCAGACCAGAGCAGCTGTGTACATTCCTTGCCCCTCCTCTGCTCTCAGAGGAATGTGCAGGTCAGAGAAAATTTAGTGCAGTCACCAGAAGAGGATCGCTGTCACAGTTGAACACAGAAGCCGAATATCTGTGCTTAGAAGTGACAGTAGCCAGCAGTCAACACAGGGCTGACTGAAAAAAAGCTGTGGTTACAGAGAAGCTGAACTGACTTGCCGGGGAAGTGATGCTATCAGCGGGGTTCAGGCTGCTGTTGCCTGGTGTGTCTGACCTTTATTGGCTTATTGACCTAAATTGGCCTGCAGCTCCAATAGCCCGTACATTAATCCTGCCCTGTATCCAGGTGTAGAACGGGAGGAGTTACATGGGCACCCTGGAACATGGGGCTGGGTCTCAATTGTGACCCGTTCAATCCCTGTACCTATGCCCCTGTTTGCAAGACATTTGATTCTATAATCACCATCAGATGTGCGAAAAAAATATTGACGTACCTGGTAGATGCTTGTAACAGTAGATAAGACACGTACGTATATTGTGGTCATACAATTTATACCATTAGGTTATTTAGACCATTATTTTTGTTAAGTTCTGCTTCAGAGAAGAACTATCATTATAATTTTTATGCTTCATTTCTGTCCCCTATGGAACAAAGAACATGTAATACTTTTCTCCAAGTTTGTAAGTGCTCTCTAACCCTAGTTATGAGGTCCAACCTGCCCCAAACCCCTCCTGCTGCAGTTAATCTGACAACCTCTGTGAAGGAAACGGTTGATTTAAAACTGCAACTTGTCTCGTCTGTGCGCACTTTCCCGGGACAGGCAACAGCAAAAGAAATGCAAAGGGATGGGGGATGTGTTAGCCTCCACATTCCTCTTACCATCGCTTGTCTTGGGAAAGTGTTCATAGCTAAGATAAGCTGCAGTTAAGAAGTGTCTATCTCCTTTGTAGCTATTGTCTTATCAGCCATGGCAGGAGGGGAAGGAGGGACAGGTCAGACCTCATAACTACGGTTAACCTGGCCATAGACGGTTCGAATCTCAGCTGGTTCAGCAGGGACTGGCTGCAATTCGGACCATGTATGGGCAGGCTGAATGTACCCAAGTTGATCAATCAACTTGGGTAGAACCAGCATGTCGGATTACACATGTGATTATTGCTAGAGGCTATTATAGTTGCTAGCGGTAATCCCTGCGTTCTCCTGCCATTGACGGCTCCTCCCACCCCTTGCTCAGCGGAAGGGATTCCCTCATCAACACTGACTGTAGTTGCAGAAAAGAAAATTGCTCCATCTATGGCTGGCTATAGAAAGCACTTTCAAACATGGGAAAAAATACTACATGTACTTTGTCCCTCATGGGACAGAACTGTAAAAAATGATAATAATAGATCATATTAAGTATACAATATATGCATTTAGTACTGTATGGTATAAAATTCATGAAGCCTAATTTTAATCATACGAAAATAATGTTTGTAACGCCAGCAAACAAGAAATAACGAACACTTTGCCAAGGAATGGGAATACTGCTCATATAATTTTAGATGGTCGATAATTTACAACGCACATGCTGTTTACCCATGGGATGTTGCATGGTAGGTTTAGCTGATGATGTACAAGGTTTATGACTGTGGATTAATTTGAAACTTCCTTCTCATCTTACAGATTCATCTGCAGTGTCAGCATTTATACATAATTGTGTTGATTATTCTGGGTATATTTATAAATGAAAAAAGACCTTAATTTAAATCAGTGATGAATTTTCTTGACATCCATAGCAAAGAAAAATAATTGCAACATTGGAAATAAATCACTTTAATCCAACATTAGAGGATGTACATTAAAAATGGTCCCACCATCTGTGCATTACTATGTAGACATGGTAGTGAATGCAGTTAAGATTCTGGTTTGCCCACTGCATACAAGAATGTGTATGCAGTCTACTCAGGAAGCATTAGTGGTTGTTTACTAAAGGCAAATAGGCGGTTCACTTTGCCAGAGAATTTTCACTTTGAAAGGGCATTTTCCCCTAGCTTAAAGAATGTGTTGACAATTCACTGCAAATAATACCCAATCAAGTGCAAGGCGAAAAACTATATTTTCATACATGTGATTGGAGGATGGCAGTCAGGAGAGTTTCACTCCACTTACTAAGCTATGGGAAAATTCCCTTGCAGGTGACTAGCCTTTTTTCCTTTAGTAAATCAACCCCATTGTCTTTCTATTTTTATGAATTATTTTGTTCAGGTTCTGTATATTCTCCTAAGATGTATTTGAAAGCCATAGGCAATAAAACACTCAAACAACAAAGAGGTATAGAGCAAAAGACAAATCATGAGCAGTTTTGTGTGAATAGCCTTCCATCAGGCGAGGAGTATTCAGGGGCGGACTGACCATTCGATCACTTGGGCACTGCCCGAGGGCCCGGGGTCAGTAGGGGGCCCCATGAAATGCCCCTGGTACCTTTTTTATAGGCTTTTTTGAGTGTGCTTTGAGTGCGCAAGGACACAGGGGCCCCATGATCCCCTATTGCCCGGGGGCCCCATGAATTGTCAGTCCACCCCTGGGAGTATTGACACACTATATATATCTTTTGCTTGCTTTTGGCTGTTTTAATGATGTAATAAAGCATATGTTTTAAGAATAGCTGTTCCTAGGAGCAACACTTTATATATATAAATCCATGATAGTACATTTTGCAAGTGTGATATTGCAGTGGGAGTGAATATTGTGAGTTGCTGCATGTAAATACAGTATAATTGTAGCACCCTCCTAGTAAAGGTGCTAGGATGTATATACAGTAGTTAGATTAGTGTAGTTCGCTCTTTTGCCTAACAGGGGAGCTAATAGGTAAATTTATCCTTGGTATTCTGCTTAACAGAGTGCTGCAATCTATTAGCTCATGCTCATAATTCTCTGATGCTGCTTGAGTTTGACGTGAGCTCCTCCTGCCTTCTGGAAATTACTAGAGCTTACTGTAAGTGGGAACTAGGCAAATGAACAGCATGAATATGGATACAGCTCTGGCCAATTACAGGGGAGGGTGGCCCCATTGCATGCTGGGAGCTGGTATTTATATTCTGCAAGCATGTGGGCTCAGTGCCCTTCCCAGAGTGAATTGCACCATGCCAGGGTTGAGGCAGGCTTGCCTCCCCTGGCACCTTGCAAGTTGGAGACCTGAGAGCCTAAAACTGGAACTGACAAGTAGCCCTGGTTCTCCATATAGCTGACTGAGGATAAGTGTGCTGAGGATCCATATGATAGCACTGAGAGAGGCTGCTGGTTATTCTACAAGAACCTGTGAGTACATACATTGTGGGATCTCATGGACCTGGTGCTGTTAAACCCCTCTGCTGTCTGCTAGTCAGCTAAGGGCCCAGGTAAAGGGATCACTGGCAAGCGATCCAAAGAGCTCAGCCTGCCTGCCACATACTGCAAGAGACTTTGCACAAGTTTCTTTACTATTACACTGCCAAATCAGAAGTCTGCCATCTACCCCCCAGCAAGGGACTTCACCTAAGGCTCTATCTTAGAACAGCTAGTTTCCTCAAGTTGTGAATAGTATTGTTTTGGAATATCCTAATGCAGAAACCTTACCATATCCAAGTTCCTCTAAAATAAAACTACAAAATAACACCTTAGACTGGTCTTTGACGCCAACGAGCTAAAAGTGTATGCACCCGGCTGCAGGAAAATAACTTGTGCCCGGCTGTCAGCATAGTAGTGGGGAATACTCAAGCAACTCTTACCAGGGTAGTGCTACATAAGTAATGGCTTCAAGATTTGATGGGTTATCAGCTCTTTTTTAACATTAAAATGTATTTTAAGTATATCTAAAGAAACAGAACAGTAGACATTTCAGACTAGTTTAGGGTGGCGTTGATGGGCTTTTATTTGCTGAACATCTCTCTCTCTATATTAGCCAATAGAAAAAAAGCAAAAGCATCTTGAAGCTGATTGATACAGTTTAGAATGAGGTCAAGTGCAGGTCATAAGGAGGTAAATTGAAGGTAAAATGCACCTCTCAGTGATCTGAATTGCAGGCTGAATGAACTTGTAAGCGAGCTACATTTGGCCCATTGACACAAACCCTTACCTAAATTGTTGTCCTCTTTAGCATACTAAAACTATTTGAAAAAGTAAGATGGTTGTCTCCTGGATACTCATGGAATTTTGTTGGCTTCACTATTCTCCTGAGGTCTCTTTCCCTTGTGGACCCTACCCTATCCCTGACCCACTCCTTTCTTAACTATTTATCTATTTTCTCTTCTTTTCTTGACTGATGGCTCACAATTCCATCTTATGTTGCTGAATATTTTGAAAATTACCTGGCAATGTGGTTATCCCAACAGAGTTGGGGCACTGATGTATCATATTGTGGGTGGTCTGGCTGTGTACTGAACCCAAGTGTGGCCATGCCAGTCACATCCCCCATCCCATGTATCTGGTCAGGCCATCGTGTTTCTCATTTCCTTGTCTGTATATGTTCTGTTGTGACCACAATGTCACTATGGGTAGCAGCTTCTTTGGCCTGTAACTGTACCCTTTGCCAGCAATAAGTCCCTTGTTACTATTGTATACAGCTCGTTTTTTGTAACTTGCAAAACTTTAATAAAAATGTATTACAATATAAAATGTAAGAGGGTTATGGCTTTCTAAAATACCATGTGAAAACAAATGGGAGGGGATCTAGGTATGAAGGACATACTGTATATAAATTTTTGTTATATCTTTTTCATTGTTTTATTTTTTGGTTATTTTACACAACAAAAAACAACTTTAGATAAAGTAGGGAGGACTTAAAAACCTTTGCTTTTTTTTCCCTGTCTCCGAAGCATTCTCTTCACTTCCTGTCACTAACCAACAAGAAAAAAAGTAAATATGTCAAAAGCGGATATCTTCTCTAAGATTGGCATAAAAAAATGAGCCTATTGGAAGATTTTGCTTCACTTCTGTTCCGGTGGTCAGGACTGATAGAGAGATTAATTCTCCCCAGTGGAGACACTGGAACAAATGATCTTATAAGAATATTTTTGCTCTACTTCTTGTAACACCCTGCAGATATACCATTTGCAGGATGCTAAATGGACGTAAGATGGCAGTGTCCTGCAGCCCAGTTACGCAGACACTGTTGAAAAGCTTTGTGGGATTCGCAGGCTGAATTGCAGGATTTTACTGTGTGACAGGGAGCTATTAAATTACATTTTCCAGAAGAGCTAGCTAATGGGTGGGGGCAGATAAATACAGGAGCCTGGACACAAGAGGAAAGAAAGTGGGCGAAGAGAGAGCTGGAGAGCAAGTGTGAGGAGAGGATGCCAGAGGTCCTAGCTGGGCCATACCACAGAAAGTAGAGGGGAGAGGGAGAGTTGCTGACCTCTGACACTGCTGACAAGTCAGATGGACAGCCCTGAGAGCAAGCAAGCTGGAGTGCTGCTGTCCTGAGTAATCTCTGAAGGAAGAACCATAAGGAAACGGGAGCCTTTCCGCCACCTGATTGGGATCATGGACTGGGTCAGAGAATTCCATATTCAAGCCATCTAGGTTGCACATAACATTACCAAGTTCAGTCCTTCTCTACTCGGTTTGATTACTATCGTTCCTCAAGTTACATGTGTTAAGGCCTACATTTTTTGGCCTACTAGTTATTTCAGGTCCAGCATATCCAATCACAGAGGCCTACTACACTATCTGCAGGCCCAGCTATATCATTGCTCCTATTAAAGTCTGCCCATTCGCCAAGGAGCTCATGCATTGCTGCAGTTTGCCACCTTGGCCTAAGGAAGAACCCAACTCCATGGAAGTGTGTTTTGCCCTTTTCTACATACTGCCAAATTTTACACCTTATCCTATGTGTGTTATAATTCAACATCATTTAAAGGGGTGCTGCCCAAGCTCAATATCACTTAAAGGAGCTCCCAAAGAGATTTGAATCCTTAAACTGCACCAACCTCGGCCCCATCAAGCACGCAGAAGACCTTATATTGCAGTTCAAAGGGACGATAACCTATTCAATTTAAGAGCTCTTTCTTTGCCTCAGAATTGAACCCTGACATCAGCCTCTGAAAGCCCAAAGTGAGTTAGCTGCACTGTTTGGTAGTTTCTCTGCTCACTGAGGACAGAAACATCTCAGGACTGAGGCTAGCAGTTAAATTCTAAATTATAGGACCTGTAGAACTGATTGAGATTATGCTGGTATGTTGTGACTAGAGATGAGCGAATCGAACTAGGCGAACCGGAATTCGAGTCGAATTTCAGGAAATATTCGATTCGTGTCGAAACCGAAATTTTGCCTACTTCGGGTGCGCGAATCGAACATTTCCCGATCAGCCGGCAAAAGTGTCCCTGCAGTGAGCTCCGCTATTTCTGACAGTTCTCTGACAGAAGGAACACATGTTTAGCGGTTGAAACATTGTATCTATTAGTTTACATTTAGGATACAGATGTTTCAACCACTGTACATGTGAAGAAGTTGTGAGAGAACTGTCAGAAATAGAGGAACTCTGCACATACACTTTTTGCCGGCTTGGAATTATTCTTCTTTTCATCCTACTTCTTCTTCTTCTTCATCCTCAGAAGAAGAGGATGAGGATGAGGATGAAGAAGAAGAAGAAGAAGAAGAAGAAGAAGAAGTAGGATGAAAAGAAGAATAATTCCAAGCCGGCAAAAAGTGTATGTGCAGAGTTCCTCTATTTCTGACAGTTCTCTCACAGCTTCTTCACATGTACAGCGGTTGAAACATCTGTATCCTAAATGGAAACTAATAGATACAATTTGTATCTATTAGTTTCCATTTAGGATACAGATATTTCAACCGCTGTACATGTGAAGAAGCTGTGAGAGAACTGTCAGAAATAGAGGAACTCTGCACATACACTTTTTGCCGGCATGGAATTATTCTTCTTTTCATTATACTTCTTCTTCTTCTTCTTCTTCTTCTTCTTCTTCTTCTTCTTCTTCTTCTTCTTCTTCCTCATCCTCATCTTCTGAGGATGAGGATGAAGAAAAAGAAGAAGAAGAAGTAGGATGAAAAGAAGAATAATTCCAAGCCGGCAAAAAGTGTATGTGCAGAGTTCCTCTATTCTGCAGATACACTTAGAGGAGCTCTGCAGATACACTTAGAGGAGCTCTGCACATACACTTTTTGCCGGCTTGGAATTAATCTTATTTTCATCCTACTTCTTCTTCTTCTTCTTCTTCATCCTCATCCTCATCCTCAGAAGAAGAAGAGGATGAGGATGAGGATGAAGAAGAAGAAGAAGAAGTAGGATGAAAATAAGAATAATTCCAAACCGGAAAAAAGTGTATGTGCAGAGCTCCTCTAAGTGTATCTGCAGAGCTCCTCTAAGTGTATCTGCAGAATAGAGGAACTCTGCACATACACTTTTTGCCGGAAACCGCTGTATGGAGTGAATGTCCCAGAACTGTCAGAAATAGACTATTTATGACAGTTCTGGGACATTCACTGCATACAGCTGTTTTAACCGCTGTATGGAGGGAATGTCATGGAACTGTCAGAAATAGACTATTAATGACAGTTGTGGGACTGTCCTTCCATACAGCGGTTGAAACATTGTATGTATTTGTTTCCATAAATGGATCCATTTATGGAAACAAATACATACAATGTTTCAACCGCTGCATGGAAGGACAGTCCCACAACTGTCATTAATAGTCTATTTCTGACAGTTCCATGACATTCCCTCCATACAGCGGTTAAAACAGCTGTATGGAGTGAATGTCCCAGATCTATCAGAAATAGACTATTTATGACAGTTCTGGGACATTCACTGCATACAGCTGTTTTAACCGCTGTATGGAGGGAATGTCATGGAACTGTCAGAAATAGACTATTAATGACAGTTGTGGGACTGTCCTTCCATACAGCGGTTGAAACATTGTATGTATTTGTTTCCGTATGTATTTGTTTCCATAAATGGATCCATTTATGGAAACAAATACATACAATGTTTCAACCGCTGTATGGAAGGACAGTCCCACAACTGTCATTAATAGTCTATTTCTGACAGTTCCATGACATTCCCTCCATACAGCGGTTAAAACAGCTGTATGGAGTGAATGTCCCAGATCTGTCAGAAATAGACTATTTATGACAGTTCTGGGACATTCACTGCATACAGCTGTTTTAACCGCTGTATGGAGGGAATGTCATGGAACTGTCAGAAATAGACTATTAATGACAGTTGTGGGACTGTCCTTCCATACAGCGGTTGAAACATTGTATGTATTTGTTTCCATAAATGGATCCATTTATGGAAACAAATACATACAATGTTTCAACCGCTGCATGGAAGGACAGTCCCAGAACTGTCATTAATAGTCTATTTCTGACAGTTCCATGACATTCCCTCCATACAGCGGTTAAAACAGCTGTATGGAGTGAATGTCCCAGATCTGTCAGAAATAGACTATTTATGACAGTTCTGGGACATTCACTGCATACAGCTGTTTTAACCGCTGTATGGAGGGAATGTCATGGAACTGTCAGAAATAGACTATTAATGACAGTTGTGGGACTGTCCTTCCATACAGCGGTTGAAACATTGTATGTATTTGTTTCCATAAATGGATCCATTTATGGAAACAAATACATACAATGTTTCAACCGCTGCATGGAAGGACAGTCCCACAACTGTCATTAATAGTCTATTTCTGACAGTTCCATGACATTCCCTCCATACAGCGGTTAAAACAGCTGTATGGAGTGAATGTCCCAGATCTATCAGAAATAGACTATTTATGACAGTTCTGGGACATTCACTGCATACAGCTGTTTTAACCGCTGTATGGAGGGAATGTCATGGAACTGTCAGAAATAGACTATTAATGACAGTTGTGGGACTGTCCTTCCATACAGCGGTTGAAACATTGTATGTATTTGTTTCCGTATGTATTTGTTTCCATAAATGGATCCATTTATGGAAACAAATACATACAATGTTTCAACCGCTGTATGGAAGGACAGTCCCACAACTGTCATTAATAGTCTATTTCTGACAGTTCCATGACATTCCCTCCATACAGCGGTTAAAACAGCTGTATGGAGTGAATGTCCCAGATCTGTCAGAAATAGACTATTTATGACAGTTCTGGGACATTCACTGCATACAGCTGTTTTAACCGCTGTATGGAGGGAATGTCATGGAACTGTCAGAAATAGACTATTAATGACAGTTGTGGGACTGTCCTTCCATACAGCGGTTGAAACATTGTATGTATTTGTTTCCATAAATGGATCCATTTATGGAAACAAATACATACAATGTTTCAACCGCTGCATGGAAGGACAGTCCCAGAACTGTCATTAATAGTCTATTTCTGACAGTTCCATGACATTCCCTCCATACAGCGGTTAAAACAGCTGTATGGAGTGAATGTCCCAGATCTGTCAGAAATAGACTATTTATGACAGTTCTGGGACATTCACTGCATACAGCTGTTTTAACCGCTGTATGGAGGGAATGTCATGGAACTGTCAGAAATAGACTATTAATGACAGTTGTGGGACTGTCCTTCCATACAGCGGTTGAAACATTGTATGTATTTGTTTCCATAAATGGATCCATTTATGGAAACAAATACATACAATGTTTCAACCGCTGCATGGAAGGACAGTCCCAGAACTGTCATTAATAGTCTATTTCTGACAGTTCCATGACATTCCCTCCATACAGCGGTTAAAACAGCTGTATGGAGTGAATGTCCCAGATCTGTCAGAAATAGACTATTTATGACAGTTCTGGGACATTCACTGCATACAGCTGTTTTAACCGCTGTATGGAGGGAATGTCATGGAACTGTCAGAAATAGACTATTAATGACAGTTGTGGGACTGTCCTTCCATACAGCGGTTGAAACATTGTATGTATTTGTTTCCATAAATGGATCCATTTATGGAAACAAATACATACAATGTTTCAACCGCTGCATGGAAGGACAGTCCCAGAACTGTCATTAATAGTCTATTTCTGACAGTTCCATGACATTCCCTCCATACAGCGGTTAAAACAGCTGTATGGAGTGAATGTCCCAGATCTGTCAGAAATAGACTATTTATGACAGTTCTGGGACATTCACTGCATACAGCTGTTTTAACCGCTGTATGGAGGGAATGTCATGGAACTGTCAGAAATAGACTATTAATGACAGTTCTGGGACTGTCCTTCAATGCAGCGGTTGAAACATTGTATGTATTTGTTTCCATAAATGGATCCATTTATGGAAACAAATACATACAATGTTTCAACCGCTGTATGGAAGGACAGTCCCACAACTGTCATTAATAGTCTATTTCTGACAGTTCCATGACATTCCCTCCATACAGCGGTTAAAACAGCTGTATGGAGTGAATGTCCCAGATCTGTCAGAAATAGACTATTTATGACAGTTCTGGGACATTCACTCCATACAGCTGTTTTAACCGCTGTATGGAGGGAATGTCATGGAACTGTCAGAAATAGACTATTAATGACAGTTCTGGGACTGTCCTTCCATGCAGCGGTTGAAACATTGTATGTATTTGTTTCCATAAATGGATCCATTTATGGAAACAAATACATACAATGTTTCAACCGCTGCATGGAAGGACAGTCCCAGAACTGTCATTAATAGTCTATTTCTGACAGTTCTATGACATTCCCTCCATACAGCGGTTGAAACCGCTGTATGGAGTGAATGTCCCAGAACTGTCAGAAATAGACAGAAACTGTCACAGAACTGTCCTTCTTCTCATCCTTCTCCTTCTTCTCATCCTTCTTCTCATCCTTCTTCTCATCCTTCTCCTTCTTCTCATCCTTCTCCTTCTTCTCATCCTTCTCCTTCTGCTCATCCTTCTTCTCATCCTTCTCCTTCTTCTCATCCTTCTCCTTCTCCTTCTTCTCATCCTTCTCCTTCTCCTTCTTCTCATCCTTCTTCTTCTGCTTCTCCTTCTCCTTCTTCTCATCCTTCTCCTTCTTCTCATCCTTCTCCTTCTTCTCATCCTTCTCCTTCTCCTTCTTCTCATCCTTCTCCTTCTCCTTCTCATCCTTCTCCTTCTTCTCATCCTTCTCCTTCTCCTTCTTCTCATCCTTTTTCTTCTCATCCTTCTCCTTCTCCTTCTTCTCATCCTTCTCCTTCTTCTCATCCTTCTCCTTCTTCTCATCCTTCTCCTTCTTCTCATCCTTCTCCTTCTTCTCATCATTCTCCTTCTTCTCATCCTTCTCCTTCTTCTCATCCTTCTTCTTCTCATCCTTCTCCTCCTTCTTCTCATCCTTCTTCTCATCCTTCTTCTTCTCATCCTTCTCCTTCTTCTCATCCTTCTCCTTCTCCTTCTTCTCATCCTTCTCCTTCTTCTCATCCTTCTCCTTCTTCTCATCCTTCTCCTTCTCCTTCTTCTCTTCCTTCTCCTTCTTATCATCCTTCTCCTTCTTCTCATCATTCTCCTTCTTCTCATCCTTCTCCTTCTTCTCATCCTTCTTCTTCTCATCCTTTTCCTTCTTCTCATCCTTCTTCTTCTCATCCTTCTCCTTCTTCTCATCCTTCTTCTTCTCATCCTTCTCTTTCTTCTCATCCTTCTCCTTCTCCTTCTTCTCATCCTTCTCCTTCTCCTTCTTCTCATCCTTCTCCTTCTTCTCATCCTTCTTCTTCTCATCCTTCTCCTTCTCATCCTTCTCCTTCTTCTCATCCTTCTCCTTCTCCTTCTTCTCATCCTTCTCCTTCTCCTTCTTCTCATCCTTCTCCTTCTCCTTCTCCTTCTTCTCATCCTTCTCCTTCTTCTCATCCTTCTCCTTCTTCTCATCCTTCTCCTTCTCCTTCTTCTCATCCTTCTCCTTCTCCTTCGTCTCATCCTTCTCCTTCTCCTTCTCCTTCCTCATCTCCAAGGGCATTTAAATTAAAGGTACAGTGTTCTGCACTAATTTAAAGGCTCTCTGAAGCCTAGAAACCCTTTAAATAAGTCATCTTCGTAGCGGAGAAATTCGCATCGAATCGAATTTCACACTGGAATTCGCCGAATCAGCCGAATCGAATTTTTCATTTCTTCGCTCATCTCTAGTTGTGACCTTTACTTGAAGTTACCAGAGTGACAGCTGATATTTTATGCATATATTTTCCTGTTGCTTTACTGTTCCTACATTTGATCCCAATACACCGAAAATATTAGTTCACTAAATGTGTGTGAGTCTACTTTTATGGTTACAGCCAGAGACTTCTTCTGGGCAGAGGTGTAAGGTGTTGTCAGCAGGAGTTGGGCTTCCAGGGTGGGGTCAAGAAAGACAGGGCACCCAAAAATTACACAGTGGCCCCTGAGGGGGTAGTGCTACATTCTGTTTCGGTGGTCAGGACAGATAGAGAGGGTGAATCTTCCCTCTTGGAACACAGACATCAATAAAAAAAATGGGTTTCAAATTTACTTCCACACTCAAAAAAAACTTTTGACTTCAGATGTACTTTAATATCAGCAAGTCTGAATTGGGTTCCTATAGAAACTTAGTAGTTGGTATTTTGAATTATGTGGAGATTGTAAACAGAAGATATTTGGAGAATAGGACAACGTGAAAATATTGCAAATAATACATCAGTGGCGACAATTGGTAATATCCAAATATATGAAATCTGCATAAACATCATCAAAATCTTTTGCTAATGCAATCGTATAACAAGACTGTGTTAATGTTTCAAAATAGCATATTAATCCAGTAAATTAGATGCTATTGCTACTAAATGTTTTGCATATTTAGCACTAAATGATAGGATATTTTGCACAACAAAATATTATACACTTAATTGGCTACCGCTGTTTGGAAGAAATCTATGGGTAATCCATGGAGGCTCACTTTTCTTCTTTCCAAAAAAACCCATTATGGACAAAGTCTACATTTCAGTGTACAACATAAGAACAACACAGAACAAATTCACCAGACTTGGTAGCCGGAAGGCTAAGCATTCTGGGAATACTCTGTCTCCAAATTCATATACTCTGGAGCTCTGATTGTACAGACCTTCCCATTGAGCACCAGATGGTTATTTGTTATTGACTATAGATGTACTGTACACAAGGCTTTTTTGCACTATGCTATTCTGTGGATACCCTAGACCCTACTGCTGCTTATTTCTTTGTATTGAGCATTTGGTTTTGTATGCTACACTGTGATTTATCTGTGGTTAGAACCTCTATGGTTAATGTTATTTTCTTGTTTGAAGTCTAAGCATTCTAATAAACTCTTTGCTGATAAAGGTTTTACATAAATAAAAGCTGATCATTGTAAGTTCCCCTTCTCATCGGTAAACGGTTTGTCTCAACCTTGTAAATGCCATATCAGCAGAAAAGTGTGTTCTGCTGAAAAACAACAGACTTACTGGCTGGATCACCAGGTGAAAATTAAAGAAAACCTAAAAAAGAAAACTAATGATTGGCAAGCTACACTATAATACAGAAAAAATGAGGAAGGGTTGTAACAGCGCAAACCCTGCAAAGTCCTGGGAAATGGTAGTATGGGGTGATCGTGGTATTAGTGGCTACTGTATGAAGAGCGTAGGATTCCGTGTGGCACTGAGGGCAAGGCTTCCAAATAAGCTGTAGCAACTTCTGTAGATGAGAAAAAGGAGAGAAGCGCCTCTAAGTGCAATAAGTCTTAATAATAAGCTGCTTGAAAAAGGAGTGCACTTCCACCTTCCACAGCCAGTGCATGCTCCGAAACGCATCGCAGTGCACCCTGGGATCTGACGTCATCACGGCCACACCGCCGCTACGTTACAGCGTGCATTCCATCCGGCTCTGAGGGAGGACGTGCATACCGGCCGGCCACACCGCTGTTTCCCTTCAGCCACCACGCTGTTCCAGCCAAGAGCTGACCTCCCCACATCGCAGAGAGATGACGAGTTACCACCCCACCATTAACTATTGTTAACCACGTTTTTTAAGCTTATGATTACTTCACACATGTGAGTGTTTCTACATTTAGACTTGAATAAAAAGACTTATTGCACTTAGAGGCGCTTCTCTCCTTTTTCTACACTATAATAAATGTACGCTTTTGGGTTTAATTCCACTTTAAACTAGTTGTGGACATACAATGTTATAGCCACTTATTAATACAGTTATAACTATGAAGGTACTATAACTGCTTTTGCTTAGCTTCAGAAATTATCTTTGTTTCCTTTTTACAAGGTTAATGTCATGTGACTATGCATCTCTTCTTCCTGATAGTTGGGGGCAGGGGCGGACTAACAACTCATGGGGCCCCCGGGCAATAGGGGATCATGGGCCCCTGTGTTCTCACCCACACTCAAACCACACCCAAAAAAGCCTATGAAAGGTACTAGGGGTATCTCATGGGGCCCCCTACTGACCCCGGGCTTTCGGGCAGTGCCCGAGTGCACAAATAGTCAGTCCGCCCCTGGTTGGGGGCAAGGTTATAAGAGACTGTGCAGACGCACAGTATGCTTGTATTCCATAGTCTGTTCAGTTTGAGGCAAGATGCATGCTGTGCTTGAGCAGGGGGCATGTTCAAGAGGCAGATTGTGATTGGTAAGGGCGTGTGTCAGAGGAAGGCTGTGAATGGTAGGGATGTGTGCCAGTAGACGGCTATGTTTGGTAGAGGGTGTGTGCCAGAAGAAGGCTGTGATTGGGAGGGGAGTATGGTGGCTGAAAAAACTACCCATTACAGGCATGCTATGTATCTGCACAGTATCTTGTATCTCTGAATAGGCAGCCAAAGGATGAAAACTGACCACACTAAAACAGATCAGCTTCTCTGCTCTGTATGGTCAGTTTACAACAAAGAAAGGTGACTGACAGGATCAACTGTGTATTTCAGATGGAATAATACATAAAATGATAGAGACTATGATTTATAAAATACACATATGTGAATAAACACTTAGAAAAAAAATATTTAGAGTAACATACACAGGAAATTTTGATGGATCGGATTTAGTTACTTTGGCCTTAATCTAGGTTTCAGTACTTCAATTGTTTGTAATCAGAGCACCCCAGATAGAATATTTGTCTGGGTTTTGATTAAAGAGTGGACATAAAAACATATTCTTGTTCTGCAGTAATGGCAATAGCTTTTGGTGTTGGAGTCTGGTCATGTCAAGCCTTCCCATATACACTACACTACCAAATATATTGGGACACCCGTCCTAATCATTGAATTCAGGTGTTCCAATCACCTTCATGGCCACATGTGTATAAAATGAAGCACCTAGGCATGCAGACTGCTTCTACAAACATTTGTGAAAGAATGGGTCACTCAGGAGCTCAGTGAATTCAAGCATGCTACACTGATAGGTTACCACCTATGCAATAAGTCCATCCTTGAAATTTCCTTTCTACTAAATCTTCCACGGTCAGCTGTTAGTGGTATTATAACAAAATTGAAGCAACTGGGAACAACAGCAACTCGGCCATGAAGTAGTAGGCCATGTAAAATGACAGAGCGGGGTCAGCGCATGCTGAAGCGCATAGTGTGCAGAAGTCACCAACTGTCTGCAGAGTCAATAGCTAAAGACCTCCAAACTTCGTGTGACCTTCAGATTAGCACAACAGTGTGTAGAGAACTTCATGGAATGGGTTTCCATGGCCGAGCAGCTGCATCCAAGCCTTACATCACCAAGTGCAATGCAAAGTGTCAGATGCAGTAGCGTAAAGCACGCCGCCACTGGACTCTAGAGCAGTGGAGACGTGTTCTCTGGAGTGACTAATCATGCTTCTCTGTCTGGCAATCTGATGGACGAGTCTGAATTTGGTGGTTGCCAGGATAATTTTACTTGCCTGATTTCATTTTGCCAAGTGTAAAGTTTGGTAGAGGGGGGATTATGTTGTGGGGTTGTTTTTCAGGGGTTGGGCTTGGCCCGTTAGTTCCAGTGAAGGGAACTCTTAAGGCGTCAGCATACCAAGACATTTTGGACAATTTCATGTTCCCAACTTTGTGGGTACAGATTGAGGATGGCCCCTTCCTTTTCCAACATGACTGCACACCAATGCACAAAGCAAGGTCCATAAAGACATGGATGAGCGAGTTTGGGGTGGAGGAACTTGACTGGCCTGCACAGAGTCCTGACCTCAACTTGATAGAACACCTTTGGGATGAATTAGAGCGGAGACTACGAGCCAGGCCTTCTCGTCCTACAATTGTTCCTGACCTTACAAATGCGCTTCTGAAAAAATGATCAAATATTCGTATAGACACACTTCTAAACCTTGTGAAAAGGGTGGGCAAACTCAATATTAAATCCTATGGACTAAGACTGGGATGCTATTAAAGTTCATGTGCGTTTAAACGCAGGCATCCCAATACTTTTGGCAATATAGTGTATATAAACATGTAGGATAACATGATTATAAATTGGGCACCTAATGCTAGGAAAGTAGTTATTATCCTACAGAGCTATTATTATTATCTGGAAAGGAAATGTCCTTCATGCCTTAACTCTAGGATCTTATTGTGACATTTTCTATTGACAAACCTACTTTTCAGATGCATAGAGTATGGCTGTGTCTCTAATATGTTTACAATTTACAACTGTGGCCTTGTTACTTTACCTTGGTAGGGAATTTAATGTTCCCTGGGGGATTTGCTGGAAATGATCATTCTGCCCCCCAAAATATTAAGCTGTTAAAGATATTCACACTGATTAGAGATCTTTCAATAACCAATTTACTGGATCTTATACTACTGATTCACAATATGCAATCTATCAGAAGATTTATATCTTACTACCTTTATTTGATATTTATATTTTAAAAGGAGCTTGATTGCTGTCATTTTCTTGAAGCTTCATGGAAGTTAAATCCCCCATTAAGCTTCTGGCCTTCTTAATTACAAATAGCTTTCATAATTATTTGGATATGGTACCTTCTACACATACGTGATCATTTAATATTTGTTTCTTTAAAGGACAAACAAGCTCAGTCTTGATCACACAGAAGTATCAATCACAGTATACTTGAGCTAATTTAACTAAGTGTTCTTCAAAGAAACTAAAGATCACTATAAATAAAAACATTATCCAACACTCTGTCAATATGTTGAAACAATGTTATATATTTAATGTAATGGATTTTGCATATTTGTGGATTACTTTAGAAATCTCCACAGTTTCCTTAGTCAACATAATTCTAAAAAAATATATAATGTTTACAGTTTTCTGTAAATCCAGCATCTTGAGCAATTTGGGTACCCCAGTACCTTTCCTACTGAATGATAGCCACCCTGGTTCTGCTGTTATTACATATTGGTTTTTCTATTTCTGTAATCTGTACTTTAGTTAGCATTTTCTTACTGCCAGAACGTTATCCCCCATAATAGTGATGTTTATTAAGATTGCTGAAACATGACCAATCTGTTTGTATTAATCAAAGGCGAGGAAGTGTTGCACATGAGTCAGCTGTAGAGCTGAAAATTTTACAAGATAGCAGGAAATGTAAAATATTTGAATAATTTACTGATCATTATAATGTGTACATAGTTACATTCTATCTGGTTCAACCAATAAAAAACAAAAAACAAATAGAAAACCTCCATATACATTATCCTTGGTCCAGAGGAAGGCAAAAAAAAACAATAAAGCATGATCCACTTTACTCCAGCAGAGGAAAAAAATCCTTACTGATCCCCCAGGAGGCAATCCGATATCCCCTGGATGAACTACCACTGGAGTTATTACCTATAAATGTTAGTATCCAGCTACGTTTTGTGCATTTAGGAATGCATCCAACTCTTTTATTAAAACAATCTACTGAGCTGGCCAGCCAGATGGAGTCTATTCCAAATTACACAGCTGTTTCTGTGAGGAAGCCTTTCCATATGTAGAGGTTAAATTTATTTTCCTCCAGATGAATGCCCCCTTGTCCTCTGTTATGACCTGTAAGTGGGTAACTCTACATCAAGTTCACTATATGAACCACATATGTATTTATACATGGTCATCTTTACTCCCCTTAATCATTTCTTCTTAAGAGAGAATATATTCAGTTCCTTTAATCTTTCCTCATAATTGAGCTCCTCCATGTCATTTATCAATTTGGTTGTCCTTCTCCAGTTGCACAAATCCTTTTTTGCTAATAGGTTCCCAATACGGAACTGCATATTCCAGTTGAGGTGTTACTGATGATTTTTACAGGGGAAAATGATGTCTTTCTCTGGCTATACTGCTCTATAATTTTTTAATACAAGGTCTGTTATTGTTTTTAGTAGGTTCGCAAGGTGCAGTGTGTTGGAAATGTTTTTCAGCTATTACCTGATGCTGCCCCCCGTAATTTTCTTAGATGTATGTAATGTATTGTTAAAGTATAATCGTGAAGCTGTTAGTGACTGATATATACTGGTCAACCATCATGTGACATGTTGTCCATTTGGTGTATGCACAGAATTTTTAGATCATCTTAGAGCGCTTAGTAGGGATGTATGGGGATATCACTTCTATACAAGGTAGAATGCAAAGCATAGGCATGAATCTATGTCTGTGCACATGTAGCTGAATCAACAGAATTCTGTATTGAACAGAGGTAGGCTGGATATACACAGGTGACTGAAAAAAAGCTGTCAGTTCTTGAGTCACCTGCCAATGAGTAGCTAGCGGCCACCATACCATTTATGCCTAACTGATGTAAAATAAGTTGGGCATGCACACAGCAAGCAAATCGTTCCATACCCCCAAGGTAATGATGAATTGCATACACACCGATCAGCCATAATTTTATGACCAACCACTTAATATTGAGCAGGTCCCCCTTTTGCCACCAAAAACACACCTGACCCATAGCCACACGGACTCCACTAGACCTCTGAAGGTCGGCTGTGGTATCTGGCATTAAGCCATTAGTGGCACATCCTTTAAGTCCTGTAATTAGTGAGGTGGGGCCTCCAAGGATCGGACTTGTTTTTACAGCATATGCCACAGATGTGCGATGTTCCTCAAACCATTCTTGAACCATTTTTGCAGTGGCATGGTACATTTTCCTGCTGAAAGAAGCCACTGCATCTGGGAATACTGTTTCCATAAAGGGGTGTACTTGGTCAGCAACCATGTTTATGTTGTCGGTATGTGCAAGTCCACATGAATTGCAGGACCCAAGGTTTCCCAGCAGAACATTGCCCAAATCGTCACACCACCTCCGCCGGCTTGCCTTTTTCCTATACTACATCCTGGTGCCATCCTTTCCTCAAGTAATCAATGCCCAGGCACCCGGTCATCCATATGCTGTAAAAAAAAAAGGGATTAATCAGATCAGACCCCCTTCTCTCATTGCTCTCTGGTCCAGTTCTAATGCTCATGTGCCAATTGTAGGCACTTTAGGCTGTGGGCACAGGTCAGCATTGGCAACCTGACTAGTCTAGACAGCCCCATACACAACAAAGTGCGATGTTCATTTTTTCGGCTTTTACAGCATCAACTTCAGGGACAACATGTTTACTTGCTGCCTAATATGTCCCACCCACTTTCAGATGCCATTGTCACAAGATATTTAACATTATTCACTTAATCTGTCAGTTGTCCTAAAGTTACAATGTCAAATTAGTGGTTAGCACTTCCACCTAGCAGCACTAGGGTCGTAGGTTTGAATCCCAACCATGGCACTACCTGTATGGAATTTGCATGTTCTCCCTGTGCCTGGGTGGGTTCCCTCTGGGTACTTTGGTTTCCTCCATACTCCAAAGACAAGCTGGTAGGTTAATTGACCCTAGCATATGTATGAATGTGAGCTAGACTGCAAGCTCCTTGAGGGTAGGGACTGATGTGAATGTAAAATATATATGTAAAGTGCTATGTAAATTGACGGTGCTATAAACCCACATGGAAGAAAAATATAGTAAAAAATGATTCTTCCCAAATATATTACCATATATTTGAAATACTACAATTTTGGCCATATTAAAAAAAAATATATACATATATATATATATATATATATATATATATACACATATACATACATATGCACACACACACTGCATGTTGAAATGCGTTTTGATTACAAAATATATGAAAACTATATTTCAAATATACTGTATGTCTTTAAAAATACAAATCTACATTTTTGTAATGCATTTACAATGTTAAAATGACTTTTTTATATGTTAAAAAAAACCTGAAGAATATATTTAAAAAATATAAATGTTTTAAATATATTCTTCAGATTTTTTTTAACATATAAAAAAGTAATTTTAACATATATTTTTACATATATTCTTCAGGTTTTTTTAACATATAAAAAAGTCATTTTAACATTGTAAATGCATTACAAAAATGTAGATTTGTATTTTTAAAGACATTTAGGATATTTGAAATGTATTTTTAAAAATATTTTTCATATATTTTGTAATAAAAACACGTTTCAACATGCAGTGTGTATATATATATATTGAAATATATTGAATATGCTCAAAATTGTAGTATTTCAAACTTATGGCAATATATTTGGGAGGAATATTTTTAAAATTTATTTCAAATATATGTTTCTTCCATATGGGTAAGTACCTGTAATAAATAAATTGGTGTTTATTCCTGTATACTAGGGAGTTTCTGCAAGCAGTCTCATGTATATTGTTAGTTGCTTTCATCCTCTTTATTACCTTGCTATCAATACAATTGCTTCAGTCATTGCTTGGGAACATTGCATAGACAGTAGCGTACTGACTGCTTAAACCAGTGGATGGATGCAGCAGGGAAATGGTGCAGATGGCTGTGCAGTACTGACAGGAGCCTTTGCTGTAGTGCTGACAGAACAGTTCATCCACAGGTGTTGAATACTGCGGGCATTGCAATGAACTGAGGCTTACTCGCTAGACACCCACATACCGTGACAGCAGCCATTCAGTAATAAAACGTGTATGGACTGCAGATGTTGAATGTTCAGGATCCAGCGTGCTGTGTTCAGCATGTTTGTCTAAACGCTGGCATATGGCTAATACTGTTAAGTGTAGTTATTGCAGAAGAGGAGTAGTCATCATCACTGCAGAAAACTTCTGGCTGCTTAGCTGCAGCCAGTTAGATGATTTTGTCAATGCTAATTGTTCTATAGGTGCCAAGCAGGTCTGCTGATCAAACACTTCTAAATTAAACCAAGCTGTGCCTTAAAGCTGCATTACCTAAGATGCATGCAGGAGCAAATTAAAACAAACAGACTTGCACTGCAAGTATTAATTTGCATGTCATTAAGCATCATCAAGAACTGCAGTCAATGTAATCCGGGGTGGAGGAAGAGTGAAGCAAGTGCGTGAAATCAACTTACTCTTTTTTTCATGGGATAAAAGTAGCATAATGCAGATTTAGCTGTTAGCATGGAAGCTACCAATGCTGACATCTGGAAATACTAGTTCTCTGGCTGTTATACTTAATCAGTGGTTTCTATAAGGTTTATTACTTCGTTTGAAAGTTCTGGATCTGCATGCTCCTAGCAGGGTCATCCTTTCTGAAAGCAGATACAGCCAGAAACCCAGCATTTTCAGAAAGGTCAGCACTAGTAAAAATTGTATTTTTCTCAGTACAGACTTCATTTGAATTAAATCTAGTTTTTACTAAGGCAAATAGTAACTATTACTATTTTGACACAAAATATTTTTTATATATAGAATTATAGTAAAAAATGACCTGATTTTTGTTCACTCCCATAATTTTTGGTTTTATTTCCCCCTTTTCTTCTATTTGTTTTTTTCTTTTTTTGCTTCTTTTATTGATACTTCAGTCTCCAGTACATTTTTACATGTGTGTGCAGAATGAGCACCCCAGATTATGTAGGATGTTGTAATGGAAGGTATGCCAGTATTTCACTTTTTAAAGCATATTGTACAGTAAGTCATTGTAACAATTCACACTGACTCCCTACCTTTGTACAAATGTACTTCGCTCTTGATTTGTATTGTGTTAAAACAATGATTGCCATGATATTTTAAGATCTAATACAAGGCAGCAAAATAATCTACTTTGTAAATGAAATTGTATTTATATCTTGATTTTTCATGCTCCTACAAGCCCAACTATCCATTGTGTTCAACCCAAAATGTTTAAATGTAGCTTTTTTGTTGGAAGAATTAGCAACACTCTTAAATTATGTTCCATTGAAATTGAAGCCCCAGATGTGTTAATGGGGCATTGTGTTCCTGCTGAGGGTTTCTGTTTCTTTTTTTAATCTATATTTGTAGGGCTGCACATGGCTCAAAATCACAGTGCTGCCAGTAATCTGTGAACACCAGTCATGTGAATGTGCAGGTCAGGTATACCCAGAACTTCTGCATCATAGGCTGCTTACCCTCCAAATGCTTAGGATGGAGTTTTGTTTAAAAAAAAAAAAACATTTTTAGTATGGTTCCTTTTGTGAAAAGTAAATCGTTATCAGTCTCCTTGTAACAAGGCCATTGAATTTGGTGCCTTGTGTATTGGCCATTCCAGTCACCACTCAGCTCTGCATTTCTATTCCATCATACACAGCATGTAAAGAGCAAGTATTCTGAAACCAGCAACACAATACAACACAGGCAGTCTTTTGAAATACAGATTTGCTTTTGCAGGCTCTCAGGCAGAAGCTGGCTGCTTGTAATGCATATTACAATCTCAATGTGCAGTCTCTCTCATGCACAAGATAAGAATTTTTGGCAGAAATGGATATCATGCTACCCCAACACTTAAGGTGGAACTTTACCCATTACAGCTTGATAAAAAAAAAATGTTGTTTAGCAAGGAACATACATTCCTCATTAATAATTATGCTACCAAAATTAGTGTGTGCTGTAAATTGCCTCCAGCATTGTTCCTGTTTCTGCTTTCTGGAGGCTGCCATTTTAGCCCTGAGCAGCAGTAAATCTTTAGGTTGTCAGTAGATCAACCTCTACAAATTTGCCAGTGCCTAAAATGGAGAGCAGCTGAGCATGTGCAGAGCAGGGTGAGACAATGGAGGGAATTTACTAAAACTGGTGCAGCTCTGCATAGTAGCCAAATCAGTTTCTAGGTTGTATTGCCAAAGCTGAATTGAGAACCTGATTGATTACTACACAGCTTCACCAGATTCGGTGTGTACCAGTTTTAGTAAATCTACCCCCATGTATCGTATTTATCAGTGTAGGTACCTATTTTTAATGTTTTACATAGCTATACCTGCAAAACGGGCCAACTTGAAGTGATCTAGCAGGACTTAATGTTCTGACTAAAGTTCCATTTTAAGCTTCCAAAGCAGTCAGGCACCTTTTAAAAGGGAAAGCGAAAGAATAAAAGGGATGTGCCAAACTGAAAACTAGAGTAGCATTCTGGAAGTATGTCTACTGCATAGGTGGAATTAATTCTTTTAAAAGAGGTGAAAAACCAGTAGGGTGAACTGCCCCCCCCCCAGGATGACAGGTCAGATACAAAAGACAACCAAAACTGGATTTAGAGGATAATAAAAAAGTACAATATATAATTGATATAACCGCATTTGTGAATATCATTTAGGACAGGACTGCAGTGTTGAATTTTACAGGAGACTGGATTTTTAAACCGCTTTACAGTCCTTATCTAGGATCTCTTTCCCTATTCTTTGCTGTGCTGGCAACTGAGGAGGCACACTCAGCAGAGCCAAGCCATGGAGGTGCTTCATATCAGTAAGCCTGGGAAATAATATGTTCAGGACATTTGGAGCCAATGGTGATCCATCACTTGGTTATTTACTTTTGTCCACAAACTGAGCAGTGAATCCAGCAAATGTTTTGTGTATATTTTAAAAAGATAATTTTATAAAGATGAATATTTTTGTATTTCATGGCCAGGCTTTAACAGTTGATGCTATCTTCCAAATGTTAATTTGACGAACAAATACAGAAATATTATACTGATGTACAAACAGACCGCACAACATTATAAAGACAATGTAAATACACGGTATGGATATATATGCAAAGTAAAATGCTTAGTTTAAAAAAAGTCATATAAATAGTCTTATCATCATACCTTAAGGCATTAATAAAGATGAAAAAACGGCACACATTCTCTCATCTTCTATATGGCCTTTATTTCTCTGACTTACACATTTACCTACATTAGCACCTCTACTATGCATTGGATGTAAGTCGGGTGCCATTTTTTTTCTTTTTGTTTGGATGACTGAGAAGCTGACAGGAGCTGCAACGAGCACCAGCATCCTCTTGTGATGAAACCTGATATATGGATTAAGGTTGTAGTGCGCACTTTGTTCCTCTTGCTTAACTGTTATTAACCACTTGGCCTCCAGAGGATTTACCCCCCTTCCTGACCAGGCCATTTTTTTTTTTTTGCGATACGGTGCTGCGTTGTTTTAACTGACAATTGTGCGGTCATGTAACACTGCACTCCAATTTTATATCATTTTTTTCCCACAAATAGTGCTTTCTTTTGGTGGTATTGATTGGCTGTGCAGTTTTTATTTTTTGCGCTATAAACAAAAAAAGATTGACAATTTTGAAAAAAACTATATTTTTGACTTCTTGCTATAAAACATTTAGTAAAAATATTTTTAAAATAAAATTTCATCATAAATTTAGGCCAACATTTATTCTGCTCCATGTCTTTGCTAAAAAAAAAAAAATCCCAATACATGTAAATTAATTGGTATATGTGAAAGTTATAGTGTTTACAAATGGTGGTATATATACTGGAATTTTTTTTTTTCTACTAGTAATGGTGGTGATCAGCGACTTATAGCGGGACTGCAGCGGGCATTCTGACACTGACATCCCCAGTGACACCAATACAGTGATCAATGCTAATAAAAAGCACTGACACTATACTAATGACACTGGGCAGGAAGGGGTTAACATCTGGGGCGATCAAAGGATTAACTGTGTGCTGTGTGTGTTTTGCTAAGGAGACATGCTGTGCAGAGAAGTACAAAGCAGCATGTCCATGCTGACAGGCAAGAGACCTGTGTTTGCACACAGACCTCTCCCCTGTCAGCTCTGCTGACGATCAGAGTGCACCAGTCAAGAATCGGCGGCCGGGACCCGGTGATTGACATGCTGAGGAGTCAATGGCGGCGCAGGTAGGGAGGCACGAACGTGAGCGCGCACCCCCTACCTGGGAAAATGCAAATCGTGTATACTGTATATACGTGATTTTGCACATCCCTGCCGCCCTGTAGCAATACTTTTGCTATAGGATGGTCAGGAAGTGGTTAGAGGACCTGAACTCTGGAAGTTGTGCCCAGAAAAAGGTAGACAGGGGGTGGAGGACTAGTCACCAGTTTTGCCTGTTAGCTCCCTGTAGCTGATCTTTCCTCATTTCAGACCTACAGTACCATGCCCTGTTATGCATTATTTCTCTGTGTGGAGGCAGGGCTTTGCATTGTTCTGTCAAAGACTCCAGCAAGTAGAACAGCAACCAGCAAAGAAGCAGCATCACCAAATTTCTTTACAAATCCAGCAGTCCAAGGCATCATCTCACACTGCAAATTTAGAGTGCTGAGGCTACAAAGTGCCTAGGCATATCACATATTAGGAAGTGCACTGCTTTTGCAGGAGAAAACACAGACAAAAATTAGATATTTAAAGGTACTGCTTCATCGCAATTAGCATTTCTAGTTATTTGCTATAACATAGCAACCCTCATTTTTTGAGTCCAGATCCATATATTAGTAAACCATTTATATTTGATAGATCAATCCCTTTTTGTCACTGATAACCTAGCTGTCAGAGAGATCTTGTCTTCTGATAAACATCCTGAAACTTCAGACAATTTGGCTGTCTCTGCAATGGAGCATCCTACTAATCACCCAATCCATATTCAATTTGGGAAATGCCTCAGCAGTTGTATACATCAACCATCAGGGCAGAGACAAAACATTTGGCATGGCAAGACTGGTAGTTTAGATTCTGTCTTGAGCTGAAATTCATGCTCTTGCCATATATGTCACAGGTGTAGACAATTGACAGGCAGTCTTTCCCAGCCAACAGGGCCTGGTCCTGGGGGAGTGGTCCCTACACCTAGAGGTGTTCCAGGACTTGTAGGTGGGAGATGCTGGATGTGGACCACGTGACCTCCAGATTCAACAACAAACAGAACATGTTTGTTTCCAGGTACACAGATCCTCTAATGGAAGCAACGAATGCCCTTGTGGCTCCTTGGGATAAGCACATTCTGATCTGTGTTTTCTTTCCCTGAAACCTCTTCCTAATCTGCTTATCAGGATTGAGATGGAGGGCATTCTGCTGCTCCCCATTGCTCCAGATTGGTCCATGTGGATGTAGTAGCCTGACCTAGTAAGACTCCTCACAGACGATTAGAGAGCAATGCCAGATTGTCAGCATCTTCTGACGTTTCACTTAAAGGTCACTGGCTTTAGTTCAGACATCAAATACTTCTTCACTTTAGGTGAGCCTTGGAGATTTTACTTCTTGAGTTCCTTTGTGGGACATTTCCTGTTCTTCCTGCAGCTTGGTCTGGACCAGTGTTTGGCTCGCAAAATTTTTAATGGTTAGGTTTCTGCTCTATCTGTCTTGTGTCAGTGATCATTGGTCTTACACTCCTCAAATTAAAGGATAAGTTCACCTTTCATAACATGCTACATGTTACACCCATATCCAGGGTGTAACATGCAACATGTTATGAATAGACTGGCCCCCTGCTTCCCCCCAGATCCCCTTTTGTGACAGCTAGCAGGGGATCTTCTCCCTCCCACTAGCTGTCACAACTTTAAAAAAACGAATTCATTCCTTAATCGACGGCTTGTCGTTCTCAATGAACTACCACAGCACTGTAGAGTGCCTTGGTAGTTCATTGAGTCTTCCTGCCAATAGTATCTGTTGGCCCGTACGAGTTGTACAGGCACACAGATACAATGACAGGTCTGCAGGAGGCCTGCATGGCACCATCGATCTGCTGATTACTGGTGTAATGCTTTCCAGGCTCCAGAAACAAGTAACAATAAATGCACTTTTTTTACCTGCAAATAAAATGTACATTTATTATTTTTTGTTAAAAGGTGAACTTATCCTTTAAGACCTTTTATACAGGGAGACTCTCATGTAGTGACTCATCTTTGTCCCCCTGATACTCTGTAGGATCAGAATTTGGTTGTTTTTGACCTTCAAAGATTGTAATTTGAACCCATTAGATGCATTTTCTCTTTCTCTCTACTCTTCATAAAAGATATTTCTTGTGGTCACCGCCTCTGAGATGAACAGCTGAACTGTTGGATTTTTCTTGCAAGAATATTTTATGGTGGGTAGGGCTGTGGTAAGGACCAGGATTTCTCTCGTCTTTCTTTCTAGTTCTTCCTTTCACCTAACCGGGACAATGTTCTTCTATCCCTCTGTCTGGCTACAGTGCACCAAAGTAGAATACCCTCTATTTATTGTTTGGAAGTGATTTGAGCTATGGGAATCTGTCACTGCTTCTTACAGGAAGATTGATTAACATTTGTAATCCTGCATGGATCATATAAGGGTACATGGGTTTCCTTTCCACCTTCATTAGGTATCTCAGAAAGATCATCAGCTAAGCTTACGATCTCATAAATTGGGTTTTCCGTCAAGCTGCATGCTACTAAGTTTGAGAGTGCTTCTTGCTTTTGTCATCATCAAGCAACTTTTTCCAGTTTGCAAGGCCTCCACCTGGTCATCTGTGGATATTTGGGACTCTGTAGGAAGTCCTTAGGTTTCCTTTTTTTTTCTCTTGGGCTTGTTATATTTTGTTGCTCTGTTGCAATGCTTTTGGACATCCAGACAGTCCAAGAATTCCTGTGTCCCTCAATGGACATAAAGGATTTTGTACTCACTGTAAAATCCTTTTCTTGGAGTTCAATGAGGGACAAAGGTCCCTCTGTATTTATTTTCATGCTCCCAGCACTACTTTGCTAAAAAAATTGATGAGACCTGATGGCTGAAGGCAGGGTTGTCTTGTGCTGGCTAAGTTAGTTTGGTTGCCATCCTAGCGTTGTTTGAAACCTATGCAGTTTATGCCTTCTTCCTTTTTTACTCTTTTTAAAAAAAAAAAAATAACATTGCAGTTATTATTGGTGGAATACAGCTATTGTTTAATGTTCTTATACATGTATCTAGTATATGTATTGTTCTTTTCATCCATATTTTTAAAGATAAAATTTCAAATGTTACTAGTGAAATACAGAGGAGTAAAGGACTAATTAGATTCTACCTACTTTTTGGTTTTAAAAGTGCTCTTATAATTAGAGGTCAAGTTGTACACAGAAGACACTTTAAACAAAGCAGAATGGAATTTCTTTGTCAGAAAAGATTAATGCATTAAAAGGCTAGCCTGTGACACTGCCTATTCAGTGCTTGAAATACTATTGTCAGAGACAAAGGAGTGAATACTCTATGTAGAAAGATAAATTTATAGTAGCTATGTTCTATACCAGAATGTCAAGAGAAAATGAAAGATGGCATTGATCAATCTTTCTCATACATTTATGCATGTTGTTGTCTTTACATTTGTGTATACAGTATGTAAAGCTTACTAAAACACCATATTCTCCTGCAACGTTTTATGAGAGTCCTAGCTCTACAATTGCATATTGGACTTCAGTTTAGTGAGTCAAGGATAATACCATGATATATGTCAGAAAAACATTTTGATACAGTTTCCCATCTCATAAAAAGTTAGGACTTAGCCCTTGGGTGGTTCAGTGGGTATGAAGTTGGCTGAAGGATAAGTGTGGTTGTAAATGGGGTTTATTTTGAACAGAGACTAGTCACTAGTGGTGTACCACATGGCTCTGTACAGGGTTCTGTTCTATTCATTCTGTTTGTAAATTATATAAATTAAGGTTTGGTGGGCAAGGTATGTCTTTTAGCTGAAAATATAAAGGCTTACAATAGATATGATATTCCTGGGGACGTCTGTAACATAGAGAATCATTTTGGCATTGTTTGAAGTTTGATCAAAACAGTGGAAACTGCAGTTCAAGATTTCCAAATGTAAAAAAATGCAATTAAAAAAAAAGAATCCTCTGAACGAGTACACTATTAGGGGTACAGTACCGGTCACACCTGGAGAAGAAAAAGATTTGGGGGTGCATATTTCAGATGATTGCAAAATGACCTGGTAGTTAGGAAAGGGAATAGAATTCTTTGGGTGCATCACTTGAAGGATCACCAGCAAGAGAAAGTCACCTGTATAGATGTTTAGTTAGGCTTCAGTTCTGGAGTCCTCACTTACAAAAAGATATTGATAAGATAGAACGGGTCCAGAAACGGGCAACAAAAATGGTGAATGATTAGAAGGATAAAATAATATATTGGGAGAGACTTCTGAAGCTTTCTATATATATTTATATGGTCTTGGGAAAGTAAGGGATAGGGGAGACATGATTAAAACCTTTAAATTAATTCCAGAGTGCAGAATTTTTAATATGAAGCTAAAATCAGGAACACAGGGACACAACCTCAATTTAGCAAGAGGATAGTTCAAAACTAACATTAAACAGTATGTTGTTACCGAAAGAATAGTTGATTGCTTAGAATAGATATCCAGCAGTGGTGGTAATCAGCAGTATGTAGATTCAAACATGCTATAAAAACAATAAAAAAGGTTAGACTGGACATTTTGTAAAAGAGCACAGGGCTCTACCTGCAGGATGTACAGTATATGGTAATATATATTTGGAATTCTAGATGAATGTCTTATGTCTCTTTCGAATTCTGAAGTATAATTTTCTAAAAAAAAAATTAAAATTGCAAATTTTGCTGTGGAATACATAAATATTTATGTTCACGAGTACAATATATAAATATAATATTTTTATGAATGTAATACTTGCATATGTTTTGACATTTCCTTTTGGTTTAAGAATACCTATTTTATAATTTGACAAATGTTTATATTATTTTCTACCAGGCATTGAACAATGACAGACACGGTGATTGGAAACTCTACTAACCGTTGGACATGTCCTAATGACAGACAAATGGGTCTGCGATCTAAGTAAGTGAAGTTGAAATCTTTACAAATGTAGAGAGGAGCTGTTTGGAATTATTCTAGTGGAAATAGTCATGGTTGGAAAACACAAGAGCTATGTTCTTCTAAAACTATCTATAGGAAGCAGGGTAACCTCCAGTTTAGCCTAATGTGTATATCTGATTTGTTTAGCACATACACTTTGTAGTAGCTGTAACAATTTATTTTTATCTACTCTACTGACCTGTCTGTCATTGATGTCCATCAGGCCAGTACTGGCCATAGGACCGGTCCGTGGCCTGTTGATGACTGGACCGCACAGCGGGAAATAAGTGCCAACCGTGGTCCGGACAGGGTTTACCCAGACCACGGTTGCCGCTCACCTCCCGCTATGCGGGCCTGCCTGTGTCTCTTGTCCTTGCTGTCACGCTCCACTGTGGGAGGAGCTAGAGTCATCAGAAGTGATTATTATTATTAGACAGGATTTATATAGCACCAACAGTTTTCTCAACACTTTACAATATAATGGGAGACAATACAGACATAATACAGTTCAATACAAGAGGGTTAGGAGGGCCCTGCTCCTAGGAGCTTACAATATAAGAGGGAGGGGCTAGTGGTACGGGGGAAGCTCTGGAGAAGTCCTGGAGACAAGCATGGGAGGAGGAGACAAGGGAGCTAGAGAGCAGGAGGTGGTGCGAGGAGCAGAGAGTACGGTTTGGGTGATATTTGGAGACAAGATTGGTGATGTAATTTGGGGCAGAGTTATAGATGGTTTTATTTGTTATTGTTAATGTTTTGAATTTTACCCGTTGTGCAATGGGAAGCCAGTGGAGGGATTGGCAGAGAGGGGTGGCAGATACAGAACGGTTAGTAAGGTGGATGAGTCTGGCAGCAGAATTCATGATAGACTGAAGAGGGGATAGCCTGCGATGAGGGAGTTACAATAATCAAGGCGAGAGATAACAAGGGAGTGAATAAGTTGCTTAGTAGTTTCCGAAGTTAAAAATGGCCGTATCTTGGAGATGTTGTGGAGGTGAAGTCTACATGATTTGGACAGTGATTGGATTTGGGGGTGAAAGGAAAGATGGGAGTCTAGCATTACACCTAGTACCCTGGCATGAGGGGAGGCACTGATGATTGTGTTATTGATCTTGATGGAGAAGTCAGGGGAGGGGGCACGGGCTGGAGGGAATACTAAGAGCTCAGTTTTGGAAAGATTTAGTTTGAGGAAGTGGAGTGATATCCATGCTGATATGTCACTTAGTAGGTTAGTAATGAAAGAGAAGACTGAAGGGGTGAGGTGAGGAGTAGGAAGATAGTCCCCAAGCTGTTCCAGCCGGCTACTCTGCTGAATGGAAGGTCTGAGGAACTAGGAGGGGTCATGATCTGGACTGACATTCGGGAGGAGTGTTCAGTGGCCACACCATGCCTAGCCTGGCTGTGAAGCAACTACACGTAACTGACAGAGAGCCAGAACCACTTTATAGAGGTACAGAGAGAGCCCAGAGAGTGTGAGAGAGGTCTAATATACAGAGAGAGAGTGAAGAAGAAAGGGAGATATGAGTGAGAGATGGATCTGTATACAGAAAGATCTACTGTATAGAGAGATCCCATACACAGAGAGAGATTGGGAGAGATCTATTATATAGACAGACAGAAATCCAAATCACAGAGAGAACCCATGTACAGAGAGGGGTCCCATAGACAGAGACATCTACTATTCATAAATACAGAGTTTGGATACATGGAGAGATCCTCTATACAGAGAAATCTACTATGCATAGAGAAGGGAGGGTCAGATACATGGATATATCAGCTATACAGAGCAATTCCATATACAGGGGGAGCGAAAACTACTATACAGAGATCCCGATATATACAAAGAAAGGTCCAATACATGAAGAGATCTGATTATATAGAGAGGAACCCCATATATAAAGAGACAGACAGAGAGTGATCTACTTAGATATATCTGATATACAGAGTGCTTAAGAGAGGGGGGTGCTATGCGGCCATGCCTGTGTCTCCTTTCCCGGCCCCCCACTCCACCAACAATGTTATCCTATAAGCAGAGCAGGGGACAGAAGGAGCTGTAGTGGCCTTTATTACAGTGCGGAGGACTGACAATGAATATCTCATCAGCAACCACCCCCTCAAACAACCCCCCTGGATGCTGGACAAATTGCTTGCTCAGTCTAAAATGCCCGGGCCTATTTTATGTCCCATGCTCCCGATGTCCATAGTAATTATTTGTGAGTCCATTGTAGTTCCTTGCCGGCCCTTCACACACCCTCCCCCCTTCCTCTCCTATCCAATCCATTGGTATTGCAGTGGCTTAATAACCATTGTATTTGTATCTGTGTCAGTTCTTTCCTCTCCTTTCTCCTCCCTGTCCCTCATTTTCTCCCCCACCCTTGTTTCATTCCTTTGTTTGTCTGTTAAGGAATAACTCCACCTTTTGTAACATGTTACACCCATATTCAGGGTGTAACATGTAATATGTTGCAGAAGCACCAGCCCTCACTCCCCCCCAGTCCCCAATTTTGACACTGAGTGGGTGATCTTCTTAATGCCCAGCCGTGTGATTCATTCACAGTGTTCTGTGAATGGGAACCTACAAGTACGGAAAGCCTTTGCAGCTGGCGGCTTGTGATTTTCAATGAACTACAAGGGTGCTGTGGAGCACTCTAGTAGTTTATTGAATCTTCCTGCCAGAATGTAACTGCCTGCCCATATGTAGAGCAAGCAGACAGATACACTGACAAGTTTGCAAGAACCCTGCATTGCATCCATAATCTACTGATTTGCAGGTGCATTGCTTTGTAGGCTCATAGTAAAAAAATAATAAATACCTGCAAAAAGATGTGCATTTATTTGTTTTTTTTCTTACAAAGGTGAACTTATCCTTTAATAAAAGTTGAAAGCATTGAAACTGCAGTCAATGTTTAATGTACAGTAAGAATAGTTTTGTGTGAATGGCTGGTAAATGTTTTGAAAATAGCATATAGAAAGTTCTGATTTAATACAGTCTGATTGCCCACCATTGGAAATGGGGGATCTATTCATAAAGTTTATATTATGTTTTACCATGGGGTATTTAATCTTCTGTGTAGAAATACTTAATTGGATAATTCCCAAAAGAAATTACCTTACATCATCGAGTGTAAAGCAAATTAAGTGAATACATTAGAATTGTAGTTAAAATCAGATTAACAACCTAATTATTTGTCTAATGCTTTACATTTCTTTCAATACTATTATATTGAACGTTAACTTCAATTATTGGACACAATTGTGAGAACACTAGGGTTTGTCAAATGGGCAACTTTCCTGTACTCCCAAACCTTTAAAGTAGAATTCCAGGTAATGCCTAACTGGTCTTTAAAATGCTCCCTTCCCCACTTCTAACACCTATATTAACTAATCTGCATAAAATCAGATTTAAATACTTACCTATTTTCAGCCCACTCTGGTCCAGTCATGTGATCTAGATCCCCATACAATAATGAGCCCATAACTTCTGCTCCAAGCGAAAATGCAAGGCAAAAGCCTGATAACTCTGTGATGAACCCAGAAGGTCCCAAGAGGAGTACTTAACCTATTAGGTTTCTGCCCCTAAAGACAAAGCAAGTCAATTCAGAGACTGCCCTAGTATCCTCTGCCCTAGATACTTCTCAAAACACAGCAGCTTCAAACTCTGGGTGTAGGGGGAAGGGGGTAAGGGCGGGGAAGCTTACAGAACCTGGTATTCCCAGACAGTCCCCCCTCCAAGTACTAACCAGGGCTGACCCTGCCAAGCTTCTGAATTCAGACGAGATCAGGGTGATGCGGCCACAATCCACTGCTGCTCCGCCACCAGTGATAGTTGCAATGCCAGACAAATGCAGTGACCCAGATACACCTGACACCACTGGTCTATTGTGTAATGCGAACACCGCCAGATTACCCCCCTGATTCCACTGAGCCTGTGGGAGGTGCACCTGCCACTCAGCTGCCTCCCTCTTCTGAGACCAGCAACTATATTGCCACCTAACTATGGGTCCCTGCAGGGAGGCAGATCCATAGCCATGTTCGTCTACAGCTATGCAAAAACACCGGCATGCAGCAATGTAGGTACATAGGTATGCAGTTTAGTTTATGCAAGTATACAGATACTTAGCTATGTAAGTATGCAGATTATACAAGTACGTAGTTCACAAAAGTATGCATGTAGTTTATGCAAGTATAAGTATGCAGTCTATGCAAGTATGCATGTAAGTATGTAGTTTGTGCAAATATGTGTGTACATATGCAGTTTATGCAAGTTTACCTATGTAATTTATGCAAATATGCAAGTAAAAGTATGCAGTTTATACAAGTATGCATTTAGGTATGCATGTACATATGCAGTTTATGCAAATATACATTTAAGTATGCATGTTCATATGCAGTATATGGCAAGTATAAGTATGCAGTTTATGAAAATGTAGGAATGCAGATTATGCAAGTATAAGTATGCATGTACGTGTGCAGTTTATGCACTTCAGTATGCATGTAGGTATGCAGTTTATGCAAGTATATAGGTCAAATAATTATGCAGGTGTGCATGCAATATCGTAATACAATGCTGCACCTGCCCTGATCCGCTTTCTAGAAGCGCTCTGCTTCATCAAAGAACTTTTTTCAAAATTAACTGCACTTGGCCTCATACTAGTTTTGCAGGGATAGCCAAGCATATATGCCTCTGTGCTGCTTCAGTACAGTCTAAATGTAAGCTCCTGCAGATCAAGCTATTCTGGAGCAAAAACTCCTGTAAGTGCACTGATATCCATACAGGGGTGTATCAGAAAACCACTGTACAAGCCCCCTGGGATTATGCAGACTAATGCAGTGTATAATTGTGTCCTGTCTGGCCATGGAGCTTACCCACTGGTAGTACTCATACATCAACATCCAGCCATAGACTGCTCCATATCCCTGCTGTCTCTCAGGAGCCTCACTGATCCTTCAGTTCACACGTGACTTCAACCATAAGCCAAAATGGCCACCCCTCTACTTCCTGCATCCACAAGAGTAGGCTATAGAGAGTGGCCTTGTGGCCTCTAGTGGCTGGAAGAGAAAACTGAAGCCCAATACTCCTTCAGAGACACACAGAGCAAGGCCTGGCCAGACCAAACCGCACACTGCGCCAGGGAGAATGACCAGACCGTGAGATTTTCAAAGAAACACTGCAAATGTAAACTTACCATTTCTGCCCCAGGACTCTGAATCATAACAGGAGTTCAACCTTCACCCCTCATGGTGGACTCTGTCATAAAATATCTTCAAGGACTAGGTCCCCCTTACATCTGGGGTACACCCCCTTGGACCTGTATAGCACCCTGCTCAAAGGCACCTTGGTCAGAACAAACACTGCATTACATTACAGGCAAACCTTGAGAATTCTTCTCTCCTATCCAACAAGGCTCAGGTACCATCCATTTTAGCAAACAGCTTTCTGAATGGATCTGATTCCAGTCCTTGATTCACAGAAGAACTGTTTGGAACCTCCAAGTATGCTCCAATAACACATGCAGCAAATTAGAGACCATCCACCTTACAGACACTGAAGGAAAAACTGAAGTACTTCCTGTATAGGAAGGGTCATATAGCAAAGGACTTTCTGTTTGATTGATCTGCAAGTGTCCATTCACCTATAGGTAGTGCATAACCAGAGATTAATAATTATAGCCTACTATGTGTCCCATGATGTATGATAAAGAAAATGCAAGTTAATGTGTGTGCAGTAACGTGGGGGAGGTGTGACTAGAAATCTAAAACCTGAACTAAAATGCAGCTTCACCACTTCCAACAATGAATGTACAAAGCAAATTTTATTTCTGTGAATGTGTGATGAATGTGCAGGGAATGTTATATTCATCATTACGTTACCAGCCTGGTCTATGTAATAGATCAGCACAGTAATGTAGGGTAGATGATTCATGAAACTAGAACATACATGAAAACAGTGATGTTGCATACAACATTCATATCCTTTTTTTTAAGTTGGAATATTCAAACATTTAATTTGTAATGAGTGATCTAAAGGAATAGCTCCATATTTCATGAATGTCTTTCTGTACTGTTTGTGAGTATGGACATATCTGATGCTAGAAATAGAGACCAGTGAACTGAAGGCAAGCAGCATAGCCAGCTTCTGTAACACACCAGGCAACACCTACAGGAATATATACCCTGTTTTAGCTTACCTTCTGTAGTTGATGGCCTCTTGTCTTCACTTCCACATCTTCTTTTTTTTCCTAAGCATTTCATTTTTTATTAAATTCAGGGATCCAAGGTATTCACAGCTTGAATGGGTTCCTACACAGCAAAATGGGTGATGTCATGATACCAGCACCACTGTTGGTGGGTGTTACAAGTCATGAAGTTGAGTATTCTGCAACCTGCACAGCGACATCTGCTAGGAGAGTGATCAGCATTGTGTAGGGACAATGCCTACTGGGACATGTAGTCCCTAAATGCATTTAGTCAAAGAGAAACCTGTGCATGCTGTTACTTCCCCCCCCTATTGAGTTGATGGCAGTTTTCAAGATGTGATGGTCAGTAATAAAATCAAGATGTTTACAGTGAAAATGAAATGAAGGGTGCACATTAAGCATTTGATAGTCATAGTAGATAAGAGAGTCATCCGGTTTAACCTAGGGTGTGGTTGCCATCATCCCTATTTTTCTAACAAAGAGATTTATACTTTACATTTGGTGGGATTTTTAAGGCAACTTTAAAATATATAAATTGGACAAAGTTTTACGGAAAAAACTTGTAATAGTTGGTTTTCCAATTCTTATTTTCCCAATAATATGCACAAAAAGTGTAACTATTGACAGTTGTTGTTGTAGAGCAGTATTCTTTCCCTGAGGAAGAATCTACATTAAAGTATTCGAAGCGCGTTGGATATAGGCTGAATGCACATGTGGTTCCCTAAAATGAGGTTGCAAATTGAATATCAGCTTCAAGAGATTTTGCTAATTTCTCTATGCAATAATTACTAAATATTGTCACGCAAGTATGCTTTCAAGAATTGTTATACTCTATGGGGAAAACATGTACTGATGTGTTAAATACAATGTCAAATTTGTTTTAAAAATTGTCTGATTTATATATTTTAAGGTTGCCACCAAATGTAAGGTATAAATCTTTGTTTGATAGGCGTTGAGGTTGTGTTATGCCATCCCCTCCTGCTTGTTTTAACCCCCTTAAAATCCACACCACTGCACCACTACTGAGCACATTGCACCCAGTTTTGACCTGGCTCTCTTCAGATGAATGGGTCATGCTTAGTGGGGGGTTTAGACTGCTGAATGCAGTGGGGGGATAACGTGTACACCCCTATCCACTGCCTTTGCAGCTTAAGGCGAGTAGTTGGAAGCATTAAAAACCCCAACTGCAAGTGCAAACGTTGCCTTTAAATTGTTGCCTTGATTTGTTTGTAGTAATTTGATTTTGAAGGCATGCACTGGCCCAAACAGTTGAATTTAAATAGCCTCTTAAGGAACAGTAAAGAAAACTGATACATTTGTTTTTGGCACAGTAATTTTGTTTACAGTGCTGAAATTCTAAATTATTTCGGCAGTAAATGTGGACTTCTCCAATTAAGCATTTCACAAATTCCCTGGGAATAAATTAATTCACTCATTTAATTTTTCACATTTTAAATGTGCATATTTTATTAAACCAGAAAATCCCAGGTTAGGAATGTGCTTTCAGTTTATCCAGAGCCACAACTAATTACAAGCTAACAATTAACATTTCATTAAGATATCCATTTAATGCAGATATGACTTGATAAATCGCTCCCATTTAAGCTGAATACTTTTTCTATATATATACACAAACCCTTAATTAAATGGATCGCTTTATTTTATTGGCTTTTCTCCGTGATTAATAAATTGCATTCTGCGCTGTGCACACTATTCATCCTTGGTAAATTGGAGCAAAAATATTTCATTTGTTTAATATTTCTGCTGTACTGCTAAAATCCTACTGATTTATTAAAATCTCAGTATAATGACTTTAGTTTGCAAGTGCCCAGATTCAGCAATAAGATCATTACTGCATCCTGAGCTCACCGAATGAAAATATTCAATATAGAGGCTGTCATTATTGAACTCTCATTTTAACTAATTCAGTACTGGCCACTTTTACCCCCTTCCTGCCCCGGCCGATTTTCAGCTTTAGTGCAGTCACACTTTGAAAGACAATTGCGCAGTCATGCAGCATTCTAACCATATGAAATGAATTGAAAAAAGACAGAAAAAAACTTTTTTTTTCTTTGTTTCTGTTATAAAATTTTGCAAATAAGTATTTTTTCTTCTTTACTGATGAGGCTGCGTGCACTGTTAGGCACTGATAAGCTGCACTGATGGGCTCTGATAATCAGGGCACTGGTGATCAAAATAAAGCACGGAGACATAGATGGATGGGTGAGTTTGCTTTGAATATTAGAAATTAATTAAATAGTGTTTTCGGTTTGTGATGCTCAGGCACAGTTTAGTTAGCTTTTAACACACTTCCAGTCTTGGAATGACAATGGCCCCTCTCCTATTGTCCATAATATAGAGAGGCTATGGTTTTGTAAGCCTTAGAGAGAGCTGAGAACAATGTAACTGAAACCAGTTAGTATGGGAAGTTGTGAAGTTATTGGCTCACAAGATTTCTGGCACGATTAATCGCTATTTTCTGCACTAATGCAGGCCATAGTATATCGGCCGAATTTTCATCCGCACGAAAAATTGGCCGATATTCACGCCGTTAGTGGGACCAACCTGTCGGCCGTTTTTCACGGATCTTCTCGTTTATTTTTATCGGTCATGCTGGAAAATCCACAAAAAATGGATGTTTTTCGTGGACATTGGTGGCAGCATTGGCAACGGGGCCGGCCGATTTTTTTTGTTTATCGGCCGACAATTCGGCCGATAAATGGCCCGTCTATGGCCTGCATTAGCAAACAGATATATATCAAAACACTTTTAAAGTAACATTGAAGCTTTGTTTTTGCCTTAAAATAATAAACTTGTTATACTGCTGCAGTTTTGCACAGAACAGCTTTGATCCTCCGCTTCTGGGGTTCCCAACTGTCTCTCCTGACTCCTCTTCTTCGGCGAGTGCCTCCATGGGAAGCTGATTCCTATAGGAGAACTCATGCGGACTCATTCCTGAATCACCTTGTCTGTGTCTGTCAAGGTCCTACCTTTCCTCAGGGCTTGTGCTGCTCCATGTGCTGGCATCCATCTTAGGTGTCTGCAAAGCATTGTGGGATCCTTTATGCTTTCAGTCCTCTGCGGCTCCTCCCAGGAGGTGGCGGCTTATCACATATAAGTCTGCTGTTTGTAGCTGTCCATTGCATTTGTGTCCTGTCTGTTGCACAGCAGCAAGCTCCTGCTCAGTTAACCCCTTGCTCTCCTGGATACCGACTCGGCTTTGGCAAAGACTCCTCCTGGTTTATGAGCCCGGCTCTGGCGACCATTCTTCCTGGCTTCTGAGCCCGGCTCTGGCGACCATTCTTCCTGGCTTCTGAGCCCGGCTCTGGCGACCATTCTTCCTGGCTTCTGAGCCCGGCTCTGGCGACCATTCTTCCTGGCTTCTGAGCCCGGCTCTGGCGACCATTCTTCCTGGCTTCTGAGCCCGGCTCTGGCGACCATTCTTCCTGGCTTCTGAGCCCGGCTCTGGCGACCATTCTTCCTGGCTTCTGAGCCCGGCTCTGGCGACGATTCCCGCTGGTTCTCGACTGGATTATCCTGGAAGACGACCTCGGCAGGAGTACGTCAGTCCTACCAAGTCATCAGCTGTTGCTGTCGGACTTGCATAGACTCTTGTCTTATTTTGTATAAATAAACCTACCTTTAATTGCACCTCCTTGTGTGTCTGGCTCCTCGCTCCCTGACAGTGTCCCTTGTTACAAAACCTGATTGACAGTAGTGGGAGTCAATGGTTCCCACTGCTGTCAATCTGTCCAGTAAGGGGGATGAGAGTGGTGAGAGCCGCTGCTCTCATGCACATTGCTGGATCAGGATCAGGTAAGTATAAGGGGGGGCTGGGGGGGGGCACATGTAGCACACTCCTAAGGTTTTAGAATAATTTTGATTGTATATTTGACAAATAAAACAAAAAACAAATAAGAAAACGTATTGTCATGGTTACATTAATTCTGAAATATATCCAAAGCCAAAACGTTTTTTTGAGTCAGAACCCCTGTCAGACTACATTGCTGTTTTGTGTCCCCACTAGGGATGCTCTCTCGTGCTCTCTCTCTCTCTCGTGCACTCTCTCTCTCTCTCTCTATTTGTTATGGTGACCATTGTCACCATTACTGAAAGTGAGGAAAAATCCCAAATTTTGAGCTGCCATCAGAGCAAAAGATTTGCCATTGAGGACATTTTCCCCTTTGACGGTTGTTTAATGTCTCATTAACATGCCAAACATTTTCCAGCTGAGACAACAAACTGATGGATGCCTGAGGCTGGATGTACAGGAGAATGTGGACAATTGCTGCCATTGATCCTGTAAAAAGTGACCACTGTCAGCCTGCCATTGATCTGTACAGGCTCAGAAGCAGCAATTGTCTGCATCCATCTGTACATACTGAATTCTGAATTTGCTGAATTCTTGCCACAGCTGGAACATTTTTGTCATATGACTGAAGCCTAAAAGAGGATTCCCCTTCCTCTGGAGAGATTTCCTTTCACTTTTTGGTGTTTCTATGGGCAAGGAAGTAAAGGAAAATTTCCCCAATAAGAAACAGATGGCAAAAAAAAAACAAATACAAAAAAATGTGGTTTAACCCTTCCCTACCATATCCAAAACTAGGATAACAGTTTTGCTTTTAAATAAACTTAAAGCCAGAGGGTAGCACATCAGTTAGACAGCTAGCATTTCAGAAATAGGGTAACAATGGCAGCCCCCATATTTGTCACGACACGTTTACTTAAATCAGCGTTAAACTAAAAAACCCCAAACCAAAAATGTAATTTTGCAGTGTACCAGTCATTTAGACGTGGTGGCTGCTTCAGTTTTCTTTTTTAGGCTTTTGTTAGGCTTTTTCCTCGGTTTTCCCCTAGTGATCTGGTCAGTAACACACCTCCTGGATTAGAGTGCCCCCGCTCTGGATGAAGAAGCAAAAGCGCACCTTTGGACAGCAGCATTGTTAGTCTGGGGGGAGAGGAGTGTTAGATGCACTGGCAGTAAAAGTTTGTACATGAATAAATACGTTGAAAAGCTAATCATTGTAAACACCCAGGTCAGTTTTAAATGGTTTGTCTCATCCCTTTTATTTGCTACATTTGCTTGTTCTTTTAAAAAACAACATACTTATAGGATGGATCGCCAGGTGAAAATAAGGGAAAGAAAGTCTAAAACCAAAAACGAATGCAGCCACCACATCTAAGAATTAACCCCTTCACGCTGGATCATCCCGACGTGAAGAGGAGTTCCTGCGCCAGGAGGTGGATGGGGCGGGGTTTAGTGTCATGTGGCCACCGTGACGTCATGGCCGGTCACATGATCGGGAAAGGTCCTGATCGAAAGAGCGGACCAGGACTTTTCCGTGAGTACATCACATGCGTGCTGGGAGCGCTCAGGGCGTGTGCTCTCAGCACATATGTTTTTTGTTACATGAACGCAAATGTGCGGCTGCTCGGCGTCTAGGCCCAAACGCCAGGAGGCCGCACATTTGCGTGCGGCCGGCGTGAAGGGGTTAATTAAGTTGCAATATAATAATTTCTGGGGGGTCTAATGCTGCTTTAAATATTTTTCTGAGGAAGTATATTCCTGAAGAGATTACAATTCTTTAATACCCTATAGCTTTATGCATTTGAAGTACATTTACAAAATATTACATATTATACTATACCTTTTTTAATTTTTTTTTGTTGACCATATACTATTTACAAAATAACAGTGCAACACTGTGTATTAAAAACATTGACATAAAAATATTCAATATATCTCAACATAAAGTGTAAATAACAGTCTAAAAAGATGGTGTAGGTAAATTAGAGGAAAGCTGACAGTTCCCCTGACAACGTCGATGATGAAACGCGTAGGCAGGAGTTACAGCGTGCGACTTCATTGTGCACAGGGACGCGATGGCCATCTTCTTGGTTGGAAACACCATTGTGGTATATTGAAATGCTACATTTTATTTATTTTAAATGTGAGTGCATTTCTTTGAATACATTTCTTGCTCCAATCTTACTACACTATCGGATGTTTTTTTTTCTTTTAACTATTATATGCTGGAATCATTGCTGTCTATTTGATTGGAGTGGATTCTCCTAAAAAGATGCGGCGCTATTGAGAAAAACTGATAGATGTCCTGCTGTGGCATTTATGGTACTATTACACTCTTTGACTGTTCCCGGTTAGCGGTCAAAGAACAAGGTAAAAGGCAGTGTGTTTGGTTTGGAGATAGAGGTTTTCCCTTCGTGTGTCCTATCCCTCTGGGCACCAACAACTGGAGCTTATTTATAGAAGATCTATGTGAACTGTCAGCTTTCCTCTAGTTTACCTACACCATCTTTTCTGACTGCTATTTTCACTTTATGTTGAGATATATTGATTATTTTTATGTCAATATTTTTATTAGCCAGCGCTGCACTGTTATTTTGTATATTCTTGTGTATATTGTACCTGCAATAGTGTGCTAGCTGCTTTCTTGTTAGGAGTAGGATATTTTGAGCCCTAGCAGGATTATTTTTTGTACAGATCATATACTTTATCTTGATTATTATTATACAGGATTGATATAGCACCAACAGTTTTAAGCAGCGCTTCCAATATTTAGATTTGGATACATTTCTATTTAATAGGTTTTAATTATAAAGTAGGAACAAAAAATGTAAAACTCAAAGATTCCTGTAATTTTTCCCAAAGCAATTTTTGCATTGATTCTGCATTAGATATTAACCCCAAAACTTAATCTTCAAAGTCATTTCCAGATTGCTGTGTACAGTATGTTTGCATGTCATGTATTTTTCCTTTTCAGTTTAGGATATATTTTTCTTTTTTTCAGTGTTACCCAATTCACGCAGGAAAATATTTTGCATGAATTACACTTGTAACTTTCAATAAAAGGGTTTTGGCAGACAGGCATTAGTTCCACATTGCCATTTTCACAAGGTTTACAATTACATAGATTCTAAATGACATTGCACACGCTTGCATGAGTGTTTGACGCTTACGCAAATGTCATTATGTCCAATACGTTTATCTCCTGTACTGAACACTGATCTCCCCAACCAACCACAGTCACTGAAATCAGGCTGTACTTTAAATAGCACCTGGGAAGAAATGCAACCGCAGTGCTGTTTTAAAGCAGCATCTGAATATGTTTTTAGCAGAGGTGCAGTGTCTAACAAAATTAGAAACCCTTGCCATACCTCTGAAGTGTTGGCAGTCTTATAGACCACTTTTACTTGTCAACTATAGCTAAATACTATGTGGCTACTAGAACATAGGGCTGGACCTCAACCATTTATTGTGCTGCCCTCATTTCATAAAAGTTTGCATTTATTGAATTTACCCTTTAATGTAAAATGGCTAGAGCTCTGCAGAACTCAGCACTCTCCAAGTTTGCTGGTCTTTTTCTTTTAAAGACTGTAGTTGTGCTGTTTCTCATCCATGAAAAGGGATTCTTGCTTTAGGGAGGCTTCATCCCCTTGCAGAGTCCCATGGAGCCATACGCCGCGTACAACCACATATTCAAAAGCCTACAGCAGCAAGCCATTCTCCTGCCCCCCCTTTTTTTACTAGGTCAGTCTGCGCTGTTCATTTGACGCAATTTCCAACCTGGAAATTCATGGAAGCTGCAGAATGCTGTGGAGCAGGTGGCCACCAACACATAAAAAAGCGTGGTGCAAAAAATGTGCAAGAAACAATACACTGAGTAACATTGCACTCCTTGGGCTAAGTTGACTAAGTAAAAAAATGTATTACTACTTTAAAACAACATAATGTAACATAAATAGGTCTTTGTATTGGACACGGGCGGACTGACCATTCGGAAACTCGGGCACTACCCGAGGGCCCGGGGTCAGTAGGGGGCCCCATGAGATGCCTCTAGTACCTTTTTCATAGGCTTTTTTGAGTTTGGGCAAGGACACAGAGGCCCATGATCCCCTATTGCCCGGGGGCCCCATGAGTTGTCAGTCCGCCCCTGATTGGAAATATGACTAAAAGTGCAACATCTGCTCCTTTCCTTAGGCTGTGTCCCTCTTTTTACATAGGGATGAGTATACAAACTGCCAGGTTTTACAGTGTACACATTAATGCATTGCTGACCCTGCACTTATCTATGTTGAAGTTACAAAAGCATTGGTTTTCTTTACAAATGGTACATAAGGTGAACACACAATTTTTTGCTCTAAAATGTATGCAAATTGATAATATGCCCAAGTGACTTTTAGTCCTGTGAGAGATAAAGGTGTTTTTATTGTCTTCAATGCATTTCCAATCATGGACAATAGTGTAGATGCATGCATCCTTGGTCTGGACAGTGTTTGGGACTGTACGCAAGGGTATATATTATGTGGTCTTAGTGTAAAGAATAAGAGTAAGGATATGTTTGTAACTACGTTTCCTTCCCCTGTGGCAAACATGCCACAAAGTAAAAGCACTAAGGTATAAATAGGTAAAGTCATGATTTGTGTAGTTTTTCTGTGACGTTGTCAGAATGTCTGATAAGCTCTGACACAGCACTAAGCTCTGTTGTCATAGTGGCAGATGGTTTTGATAGTATTAGTCAGTTTGTTTCAGCAGCAGTTTTGATGGCCATCAACATTGGTCAAGTTCCAACTGCCTTCACTGAATCACCACTAAAGCGTAGAGTACTTCTATGTTTTTACTTAGTTACAAATGCTATCCATCTACCTGGAGGTCATGAAAACATGCACTTCTGGTGGCCACTGAAGACTAGAATGAATAAATAATGGTATATGCACTAGCAAAAAAGCCATTTTCAAAACACCACATCTCTGTACTAAGGCTTCTTATTCATATACAGGCCCGGACTGGCCATAGGGCACACCGGGCGTTTACCTGGTGGGTCGACACCGCCGTGCCCAACCCCGTGGCTGGTAATGGTCCTTGACCTGTTGATGACCGGGCCGCATAGCGGGAGGTAAGTGGTGACTGCGGCCCGGACAGGGCTAACACAGACCGCAGTCACCACTCGCCTCCCACCATGCGGACATGCCTGTGTTTCCTCTCCTGTTCTTCTGCGACAGGAGCTGGAGATCTGCACTGACCGCTCCCTCCTCCCCAGCTGATCCAGCCCTGATCCCCCTGCTCAGATCAAACACAGAAAACTGATGAGTAAGGAGGGGATGAGACCCGGACTGGCACTTGGGGAAGAGTGTTCAGGGACCACACTACGCTTGGGTATTGGTTGCAGAGTGACGACACATGACTGGTGGGGAGCCAGAAGTAGTAGAGGTACAGAGAGAGCTCCGGTGTGAGAGAGAGAAATAGAGATTCCCAGAGAGAGGGAGAGAAGGAGAGAGATAGGAGATAGGAGAGAGGGAGAGAAAGAAGGAAAGAGATGGGAAGAGAGGGAAAGAAAGAAAGAAGGAAAGAGATGGAAAGAGAGGGAAAGAAAGAAGGAAAGAGATGGGAAGAGAGGGAAAGAAAGAAGGAAAGAGATGGGAAGAGAGGGAAAGAAAGAAGGAAGGAGATGGGAAGAGAGGGAAAGAAAGAAGGAAGGAGATGGGAGAGAGGGAGAGAAGGAAGGAGATGGGAGAGAAAGAAGGAAGGAGATGGGAGAGAGGGAGACAAAGAAGGAAGGAGATGGGAGAGAAAGAAGGAAGGAGATGGGAGAAAGGGAGAGAGTGAGAGAGAGGAGAGGGAGAGAGAGACAAGGAGGGAGAGGAGAGGGAGAGTCAAGAGGAGAGAGAGAGACAAGGAGAGAGAGGAGCAGGGAGAGTCAAGGAGAGAGAGGCAGGGAGAGACCAGGAGAGAGGGAGAGAGAGACAAGGAGAGAGAGGGAGAGAGAAGGAGAGGCAGAGGGAGAGAGGAGGAGAGGGAGAGAAAGGAGAGAGAAATAGAAGGAGCCAGATCGGATATATAGAGAGGAATCCCATATATAAACAGAGTGATCTACTTGGATAGATCTTATATATAGAGTGCTTAAGAGCGGCCATGCCTGTGTGTCCTCCCCAGGATCTCTCACCTTGCCGACAATGGCATCCTATTATAAGAACAGAGGGTGGGAGGAGCTGCATAGAAAGCGGGAGCCTTTTCATATTCACTCACTTATTAATATGATCCAGATCTGCAGCTCCTCTGCTGATAGGATGACATTGTTGGAGGGGCAGGAGGCCCTGAACAGGACACACAGGCTGAACCCTGCCTCTGCCCTAGTGAAGTAGGACTGTGTGTGGGAGGCAGAGTGTAAAAGGGGGGCACTGTGATTACAGAGAAAAGAGGCAGGGGCATGACTGCAAGGGGCGCTGTGATGAGCCATATAAAGGGGACTGCCCTGTAAGCAATTCAGTTTCCCTTTACATTACAGTGTAGAGGACCAAAAGACCTATTCCTTGAATATCCCATCACCAACCTCACCCATGAATGCCTGCTACCCCCCTCCCCCCCCCCCCTTGAAAAATTGTCTGCCCGGTCTAAATTACCCTGGCCTAATTTTTGTCTCAGTCTGGGCCTGTTCATATACCAACAAGCAGTGCCGTAATAATAGCTGTGCTGCCCATGCTTGAGAGCTGAACCCTTTGCCTCACCACTGTCTATCCATGCAACTCTGAAGGAGATGTGTACCTAATTAGCTCTGATTGATGATGCTCAACTCTGGCAGCAGCTGCACAATCGCTGTCTTTTAGCACAGAGTGGGGAAGGGGGGAGGGTTCAGCAAGGATCAAATGAATGGCAATAATAAATGCATCTGCTAGTAAAAATCCCCCCACATTTACAATAGTACAGGATCAGTCGGTGCTGACATGGCTGCATTATGGATTTTTCAGCTACTGCTAAACATCCACTGCACAGTACAGAAGATGCTTACTAGCAGCCAGCAGACTGATCACACAGCCCTGCCAGTGCTGACTGATTCTTTACTTTTGAGAGTGCAAACTGCACTTGTGATGGTTAAGGATCATTCAGCACTGGTAGGGCTGTGAATGGACAGACATGCCAGATACAATGAAAGCACCAGGGGACACTTCCCATACAGTAAAAGCTAACCCTGGGCAGTGTGTGCAAAGCAAATGAGAATTTGAGGTATGAGCAGTGGCTTGAGTTCTGTAGCTCCCCAACAGGAACACCTATTAATTGGGCTTCAGCCAAGGGTGGAGCTGACAGCCAGCATGACCAGAGGTAAAGAGGTATTTTTTAGAGCAAAACCACATCACTCATCAGAGTCCCTGCTATAGAAAAAACTTTCTAAATTAAAAAGAGGAACAGCTAAAAACATGCAGTATAGGAGGTTACACTTTCAAATCAGAGAAAGTAAACAGAATGTAACTATAGTCAGAGTTATTGCTGTTCTCTGCATTTCCCTGCCATACTTGACTCTGTATTTGATTACTGTGAGTTCTGGAAACTGACACATCTTCCTGGTGAGTGAAGTGCTTCTGTTTCTAAGCAGCAAAGAAAAAAGGGGCAGAGATCAAACAGCTGCTTTTTTCAAATAAACTGCTGGCATGAACTAGAGGCGGCAACTGGGAAATGAAAGGAGAGGTGTCTGGCCGCAAGATGCAGAATGTTACATTAGTATCTGGGGAGTGGCAAAGTGCTGAGGAATTCTGCAAATCTTTCACTTGCCCACTACCAATAGAAATGTAATATAATATGCTATTTTTATGACAGAATTCTACAATGTCCAATATTTTACAGTGACACTTTGAATTAATATGCCTGCAGCAACTGTGATGCAACCCTGACATGCAGTTCTCAACGCTATTGATGGATATTAAAAATAAAATAAACACAATCTAGAGTCGTCATGATGATTTGAAGCTAATGATCATTCTACTTTTCTTAGGATATCTTAAAAAATGCATCTTTCATAGTGCAAATTGGGTCACAGTTAAAGGAACCTATATCCACCCCCACTTTCTACAGGTCCCAATGCATCCATTGTTATTGGATTTCTTACCTGTGTGTTATTTGTGCGATTATGTCTACAAGAAATATGTGCTTTTTTTAATGTAAACCTTTGGCAGACTGTAATTGCAGTAGTTAGTATGACCAGTTTACTTTTAGTCCTCCTAAGGTCTTAAGAAAATTCAGCTGTGGATTTAGAGGAAGACAAAGAGGAACGCAAGAGACAATACAGCTAATTATGTTTTAAATAAAAGGACAATTTCCTCTGGACACTCCATATGACAATTATTTTCTCCTTTTCTCTGCTTTCCATTTTCCATCTTTGACTTCCTCTTTCCTTTCTGTCTTTTATTAATATTTGGTCACTTTTCAAAAAAATGTTTTCCTTTCTTTCACATAGCTTATAATGTAATTACAGGGGGCCTTGTTCATGAAGACTTACATGACCTCATGCACAGAGTCTTGGTTAACCCTTTGTAGACATGATGCCTCCATGAAGTCTAAAGCATGGAGACAGGTTAGCATTCAGCCCATACATCTACAGAGGTTGATCACAGGCCTTCAGCCCATACATCTACAGAGGTTGATCACAGGCCATTTGTTCTGTTGTCCAGCAGTGACACATCCTATATGTTTATTAAGATATGTATACAATAGAGGTAAAGTGGGAATGTGCATTAGTACTTTGAGTTGTTGTAAACTTCAAAAACCTGTGTACATGAGCCTTTTGAGAACATTATCTGCCATATAGGACCTACATCCCAGTATAACAAGAGAAATCCTGCTCAAAAGAGACACAGTGAGGGTTATTTACTAAAACTGAGAGTGCAAAATCAGGTGCAGCGTTGCATAGAAACCAATCAGCTTCCAGGTTTTATTGCCAAAGCTTAATTGAACAAGCTGAAGTTACAAGCTGATTGGCTACCATGCACCGCTGCACCAGATTCTGAGTGATCCAGTGTTAGTAAATCTACCCCATTGACTAGCTTAAGTTTAAGTACCGATAATTCTCGTACTGTGCAAATTTTTTGGATCCTTGATGATTTAGGTATCATAAAAATGTGTGTCTTCCTATCTTAAAGGGTAAAATTCTCCAAAATGAATGCATGCCAGGAGCAAAACATGCCCATGATTTAGTATTCTTTGCAAAGTGAAATTTTATCGCATCCACTAAGCTCTAGAGAAAATTCTCTTTCAAAGTGAGCAGCCTGTTTGCCTTTAGTAAAGCAACCTCCAGGACTTTAATATAACTCCATGCAAAAATTACAAAAAAATGATCAATGGAGCTATGTACTTTATTTATTAAAAAAAAAAAAAAAAAGAAAAACAAATTGTATTTACCCTGCTCTATTCCACTGCACAGCAGCTCTCCAGCATAGACATAAGAGGGCATCAATCTGAGTCAATCAGTTGTCACAAGCTTACAGAAGAAGAGAGCAGATGGATGACCTCATTAGTCTGATGCTGCTTCTTCCACTCAAAAGCAGAGGATGGGACCAAGCTGTATTGCAGCAGAGAAAAGTCAGGTCTCCTGGTTGGCTATGCTGTCTTATGGGGTTGAGCAAATCTCAGGGCTGAATGAACAAAGTACAAATCCTTTGACAGGAAGGTTGACTTCCAAAAATGTATGTCATTGCTATGTATAGCTGTATTCCTGGAGTTCTATGAGCAGGTGCCCCCAGACCATTTTTTTTTACATTTGTTCTTTATTTGTAACGATTATCAGTTGCATAGACAATGTAGTGTATACAGTCATAATATAGATTGAAGTAACAGGTAAAACAAGTAGGTCCAAATATTGGTTCAGAATTGTCTTTCCATAGTTGCAGATTGTATAGACACACATTTGTACATCCCTAGGCTAATATTTCCATCACTGAGCCGGATTTCTGCCACTTAAGCCTGTATCTACTTAACCTTTGAAGCATAAAGCAGCATTGCCTTGCTAGGATTGCTTCTCTTCCAGAGAACATTTCCTTGTTTTACCAGCCATAACCAGGTGTAGAATTATTGTAACAATATGTACATAAGCACATATGAGATAACTGTATATCTACTGATGATAGGGAAAAATGCGTGGCCAGTAATTATGTAAAGAAACTCTGCCCAAGCAATTCATTAGGGCTTACAGCATATCCCCTGAGATTGTGTTTTATCCTTCACTCCTATTGCTGGCATACCTCGGATTTCAGAAGCTCATAAGTGATGAATTCAGAGAGTGATCCCTGTTTTACATAGAAATTATGTCAAACGGATATTCCAAAAAAGGACATTTCTCCCTTTCCCAATCTCTACTATTCTGTCTTCTTCTTTTTTTTTATTTCTGTGATTTGTTTCTCATGACCCATTTACTTAGCAGGTGCCGAATGTATACACATGCATGTGGAAGCTGTGAACAGAAGACACATTTCTCCAAGTGTGCCTATATATTTATAATAGGCTCCAGAAGCATGCTGGAAGAAATGGTTGTTTCTGATTTTGTAAAATCTGATAAGCAGTTTTGATTTCTGACAAAGGGAATAGTTAGGTCCCAATGCTGGTGTGGCAGGCGCAGCACCCTTTGGTGCCTAGTGCGCTGTGGCATTAGAAAAATTATGCAATTGCTGTTTCTTTGTTTGATTATACTGACTTTACTCTGTAATTCCTCCAATGCTGCTCTATGGATGCAGTAGGTTTAAAGAGCACACTGAATACTTTAGTTAACTTCTTTAATAACTTCAATCTTCTTCATATAACTGCTTACAATGGCTTATTTCTTTCATATTACAATGGTTTAATTCGTATTACATTGGGTTGATTCGATAGCTTATCTCGATAGGTTCAATAGATTTGATAAATTCGTTCTGTATATTTCGATAGATTGATAAATTCACTTGGATTTATAAATTCGTTAGATTACTCTACAGTGACTTGATTCGTAAGTTCGGTGGAACTACAAGAAAACACATACAACAGTTTTTAGACACAGATCTACCTGCACTGTTAAACAATAGAGGAACACACAAGTGCATTAAATACCTATTTGGCCTTCTCTGCCTCCATGGAGCATCTCTGATTGGAACTTTGTCTGTTTCCTCCTCTGTCTGGTGAGCAAGTGTCTCTAAACTATTCTAGCAGGGAGTTTTACACAGGCATAAATGTGAAACTGGCTGTGATTGGTTAAGGCTCTGTACAGTGTGAGGCTGTCTGTGATTGGCTCACCTTATACTAACTCTTAAAGGCATATTTTCCTTTTCTGCTTCTGCTAACACAATTAATATAAAAATGTCATATAACAATCAAAGACATAAATCACAGCAATGATTCTGCTTTTGGCTTTAACATATGTACATATACACTGTACTGAGGTTATTGGCAGGTTTGGTATACACATATATGTGAACCATATTAACAACCTAGGACTGGTCTTAGCTGGCCAGCTACAGCTGGGTATAAACGGGTCAAAAAAGCTGCTGAAAATAGCCAGTTCAATAGGAACGGGCCGATAATCAGCCTGTGTACAGCTCCTCCTCCAAATCAGCCAGTCTCACAACCGGCTTCTGTCAAATGAGCATGCAGTCTCCCTGTCAGAACTTAATAGCTCAGTGGAAAATCGCTGCACTCCATACAGCATACAATCAATCAAGGTAGTTGGTTGCTTGGAATTGTACAGTAAATGGTGTACTTGATTGGTCCAATGGAATGTAAAAAGTCACCAACACTTCAGAGTGTTTTATTCATCATTTTATTGCGAAAGCATAATGTCACAAAGTGAATGCCAAGTATGAGGAGCTCACAGAGTCAGTTCTCCGTGGCAACATAGTATAACTATGTCCCTTGAAGGGATCCAAGGAGGCCCTGAAATGACAGTATTTACCTATTCTTTCAAAATAAGTCTATGAAAAAACCAATATCGAGTTCTTATGATGTTCTACATTCCAGCTAGGCAAATAGTTACAGGTTTCTAAATTGTTTTAGGAAAAGTCAGTAGGAATCCAGAAGGGAACTGGAAATCTGTGAGCTATCTGTACATTTACTGTTTATGACAACAAAACTTTGAGTTTACGTTTCAGTTTGTGATTCTAGTAGTGAGATGGCGTTGTCTTTCTATGTAGCTAGAACTTGGATATACAGGAATTTTATGTAATTCTATCTGCAAGACCGAAGGCTTAGTTCTGTCTCAAATGTTGCTTTATGCAAAAGACTTACGGTACCTTCTGAGACCCTGTCTATATGGAAAGTATGGCAACTTCCTGACTTTACAAGATAAGCGGAAGTGTCAACTTACCAAAAGGAGTCAGCTGTGGAATCCTAGTTTAAAAGATATTCCTTGTTGTTCTTTAAGGTGAAAAGACATTAATGTCTAAAAGGCTTCTTACTTGTAGAGGGTGAAAATAAAACTTATCATGAGCTTTAAAAGGGCTGTCTAACTAGGGGCTAAACCAACTAACACACAAACGGAACAAGGGCACAGAGGAACACGTCAACACACAATAAATGAATAGAATAAAACAGGCTGCTTTGGCAGTTCTTTTGTACTATTGAACTATGAACCTTCTAACAAACTGTGTGTGCTAAGGTAGACCTGAAGGCAACACTGTATTTTCATTTTAGGTAGAGTAAGGGAGGGGGTGTACCCATGTCAGGTTTTTATTTGCTATATGTGTCCCATTGGGGAGTTTTCTCTTAATTTCTTGTGTTATAGCCACAACAGGAAAAACAGGTAGTAAGTGAGGGAAATCCAAAGTTGGTGAAATCCACGGTTGTTCCTAGATTGTAAGCTCCAAGGAGCAGGGCCCTCCTATCCCTCTTGTATTGAACTGTATTGTTGATGTATTGTCTCCCGTTATATTGTAAAGCGCTGAGCAAACTGTTGGTGCTATGTAAATCCTGTATAATAATAATAATAGTCACTAGAGTCTCCAAACTAGTGCCCCATTGGAAGATTTCCCTTCTATTCCTGTTCTGTTGACCACTGAAAATGTGGATATTCTTTCACTTTAGATGATAATGGTCACTAGGATAAATGGGATGTGTGCAACAGTACGCAGAAGACAATAAAACCTAACCTCACTCTATTTAAACTAGGAAAAAATAGTTCTGTCTTCAGTTATACTTTAAGGTAGCTTAAATATAATTTCCATTTATGGTTATATTTGACAAATGATTTTCTCTTCATTTTCTTGCTGACCTCTTAAATTCTATCAGCTTTCCTTTTCTCTTTTCTTTCTGTCCTTCCTTATTTGCTTGTTCACCTAATGTGATGTATTCTTTGTGTAAGAATTCAGTTCTAATATATCTAGAGATTTGCATGAGCTTACAGTATAATGCGGGAAGTCTTGTTCATAAGAGCAAACTATCTAAGGCCTGAGAGTGCTAAATGTAGAGTACCTATTACTTGCATGGCAGTTCTACAGTGATTAAAGGATTAAAGTTCACCTTTTGCACAAGAATAATAAATACACTTTTTTTTTTTTGCAGGTAAAAAAATGTGTATGTATTTTTGTCTGCAGAAGCCTGTAAAGCATTGCACCAGCGATCAGCAGATCTCTGGTGCCATGCAGGTCTCCTGCAGATATGTCAGTATATCTGCTTGCCCGTGTGGGATGTATGAGCAAGCAGAACTGACAGGAAGATTCAAAGAACTATGAGGGTGCTCCACAGCGCCATGGTAGTTAATTGAAAACTACAAGCCCACAGCCACTAAGGCTGTTGGGACTTGTAGTGCATTCAGCAAGGGAGAATGTCATCAGCACGCTGAGAATCACCAATATGGGTCCAAAAGTTTTAATGAACGTTCATATAGTTACAGAAAGGCAATGTTTTGGAGTCTCGCAGGACCCCTTCATCAGGCATGTGAAGGGGTCCTACGAAACTTGAAAAGTTGCCTTTCTGTAAGGTAGAATGTCACCAGCACACCGAGGATCACCAATATGGGTCATTGCTGATTCTGTTCGGCTCCAGCTGATGGTCACTGCAGCACCCACTTATACACACAGACATTTTTACGCAGGAACGTGTGCATTTGGATTGCACACTTGCATTGTAGTGCATTCATTCACAGAACTCTGTGAATGAATGACTCGGCCGTGTGGGCAGAGCCCCACACGTCCACGCTTTTTTCAAATCTGATAGATAGTATGCGGAACTTCTCCCCGTACTTCTCGCAGAGGAAGAGGGGAGCAATGGGCGGAGGCTGCAGTATTGAGAACACGTTACATGTTCCACCCTTAGTGAATAAAGCTCAAAATCCTTCTAATAGCTTTTATTTTCATACACACAAATTCATTGGGAACACTACACATTCTATGCCAAATCAAAACATGAAGAAAAATATTTCAAATTTGTGTTGTTCCTCTAAAAAAAAATTGAAGAAAAGTGAATATTAGACTGTTCAAAAAAATAGCAGTGTTTGTATTCTTCTTTACAAACTCAAACATTCACTATATAAACTGAAACATGTGTGAATATTTTGCTTTCCTTTGAATCACTTAATTAATATTTAGTTGTATAAGCACTGTTTCTGAGAACTGCTGTACGTTTGTGTTGCATGGAGTCAACCAACTTCTGGCAGGTATTCCAGCCCAGGATGATTGGACTACATTCCACAGTTCTCTATTTCTTGGTTTTGCCTCAGAAACTGCATTTTTGATGTCACCCCACAAGTTTTATATTGGGTTAAGATCTGGGGATTGGGCTGGCCACTCCATAACGTCAATCTGGTTGGTCTGGAACCAAGATGTTGCACGTTTACTGGTGTGTTTGGGGTCGTTGTCTTGTTGGAACACCCATTTCAAGGGCATTTCCTCTTCAGCATAAGGCAGCATGACCTCTTCAAGTATTCTGATGTATTCAAACTGACCCATGATCCCTGGTATGCGATAAATAGGCCCAACACCGTAGTATAATAAAACATCCCCATATCATGATGCTTGCGCAACCATGCTTCACTGTCTTCACAGTGTACTGTGGCTTGAATTCAGTGTTTGGGGGTCATCTGACAAACTGTCTCCGGCCACTAGACCCAAAAAGAACAATCTTACTTTCATCAGTCCACAAAATGTTGCGCCATTTCTCTTTAGGCCAGTCAATGTGCTCTTTGGCAAATTGTAACCTCTTCAGCACGTCTTTTTTTTTCAACAGTGGGACTTTGCGGGGGCTTCTTGCAGATAGCTTGGCTTCACATAGGCGTCTTCTAATTGTAACAGTACTCACAGGGAACTTTACACCTTCTTTGATCTTCCTGGAGCTGATTGTTGGCTGAGTCCTTGCCATTTTGTCTATTCTTCTATCCATTTGAATGGTAGTTTTTCGCTTTCTTCCACATCTTTCAGGTTTTGGTTGCCAGTTTAAAGCATTTGCGATCATTTTAGCTGAGCAGCCTATCATTTTCTGCACTTCTTTATATGTTTTCCCCTCTCCAATCAACTTTTTAATCAAGGTACGTTGTTCTTCTTAACAATGTCTGGAACGACCCATTTTCCTCAGAATTTCAGAGAGAAATGCACTGTAACCAGCATATACAACATTTGCCGCCTTCCTTCCTTAAATAAGGGCAATAATTGCCACCTGTTTTTCAAAGAATGAATGACCTCACTAATAGAACCACGCACTGCTATTATTTTGAACATGCCCCTTTCAATTAGTGATTCAATTACACAGAATCAGCAGCATGCATGTCATGACTGTTGGGTCTGTTGGATTTCTATTACTCTACTACACCTGCTAGTAAATTATTTGCCATGTAGAAATATCATTTCTACCAAAAACAGTGATTGATCAGGTTAGTGATGTCTGACTGCTATTATTTTGAACACAACTGTAACATATTCCCAAAGGAGAACTTATCCTTTCAGAGAGTGCTCTGTGTTCCTATATATCACTTCAACTCATTGATACAGACGACAATCACTTTTCCATTTCCTTTCTTCCTTTGCTCTTTTTAACACCGTTTCTTCAGGTGACCCTTTTCCTGCAGAATGGGGGTAAATTATGATTATATACAAATATAAATTCAGAGGGTGAGCAATCAATAGGTTTATTCTGCGTAGCAAAGCTCCTGCAAAAAAGTCCTTTGGAATTTTTACTAAACATGCATGTCCTATCTGGCACTAACCGAGTTAACTGAATAAACAAAGTCTACTTGATTTACAATCTGGAAGGGGTGACAAATACTCTGCATTAACCTTTCATACTAGCAGTGGTGTATTTAGGTTTTGTGCTGCCCTAGGCAACACAAAGATCGTCTGCCCCCACGGACATGAACCAACACCCCCCCTTCCCTCTCCCACGGAGAGAGCCCGATATTGACCAACACCCCTGCCCCCCACCTGAGAGAACGTTCCACTACCCCCCCCTTCCCAGCAATAGAAAGACACTCATCTTCACAGCTCTGGACATCCCTGGGAACGAGAGTCAGGCTCTTCATACACCATCAAGCAGCCCACAGCCTCTCTTGGATTGCACCTGGTTCCCATGTCCCTTCTTCCATCCCTTCTTCTGGGGGGGTGGTGCTGCCCCCCCCCGAAAAATGCTGCCCTTGGCAAGTGCCTTGTTTGCCTTGTGGTAGATACGCCCCTGCATACTAGCAGTCTGGGTTCACACTTTTTGTGTGTGCATTTTCAAAGATTTTTAGCAAAGTTTGTTGATGCGCTTTTTAGTGCATTGTTTTGGTTAACACGCATTCATTGGCTGTGATGTGAATGGGGCCTCAGTCTCTCTCTTTCTCTCTCTCTCTCCATCTCTCTCTCTCTCTCCATCTCTCGCTCTCTCTCTCCATCTCTCGCTCTCTCTCTCCATCTCTCGCTCTCTCTCTCCATCTCTCTTTCCATCTCTCTCTCCCTTTGAATGCCCTTGAAGAATTGGTAATATACAGTATGGGCCATTTTTAAGGAAAACATGAGTGAGCAGGCAAAACACATTTCTTTTATTTCTTATGGGATTCGTTTTCAACTGCAAGTCATAACAGAATGGCACGGTCATATAACAAAACATGGTAACAAGTGAACAAATGAAATTACTCCTGTCTGCATATCCTTAGTTCTTAATACTGTGTATTGCACCATTTATTATTATACAGGATTTATATAGCACCGACAGTTTGCTCAGCGCTTTACATTATGGTGGGAGACAGTACACGAGACAATACAGTAACAATACGATTCAATACAAGAGGGGTTCGAGGGCCCTGCTCCTTGGAGCTTACAATCTAGGAGGGAGGGGATAGTGGTACAGGAGGAAAAAGCTGTGGGGGAAGGAGTGGTTGGAAGAGTAGAGGAGTTCAGTATTAGCTGAGGGCGGGGTAGGCTTTCCTGAAGAGATAGGTTTTTAGAGTGCGCCTAAAGGTGAGCAGAGTAGGTGATAGTCTGATGGATTGGGGTAGGGAGTTCCAGAGGATGGGGGAAGCCCTGGAGAAGTCCTGGAGATGAGCATGGGAGGAGGAGACAAGGGAGCTAGAGAGTAGGAGGTCTTGTGAGGAGCGGTTTGGGTGATATTTGGAGACAAGATCGGTGATGTAGTTTGGGGCAGTGTTATGAATGGCTTTATACGTCAGTGTTAGCGTTTTGAACTTTATTCGTTGGGAAATTGGAAGCCAGTGGAGGGATTGGCAGAGGGGGCTGGCAGATACGGAACGGTTAGTAAGGTGGATGAGTCTGGCCGCAGTATTCATGATAGACTGAAGTGGGGATAGCTTGCGGTGAGGTAGGCCAATGAGGAGGGAGTTACAGTAGTCGAGGTGTGAAATAATAAGGGAGTGAATGAGTTGCTTAGTGGTTTCCGAGGTTAGGAACAGTCGTATTTTGGAGATGTTGCAGAGGTGAAGTCTACATGAGTTTGTCAGCGATTGGACCTTGGGCTGGAAGGACAGATTGGAGTCTAGGATGACACCTAGTACTCTGGCTTGAGGGGTGGGACTGACGATAGTGTTGTTAGTCTTGATGGAGAAGTCGGGGGGGGGGGGGGGGCGCGGGCTGGGGCGAAAACTAGGAGCCCGGTTTGGAAAGCTTTAGTTTGAGGAAGTGGAGTGACATCCAATCCGATATGTCACTTAGTAGGCTTGTGATACGGGCGGAGACTGAAGGGGTGAGGTGAGGGGTAGAAAGATAGATTTGCGTGTCATTGGCATAGAGATGGTAATTGAAGCCATGGGAATGTATCAATTGGCCAAGGGAGGAGGTGTAGATGGAGAAGAGAAGGGGCCCAAGGACAGAACCTTGAGGGACCCCAACAGAGAGGGGGAGTGAAGAGGAGGTGGCAGCGTTATAGGTAACACTGAAGGAGCCCTGTGATAGATAGGAAGAGAGCCAGGAGAGAGCGGAGTCTCTGAGGCCAAAAGAGTGTAGTTTTTTGAGGAGGAGGGGGTGGTCAACCGTGTCAAAAGCCGCAGAGAGGTCAAGGAGTAGGAGTACTGAAAAGTGGTCATTAGTTTTGGCGGTTAGCAGGTCGTTGGTGAGTTTGAGTAGGGCAGTTTCGGTGGAGTGTAGGGGGCGGAAGCCAGACTTTAGGGGATCAAGGAGGTTGTTGTCGGTGAGGTGGGAACTCAGGCGATTATATAGCGCTCTAGGAGTTTGGATGTAAATGGCAGCAGGGAGATGGGTCTTAGGTTGTTCAAATCGGTGGGATCCAGGGAGGGTTTTTTAAGTATGGGAGTGATGTGCGCGTGTTTTAGAGGGGAGGGGAAGCTGCCAGTAAAGAGGGAAAGATTAAATATGTGAGTGAGGGAGCGTAGGATGGAAGAAGAGGGTGATCGTAGGAGTTGTGAGGGGACAGGGTCAAGGGGGCATGTGGTGAGGTGGGCTTCTGAGAAGACCTTAGTGACCTCTTCAGTAGTAGTGAGGTCGAAGGAGTGGAGTGTTGAGGGGGTTTTAGTGTGAGGAATGCTAGGTGGGGTGGAAGTCTGAGCAGTGGCGATGTCCCTTCGAATTGCGCCAATCTTGTTTTTGAAGTGGTTAGCAATCTCATGGGCGGTGACTGAGGTACTGGGTGGAGGTGGGGGCGTAGAGAGTTAAAAGTAGAGAAGAGCCGGCGAGGACTGGAGGAGAAGGTAACAAAGTAGGCTTGCTTGGCAGCGTGAAGGGAGGAAGTGTATGTTAGGAAGGTAGATTTATATTGGGTGAACGCTTGTTGGGATTTGGTTTTGCGCCATAATCGCTCCAGCGCACGACTACATTGTTTGAGATTTTTGGTGTGGTCCGTCTGCCAGGGTTGTAGCTGTCGGGGCCTAATGCTTCATGTTGTTGGGGGTGCGGCTGACAGCGAGTTGTTATAGACAGTAGTGGCCAGGTCAGGGCAGGGGAAGGATATTGTCGTAAAGTTGGTCAGCTGCAGAGTGGAAAGGGGCAGGGTTCAAGTTACGGAGGTTTCTGCTGGTGATAGTTTGACGTTTGGAGGGATAGGTGTTTGAGGACGAGGAGACGGAGAAGGTGATGAGGTTGTGGTCAGAGAGAGGAAAGGGGGTGTTTGTGAGGTTGTAGGGAGTGCAGAGATGAGAAAAGACAAGGTCTAGGGTGTTCCCGTCGGGGTGAGTGGTGGACTGTATACACTGTGCAAGTGCAAAAGAAGAGGTTAAGTGGAGGAGTTGGGATGTAGGGTTATCGATGTTGATAGGGATGTTGAAGTCTCCAAGGATGATGGTGGGTAGCTTAGCATCAATTACAGTGTGCAGTCTTTTGTAATGGTTCTCTATTAGGCCCCAAATTCTTGCAGGTTATATACCTGCCCATTCATCTTGGCAAAATGCCTCCAGGTCAGGCAATAACTTTGTTTATCTTGCATGAACCGCACGTTTGAGATCTCCCCAGAGTGGCTCGTTGATTATAACGTCTGGAGACTGTGAAGGCCACTCCTGAATCTTCAATCTTTTCTGCTGTAACTACTGGCCTTGTGCTTTCCTGCATGGAAGAAAAATATATTTTAAATATATATTTTAAAAAATTTTCTTCCCAAATATATTGACATTTATTTCTATATATACTGTGTGTGTGTGTGTTTGTGTGTATATATATAATATATATATATGTGTATGTGTGTGTGTATATATATATATATATATATATATATATATACATATAATATTAATAAAAGGCATTTCAACATACAGTGTGTGTATGTATGTATATATATATATGTTTGTGTGCGTGTATGTATGTGTATATATATATATATATATATATATATACTGTATATGGAAATATATTGAATACGGCCAAAATTGTAGCATTTCAAATATATGTCAATATATTTGGGAAGAATATTTTTAAAATGTATTTCAAATATATTTTTCTTCCATGTGGGTTGGGTCATTGTCGTGCTGGAAAGTCCAAGAGAATCCCACACGCAGCTTTCGTGCAGAAGAATGCAAATTGTCTGCCAGTATTTTCTGATAATATGCTGCATTCATCTTGCCATCAGTTTTCAAAAGATTCCCCATACCTTTAGAGCTCACCCCGCCAAAACATCAGTGAGCCACTACCATGCAGTGGGTATGGTATTCTTGTTGATATAGGCCTTGTTGACCCCCCTTCAAGCATAGCGCATATGGTTGTTTACCCCTTCCCGCTGGCACCCCCCGGCTTTTTAAGAGTTTCAGAAGCCGGGAGGGGTTTAGGGATCATGTGATCGCCGTGACATGTCATCATGGTGGTCACATGATTGGGAAAGGTCCCGATCGAAAGAGCAGACTGGGACCTTTCCGTGAGTACTGGACATGTTTCCTGGGAGCGCGCAGGGTGTGCTCTCTCAGCACATATGTTTTTTGTTAATTGCACGCAAATGTGCGGCCACTCGTGTGCCAGAAGTTGTGAGGTGTGTCAAGGTGTTGTCAGGCATATGGTAACCGGCTTTTTTGTGGTATTGGTTCAGTAAAGGCTTCTGTTTGGCAACTGCTCGTGTTCAACCTCCTTATGATCTATGTGATCAAAATAAAGTACTCTTTGTAATTACTGAACCTATATTATTCCGCGTGGATATTTAAGTAACCACTTTCCCTTTGGGTGGTGTTGCTCTTGTCACACTACCATATTTTCTATTCTGTTTGGCAACTTGACCATGCAACTCATTTGTGTTCAAGTATCATTGCATTGTGCTCATTGAAACAACCACACCTTCTTTTTCCAGAGAAGCCTGTATATCTTCTGAGGTTACCTGTGGGTTTTTCTTTGTATTGTATCCCAAACAATTCTTCTTGCAGTTGTGGCTACAAACTTTCTTGGTCTACCTAACCTTGGCTTAGTATATCCCTGAATTTTCCTCTTCCTATTAAGTGATTGAACACTACTGACTTGGCATATTCAAGGCTTTGGATATCTTTTCATATCCTTTTCCATCTTTATAAAGTTCTATTACCTTGTTATGCAGGTCTTTTGACAGTTATTTTCTGCTCTTCATGACTCAGTATCTAGCCTGCTCTGTGCATTCACATGAGAGCTCACAAACACATTAACTGTTTATACAAAAACACTAATTGCAATTTAAAAAACCACATATGTGGGAAAATAACCTTTAATTACCATTTAACTTGTATAGGTCACCTTAAGTGTCTGTACTAAGGCTAAATATTCCAGGGTATGTATACTTTTGATGAGGGCCATTTGGGTGATTTCTGTTGTCATTATGATTTAAAAAGGAGCGACACAACAATGTGATAATAAATGGCTTCATATGATCACTATCCTTAGATAAAAGACCAATTTTTGGCATGAGCAGTCATATTTTCAATATCAATGCCAAAATGTTATGATTTCTGCCAGGGTATGCAAACTTTTGAGCACACCTCTGTATCACATAGGACTCACAGAGAAAGAGAGAAAAAGTGACAGAGAGAGAATATTTGTGGATGTTTTGGGCAAAGCAGCTTTTTTTTAATCATTTTCCATTTTTTTATAGCCATCTTTCATAATTCTTATTACTTCCATAGTCTTCAGTTGTTACATTTCTTTTAATTTTAATTTCTCCTCTTCTTTATGTGTTAAATATTCATACTCACTTATCAGCCTACCATGTGCAACAGAAAAGATGACCCTCATCTAATGAGAGAAACCCTGATCATTAGCAATCACATTCTGATGTAGCAAGTGATCCCTACAAATCTAGCAAGACACTCCTTGGCTTTAAAGACTTACTAGCCTAAGAAAGGATACATACTGTATATTGCAAGTATAGTAAGAATTATATAGTGTACATTTTGACATAAAATACACCTTTGTGGATGGGCATCTCTTTATTTCCTACCCTTCCATTGTCCATCAATTTGCATTCTGTTTTTTTTTTTTTTTATGCTTCCACTATTGTTTTTCTTCTTCCTTAAAAATTATATTTGTAAATGTACAGACCCATCAGTTCCACCATGGAAAGTGGAAGAAATGCCTTTTCATCTAATTAGAGAATCCTAGTCCATTTGAGATTAGATTGTACACTCTAATACAGCTAGGGATGCCTGGCCATCAGATCTTTCATTTTAATAAGACAGTGTGTGTACGTGAGAACTTACATTCTAACGTGACAAAGGCATTCTTTATTTTAAGAGCTTACAATCTAATCACCTAGCCTCATATTTGAGGGCTTACAATCTAATATAAAGATTTGATTACAATTTATAATGATACACTATATTGCTAAAAGTATTGGGATGCCTGCCTTTACACGCACATGAACTTTAATGGCATCCCAGTCTTAGTCCGTAGGGTTCAATATTGAGTTGGCCCACCCTTTGCAGCTATAACAGCTCCAATTCTTCTGGGAAGGCTGTCCACAAGGTTTAGGAGTGTGTCTAAGGGAATGTTTGACCATTCTTCCAGAAGCGCATTTGTGAGATCAGGCACTGATGTCGGACAAGAAGGCCCGGCTCGCAGTCTCCGCTCTAATTCATCCCAAAGGTGTTCTGGTGGGTTGAGGTCAGGACTGTGTGCAGGCCAGTCAAGTTCCTCCACCCCAATTTCACTGGAAGTAAGGGGTCAAGCCTAACCCCAGAAAAACAACCACACACCATAATCCCCCCTCCACCAAACTTTACACTTGGCACAATGCAGTCAGGCAAGTACCGCTTTCCTGGCAACCGTCAAATCCAGACACGTCCATCAGATTGATAGACAGAGAAGCATGATTTGTCACTCCAGAGAACATGTCTCCACTGCTCTAGGGTCCAGTGAGGGCGTGCTTTACACCACTGCATCTGACGCTTTACATTACACTTGGTGATGTAAGGCTTGGATGTAGCTGCTCGGCCATGGAAATATATGTTTGTAGAAGCAGTCTGCATGCCTAGGTGCTTTATTTTATATACCTGTGGCCATGGATTTGGAGGGGTGTCTCAATACTTTTGGCAATATAGTGTACATAGGTTACATGTCCTTAAGGACAATACAATGCCTCATACACATGATGAGAATATCTGACGAATGATCTTTTTTTTTTGCATGCTAGTCTGCATATTGAAAATAAAGTGGTTACTTAACTTACTAAAATTCTCATATGACAGAGTAGAGTTTCAGAATTGATGTAATTGTATTATATGTATTGTATTTTTTTTTTTACAAAAACTGTACTGTTAAAATTAATATCGTACGATCTGGTATCAGATATCGTACGATCAGATTATTGCTTCAAAGGCAGTATTTTTTTTTGTACGATTTTCTGATCGTGTGTACTACTCTTATGTAAAGATAACACACGTTTTCAGGACTTAACAGTCATTTCAGGGGAATTTAGATTACTACACAGGTAGCACCGATACCTTGATCCAGTCACAGTGGAAAATCAAAATATTATTGTCCAAGAACAGAATGGTGTGTGTGAAAATTGTGGACCCACCATATTCTAGTTACATACTCCAATCCTTGATGTCAGGAAGGCTTTTGTAGGTGTTAATTCTTTGGTTACCTTGCTGAAAGTATGAATTGTAAAAATAAAATTGGGGTAGAGATGTTAAAACGGCATTCTATGGGAAGACAGATGATGCTGAAGACTCTCCCCTCTATTCAATAATGGTTGTTCCAGTTTGACATAGATGGCTTCTTTCATATCTGTTGTGAATCAGTTGTCCTTCCTGTTTAAAATGTACTCCTTAATGTGGATATGAAGAGGTGGCTTGGATAAAATATAAAATGTTTTCAACATTACAAAACAAGCCTAAATGAATGTGACTAATGACTGCTAGATATTCAATGACTTGGATGAATTATGACCTTTAGAGACCTAGTGGTGAAAATACCCAATCACGCTGTTTTCAGTATTTTTGCTTACATGTGATTTTATGATGGAAGTAAGCAGAACTTCACCTTATTCACCAATTCCCTTGGAATAAAATCATACATATATACGTACCTTATACAGTGTATAATAAATCATTTGGGCTTCCATCCTTCATTCTCTCTTCCTCTTTCTAATATTCCTTTTAATTAAATTACATTTTCTACCTTTTTTTTAACAACTATATAAATGCACACTTTTCAACTCCTCTAGGTGCAGCAGGGGAGACGCTTGTTCATCTAATGAGAGAAAATATGTCCTTTAGGATTTAAATTCTGTTACACTGAGGGAACTCTGTAAGAACTTAGTCTATTGTGACTGGGACGACTGCTGGCCCTATGGGACTTATATCTTAACATGACAAGAGAAATACTGATGATCAGAGTTTGCAATCTAGGTCCTGAGAATTTTTAATCTTTTCCACTTCTCGCTTGAGTTCCTGTGATTCCACTGATATATCTAGTGAGTACTCTGTCTTTTTATATTGATTTAGGTTCCATAATATGCAAGCACAGGAGCATCTGTATCTTTTTTTCATCACTTCCTTTTTTCATCTCTTTTTTTCTGTTTTCCAGCATTTCTTCATTTGTCCTTTTTCATTGTTAAGTACCAAATGACGTACTTATTTTTATATATCATTTGTTGAAAAACATTTTTCTCTTCCATTTTTGTATATATGTACTTTATCATTTTACATGCCTGTTCTAAAGAGAGGACCTTTATACTTTAGAGCTTACTTTCCCAACATAGCAAGAGAACTTTGCTAAAAAGAGCTTACAATCTGCTAAGAAAATCTCTGTCAATTAAGACTTACATAAAAGTGACTAAAGACATTTACAGTTTAAGGCTGGCCACACATGGCTCGATTTCTCTTGTTCAGCCCCTCAGGCTGGAGGTGAGAAATCAGTTAATTTACCAATCCATGCTCAAATAGTGTGGATAGAGGAATTTATATTGTATTCAGGCAGCCATGGCTCCGACTGATCCTCAAATACCCAAACAGTGACTGCATCTGATGGATACAGTCACTATTTGGCTAATAATTTTCCACCCGTCTCAATAAAAGTCAGTTTAACAGTCAGGGGAGCCCAGTGGAAAATTATCAGCCTAATAGTGACTGCATCCTATCAGATGGTGTTTGCACAGCCACCCACAACTCATATTTGAGACTGTTATCTATTGTTTACCTACCTCTGAGTCAATCTGTCAGAAAATTTTCTCTACAGAGACTTATCAGTGCCAATATGACTTCATGTTCATCGCTTGCATAATAGGAACAATTTTTTTTTCTTCTTTCATTTTCCTATTTCTTCCATCAGTCGCTGATAACTAAAATTCTGTCTATTAGGAGTTGAAGACCAATGGAAGTCAGAAATAGAAATACTTCTATTTTCATAGTTCTACCTTCAATTTCCTATTACTGGAGGTGTGCAGGGTATCTAAATAGTGTGCAGTCTAATAGGCAAGGTTTGACCCAGTGCACATAGTAATTCACAAAAACTTAGTCAGGCACACCCCCTCTCTTCCAATACAAATCTCTGTAAGCACACTTGTGCTGAGGGGTGTGGATGGTTCTCAGCTCTGTCAACACAGTCCACTGCAGTGTGAGGCCAGGAAGCAGCATTTTCATTGAGGAACAAAGATGTTTGAAAGCATAACCAATCACAGATCAGCACAAAAAATATTATATCCTGGAGGAAGAGAACTATAGGGAGAAAAAAATGGTGAAAGGCTTCAATTGGGGTTTACATTCATAAAACACTTTTATGTTTTATGTTTGATTTGTTTAACATTTCCATTATATATTACAACCTCCCGAGACAGATCCAATCATGACAGTGTTTCCATGTCCCTTTTTGCATTTTACTTATTTTTTGGGTGTATTCATAATACACACATTTTATAACCAGATGGCATATGCATTCTATGCATGATAAAATGACCACATAGATTCATATACAATAATTAAAAAAAAAAAAAGATAAAAAAATCAAACTAATCTTTTACGCATTGTGACAGTTTTGGCAAATATTTGTTTTGTTTACACATTGTGTGTAATTTGATTTTTCCTAAATCTAACGAGTGAGCAGAGGAAAGCTAGCTGACAGCTATGTATTTGGTGGATGGAAGAATCAACATGCTCATTTAAGAGAATTCATGATATTAAGATGTACGATCCTGGGACTGAGATTGTAGTATACAACCTTAGCATGGCATAATCCCAAGAAAAAGCCGCACATTAATGATGTCTTTACAGGAAAATATTTAATCAGCTAACAAGCTTCAACATGTTCCCACCCCCAGGATCATCCCTCTAATATGTTCCAACTAACTGTACAAACTGTAGTATGCATTCTATTTCATAATTGTCTGAGGGTTCAGCAACTAAATCATTGACTAATTCACCTTCTGTACATACTGTATCTTCCTATTGTTGATGGTGCATGCATGAAGTGCTCAATGGGAAGTCTTCAGCAATTGGCTGCAACCCACAATAATTGCTTATAGGGGGATGTTTCTGTGAGTTTCCTGCAGCTCATGTAATCATAACAGGACATGTAAATGAAGTTGCATTATAAGGTAGCCAATGAGCAAAGATACATATTTTTTGTGTGTAGCTTGACAGGCAATTTCTGTAACAAAGCACCCCTTGCAACATGGCAGCCCATTTAACATTATGATCTCTGCTGCTTGAAAAAAAAACCCCTGTGTAGGGAAACGCCTGGGTAACTTCGTCAGAGATTAATGTACATGTGTATATCCAGGAGCCCTGGAATGGAATAAAAAATGTAACCTGGCTTGCAAACATGAACTTCTTTGAAAAAAACATGAACTTCTTTACTGGCATACAATGAGTTTGATTTACTAAAGGCAAATAGATTGTGCACTTTGCAAAGTGCAATTGCACTCTGCAAAGGCATAAGCTATGCTGATTTCCATCATCCAATCATGTGCAAGCATAGTTAATTTGGCTGTAAAAAGACAAAAGTCCATTCCGTTCAACTATTTAAAAAAAAAAACAAAAGTTATAATCCTATACCCACAATTGATCCAGAGGAAGGCAAAAAACCCCAGCAAAGCATGATCCAATTTGCTCCTGCAGGGAAAAAATTTCTTCCTGATCTCCCGAGAGGCAATCGGATATTCCCTGGATCAACTTTACCTATAAATGTTAGTATCCAGATATATTCTGTGTATCTAAGAAACAATCCAGTACAATACATGTTGATCATATCCCCCCTTAATCTCCTCTTCTCAAGAAAGAATACATTCAGTTCCTCTAATCTTTCCTCATAGCTGGGCTCCTCCATGCCTCTTATCAGTTTGGTTGCCCTTCTCTGTACTTTCTCCAGTTCCACAATGTTATTTTTGTAAATTGGTACCCAAAACCGAACTGCATATTCCAGATGAGGTCTTACTAATGATTTTTACAGGGGTAATATAATATCTCTCTCTCTGGAGTCTATACCTCTTTTAATACAATAGAGGATTTTGCTCGCTTTAGAAACTGCTTGGCATTGCATGCCATTATTAAGCTTGTGATCTACCAGAACTCCCAGATCCTTCTCCACCAAGCAAAAATGCTGTTTTTTTTTATTTTCCTTGCACATGATTGGGTATTCTTTGCACAGTGAAACTTTACCTCATTTACTAAGCCCTGGAGAAACTGCATTTGCATAGTGCACACTCTATTTGCCTTTAGTAAATCAACCCCAATATCTTCTGGTAATATACATTTTGTTAGGACAAATATACATGTGTGCATGTGATTGGCTGTTTAGACAGACTTCTGTTGATGGTTTGATGAGATCTCATGATCACTAATGGACATGCATTCTCCTGCACTAAAAATGTATTGATACTGGTATTTAAACATGTATAGTCAGAATTGTTTAGAAAAAAAACATGAGGCAATTTATTTTTCATGAACCTTAAAATCCCCCAGAGCAGACTGTATTAATTGTAGATAAATGATTTTGCTTACTTATTTAAGGCCCCACTTAGACCTGTGCGTTTTAGGTGTGGTGCTGCTTGCTGTGTCTTTCATGTGCTTTCATGATCGGTACTGTTATATAGAGTTCAATGGTAACACACCTAAAATGCATGCCAAACACACTTAAACACAATGCAGCTAAAACACACCACACAGATGTGAACCATCCCTAACCTTTTAAAGCATAATAGTTATCCGCAAAGAAATTTAAAATTGCACTGTCTAATATTTTGTTTAATATGTTTTTTCTTTCTTCTCTTTTCTGCTGACAGTGATAAAGGACAGTAAGTTTTTTTTAAATCTTTTTTTTTATCTTTGACAGGATATTATTATGCCTCACAAGAAAAAGTAATACTTTGTAATGTGCACTGGGTTTTATTCTTAGCTAAACTGTAAGCTAATTATGCCCTGGAAGTAATTAGTGTATATGTGAACTATTTTACCTGCCAAAGGTCAACTTAAAGTGTTACTAAACCCAGGACCCTGCATTGACTATATCTGGTCTTCCACAGTACACAGAACATGGAAATGCAATTACTTTTCAAAATATAAACTGCTAAATACCTTTTCTCATCAGCAGTTAGAGCAGTCTTGTGACTTCTATCAGTGTCCAGCAGAGCATTGGTTAAAGCTTGTAGGAGGAGTTTTCATTCTCCTGTAGCAGGATGCCGGATCTCTGACCTCTGTCTGGAGAGTGCTGATTGGCCCTGTGCTGATCACATGCACTCTCCCAAGAAAAAAAACTCTCTATCAATACACACCAAACTGAGCATGTGCAGCTTGCCCCTAGCCTCTGTTCTATCGGGAGATATTTGGGAGACACTGAAAGAAGGGGAAGATCAGAGAATAGAGGATCAAACCCCCTTTTTACCCAATGTGGAGGATTAAACCCTTAGGTTCCACAGTAAGTATAAAAAAGCATGCTTTCTGCATATACAGACTGATTTTACTGTTATGGGTTTAGTAACATTTTAAATACCCCTGTCAGAGAGCATAGCTAGATGGGTGGCAGCCAGCACTAACCTCCCCGGTATCACTGGTTTCTAAATCTGAGCACTTGCACATGGGAGGTCAAGTTCAATGGGCAAGGTGACAGTGCCTCTTTAATCATTACAGCTTGTCATCTCCATGTTTTCAGCTTGCTGATTGGACAATGAAAGAGCATCCTTGCAGTGATAAGGTTATCTATTTGCTCCCTTCTTCTATCAGCAAGCTCCCAGTGTTCCTTTCATAACAACTTGCCATGCAGTAGTATATGAGTTTACAGTGCCGTGCCTCCCTCTCCAAATCAGTTAGTCTGTGCAGAGAATAAAAAAATGATATAAAGATATAATTCGATTAGAAGAACTAGCTGTGTCTAAGTCTACATTCATTGTTTTAATGATTACAGAACTGGATTAAATGGTGGTCTTTCAAATTTACTGCTCTGGAGTTCACCTTTATAGCAGTCTTTCTTTAAGAAAAGGCTGCTTGATCCTAGATCAGTTTGCTAATTACATAACTTTCCAGATTCTGGGGAATTTGTCTGCTTAGTCAGCTCTACCTAAAGCCAATGCTGCATTGTATGCTGGTAAGTAGAATTTCATGCTGACATTGCATAGGGTCAACAGGAGTGAGGTTTCCCCACCGGAATTCCTATTTCTGTCCAACTGACATGGCTATTACACTGTCAGATGACGTTGTAACACTCCCCTGGTAAATTCTACATACATACATACTGTACATACATACATACATGCATAAGAATTAACCACAAATTTAGCAGCAATAGGAGTCACCCTTAGTATAGCAATATGGAAAGGAAACCAAACAAACTATTTTGAATAAATCTCCTAACTGGGGTCTCTGAGAAATATATGAAGCCAACATGTGCTCTATAGAACCAGTGCCTAAGAAAAAGTGATATATGCTTCTTTTTTTTTTTGGAAGGAGTTTGTGTTTAATTTTAAAATGTTAAAGTAGATTAATTTTGGGCATGGCCAGTTTTGACCCTGTAGTGGAGAAGTCTCCCCGTGGTCAGAATACAATACTTCAGTGGAGAAGATCTACATTAAGTTTGTGAATGGGGAAATTGGGTCAGTTCTTTTTATTCAACACATTGGTTGAACAAAAAAAAATACTTGTTTATGGGCTACTTTATTGAATGCCGCATAGCAGGGGTGGACTGACCGAGGGCCCGGGGTCAGTAGGGGGCCCCATGAGATGCCCCTGGTACCTTTTTCATAGGCTTTTTTGAGTTTGGGCAAGGACACGGGCCCCATGATCCCCTATTGCCTGAGGGCCCCATGAGTTGTCAGTCCACCCCTGCCACATAGAAAACTTTACAGAAATGTAATACCTGTCTACTTAGAAAATCTCTGCATGTCCAAGTACTCCTTGACTGGCAGTTGCCTTTATTTCAGGGAAATATATGAAGCCAATGTGTGCTCTATAGAACCAGTATCTAAGAAAAAGTGATACTCTTTATAGAAGGAATTTGCCTTTTAGTCTTAAAATGTTAAAGTAGATTAATTTTGGGAATAGCCATTTTTGATCGTGTAGTGAAGTCTCCCTGTGGTCAGAATACAATACCTCCAGTGGGGAAGATCTCCATCAAGTGTGTGGATGGGGGAATACGATCAGTTCTTTTCATTCAACACTCTTTTAGGGGCTACTTTTCTGAATGCTGCATAGAAAACTTTACAGAAACTGGTTATATGTCTATTTTAGGAATCTCTGCATGTCCAAGTACTCCTTTATTGGTGAACAATTTCTTTTAAAGTGAAACAATATTATTTTTTCCTGGGTACACATTCTGAATGATTACTGGATACTGGAAATGATTACTGGATAATGTGCACATGAAAAATATATTTTTAGAAATTCATCAAAACAACAAAAAGTAGAAGGTAGTTAACCTGAGTTCACACTGTTGTGGGCCGCACGGCTCGTGTTTTCTCGGGTACGGCAGCCTATTCATTTGAATGGGCGGCTGTGCTGTGTTTTCCCACAGGAAAAAAGTGCATGCACCTTTTTGAAAAACGTGGTTACAGGGAAATCACTAGATCTTTTTGACCATGCCGTTTCCCTGTGGTTCCCACACCCACAATCGCGCTGCTGGCTGAGATGCATTGGGGTGCCTTTTAGAATGAGTGGCAGCCTTTGTGTGTCTCACAAGGGCAGTGTGATTCGGCTATGGGTGGTTGTGGGTGCGGCAATAGGTGCTATTCCTGCAACCAACCAGCCTGCAGCCTGTGGGATAGTGTGAACTGAGTGTAATTGTCAGAAACCTGTAAGCAGGAAGGAATGCCCCTGCTCAGAAGCAATTAATTATTTGAATTATAGTTGATCATAGAAGGTTTTTTTCACATTTTACTTGCTAATATATTTTCATGGATGTATTTTATATACAGACTAGTGGAGTCATCTTCTAGTGCTTACCTCTATGTTAATTGTTTAGGTTGTAGGGTTAGGGTGAGTGACAGAATGGATCACAGGAAAGCAATCTTAAGAAATTGGCAGACTGCCAAGATTCTGCAGCAATAAAACGTAAAGGTGAAAGATTCAGAGATTTCTGTGCCTCATATAAATGTTTAAGATTTTCAGCAATACTTATAGTTTCAGAGGTGAATGAAGGCTTATTTTCAGGTACTTTTACTACTTGTTCAGAATATGTTAATGTTGTAATGTGCATAGTCTTGGCACAGGTTCACTTTAAGTGTTGACTCTCCCTTAAGCGGTAGTTAAAGTCAGGGGCATATTTACCGAGGGTGGTGCATGGGGGGAATGTGGCATGGGGACCAGGTGGGATCCGAGAGAGGCTGCTGGTTGCTTGATTGTGTATGCAGAGTCTGACTCTCTTTCCCAGGGTTGTCTAGAGCTATGAAGGTGAGTGTTTCTCTCTCTCTTGCCCGGGGGGGGGGAAGGGGCTGTGGTAGTGAAAGGCTCTCTCAGCCAGGGAAGGGGGGGGGGGTGTTGGTTAGTGTCAGGCTCTCACTGCAGAAGGGTGGGGTGGGGGGGTTGGCGGATGGTTTTTTGTGTTGCCTAGGGCAGCACAAATCCTAAATGCATCACTGGTTAAACTTGGAGGCAACATAATGACACATCAAAAGAATATACCTGCTGGTACCTCTCTCCTTGATATAAAGACCTACTTCCATAGAACCAAGTTGCAATTTACTAATCCACAGGACAGAACTATTTGAAATCCCCTACTTACAGTCATGGCCGAAATTGTTGGCACCCTTGATATTTCTCCAGGAAATCATGTATTTCTCACGAAACGTATTGCATTAACACATGTTTTGCTATACACATGTTTATTCCCTTTGTGTGTATTGGGACAAAACAAAAAAAGGGAGGAAAGAAAGCAAATTCGACATAATGTCACACAAACCTCCAAAAATGGGCTGGACAAAAGTATTGGCACCCTTTCACAACTGCGGATAAATAAGAATGTTACAAGCATGTGATGCTCCTGTAAACTCACCTGGGGCAAGTAACAGGTGTGGGCAATATAGAAATCACACCTGAAAGCAGATAAAAAGGAGAGACGTTCACTTAACCTTTGCATTGTGTGTCTGTCTGTGCCACACTAAGCATGGACAACAGAAAGAGGAGACGAGAACTGTCTGAGGACCTGAGAACCAAAATTGTGGCAAAATATCAACAATCTCAAGGTTACAAGTCCATCTCCAGAGAACTAGATTTGCCTTTGTCCACAGTGCGCAACATTATCAAGAAGTTTGCAACCCATGGCACTGTAGCTAATCTCCCTGGTCGTGGACGGATGAGGAAAATTGATGAAAGATTGCAACGCAGAATAGTCCGGATGGTGGATAAGCAGCCCCAAACATGTTCCAAAGACATTCAAGCTGTCCTGCAGGCTCAGGGAGCATCAGTGTCAGCGCGAACTATCCGTCGACATTTAAATGAAATGAAACGCTATGGCAGGAGACCCAGGAGGACCCCACTGCTGACACAGAGACATAAAAAAGCAAGACTACAGTTTGCCAAAATGTACTTGAGTAAGCCAAAAGCCTTCTGGGAAAACGTCTTGTGGACAGATGAGACCAAGATAGAGCTTTTCGGTAAAGCACATCATTCTACTGTTTACCGAAAACGGAATGAGGCCTACAAAGAACAAAACACAGTACCTACGGTAAAATATGGTGGAGGTTCAATGATGTTTTGGGGTTGTTTTGCTGCCTCTGGCACTGGGTGCCTTGACTGTGTGCAAGGCATCATGAAATCTGAGGATTACCAAAGGATTTTGGGTCGCACTGTAGGGCCCAGTGTCAGAAAGCTGGGTTTGCGTCCAAGATCCTGGGTCTTCCAGCAGGACAATGACCCCAAACATACGTCAAAAAGCACTCAGAAATGGATGGCAAAGAAGCGCTGGAGAGTTCTGAAGTGGCCAGCAATGAGCCCAGATCTAAATCCCATTGAACACCTGTGGAGAGATCTTAAAATTGCTGTTGGGAAAAGGTGTCCTTCCAATAAGAGAGACCTGGAGCTGTTTGCAAAGGAAGAGTGGTCCAAAATTCCGGGTGAGAGGTGTCAGAAGCTTATTGATGGTTATAGGAAGCGACTGATTTCAGTTATGTTTTCCAAAGGGTGTGCAACCAAATATTAAGTTAAGGGTGCCAATACTTTTGTCCAGCCCATTTTTGGGGTTTTGTGTGACATTATGTCATATTTGCTTTTCTGCCTCTGTTTTATATTTGTTCCAATACATACAAAGGGAATAAACATGTGTATAGCAAAACATGTGTTAATGCAATACCTTTTTTGTGTGAAATACTTGATTTTCAGGAAAAATATCAAGGGTGCCAACAATTTCGGCCATGACTGTATATCTAACCTTTATAACTGCTAGCAATTAATAAAGCAGAACGGTCCATCTTATTGAAATTGTCCCCTATTTAGAAACTCCTGTTTTCTTTGTAACTATTTGACCTCCTTTCATGATCATGATTTTTTGCTATGTAGCACTGTGCTATTTTAACTGACAATTACGTGGTCATGCAACACTATACCCAAATTAAATTTATATAATTTCTGTCACACAAGTAGAGCTTTCTTTTGGTGGTATTTGAGATTATATTTTATGTAAATGAAAAAATGTAAAAAAAACAGTATTTTTCTTACTTTCTGTTATTAAACATCCAATTTTTATTTATTTATTTATTTTTTAAATCTAATGTCTTCATAAATTTAGGCCATAATGTGTTCTGCTACATGTCTTTAGTAAAAAAAAAATCCCAGTAATCGTATATTAATTGGTTTGCATGAAAAAAACGATGATATATATACTGGAGTTTTTATTATTTTTTATACTAGTAATGGCGGCAATCAGCGACTTATAGTGGGACTGTGATGCGGTGGGCAATCTGACACTAGCTGACGCTGGCTGGAGAGTGCACTGACTGACTGACATAATCAGTGACACTAATAAATTGATAGGTGCTAGTACTATACATTGTCACTGTACTAAAGAAACTGTCTGGGAAGGGGTTAACATATAGGGGCAATCAAGGGGTTAACTGTGTGCCTAACAAGTGTAAATGTGTGTAATATGTGGTGCTTTTACTAAGGGATCTTGTTTTTTTCCCTGCTTAGCAGGGAATGAAAAAAAACAGCAAGATCGCCTATCACTCTACAGAGCTCTGTGTTGTTTACAATCACAGAGCTCTGTTCTGTGAATCATTGAGCCGATCAGCAGATCTCAGCCATTGGCCAGGACCTGGTGATCGGCTTGTGCTGTAATGAATCACAGCACAGTGGGATCATCGCCCGTGTATGCCCTACAGATATGTAATCCTGCACACAGTGGCAGCCCTGCAGCAGTATATCAGAGTGGGGTGGTCGGGAAGTGGTTAAGGTTGAACTATGGACCTCCATTTAAAAATATATATGCTGCAGCACTTCATTATAACTGCATCTGCGCTTACAGTTTTCTCCTACCCCCTTGCAAAGTTACACAAATATCTGATAATCTTGTAAGTGAAGTCCACCTAATGCAGCTTCCTTTGATTGTGTGGCAACAATGCTGCACAGTTGCCACACTCATGTAGTCTGCGCCTGCTTGCACTACAGTGGGATAAAAAATGTTGCAGGAGGTGTGGCTGCTAGGGCCAGTTCACACTACAGAAATGCACTCCGGATATGATTTTGCTTACAATTCACACCACACACAGTTTTGATACAGTTTGTCGTGTTTTTTTTTTGCACTGGAAACTGACTGCACAGGTATGAACTAGGGCCATTTGAATACATGGAAAACACTGTGCATGCATTTTTGATGCAGAAAAAAAGTGCACTGAATTGCATCAAGTGTGAACTAGCCCTTAGTATTGTCACTGCTGATTCATAGGCCTGTAGCTTGACAATGAGCACCTTGCAACGTTTAGTCCTGCTACCTTTTTTTTTTTTTAATTTAAGCATTGCCTCTGTTTCTGGAACCCTCCTACTGTGAGCTGCAGTGCCTGGGTGGGGGGAGAGAGAGATATACATGATTTGGCTCAGTCAAGGAAGGTAAAGAAAGTTTTTGGTTTAACTTGAGGCTTGTGTGTCATATAGTACATGGATTTGGTAATTGTCTAGACTGTCATACAGGAGTCCTTCGTTGTTCTTTAAAGAGGTAGTAAACTTTGAAAAAAAAAACTTCACCCTGCAAGATCAGGGCATAATGTGCTAGTTTGTATTGCAAAAGACCTTAAAACGCTGACAGGACTTTCATATTAACCCGGTCTTCTTTCTCGGTTTGCGGGCTCAGACCTTTTGATTGGCCGAGCCATGATGACATCACTCCCATGCATGCGCACAGGATCCATGATCACAGGACAGCGCTCTGAAGGGATGCTGAGGGATACTCAGTATGCCGTCCCTTCAGAGCTCAGTACACATGCCCTGGAGACGTCACCAGCTCCAGAAATAGTGAATGTCTCCTAAACTTGTACCTACAGGTAAGCTTTATTATAAACTTGCCTGTAGGTACAAGTCACCAAGCAGTGTTTACTGCCACTTTAAGGAAAATAAAGGAAACGTGTAATGTAGTCCTTTAGAGGAATCTAAACCAAAAAGACATTACGTGCAGAATAATAATCCAAACCCAAATGCAAGCAGAGCCTTGACAATCATAGTAATAGGCTTCTTAATATCCCAAACAATTTCAAGGATTAACAAATTCAAAAACCTTTTCCTGAAATAAAATCATAAAAAAATCATGTCTGTGTTATATTGGAAAAGGAGGCTCATGTAGCACTAGGATTAGGATTCCTGGTAGATTACATTGATACAATTTTACATAGTACATTACAATTTTCTTTTATTTACTGACCGTAAATTGGCACCCAACGTGTGTCTTAAACACTACCAGCCCACTTTTTAAAATATTGAATGACTGACTTCTTTTTTACACCATGTTGCTGTAAAATATACAGCATACTGTATATAAAACGTAAAATTAATAATAAATACCATGTGGACCACGCAGAAGTTGTGTAAACAATAAAAAATTGATGACACTCAAAAATAATCAATATTCATAAGTAATCAACAATAAACATCTAATTAAACTGGTTGTATTAGGTATGCAGTCCCAATATGTGAAAATAAGGTGCAAGCGTGCTAAGTTCTTGATTGTGAACTCAGTATTAAAGTGACAAGTGCTCCACTGTGCTCAGACCGGTGCCCCACATGGATGTGCACTCACCATCATCCCATGACCACCTATCTCTAGGATGGTCACTAGCGCTTTTATTAGGACTATCCCAATTTACAGCATGATATTGGTGACCGATGTTCTTCCACAGCAGTGAACCAGTATATCTTCCCATGGATTAAATAGCGTTGTGGATGGCAACCAGTAATCCTTCTCAGATGCTAAATAATCACAGAAATCCTCCTCTCAAAAAAAGTGCCTATGACTTGACACTGAGTGTATTCAACTTTGTTGCTTGTGAATGGAATCAAAGATGGCCGCCGCATTCCAGCGTGCATTCCAAAGGGCGGAAGTGACGTCAACGGAAGTTGCTTCATCAAACCTCAATGCGTTTCAACCAACAGATCATCATCAGGGGACACTTCTTGATGACGATCTATTGGTCAAAACGTGTCTAGGTTTGACTCAACTTCTGCCGATGTCACTTCAGAAAAGCCCCAATAAAACTTCCTCAAATCAACTTTTTTGCAAAACTACAAATTTTAGCTGTCTTGTCAGTGTTTTTTTTTTTGCATATACTGTATATTTTGTTAAAATTGTAAGCCATAATCAAATGTCATTACACAGAAGCTGAACATAGATGATGTTCTTGTGCCCTCCCCCCCCCCGCCACACCCGCTCACTCTTGGCCATGGCATGCCTCTTGGGATTTCCCAACTGTCTTTGTTCCGCTCTGAGTATACTCAGAGGCTCCTGTGTCCCACTGCAGCCTCACTTTCCTTTAGCATACAGTGCTGTGCAGTGTTCAAGATCTTGATGACAAGACAGGCTTCCTGGAATTATTATTATTATTATACAGGATTTATAAAGGATTTATACAGCGCCAACAGTTTGCGCAGCGCTTTACAAAATGAAGGTAGACATTACAGTTACAATACAATTTGGTACAAGAGGAAACAGAGGGCCCTGCTCCTCAGAGCTTACAATCTAAGAGGAAGGGTTGCGTGATACAAAAGGTAGTAGCTGTGGGGGGATGAGCTGATGGAGGAAATAAATGGCAGTTTAGTAGGTAGAAGCAGGATAGGCTTCTTTAAAGAGAGGTTTTCAGGGATCTGGACAGATTGGGGTAGGGAGTAAATGTTGTGGATGATAAGGTTGAGCTACATCCTTATGTGTGTGCTTATTTGGCTTTTTTTCCCCCAGAATAAAAAGTTTATTATACTACACTTGAATCTGCGCCCACTGCTTTTTAAATGTGTCCACCCTCGATATTATCCACCCTCCCTCCTGAAATCTCAGCCAGCCTCACCCACAATATTTTCATTACCCTTCCTGCTATTTCTGCCAGTCCTTTCCACAATATTACCCCCTTTCCCTTTCCTGCAATCTTAGCCAACCACATGCACAATATCACCCACCCCTGTGCAATTTAAGCTTGACCGTCCACCACTCAGCACTTCCTTCGCATGCACCCCCTTACTCTTACCAGCCACTGCTCTTGTATCCAACTATTATCATGACCCCCTACTCCTGCATTCCATGTCTCCTCCCCGCCCCCCACCACTCCTACACCCCAATATTCTCTTAACACTCATCAAATAGAAAAGACAGATGTGCCAAGCTTGCAGATGGTGTGACCTGACCCCTGCTTTGTTTTACAGAACCTACTTTCCCCCTACTACCTCCACATACAGAACCCCTGCCTCTTACTTAGCCCTGGTTCACACATGTGCGTTCCTATGGTCCATTTGAATGGACTCCCGTGCCCCGGGACACGCAGGCAAGAAGTCCCTGCACTTCTTCTGAAAAAGCAGCCCGCACGGGAACCTCATTTCCCAGTACTGTTACGATCTCCAGTGCGGGGGGCGTGCCATGAGAATTAATGGAATTTACCCGTGGATCCGCATTCTTTTGTGCAGTTAGTGCGGCTGCATGGATTTTTGTGCGGATCTGCAGCGGCACCACCCGCACATATGTGAACCTAGTCTTAAAGTGTTTCTAAAGTCTCAAGGTGAACTTCATGCATTCTATGCATGAAGGCAAAAACCCTTCTGTGTAGCAGCTCCCCCAGCCCCCCTACCACTTACCTGAGTCCCCTCTTGATCCAGCGATGTGCACAAGAGCCTCGGTTCTCTGGGGACTCTCACTTCTGATTGGCTGAGGCAGTAGCAGGAGCCATTTGCTCCCACTGCTTTCAATCACAGCCAGTGAGCCAATCAGGAGAGGAAGGGGTGGGACTTAGTCATGGCTGTGTGTGAATGGAAGGAGGGACCAGGAGCGCCGGCGGGGGACCCAAGAAGAGGTTGGTCCAGGCTGCTCTGTGCAAAACCACCTCACAGAGCAGGTAAGTATAGACATGTTTTATCTTTAAGAAAAAGAAAACAAGACTTTAGTATCACTTTAAGGCATGACTAACATTTTCAATATAAAAGGTACTGCCTTAATATTATGGCAGCTATGGCAGTAGGGGAAATATGGTACTCTGGTGTACACTATACTATGTCACTTAACAAGTATCTAGAGATTTGCTGTAAATATTGTGCAGTTTTGCCTGTATCAGCAAGAAGTGTTCATTGTACACTTCATAAACCCTGAAGCACTACATCCACGGTAATTTAGAGCAATGTAGCACTGTATAGCAACTATCTCTTCCTACATGGACTATCAGCTATCCCTAAACTTCTGCAACATACACTAACTGCTGGGGACTAGTGTTGGGAATGTTGTTCGAGTTGAACATCGACCATTTGAAGTTCGAACACACGAATGGTAAGGGCGTTTCGCAGGCTGTTCACCTGACATGCCCCACAATGCACTGTGCCCTGACACTGTGTTGTGATTGGCCAAAGCAATGCACCTGACCACAGGTCAGGTGCAATGCTTTAGCCAATCACAGCGCATGATGATGTCACAAGGGGCAGGGGTGACCTGGCCCCCTTGTGACATCATTACAGTACTTAAGAACTGTCACCCCAGCGCATCTGTCAGACGGCGGGAGCCAGCGTCAAGAGCAGAGTGGTTTTTTTCGGGCCGGCGATGGGCATTGTGATTGCCGTTGGATCTACTTCCGGGGACATTTTTTAAATTTTTGTTTTTAATGGACTTGTCAAAGACTGTCTACTTCCATTTTTTACACTACACTTTGTTTTTTGTGAATGAGTAGCAGTACCATGTACCCCATACTTATTCATATATTGGTAGGCTGCGATCTGGGGGCCCCCTTGTTAAAAGGGCTTTCAGATTCCGATAAGCCCCCTGCCCGCAACTACCACAACCACCAGCCATGGTTATGGGGCAGAGGCCCTTGTCCCCATTGACGTGGGGACAAGGTGCTTTGGGGGGGGAGCACCATTAGGGCATGTGGCCTGGTATGGTTCGGGGGGGGCACTCGCTCGTTCCCCTCCCCCCTTTCTTGACCTGCTGGGCTGCATGCTCGGATAAGGCTCTGGTATGTATTTCGGGGGGGGACCCCCACGCCATTTTTAAAAAAAATGTTGGTATGGGGTTCTTCTCAAATTCCATACCAGACCCGAAGGGCTTATGATGGCAATTCTTTTTACATTCTGAAACATAAAAGAATGTTTTCACTACTAAAATACCAAATGACTCAATAATATAACTCGTGGTAGTTTAGTAGCTGTGCGGTATCTTACTGCATACTCAGATGCGATAAGATGCCGCTTAGTGAATAGTCCCCTTTGCTTGAAGCTCGGGGTCAAAGTTTTGTTAGGATCGAATGGTCGACCGTAAACTTAACAGCAGGATGTTCGGCCCATCACTACTGGGGACCCACCCTTTTATAGTGAGGGGGCTGGTACATAACAAAGTCCCCATTATTGGCCATGCTAAGTCATCTGATCTACAGTACGTTTAAAGGCTACACAGAGCATTATGGTTAACTGGTTGGCGTCCAGCCACAGTGTTTTTACTGCGGCAGGGCGGCACCGCTGTGCAGAATCACGTTTTTAAACGTCATTCTGCAAAACAGGTAGGGGGCGTGCGCCCTCCCTACCTGTGGCACTGATCGCGGCCGCGGGTGTCAATCACCGGGTACCGGTGATTACCGGCAATCACTGACAGAGAGCATGGCTGCAGTGTTTACACTGCAGCTCTGCTCCCTACAGTTCCGAGCACGCTGATCCTGAGAGAGGAGTTTATCTCTCCAGATTAGCTTGTTCCCGTGAAGCACACCCCCCCGCCCCCTAGTAAAACACTCCCCTCACACAGTTAACCCTTTCATTGCCTAAAAAAAGTTAACCCCTTCCTCCCCAGTGCCATTAGTACAGTGTTTTTTTTTTTTTGCACTGATCACTGCATTGGTGTCACTGGGGATGTCAGTGACCCCAAGTCAGTTCCCCCCAGTGTCAGAATGTCCGCCACAGTCCCGCCATAAGTTGCTGATCGCCGCCATAAGTCGCTGATCCCCGCCATTATTAGTATAAAAAAAATTTAAAAATCCAGTATCTATACCGCCATTCGTAAACGCTATAACTTTCACGTAAACCAATTAATTTATACGCATTGGGATTTTTTTTTTTAGCAAAGACGTCGCAGAATACATTTTGGCTGAAATTTATGACGAAATTTGATTTTTACATTTTTTTACTAGATATGGTTTTATAGCAAAAATTCCAAAATATAGTTTTTTTCTCAAAATTGTCAGCCTTTTTTTTATAGCGCAAAAAATAAACGCACAGGCAATCAAATACCACCAAAAGAAAGCTCAATTTGTGGGAAAAAAAGAAAGTAAATTTAATTTGGGTGCAGTGTTGCATGACCGCACAATTGTCAGTTAAAGTAATGCAGCGATGTAACACAAACTGCTTCTGTAACCGCTTCCTGACCGCCCTATAGCAGAAATACTACTACAGGGCAGTATGGGTGCACAAAATCACACATATATATATATATATATATATATATATATATATATATATACACACGTGATTTGCGCTCCCGCAGTTTTCACGCCCCTCCCAGATAGCGTCAGATTGCCTTCAGTACACCAGTCATCACATTTAACCCCTTGATTGCACGCTCATGCACAATAAACCTCCGTTGCTAGTATAGTGTCTGAACGGATCAATATCTTTGATCAGATCAGCACTATACCAGCTTTCACATTAGTATTGCGTCCCCAAAAACGCAGCGTTAGCGGGATCAGCCCCGGCAACTGCCAGAATCTGTGGTTAGCACCTACGCTTACCCCCCCTTCTCCCTCAGCAAGTGCAGTGTCAGTAGGTCACTGTCACTTGATATATTGCACACAAAACCGCAGTGTTCGCAGAATCAGGCCTGATCTCTGTTAGAACTTGGTGGTAAATTTTGATGACTCTCATATGCGGCAGAGTGCCAGTACTAGTGCCACGCTACCTTTTGCTAAACTGGCGAGTACTAGTGGCCTAGTACATCCTGGTCTTTCACATATCTCTTAGATTGTAAGCTCCCAGGATCAGGCTCCTAACCCTCTTGTATTGAACTGTATTGTTCTGTATTGTCTCCCGTTATATTGTAGCGCTGAGCAAACTGTTGGTGCCATAAATCCTGTATAATAATAATACCAGCACTGCAGTGTGACTTGGTGAGTTCCATAAGTGCAGTACAAGCTGGTGCAGTGGCGAGCACAAGTATTGTCCCGCAACCACAAAGAATTCGCACACAGGCCTGTAGAGCTCCTAGTATCCTTCCAGATGTGCTTGCAAATCCTGATTGACAGCCCACAAATTCTGCAGCACCCGTACTTCCCCCATTCACTGCCCAACCCGGAATTCAGGTGAAAATAGCAAATTTAACTACTCCCCTTGATATTTGGAGCTGTTTTTCACGGAATATCTGTATGCGTTGATTGTGGATCAAAGCAATTTATATGCACAACAATTTATTGCCGCCAACCCAAATTCAAACCTTGCCAGACCAGTCGCATGGAAACTCATTACGGTTTTCGAATTTACATTTTTTTTGGGCCTAACCCTCATCATGGGCATTACTAAAAAAATTAATTGCAGTTGTATTGGTCCGCAGACCCGATTCATCATATGTCCGTGTTCTCTGCTGCCATGGCCAGGCATAGATATGAGAGTATAATGTGTTTTATGTATTTTAACGACAATACACTCTGTCATCCCCGGGGTGACCCTGAATTTGATTGGCTCCACAAAATTCAGCCCCTCACAAATCACCTTAACCAAAAATTTGCAGATGTCTATACTCCCCGGCAAAACATCTGCGTTGATGAGTCCCTGATTAATTTTTCTGGCAGCCTTGCATTCAAACAATTTCTCCCCAACAAGCGTGCCAGATATGGGATCAAGATGTAGAAGACCTGTGAGAGGACAACAGGCTATACTTATAAGCTTTGGATTTATGAGGGAAAAGATAGTCACGTGGAGCCCCCCAGATGCCCAGACTACATGGGGATCAGTGACAAGATAGTTTGGGACTTGGTGTCATCCTTTTTCCATACTCATACGTGGACAATTTTTATTCAAGCGTGCCACTATTTAAACATTTGTTCAATCTTGGAACTGGCGCTTGTGGCAAAGTGCGACCTAATGTGTGCCCACCATTAGAAGTGGGTGGATGCAGGGTTGTATATTCTAATGGTGGGCATACCACACACTTTTTCTGGCAGAGATTTCTTCTCTTTTTTTTCATTCAGTCCACCGGCTGCATACAAAAAAAAAAGAAAATAGCATATACATCCAACAAGGATCAGCGATGTACTGGTACATCACTGGACTTTGAACGGTTATACCAGGATAATGCCTACAGCTGCAGGCGACATCATGGTATTGTTTTTTTCAGCCGGCGATCAGCTTTCATGTAAAAGCAATCCTAGTGGATAATTAGCTGCAGGATTGCTTTTTCAAGCAGCGGGAGATGTCCCCCCTCCCCCGCTGCCTTCCACGGCCTTCTCGGGCAGTCCCCTACCATCGGGGAAACCTGAGAAATGCAGCCGGTTTTCTGCCAGCTGACCATAGAGCTGATTGGAGACCAGAGTGGTGCCAATCATCTCTATAGTCTCAGAATTCGGAAGCTACAAGCATTTCATCACTTTAGTTTCGCAGGATATAAACAGCACCATTTGTAAACTGGGAAAGCATCTGATCACACCAATTTTGGTTTGATTAGATAATGTAAGGGCAGAGGAGATATCCAGAGTCTGATAGACCCCAGATTTCTCAATAAAGAATATATGACAATGCCCATTGAAGTTATAGGGGATATTTGCATTCCCTGTGATAACATTAAAAGTGATAAAAAAAAAAAATGAAAGGTACAGTGTAAAAATAACTAAAAAAAAAAATAAAATTGCCCCTCCAATGCGTGCACACCTGTGTACACAAGCCTTGACCCTGTGTAAACAGCGATTGCAGCATGCATGTGAGGTATTGCCATGAATGTCAGATCAAGGGCAGTAATTCCAACACTAGACCTTCTCTGTAAATCTAAAATGCTAGCTTTTAAATCATTGCCTATGAATATTAAAAATGTCTGCAGTTTGTCGCCATTGCACGGGGCATGCGCAGTTTTGTATTTCAATGATTTTTATTAATTTTAAACAGTATAAAACAGAGGCAACAAAACACACCCACGCAGGGGCTATCAATTGCACCGATAAAAAAGGCATAATAGAGCAGACAACGCTCTAATTCTAATAAGGCAAAACGTATGCCCACGCAGGGGCTATCAATGGCACATAGGTTACAATAACATCAGTGAAACTCTGACTAATGGAACTAAAGGCAGCTGTCCACTGTCACACTAAAACAAACAAAAAAGAGAGAAGAAGAACAGAGAGGAAAGAGAAAAAAAAACAAAAACAAAAAACAAAAAAAAACCACACACACCAAAGAGCAGGGGTCCACGAGCGCCAATACCAAACTCCATTACCTCCCCACACTGGCCGGGGGGAGCGTGGGAAAGGCGTATTGCAACCACGGCTCCCATATTTTCAAAAATTTATGTTGAGAGTCGTTGCATATACTCGACATCTGTTCGTTGAGCATCATAGTAGTCATACGATCCCGCACCCCCTGAAAAAGTACAAACGGACTCTTCCAGGCCTGAGCAATTGTCCTAGTGGCTGATAAAAACAAATAGGAAGCCAACCGCTGCTGACGAGCCAAGAGGCCCGGTATGGGGCAATGAAGCAAAGCATACCGAGCATCCCGGCGTATGGAGAGATGGAACAAAGTGTAAAGGAGGCCAAACACACGAGACCAAAAACGAACCAACCTCGGGCATGACCACCAGATATGCAGTCTATCGCCACGATGGCCGCAACCCCGAAAACATCGATCACTACAGGCAGGGTTAGCCTGGGCCAGACGAGCCGGAACCCAGTACCAACGAAACAATACCTTATAGGCTGCTTCCAGCGTGGTCGTATTAAATGAACATTTAGCTATGAGTGACCAGGCCCTATTCCAGTCGTCCGGATCCACAGCCACTCCCAGGTCGCGTTCCCACTGAACAACATATGAAAGAGAAGTGTGCGACGAGCGTCTGTTCAAAGCTGCGTAAAGAAGGGAGATAAGGCCCCGGGCACCTGGGCGCTGCTGGCAAAGCCGTTCAAAGGCAGATTTCTGATATGGGAAAGCAGAAGTGGCCCTCAACGAGAGTAGCCAGTGCCGCAATTGAAGGTACCGAAAAAATTCCGCTGGGGGAACATCTCGAGACTCCCGAAGGACATTCCAGGTGGGAAAGGACTGAAAAATCAAAAAGTGTTGCACCTCTGAGAAACCATGAGCCACCCACCAAGAAAATGCCCTCGGGTGATCTAGACCCGGTGGGAAAAGAGGGTTGTTAACGATTGGAAGCAAGGGCAAGAAGGGTGACATCAGGCCACTGGAGTAACGTACCGAGTCCCAGACTTGTAGGCCATGGAGCAACATCGGACTCAGCGCCATAGGGCGCAGGGCAGGGGGAAGCCATAGAAGTGTTGACAGTGCGATAGGGGCACAATTAGGTAGTTCCAGCAGGACCCAGAGAGGAACATCGGAGGAAGCGTGCAACATAGACAGCGGGGCAATCTGGCTCGCCTGATAATACTTAGTTACATTAGGTACCCCAAGACCACCCTGGAGTCAATGAGCAAAAAGCGTATTTCTAGAGACTCTGAGGTGTTTATTGGCCCAGATAAAGCGCATAAACTTCGCCTGAAGCAACCAAAGAAAATGAGGGGGAACCCGCACTGGGAGGGTGCGAAAATAATATAACAATTTCGGCAAGATGGTCATTTTCACTGAATGAACCCGTCCTATCCAAGACAGGTGCGGAAATTGCCAGGAATGCATAAGAGAAGATAAAGAGCTAAGCAAAGGACAATAATTTGCACCAAAAAGGGAGTCATAGGTGGGGGTCAAGCGAATGCCCAAGTATTCAAGAGAAGAGGAAGCCCACCGGTAAGGGAAGTGGGATTGTAGGCGCGAAACCAAATCTGAAGCTAAAGTAATATTGAGAGCGACGGTTTTATCCAAGTTGATACATAGACCCGAAATCAAGGAGAAGCGCTCAAGAACCCGTTGCAAGTTAGGAAGCGTCGTCAGAGGATTAGTAAGGGTCAAGAGGGCATCGTCCGCAAAGAGGCTCAGCTTAAACTCCTGTCCCGCGTATGGAACCCCCGATACATTGCAATCGGTCCGGAGCGCTAAAGCCAGTGGCTCATGCACCAGGACAAAAAGCGCCGGGGACAGCGGGCAGCCCTGCCTCGTCCCTCGCCGAACAGGAAAGGGATCCGAGAAATACCCAGCGTATTTAACGGAGGCCGAAGGAAAGGAATACAAGGCCTGAATCCAAGAGAGAATAGAATCCCCGAAACCCCAACGAGACAGGACAAACTGCAGATATTCCCAGGATAGAGAATCAAAAGCTTTATATATGTCCAAGGACAGTAAGAATCCTGGGATTTTCCGTTGTTGCAGAAAATGTATAAGATGGACCACCTTACGGACGTTATCACCCGCCTGCCTCCCGGGGACGAACCCTACTTGGTCCCTGTGCACCAGGCTACACAAATATTTATTGATGCGAAAACGAAGGATCTTGCCCAATATCTTCAGATCTTCATTAAGAAGAGAAATGGGCCGGAAGGCTTGCGGTTCCTGGACATCATCGGTCGTTTTAGGAATCATAGAGATATGTGCCCTAAGTGCGTCCGGAGAGGGCAAGGAGCCCTGTTGTAACTCATTGAAATAGGCCGCTAAAAAGGGCGCCAATAGGGCTGAGAATTTTTTATAATAGAGACCGGAGAAGCCGTCGGGACCTGGGGCCGCAGAGGACCGCAAAGATTTGATCGCTTGGAGCACTTCCGGTACGGTGACACCAACGTTGAGGGCCGCCTGTGCTGCCTCGGTCAATCCAGGAAGATGGAGGTCTTGAAAGAATGCCTCTGCCTGGGCCACAGGGAAGGGATCTGGGGCAGCATAGAGGCGTGAAAGGAAGTCCGAAAATCGGGAAACAATCTGCTGGGGATTAGAAGTACAGTCACCCGTAAAAAGTCGAAGTCGAATCGGTTTATGGGGTTTCCCCACAGAATTGAGTTTCCTGGCTAGCATGGGACCGGGCTTATTAGCACAGGAATAGAATTTATGTCTGGTCCAACGCAGGGCCTTTTCGGCCTCCGAAGAGGCGAGGAGGTCCAATTCTGTCGCCAGAGCGTCCCGAGCGTGTTTATGGGCCACGGATGGAGATGACTTCCAACGCGCATCCGCAGAGGCCAGGAGAGAATGGAGCTCCAAAAGTCGGCGTTCCCGCTTCCGAACTGCAGCCAGCTGTATAACATGACCCCGCACCGTGGCCTTATGCGCTTCCCATAGGGGCACTGCTGAAGAGACCGATCCCGAGTTTTCCGTAAAATATGTCCGTAAAAAGAATTCTATTTGTTGGCAGGTAGCCTGAGTGGTCAGCAAAGAGTCATTGATGCGCCAATGAAAAGGGCGCCGTTCTGACCCAGAAAGGGCAAGGAGGAGTACCAAAGGATCATGATCTGACCAGGGTGAGGAGGGAATAGTTATCCGCCGGACCGAGGGGAGCTGCTGGACCTGCATGAATATATGATCAATTCTACAAAAGCTGTCATGAGGATTGGAATAGAACGTAAAGTCACGTTCAGTTGCATGAAGTTCCCTCCAGACATCCGCTAGCCCCGCCGTCCGCAAAAGAGAGCGCATACGTTCCTCCAGCACCAAGTCATGAGAGGGAGTCGCTCCCTGTGCGTAGCGCCTATCCAATGTGGAATCCAAGGTAACATTCGAATCCCCTATAACAAGAAGAAGACCCTTAGCGTGTCGAGAAACAATGGTGCAAAGATGCGAAAAAAATTTATGCTGGAAACGGTTAGGCGCGTAGTAAGAGACAAGGGTAACCTCCTGGTCCCAGAGGGTGCCTTGCAGAAGCAAATACCTGCCCGTGGGGTCCGCTATATGCCTAGAACAGACAAAGGGGAGATTGCGTTTAAAGGCTATCAGAACACCCCGACGCTTCTCAGGAGCCGAGGCCGTGTAAAAGATGGGATAGTGAGGTGAAAGATAACGCGGAGCGGAGGACTGGGAAAACCTGGTCTCCTGTAGACATACCACATCAATTTGTTGCGATTTGAGGTGATGAAAAACTTTAGCCCGTTTCTGAGGCGAATTGAAGCCTTGAACATTTTGCGAATGTATTTTCAAAAGGGGCGAGGCCATGGTGGTATCAACGCAACACGCTCAGCAGAAAAAAGCCCAAAGCAGCCAGCAATTTCCACTCCCAATGGCGATCGGACCATGGCGTCCCGGAACCCTGCAGAAAACAAAAACAAAAAAAAACAGAGAAAAAGAAAAGAACAAAGAAAGAAAAAAAGAAAAAGACACAAAAAGTATACAAAACCGTGCAATCGTGTCACACCAATGGTGACGTGCATCCTACACATGAAGGATACAGTTAGGGGTAACTCTACCACCGGACATATGGCTGCAAATGGAAACATCAAAACAGAAGCCCTCAGGGGGTAAAAAGGACAATGAACATAATATAATATAGTAAAACTTAATAAAACTAAAAGTCCCAGGAGCAGGGACCTCCGCGATAACCTCCCCATAGAAACCCGGATAACCATAGGGGCCGACCCCCTTCCACCCTGCCAGGCCCACCGGGACAACCTCCTACCCCGGAGCCCAAGGAAACCATCACCCAATGCCACCAACGTAGACCCAATTACCAGCATATGGACTCAAAATAAGCTACGGCAGCAAAAAGTCCCGATTCTTAAGTCCAGGGAAAGACCCCCCCCCCCCCAACCCGGGATGTAACCCAAAGGAGCAAGCCGGAGCAGTCCCAACCTAGAATGTCAACAAACCGGGAAGACCCTAAGGCCAAACTCACGATCTCGTCAGGGTAGTCCCTCGGTGAAACGATATCTGGGAGTTCCAAGGCGCATCTTCAGCCTGGAGAAGAACAGGAAGGACTTGATCGCGAAGGGGTCTGAGGGAGAGCCCCCCTCCTGTTGGACGGCCGCTCCCAGATGCGGCCCAAAGGAGGAGGCCTCGCCGAGGATCCAGATGAATGAGCTGGGCTCCGATCAGCAGCTTCCGGCGAGAGAAGATGTAGAGATTCCAGGAGAGAATGGGCCTCCTCCGGCGTAGCCACAGAATGACTGCGGCCCTGGTAGGTGAAGGTGAGGCGGAACGGAAAGCCCCAGGAGTATTTAATTCTTTGTTTCACCAGGACCGAAGTGAAGGGCTTCAACTGGCGGCGTTTCTGGAGAGTGGTCTGAGAGAGGTCCGCGAAAAGCTGGTAGCGGTGCCCCTGGAAGCTAAGATCAGGGTTATTTCTGGCCGCCAAGAGGATGGTTTCCTTAGTGCGGTAATAAGTAAACTTGATGATAATGTCCCTCGGGGGCCCATCCGGTCATCTGGGGCCCAAAGAACGATGTATGCGGTCAAATTCAAGCCGGTCAATGGGAATAGCGGATGTCAGCTCCTGAAACAGAGCAGTAGCAGTGGAGGTAGGATCTGTGACCGTTTCCGGGATACCCCTTAACCGCAAATTGCCGCTGCGGGAACGATTTTCGACATCCTCAAGCCGCAGTAGCGCGTCCGCCAATTACTTCTTAAGGTCGCACAGGTCCTGTTCGTGATTTTCAATGACCGTGGCCGCAGCGTCCATTTTATCCTCGAGATCATTCGTCCGATTGCCCAAATCCCGAATTTCCCGCGAAAGACGGTCGGCCAGCTTGGAGGTAGCGGAGGACAATTCAGATTGCAGCATACATTTGAAGCGGCGCAGGAGCTCAGCATCCCGCAGGGATGGAATGGGAGACCGCCGGGATGGCTCTGAATCTAGGTCTTCCCCACTGCCAGGATCCATCTCACCTGCAGGTAGGGATGGCAGGGGACCCAAACTTGCAGCCAGGGCTCCAGCTGTTGTCCCCGGCGGGAACCGCGAATCCGCGGCCGGGGTCCTGGAAGCCTCCTGTGGCCGGCCCAAAATCGAGGCCGCGGCTTCACCCGCGATCTCCGGCGGGTAGGCCGCAACTTCCCGTACGGTCCGCCGGGTGCTGGAGGTGCGGGCAGCCAGTGTTTTTTTCCCCATCAGGGTGCTGGAGGGACAGGGGGCCAGGGAGGAAGCGGAGGGACCCCCCCTGAAGGTCAAAATTTACCAATTTTTGTTTTTTAAATCTGCTTTTGAAAAATCACTGCACGAGTACTGTGTGCCATATAAAATTTTAGTACCCACCATTTTATTCACTAGGGTGTCTGCTTTAAAAAAAATATAGAATGTTTGGGGGTTTAAATTTCCTAGCAAAAAATACTGATTTTTTTCATGTGAACAAAAAGTGTCAGAAAAGGCTTGGTCTTCAGGTGGTTAGAAGAGTGAATGATGTGTGGCATAAACTTCTAATGCTGGGCACAGAATGCCCCCACCCCCCCCAAAACGACACATTTTTGGAAATTAGACACCCCAAACTATTTGCTGAGAGGCATGTTGAATCAATAGAGTAATTTATTTTTTTACCACAAGTTTTTGGAAAATGACAAAAAAAAGGATTTGTTTTTTTACACAAAATTGTCATATGATTTACTGCTCACACATGCCATGGTTATATGTGGAATTACTCCCCGAAATACATTCTGCTACTTCTCCTGAGTATGGGGATACCACATGTGAGAGACGTTTTGGCAGTCTAGCCACGTACAGGACCCCAAAATCCAATAAGCACCTTCAGGCTTTTAAAGGACTTTATTTCCTCATTATACTTCCTGACTACCTATTACAGTTTTGGAGGCCCTGAAATGCCAGGATAGCACCTAACCCCCCCAAATGACCCCTTTTTTGAAAGTAGACACCCCAAGGAATTTGATAAGAAGCATGGTAAGTATTTTTCAGATCTCATTTGCTGCCACAAGTTTTTGGAAAATGAAAAAAAAAAACAAAAACATATTTTTTCTATTATTTTTTTATATTTTAAAACCTTATGAGAAAAAATGTGATCTGCAAAATACTCACCATGGTTCTTTTTAAATTCCTTGGGGTGTCTACTTTCCAGAAAGGGGTCATTTGGGGGGGGGGGTTGGTGCTATCCTGGCATTTCAGAGCCTCCAAAACTATGATAGGTAGTCAAGAAGTGTAATAAGGAAGTTACGCACCTTCAGGATTTCAAAGTGGCCATTGGATTTTAGCCTCCTGTATGTGGCTAGGCTCCCAAAAAGTCTCACACACGTGGTATCCCCATACTCAGAAGTAGTAGAATGTATTTTGGGGTGTAATTCCACATATACCCATGGCTTCTGCAAGAAATAAATCCTTTAAATTACAACTTTGTGTAAAAAAAAAAAAAAAAAAAAGAAAAGTTTTTGTCATTTTCCAGAAACGTGTGGAAAAAAATAAATCTTCCATGGACTCAATATGCCTCTCAGCAGATAGCTTAGGGTGTCTACTTTCCGAAAAGGGGTCATTTGAGGGTGTTTGTACTATCCTGGCATTTTAGCACCTCAAAATATGTGATGGGCAGTCAGAAAGTAAAAGATGTGTAAATTCCATTATCTATACCATAGTTGTAGATGCTATAACTTTCACACAAAGCAATAAATATAGACTTACTAGGATTTTTTTAAACAAAAACATGTAGCAGAATACATTTTGGTCTAAATTTATGACAAAATTTTAGTTTTGTTTGGATATTTTTTATGACCGAAATGAGAAAATATTGTTTTTTTTTTTCAAAACATTTTTTTTCTTCAAAAATATTCTGTTTATAGCTCCAAAAATAGTGCACAAGTGATCAAATACCACCAAAAGAAAGCTCTATTTGTGTGAAAAAAAGGACATAAATTTCATTTATGTACCGTATTGCATCACCGCGCAATTGTCCGTTAAACTAGCACGGCGCTGTATAGCAAAAAATGGCGTAAATTGCAGTATCTATACCATAGTTTGTAGACGCTATAACTTTCACACAAAGCAATCAATATACACTTATTGGGATTTTTTTTACCAAAAACATGTAGCAAAATACATTTTGGCCTAAATTTGTAACTAACTTTGAGTTTACTATATATTTTTTATAGCTGAAAGTAAAAAATATCGTTTTTCTTCAAAATTTTCTGTCTTTTTTTTTGTTTATAGCACGAAAAATAAAAAGCGCACAGGTGATCAAATACTACCAAAAAGAAAGCTCTATTTGTGTGAAAAAAAGGATGTAAATTTCGTTTGGGTGCAGCATTGCACAACCGCGCAATTATCAGTTGAATTAGTGCAGCGCCAAGTAGCAAAAAGAGGCCTGGTCAGGAAGGGGGGTAAATCCTCAGGAAGGCAAGTAGCTAAAAAGAATTCAGCCTGGTGAAATTCATAATAAACTTTGAACATGCAGGATTTAGCTCGAACCCATGGTACCGGCATACCTGAACCTCAGCCCTAATTATTATTGTGCCAAGGTAAGCATGTAGCACACATTTTCCAGGATTTTGGGAATGTGTAAATCTACAGACCACTATGTGATATGAGTTCTGATACACTCCATTTTAATATTATTTTGTTCTTTCTATGAGAAGCGGATGAGCTAAACACATGGCTCCTGTGGCGCATGATTACAAAATTTCCCAAGGCTATATTTGCCTCCTTTAATTAGAATCACACACATAGCTTTCTGATCTAATGCTTGCAGCACAATAAAAAAAAAAAACTAGCTGCATTTACATTATATTATGCAACAGTAAGACCAGGAGCACTGAGACTCACTGAAGCATGTGCCCACTGCAGGCCATAAATGCTTTAAAGGAATATGGCAGCACAAACTGTGTCTATTCAGAGGAAGAAAAAATACATTACCCATGAATGGCAAATAGTTCCATAGTTATCCAACAGAGTCAAATGCTATAGGGCATATTCAGTAAAACACTGCAAACAGTAATGATTATGTGTAAAATACAGTAATCAAGATTTCACTATACTGACGTCAGAACTATTCAAAAGAAATGGCAGGAAATTAGGCGGCTGATGCTATGCAGCAAGGATGGCAGCTATGCTTAAAGGTATCAAAGTCATTAGTGCTTTCTTTTGGTATGCATTTAAAATAGGCTTATCAGTCAAACAATATAGAACAGTACATATAAACAATCCACAAATGCACTTACAAAATCCAGAGAATGCTAAGAAGGGGGGAAATGCCCAGTCCACAAAATAGAACAATGAAAGCAAAATAAATCTATTGAGATCTACTCCTGTTTTATTGTAGCATTACATATAGTGTATGTGACACACTGCTTCTACCTGATACCCTTACTGGGTATCTCCGCCGAACTACAGTTTCCTCCACTCTGGAACCAGAATACAGCAAATTTACCCCAAGCATCAGACAGAACCAATGTTGGAGTAAAACAGGACTGACTTTTATTAACAAACAGCACAGCATTTGTACACAAAAACCTTCCCCCTAGACAGGCATGGCACACATTACAAGTCCCAGGAGAAAATTACATTACATAAATAAACATAAACTAAACCATGGATTCCTTCCCGGCACCTAGCAGTCTGGACTCTAGAGCGGATCAAGCAAAGTGAGAGCTTATCACCTAAACCTAATTACAGCAAACAATAGTTGATGACAGGAAACCTGTAACAGAAAATAACGTTTCTTAACCATTTCAAGGCCAGACACTTTAACCCCCTTCCTGCCCAGGCCAATTTTCAGCTTTCAGTGCTATTGCACTTTGAATGACAATTGCGCGGTCATGCAACACTGTACCCTACGATTTTTTTAGCATTTTTTTGAGGCAGATAAAATTTTGGTGGAATTTATTCACCATTGACATTTTATTTTTTTGCTATATAAATAAAAAAGTCCAAACATTTTGAAAAAAAAGTGTTTTTCTTATAAAATTTTGCAAATAATCTTTCTTCATAAATTTTGGCCAAAATGTATTCAGTTATATTTTTAGTAAAAAACATAAACCAAATTAGTTTATAAACAAAAATTATAATTTTTCAAAATTTCTTTTCCATTTTTCTTTTATTTTTTTATATTATTATTATTTACTTTTTTACACTGATTGTTTTTTCACCCAAAAAGGCTATAAAAGCAATAATTTCTCCTTCTCTCTGGCTACATTCTTGCAGCCATTGAGAAATACTGTGTGAGCTGTGATTGGTCACATAGAGGTCCTATACAGCGATCGGTGTTCCGCTGTGTCCGGAGGTCACAGCAAGCACCGGTTTGCAGTGCTGCACACTCCCAGGGAGTGCACACAGGCAGAGAATGCAGAAGGACTTTATAAATGGCCACCCGCTCCTGTACTGCTCCCATACAGCCATTTATGTACACGGGCTGGACGGGAAGTGGTTAATCCCACGTATGCTGGATTTCCCCCCACTGCACATAGTTCGACTATGCACAGTATCCCAAGGGGTCCCAGAAATAGTCCATCCAGCCCTAATTGCATGGAAAGGGTATCTGGTATAAATCACGGCAGCCAGGTACCCAGGGAAGTGGTATAACAGTCTTGGGGAAAAGGTTCCTTTTAACCCCAAGAGGCGGGTCTCCTTAGTCCATAGTCGGTGGAAAGGAGGCTGGCCCCTTCAGGAGTCCAACTCACGGTGGTTTCTGTGGCAATGTCTTATTGATTTTGTGTTTAATTTATTTAATAAAGTTTTTGAATAGTCAAAAATAGACATTGCATCTAAAACCATCTAAAAAGAAAAAGGGCTACCTAATACAGGGTCCTTTGTATTGCAAAGGATTTATAGTTTCAAGGAGAAAATATCTCATTGCGGTAATCTGTGATTGTTCCCAGAGTTCCCAAATGTTCATATCACTAATAGTATTGATTCCATATGAATAGCAGAGATTCACACACAAAGCTATTACAATGGGCTATTGTAACATTAATCAATCCGCACACATTGTTCTTTATATAAATTTAGCACTTATCAACTAAGAGACCTGTGCCAGATTGTAGCAATAAACCTTTCCAAAAGATAAATGGTGACAAACATCTGCATTGACTATTGTTCCAACTGCTATAACCATGAAGATTCTACAGTTTTACAAATTCTCTCAGGTAGTTTTATCCAGAAAATCGGATGGATAGTAGTAGTAGTCTTTGTGGAATACTGCTAACAATATGGAATCATGTTTTTCTGTTCTATGTGGATATAAATCCATCCTGGTAGTTACCCCATAGAGGTGGTCTCCTCACTTATTTTCTTATATTTATGAACATAGTCTTCATCTCAACAGAAAATACTATTCCATTGTAAAGTGCTGTATCACTAATTGTATGCTTATTAAATAATACTTGCAAGGATGGAGGAAATAACAAGATATACTGTGTTTAAAAAGTCAAATCAGGTTAGAATTGACCAATTGTATGCTTACTGTGTTATGCAATGAAATACTCTGCAGTAATAAAGCAGTCAGTATGCTCTATGGCCAAAGCAGAAATGTGGTACATATATTTGCTGTGTCCACAAGTATTTCAAGTCAGAGACGTGGTATGGCGTTACATTAACTGGTCTTACCATTATCCATCCTGGAGAATTGCCAAGAGTGGGGTGTATCATGGCATCTGGGAAAGGGATTCCGTGTAGAGAGAGGATGTGTCCCCTATGCTGTATGTTAACATAGACCATTATAACAGCTTTGTGGGCTGATGTCTACTTTTTATATTGTGGCAGTGCTGTGTCTTGCCAGGGTGTAAAAAGAGTCGTTGACCCAGTATTTTCATCTAGCCAGGTTGACAGGCACCAGGGGGCTTCATTCATTCAGAGAAAACTGGCCTTTTAGTTTCCTCATTGTTTTGTAAAATTTTGGGGCCTGGAGATTTCTTAGAGATCTGGGTGGGTTGACATCTCCAATCCTGGGTCCTGGTTTTCATAACCACCAGCACAATAATTGGGCAGGTGTGTGCTGGGCTTTTTATAGAGACCTGAGCATGGCTCTGGGCTCCACCCTGGCAGACAGAAAAGAGACACCTAAGCGAGAGGTGGGAGCCAGAGCAGCAAGGGACAGAGAAGTGTATGCACAAAAATTGTGTTTGTGAGAAAACTGTCTGTAGGAGACAGACAAAAGCCTAAAGTGTAAGGCCAAAGAAGCAGCACAATTGTAAGCCAGGAGGCCGCATGTGTATTTCTTGGTGAGAGAACAATGCTGAAAACCCCTGCAAGGGAATTTCTTGGATTTATGGAATTTTGTTTTAAATAAAATTGGGCAAGAACAGCCCTTAACTACTTGCCAACCGCAGATAGCCGAATGGCGGCTACACTGCGGCCGGCCAGTTATGGGAGGGCGTCATATGACGTCCTCCCAGAACATGCTCTCCTGCGTGCCTCCGGCGATCTCCGTGATCGCTGTGTCCTACGGACACAGCTGATCACGTGATGTGGTAAAAGGCCAATCACAGCAGCCTTTTACCACGTGATCAGCGTCCAATGACACACTGAGCACCGGGAAATGCAATTGCCGGTTCTCGGCTGCACTTTCCTCACGCTGTCAGAGCGTGAGCAAAGTACTGCCGAGAACCGGCAGTTGTCAGAGCAGGGATCGGCACCGATCATCAGGGCACTGATGATCAGTGCCCTGATGATCGGTGCCCAACAGTGCCAGCCACCAGTTCCGCCCACCTGTGCCCAGCAGTGCTCCCTCCTGTGCCACCCAGCAGTGCCAAACACCTGCGCCCAGAAGTGCCACCTACCTGTGCCCAGCAGTGCCACCCACCTGTGCCTACCCACCTGTGCCCACCAGTGCCACCCACCTGTGCCCACCAGTGCAGCCAGCAGTGCTGCCAGTCAGTGCCCAGCGATTGTGCCAGTCAGTGTCTAGCAGTTACGCCAGTCAATGCCTAGCCGTGCCGCCAGTCAGTGCCCAGCAGTGATGCCAGTCAGTGCCACCTATCAGTGCTGCCTATCAGTGACGCCTCATTGGTACTGCCTATCAGTGCCGCCTATCCGTGCCACCTCATTAGTGCGCCTATCAGTGCTACCTATTAGTGCTCATCAGTGCTGCCTCATCAACGCACATCAGTGAAGGAGAAAAATTACCTGTTTGAAAAATTTTATAATAGAAACAAACTTTTTTTTTTTTTCACATTTTTTGCACTTTATTTGTTTATAGCTCAAAAAGTAAAGTGCCCAGCAGCAATTAAATACCACCTAAAGAAAGTTCTATTTGTGAGAAAAAAATGATAAAAACTTCATATGGGTACAGTGTTGCATGACTGCGCAATTGTCAATCAAAGTGCGACGGCGCTGAAAGCTGAAATGTGGCCTGGTAAAGAAGGGGGTATAAGTGCCCGGTAGGCAAGTGGTTAAAAGACAGAAAAGCGAGTGGCTATGCCCTTAAAGTTCTACCATTTGAAGTTCTCACAATATGTATTCAATAGTTTAATAGTGATGTGAAAATGTGGGCATTCATGGAATAATTAATGGATACCACACTTGAACAATATATTTCCTCCTTTAAACTATTGTATATGATGTTTGTAATACTAAAGGCTCTGAAAACCTGCAAACCTGATTTTTTTTTTTTCAGTTCTTCATATTACCAGTTCTTCATACGTTCTGCTTCTAACATTTGTACTTGGCAATGAAAGCAGTTTGCTACATTGTGACAATTACATTAATTTTCAGAAAACTTTAAGTGAAGTGTGGTGGGAGTGGAAAAGAACTGGGGTATATTCTACCCTTATAGGATGTCCACACTCTGATTATTTCAGAATTCTTCCTTGGCTATATACACATGGCCCAGTGGGTGGCCTTAGGGGATTGGTAGGGAATGTAGGTTCCAAGTCTTGATTGTAAGTTGTGGTGTGGGCCTTAGGCATTTAGCTTGATATATGTGAGGGCTGGAAAGGGGAGTAAGAGTGCAAGGGAGAGAAGAAAGTGGAGGGTAGGAAAATAAGAAGAATGGGAAATGAGCTTGACAGGGAGAAAAAAATGAAGGAATAAAAAGAGAGGGGTGTTCAGGGAATGGTGTCTGAATTGCCTTGATTTTTTTCATTTGAGTGATGATGAAGGATGATGTTCACAAGGAATATGTCATTTAAGTTTTATAATCCTGGGAGTAGGTGAAGGATTCCAGCAGTACCAGAAGCACATCATGTTTTGTAAACATCAGTTCTTCCAATAAGTGTTCTAATCGTTCCTCACTCTATTCAAAACTAAGAGAGAAGTTTTGGTTGTACTTAAACTATTACAAAAAGAACAAGCAAGCGTACAAAAATATGAGAGACATTAGAATTAATTTAAAGGGAAGCTATATATATATATACAGGTGAAACTTGAAAAATTAGAATATCGTGCAAAAGTTCATTTATTTCAGTAATGCAACTTAAAAGGTGAAACTAATATAAGAGACAGACTCATTACATGCAAAGCAAGACAGTTCAAGGCGTGATTTGTCCTAATTGTGATGATTATGGCTTACAGCTCATGAAAACCCCAAATCCACAATCTCAGAAAATTAGAATATTGTGAAAAGCTGCAATATTCTAGGCTCAAAGTGTCCCACTCTAATCAGCTAATTAAGCTATAACACCTACAAAGGGTTTCTGAGCCTTTAAATGGTCTCTCAGTCTGGTTAAGTAGGAATCACAATCATGGGAAAGGCTGCTGACCTGACAGTTGTGCAGAAAACCATCATTGACACCCTCCATAAGGAGGGAAAGCCTCAAAAGGTAATTGCAAAAGAAGTTGGATGTTCCCAAAGTGCTGTATCAAAGCACATTAATAGAAAGTTATGTGGAAGGAAAAAGTGTGGAAGAAAAAGGTGCACAAGCAGCAGGGATGACCGCAGCATGGAGAGGATTGTCAGGAAAAGGCCATTCAAAAGTGTTGGGGACTTTCACAAGGAGTGGACTGAGGCTGGATCCTGGACATGGGCTTCAAATGTCGTATTCCTCTTGTCAAGCTGCTCCTGAACAACAAACAACGTCAGAAGCGTCTTACCTGGGCTAAAGAAAAACAGACATGGTATGTTGCTCAGTGGTCCAAAGTCCTCTTTTCTGATGAGAGAAACTTTTGCATCTCATTTGGAAACCAAGGACCCAGAGTATGGAGGAAGAATGGAGAGGCACACACTGCAAGATGCTTGAAGTCCAGTGTGAAGTTTCCACAGTCTGTGTTGATTTGGGGAGCCATGTCATCTGCTGGTGTTGGTCCACTGTGCTTCATTAAGTCCAGGGTCAACGCAGCCATCTACCAGGAGATTTTGGAGCACTTCATGCTTCCTTCCACAGACGAGTTTTAAGGGGATGCTGACTTTATTTTCCAGCAGGACTTGGCACCTGCTCACGCTGCCAAAAGCACCAAAACCTGGTTCAATGACCATGGGATTACTGTGCTTGATTGGCCAGCAAACTTGCCTGACCTGAACCCCATAGAAAATTTATGGGGCATTGCCAAGAGAAAGATGAGAGACATGAGACCGAACAATGCAGAAGAGCTGAAGGCCGCTATTGAAGCATCCTGGTCTTCCATAACACCACAGCAGTGCCACAGGCTGAAAGCTTCCATACCACGCCGCATTGAGGCGGTAATTGCTGCAAAAGGGGCCCAAACCAAGTACTGAGTACATATGCATGCTTATACTTTTCAGAGGTCCGATATTGTTCTATGTACAATCCTTGTTTTATTGTTTGCATGTAATATTCTAATTTTCTGAGATTGTGGATTTGGGGTTTTCATGAGCTGTAAGCCATAATCATCACAATTATGACAAATCACAGCTTGAACTATCTTGCTTTGCATGTAATGAGTCTATCTCATATATTAGTTTCACCTTTTAAGTTGCATTACTGAAATAAATGAACTTTTGCACGATATTCTAATTCTTCAAGTTTCGTGTGTGTGTGTGTGTGTGTGTGTGTGTTTGTCTCAATCATATATATTTTTTCTGGTATTTGTTTAAAAATATAAAGCTTCTATGAGCAAAAATACAACCCCCTCCCACTGATTCCCCCCCCCCCCCCCCACACTGATTTCCCCTTCCCCACTTTCTCTTACCAGACAGTTTTTTGTAGGCACTGTGCTGGTTCCAACATTTGAAAAGAATTAGGAGCAGCACCTTGAAGGGATTTGGAAGAAAAATGTGGTGCAGTACGCGGGCCACCTGCTGCCCACCTTGACTAAGATAGGTGAAAAACCCATGCATCTTACTTACTGTAAGTGAATTGAGCCAAAAGATTTTGTTTTAGTAGCATTTCCAGTTAAATAGCTTTAACATTGTTGTCAGTCGTTTGCCAGTTGGGAAAAAAATTACTTTATAACAATACAATGAATAGTCATAATAAATCTTTGCAAATCATGAATTTGTTTACATGAAACATCTGCAATATATATAGTTTATTACAGGCATAATTTAACATTGCTCTTTTTTTCTTGACTGTCTGCTCATGGTATTGTTCTTTCAAGAATCAATATGGTTCTTGGTTACTTATAATTGCTTTGTGCTTTTGGACATGTATATTGATAGAACAGAATACGTCAGAATGGACTGGATCAAATAGTAGTCAAAGAAAGCAAGATCATTGTAACTGAACTGATTGTGTCTAAATGGATAGTCGAGATATGACTTCCAGTGTTGCACAGGATGCAGGTTCTCCTTTTTAAATGTCAGTAACCATGTTCATGCTTGTAAATCGTATTTAGAAAGTGGAAATAATAGATGCTGAGTGCAAACTAATGTTACAGGTCAGCCTGAAAAAAAAATTACTTTATCTTTGTTTCAGTTAATGGAAGGTAGCGAACTAATATTTCACATGAGACTAATATGTATGTGTTTGTGTATATTGCCACCCACCATAACATGAGCACCCACCTAATACTGAGCAGGTTTCCCTTTTGATTGCAAAACTGCCTTGATCCATCAAAGCATGAAATCCACTAGACCTCTGAAGGTATGCTGTGGTATCTGGCACCAAACCATCAATAGCTGATCCTTTAAGTCCTGTAAGTTGTGTGGTTGGCTCTTCCATGGATTGGACTTGTTGTCCCAGCACATCACACAAATGCTTGATGGCTTGAGATCTGAAGAATTTGGAGGCCAAGCCAAAACCTCAAAGATACCTTCTTCCATTGCTCTGTGGTCCAGTTTTGATGCTTACGTGCTCAAGTATATGTTTGTAATTTTAAAAAGAAAAAAAAACCAATGCTTTAGTGTCACTTTAAGGTATAAAATGTTTAGGGTTCACAACCACTTTACATTTTCAGAATAGCTTGCAGTCTGCCCAAGGCCTGCTAAGAAACCACCTCCCGGCCACCATATAAGGAAATGATGGATGGGCGATGGTTTTCTCGTTCTGGGAGGATGTCATATGACGTCTTTCCACTCTAACCACGTGTGTGCGCCCCCGGGGGCGTGCAGCTTGGAGATCGGTGTCCCTGGGACACCACAGATCGCTGATCAGCGGAAAGAGCCGTTGACTTTGGCTCTGTCATGTGGTCAGCGGTGTCCAATCACAGCTGATCGCATGTAAATAAGGAACTGCTGGTTATTTCCTTCTTCACGAGCTGTCACGCTGACAGCTCTTGAGGAGAGGAGAGCCGGTAATCAGCATTCCTCAGAAGGGACATCTACACTGATCATCAGGGCACTGATGATCAGGGCACTGATGATCAGTGTAGCCCCATCAGTGCCACCTGTCAGTGTCCATCAATGCCACCTGTCAGTGCCCATCAGTGCCACACCAATGGCACATATCAGTGCCTACCAGTGCACATCAATGCCACATATCAGTGCCCATCTAAGCTGCTTTTCAGTGCCACCTATCAGTGCCAGTTAGTGTTGCCTATGAGTGCTGCCAATCAATGCCAGTCAGTGCCACCTAACAGTGCCAGTCAATGCCACCTAACAGTGCCAGTCAGTGCTGCCTATCAGTGCCTTATATGAGTACTGCTTTTCAGTGCCCATCAGTGCTGCCCATCAGTGCTCATCACTGCAGCCTCATTAACTCACATCAGTGAAGGAGAAAAATTACTTATTTCAAAATTTTATAACAGAAACGAAGAACATTTTTTATTTTTTATTTTTAGATGTTTTTGGTTTGTTTGGCAAAAAATAAAAAACCCAGAGGATATTAAATACCACCAAAAGAAAGCTCTATCTGTCTAAAAGAAAATAATAAACATTTCACAAGGGTATAGTGTTGCATGACCGCTCACTTGTCATTCAAAGTGCGATTTCACCTGGCAGGAAGGGGTAAAAGTGCCTGGTAGACAAGTGGTTCAATTATTTTGTGGTTATGCTGGTTTTTACAACTTGCACTGCAAATGTAGAAATACACTTTAAATGTGTTGTGGGTTCATTCATTTAAAACACACTTTTGTTACTTTTAGACATGATGCTGGATGGTCTGTGCACCCAACGTACCCAGGTGACCAAAGAAAACATGAAGACCTTACAGATGAAGAGAAGGAAATTATTAACCGAGTTATAGCAAGGGCTGCAAAGATGGAAGAGTTGGAGCAAGAGCGAATTGGGTAGGAATTATGGTCTCTGCATTACAAATGTTATTTTAGTAAAATGTATCACACAGTTCCATCTTTATGTATATTTACAGCATGTGTATTTAATAGTACGCCTGGATAGGCAGCATAGAAAAATGACATTTGCCATAGGGCTCTGTGTTAAACTTTTGGCTGGGGCTATTTAGCCAATGCATCATGTCCCTGGGCAGTACCACATTAGCAGAGCTACTAATGTTTGCTAAATAGCTCCTTAGTCAATAATGGAACTTTGCCTGATTAGGCATGAGCAATAAAGCACTTAAAGAATATGTTACCCCAACATTTCATATTCCTGACATTTGCCTATTGTACCATGTACTCATGTTAAAAATCCTGTTCTCTTTGTATTGCTTCCTTTGTTTGGAACACCTGGTGTTCTTTTCTACCCCCCTGCTTTCCTATTGCAAGCTGACCATGCTAGGCATAGAACCACATCTCTCCCGGCTTGGTTAGTTTTCTGGCTGTGCTGGGAGAACAGCCTGCCTGTTCTCCAATGATCAGACTTATGCTGAAATGCCCCCCTTGCAAAGCCATTCACTGGGAACTACTTATCTATACACAAAAATGTTTGACTTTCATTTCTATTTTAAACTGAATGGTGGCTTAATGAATAAGTTCACCTTTGGGAATATGTTACATGTTCCACTCGTTTTTAGGGTGGAACATGTAACATTTTCCCGATCCTGCAGCTGCCGCCCGCTGCCCCCTCCCTGTGACAGAAGTATGGGGAGTGGTTCCCTGTACTAGCTGTCATTTTTCAAAACCAACGCGGCCGTGCGGGACTCCACCCACATGGCCGCTGTGAATGAATGGACTACAGGTCCAACAGCCTTAGCGGCTGTCTGCCTGTAGTCCTCAATGAACTACCACGGCGCTGTGATCAATGTGGTAGTTCGTTGATTCTTCCTGTCAGAAGTATCAGCTTGCTCGTATGGGATGTACAGGCAAGCAGATACATTGATAGTCTGCAGGATACCTGCATGGCATCAACGATCAGCTGATTGCCGGTGCAATGCTTTAGAGGCTCTTAACACAAAAAATACTAAATGCACATTTTTTACCTGCAAAGCAGAATTTATCCTTTAACAAGGTGAGGGTTCACATATGTTTTTAAACCTTTACACATAATTTCAGTCATTACTTCAAGTATATGAAATTCAAGGAGATCTTGTTACTATGCACTTGCTTGTTTCAGGTCAGTTTTTCATCAATTAGTAAATTCAGGATCAGGATGATAGACTGTTCTAGGTTGTGATCTTATTTGTTGTGGGCTGTATTATTTATTTATTTCAGGTACTTATATAGCGCCGTCAATTTACGCAGCGCTTTACATATATATTGTACATTCACATCAGTCCCTAACCCTCAAGGGGTGTACAATCTATAGTCCCTAACTTACATTCATACCTACACATACTAGGGCCAATTTAGACAGGATCCAATTAACCTACCAGCATGTCTTTGGAGTGTGGGAGGAAACCGGAGTTAACCCACGCAGGCACAGGGAGAACATGCAAACTCCAGGCAGGTGGTGCTGTGGTTGGAATTCGAACCAATGACCCTAGTACTGCCAAGCGGAAGTGCTAACCATTTAGCCATTTAGTTTTCAAGGAAGCGTATGCATATACACAAATAAGGTACAAGAATGGGCATCTTTAGTGAATTATTGAGTTTTAGAATGTAATAGATTGTACAGAGAGTTAAAGTGGAGTTCCAGTTGGAAAAAAAAAAAATAAAAGTCAGCAGCTACAAAAACTGTAGCTGCTGACTTTTTAAAATACAACCACTTACCTGTTCCTCGGTCCAGTGGTGTCCTCCCCACCGCTGGTTTCACTGGCCATCTTCTCTCCCTGGCGCCAGCATCTTCAGTGTGGGCACCTGGCTGTGACAGCTTGCGGCTTCACAGGCTGGTGTCCACTATGCATGCGTGAGAAGCGCTGTGCTTTATGAATGGCCCCATAGTCTTCTGGGACCTGTCACGTGTCCCAGAAGACTACAGGGAGGGAGGGGGGAGGACAACTTCTGCTTCCGATCGGCTAGGAGATCGCAGTGGAAGTGGGTACCTGTCAAGTTCAAAGCATCAAAGTGGAACTTCCCCTTTTGGGTGGAACTCTGCTTTAAGTAGGACAATATGCACAGAGGAAAATAATGCCAACAATTGCCGTGCAAAGCTGACTGGGGAGAGATCTGTGTGTAAACAGCACAGGTCTCTCCCCTGTCAGCACGGCCATGTTGTTTTGTATTTCTCTGCTCAGCAGAGAAATACAAAACAGCAGGCCTCCCTAGTAAAACGCACACAAAGCACATCCAGTAAAATGCATACAGTTACAGTTAACCCTGTGATTGGCCAAAAGTTAACCCCTTCCTGTCTAGTGTCATTAGTATAGTGTCAGTGCTTTGTATTAGTACTGATCACTGTATTAGTGTCACTGGGGATATCAGTGGCAGTTCCCACCCAGTGTCAGAATGCCCACCACAGTCCCACTATAAGTCACTTGATCGCTGCCATTACTAGTATAACAAAAAAAAAAAAATTCCAGTATCTATACCACCATTTGTAAACACTATAACTTTCATGTAAACCAATTAATTTACAGATATTGGGATTTTGTTTGCAAAGACATGTAGCAGAATACATTTTGGCTTCAATTTATGACATTAGATTTTTTTTACATTTTTTATTGGAGATGTTTAATAGCATAAAGTCAAAAATATTGTTTTTTTTTTTTTTTTAAATTGTCAGTCTTCTTTTGTTTATAGCGCAAAAGATAGAAACTGCACAGGTGATCAAATACCTCTGAAAGAAAGCTCTATTTATGGGAAAAAAGACATTTATAAGATAATTTATATACAGCGTTACATGACCGCTCAGTTTTCAGTTAAAGTAATGCAGCGCCATATCGCACAAAATTACACATTACACTTTGGAAAACAGGTCATCAAAGGCAGTTTCAATATTTCTGTAACATACTAGTCTAACAATGTTTCTGTAAATCTCCTTTTTTAAAAAAATATAGGCAGCAGCTGTTGCAAAATTTCATACTTGTATATACAGACTGAGGACCTCTGTTAAACTTTATGCTTTTCTTCAAAGCTGGTGTGGCAGTACTGCCCTAATTCCTAAAAATCTGGCAAAAGCCTCTTTCTGATATTCAAAATATTTCAGCATATAGAATTAGAACATTTTTTTTGTTGCAGGGACAGAGGAGATTGATTTCAAGGCTGGAGACAGCAATAATAAATGGGCCCTTCATGTATAATTTAGATTTTGTTCTTGTTCCATAAGTAGAAATATGTTTGTAGCTAACCTGGGAATACAGCTGACTTATAGTCGGTGCCATGTTGGTTTTATATCCCATTCCTGTTTTATCTGCATTGTCACATATATATAATACCTGTGCAGTATCACAGTGGGAAATAGATTTGCAAATTGTAAGAGATATTTAATCATTGTCATTAAGTTCACCACACTCAGCATTTGTCCTTTATATATCTTGTGTTGGGATTCTACACCATTCATGACATCTTGTTAAAAAAAGGGGAATGAGAAAAGGGAGATGATTGATAGCTCCAGTTTGTCACTATAAAATGTCTCTGCCATTAGATACAGTGTGTTTTGTACTTATAGTTGGCAGAGACAGCGAGGCAGCCTTTCCCTGTATAGTTATCAGTCACCATCAGATGAAGATTTACTCATTTAATAAAAGCTTAATATTTAGTATTTTAAACTATCACACATTACTCCAATGCACGTTAGTAGCAGTTAAGTGGTTGTAAAGGCTGAAGGTTTTTTTTACCTTTATGCCATCTATGCATGCAGGTAAAAAACCTGTGTGCAGCAGTGCCCCCAGCCTCCTCGATACTTACCTGAGCCCTATCGCGATCCAGCGATGTGAATGACAGCCTCAGCTGTCCCGGGTCTCTGCCTCCTCATTGGCTGAGACAGCAAGCGGGAGCCATTGGCTCCCATTGCTGTCAATCACAGCCAGTCAGCCAAAGGAGAGAGAGATGGGGTGGGGCCAAGCCATGGCTCTATGTGTGAATAGACAGGAGGAGCCAGGAGAGCCTTCAGGGGACCTGCACTGCACACAATATTTAAGTATAGACATGTTTGTTATTTAAAAAAAAAAAAAATTAATAACTTCTACTTTCGTACCTTAATACCACTTAAAGCAGAGTTCCAGTGAAAATTAAAAAAATAAAACTCAGCAGCTACAAAAACTGCAACTTATGACTTTTAAAAAATGGACATTTACCTGTCCCTCGATCCCATGGTGTCCCGCTCCCTGCAGCCCATTTCATGGTCACCCGGTGTTCCCAGTGCCAGCATCTTCATTGTGAGCACGTGGCTGTGACAGCTTGCAGCTTCACAATTGGGTGCTCACTGTGCATGCGTGAGTAGCACTGCGCTTTGTGAATAGTGCTGTAGCCTTCTGGGACCTGTCACTTGCCCCAGAAGACTACGGGGAGGGAGAGGGGGAGGACAACTTCCGCTTCTGTTCGCCTAGGCCAAGGGCTTCCAAACTTTCTAAACAAAGGGCCAGTTTACTGTCCTTCAGACTTTGAAGGCAGGACTGCGGCCAGTGGGAGTAGAAAAGGTCCCGACACCGGTGGGAAAAAAATAATGCCCCTTTGTTTGGTGTCAGTGGGAGGAATTCTGCCCCACCATTGATGTCATTGGACCCTATCATTTGTGTCACTGGGAGAAATTCTGCCTCATCATTGGTGTAATTGGAAGTAGTTGTGCCTCCTTCATTGGTGTAAGTGGGGGGAGTTATACCCAATTGGTATCAGTGGGTGAAATCGTACCCCAAAGGCAGATAAAAGCAAGCAAGGGGCTGTATCTGGCCCCAGGGTGCAGTTTGGAGACCACTGCCCTAGTTGATTAAAGTGGGAGAGGAAACCTATCACTTTCAGGTACCCACTCCCCAAAGGTGCCAATCCTTATCGGGGAGCGGGGGACCAGTCCTTAAAGCGGAGCTTCCCCTTTTGGGTGGAGCTCCATTTTAAGAGCTTCATTTTAAGAGCTTGAGCAATTTTTACATTTTCACCCTGGACCTGTTTCTCAGCAATAACTTTGTCATTAGATAACGTAACAAACGTTTACAAGGGACAAACAAGGCTTTCTTTTGTAAATATTCTCTTGCAAAAATTATTTTACTTTCTATGTAGTCTGTAGATGAAAAGATGTAAACATATTGGGGTTGATTTACTAGAACTGGAGAGTGAAAAATCTGGTGCAGCTCTGCATAGAAACCAATCAGCTTCCAGGTTTTTTTAGTCAAAGCTTAATTGAACAGGTTTTAGAAAATGAACCCGTTTTCTCTTTCTTCCTATTTCGGTCAGTATTCCTTTTAAAATTAGTAGTGTTATTGTAAATACAAAGTATATATTTTATTCTAAAATTGGTCCCATTTAAAATGACACTAGAAATGTGTTTCTGGTACAAAGTATCAAAGTTATTCATCACAAATGAAATGTGTTTTTTTTTTTTTTTTTTCAATTTTGCACAATTTTTATGCAGCAATGAATGCAATAACAAATAGATTGAAAACAAAATAGATTGAAAATATGAATAAAAAATAAGCAGAAAGATAGTAGAAAAAGGGGGGAGAGGAGTAAGGTGTTAATTATATCTAATTAGGGTTAGGATAATATAGGAATATATTTATAAAATATATAGTTATTTTTAACTTCTCTTTCACTGATGTCATCTACAGATCACACTTTTGATCCTCAGATGAATGAAATAGTGAATACAGTGAAGCAATATATGCTTAAATTCAGGGCTTTTTTTCCGTAGGAATGTGGGGGAACGCAGTTCCGGCACCTCCAGCACTGAATGTATATAATGGCAAGGCAATTGATACTTGGCTCTCTAAAAGGGGCAGTACTGGGAGGTAGGTAGGGGGTGGAACAAAGGGACAGTGCTTGGAGGTGGGTAGAAGGTGAAAAAAGAAATGGCTCAGAGGGAGGGAGTTCCTGCACCTATTCTCTGAGAACAAAAGCCCTGAACACATTGTATCTACTTAATGGCACTTGCAGATGATCTGCAAGTGTCATTTTACACAGAAATGGCTGACTTTTGACAGCTGTTCCCACCACGTAATACCTAATATGTAGCAATTCCGATCTGCCATTTTGAAAGAGGACGCAGGAGATATGGCCTAGAAATTTAGTTGAAGGGCTTTGTTTAGGGCACATCTCCTATTTCTAAGGTCCTAAGATGGTTACCGATATATAAAGATATGTTTTCAGGTGCTGGATACCCTTCAGTTTGCCATGGTTCCTCCCTCCAACACCCTCAGTGCTGAGTCCTATACTGAAGTATGGGTAATACAGCACTTTAACCACTTGCCCTCCAGAGAATTTACCCCCCTTCATGACCAGGCCATTTTTTGTGTTATGTTGCTACATTACTTTAACTGACAATTGCATGGTCATGTAACGCTGCACCCAAATTAAATTTATTTCCTTTTTTTCCCCACAAATGGAGCTTTCTTTTGGTGGTATTTGATTGCCTTTTGCGTTTTTCTTTCTATAAACACAAAAAGACTGACAATTTTGAGAAAACAACAATATTTTTGACTTCTTGCTATTAAACATGTCCAGTAAAAAAATCAAATGTCAGCATAAATTTAGGCTAAAATGTATTCTGCTCCATGTCTTTGCTAAAAAAAATCCCAATATGAGTAAATTAATTGGTTTACGTGAAAGTTATAGCATCTACAAATGGCGGTATATATACTGGATTTTTTATTTTATATTGTAATGGCGGCGATCAATGACTTATAGCGAGACTGCGGCGGGCATTCTGACACTGGGGAGGAACTGACTGTCACTGACATCCCCAGTGACACTAATACAGTGATCAGTGCTAATAAAAAGCACTGACACTGTACTAATAACACTGGGCAGGAAGGGGTTAACATCTGGGGAGATCTAATGGTTAACGGTGTGCTGTTTTGCTGTGTGCGTGTATGCACTTCACTGTGTCAGCATACTGCTTTGTATGGCTCTGCTATGCAGAGCCATACAAAGCAATGTGCAGGAGCTGACAGCAGAGAGATTTGTATTGTTTACATACAGGTCTCTCCCCCGTCAGTAATATTTGGTGATCCCCGGATGCCGGCAGGGAATCACCGGCAGGGACCCGGTGATCGACAGCTGAGGCAGCCAATGGCGGCGCGGGTAGGGCGCGCACGTGCCCCCTACCCGGAAATGCTAAATCACCCATATATACATACTTTTCTAAAAGGGAGGCGGGAAAGTGGTTAAAAAGAATGTTTTTACAATCCTATGTATTCCAGTGGAGTATGCAAGTTCCTTCCATAGGCATATAATGACACAGACATATACATGCATTATGGAGCAAGTTTACTTAGATTTTTGTTAACATTCCATTAGGTATATGTGCCATGAAGCACCTGGAGAAAACTAATACAACTACAAGCATCTAGTGTGCGCAATCATGCAGCCAATAAGTTCTGTGATTTATTTATGTTCTGTCTGGTGAAGGGGTACACTGAAGGTAGACAACACAGACAGGACCAAGGTCTTGACTTACAACTCTTAATGCTGAGTTAGAGTTGAACTCTGGAGGGATCGTGACATTGATGATGGATGTACAGTTCCTTGCAAAGCAATGATCTTATGCAAACCATGCACAAACTTTGCAGAGATAGCTTATAGTGTATGGAAACCATTTAATTGCTCTTATTTACTACTATTTGTTCTCATAAATATTTATTTGAAAGCATTTTGCTATTTATGTAAAATAAGTTAAAAAAAAGTACCAATTTATCCCATTGGAAATCTTTTGAGCTAATAACTAGAGATGACCGAATTATTCAAAAATTCAATTCGGCTGATTCGCAGAATTTGCGGGAGAAATTCGATTCGATGCAAATTTATTCGCTGCGAATTTAACTTCTTAAAAGGGTTTCTAGGCTTCAGAGAGCCTTTATATTAGTGCAGAACACTGTACCTTTAATTTAAATGCCCTTGGAGTCTGCTGGGGAAGAGAAATAATACTGTCAGTCAGTATGACATGCAGATGAGTGCCGTCGATCTTAGAATCACCGCACACTTCACTCATTTGGGCAGTCACGGGGCACGACGAAGAAGAAGAATGAAAAGAAGAATGAAAAGAAGAAGAAGAAGAATGAAAAGAAGAATGAAAAGAAGAAGAATGAAAAGAAGAAGAAGAATGAGAAGAAGAATGAAAAGAAGAAGAAGAATGAGAAGAAGAATGAGAAGAAGAATGAGAAGAATGAAAAGAAGAATGAGAAGAATGAAAAGAAGAATGAAAAGAAGAAGAAGAAGAATGAAAAGAAGAAGAAGAAGAATGAAAAGAAGAATGAAAAGAAGAATGAAAAGAAGAATGAAAAGAAGAAGAATGAAAAGAAGAATGAAAAGAAGAAGAATGAAAAGAAGAATGAAGAAGAAGAATGAAAAGAAGAATGAAAAGAAGAATGAAAAGAAGAATGAAAAGAATGAAAAGAAGAAGAAGAATGATGAAAAGAAGAAGAATGAAAAGAAGAAGAATGAAAAGAAGAATGAAAAGAAGAAGAAGAATGAAAAGAAGAAGAAGAAGAAGAAGAAGAATGAAAAGAAGAAGAATGAAAAGAAGAAGAATGAAAAGAAGAATGAAAAGAAGAATGAAAAGAAGAAGAAGAATGAAAAGAAGAAGAATTCCAGTACAGCAAAAAGTGTATCTGCAGAGAGCTCCGCTATTTCTGACAGTTCTCTGACAGTTCCTTCACATTTACAGCGGTTGAAACATTGTATCTATTTATTTCCGAATAAAAACATCTGTATCCTAAATGGAAACAAATAGATACAATGTTTCAACCGCTGTAAATGTGAAGGAACTGTCAGAGAACTGTCAGAAATAGCGGAGCTCTCTGCAGTGACACTTTTTGCCGGCTGATCGGGGAAAATTCGATTTGTGCATCCGAAGTTGGCTAAAATTCGGATTCGGTGCGAATCGAATTTTTCCTAATATTCGAAACGAATTCCACTTCGCCAAGTTCGATTCGCTCATCTCTACTAATAACCTTCTGTGTATTCTGCTTCTGCATTGTTCCCAGTTCTCTCTGTAAATTATGCTATAGACAAGAGCAGGAGTAGAGGAATTTGTGGTACTGTCTGGGCCGGTGCTTCCACTAGGCAAACTAGGCAGATACCTAGTGCACACTGCCACCTAGGGGTGCCTGGGCGCAGCGCAGGCCGACACTCTCTCTGTATGCAACACTGCCATGTCATGAATGATCCTTCAGCTGAAGGGAGGGGCGGCAGAGGGGAGGAAGAAAGGACAGAGGAAAATGCTGGGTGTCTGGGTCTAATGTAGCAGCTGAGCTGCTGCTCCTTCCAGTGTTTCTCTCAGATGCAGTCCCTTGCTGCAAGTTCCAGAGGGGGAGCTGCACCTGCGGAGGATGGTAATGTTTGACTCTGATGTCTCGTGTCTGTGTGAGTGTGACACGGCTGTCCATCCATCACATGTGCAATGTGTCAGTGAGTGATGACATCATCACGATCCCACAGCCTGCTCTTCTAGTGCCTGCTGATCTGTGTCAGTTTTGGTGGTAGTGTGTTGTGTCGGATCTGTCACTGCGTGGGATCCCTCAGTTTAGGTGTTCTCTATGTGTGTGTGTGTGTGTGGGGGGGGGGCTGGGCTGTCTGCAGTGTTCCCCCATTGCTCAGGGAATTCCAGCTTGGGATCTGTCAGAGTGTAGATCCATCATCCTCCACTCACTGCAACTGTCACCCAGCCACTGCCAACCACAGATACAGTCCATCCGTGACACTGATTTTGTCTTTAATATTGGTGCTGGTGGCATTTTATGGCACTTATTTTTGTACAAAAAAAGAAATTTATCAGTTTCATGTTTTGTTGATTTAATTTTTTCTACGTTTTTAAAAATGTTTCATTTATTATTTTTTTTGAGGGGGGTGCAAATAGCTGGTCTTAACTAGGGTGCAAAATAGTCTAGCACCAGTTCTGGGTACTGTCCAGTGGTGAAAGTTCTGCTTAGATACAGTATGGTGTGTAAGTGTTGTTACCTTAGGAAAGGAAGTGTGTTACTGACAGGATCACCAGATTAAAAAAATCCCTGAAAAAGAAACAAAAAAAAAAACTAATGCAACCACTCCATTTAAGAAATGATATGTCATTCTTGTTCCTGTATTTACATACGCTTTAAATATGACTTTCTCTGATACTAGCATCTTTAGTTACTTTTAAGAACAATAGTTGCAATTGCCTTTTTAGATCTGTGAAAATCACATGTTTTTGTGAACATTTCCAGTGTGTTGTTTGGATTTTTGCTCCTAGAAAGTTCATTAACTCAGACTTGGCTTAATTGCTAATTCTTATATTGAACATTCCTTACGAGTGCTAATTCAGTAACCATTCACAAGTATTCTCAAATACTAAAAAATGATTGAAATGTGAATTTTTTCAAAATAACTCCCAAATTAGGGTTCTGATTTTTCATTACTAAACCTGCTGTTATTACCTTGCACAGTTAAATGTATGCTGCAAAGTCTATATATCTCATTTACCAATAGAGCAGGAGTCCAGGTATTTGTGGTACTGTCAAACAAAAAACATTTGTTTCCCAAACCCTGTGTCTGTTTTGATGGTCTCCTAAGGTCTGCTGATGGCCTACACACTTAGAGATTTACCCACAACTGCTCCGAAAACATTCATATCATGCCACAAGGTGATTGTTATTGCGGAATTAGTGTCATTGCAAACAAAACAGTTTTAGGACTTCCTTTTAGAAGGCTAATGTCACACCTATGATCCTGTCACTGAAAAGGACTTGTCAACCAAAGGATTGCTGGAATGTGTAGAGAGAACACTCATTTACTTTGTATATGTCATTTCCTCTGCAGCACGGTGGCACTTCATTGCTGTCAAAAATGCTGCAAAACATTGTAAAATGTAAGTTAATGAGGAGAGGTTGATTCTTATCCAGCTGACAAGAGAGTGACACGTTCAAGGAGGTGAGTGTTTCATCTCCAGGATCTGTCCTCCAAAGCAATACTGTCTCTGGCAAGTTCTCACCACTGACAGGATTGCAAAAGTGACATTGGCCTAAGATGGGGGAATTTGAATGCCAACACATCTTCAGATATCTCCAGATATATTTATATACATAGCAGTGAATGTGATTTTCTGCAAACAGACACTGCAGGTGAATCTTCCTGGTGCATATCTTGTGACACTGATTGATTCATCTTCAGGTTCCATTCACACTTGTACGACTCCAAAGTTGCGTGACTTTAGTGTGAAACTTTGATGCATCTTAACCTCCCTGGCGGTCTAATCAATATTTTTGAATATCAAAGCGGTACATTGTTTTGCATGGAAATTTGTTGTTTTATATTGTAGGCCTATAAGTCTTAGGAATAACTCACTTAAATTTGTGCAAACAAGAGTCTAGTAAACATCCCGGGTATGATAAACACACAAAATCATAAAATATAATATAATAATTCTAAAAAATAATAATATAATAATAATACATTTCATTAAATAATGTCAGTGTCCGATGACAAATTTCCCCACGAATCACTATCGCTCAATTCTGAAAGTGACTCTAATTCACTATCACTGTTTTCTAGTTGGTCTAAACCTGCTTTTGACCTAAAGGGATGCTTTTTGGATGCCATGGACATTTTCAAGTTTACAGGCATAAAGAACAGTAAAAGTGCAGGCAGGACACTGGACAAAGCACTAGGGACAAAATTTAGGTGAAATGGTTTGATACAGTAATGTCATTCTAACAGATTACAATGTATTGTGTGTGTCATATTTTAACTTTTTTGAATTTCCCACTGGTTCTGCTGCCGTGTGTAACAACGCTCGCAGGGAACGGAACACGGATGCCGGCATCGGCCGAAGGACACAGAGGGAGGACATCGCGGGATCGCAGGACAAGGTAGGGATCGGGGGGAAAACTGGAGAAGCACTATGGAGTAATCCCAAGTGTGGCTCGGGGTTACCGCTTTTGGTACTGTAAATTAACCCTGAGCCACACTCTGGATTACCGCTAGGAAGGTTAAGATGGGTGCTACTTGGATGTGATTTTTCCTTCTGCAAAGTCGGACCCACTGTTTCAACACTATTGCATGTAAAACATTCAGGTACAACTTTCATGCAACTTTTGAGGGTTAACATTGAAGTACATGGTCATAAAGTTGCATGAAATGTGGACTTAAGTAGTGCATGAACTACTCTGAAGTCACTGCAACTTAAAGTCACACATATAGTATATGAATGGTTATCATTGGAAAACATGGGGTACAATTTGTCATGCGACTTTGATGACCAAAGTCACATGCTTAGTTGCACAAGTGTGAATGGGTGTCAAGGTCCTACCTTTTCCCAGAGGTTGTGCTGCTCCATGTGCTGGCATCCATCTTGGATTTCTGCAGAGCATGGTGGGAGTCTTTTATGCCGTCAGGTCTCTGTGGTCCATCCCCCAGAGGGGTGTGGTTGATCACATATAAGCCTGTTGTCCGCACGTGCCCTTTGCATTCGTGTCTTGTGTGTTAGTGTTCTGTTTATACTCTCGTGGCTCTCCTGGAATCTGACTCGGCTTTTGACTGACCATTCTCTGCATTTTCCATTGATCTGACCTTCCGTTGCTGAACCCGCCCTGTGACCTGTTATTCTTGTCTACCGTTCTGTACCGTTTGTCCCATTGTTATCGACCCGGCCTGCCCGACTACTCTTTGTCTATCTGGTCCCTACCAGCTACATGCCATTGGCGGCAGCCATTACCGCAGCTGGGGTGTCTCGGGGGCCGCAACCTGGTTCCTGGCTGCGTCAAGTCCATCCCCACCATCAGGGGCCCTGGTGAAGGGCAGCCTGGGACTTAGACTCCGCGCCCTGAGGGACTACGGTCTGTGGGTGGTGGTTGTCGTCAGTCAGTGCGTGACCCTGCCCTGACATTGGGGTCTTAGTGAATATTTGGGGAAAATCATATTCACTGCTTTATAAATATAACCTATAAATGCTTGTGATGTACAGTTGCTCTAAAATGTTTGCATACCCTGACAGAAATGCTGAAATTATGGCATTGATGTTGATAATGTGACTGATCATGCCAAAAACTGTCTTTTATTTAGGGGTAGTGAGCATATGAAGTCATTTATTATCACATAGTTGTTTGGCTCCTTTATATCGAAAATCACCTAATTGGCACTGATAAAGTTTATATACCCTGGAATGTTTGGCCTTGTTACAGACACACAAAGTGTTACACGCAGATTAAAATGGCAATTCAAGGTTCATTTCTCATATTTGTGGCTTTTTAAATTGCAATTAGTGTCTGTATAAATAGTCAATGAGTTTATTACCTCTCACGAGGATACATTGAGCAGGCTAGATACTGAGTCATGGGGATCAGAAAAGAACTGCCAAAGACTTGCATAACAAGGTAATGGAATGTTATAAAGATGGAAAAGACTATAAATGTCCAAAGCCTTGAATAAACCAGTCAGTCAGTACTGTGCAATCACTGCTTAAGAAGTAGAAAATAGGGGGGCACTCGTGAGCAGCGGCCTAAGATAGTCGCATAGTAGACGCGGTCCTCGCCCACCGGACACATCAGAGGTCCTGCTGCCTCCCAGGGGAATAAACCACCCACCCACTACCCCCCCAGGCTACCGCTACTTACCCGCACCGATGGGGAAGAAAACCGGGGCCGCCCAGGCCTCCGGCGCTCGGAGCTTGCGGCCTACATGCCGTCGATCTTCTCTGAAGCCCCGGCCTCAATTTCGGATTCACCACCGCCACCCGCAGATGACCAAGACCCAGCCTACAACACTGACACAGTGTCAGATGCACCCCTGTAGACCCCCACGCCTGCTCTTTGGGACGCAGACCTCCTGGGTCACTTTAAATCCATGCTGAAGACGGAATTGTCTTCTGCTGCTTCCAGGTTGGCAGAGTGTGTCTCTCCAGAGAAATCAGGGAGCTGGGTAATCACATGAACAATCTCGAGGATAAAATGGATGCTGCGTTCATGGTAATTGAAAATCATGAGCAGGATCTGAGTGATCTCAAGAAAGAAATGGCGGACATGTTGCTCAGGCTTGAAGATTTTGAGAACCGTTCCCGCCGTGACAACTTCCGCCTGCGAGGCATTCCAGAAACTGTCACAGATCTCACTTCAACCGCTTACTGCGTTGTTCCAGGAGCTGACCCCCACCATTTCTATTGACCGGCTTGCCTTTGACCGCATACATCGAGCATTGGGTCCCCGACGGCCAGAGAGGCCCTCGAGAGACATTATTGGCAAATTCATGTACTATTGCATTAATGAGACTGTTCTCTTGGCGGCCAGGAATAACCCAGACCTCAGTTTCCAGGGACATCGCTACCAGCTCTTTTCGGATGTTTCCCAGATCACCCTCAGAAGCATCGCCAGATGAAGCCATTCACCTCGGTCCTGGTGAATCGCAAAATTAAATATGCATGGGGTGTTCCGTTCCGCCTCACCTTCAACTACCAAGGCCGTAGCCATTCCGATACCATGCCAGAGGAGGCCCACTGTCTTCTGGAATCCTTACACCTTATCCCGCCTGGGGGTACTACTCTGAGATCCAGAAGAATGTGCCGGGCTCTGACGGGGCCGCCTCCTCTGGGTCGTCTCTGGTAGAAGAAATCCAGTCGGAAGAGGGCCCTCCCTCGGACTCCCCTATGCTCAAGTCCAACCTGCTCTTCACCGGGTTGAAGCTGTGTCCAAGACTTCCTCCACCGTGCCTCTTCTTTGAATCCTTTAGATGGGACCATGAGTTTGGCCTGTTGGGCATTTCCAGTTTTACTATTGTTATAGGGTTGGGCCCTGTTTAGCCATCCCCCCTGAGATTCCACCTTTTGAGTTGGGGGTCGCCTTCTGGACTTGAGACTGGAGACTTTCCACCAATGCAGAGTGCCATGGGTCCTAGGCGAAGGTGGTTGAGTTGACATGGGTGGTGCGGGCCACGCGTTCCCTCGGTCCCTGGGAGGGAGGTTGGCTTGAATGGGTCTTTAGGGCGGCATTATGCTGATAACCTCACTGGGTTGCTGGAGTCCCATTACGACCTGTACTTATCCCCTCAGGGGAGTTGGGTGCCTGGGCCTGGTGGGCTTCCTGCGGGAGGGCTTCCATGGGTGTATCCCACCTCCTGGGGACTCTGACATCTACTGATGTGGGATTATTAACTGTTTTATGTATATTGCTTTTCCTTTGCCCCCTGGGGGCCTATGTTATTGCTGTTTCCATTTGCAGCCATGTGTTCGGTGGTAGAGCCACCCCAAAACCGGTATCCTTTGAGTGTGGGATGCATTTCATCATAGACATGATATGACTATGCCATTGTATATACTTTTTGTGTTTTCTTTTTTCTTGCTCTCCTTGTCTTCTCCTCCTTTCTGGTTTTTCTGATCTTAGGGTTCCGGGGCGCCATAGACCGGCCGCCCTTGGGAGTGGAAATTGTTGGCTGACTTCACCTTTTCTGCTGAGTAACCTACACTGATCCTATCATGGCTTCGCCCCTTTTGAAAGTACATTCACAAAATATACAAGGGTTTAATTAGCCTCAGAAGCGGTCTAAAATTTTCCATCACCTCAAATCACAGCAAATTGATGTAGTATGCCTGCAAGAAATCAGGTTTTCCCAGTCCTCCACCACGCGGTATCTTTCGCCTCATTATCCCACTTTTTACACGGCCTCGGCTCTTGAGAAATGGCGGGGTGTTCTGATAGCTTTCAAACGCAATCTCCCCTTCACCTGTGTCCAGAATATAGCAGACCCCACGGACAGGTATCTACTTTTACAGGGCACCCCTTGAGATGAGGAGGTCATCTTTGTCTCCTATTATGCCCCTAATCGCTTTCAGCACAAATTTTTTCACATCTTTGTACCATCGTCTCCCAACACTCCAAAAGCCTCCTTCTTCTTTTGGGGGATTCAAATGTTACCTTGGATTCTTCTCTAGATAGGCACTATGCTCGCGGTGTGGCCTCTTCTCACGACTTGCAGGAGGAACGCATGGGCTCGCTCCTGCAGTCCGCAGGGCTGGCAGACGTTTGGAGGGAACTTCACCCTATTGAACGTGACTTTACATTCTGCTCAAATCCTCATGATAATTTCTGCAGAATCGATCACATATTTATGCAGGTGCAACAGCTTCCCTTAGTTAGGCGGATATCTATCCCTTCCTCGCCCTTGTCAGACCATGATCCCCTGGTTCTACTTCTTGCTCTTTCGGATATGACGAGGTGCCCTTTTCATTAGCGTATTAATGAGTCTCTTTTGACCACTCAGGCCACCCGCCAGCAGATTGAATCTTTCATACAAACATATTTTGCGGACAACTCGGCTCTGTTTTTTCAGTGTTGCCCTTGTGGGAGGCACATAAAGCCACGGTGCGGAGCCACATCATACAGCTAGCTGTGGCTCCAAAGTGGGAGCCAGAGCGTCACCTTTTGGAACTTCATTCTCTTCTGGCTTCGGCGGATGCTCTTTGGAAGTAATGCCCAACCGCGGCCCATAAACAAACGCATGACGCCCTGGCCACAGAACTGGACTTACTCGCTTCTTCGGTGGCTGAACAGGCCTTGCATTGGACCAAGCATAAGTTTTACACCTGTGCTAATAAGCCAGGTCCAATGCTGGCTAGGAAGCTCAACTCTGTGGGGAAATCCTATAAACTGGTCCAATTGCGGCTCCCTGAAGGGGGGGGTTTGCACTTCTAATCCCCAGCAGATCATCTCGCGTTTCGCGAACTTTCTCTCACATCTGTACGCCAAACCAGATCCCTTTCCTGTAGCTCAGGTGGACGCATTCTTTCAGGATCTACGACTCCCTGGACTGTCCGAAGTGGCACAGACAGCCTTTAATGCGGGTGTTTCTGTGTCTGAAATACTACAAGCAATCAAATCCTTACGGTCCTCTACGGCCCCAGGTCCCAACAGATTCTCAGGCCTCTATTACAAGAAACTTGCAACACTGTTGACTCCTTTCTTGGCAAATTACTTCAATGAATTACGACAGGGCTCCTTGCCCTCCCCGGACTCACTCAGAGCTTATATCTCAATGATTCCTAAGATGACGGAGGATGTACAAGAACCGCAAGCTCATTTCTCTTCTTAACAAAGATTTGTAGATGTGAATGTACAATATATATATGTATAAAGCGCTGCGTAAATTGACGGCACTAAAGAAGTACCGGAAATAAATAAATAAATAGTAAACATTTTAACAAAGATGTGCTTTATAGCAGCCATGGTTTGTGTTGTACGGTAGGACCAAGACTTGTGTAATACCCTTTTAATGATGCAAAATACCACTTCAATGGCTGTGTGTGGATTGCAATCTATTTAATTAAGAAAAAAAAACCCAAAAAATGATTTTTTGGATGCCAAAAAGCAGTAGGAAGCCAGTTTCACATCAAGATTTGCTAAGGTTTTTGTTGTACAGCAGGACCAAGCATTGTGTAACGTCCCCTTTCTGATGAAAAATATCACTTTTCAATGGCTGTGTTTGGATTGTAATCTTTAAGTGGTAGTCCATTAACGGCAATCATCAAAAGATCATCCAAAGTCTCCAGTGTCAGTGATGAACGATAGACCGTCTTTATTCTGTTTTGGTAGCTAAAGCCACATTCACATGAGGCGGTTGTTGGGGGAAGTACGGCATAGAAATTGACTAGAGGGAGTATGGTGCTGAATCTTTCTTTCTGCTGAATCTTTTCAGAGTCTCATTAAAAGAGTCCATTTTGAATGGAGAGTTTTAGGTCAGCCAACTCTACTTCTAACAGGTCAATTTTGTCTTCAAACTGATTATCAAAAACATGTTTTGCAATTCTGTGCAACTCAGTCAATCCAAAGTTGAGGATGTGTGCTTTGTCTGGCCAAGACACGCTGTTAAATATATTGATAGATTGTACAATATCTGAGGAGAATGAGGAAAACCTCAAAATAAATATCTTTCTGCTTTGGCCAATACAGATTGGCGTATAGACTGAAATTCTCTTTCACAAGCTTCAAGGTTGGTCAGCTGCAGCCCATGTAGTTTTCCATCTTCTGTAAACTTACTAAGAAGTTCAAGCTCGTTTTTTCCTTTCCCATCAGAAAGATCCTGAAGAGTTTGAACTGCATGTTCTAACTGTTTTTTACCTGTCAGATCATAAGTTCCTTTTTCTGAAGACCCTCTGACAAAGGTTTCAGCTTGCTATAAAAATCGAATAGGAAATGCAAAGGTTTCACAAACTTCAGCTGTTTCAGATCTTTCAGGATGCCTTTAACTTTAGCAGATTCAGATGATCCCTCAGTGAGATATCTGCTCAAAATGCCTCACTACTGTCTTCCAGCTTTGAAGAAAAGCACGCAAGGCCTCAACTTTGCTGCATAACCTGCGCACTGTGTGTACATCTTTCATTTTCAAGATTTCCTCACTTAAAGTGTTTGCGAGATCTTTAAGCTGCATAAGGCATTTTGCTAAGCAATGATATTTGAAAACATGCCGCACCACCTCATCGAATGTTTGTAGGTATGGTTTTCCTTGCAAACATCCAAGATCACAAGCTGCAAGCGATGAGCCACACAATGTATGATGATCATCTGTGGGCAGACCTCTTTCATCTGGACTGCTAAACCTGACTTGCGGCCAAGCATGCTTGCAGCTCCATTGTTCCCAAGCCTGCAACCCATGAAGAGCCTCTGTAATTAAGATGCAAATTTATGCTTAAAGGCAGTCAATCCTTTGAAATAACCTTGGGCTGTAGTATTTTCTAGCGCAAATGTACCCAAAAAATCTTCTTTGACGTCTCCTTCTAAAACATAACGGACATAAATGTTTGCATGTTCAGTGTAGGTTCGATCTGTAGATCCGTGATGATGCCTACAAAAGGTGACCTTTTAATGTTTGCCACAAGACTTTCTCTGATTATCCTTGCAATGAAATGAATTAATTGTTTGCATTGAACATTACTTCCATATTTCTGCAGAACTGGCATATCTAGTTTGGCAATCAATGTTAATAAATCAGGGAAATCTAGAAATGGCTTTTCACATTTAGCTACATAATAAGCAATGTTAAACGTGTGTGTCATGTGCTGAAACATTGCAGTGTCCATTTTTCTGATACACATAGCTAAAGGTCTTTCTTCAGTGTTGTCTCTAGCCTTTGCCTTATCAATATTCTCTTTTGTGTTTATTACATTTGTCATGCCATACAAACGTTTCCCTGTGAAATGGAGCTTTTATGCCATTTGTCCATTTTTCATCTGAAATTTGGGGGAACCGACTGCAAACTTTACATATAACTGTGTCATGTCATTTTCCTTGGAGTAAGCAAGCCATGAAAACTGATTCAGCCAATGTGTACTAAAACAGCGTTTTTTTTTTTTTTTTTGTGGTCTTTCCAGCATCACTATCATTTGTCTTTTTAGTTATTATGGCAGTGGAAGTTTGTGGCAAACTACAACTAGCAACTTAATTAGCTATTGATTCATTCTCTTTTTCTATAGTGTTTGACTGGGACTCCACAATAGTAGGATGATCTTTTTCTTAAAAAAAAAAAGCTTAATTTGCTCCGTTTCATGTTGCAGTGTAAACAAGGAGACAAAAAAAAGGAAAAACTCACAGGCAGGAGATATGGGTTGAATACTGGAAATTCCAACCACTTTTTTGTATTACGTCTGGGCTGCCACAGATGACTGAGGCTGAAGAAGTATTAAATCTACCTCTGTGTGTTCAGGCCTGACTGACTGAACTGCATTGCCGTATTTTTACATTACAAATGAAAATAAATTCAGATGGTACTTTATTGGCTTGGAATCAAGTGTAGAATAAGAAACATGTCTTCTGGCAGTGAAATATGCCATGTCTCACAGATCCTCTGTTTTTGTTTGAGCTGCTTTCACTGTATGAGTAGAAATGCAGATTTTAACCTTTCATATTGGAAATAGACTGTGTGGTATAATTGTGAAGGCAGTTGTTACTTCTTATCTCTTTGACAAGCAGAGTAAATTGGAATTATACAGCTGTACTGGCTTTCCAGTTATATAGACAGATGCAATTATTTCAAGACAATGAGGGGCAAACAGTGCATTCTAAAATTAGCTCGGGTCAGATTAACCCCTTACTTGCAGATGGATAAAAAAAAGTATTTTTTTTTTGGTTTGCACACATTTTTTAAATGCGTCATCAATGAAAATTGTTCACTTGTCTTAAAAATATTTAAACTCCTTGCAAATTAAAAAAATATTTGTTTAATTAAATCAGATTTTAGTTATCAATTTCAGTCTTGAAAATAACATATAGATATACTAAAATAGAGAATTCACAGTTATGCTACAGACATAAATTTCAATTTCCACTTTAATTATCTCTACTATCAGCTCATCTCCCACAGTTATAGTTAAAACCTTTTTTACCACTTCCCCACCCTGTTAGGTTGATAGCTCTTATGAGCAGGGCCCTGTTGGAATAGTAAACCCTCTAATATTTTATTGTATTGTAACTGTACTCTCTCCCTTTAGAAAGCACTACTCAAACTGGGGGGGGGGGGGGGGGCAGAGTATATATAGAAGTAGGCAAAAGATACATACAAAACATAAGTCACCTTTCATAAGGAAATAGTTGTAAGTAACAATTAGTATAGCGTAGGTTGTATCATCCATCTGAACCATTTTTCTGGAGTTTATGTATATCTTTTTTTTCTGGAATCCCTAAAAGCTTAAAGTTATTATACTGTAAGCATAGCTGTATTATAAGAGGCTATACTATTGCATTTAGATGTTTCTATGTTGGGTTTTGTTTAAAAGTACATACAGTGGATAAAAAAGTCTACACATCCCTATTAAAATGTCAGTTTTCTGTGATGTAAATAAATGAGACTAAGATAAATAATTTCAGAACTTTTTCCACCTTTAATGTAACCTATAAACTGTACATGTCAGGAATGGACTTGCCAATAGTGGTGGGACTCACCTGCCTTGTGGGCTGCAGTACCAGGGCTGGCCAGCGGGTGCTCTCAACAACCAGTGGTTCACTTCGGCAATTAGCCATCACCTGAGGCTGATTGCAGGTGTATTTAAGGGATGGCCAGACCTGCAGTCTGTGCCTTGGTGTGTGTTTTTTCCATGGGCCCCTGTACCTTGTAACCTGCGTTCCTGTTTCTGCCTGACCTGTTGCCGACCCTGCCTGATCCTGGCCTCTGCTGACTTCTCCTGTTTTGATCCCTGGCTTGTGACCCTGACCATTCTCTCCGCCTGCTCCTCCTGTACCTACCTGCCCGATAGTTATCGACCCGGCCTGCTTAACTACGATGTGCTCTACATGTGTATGTACCTGGGTATCTGTATCAGTTTAGGTTTGGGTTTGTTTCACCTTGTTGTATGTATTTGTGTTAGCTTGGGGTTTGGTGCACTGCGTTTATGTTTGTATTGTTAGTCTTTAATAAAGCGTCTTATTTATACCATATCTGAAGCTTGCGTTTCCCTGTGTCAGTCCACACACTTCTGGTCACACCTGCATCCCTGACAGTACAACTCTGTTGAACAACAAACTGCAATCTTTTAGGTGGAGGGAAGTAAAAATAAAAAACGAAAATAATATGGTTGCATACGTGTGCACACTCTCAAACTTATACTTTGTTGAAGCACCTTTTGATTTTATTACAACACTCAGTTTTTTTTGGGTATGAGTCTATCAGCATGGCACATCTTGACTTGGCAATATTTATCCACTCTTCCTTGCAAAAAAACTCCAAATCTGTCAGATTGCGAGGACATCTCCTGAGCACAGCCCTCTTCAGATCACCCCGCAGATTTTCCATCGGATTCAGGTCTGGGCTCTGGCTGGGCCATTCCAACACTTGAATCTTCTTCTGGTGAAGCCATTCTTTTGTTGATTTGGATGTATGCTTTGGGTTGTAGTCATGCTGAAAGATGAAGTCCATCTTCATGTTCAGCTTTCTAGCAGTATTGACTGGTATTTGGAACTGTTCTTAATTCCCTCTACCTTGACTAAGGCCCCAGTTCCAGCTGAAGAAAAACAGCCCCAAAGCATGATTCTGCCACCACCATAATACAAACGATAACATATGAGCGCTGGGTAGTATAGGAAAAGGGAGCAGCCAGCATAGAAGGGGAAAAACCTAAAATCCTCCAAAATATGCAAATAGAACAGTAAGAACAGTACTCTTCCTCCTTGTGGCCCACAGTAGCAAGAAGGTGGCTGTCAGTAACACAATGGCATTGATCAACAGCTTTGAGCTACTGACAGCCACCTTCTTGCTGCTGTGGGCCACAAAGAGGAAGAGTAGTAACAGCAGGGATACCAAACACTCATAGGAATGTTTTCTACAGTCCTGTTTACAATAGCAAGGGAAATAAGTCATTGTAGAGGAATCTCCAGGCAATGATGCCCTAGGAGGAGGATTAACTAAAGTTAACCTGATGTTTACACACTGCTGGAGAGTGGTAACCTGCCCTGGATGGATGACACCTGGTGACGCACCCCCACTCGACGACTTCATCCGTATGCAGAGTTCCTATCCCCAGAGCACCTAGGAGTAGGTCTTATATACTCCAAGCACAATCATTTGTGCTATCTGGTTAGTGCATTGTACGCTCATTCTTCAAAGCCACGGCAGTCACGAAAGTTAATAGTTACTCATTGCATCACTATTGTCACGCTGCACCTTATGACTATACCTAAGACTGATCCTTTGGTGTTTTATTAACATATTTGTCCATCATCTGCATTATATAGCGCCGCATTCTTACTGTTCTATATGCTTCACTGTTGGTATGGTGTTCTTTTGGTGATGTGCAGTGTTGTTTTTGCGCCAAACATAACTTTTGGAATTATGGCCAAAAAGTTCAACCTTGGTCTCATCGGGCCATAACACATTTTCCCACATGCTTCTAGCAGCCATCAGATGTGTTTATGCAAAATTTAGCCAGGCTTGGATGTTTTTCTTTGCAAGAAAAGGCTTCTGTCTTGCCACTGTACCCCATAGCCCAGACATATGAAGAATATGGGAGATTGTTGTCACCTGTACCACATTCAGTGTGCCAGTTCTTGCAAGATATTCCTGCAGCTCCTTTAATGTTGCTGTAGGCCTCTTGGCAGCCTCCCAGACTAGTTTTCTTCTCGTCTTCATCAATTTTGGAGGGACGTCCAGTTCATGGTAATGTCACTCTTGCGCCATGTTTTCTCCACTTTATGATGACTGTCTTCACTGTGTTCCATGGTATATCTAATGCCTTGGAAATTCTTTTGTACCCTTCTCCTGACTGATACCTTTTAACAATGAGATCCTTCTGATGCTTTGGAAGCTCTCTGTGGACCATAGTTTTTGCTGTAGGATGCAACTAAGAAAATGTCAGGAAAGACCTACTATAACAGCTGAACTTTACTTGGGGTTAGTCAGAGGCACTTTAAATGATGGCAAGGGTGTACTGACTCCTATTTAACATGATTTGGAATGTGATTGCTTAATTCTGAACACAGCTACATCTCCAGTTATAAGAGGGTGTGCACACTTATGCAACTACATTATTTTAGTTTTTTTATGTTTATTCCCACCCCTAAAAGATTTCAGTTTATTTTTCAATTAAGTTGTACAGTTTATACTTCACATTAAAGGTGGAAAAAGTTCTGAAATGATTTATCTTTGTCTCATTTTTTTACATCACAGAAAAGTGACATTTTAACAGGAGTGTGTAGACTTTTTATCCACTGTAGTTGTTTATGTTCTGCCCTAGCCACACAGACCATATTTGGATGCATTTATGTTTGTAGGCAATTTTTCTTAATATTGTATGGGTCATTGCTCTAAACTAGTCACTGAATGTGGAATTGATTCAAATAATTAATGTATATTTTAATATATACCAATACCTGAAACATCTTAATATTAGCTTTCTATAATCCTTTGCGTACTAGGGAAAGTGTTAGGCCTAGTACACAAGGTGAGAAATGTGGATTAAAAAAAACGCTTTCGGAGCAGTCGTCTGATGATCTGATCCTTAGTACACAACTTTCCAGAGCCAATCACAAACTGTTCATGCAAAAATATCCGAAGGGACAAGCACAAAAAGTGTTATCTTAAGATAACAGAACAAAAGCTTTTTGTGTAATTAGTTTAGTATTGTACAAAAATTTGAGTGACTAAGACCATGTAACTCTAGAAACCTCTTCATTTTCTATTTGAGACTAGCATTCAAAAAAAAAAAAATGGATGATCATTCATCCGATATACTCCCAAATGAGTACAGATTGAGACAAGAGGTTACGTTCAGTGAAAACCACAAAACAATCAATAGATCAAGAGATATGGACAGCTGAAGGTAAATGCAAATACAAATTGTTTTCTTTGAAAATCAATCCCTGTCCCTACTCCTTCCAAGTCCTCCTATTTGGAGGCTGTAACTTTACGAGATTAAAGTGATATTAAACAATATTATTCTCCAAACGTATCCATACATATTCAATACCTAATCTATAATCTATTTTTCATGAAATTTTTTTTCTACTGAGAGCTGCTCTCTAAGCGTTAGACTGGGAGGGAATATTGGCATCGATTAACACAACACAGAAATGGGCGTTCTTCAAAAAGACTGTATGTGAACACACTGCAAAATATATTTCCATGGGCAACAAGTTTAAAAGGCTAAAAATCAAACTTATGTGGCTTACAGCCAAAGTTAAAAAAGCTATAGATAATAAGAAAAGAGCTTTTGTTAAATATAAAAATGAAGGAACGCTGTCATTGTTTAAACATTACAAAGAATATAACAGAATATGCAAAAAGGAAATAAAGGCCAAAAAAATTAAAATGAACAACAGATTGCAAAAGATAGCAGGACCAACCCCAAAACATTCTTCAAATATATTAATTGTAAAAAGGTCCGGTCCAAGCGTTTAGGCCCTTTACAAAATAATCTAGAATGGGTGATTGGGGAAAAAGAGAAGGCAAATTTATTAAATACATTCTTCAGCTCTGTGCATACAAAGGAGCATGGTGGAGCTCTTGTCCATAATGGGCATGGTATTGACACAGTTCCAGATGATCCACATTGGCTCACAACTGATATGGTCCAAAAATATTTAGACAGAATAAAGGTGAATAAAGCACCTGGACCGGATGGCATACACCCACGGGTCCTTAAAGAATCGAGCTCTGTCATTTCAAAGCCATTGTTTCTAATTTTTAGGGACTCTATAATGACTGGCATAGTACCACTGGATTGGCATAAGTTCAATGTGCTGCCAATATTTAAAAAGGGGTCAAAATCTTTACCAAGTAATTATAGAGCGGTTAGTTGGGAAGAGTTTAATAAAAGACCACATAGATGAGTTCTTGCTGCAAAAAATATTTTAAGCAACAGACAGCATGGATTCATGAAAGACAGACGTCAAACAAATCTGATTTCTTTTTATGAGGGGGTGAGCAAAACCTTGGACAGAGGGGTGGTGGTGGATGTGGTATACTTGGATTTTCCAAATGCATTTGACACAGTTCCCCACACATGGCTAATGTGTAAGATAAAGTATACAGGCTTGGAAAAATCCATATGTAAATGGATCGAAAACTGGAAAAGATCATATTCAAAGAGTAGTGGTTAATGATTCATGCTCTGAATGGTCTAGGGTGGTCAGTGGTGTACCCCAAGGTTCAGTGTTGGGACCCTTAATTTTTAATATATTTATAAACGATATAGGGTTTGGGATTAAAAATCCCATTTTAGGTTTGCAGATGACACCAAGCTGTGCAGTGGAATAACGTCCTTACAGGATGTCTTCAATTTACAAGCCGACCTCCATGCTCTGTGTAATTGTTAAAAAGCCACAGATGTGGGACATTAACCTCTAATTGGCATTTTAACCCATGTGTGTCACCTTGTGTGTCTGTACCAAGGCCAAATATTCCAGGGTATGTAAACTTTTGATCATGGCCATTTGGGTGATTTCTGTTAGCATTATGATTTAAAAAGGAGCCAAACAACTATTTGATAAGAAATGGCTTCATTTGATCGTCATCCTTCAATAAAAGAGCATTTTTTGGCATGATCAGTCATATTTTCAATATCCATGCCAAAAGTTCACAATTTCTGCCAGGGTAGGCAAACCTTTGAGCACAACTGTATGTATCTTCCTGCACCAAACATTATTTAGTTTAACTGAAATCTGAGCATGATTAGTTTTTTATTCTTTAATTGTATTGATTGAATCAGAAAATGTAGATTTTATTCTCTAACCAGCCTCTAGGCTCCCAAAGAGCTGTTCTGACAAACAAGAGATGTGCACTAACAATGACAGTGTTACTTCTTTGCCAGGCAGATACTTATGGTCTGAGCTAATTGTACAAATTCCTGATACGGTATATGATTATATTTTTTCTAGCATATTTTTAGCTGGTGTTAGCCTCCTACATTAGTAACAACAAAGTTTTCATGAAACCGATCTCTTATACTGTATGGTAATCAGACTGTTGACCTAACTTGCAGAAATCTGTCATTTTTAGAGCATATTAAGGTTTCCTAAAGTGTAAAAAGGGCACAGAGAGTGAATCATACAACCCATGGGAATAGGAATGAGAGAAGCCCAGTTATAAATTGGTCTCCCAGAGACGTTCAGTATATGCTTTTTTTAGATGCTCCACTAATATAAGCTATTTTGTTTGTGTTATCCAGTGCCGACAACTTTATTTTGGGCCATTGGATTGCTACCATCTGTTTTAAACCCTCTCGTGTCTCATGGAAATGCACCCTTCATTTATCAGCATCTTCAAAGGTTACTCAGAGTGACAGGCCAGCAAAAGAATGAGAAAACAGGGATTTTAATTGCCAAACAATGTTTTTGAGTGATGTTAAGGCTGTTCACCCAGGAGTTAGTCTCTGTGCTAGGCTCAAAAAATCAGATACAATCATTCTAATAGAGCCTGTACAGTGAAATGTATTTATTTATTACAATCATGTATACAGCATTGTCAATTTATACAGCACTTTACATACTCTTCATTCACATCCAGGGGCTGACTTACCATTTGGAAACTCGGGCACTGCTGAGGGCCCGGGGTCAGTAGGGGGCCCCATGAGATGCCCCTGGTACCTTTTTCATAGGCTTTTTTGAGTTTGGGCAAGGACACAGGGGCCCCATGATCCCCTATTGCCCGGGGGCCCCATTAATTGTCAGTCCGCCCCTGTTCACATCAGTCCCTGCCCTCAAGGAGCTTACAATGTAAGGTCCCTATCTCATATGCTCACATACTAGGGCCAATTTAGTCAGAAGCTAGTTAACCTACCAGCATATCTTTTGGAGTGTAGGAGGAAACCAGAGTACCCAGAGGAAACACACACACAAACACATGAAGAGACTGCAAACTGCATGCAGATAGTATCCTGAGCAGGACTCAAACCCCACTCGTGCAAGGCAGATGTGCCCACCACTGAGCCACTTTCATAGTTTCATATTTTTACTTTGACATAGTCTGCACCTTGAAGTGTCTATGATTCCTATGATGCGCAAATTCAGGAATTTAACTTTTCCAAAGGTGTATCTTCTGACGTGGTAGGAGAATTTTGTTTAGTGTGAGTCAAAGGGCTTTTACCCCAAGAGTTTCTCTGTGGGGAAGATACTTTTTTTTTTTTTCTTCAGTTAGGTCTGGACTAAGGAGACGTTTCTCTCTATACTCTGACACACAAGGTAGTTTTCAGGTCAATGACTTAGCTGGCAGCTTTGCCCTGCAAGGAACACCTTCTGTTCTTGCATAGGGACATGATGGTTTTGAGGCATAGGCCTCCATTTCTTCTCATGGTGGTCTCTGCATTCTGTCCCTCTGTTTGACTCTAGATCACTAAAAGGAAATTTCCCATCATTGTTTGGATGTGGTTCAGGCTGTGTGAGTTTTTTTTTTCCACCGCAAGTTCATGGTTTTAAGGATCAGGTTTCCCCCTTTCCATTGAAGGCTTTTTCCACTATGGGAGTGAATGCCTCTTAAGCTGTTTGGCATCAGGCCTCTGTATCTCAAATTTGCAAGGCTGCCACCGAGTCTTCTGTTTGCAGCCTAGCGGATGGAAATTTCTTCCTCATCTGATGTCAGCTTCAGACATAATGATTTTTTAGGTGGCTCGTTGAGCTGTAGGCAGCCCCATTTTTTCTTGTTTTTTCCATTTGGCCTGTTAGTGGTTGCTAGTTTTGTTGCCTACCCCTTTGTTCAACCGCTTTTGGACATGCTGTAGGTTAGGTTTAAGACTTTCTATGTCACTCAATTAATGAGAAATGAAATAAAATACAATTTTTGTATTCACCATGCACCAAAAATCCTTTTATCAGAGTCCATTGGGTAACACATCCCATCCTTCTGTAATATTTATGATGTTCTTGGTACTTTTGTACTTGCTACAAAACTAAGGCATTCTGGCAGTAGAAGTGAGTATTAAAAATCCTACTTTTCTTCAATCGTGTATTTATTAAAGAGAAAAAAATGAAAAACAAAAAAAGTTAAAATATGAATGGTTTAAAAAATATAAATAATAAAAAAAATGCAGAAAATAAGGGAAAGGGGGGGTGTTACTTAGGGCTACTTATTGAGGTTATTCTTTCTGCAGTCTATCAAAAGCAGGTCATAGTAGGCTCTGTGCTCAGATCATGGAGGACAGATATTGGGCATGTGACTCCTCATACATGAATAAGACCTTATGCACACTGGATGTTTTCTTTAACGCACCTAGAACCTTCTTATGCTTGTAAAATTGTGCAGCGTGTTTATCCATGTTTCTTCACGTCAAGCATATGGACGTTAATTCATATCATTGGCCAGAATAAATAATTTATTTGGCCATTGAAATAAATGTAAGCACTGCATTAACTGTTGGCGCTATATAAATCCTGTATAATAATAAATTAACGCTCATGCGCTAAGCGGGCCTAGCATTCACGAGTGTTTAGACATGTTTACAAACGTCAAGCTTTTTTTGCTGCCAAAACTCTGCTGCTCCTGAACGCACTGGCAGTGGGGTTTTTTTCTTGCCTCTAAACTCTTCTGCCACTAAACCCCTCTAAAACTTTGTTTGCATGGACACATAGGCTATCATGTAGAGGAGTTTAGCCCCTAGGAGCAGCCTTAAAATTGGGACAGGTTTTTATTTGACAATCTCTGGGTTTATATATGATTTAAGGGAAGCTTTTTGTGGTGTACAAAGCACATCTAAGGTACAGTATCTCACAGAAGTGAGTACACCCCTCACATTTTTCTAAATATTTTATTCTATCTTTTCATGTGACAATACTGAAGAAATGACACTGCTACATTGTAAAGTAGTGAGTGTACAGCTTGTATAACAGTGTAAATTTGCTGTCCCATCAAAATAACTCAACACACAGCCATTAATGTGTAAACCGCTAGCAACAAAAGTGAGTACACCCCTAAGTGAAAATGTCCAAATTGGGCCCAATTAGCCATTTTCCCTCCCCAGTGTCATGTGACTCGCTAGTGTTACAAGGTCTCAGGTGTGAATGGGGAGCAGGTGTTTTAAATGTGGTGTTATTGCTTTCACTCTCTCTTACTGGTCACTGGAGGTTCAACATGGCACCTCATGGCAAAGAACTCTGAGGATCTGAAAAAAAGAATTGTTGCTCTACATAAAGATGCCCTAGGTTACAAGAAGACTGCCAAGACCCTGAAACTGAGCTGTAGCACGGTGGCCAAGACCATACAGCTGTTTAACAGGACAGGTTCCACTCAGAACAGGCCTCTCCATGGTTGACCAAAGAAGCTGAGTGCACATGCTCAGTGTCATATTCAGAGGTTGTCTTTGGGAAATAGATGTATGAGTGCTGCCAGCATTGCTGCAGAGGTTGAAGGGGTGGGGGGTCAGCCTGTCAGTGCTCAGACCATACGCTGCACACTGCATCAAATTGGTCTGCATGGCTGTCATCCCAGAAGGAAGCCTCTTCTAAATATGATGCACAAGAAAGTCAGCAAACAGTTTGCTGAAGACAAGAAGACTAAGGACATGGATTACTGGAACTATGTCCTGTGGTCAGAGCAGACCAAGACAAACTGATTTGGTTAAGATGGTGTCAAGCATGTGTGGCGGCAACCAGGTGAGGAGTACAAAGACAAGTGTGTCTTTCCTATAGTCAGGCATGGTGGTGGGAGAATCATGGTCTGGGGCTACATGAGTTCTGCCAGCACTGAGGAGCTACAGTTCATTGAGGGAACCATGAATGCCAACATGTACTGTGACATACTGAAGCAGAGCATGAGCCCTCTTTGGAGACTGGGTCGCAGGGCAGTATTCCAACATAACGACCCCAAACACACCTCCAAGATGACCACTGCCTTGCTAAAGAAGCTGAGGGTAAAGGTGATGGACTGGCCAAGCATGTCTTCAGACCTAAACTCTATTGAGCATCTGTGGGGCATCCTCAAATGGAAGGTGGAGGAGTGCAAGGTCTCTAATGTCCACCATCTTCGTGATGTCGTCATGGAGGAGTGGAAGAGGACTCCAGTGGCTACCTGTGAAGCTCTGGTGAACTCCATGCCCAAGAGGGTTAAGGCGGTGCTGAAAAATGATGGCCACACAAAATATTGACACTTTAGGCCCAATTTGGACATTTTCACTTAGGGGTGTACTCACTTTTGTTGCCAGCTTTTTAGACATTAATGGCTGTGTGTTTGAGTTATTTTGAGGGGACAGCAAATTTACACTGTTATACAAGCTGCACACTCACTACTTTACATTGTAGTAAAGTGTCATTTCTTCAGTGTTGTCACATGAAAAGATATAATAAAATATTTATAAAAATGTGAGGGGTGTACTCACTTCTGGGAGATACTGTATAGGACTGGTTAACCGCTGACATTTAGATCACCTGCTTCTATCCAGTGCCAGTAGGCCTAACAGGCACTTACCCATCTGCCTGCTTTTTCTTATATAGCAACGATCTTATAAAAAGATAGCTTTTATAGTAAAGCTATTATAAAAAGGTAGCTTTGCTATTCAAAGATGCATTGTTGCCATGCCTCGAAAAGAGTTAAACTGTCAGAACCTTTGCAGACTAATTCTCAGTATTCTGTTTCTGGGGAAACATAAATATTTAAACATTAAGTCTGGTGTGCTGCTTATTCCTTACCTGGCATGATTATAATGGAGTGTTTAATATGCATGCACAAAGATTTTTTTTTTGTCAAGTATCTCTTATAAATTAGAAAATGATTCATTATGTAGATCTTAATGTATATAAGAATCAAACACCAACGAAAATGCTATAGATGAGGATATGTACAGGTTTTAGATGCATTTATGACTGAGCCAAGAGTAAGTTACATTGCAAGACTATAATTAAAAATGCTAAAAGCACCAGCACACCTCTGCAGGTCTTCAGTTCAAGGAAGTGCTGCGCCAGCACTAGCACAATTAATGTCTTCAGTCAATAGACATAAACTTGCTTACCTACATGACGTAATTGCAAGCCATTGCAAGTCTTCTCATATAAATGCTGGAATATGGAGGCTTCCAGTAGTTATTGCTACACTGTTATTGCTTACTGCTATTAATCAGGACCAGGCCAGAGGTGGCTGCCTTGTGCGCTAAAGAAGGGAGGGGTGCAGAAAGGAATGGACCTGCAACCTATGATGCTAAGGCAGTTCAAATCTCATAGTCAGTAGCACACTGCCTGCCTTATTGCGGTACGGAAATACCCATTAAATTGCAAATAATGCCCAGAATCCGTAACACAGCTGGCTGTGATCATCCTAGAAGGACATCTGTTAAGGTTCCTGGATTTTTGAAAGCTGAAATAAAAGAAGTCACCATAGGTTTGCTTGCCACATCTCCATGCCTGCTGCTGCCTCGGGTATGGAAGTTCAGTCTCAAAGATTTTTACTGCACCTAGCAATTTTGCTTTTGGAAACTTTTGAATTATTGATATAATTTGAAATATTTGTTCATGTTTTGTAGAGAAGTCCAGGGGGCCATAAATTAAATCTTTGGATTTGACCCATTTATTTTGTAAACGGCCCTTAAAAAAAACAGCAGGACATTGTTGTAAGTCTTCATGACTTCTCTGTTAAAGATGTCAGCCGCTGCCATACAAATACTCAGGCAGCCTGGAGTCTTTAGTATTTGGTTGGAAGCCAACACGCTGCTTCATGCCAAGCTAGATAAGTCTTTTCTTTTTCATTGTTAATGCTTTTTTTGCAGTCTGTCGCAGTTAGTGGCAGCAAAAAAACAAAGTCTGCTCAGCTGAGCAAAAGCTTACTTTTATTTTCACTTGTTCAATAAAATTTAATTTGTCACAATGTGTTAGCTGGGGAATGGATCAAAAATGGTAGTTTATTGGCTCAAAAGTTACAGAGGGTAACACATAAAAGCTGAGTCAGATTAATGACCAGACCTAGGTAGCAGTTAGGGTCCAAAAGACTTGTTGGGGGGGCTTTTGATTACAAATGATTGGTGTGTAGATATTTTATTTTTACTCATGTGCTGTCATAGGATGTGTTAGATCAGAGGTGCTCAACTTGTGGCTGGTGGGTCACATGTAGCCCTCGACCTCAAACCAGGGAAGCTAAATGCAGGAGTTTTTGGTGTGCTTTCAGAAAGTGCACCACAATCGCAAGATATAATAATAGTCTATGGCAAAGTGCAGTGAACCCACAGGAAAGCTGCAGGTACATTGTGCTGTACCCACAGTGCGGGTAAACCACAGTGCCTTAGCATGGATGCAGCCTTATAAGTGGCTCAGGACAGTAAAGGCTCATTTTCCATTGCATTTGTGGTTTGGGGGGCTGTAAAACCCCATAGTTTAGATCAGGGGCAGACTGAAAATTTGAGCACTCGGGCACTGCCAGAAAGCCTGGGGTCAGTAGGAGGCCCCATGAGATGCCCCTGGTACCTTTTTTTTATAGGCTTTTTTTATTGTGGGCAAGGACACAGGGGCCCCATGATCCCCTATTGCCCGGGGGTACCATGAGTTGTCAGTCTGCTCCTGGTTTAGATTAGATTTAGTTTTGTGTTTTTACCACACACCCCAATCACTGGTATAGCATCAGGGTTTACAATGATGACCCTGCCCCATGCTCCAGGGGGCTTGTGCGGGCTCCCTGTCACATTCTGTTTTACACTTGGACAGGAGGGGTGTCGGGGGCACCATATACAGAACCGATGCTGTTCATTTTCCTCCAGAAAATGGTGAAAGCTGGGTTCTCCTCCTCCTCCCTGTCACTGCCATTTGGCAGCTGCAGAAGGAATATGTTCATTCTGTTATTAAAAAAAAAAACATTCAAAATTCTGAACCATTTTATTCATTATGGCTCATGACCAGTTACCAAATCACTGAAGTGGCCCTCACTCTTCAAAAGGTTGAACTCCCCTGTGTTAGATCATCAGTGCTACTAAGGGGAAGCAGCAAATCAAATCAGTAACTGAGGGAAGTCCAATTCAGTATGTAAGAGTAATCCACAAAGATGAAAGCAGATTGGTAGTAAGACAAACTTTTGATTAGACACTGGGGTTGATTTGCTAATGGTATATACTGTGCACTGCAAGTACAGTTGCTTTAGATCCAAGGGGAAGCTCTGAAATGAGGCGAAACTCTGCTGGTTTCTTTCATCCTATCATGGGCAAGCAAAAATTCTTTTTTTTTTAATTCTCCTTCCATGTTCCCCTTAGATCTACAGCAACTGCACTTTCAGTGCACTTGGATAGCAAATCCTATTTGCCTTTAGTAAATCAACCCCATTGTGTGCATGTTCTATTCTAAAATCTACTGACGCACCTCTGAATCAATCCAGATGTGCAGCTGCAGTACTTAGTATTGGCCAGCAGATGGTGGAAATGACAGACTGATCTTTTCACATGCTAATTCCTGTAAATTGTCATTGTGCTTATGTTAAATGGGCAAAGAATTACGTCATCCAACTTCAGATTAACAGTTACTGTAAAAATAAACATCCTATCATTAAAAAAAATTGTTAGTTCGTATATAACATATACATACACAAGATTATTTGTTGCTGTGTGCTACTAACACTTTTCACCAGCAGAAATAAATGATACTGCTTGGTGGGGGCAGGCAGATGACTTGTTTTTACAATTTGTGCCATCTAGAAAATTTGATTTAATATCAAGATTTTTGAAGTGGCCTTTACCCTATCATATCTGTGCTTCCTAACAAAAATTAAAGTAAACATTTTTTGGAAGTACACTAAGACAATGTTTTTCCATTGACAAGTGCATTGTCTTACAAAATGTTTGAATTCTTTGACTACCGGGCTTTATTGCACAAGTTTCTGTAGCACACTGTTTTCCATTGTAGACAAAACCAAGTTATTCATTGGCTACCTGCCCAAAACTGACAGCGTTTTTATCATTCCTGACATTTGTAACTCCCACTACTATACCTGCACACTGCATTGGAAATGAAGATAGGGACTGGGAAGACTGGCCATGGCCAGATCCAGTTCCCATCTTTGCACAGAATTTTGCTGGTAGCTCAGAGCACCAGAGATCATAAAGACTATGCAGCGTACTGATCATGATGATTTGCTCACAATGTAGGCACATTATGATATTAAGATTTTCTGTGATGGTTGTGGAGATTTATTCTTCTGATGTGATAATATAATGTTTTTAGAGAAAGTTCCACTTTTATCACCATATCACAAACTTAATTCTGTTGTTGGCTAACACCAGGAAAAGCGGGGAAAAAAAAGAAACGAAAGCTATATAGATTTTAACTCTTTCCTTGCTATGCATCAATAAGCATCCCAGTCCACAAGTAATACCATATATATATATATATATATATATATATATATATATATATATATACACTGCTCAAACACATTAAAGTAACACTTTTTAATCAGAGTATAGCATCAAGTTAATTAAATTCCTGGGATATTGATCTGGTCGGTTAAGTAGCAGAGGGGGTTGTTAATCAGTTTCAGCTGCTTTGGTGTTACTGAAATTAACAATAGGTGCACTAGATGGGCAACAATAAACATCCTATTATTAAAAAAAAGTTGTTAGTTCGTATATAACATATACATACACAAGATTATTTGTTGCTGTGGAGATGTACTAATAACCCCCAAAACAGGAATAGTTTTACAGGTGGAGGCCACTGACATTTTTTTTCCATGCTCATCTTTTATGACTATTTTCATTAGTTTTGCATTTGGCTAAGGTCAGTGTCACTACTGGTAGCATGAGGCAATACCTGGACCCTACAGAGGTTGCACAGGCAGTCCAACTCCTCCAGGATAGCACATCAATACGTGCCATTGCCAGAAAGTTTGATGTGTCTCCCAGCACAGTCTCAGCAGCATGGAGGAGATTTCAGGAGACAGGCAGTTACTCTAGAAGAGCTGGACAGCACCGTAGAAGGTCCTTAACCCATCAGCAGGACCAGTATCTGCTCCTTTTACAAGGAGGAACAGGATGAGCACTGCCAGAGCCCTACAAAATGACATCCAACAGGCCACTGGTGTGAATGTCTCTGACCAAACAATCAGAAACAGACTTCATGAGGGTGGCCTGAGGGCCCAACATCCTCAAGTGGACCCTGTGCTCACTGCCTGGCACCATAAAACTTGACTGGCATTTGCCATTGAACACCAGAATTGGCAGGTCCTCCACTGGCGCCCTGTGCTTTTCACAGATGAGAGCAGGTTCACCCTGAGCAAATGTGACAGATGTGAAAGGGTCTGGAGAAGCCATGGAAAGTGTTATGCTGTCTGTAACATCGTTCAGCATGACTGTTTTGGTGGTGTGTCAGTGATGGTCTTGGGAGGCATATCCATAGAGGAATGCATAGACCTCTACAGGCTAGACAATGGCATCCTGACTGCCATTAGGCATCAGGAAATCCTTGGACCCATTGTCAGACCCTACGCTGGTGCAGTGGGTCCTGGGTTCCTCCTGGTGCACGACAATTCCCAGCTTCATGTAGCGAGAGTATGAAGGCAGTTCCTGGAGGATGAAGGAATTGATACCATTGAATGGCCCCCACGCTTGCCTGACCTAAACCCAATAGAACACCTCTGGGATATCATGTTTTGGTCCATCTGACACCGCCAGGTTGCACCCCAGACTGTCCAGGAGCTCAGTGATGCCCTGGTCCAGATCTGGGAGGAAATACCCCAGGACACCATCCGTCATCTCATTAGGAGCATGCCCCGACATTGTCAGGCATGCATACAAGCACATGGGGTCCATACAACCTACTGAGTACAATTCTGAGTTGCTGCAATTCAATTTTAGCAAAATGGACTAGCCTGCTGAATAATTTTTTCACTTTGATTTTCAGGGTGTCTTTGAATTCAGTCTTCTGTAGGTTGATAATTTTCATTTCCATCAAATGATGGGACATACTTCCATTCCTAACACGTTACCCAGTCCATGCCAATATAGATAATCCAGCATGATATTTCCCCACTGAGATCTGATGTGTGTTCAAAGTGTTCCTTTAATTTGTTTGAGCAATGTGTGTATGTGTGTGTGTGTGTGTGTGTATATGTATATATATATATATATATATATATATATATATATATATATATATATATATATACACACACGCACATAAAATGCATGTCAAATTAATTTTAAATGAATATAAAAATAATCACACAATTTATCTAGTCCTCACAGTCAAAAATGTGATACATAATAAATAACAATTTATAGAAATTAAACTAAAAGAACCACTTAAAAATCATATATATATATATATATATATATATATATATATATATATATAATATTAGCTATTTTTGGGGCCTTTTATACTAATAGTCCTAAACGGAATAAGCCTAATGATTGAAAACTGTAATATCCCACTCAAAATTATAGGGAGAATAAAAATAATGGTGATAAAAAGGACCATAATCCCAGGGACACTTGTTCTCTATTGAATCCACACACGCAGAATCCAATGAAGTAATTAAAGTTTCCAAGTGTCATTGATGCTTACACCTATAGACTTTTTACAATGTATTCTGAACTCTGTGTGTTTCCTAAACATAAGAACTATAGCACAGCTATATTTCTATGGAGCTTAATTTAGAGAATAGTATTCACATTTACCTCCTCATTTAATCTCTTAGGGGCTAGTGTGAAGATCCAGAATGTTTCCCTGTGGCATTATTTCTTGAATCTCTCCACAAAGGATCCTTCTTTGGGAATAGCCTATATTACCTAAACCTTTAAGCTAAAAGTAAATGTATTGTGATTAAGCATAAAGTGTCTTGGAACACTGTGTTCCATGTCTCCCAACCAGGGGCGGACTGACAACTCATGGAGCCCCCGGGCAATAGGGGATCATGGGGCCCCTGTGTCCTCGCCCACTCTAAAACCACACCCAAAAATGCCTATGAAAGGTACCAGGGGCATCTCATGGGGCCCCCTACTGACCCCGGGCCCTCGGGCAGTGCCCGAGTTCTCGGATGGTCAGTCCGCCCCTGCTCCCAACTCACCTATGTGTCCCAAATCTCTTCTTAATCATCCTGATTGGGCATCCTACATTAAATAAGGTGCAGGGACATTGTAAACAATTAATGACAGATTCTATGGAACAGCTAAAGAATTCCTGAAGTTTATACCTTTTCCCCTGGTTGTCCAAAAATAATTTTTTCACAGGTTTTTTTTGGCATTGGTACATACCTTTCACATAAAAAAAGGACATAGAGTGCCTGTCTTCGCATTAATTTGCACTTCCTGTTTTAATTTGGCTATGTGCTATTTTATTCCTCACACTGGGGGCCTTTCTGTAGGTGAATGTGGGTTTGTCCAGTAAAACAACCTCTAGTATAGGATCTTGTTTAAGAATTTTCCAATGTTCCAATGTTGTTGGATGATTCTTTCCATACTGCAATATTCACAGTGGAACTGTGTAATAAATTGTACTTTTTGTTTTGTTCCACCATAGCTTGTACCCTATTTCTCTTAATTATCAGAGGGTAATAATCAAGTCTTTTTGCAGATACCCTTTTTGCCTTTGAATCAAAACTTTACTTTGGCTCATGTAATCTCCTTCTTTTGTGCAGTTTTTTTTCTCAGTCTATGGAACTGACTTTTAGGTATGTTTCACACTGTGTTAGAATGTAGCAACTATCAGCATGCAAGGAGGAATTGCCTGATGATTCTTTAAAATATTATAAAAATTATTTGTATTTATGTGACCTAACTCCAAATCTGAAAATACCAATGTTTCCTGGTCATGTACATAACTGAATGTCAGACATAGAGGTTTATTATTTTTAGTCCACAAAGAATAATGCTGTAGATGGAGCCATACCACTCTAATATCATCAATAAAATGACCATAAAAAATATGACGGACAAACGGGTTGTTATTCTAAATGTAAAATTGTTCCCAAAATCTCATAGTAAGGTTTGCATAAAACAGCACAAAACTTGCGCTAATAGCTGTGCCACAGGTTTGAAAGTAAAAATCTCAATCAAAAATAAAATAATTGTGCTCTAAACAGTAGTGGGTTGTGTCAAAATGAGCTTAGCTTGTATCTTATTAATTCCACTATCAATACTAAGAAAATATTCAAGCGCTCTTGATCCTAGATCATGGGGGTTAGACGTATATAATGAATTGATGTCTAAGGATAGGCAACTGTAATCCTCTGCCCAGGGGCAGTGCTTCAAAGTGTCTAATAGGTGCAAGGGATCCCTAATATAGGCAGGTAGGGATTGAACTAATGGTTGTAAAAATGTGTCAATATATTGAGAGAGACCTTTTGTTAGGCTCTCCATAGATGCAATTATGGGCCTCCTTGGGGAATTATGTAGATTTTTGTGCACCTCTGGAATGTGATAGAAGTATGGTGTCTTCATCACATTGTGAAAGAGAAATGCATAGTATCTGCTAGGGCTGTATCCATAAGCCTTTTGAATTGTAATCTATATTCCTCTAACGGATCTCTTACTAAACAATGATAGGTATTTGTATCAGAAAGCAAATGTTTAGCAATATATGTAACTTTGTCCTGAAGGACTATGTTACACCCTTTATCGGTTCAAGGGATCCCTAATATGGGCAGGTAGGGATTGAACTAATGGTTGTGAAAATGTGTCAATATATTGAGAAAGACCATTTGTTAGGCTCTCCATAGATGCAACTATGGGCCTCCCTGGGGATTTTTGTGGGTTTTTGTGAACCTTTGGGATGTGATAAAAGTATGGTGTCTTCATCACATCACGAAAGAGAAATATATATTAATTTTGGTGATAATTTTATCTGCTAAGGCTGTAGCCATTAGCCATTTGAGTTGTAATCTATATTCCTCTAACAGATCTCTTGCTAAACAACTATATTTATTTGTATCAGAAAGCAAGTGTTTAGCAATATATATAACTTTATCTTGAAGGGCTATACTACATCATTTATTGGCTTGTCTTATTATTAATTCTGTATTGGAGGTTAATGATATTAACGCTATAGACTCCTCTCTATTTAAATTATGCACCCTGTAAGGGAGGGACTTATTAGACTGATCACATAGTTTAACAATATCAGTGTAGGTCATCTGGGAAATTGTGTCTATAAATGAACATTTGAGATGAAAAGGGTAAATGGCAGATTTAGGTTTCAAACCAGTATGTTGAATAGGGAAAATATCCCCTGGATCAGATATATAATTCTTCTTTAATAATTCTTCCAATATTTCTAGACTTTGAATATATTTATCCTCCCACTCTGTGTATGAGTCAACCCTATCTTCTAACCCAATGAGACAAGTAGTTACCCCATATTCTATAGGTGTTTTAAAAAGGGACTGAAAGTAGTAATTCCTCTTGATTGTCAGATTTCTAACACATTTGTTTAGGTCCCTGAATAGTGTGAAGGGGTTAGGGTAGAGCGTGGGTGAAAAATTTAAACCCTTTTGTAATAAAGAATGTTCAGCTGGAGCGAGGACTGTAGAAGACAAAATATTTTTATGGTGTTGTGGGTACTAAATCCTGCTCTCCTGTTGCCTATTTTGTTTACCACCTCTTCTTCTTTTATTGGTGGGATCTCTAAAAAATTCCTTTAGTGATTTTGTGTATCTAGAAAACCTGTGGCAATGTCTGGGGCAAAGTTAGAGTACTCAAAGTCTGCTGTATTTTGGAATGTATTTTGTGCAGAAATTGTATAAGTGACTTATTGTGTGTTCATGAGTGTTATCTGAATGGTAAATCCTTCAATTACCCCAAGGGGCAGGTTTGAAAAAGGAGCTGAACTCCAGACCCTGATCCAGGAATTACAAAAAAACAGAGAAAAACAGGAAAACTTTTTTTTTTCTGCTCAGAACCAATAATCTGGAACCTTTCACTCTACATCTCTGAGAACCCTGTGTTGTCTTCAATACATTAATAAAGTGTTAAGGCCTTGTACTGTCACAGTTCATACAGTGAATAGTTCAAAATCAGGCTCCATCAATTGGATCTGACCCACACATTCAACCTCTATCTTTTGTCTTAGACATAACTGACTACTTTACAAATGTTAGCTTTAGGAACTTGTAATATAAGCACCATGCCTGTGAAGAAAAGCTAACCGCTCCACAGTGCTTCCTATACTATCCTCATATGCTGAATGGTAAAGTTTCTAATTTGTACTTGGTTGTTTTGGATTAACACCAGGGTCTCCACATGTTCGTAATTTTATTTGTATTAAGTATCTTCACAAGATAAAGTACAGTGGCATAATATGATAAGGATATATGTTTTCCCAAAAAAAATCAACTCTACAGCATTTTTCCAAAACCAGTGAAAGACAGTGAAAGGTATCATTGTGAAAATTAGGGAATATTTTTACATGCACTCTTACTTGCCATTACATGACCTATATGCTCTATGTCTTCTCTTTTTCGTTGTGTTAGTTGTAGAGTGTTAGGAACCCATCATGTGTCTTTTTTTTTTTTCATTTCCTACTACAAAAGTAATAGGCACAATCTTATTGGTTGTAGTTTTCCTGTGAGCCAGTGCTGTCCTCTGTCTTGTGCACACTTCAGCATTATCCACCTTGTCTAATCTAACTATGTGAGCTACAGAACACCTTTCCTTGATATAGAATAGAACAGAGGGAGAGGTGTTCTGTATGCCTAACAAACTTCCTGTGCTACTCTGACAATGTTGCTCCTTCATAGATACAGTATGAGTGACAGCTGTCACCCTTGGACAGGGCATATGTTATTGGAAGGATCACCAGTAGAAGGATCACCAGAAGAAAAAAAGCATGGGAAAAAAGAGATCTCCTACAGCCGCTATACCTAAGGACTTATATGCTTTAATATATTATATTTTTGTTATTGGGTTTAGATACACTAAGTATTTTCAGGCAGTGCCGGAGCTGCAGATGTCAATGAAATAGCCGCCTTGTCAGACTGTAGCATATAAAGGTCTTTGGTATGTTTATTGACATTGCTTCAATAAAAAGGACACTGGGGATAAAGAAAGTAAGTCTATTGATACTGAACATGATTTTTCATATTTGCTGTGTATTAAAAGGCACAATGCAGTATACAGTGTGTGTCACTTGAGTTTTATTGCTTCCATAGCGAAGGCATGGACCCTTGATCACTAAGACACTCATATCCTTTTCTTCCTTGTTGTTTTAGCTGTAATTTTCTTGTGTTTTTCAACCAGAAATAATACTCTTTTGCTAAAAGCTTCTTTTTCTTTTCTACTTTCCTAAGGTATGATTGGGTTCACGGGCGGACTGACCATTCGAGCACTTGGGCACTGCCCAAGGGCCCGGGGTCAGTAGGGGGCCCCATGAAATGCCCCGGTACCTTTTTTTTTATAGGCTTTTTTGGGTGTGCTTTGAGTGTGTTCAAGGATACAGGGGCCCCATGATCCCCTATTGCCCAGGGGCCCCATGAGTTGTCAGTCCGCCCCTGATTGGGTTACTTTTGACTGGGGAAAAAATTGTGAATTTTTTATATATAGCAACCTGCTATTTTCGTTTGGATACAGTGGAGAGGGATTAGAACACCTTGCAGGTTTTATTTGTGTCCCCCATTAGGCAGATTCACACTCTCTTTTTGTCCTGGTTACTATTATCACTAAGATTGAAAGTAAAAGAAAATCTCAAAATTTCGGTTGTCACTTGAACAGGTATGGAAGGAAAATTTTCTAATGGGGGCATTGGTGACTTTGGAGGGATTTCTTTTCACTTCTTTTTGTGGCTATAGTACAGGACCAGAGGCAGCTCTGGGCTTTGTGAGGCTTTAGGCAAAACTTAGACAGATTTCTGTCTGTCCGTCAGCTACGCAGCAGGCATTCCCAGATTAAGATCCTTGTGCGGGAGTACACTGGGGCTCTTGTTTGGGCAGGTTTTGCCCTTTTTTTTGTCCACTGCTGGGACTTCTTCCTTTTTTACCATCCGAATATGGCTAAGCTTGGGTTTCATCATTGAATCTTGATGATTGGTTACTGCAGCCTTGAACATTGGTTTGGCTTTCTGCTGTATATCTGACCAGAGGTACTCTTGGACTGATGGTTCCCTAACAGGACCAGAGGTACTCTTGGACTGGTGGTTTCTTCCCCAGTGACTGCTGAATAAAGTTTTCTAATGGGGGCATTGGTGACTTTGGGGGGATTTCTTTTCACTTCCTTTTGTGGCTATGGTACAGGACCAGAGGCAGCTCTGGGCTTTGTGAGGCTTTAGGCAAAACTTAGACATCTGTCTGTCCGTCAGCAACGCAGCAGGCATTCCCAGATTAAGATCCTTAGCGGGAGTGGTGATGTGCTCCGATGCATCATCACGCCTCACTGGCTGATGGGCGGAGCCCCAGAAGTCTTCGCTTACGCGAGAGGTGAGTGTGATGGGACTCTTAACGCTGCCTGTGCACAGCAGCATTAAGGTGTCCCGTTACCTCTAAAATAAAGTCATGCTGCAAAACAGCTGTTCAGCCTCCACAGGGCCTACTTAAGTGAGACAGGGCTCTTAACGCTGCTTGAGCACAGCAGCATTTACCAGTTCAGCTCACTTACATGATATTTGTGCAACTGTTTATTAGCAAATTTTTGATTAAAATATAAACGATGAGGGTGCATCGAGTAAATAGATACCAAACATTCTGTCTTAAAATTGTGTGCGCTCACGATATCTCCAAAATCTACAGTGCCTATAAATCACCAGTACAGTACCCAAATGAAATTTATGTCATTTTTTCACACTAATAGAGCTTTCTTTTGGTGTTATTTGATCACCACTGTTTTTTTTTTATTTTTTGTGACATAAACGAAAACAGATCGAACATTTTGAAAAAAAACCCAATATTTTCCGCTTTCGGTTGAAAAAAATGTCTATTAAACTCAAAGTTATTCATAAATTTAGGCCCAAAATGTAATCTGCTACATGTCTTTGTTAAAAAAAAAAAAACAATATGTGTATATTAACCAGATGCCTGCTTCCCTATAGCAGAAATACTGCTACAGGGCTTACCAAACTCACATGTATATATACATGATTTACATTTCCAGGTAGGAAAGGTGGGTAAATCCTCTGGAGGGCAAGTGATTAATTGGTTTGTGTGAAAGTTATGGCGTCTACAAACTATGGTATGTATATTGGAATTTACGCAGCTTTTACTTTCTGAGTGCCTATCACATTTCTTGAGGTGCCAAAGTGCCATGGTAGTACATAAACCCCCCAAATGACCTATTTTTGGAAAGTAGATACCCCAAGGAATTTGCCGAGAGGCATGTTGATTCCATGGAAAATTAAATTTTTTGCCACAAATATGTGGAATACACAGTATATATATATATATATATATATATATATTTTTTTTTTTTTTACACAGAGTTGTCAATTAAATTATATATTGCTCATGCATGCCAAGGGTATATATGGAAGGGTATCCCCATACTTCTCCCAAGTATGGGGATACCACATGTGAGAGACTTTTTTGGCAGCCTAGCTACATTCATGCCCCGACCACCTCCAGGCTTTGGAAGGGCATATTTCCTCATGTCACTTCCTCACTACCTATCACAGTTTCAGAGGCCCTAAAATACCAGGATAGTACAAACACCTCCCCCAAATGACCCCTTTTTGTAGAGTAGACACCCAAAGGAATTTGATAAGAGGCATGGTGGGTATTTTTCAGATATAATATTTTGTTATAGGATTTTGAAGAAGTAAAAAAGAAAAGAAAAAAATACTTTTTCTTTTTCATATTCCAAAAACTTGTGGCAACAAATGAGATCTGCAAAATACTCCCCATACCCCTTAACAAATACCTTGGAGTGTCTACTTTCCAAAAAGGGGTAATTTAGGGGGGTACTTCTACTATCCTGACATTTCAGGGCCAACATTAGAAGCTTTTGCCACACACCATCCACTCTTCTAACCACTTGAATACCAAGTCTTTTCTGACACCTTTTGTTTATACAGCATGAAAAAACAATTTTTTGCTAGAAAATTACTTAGAACCCCAAAACATTATATATATTTTTAAGCAGAGGCCCTAGAGAATAAAACAGTGGGTGTTGCAATTTTTTATGTCACACAGTATTTGTGAAAAATACACTTTTTTGAACTTTAATGCACAAAAACACAATATATTGCCCAATTGTTTGATAACGTATAGAAGATGATATGCCAAGTAAATAGATACCAAACATTACATGCTTTAAAATTGCACACGCCCGTGCAACGACAGCAAGCATTCTTTTTTAATATCCATAGGTGACGCTTTAAAAGCCTTTACAGGTTACCACTTTAGATTTACACAGTAGGTCTAGTACTGGAATTACTGCCTTCAATCTGTTGTTCATGGTGATACCTCACATGCATCATGCAATCTCTGTTTACATACCGATACGGGACCAACGCTTGCATTTGCCTGTGCACACGAACGCGGGGATGGGGGGGGGGGTGAATTAAAAAAAAAACAATATTTATTTTGCTTTTTTTCCATTTTTACACCGTCCCTGTAATTTTTTTTTTTTAATCACTTTTTCCCTTCGATAGCAATAGGTAGTGACAGCTCAAAGCTTTTTCTGCATTTTCGGGTTCTTTGGTGGGACGGGAGAACCAGAGAAAGCAGCGGAAAATGGCGTGCACGTGAGGGGGGGTTTGGAGGGGGAATGTTCATTCCCACTGCCTTTAAAAGCAATCCAGTGGCTATTTAGCTGATAGAATTGTTTTTACATGAAAGCCAACCACCAGCTGAAAAAAAACGATACTAGGATGATGCCTGTGGCTGCAGGCATCATCCTGATATAACCACTCAAAGTCCAGCTACATACCAGTACATGATGGTCCTTGTTGGGCATATATGTAACAGCAGAGAACATGGGCATATGATGAATCGGATATGTGGACCAATATTATCACAATTCATTATTTGTTTGTATAGCCCTTGTTGAGGGATAGGCCCAAAAAAAGTTTAAATTTGGAAACTGTGATAGGTTTCCATGTGAATTGTCTGGCAAGAGCTGAATTTTGGTGGGCGGCAATCTATTGTTGTGCCTATAAATTGCTTTGCCCCACAATCAATTGATACAAATCTTCTGTGAAAATAGTGGAGGGGCTAAATGCTAGTGATGCAGTGAATGAGGCTGATCCTGCTAACACTGCATTTTTGGGAACACTATACTAAGGAGACACTAGTATAGTTCTGTTCTTGGTCAGTATATTAATCCATAAAAACACTATACTAGTAGTGGCGGTGATCAGCAACCTATAGAATGAATGCAATAGTGTGCGGGCAATCTAGCTGACCCTGGCTGGGAGGGGAGCATACAGACCATGACGCTATCTGATGTCGCTCGTGGTAGTAATACAGTGATCAGTGAAAAATTCTATATAATGACACTATACTAAAGGTTCAAGCTAGGTGGCAGGGTGATCAAAGAGTTAATAAGGGCGATCAGAAGGTTAAATGTACTAATCTATCGTGTGTGTGTAAAATGTAGTGCTTTTACTTCGTGCGATGTTCTCTCTTCTCTCCCTGGACTGACGAGGGGGACACATGTGCGCTCACACCTGGAAATAGAAAGCTACGTAAGGGTAGCCGGCAGGCAGTAAGTAGTTAAAATAAAAATTCTCAATATATATTTTTTTTACATAAAATTTCTTTATATTTACTATTTAAAAAAATACTTTCATTAGCGTAGTTCAATGTTACCATAGTAAAAAAAAAAACAAAACAGATTTTTGCTCCTGCAATGCCATACTTGCTTTGAACTATCATGAACGGGTTAAGTTCTTGATAGTTCAAAATAATAGTGATCTGTGATTGGCTATAGCTAATTACAGGGTGCTGTGATTGGCCCACGCACCATGTGAGAGCTGTGGGCCAGCTTTGCTAACATTGTGATCATGTCATTTCATTCCAGTGGACACAGAGGTCGTGAGGGGGGCTACATGCTGCCTGTCCACAGTACATTGCGGCTGGACAGTCTTTAAGTGGTTTAAAGCCTTTACAGCAGAGTTAACTAGAAGTTCTTCTGCTAGAATTATTGTTCTCACTCTGATGTTCGCAGCAATATACCACACATGTCATGGTTTACATACACGTGCACAATCTGGGCTTGCGTTTGTGTAGGTGTGCGGGGCAACATTGGATATGGCCATTTTTTTTATTTTAATACATTTTATTATAGTTTTTAAAAGTTTTTCTTATTTTCTCTTGATTGGTTTCACAAGGCATTAATAAACCCTATGATAGGTGACAGGTACTCTTTATGGAGACATTAGGGATCTAATAGACCTCAATGGTTCCCCATGCCCTTTACACCATCTAATCAAGCACAGATTGGCTTGGTTAGATGTGTACCCTGGCTGTACTGGCCAGGAAAGGGTGCATCTAAAACCAGAAGTGAGATCACTTTCAGTTTCACTGCTTGCATGGGAGATCGAGGCATGGATGTGCCTCGTTCTCACATCGCTCTCCCTCCCAGTAGTAGTGTTCCCGGGTTCCAGTAAGAGTGGAGATCCCGGGAACCATGGAGGGGGGGCACCGTGCTGCCAGCTCTGTGAAAGTGATCGACAGCTATAGAGCTGATGCATCACTTTCACCTTCAAGCCAGCTGCGTCTGGCAAATTAGGTGACTGTGAGGCCCCTGTGGACACGAGGCCTTAGGCGACCACCTAATTTGCCTAATTATAGAGCCGCCTCTGTACAGGACGTGAAGGAAAATCTGCTCAATAGGACACAGATGGCAAATAAATGCATGGGGGTTATAGCCCTTCCTTGCTGTATCCGAAATGAATCAAAACGTTTTCCTTTTAATTCTAGTTATAAAAAAAATAACTTGCAGTTTCAGGTTTCATTTCTATTTTTTCAATGCTGTTGTATTGAACATTAGTTAAACCTAAACTTGTTTGAACATATAACTATGGTGTGCTTGGGATGTATGCTTTTATCCTATTTCTCAGTAACATGCAGCGCCTCAAACATTTCTAATAATCGCATAACTTTTAAATATACACAGTATTTCATAACTGTCTGTTACCCACAGTGCCTTATACCCTTTTATTACACTTTTAGAGAGTCAATATGGTGGCAGAACCTGACAGAGGTTCTAACTCTTCTGTATTCCATCCAAAATGAAAAAAGGTTGGGGTTTACAAACATGTTAGAGTGATCCTGTCAACTAATAATATACCTATAGTTAGGTCCATATATATTTGGACACAGGCATAATTTTCATACTTTTGGCTCTGTATGCCACCAGAATAAAAAGCAATCCAGATTAATTTTTAGTGCAGACTTTCAGCTTTAATTCAAAGGGTTGAACATAAATATCAAGTACAAATTTTAGGAACTGCAATTTTTATACACAGTCCCTCCATTTTCAGGGGCTCAATCAGGGGTGGACTGACCATTCGAGCACCCGGGCACTGCCCGAGGGCCCGGGGTCAGTAGGGGGCCCCATGAAATGCCCCTGGTACCTTTTTTTTATAGGCTTTTTTTGAGTGTGGGCAAGGACACAGGGGCCCCATGATCCCTTATTGCCTGGGGGCCCCATGAGTTGTCAGTCCGCCCCTGGGCTCAATCAACTTTGCTGCATTTGGCTGAATCTGGGCTGACAGTATATCTCTAAACAGTGCAGAATTCATCCTTCTGCTTCTGTCTTCTGTCACATCATCAATAAACACCCATGACCTGTGCCACTGGAAGCCATGGATGCCCATGCCATCACACTGCCTTCACCATGTTTTACAGATGACGTTGTGTGCTAGGGATCATGAGCTGTTCCAAGCCTTCTCCAAACTTTTTTCTTCCTGTCATTCTGGTGCAGATTAATCTTAGTTTCAGCCATCCAAAGAATGCTTTTCCAGAACTGGTCTGACTTTTTTAGCTGTTTTTTGGCAAAGTCTAATCTGGCTTTTATGTTCTTTAGGCTTATGAATGGTTTGCACCTTGTGGTGAACCCTCTGTATTTGCTCTTGTGAAGTCTTTTCTTGATTGTAGACTTTGACAATGATACGCTCACCTCCTGGAGAGTGTCCTTCACTTGTCTGGATGTTGTAAATGGGTTTTTCTTTATCATAGAGAGGTTACTGCGATCATCCACCACTGTTGTCTTCTGTGGATGTCCATGCCTTTTTTATGTTGCTGAGCTCACCAGTGCGTTCATCTTTCCTCAGAATGTACCAAATTGTTGATTTGGCCACTCCTAATGTTGCTGCTATCTGATGGATTTGTTTCATTTTTGAAGCCTTACAATGGCCTGTTTGACTTGCATGGACAGCTCCTTTGAACTCATGATGTAGGTTCACAGCAATAGATTCCAAATGCAAATACCACACTTAGAATAAACTCCAGACCTTTTATCTGTTTAATTGATGAAGAAATAATGGAGTAGCCCACACCTGGCCATGAAACAGCTTTTGATTCAATTATCCAATTACTTTTGATTCCTTGAAAAAGTGGAGATGGCTACTCTTAAGAGCTGTAATTCCTAAACCCTTCCTCCAATTTTGATGTACATACCCTCAAATTAAACCTGAGAGTATGCACTTTCAGCCCATATCCATTATATAACTATAGCTTGAATATGGTTTGGTAAATACCTGAAAAAAATAACATTGTGCCTGTGTCCAAATATATATGAACCTAACTATCTTTCTGGCATCCTGTGTATTGAGAATCTGTTCTCTGTGATCACTGTTCTCCAGCCACTACAAGTAGTCAGATGAATCAAATAATTGCTCCCTCTGCTGTCTGCTGTGGTTCCTCTCATTGGCTCATAAGTCCTGTAGTAATGTATGTGCTGGTGAAAGGAACCATCTGGAAGTACAGAAATCATGTAGAGGTCGAGGAGTGGAGAAGCAATGGATTTTGACACTGGCTCATTGAAAGGTAAGTATATTGTTTCTTATTTTACAGGTGGCCTATTTAGTAAAAATGACTCTGTGGAGACAGGGTCACTTTAATGAGTTCCCAAGTGTGGGAGTTCTAGAAGTATGTTAATAAAATTAACAGAAACTTTTGTATCAGTGTAGCCCAACTGTGCTCCCACCTTCATCTAAAATCATCATTTCATAAAATGAAGGTTTCATGGAGTAAATCTGCTCAATAAAAAGTGAGCTTGATGCACACCACAAACTTGAGTGTATCAGATCTCTATTAGTTAAACAAAAATGGTATGTACCCTCATTACTGACTACCTAAATCCTTGCTTCATTTATGCAATGAGCCAGTTAGTTTATCTCATATAAAAGGTATCTCTGGTGTCTCTAACATGATATGCATTGAAGTTAAGACTAGCAGCTACAGTGTCCCATTAGGCTCCCTATCCACTGGGATTTAGGTTGCTTTAGTGCTGCTGTACAGTGGGTTTAATTATGTTACTGACTAGTCTACCAGAAAACCAATTCTATTGTTTTTTTCCTCATTCCCTTGGGCCAGTTTTTGTCAGAAGGTTTGGAATAGGCTTAGCTGTATCCTAGCTCATTGGATACAAAAGCAGTTTTAAAACACAACAATGCTTCCTACTTTTATTATAGTTTAGAGTACAATAAAAATGAAACATCAATATATTCGACTGAACAGGCTGACTACCAATTTGCACTAGGGCTGATGTTAGCTATTAGTGTGATAGTATTGCCTTCCACTTGTGTAGTGATCTATTACATCTGCAATTACTGCAATACATTATACAAGAAGATAAATACTAGGAAACAGATTATCAGAGACATTACCAGTGGTTTAGTTTGGACATGTGAAAAAATAACACTATGAATAGTTTACTGCAAAAACTGGAGGATTTTGCTTTTCCCACCATCCCATCCTACATTCATACAATTTTTTTTTCTTTTGAAAGAAAACTTTGAATTGTTTACTGTGCAGAGCTTCCTCCCAGAGGGGCTGCTGAAAATGTACCCAGGTCTCCCACAGTAGTACAGAAGTTGCTAGTCATGCAAGCACCATCCCATGCACACCGATAATTTAGTCTCCGTCTAGGAGATGTCTTTTTAGTATTTATTGCTGCAGAACTTTAACAGGAGAGGGGTTTAAGGGAACAGGATACTCCAAAACCATCAATAACAATGATATGATGACAACCATCTTTGTAATCCTTCAAAAGCAGCTTATTAGAGGTAGCATGGAATGGCCAGTGTATCTAGAACCCTACAGCAGCAGTCCATAGAGCAGCCTCTGCCACTTTATTTCCCTTCTGGCACTTGCACAACTAATGGTCCCCAGCACTTTACTCAGGAACTGTCCCAGGAACTGTCTGCCACCTAACATCTGCAAGCAGGTCCTCAGTGAGGGAGATGAACAAGATCCTTCTCAAGACCAGGACTTCAGTGCTATGTCCTCCAGCAAATATCATCTTCTGGCAAACTTTTCCAGGCAACTGCTGAGGCCCCAGGGCAATTTCTGGTTTTAGTGGAAATGCCTCTAGGGGCAGGCTGTCTGCACATTTATCACCTCCCCAGCCACCTTCTGGATGCCTCATTCCAGGGATTGGCTGAAGAATGATGAATATACAAATGATCATTTGAGACTCCAGGACTTCTCCAGAGCTTCCCCCATCCTCTGGAACTCTCTACCCCAATTTATCAGACTATCGCCTACTCTACTCACTTTTAGGCGATCTCTGAAAACCTATCTCTTCAGGGAAGCCTATCCTGCCCTCAGCTAATAATGTAATCTTCTACTCCTACCAGTCCATCCCCCACAGTTACTACCTTTTGTACCACTAGCCCCTCCCTCCTAGACTGTAAGCTCCAAGGAGCAGGCCCTCCTTTCCCTCTTGTATTGAACTGTATTGTTGCTGTATTGTCTCCCGTTATATTGTAAAGCGCTGAGCAAACTGTTGGCGCTATATACATCCTGTATAATAATAATCTCCCTGCCCTGTACTCTGAAATCTCCTTTCAGAGGTAGGTGGGAGTAATTAAACTCTTTGGTAAAAAAAACTGTGAACAGATCAAAACAATCAGCACTCCACCCACTACAGCGGAGCCTAAAAACTAAATTTACCTAGCAGCCTAACTAGAGGGAGACGGTACAACTGTATTCTACACCGCTGATAACAAATGCCTAGAATTCTTTTTCCAAGATTCGCAGAAATTTAATATAAAACCTTAAAAATCTTTGGAGTTTGAATAAATCAGCTCTATTGCTTTGTCACTATAATCCTATTATATATGTAAAGTAACTTGCTATGTTTTGCTATTGTATATGTAATGTATACCCTTGGGTTCATTCACATCTTACAAAGAGTTTATTAGTGCTGACAAGATTGTTTTTGTATCAGTCTTGTCATTTGCCCTTAGCAAAGTTTTCTATGGTATACCAATTTGCTAAGCATACCAACTTGTCAAATATCAGATGTCACAGTTTGTAAATATACTTTTCCCTTGCATAATTACTATTTTTGTAATTAAAGTATGAACCTCTAAACAAATACATATCATTACTCAAATGTTAAGTAGTGATGTCAACTCTACTGGAGTTCTCTCCAGGTGGACTATAGAATATTTTCCCCTTCAGTTACGAAGATGAGGAGTGGGGAACATGTTCTGTAATCTAGCCGGGCTAACAACACTGCTTGAGATTACGGTTTGGTGGAGGCAAAGTTTTCAGTTCTCTATTGGAAATTAGTAGCTCACTGGATTTCTGGCAAGATCAATAGGTATATTTCTATAACTGCAGCATTTTAAAGAGACAAAACACAGGGAAATGTGCATGTATTGCAGAAATGAACTGGTGTTTATCCCACATACTCATTTTTAATTATTTTCTACATGTATCAGTTTGTCTAGTGCTATTGAGCCAGTTAGCACCTAAGCTCTTTACGTATCACATGTTGTTTAACCGCTTCCCGATCACTCTATAACAGAATTACTGCTACAGGGCGGCAAGGATGTGCAAAAGCAAATATAGCAGAGCAATATAAAGCAGCTTGTTTTCTTAGTAAAACACACACAACACACAGTAACCCTTTAATTGACCCGGATGTTAACCCCTTCCTGCCCAGTATCATTAGAACAGTGTCAGTGCTTTTTATTAGCACAGATCACTGTATTAGTGTCAGTCATTTCCCACCCAGTGTCAGAATGCCCACCGCAGTCCTGCAATAAGTCAGTGATCACCGCCATTACTAGTAAAAAAAAAAAATTAAAAAAATTTAAATTCCAGTATATATGCCGCCATTTGTAGACACTGTCACTTTCACATAAACCAATTATTTACATGTATTGGGATTTTTTTTTTAAGTGAAGACATGTAGCAGAATACATTTTGGCCTAAATTTATGACGACATTTTTTTTTTTATTGGACATGCATAATAGCAGAAAGTAAAAAATAGTTTTTTTTTTTCAAAATTGTCGGTCTTTTTTTGTTTATAGCTCAAAAAATAAAAACCGCACAGGCGATCAAATACCACCAAAAGAAATCTCTCTTTGTGGGAAAAAAAGGACATAAAGCTCATTTATATACAATGCTGAATGAAAACACAATTGTCAAAGTAACGCAGCGCCGTATCGCAAAAAATGGCCTGGTCAGGAAGGGGGGTAAATCCTCTGGAGGGCAAGTCGTTAAACATCACTGTTCGTATGATGTGTTTTGAACTTATTAATCATCGATGAATAAATAATAATAGGTAATAAAAATATACATTTTTTCATTTTAGTTTGAAAATAGTGAAAGTAGTTGACTACTTTGACATTTATGCAGTGGAACTTTCTGTCTTGTGGTACAAAGTGTTTTTTTTTGAGTCGTGAGATGTAGCATCTTTTAACGCTTGTACATATCTATGGTGATGTTTCAGACTGGCATATTGATGTTTGCTTTGTGCTCATTAGCTGTTTTTATAGGGAACCAATTTATACAATAACAAAAGATACATCAGACACTGGCCATGACACAATATATGATAGAACGCAATACACAAAGCCTATGTTTAATTCCATCCTTGTTCTCCGCTGCTTTTTTAGATATAGGTCACCACACAAGTGGAGCGTATGAAGCATCCATGAATCTGGGATTCCTAATTTCATCTCCTGAGGCCTGCCTTTTGAGTGACTAAATTATCTAGTCATGGTTGTTCTATTTTTAGTGATGGTGGCCTCTGTATTCAGCTTCAGCATCAAGACTGAGGCCAAAATAAAGAGAAATGAGTCCACGTTTTTTTCTGGATGCTCAAAGTGATAATTTCCACACTTCAAAAAAGGTGTTAATATTGTGTGTCTGCATTGTATCATACACATCAGCTGTGCTGGGGCTGAAATTAGCCTTGGGCACAGTAGGCATCTGAGGTGCAGCCCTCTAAATTTGGGGGAGTCTTGATACTAGCAAAAGAAAAACACAAAAGGGCGCACTCTCCTCGTGCATTACCATGGTTACAATTGAAATTATTAAAAACGTAACAAATGGACACTCACAAAACAAATGTAAAAAACGAACATGAAGCCAAGTGGGTCAATGTCACAGGACTGGAGTCCTGTGATGATGGTGCCTGGTGGGAAAAAGCTGACATGTTTCAAGAGTTGAACTCCCTTTTTCAAAGCTAAGATGGTAGAGAATGCCCATTCCAGATATATTAGAAGAATAACTGATTGAAATCATCACCACACCCCCTCCATGGAAAATAGCCCCACTGCTGGGTCCTAAAGCTATTTGCTGCATGTGCCACTTCCATGGATTAAATAAAATGAAATAAATGGTGCTTGTGCAAAGATGTGTGCAAACAGTGAACTGTATGCCGCAAGCATGAATGATATGAAAGACTTACTGTATGTGGTATGATGCTCCTTAAATGGAGAAGAGGTGAAGATGACTGTGCAGCCTCATAGACTCCGGAGTGTGTGGAGACATGTGGATCGTGGAGCGCACACTGTGATTGCACCAGACATCACTCCGGGAACTACGCATGAGCGCCACTGGGAATAGTGCAGGGCGCAGCGCCATCTCAAACGCACCCACAGGAAGTACATCATCTATAGGGCAGAAGTGCACTGAGAAAATGGGCAAAGGAAGCACATGACCGCTTCCACACAGAAGGAAGCGAATGTTAAGGGGCCAGAGACCAATAAATAGTAATGATACGGAAAATGTAATTTGTGCAGATAGGATGTAAACATGATGTTGACAAAAAAAAATGTATAATGAATGGTGGAGGGGGTGAAGATATGTGCACCATGGGCTGACCACATGAAGATCTATATATAAAATGTGTAAATTAAAACAGAGAAAGGGGATTTCGGAAGTGCAATAACAACAATGCTGGATAACAAATACATACTGTAACTAGGTGTAAAAACTAGGTGCATACTGTATATAAATAGTAATATTTCTAACCTGTTAGATAAAAATGAAGATAAAATTGGATAAAAATTAAATAAAATACATTTAAAAAGTCACGCACTTATAATGACTGAATGAGGAATACAGAAAATGCCAAGGGAAACTGGATGAAATGAAAATGTATTTTATCAGACCAGAATGGGCTGGACAGAAATGTAATGCAAATCCGCACCCAAAACAATGTCCACGTGCGGAGAGCTAATAAGACACCTCCCAGATGGCCAATGGGGTAGAAAACCATCTGGAGGGGAAATATTTATTCTCCTGAGCTCATATGAAAAAAAAAAAATATATATATATATATATGTGGCAGTGCGGTATCCTACCACGGTGGAAATCAGGATGGAGACCCAGGATTCTCAACCATGCAGGTTGAGGGGCTCCAGGCAGATCTCATAATGCAGAGGAAACTAGTTTATCAGTTTCCTCTTTGGTTTGTAAAGCCTGTTTTGGGACCTGTAGCCTGGAGATTTCTAAGAGATTTGGGAGGGATGAAATCTCCAATCCTGGGCCCATATTTTGGGAGCAGCCAGTGCGCTGATTGCACAGGTGTGTGCAGGCCTTTTTGTGGAGGCCAGGCCATGATTCTGAGCTCCACCCCGGCAGACAGGAGTCAGGAGGGCTCCACCCTGGCAGATAGGAGTCAGGAGGGCTCCACCCTGGCAGATAGGAGTCAGGAGGGCTCCACCCTGGCAGACAGGAGGTCTCTGCTGTGGAGTCAGGTGGGCTACACCTAGTAGAGGTGGGAGCCAGAATAGCTGTGTGCTAAAGGTTTGCTGTGTGCAAAAACAACCTTGTGGAAGGAGTCTGAAGGAGACCGATATAAAGCTGTGTAGCTGAAAGAGCCAGGAGGCTGAACCGTTGTTTTGTGGATGGTGGATACCCTTGTGTGGGAAGCATTTTTGTTATTTGAACTTTCTTGTAAATAAAATTGGGCAAAAAGGCCCTTAAAAAGAAGCGAGTTGCTGTGTGCTTTGAAGAAGCTCTACCACTCTGAAGCGAGTTCCCACAATATATATATATATATATATATATATATATATATATATAGTGCACAATTATGTCATATTGTGCTCACGCAAACGATAGGGACCTGGCACCAAGGAATATGACTATGTGACAAGGTGCTACACTAGAACTCCAGTGTAAAGACCTGCAAAAAGAACTATGAAAACCACTAGCGGTGGCTATGAATAGAGCCACCTCCAGAGGATGTGCCAATCAAAGAAAAGACTGGATATCTAATATGTCATTGAGGCCCTTAGGAACCAGTGAACCAAGCTGATGTATCCAAAAGGATTCCCTTCTGCACATCCTACGGAACTTTCTATCTGTATCTGTATCACCTAGTATGGCTTCTATGCCAAATACTCCTTTGGGATTTTCGTCATGTACATCACTGAAGTGGCAAGACAAAATGTGTTTGTCAAATCCATGAAGTATGTTTCTTTTATGATCTCCAAATCTAGTCCTTAGAGAGCGTGAAGTGCAGCCCACATACAAAAGACCACAAGGGCAGACCAAACAATAAATGACAAACTGTGTCCCACAGTTGCTAAACTGATGAAATGGGCTTTCCTATTTACTCCAAGAAATTCCTTTTTTCTGTACCACATGTATTCACATGCTCCACAGTTAAGCACCCCATACGTCTTTCATATCATTTATGCTTGCAGAATCCAGTTCACTGTTCGCACACATCTTTGTGCAAGCACCATTTATTTCATTTTATTTAATTCATGGAAGTGACACATGCAGCAAATAGCTTTAGGACCCAGCAGTGGGGCTATTTTCCATGGAGGGGGTGTGGTGTTGATTTCAATCAGTTATTCTCCTTATATATGTGGCATGGGCATTCTTTACCATCTTAGCTTTGAAAAAAAGAGTTCAACTCCCGAAATGCATCAGTTTTCCCACCAGACACCATCATCACAGTACTCCAGTCATGTGACATTGACCCGTTTGGTATCATGTTTGTTTTTTACATTTGTTTTGTGAGTATCCATTTGTTACATTTTTAATAAATTCATTTGTAAGCATGATACTGCATGAGGAGAGTGTGCCCTTTTGTGTTTTTCTTTATGTGCCTAAAAGTAGCAGAGCTAAAATGGAAATCATTGCAGCCACTCTGCTACAAGCTTTCCACCACTGTTCCACTGCCTGAATTTTGAAGGCTTCATTACAGCATATGCCTAAAGGTAGCAATGCTAAATACACACCTTTTACTGTATAGTTATGGGTCACACATTTTTCTCATCATAAGCAGAGCTACAGTCATCTCACATAATTCTATTTGCACAATATGGCATTTGCAAGCCAGACAAAGACCAATAAAACAAGAAAAAGTTCTCTTGTAACAGAGATAATCCTAGCAGTGGGGTGCTGCTTTGCGAGGCCAAGTATGTTTGCCTACAGGTTCCTAAGATCGAAATCCACCTCCACCAGAAGGAAGGTAAGAGACAAACTTACAAATAAATTAAAACAAGGTTATTTGTAAAAATATAATATCTTCTGTTTGTGCTGACTACAAGTAATAGGAAAACAGAAAGTGGGAAACAAGTCCACCACTACAATCAAGCAGATCCAAAAGTAGTATATTATTATTTAATTGTATCAAAAATAAAATTAATTGCCTCTATATAAATCTATCTGTGTGTCTGTGTCCCACACCAACACAGCCACTTAGTAGTTAAAACATTGATTGCAAAATAGGCTTATTTGCAAAGGTAGGAGGCATCGGCTGCCAGAGGATGAGTTAACTGTATCTTCTTTTGCAAAGAATTTTCAGCTTAATTTTTTACAAACACAAGAGAGACACTTTAAATAAAGGTTTAAAACAATTCTCATTCATCTTTAACAGGATGTTGTGGAAATGTTCAAAATATTGTTCTGTGTATCACCACCTAAGGCCCCTTTCACGTGAACGCCATCCGATTTTGCTAAGAAAAACGGATTCAGTTTGCTGAAGTTTATTTATCTTTCCTTTAGTTCTGTTCAATTCACATCTAGGTGTATGTGTTTGTCACCATAAAATATTACTGTCCTATCGGTTGTGGATATTATTTTAAATACAATTCATTTTTTTTCTTGAATTTACTGAAATAATGCAAGTATGAAATGTAATAAATGTAAAGAATACTGGGAAGTACAGGGACAAATAATCATCTGCTCTTACTGCAAATGACCACCAATATATGACCAGGGAATAAGAAAGCTCAAAGTAACCCCAAAAACTGTAGCCTGCATTTAACAGTAAATATTTCTATTTACACTGGAATTTCACAACATTTTTTAACAGTGCCTTTATTTTAATTTTCACAAATCAGGTGAACGTTTAACTTTTTCTTTTTTCTTTTTTTTTTTTTTTACATAGGCGCTTGGTGGATAGGTTAGAAGACATGAGGAAGGCAGTAACTGGGGATGGTGTAAATCGGTGCATTCTGTGTGGGGAGACTCTAGGATTGCCAGGATCAAAGTGTGTTGTTTGTGAAGACTGCAAAAAGGTTAGTATTATGTCTATGTATTAATTACCTGTATATAATCCTGCTATTATTAGAATTTAATTTTCCAATATTACCATTTCCAATAAAAAAAAAAGTAGTTAAATTTTTTTACATATACAACATTTGGTCATTAGTAAATAAAGTAAATGAAACTCCAGGACAAACATTTTATTTGGGTCAGTGTAGAGTGGAAAATGTTTCAAACTTTGCCAGGTGTTTTTTGTGCTCTGTGAGTCTGCTGGGAAGCATATGCCCTCACTACCTGACAGATATCACTTCAACAGCAGTGAAGGAAAATCTTAGGCAACAAAGAAAAAATTATACAGTGACCACTATGTCCCCCCCCCCTTCCCTTGTGACCTTTCCAGCATTCAATGTTCTGTTATTTTATTAATTTGATTTGGTGATTTGATGCATTCCATGCATTTGTCTAGACACCTGATTTGAACTGATGATATGGAAAATAATGGGTTCATTTACTAAATGAAAGCTGTTCACTTTTCAAGGGAAGTTTCTACAGAGCTTGGAGAATGTGGTGAAATTTCACTTTGCAAAGAATACCCAATTACGCGCAAGATAGAAGTCAACAGAGCTTCACAGAGCTTGACTAAGCTCTGGCAAAAACTTCCTTGAAAACTGCAACATCCCTTTCAAAGTGAACAGTTTATTTGCCTTTAATAAATCAAGCCCTAAATGTTAGAGCAAATGATTAATAATAATAATAATAATAATCTTATATAGTGCCTTTAAAGATAGCATCTTGAGGGAACAAAGGGACCATTAAGAGAAAGCTTGTCTAAAGAAAAAAGTTTTTAGATTTGATTTAAATGAGTTTAGAAAAGATGACTCTCTGAAGTTCCTTGGAAGTGAATTCCAGAATTTTGGAGCATAGCAGGAATAGGCTCTGTCTCCCATCCAGTGTAGGTGAGTAGAGGACACACACCGAAGACCAGAATTTGAGGAGTGCAGGTTACAAGGTGGGGGTAAGTTGATACAATTTCAGACAGATAATGGGGTGCCAAGCCGTGAAGAGCCTTATAGGTGAGCAGGAGGATGTTAGTCTATGTGAAACCTGATGGGTAGCCAGTGCAAGGACTCCAGGATAGGGGTAATATGATAACTTGTACCAGACCTAGTGAGGATTCTGGCTGCAGAATTTTGTACATATTGTAGTCAATTAATAGTGGATTTAGGTACACCAGCGAGTAGAGCATTGCAGTAAATTTGGGAGAACACAAATGCATGGATCAGCTTTTCAGCCACCTTGTATGGTAGCATTAGTAATTCTAGTAATGTTATAACTCTTTTTTTCCTGGAAGTAGTTGGTTGCAATTAACTTGACTTGTTCTATAATGTTGAAGATGTACTACTAATTCAAGTAGCTTCATCAGTTTTAATAAGTGTCAGGAACACACCCCTGAATTTATAGCCACAGAGGTAACTCAGTCAACTTAAAAGCTTATTCACACCTGTGGGGCATAACCGCACATCCTCTGGTGCTCATTGCAGCATTTACTTTTTTTAATTTCTTATTTTTTTCATTTTTTGAACAGCAACAAAACACTCCATTTAAATCTATGCACAACAATGCATTGCAACACTCTGCAGTGGTCTGTAATGCATTATTTTGTGTTGCATAAAAATGCAAACATGCTGTATTTTTATTCAAAGCATGTGTATGGTGTGAACAAGGCACATAAAAAACAATTATTTTATATGTGTCCTTGCACCATGACTTTGTTGATCAATGCAGATCAACACAGCTTAGTGGGCATTGTGTGAACAATTCCTTTAGAATATTTAAATTCCAGAACAAAAATTATATATTTCAGCTTATCAATGCTATTATTATTATAATACAGTAACAGGATTTATATAGCGCCAACAGTTTGCTCAGCGCTTTACAATATAAAGGGAGACAATACAGCAACAATACAGTTCAATACAAGAGGGATAGGAGGGCCCTGCTCCTTGGAGCTTACAATCTAGGAGATGCTATTGCTCCCTATTAAATGGAGATGAAGAGCGGCAGACATTTTTATATTTCATCCTGGGTGACAACAATAGCTCCCTTCATTTGCGTGAGTGAACGTACAAACCATAGGACAGGAAGTGTTACCAAGTGAAAATAAAGGAGAAAAATACTGAAAAAAGAAAATGAATGCAGTCATCATATATAAGGACTGTAAACATATTGCAATTTTGTTTTTTAGGTGTAGTCCAATCACTACGGAATGTGTCAAAGGAAATGTTGAGTGTTCAAAAACAAGGTTGGAAGTGGATAATAATTAACATCGGCCTTGACACAGTCCATGGTGATTGGATTAAGGTGACTGAGTTATTTGTGTGGCTATAAATGTCAAGGTATGCTCCTGATACTCATCAGAGCAGAGGAAGCTACATGGACAAGCAGCAAAACCTCTTGAACATTACAGGACAAATCCATTTGAATGGGACCGTGACCTTGATAAATGAGAACCTGCACATACTTATTCATGTTTTCAAAAATGTATGAGCATTTTATTGCTGTGTGCAAATGATTTTTGTTTACTGTCATAAATTTTGCATTATATAGCATAGTGGTTTAATGTTTCAGACATACCTATAACTTCTATATCTACACTGTTTACACATGTATTGTTAGGTGTTCCTTAATTAATCATACCTTTTATATGTACAGAATGTTTGCACAAAGTGTGGAATACAGACCAACAGCAGGCCTCATTCCATTTGGCTCTGCAAAATATGCAGTGAACAACGTGAGGTAGGTGGTATATGAAGCGATACCATGGGCTGGAGTGCGCAAAATGGAACCATCTATTGATGATGAAGTAAATAAGCACATATTTCTCAATTCTCCAATTTCTGGTTATGGTTTACATGGTGAAAATCACAGAGGTCTTTGGTAGTTCTGAGTTGTCCTATGTATAATGCTGAACTCCAGACACATAATAAAGGCTAAAGTTTTAGCTGTATAATAATTAAAGGCTAGGTTCACCTTTGGGAACATGTTACATATTACACCTGTATTTAGGGTGTAACATATAACATGTTCCAGCTCCTGCCCCCATCTCTTCCTGACCCCTTTCACTGTGAAAGTGGGGGATCCACAGATATCTGTGAATGAATTAACTACAAGTCCCGTCTGTCACCGTGGCAAAATTCTCAGTAGACTATGAGCATCCTGATTAACTTATCCTTTAATAAATCATTAATGAATACAGAGCTCTTGCAACTTCCTACACAGCAGCACTCAAAATGTGGGGAGAAAGAGAGCAAGTGTGATGCATGCAGATGGAATGCAAACTTTGTAGTAATTTAGTTTTAAAAACATGAATCCCAGTTATATACATTTTCTAATGTATCTAAAAATTGCATTGGTGTGTGTATGTGTGTGTGTGTGTATATATATATATATATATATATATATATATATATATATATATATATATACACACACACACATATATACTCACCGGTCACTTTATTAGGTACACCTTCCTAGTGCCAAGAAGATATCCCCCACCACCATCACTAGCCTGACCCATTGATACATGGCAGGGTGGATCCATGCTTTCGTGTTGTTTCTGACCTCACCATCTGAAATTCGCAGCAACCAGTCTATCCATTCTCCTCTGACATCAACAAGGCATTTTTGTCCACACAACTTCCTTTCACTCGATATATTTTCTTTTTTGGACCATTCTCTGTAAACCCTAGAGATGGTCGTGCGTTAAAACCCCAGTAGGTCCGCAGTTTTTTAAATACTCAGACCAGCCCGTCTGGTACCAACAACCATGCCACGTTCAAAGTCACCTAAATCCCCTTACTTCCCCATTCTGATGCTCAGTTAGAACTTTAGCAAGTTGTCTTCACCACATCTAGATGCCTAAATGCATTGAGTTGCTGCCATGTGATTGGCTGATTAGCAATTTGTGTTACCAAGCAATTGAACCGGTGTACCTAATAAAGTGCCTGGTGAGTGTGTGTATATATCTTAACTGGATTGATAGCAAGCACTTGATGAATGACCCTCTATTGTGTGTTGCCCATTCTGTGTTTAAATTGATGAGTATCTGTTGTTTTTTTTCTGCTTTTCATACAGTTTAAGTGTTACCATGCTAAACACTAAGCATTTTAAATCCTACTATTGCCTAGGTAGCTGACGATGAATGGCAATGGGCAATAAACAAGAGTTCAACATCCAAAATAAGATTTCAGTATATTTTGTAAAATTGCTATGGAATGTATCACATTGAATACTTATCGGTAACCTATCCAGTTATAGCTAAAAAAAATAACCTTATTTTCTGCCTGTAGGTATGGAAAAGATCTGGGGCCTGGTTCTTCAAGGGCTTTCCAAAACATGAACTTCCGCCGCCAATGCCAGTGAGCAAATCTAAAACCCAGAACCCTGCAAATGACTCCACAACATCAGAGACAACCGCTTCAGAGCAAAAACGCTACCCTCGTGCCCAGGGCCGAGGTGAGGAAAGCACTGTGATTTGTTTTACCAATACTTTGCAAACAATGATTCTCTATAAGACCCTATAAAAACAAAAAGTCATGCTGAGAATCATGGGATGAAATGCAGGAAATAAGGATCATAAACATTAAAGAACATAACATTTTATTTTTGGGGCTTTCAGATGGCCATGGTTAACTATTAAAAGGGATTACCCAATGCAATATTAATAAAACAGCCTATAGCCAAGAATAACTGTCCTAACTTTAGCAGCCCAGGTCTGTCTAAACTACCACAAATCATAAATCTAATCCGTTCAAATCTAAACTGTCTAAGCTGATTAACCAACCCTTTCTTAATAATACTGTGATAGTAATTAAGACATGTAAGGCAAAACAAACATGTGGATAAAGAACCCACAATAAGAGGTCCCAAAAAAAACAACTGGAAAATTATTTATTAACAATATTCAATGTACGAAATTACAAAATTATAACCCCTACACAGGATAAAATAATGACAATGTTGTCATGGAAAAACACCCGCCCGGGCACACAGACACACTCTCAACACATACTGGGTGATGCAATGGGGCCAAGGTGATAGGTCCTATTGTCAGGATGCCGAAATAATGGGAAAGTTATCAAACAGGATGGTGGGACAACACAGGCCCTCTAAATCAATACATGTATAGATGACACATAAATGTGTATATCTTGAAATATGAAGTGGAAGCAGTCCATCAATTACAAAGGATATGTATCCACGGTGCCGGCATATTATACTGCATAAATTATCTCCACTCGCAGTCAGAGCATATAGAGTGTGATGGTAGTGCCACACTCTATGGTGAGTCGATTATATAATTAGTGTAATTGTGACAGTAGATCCCGTTTTTTTAATTTTATCTTACTTACATGTGATAGTAATTAACATGAAAAATGATTAGGGTGGGAGAGAGGATTTCTGAACAGTGCTCTGACTCCAAAGGCTGACAGGGAACCCTGAACAAACTGTTTAAAGGGAAACCCACACACTGTCGAGAAAACTGAAGGTATTTGGTCAGAAAACCTGGCTCTTGAACGGACGACAACATTCCAAAGGGGTGGCTGTTGCTGTGCATGCTTACAACTGAATAAACCTGCTGCTGTAAGATAAAAACTAGTTATTAGCCTCCACACCCTTTTTTGCAATATATTAAATATAACAAATAATATATAATTAACATGTTCTTGTGTAACATGGAATTATGGCCACTTTTATCCTCATAGACAGCATACCTTACAATAAAGTCCAGGGTAACTCTGGTAACATAAACAAACTTTTGAAGGGGTTCAAGGCACAAAGATGAAGTGCTATCGCTTTGCAACTGTAGTATTTGGTGGCAGTTGGGGAGTTTCTCCCAACAGTAACTGGGTCTTCTAGGTAGTTTGTGTGCTATTAGGCTCTGGCTCCATTGCCTACTCACTGGTTCTGACAGTTGAGGGCCCCTCACCTGGCTACAGGTCTCTTTCCCAGCTACTTCTGTCTCATCAGGTATAGCCTTTTTGATTTGCTGAGCAAGGGAAGCAGAGAAACTTATCCAACTAATTCTACACTGTTTCAACAATGTGCCTTAAAGCGGAGTTCCACTCACGCTGTCAAAAAATAAAAGTAGCAGCTCTAAAAACTGTAGCTACTGACTTTTAAAAACAGCCACTTACCTGTCCCTCGGTCCTGTGGTGTGTCCCCCGCAGCCCATGTCACCGGCCATCCTGTATTCCAGGAGGCCGGCATCTTCAGTGTGGGCACCTGGCTGTGATAGCTTTTGGCTTCACAGCCGGGTACCCACTGTGCATGTGCGAGTAGAGCTGTGCTTCATGAATGGTCCTGTAGTCTTCTCGGACCTGTCACATGTCCCAAAAGACTACAGGGAGTGAGGGAGAACCCCTTCTGCTTCCGATCGCCTAGGCGGTCAGACCGGAAGTGGGAGCTGGTACCTGTCTAATTCGGGTACCTGCTCCCCCCGCCCCCCAAAGGTGCCAATCCTTAATGGGGAGTGGTGGAGCAGTTCTAAAAGCTAAACTTCCCCTTTTGGGTGGAGCTCTGCTTTAAAAAGGAGGTTTTAGTTCAATACATTTGAATGTGGAAGCCACAGTTCCTTGCCAGAGTTCCTCTTTGCAGTTTGGTCCCTGACTCGAGCCTAAGAGCTTCTACCCTGGGACATATACTTATAGCAATGAACAAATTTAGGGTGGTTGCCATTTTTATTTTCCATGTACAGACGTTTCCTGGTCTGATTGTAAACACCTCCACATCAAACAAGGTTTCTCTAATGTTTGGAGGCATTGAAAAAAAATTATAAGACATTTTATTTTTATTTGTAGAATAGAGATTAGATAATGTTTTGAAGGTATTGCTTCTTTTAACAATACTGTTAATTGATGTTTTCAAGGTCAAGCGGAGAACACTACCCACCTAGATCAACAATCATATGGTGAGTGAGTAACTTTGAAAACAAATGTAAGCGTGCACATAAAATGTATTACTGTGATTTGTCTTTTATGTGACAGATTAGTAATTAGCAGCATAATTAATTCTGACTTAAAGGCGTTCTCTGTAAGTGTGGATTGTGATTATTGCTATGGAAACCAGGCGTAATTTAATTTTTTTCAATGGACCTGTAAGCGTATAGCCTGTACAGCAAAAGGAAACATTTCGTGCACATCCTTTTACAGGGGAATTGTCTAATGCCTTAAACCCATTTTTGCTCTGCTGTTCTGTATGCAGTTAAAAAGTGACATTGCTCATACATAGTAAAATCTGCACATCTGATTCCCATGTGCATAATTTGTGAATGATGAGAGACAATTGAAAAAATGAGTTTTTGGATACCAATCAGAGCCTCTATTCACATGCAATCATCAACGTATAGCAATTTGCAAGGCAAAAGAGGAATTGTAGAATTTAAAAATAAGAACTGGGAATGCTTGAGTTGGACATCTGTTCTGCCGTCAATACGGTGTCTATTTGTACACAGGATACAAGTTCCATAGTGATAGTGCCATAGCTCTGCCATTCTTACAATTACATTTTACCTTTTATGATTCCTTCATTTGCACTGCAATGCTTGCCTGCTTTTCCTGAACCACAGTTTAGGGGACAATCTGAGAAATCAGTATGGAATTCAGGAGAGTAAAAAAAAATATAATAAATAATCATAGTTTTAAAGCAAAGGCCTGACATTTACATGTAGACGGCTCAAGGCTTTTCATTTTCATCCCTAGTATGCCCTAGTAGCTCAATCCATATATACTTGTCTGTTATCTTTTCCTCTGAATGGCTGCACAAATGTAGGTCATTGTGTTTAATGGAATGCATTTTAACCAAATGACCTCCGAAGATTTTACCCCCTTCACGACCAGGGTGTTTTTTTGCTATTCAGCATTGCGCTACTTTAACTGGAAATTTCAACACTGTAGCCAAATGAAATTTTTTTCATACAAATAGAGCTTTTTTGGTAGTATTTTTTCACCACTGTTTTGTTTTTTAAATCTTTATTATACAAAGGAAAAAAAGAAACATTTTGAAAAAAAACCCCAAAACAATATTTTGTATTTTGTGCTATAAAACATATCTGTGACAGGTGTCACTTTGGGTGGGGGGCCCATGGAGCACAGCTCACTTTGGAGAGGTGGGGAAACCCGGGTCTTAGCTCCCCATATCCCTCTTATGTGTAAATCACCCTGTGCCTGTTAGGGGTACAGGGTGATCTGTCCTAATATTGGGGTGGGCGGTTGTTGATTGTTTGATGCTATTCCATTGTTCTATTGTTTGGGAGCAAACTATTTTGGGATGCATGTGTTTATGTGTATTAGCTTAGTGGGGGGTGTCTCCAACAGCCCTCCTTCCTGATGGGACTGTCTGCTGGTGTGAAGTTTGAATAGCTGTGTATCTCTTGTTACTAAATTTAGATTTCCCCGCCCTGTGTCATTAAGGGAGGGGGGATTGTCCCCTAAGTGTATATATTTGTCAGAGATCCCCGCGGCGCTGGTCCCGGCGCAGGCGCAGTGCGCCGCTCTCTGCAGGGACGCGGGCACCAGTTCCTGGCCGACCGCGGCATTCAGGCTTGCGCATGCGCAGTAGGAACTGCGGTCGCGCGCCGGGCACCAATGACAGCGCAGGGCGCGATATTTAAACGGCCCTGAGCTGTCATTCAGTGCCTTCTGGTCTCTTCTGCATACCTGTACCTGTGATCCTGTTTCCTGTAAGTTTCTGACCCGGATTGGACCTGACCCTTGCTGCATTCTCCCACTCTGACCCCTGGCTTGCCAGACCTCTCTCCTGGATGCCCCTTTTTAGATCTGACCTCCTGTTGCTGACCTGGCGTGTGACCCGACTATTCTCTGCCCGCTGCTTTGTACCGCACCGACCCCACTGTTACCGACCCGGCTTATCTGACTTTGCACCTGCTCATCCATCCATCCCACCGGGGTCTCCCGACCTCCTCACATCAAGCTCTTCCCCGTGGGAGCCCCTGGCGAATACCCCTACCACTGACAGGCGTACTCAGGAGCCACGACCTGGTCTCAGGGTACTCCAAATCCATCCCCACCATCAGGGGCTCTGGTGAACAAGTACTCTGGGGCTTAGATTCTGTGCTCTGGGAGCACCTAATCAGTGGAGTGCTAGTGGTACCGCCAGGCGGTCCCTTACAATATTTTTATCTGTGTTAAAATAAACTAGTCTACCTCTGGCTTACTTCAAATCTGGTGTCGTCTAGATCTTGGGGTAGCAATAGCCAGATTCACTGGTCTCGTGTTCCAGAGCCTGAGAAGCAGCTTCTTGATGGAGATACCCAGTCATGGGTGTCTGGGGTCCGTTACAATATCATATATATATATATATATATATATATATATATATACACGTAGCTATGATGCTATGCTGGTAATGGAGGCGATCAGTGGCTTATAGTGAGACTATGATCATGTGGCAGGAAATCTGGCACTAACAGACTCTGGGAGGTACACTGACATCAATAGTGACACTAATACAGTGATCAGATATAATACTATACACTGTCACTGTACTATTGACACTGGCGGGCAAGGGGTTAACCTCAAGCAGCAATCAAGGGGTTAATGGTGTGCCTAACAAGTGTAATGTGTGTAATATATGCTGCTTTTACTAAGAGATCTGGATGTTTTTTCTCCATGAAACAGCCAGATAGCTGATCTGTGTACAGAGCCTTGTGTGTTTGTAAACACAGGACTGTGATTGGTTACATGGTGAAAATGATTCGCCAGGACCTGCTGACAAAATCGTGCTGTAGCCAGTGACAGTGAAGGTCAGCAGGGGGTGCCCCTAACCTGGAAGAAGCTGGATCATATACAGTTGTGTTCAAAATAATAGCAGTCAGACATCACTAACCTGATCAATCACTGTTTTTGGTAGAAATGATATTTCTACATGGAAAATAATTTACTAGCAGGTGTAGCAGAGTAATAGAATTCCAACAGACCCAACAGTCATGATATGCATGCTGCTGATTCTGTGTAATTGAATCACTAATTGAAAGGGGCATGTGTAAAATAATAGCAGTGTGGAGTTCTATTAGTGAGGTCATTCATTGTTTGAAAAACAGGTGGCAATTATTGCCCTTATTTAAGGAAGGAAGGCAGAAAATGTTGTACATGCTGGTTACAGTGCATTTCTCTCTGATATTCTGAGGAAAATGGGTCATTCCAGACATTGTTCAGAAGAACAGTGTACATTGATTAAAAAGTTGATTTGAGAGGGGAAAATATATAAAGAAGTGCAGAAAATGATAGGCTGCTCAGCTAAAATGATCGCAAATGCTTTAAAATGGCAACCAAAACCTGAAAGACGTGGAAGAAAGCGATAAACTACCATTCAAATGGATAGAAGAATAGCCAAAATGACAAAGACTCAGCCAACAATCAGCTCCAGGAAGATCAAAGAAGGTCTAAAGTTACCTGTGAGTACTGTTACAATTAGAAGACGCCTATGTGAAGCCAAGCTATCTGCAAGAAGCCCCCGCAAAGTCCCACTGTTGAAAAAAAGACATGTGCTGAAGAGGATACAATTTGCCAAAGAGCACATTGACTGGCCTAAAGAGAAATGGTGCAACATTTTGTGGACTGATGAAAGTAGGATTGTTCTTTTTGGGTCTAGTGGCCGGAGACAATTTGTCAGACGACCCCCAAACATTGAATTCAAGCCACAGTACACTGTGAAGACAGTGAAGCATGGTTGCGCAAGCATCATGATATGGGGATATTTCTCATACTACGGTGTTGGGCCTATTTATCGCATACCAGGGATCATGGATCAGTTTGAATACATCAGAATACTTGAAGAGGTTATGCTGCCTTATGCTGAAGAGGAAATGCCCTTGAAATGGGTGTTCCAACAAGACAACAACCCAAAACACACCAGTAAACGTGCAACATCTTGGTTCCAGACCAACAAGATTGACGTTATGGAGTGGCCAGCCCAATCCCCGGATCTTAATCCAATAGAAACTTGTGGGGTGACATCAAAAATGCAGTTTCTGAGGCAAAACCAAGAAATAGAGAAGAACTGTGGAATGTAGTCCAATCATCCTGGGCTGGAATACCTGATCACAGGTGCCAGAAGTTGGTTGACTCCATGCAACACAGATGTACAGCAGTTCTCAGAAACAGTGCTTATACAACTAAATATTCATTAAGTGATTCAAAGGAAAGCAAAATCTTCAAACATTTTTCAGTTTATATAGTGAATGTTTGAGTTTGTAAAGAAGAATACAAACACTGATATTTTTTTTGAACAGTCTAATATTCACTTTTCTTAAATTTTTTTAGAGGAACAAGACAAATTTGATATATTTTTCTTTATGTTTTGATTTGGAATAGAATGTGTATTGTTCCCAATGCATTTGTGTGTATGGAAATAAATAAAACTTTTTTCAACACACTGCTATTATTTTGAACACAAATGTACATGAGCTTGATCCAGCCTGGTTGTTTCGCCTCCCCACCCGCAGTAAATGTACTGTAGGTGGCAGGCAGATAGGATATATTTGTAATAGAGTTCAGCATGATGTTATTAATGTTATCAATGGTGCTAATCATTTACAAAAAAACTTGGTCCAATGTATAGTTTGTAACTGTATACTGTATGTGCAGGAGAACAGCCATACCTGCTTACATACACATGCTTTGCTGTATTACACAGCGGTTGTCCTCTATTGCTTCTTCATACTGTGCAAGTCTGTGGGGTTCGCTTTGCAAGAGTTTGCCCCAGAGTTTAGTGGAGCTTGAAAGCTCTGCTGGACCCCATTATTCACTCATGTATAACAAAAATGTTGTTCTTTTTTTTTTGTTTTACTTGTTACTTATATGTTTGTATTTACTTGTATGGTTAGTTATTCTTTAAAAATTGAAATTTCAACACATTCACTTAGCTCTGGTGCGAATTCTCTTGAAAAAGAACAACTTCCCTTGCAAAATTAGAAGCCTGTTTGCCCTTAGTAAATTAAGCCCTATGAGTCAGCCAAGTCATAGAGAACTATCTGTCTGATATCTTCTCTAAACAGTTAAGCAGTTAGGTTGAGTCAATGTGGTAAATAATCTAACCTGCCAATAGTGGCTAATCTACATTTAATAAAACAAAAATAAGAAAGCGCTTGTAAAAACTTAACTTTGTCAAAAATGACTGCAGTGATCAAAGTATATTCTTGCTGAAAATTCATCATAAATTCCCTGCAACGAACACTCCTTCTATAAGGCCTAGTACACAATGGAACTGAAGGTACAGTAGGTGTCTGAGTGGCATTTTTAATGCCTCTCCTAACGCCTATGCAAATGATACTATGGACAGTATACAGTACTGTTCACATTATCAAAACATGAAGCGTTAGTGTTGCATCTACGGGGCATTTGCAGTGCGGTTACGGTGTGTTAATAACATTTCAGTTTATTATAGGCATTTGTGGTGAGGTTTTAACGCTTGTAAAACACTTATAAATGCATTGAAACTGTGCATGTCAAAAACCATTGCACAGAGCAGGTAAATATAACATGTTTGTTAATTTTTTTAAATTGCCTTTAACCATTTGACGCCCGGCCTATGGCCGAATGGCGTCCGTAAAAATGTATTAGCTTTCCGGGAGGCTGCCATATGGCGTCCTCCCACACATGCGCAGTGCGCAGCGGCGCGATCTGTCACCGGCCGTGTACCTCAGACACTGACAGATCTGACACATGACAGATCTGAGTACCGGCCCCCCGTTGCCGGTACCATGTGACCTGCTGTGACCTGCTGTGACCAATCACAGCAGGTCACATGACAGTACAATGGATGGCTTCATTCATGCCATCCATTGTATACTAGTGTCTAGCTGTGAATAGTCACAGCTAATCACATGCACATGTCATGTGATTAGCTGTGGCCAAATCACAGCTAAGCACAAAAAAAAAAACCCTGAATGAATCAATGTCATTCAGGTAAATGCTTGCTTTTAGCAAAGTAATTCTTTGCTATAAGCAAATTGTGTAAAAAAAAAAAAAAAATACTGATCACTTCCCAAAAGTAGTACAATGTTACTATGGTAACATTGTACTACTTTGGACATAGTGAAATATGAAAAACAAAATCTTAAAAAAAAGACAAAAATTTTAATAAAAAATTTAAAATAAAAAAAAATATATATACATTTTTTTTTCACACTGTCACCAGTCAGCGTCCCTGATCACCGCCATGCCAGTTATATGATGACGCTGTACTGCACTGGTGACAGTATGTAAAAACAAATAGTGAAAATAATTTTTTTTATTTTTTCATTTTACGAAAAATTATGACAAAAAAAATACAACTTCAAAAAACTCGCCATGCCTCTTATGAAGTACGTCGGACTGTCTACTTTGCAAAAAGTGGTCATTTGGGGATATCTGTACTATTCTGACATTCTTGGACCTCAAGAATTTAGATTGGCTGTCAGTACTTCAGGATTGATCAATATTCAGATATATACCATAGTTTGTGAACTCTATAACCTTCCTACAAACTAAAAAATACATCCTAATTTGGGTTATTTTCACCAAAGACATGTAGCAGAATACATCTCGGCCTAAATTTATGAAGAACAATTATTTATTTGCAAACTTTTATAACAGAAACAAAGAAAAATGTGGGTTTTTTTCAAAATTTTCAGTCTTTTTTGTTAATTTAGCAAAAAATAAAACCCCAGCGGTGATTAAATACCACCAAAAGAAAGCTCTAGTTGTGTGAAGAAAATTATAAAATTTTTGTTTGGGTACAATGTTGTATGACTGCGCAATTGTCATTCAAAGTGTGAGAGCGCTGAAAACTGGCCTGGGCAGGAAGGTGTAAAATTGCACGGTATTGAATTGGTTAATATCACTTTAAATTAATATTAGTGCACATAAACACAATATAATCCCCAATGTTTTTGTAAAATAACTTGGAGCTGAGTGCCTCTGGGTTCATACTCCCCAGGGGAGATCAGTGAATGGCAATTTCCCAACAATGTAAAGTGATCTACTAGAAGGCTGGCAGCTGGGAGTAAAAAAGGTACACAGAATGTCATAGTGGCCAGGAGTTTGTTTACATGCTAGTGCTGCTGCCACCATAATGACTAAGTCTAGGTTCACACCTATGCATTTTTTGTTGCATTTGCAGTAATGCACAGCAGTCCATTTAACATGATTTCCTATGGGACAGGTTCACATCTCTCCGTTTTCACCCGGTGCGTTTTTTGGAAAGGGTCATGAACTTTTTTAAATGCAAAATGTTGCATTTTTGGTTCTATAAACTTCAATGGAGATGCTGCAGAAAAGCATGTAGTGTGTTTTTTATGCGTTTTTAATCTGCCCAGCAACAAGTTGTAAATAAAAACCGCAAAATGCATCAAAAATGCGTCAAAAACACATGTGCAAAAACACAAAAAGCACTGCAGAAGCGGATCAAAAGCAAATTGCATAGGTGTGAATCTAGCTTTAACAAGTTTGAACTACTTTTTAGGGCTCTATTAAAGAGATTTACCCGCACACATGGCTCACACCAGGTGCACTAAGGCTTAGTGTAAGGACACAAAAATGACAGCATGTCTGTATTTTTACACAAAGCAACAAACACATAATAATGGGTTACAATGCACCACAGCATATCTGAATGAAGTGTTATTTTGTGATATTTCAATAAAATAAAAAAAAGGAAAAAGTAACAAAACATCACACCACCCCCTACTTTACGCATGCGAGGGTGCTCATGTTATACGGACCCTAATGTGTGACCGTGGTGTGCATGGGCTCTTACACCTGGTTCACGTATATGCAGCTGTGCAGGCCGCGTTTTGCGTGAGCACGAGAGCCCGTTCATTTGAATGAACTCCCGTGCCCCATGACACGCAGGGAAGAAGTCCCTGCACTTCTTCTGAAAATGCAGCCTGCCTGAGAACCTCGGTTCCCAGTACGGTTGCGCTTTCCAGTGCGGGCAGTGTGCCATTAAAACTAATGGCTCCCGCCCACGATTCTGCATTCCTCTGTGCGGGTCGTGCGGCTGCACAGATTTTCGTGTGGATCCGCAGCGGCCCCACCCACACATATGTGAACCAGGGCTTACGGTCCCAGTATGCATGTTTTACTCACAGGTAGTGAGGGAAAATCTCCAAAAGCAACACAGACAGCAATATGCCACCAAGACAGTAATGTAAATCTCTCCAACGGATCCCTAAATACCTGTGCAAACGCTATAGTAATTCTAATCCTTCCCGACTCCAAATTAAAAAAAAACGTTTTAGCTGTACATCTACTTAAAGAACAACATATTAAATATTTAGGATTCACTGCATGAGCACAAATATAAAATACACTTGTGGATTCTTTACAGCATCCTCTAGCTCTGAAGATGACATTCAAGATTAAATATCAGTAAGATGATTCATCGGAACAGGTTCTTCTAACTTATCTGAGCGATCACATCATTTGATGTCTTTGTTATGTCCTTTTCTTTTAAAATATCCTTTATATCTATCTTCTGCTGTTAACTCTTTAGCTATACAAAAAAGAACTCTCATGAACATTAAAAATTAAATACAGATCCATACATTTATGCCTAAATACCTGTATTTGCCTCTCCAATGAACCGCTATTGCATATTGAAAGAAAATCCCTTATTTAGACATTGCTTTCCAGCTTCTCTGTTTGTACCATGGGAGAAGTCCTCTTTGTGGGCATTACTAATGTTGAGGTTAGGCAGAACTCAGTTGCCACAATCCCTTGTTTAGGGAAGGTGCCAGTTGGGAAAACTGACGATGATTGACAGCGCTTGTCTTGGGCTCAGATGAAAAGATCCACCTTTGAAACCAGTCATCGGTGATACATGCTAGAGACAGTTGCTGCATGCTCTCTAACAGGGTCCACTACAGGGATTTTTGCTATGTAGTAAGAGTTGAGCAGGTCTTTTGCTGGATGCCATTTTATGTGATATAGCAAGTCTATAAAAATTTGTGAGTATCAAATTTTTCTAATTTTAATAAAAGTTACATAAAGGTGTCATATGATGCTTGTGTGATTTTCTCTTTGTTCTTTAAAGATTTTGTGACCAGAAGTCATTAATGCCTAGATGTCCAAGGCAAATTTAGCAGCATTAGTTAACATAACGATAATTTGCTTACCTAATACATATTTTAAGGATGTTTGTTAATTAGTATACTATTGTAATTTAAACAAATTTCAACTGTTTTTATTTTCGGTTAACAAATGTGTCAAAATAGAAAAAAATATAATTTAAATGAATGTGTTATTAATTTTAGTAATGCGCCTGTATCTGACAGTTGAATATTAAAGAAGAACTCTCACTTCAGTTTTTCCCAGAATACAAAAGGGTGGGAGGTCTGTTTCCACTGGAGGGAAGGAAGAGGGCCCTGGCTAACATAGTAGCTAGGCTGGAGAGATAGGAACAGTGTACCATATATGGTGGGAGTGCCCAAAAATCCAAGTATTCTGGAAGACAATAATTAATTTAATAGGAATGATAACTGAAATCGATGTTAGGTTGGACCCAGAAATATGTCTCCTGCACAGTACAGACTTAACAGTGAATAAATATAAGGAATCAGGTATATGGTACTATCTTAATGCTGCAAAAGGATTGATACCCAAGTTCTGGCGGAAAGTAGAGGTGCCGAGAGAGGAAGACTGGGTAGATAGAGTGAATCAGATTAGAAAGATGGAAAAACTTTATCACATGCAGGAAGATAAGATGGAGGTTTACCATATGAAATGGGAAAAATGGGAAAAAGCTGGTTTGAATACGAAGTATAGGAAACTATAAGGAGAAATGAAGATCAAACTCTACTCGCCTTAATAGGAAGATCTGGAGAGAATACAGAGAAGGTTGACGGGGGGGGGGAAGGGAGGGTGAGGGAGGGTGAGGGATTGGGAAATAGGTTAGAAAGATTAAATAAGAAATGATTTTTGTATTTTTGTTTCTTTTTTTCTTATGTGATAATGATGGAAATATGTATTTAATTGAAAAATCAATAAATATTTAAATTAAAGAAAAAAAAAACATAGTAGCTAGGCTTTCAAAGCATGTAGTAATATGGAACAAAGATATATAGATACACTTTGACACCTGGGAGACATAGCACTGAAGAAATATTGAAGTGTGAGTTCTTTTTTAAATAGTTAACACTGGAGATGAATGCTGCATCCTGAAGGTGGCAATATTAATCAGTAGGCTGAGACTTTCATTTTTTCCAATAGAGCTTTCAGCCTGCATGTTATTACTGTGTCAGAGCGGACATTATTTGAAATGATTGGTTCCTGATCAGCAGTGAAGTCCACAGAGACTGAGCAAAGAGAGTGAAAGATAGGGGAGGTAGAGAGTGAACTAATTCCACTCTAAAGAGTGAAGACAGCAACAGAACCTCTCAAGGACTTGGATGAGAGAAGTGGTAGAGCACAAGCTAAATAATGACCAGAGAGAAATAGGAGGTACAATGTGAGGGGATTAAATAATGGGAAAGAGAGATAGAGAGAAGGTAGAGCACAAGCTGATCTAGGATGGGAGAGAGAGCTAGAGAGGAGGTAGAGCGTGTGCTAATCCAGGATGAGAGATAGGAGGTAGAGTGCAAGATGATCTAGGAAAAGAGAGAGAGATAGAGAGGAGGTAGAACGTGAGCTGATCTAGGACAAGAGAGAGTGCTAGAGAGGAGGTAGAGAGTGAGCTGATCTAGGTTGAGAGAGAGAGATAGGGAGAGAGATGGAGAGGAGGTAGAGTGTGTGCTAATCTAGGATGAGAGAGAAATAGAGAGGAGGTAGAGCGCGGGATGATCTAGGAAAAGAGAGACAGAGGGGGTAGAACGTGAGCTGATCTAGGACAGAAGAAAGATAGAGAGGAGGTAGAACATGTGCTAATCTAGGATAAGACAGAGATTGAGAGGAGGTAGATCGTGAGTTAATCTAGAATGACAGAGAGAGATAGAGAGGAGGTAGACCGTGATCTAATCTAGGATGAGCGAGATAGAGAGGAGGTAGAGCTCGGGATGATCTAGGACAAGAGAGAGAGCTAGAGAGGAGGTAGAGCATGAGTTGATCTAGGATGAGAGAGAGAGATAGGGAGAGAGGTGGTAGAACATGAGCTGATTTAGGACAAGAGAGAGAGAGAGGAGGTAGAGCATGTGACAATCTAAGATAAGAGAGAGATAGAGAGGAGGTAGAGCATGTGACAATCTAAGATAAGAGAGAGATTGGGAGGAGGTAGAGTGTGAGCTAATCTAGGATGAGAGAGAGATAGAGAGAAGATAGCCGGTGAGCTAATCTAGGATGAGAAAGATAGAGAGGAGGTAAAGCTTGGGGGGGGGGGGGAGAAGAGAGAGAGAAATACAAAAAAAAACAAAAAACACAACAACATCAGTATAGTTAGTAGGGCTGAAGAATACCCATCTAGTCAAAACCTCATGTCTGTAGGATTAGATTTTCTGGCAGGTTTTAGTGCCATTAGAGGCTCTGACTTATGTTACTGTCTGGCAAAAAGGTTAACCCCAGGTCAGGTTATGAGGGGAAATCTCTTTAACAGCAGAAGAAAGATTGCTCTTTTTAAAATTGGGTAAGGGAATGCTAGAATCTCTGTTTGCTTTTTTGGTCTGTTTCCCAGGAGCAGATTTTCAGTCATTTCTTGTCTGGTAAAAGGTTGTCTCCAGAATAAAAACTGAGAGGAAATCTCTTTAAACAAATCCCGGATAGCAATAAAATCTGGTAGGGATTCTAACGTTTCCCCATTCTATTCAAAACTAGGTATTCGGTATAGATATACCGTACTTTACATCTACTAGCTGCTGTAAATTATTAGTGATTGCATTGTTATAAAATAGCCAACAAAATATTTTACATCACAGAAACCGTTTTCTAAATAAAACACTTAAATTAAGGAATTGATGTAGTCTGCATTTAACATTCATAAAAAGTGCTATAATTTAAAGTACAAACTTATTTGAACTAATTATTTTATAATTAATCACATTTGTCATGTGCATCCCAGGCAGCTCATTTGCATGTGTCTATGGAAGTAAGAATATGTGTTGTGTATGTTTAATTAGCTGTCATGCTCCTGAAAGAGCTTTAATTCACTTTCTAGAATTGTTTTAGATAGAGACCCTCCCAGAACTTTGCAGTCACATTATGGATGTCTGTTTTCTTACAGAACAAATGAGTGCTCAATTAATTCCCTAGATCTTTGTCTGCCTGTATGTTTCAGAGCATTTAGATTTCATTAAATCAAACAGAGACTGACGCTTTCACAGTACTTCACACTACGCTACATAAGATGTAATGAACTGGGATATAATTATTATACTGATGGAAAACTGTAAGCTGACCAACCATATTGAAGATGCTTTCTACAAGCCGTTCAAGATATGCCTGTTCTTGAAAACATAACTGTCGCTAAGTCCTGCTTTGGCATCGTGACAGTATCTCCAAAAATGTCATTTTGTGATTACATGTAATTTTTTTTTCTTAAATGATCGGGGAAGTGATATCACTGCTACCATGGGTTTCCGAAACAGCCAACTTCTGTGCTGGCTGTGGAGGAGCAAAAATCCACAAGAGAGGGCAGGTAAGATGAGTATAAGTGGATTGGGGGATGTGCTTTGCACAGACACCATCGTTTTGTCCTACAAAGACATACCGACAGTATCTACAAAAAATGATATTGCCATTATATACAATATATAATGTTTTTTTTCCTTAATTGAGTTTGATAAAGGTTTTTAAAGTAAGTTTGCCAAGATAGAAATAAGGAGACAAGCACTGCTGTTTCCTGGTAATTATCGTGACCGACTATCTTCAATTCTTTGTGAACTTTTTTTGGAGGAGAAGTCAGCATTGGCAGATTATCACACCTCTACTATAGTGGGATTTTTCGGTAAAGTGATAGATTACGTTAATAACTCCCCCCACCTCCCCACTCCCCATTCACCCCTGCTGATATTTCCCTTTTTCCAGGGCTGTCTTAATGCATGGGCACCCCTTGGCACTGCCCAGGGGCCCCAGGTGCATGGGGGCCCCGTGATAATTTTGTTTTACATCATACTTGCCAACTGTCCCAGATTTGCTGGCACAGCCGCACTTATTACTAATTTTCCCAGGATGGCTGGTTTGATTTATTTAGACTTTGATTTATGACATATTTTCTTATTGCTTAAAATTGCTTTTATTAAACGTACCAATAAATATATTTTTAATTCTATCAACTATTTATACTTTAATTCTTGGGAGTAGATGTGTAAATTGGGACAGCCTGGTAGGGGCCCCAGAGCGTTATTTTGCCCAGGGACCCATGATGCTATTAAGACGGCGCTGCCTTCCCCATGCTTCCTCGGTACTCTTATCCATTTTTCAGAGCTCCATCTATCTATAGGACCATATGACCAGCTTTCCTAGTGTGCAGTATTAGGGCCTGAGCAGATAATCTTCAGGCCAGATCCTGTCATGTGGGGGATTGAGGAAGGTCATTACCCTTTGTAAACTCTGCGCTGACCAACATGACGTTTACACAGAAGTCAGATTCATGGCTCCAGCAGGTGAACAATGCAATGGGGAATCACAGAGAAGGCTCTCTTCCTATCTATCCCAGTGCTCCTTCAGTGTTACCTATAGCGCTGCCACCTCCCCCTCTCTCCCCCTCTCTGTTGGGGTCCCTCAAGGCTCTGACCTCGGGCCCCATCTCTTCTCCATCTACACCTCCTCTCTTGGCCAGCTGATACACTCCCACGACTTCAATTACCATCTCTACGCTGATGACATGCAAATCTATCTCTCTACCCCTCGCCTCACCCCTTCAGTCTCCGCCCCAATCACTTGCCTACTGAACGACATATCAGATTGGATGTCACTCCACTTCCTCAAATTAAACCTTTCCAAAACCGAGCTCCTAGTTTTCCCCTCAGCCCGCGCCCCCCCCCATCCTCTCCATCACGACCAACAACACCACTATCAGTCCCACCCAGCAAGCCAAAGTTCTAGGTGTCATTCTAGCCTCCGATCTGTCCTTCCAGCCCCATGTCCAATCGCTGGCAAATTCATGCAGACTCCACCTCCGCAACATCCCCAAAATACGTCCGTTCCTAACCCCAGAAACTACTAAGCAACTCATTCACTCCCTTATTATTTCATGACTTGACTACTGTAACTCCCTCCTCACCGGCTTACCTCGTCACAGGCTATCCCCGCTTCAGTCTATCCTTAATTCTGCGGCCAGACTCATCCACCTTACCGACCTCTCCGTATCCACCACCTCCCTCTGCCATTCCCTCCACTGGCTTCCGATTGCCCAGCGCATAAAATTCAAATTGCTAACATTGACATACAAAGCTATCCATAATACTGCCCCAAACTACATCACCGACCTGATATCCAAATACCACCCAACACGTACTCTTCGCTCCTCACAAGACCTCCTACTCTCTAGCTCCCTGGTCTCCTCCTCCCATTCCCGGCTCCAGGACTTCTCCAGGGCTTCCCCCATCCTCTGCAACTCACTACCCCAATCCATCAGACTGTCACCCACCCTCCTCACCTTTAGGCGCACCCTGAAAACCCATCTCTTCAGGGAAGCCTACCCCGCCCTCACCTAACTGCCGATCTCCTCCACTCCTCTTACCACTCCATCCCCCACAGCCATTTCCTCCTGTACCGCTATCCCCTTCCTCCTAGATTGTAAGCTCCAAGGAGCAGGGCCCTCGAACCCCTCGTGTATTGTGTTATTGTACTGTCTCATGTATTGTCTCCCATTGTAATGTACAGCACTGAGCAAACTTTTTGCGCTATATAAATACTGAATAATAATAATAATAAGGTAAGTATCAGTAGGGGACATTTGTTTAGATTGCTCTGCATGGACAAAGTTAAAATGAGAATTCAAATTTAAAGGCCAAGTCTTATCTTTTTACAATATTTCACCCATATTTAGGGGGAAACATGTAACATTGTGCCAAGCCCCCTGGAGGCAGAAATTTTCACGCTGAGAAATTGCCAGTTTTCCCCTTTGGTGATGAGTAAATCCTCAGTGTCTTCAGCCTGCCTTTCAGCTAGCTCTCCATTTGGCAGCATAGCAGTCTTTTACTCAAGCCACAACTGATGGTTCTGACACTAGGCCAATCAGAACTCTGCAAGCAGGCTGCACAGAGCGATTTGGAAAGCACTATCTATTACCCAAGCAAGCACACATACATCACTTAATTTTATTTATTACTTGGGTTGTTTACACTGTTGCCTTGAATGGCTATGCTTGGTGCAACATGACCCAAGGTCTTCTCTATGCTTTATGCCTGTCACACTCCTTTCTTGTCATTAATCAAGGAAATCTGTATGACACTTTATGGGTTTTCATAAAAAGATACAGTATATACATCTTTGTAAGCAGTAGGTTATAGTGGCCTGAGGTAAATTAATAAAAGCGCACCATGCTGTAATATTCCAATTTGATTTCTCCTCACTGCCATCAGATCAGTTATATGGTTTTTGATTGGTTGGTAAGGTTACTGCATTTTGCAAGTCAACAGTGTGCTTTGCCCTCCTATAAACTTGTTTATACTCGCTACTGTTGATATAATTCACTGTAATTTCATCAGGGGTCAAGAAACCTCCTGGTTTTTGCAGACATCATGCAGGACAAGCTGCTAATGAAGTCTATCATATCACTGCCATGAGTAAAGCCAGCAAGCAGTGTTTATATCATAGCTTAGAATTTCTCTCTAGAGAATCAGACATCTGTTCCATTGCTTCAGTAAAAACCATCGCAGAATGTACAATTAAGGAAACTGTTAGTGGCTAGTTTTGGATTGATTCATGGTGTATTTGGCAAGATGTTATTAGGAAATTTACTGCATTAGTGATGCTAAAATAAATTTGTCTACCTTCAGGCACTGAATCAGCTGTGGCTCCATCTGCAAGAGGGAGCTGCCCTCCACCTACTCGTAAGCAATCTGAGACGAGAATGGCCCCAAGTGGTGGAGATTATGCTGGAGCTGACCAAGAGGGAAGAGATTATTCTTACAACACTGCAGACAGCGAAGTGAACAGAAGCCCTGGAGGTTTGCCAATCTTTTTATTTCTACTCAGGGATTACATGTGATTTCTAGATGTTTTTAGAGGGAAATTAAAAAAAAGTTTGACTTGGCTTTAAAAACATTTATAACATAGGCCTATGTGCTGCATGATTGTTTGTTATAATCAGTTTGATTTAGGTAGTCTCACTACCTTAAAAAGTTCATGGAATACATAACTACTTTTAGGCTTCATGTACATGAGCAGCTGCTAAACTGAGCTGATCCTGAGCTGATGCAGAGCTGATCCTGAGCTTCACTGTAGTATGACCCATGTGAACGAAGCCTTAGGCCTTCTTTACACTTACAATTGGGGGGGTAGGAAAAATGCGCCATCGAGCTGCATTTCTGCTGTTCGTCAACCACCCCTCATAAGCTACGGAGCAAGGTGTTTACATGTTGCAGCTACAATGCTTTGCACCTGTGGCAAAGTTGATGTGACTTGTAGCGGTGCCACCTTCCGAATACTACACATTCAATCAATAGAAAGCACCGCAAAGGCCCTGCAATGCACACGTTTGCAGCATATTTGTCATAAAAAATGGGGTTAAAACAGGTGGTGGGGAGGCCTTGAATTGCTTTCTTACTGCCTGTCAGTAGCCTCTGGAAAGCAATCCTAATTTGGATGGGGCTTCAGTGGCAAGGAAAATTTAGATGCATGAATAAATCTACTCTTTTTTTTTACATTTTTTAAAATATTTTTGCATATTTTTTCAGGGGGGCATTGGAGAGACATCAGTTGTCTAAACAGGCCCCTAATGTCTCTTTTTTAATACAGAGAAAGGGACTGAAGACAGTCCCTTTCTCTGCAACCTGAACTGCACTGTAATGAATGAGATAGAAGTCTGTATAGAGACTCTTATTCATTCACAAACTGACACATAGTAAACACAGTTGTGTTGTGTATACTATGTTGATCACAGTTGTGCTGTGATCGCTTCTGATTGCTGTGTTCATTCAGGAAAGAAAAGGGGATGGTAAACAGTCAGCGGAAGGGGTGGAGGGAAAGCCGCTGCATAGGGGGTCACCAGGGATCGGTGACTCAGGTGCGCTGAACAGGAGGGGTCTCAACAGGAGGGGGGAGTATTTAACAATGGAATTTTCATCAGGAGAGGCAGCGGTGGGAAGTTAGATCTGTGTGAATCCGTGCTGGCGGGGGAGGCTGATTCTGGGGGGGGGGATTGGTGCGGGGGGAGACTAGTGGTGGAGACAGGGGACAGTGGGGGGGGGCAGCGCAGGCATTTTAGGTAATGCAGGAGGGGAGGATGCAGTGGATGGGAGGTAGAGAGGCGGCTGTGGTGGTATTTGTCACTTCGGCCTGCTGGAAGCAGTGCTGTAGGTCCGTACGCCAGATGGGCCTGGCAGCGAAAGGGTTAAGGACAGGTTGTCGTACCATGGAATAATTGATGCAGACAACTTTTAGTACTGCTTGTGGTCACTTGGTATCATTTCTTGTAATCCTGGGGATATAGTTTAATACCTGTCCGACTTCTTCATAAACCCAGGATTCTTTATAACAGTTTGTGGGCAGCGCGACAAATTTTGGCCTACCTGTAATGTTTATTGCTTTCTAATATTGCTGTAAGGTAGTAGCATGTTCATTTGCATGGTCTTTATGCCTACGTTTAGGCCCTATCATAAGTGTTGTGGAACTTGCTTAACCAGGATCTTGCATTGTGAAAGTATAGCCAAGCTAGCATATGGATGCAAGAGTGAGTTTCAGAACTATTTTTAGGGGTTAATTCCCTAGTCTTTTTTTCAGCTACTTACAACCATTTATTTAGAAAAAATTACAGCTCTCTATGAGCTGTCGTTATATTTAAGTTGATTATATTTCATAATTTAAAACCTTTGTATCTCATTTTGAAGTGCTACTTGAACAGGCTGCCTGTGTACCTGTGTAGCCTGTTCATTACCTAAAAGATCAAAGGGGTATGGGCAGTGTCGGAGGAATATGGGTAACAAATGCCCTGATTATTTTAACCCTGTTCAAAGTGAAAAGATGCTTAAATGTAACCACCTGACCTCTGTATGCTTTTTCTTCATAAATTTAGGCCAAAATGTATTGTGCTACATATCTTTAGTAAAAAAAAAAAAATCCAAATCCATGTATAATAATTGGTTTGTACGAAAGTGTCTACAAAGAATGGTATATATACTGGAATTTACACAGCTATGATTCTATGCTGGTAATGGCGGTGATCAGTAACTTATAGTAGGACTGTGATAGTGTGGCGGGGAATCTGGCTCTAGCTGATGCTGGCTGGGAGGTACACTGACTGACATTGAGATTAATAGTGACACTAATACAGTGATCAGTGCTAGTATTGTACACTGTTACTGTACTAATGACAGTGATTGGGAAGGGGTTAACATCTAGGGGCAATCATGAGTTGCAATCACAGTTTAAACGTGGAGTGGGATGTTAACACATTTATTAACAATAGTTAGTGAACAAGCATAATTATTATAGGGTTTTCTCCCTGTTTTTGCATTGTTTGCCTTTTTTTTTTGTCAGATTCTAGTGCTTTTTATTTGTTTTTAAGAATATTTTTTTTATTTCTAATTTTATGCATAGTTTAGAATTCATGATACGTTCTTGTATTTTTATTGGTAATTCATCTTCTGCAACAAGGAAACATTGGAATAGGTTTTATTTTTATGCATTTTTTCATCAATTGGGCGTCATGTTAACATGACTTTTATTTTTAATATCAGTTTTATTGGTAATTCCATTTTTGACCACAAGATGACATTGTATATGCTAGCAGATTCACTCTGTGGGCACTATTAGTTTAGTTCCCTTACTTAAGATGGCGCCTTGTTTGTTTGTGTTTATTTCCTGTTTTTCCTTTTCTGTTCTGATCTCTCCTTCTCTTGATTGAGAGGTGATATCTATATAAGATATACAGCTTCCAACAGTCTTCATACCCTTGATAATGTCACTTATGATGAAATGCGTCGGGTGGAGCCGGAGGCCCTCACGTCATGTACTTGCGCATGATTGCTCCTGCATTTGGTGGAACATTGGCGAATGGAGCTTTATTTAGAATACCTGTATACAAGAACTTCATGTGAGTTTTATACCTTCCTTTTAATAAACATTTTATCGGATTCACACTATAGGAGCCTTCTCTTTTCTACCTTATGTGAGTGTCATGTCAATATTAGCCGTTCATGGGAGAAGAGTTGGTGTTGAGTCTCTTATCTGCTGATGATTGGTTGGAAGCTATTGCTTCAGTCTATGAAAGCTTTTGTTGACTTCTCTTATGAGGGTCACAGGGCTTTTGGTAAGCCTTTTAATTTACTGGTGATTCGCACATGGTGATTCCATTTACACGAGATTGGGGCAGAGGATCATCAATTTACTCACTATTTCATGCACTGGGTGGCAGTCATCCACATCCTATGGACTTTTTGTCATTTTTTTTTTTTATTATTTATGTACTTACTATTTAGCGATGCACAGTTTTGTTATAGAATCAAAAGTCGTGTGCTTAAGAATGTGTAATGTGTGTAATATGGGCTGTTTTTACTCTATATAGCTGTTTCTTTTCCCCAGCTTTGCAGGGATAAAAAACAGCCATATACATACAGGTGTCCCTGTACATAGAGTTCTGTGTTTTGTAAACATAGATCTCTGTGTGTGATTGGACACAGCCAATCAGCTGACCTCAGCCAAAATCATTGGCTGAAATCAGCTGCTAAACTCATGCAGTGTCCAAACACAGCACAGGTCAGCAGAAGTTGCACATACATGTGTGCCCGCAGACCCAGAAGAGGGCAGGTGTGTGTATGTGTGTATATATATATATATATGTGCGTATATATGTACTGTATGTGTGTGTGTATGTATGTATGTATATATATATATATATATATATATATATATGAAATAAGTATTTGATCCCCTGCTGATTTTGAATGTTTGCCCACTCACAAAGAAATGATCAGTCTAAAAATCGAATGGTAGGTGTATTGTAACACAGAGACAGAATAGCAATAAAAAATTCAAAACAAATTATGCACTGATTCGCATGTTCATATATATAGGACCGTGCCTTCCCCTGCCACCCTGTTGCAGTTAATAAACAATGGTGGAGAGGCAAGTTGTCAAAGACTTTAGGATTGGATTGGACATACTGGTGCTAGTTAAGCCACTTTTAAAACCAGAACTAAAGTGTAAAAAACTAAAATTTCAAGCAGGCAGGTCTTTATCTAACGGTCTTTAACTGCCTTTTCTGCAATAAAACAAACTTACCTGGCTTTTGGCAGTCTTATTTAGAACATACCCTGAACTGCCCATGCAAAGCTCAGTATGCATTCTTGGTTAACCTTGATGCTGAAATTAATGAACTCTTGTGTGCATGCCAAAGACCCACAGCATGCAATGTTGTTAAGCATTAAAAAAGATGTTTTTCTGCATTCTGGTAATGGGGAAATGTGTTTGTTGTAAATTTGCACCTATGATAATCTTATCATTATTCTTCGTTAAGAAAGCTATGGGTGCTGCTAGCAGGAAATCATTTTCAACAATGTGATGTGCTGCAATGTTTACTTACCAAAGATGTTTGAGTGAACAGTTGGTACACTAATTAGAATCCATTTACATGCCGTGTATTGTCCCCGGGTATTTGGGTACATCATAACCTTGTCTGCAGCTTGTTTATGTCACTTATCTCTGATGTAGTACTAGCCAAACCGCAAAGTCATCCCTCCTAAATTACACTTTCTGTTAAATCTATTGTTGGGTGATATATGCTTTGCTTTTGCTTCAGATTCATAATAATCGTTCCATGTTGTGTTTACCGTAATCCATTTCTGTACAAAGAGTAATACGGATAGTTTAGCATATTAAAATGAACATCGTGAATAATCTAAACACATCTCTGGAGCAAAGAAATAATTTAATTTCATTGAAATTGATGCCTCTAGAGCACTAATGTGATTTAGATATATGGTACCAAATAATTTTTGAATGCCTAAATTCTTATCAATGGTATCACATGCACTTAGCTTAGTACACTACTGGCTATTTTATGATGAGTTTTTCAGTGATACAGCAGTGGTATGTACAGGTTTGGAGGAGTTTGTTGATGTTATATTACTTTTTATACAACAATGTGAACAATTTTATAAATCGTGTATTACCAAACTCAGCTCAGTCTGACTTGTGTTCCTTTGTCTCCATGACCCTCCATGCACTTCTTTTTTTTTTTTTTTACTAAAAAAGCCTAGTTATTTGGGGATTAACACACTTGGCCTCATTAATAAAAATGGTTAAAGTAACTGGAAAAAAGCCTATGGAAAAATTAAAGCTGAAGGTGATTGGAATGCATGTTTGTTTTGTTCATTTAACATAAAACAATATCCATAGCTTTAAGGAGGTACTGGACTCTGGAAGCTACACCAAAAAAAAAAGGAGGACGAGGGAAAATAGAATAGTCATCATCATTGCTTGTGGCCTCCCTGCAGTATGGTATGTTTGCCAGGGAAAGTCCCTATTTTGAGGGGGTCTGTCCCTGACAAACAAACACCCTTGGTAAAATCCCTGGTGGGAAACTCCAACAGTTTGACCTGCACTGTGCAGGTGTCACAGCCACCCTAATATGAACCTACTGGATCCTATAGCCAATTGCAAATTACAGTTGTTGGGTGGTGGGTTGGATTTTCCTTTCTGAAAATCCAGCTTGCACCCTGAGTATTACCTTGCATGCACAATTGGCTAAAGAGTCCCTCTGCACAATATTGTGGGTGGCCACAGTGCCTGTGCAGCACAGGTCAGACTTTCCCATCAGACACTTTACAAGGATTCTTGTGTTTGGATGGGGTGAAGCCTTGGTGTTTGTACTACTGAGCAAGATAACCAAGATAACCAAGAACATAGAGATCAGTGTGCTGGATGGGAATAAACACATCTTGCCATTTCCCCAGGTTAGTGATTGTATAGATCTGGTAACTTTACACACAGTGAAACTTCTTTCTCAAAAATGGAGGACACTTTTTTGCTGCACACAAGCTCTCGAAGCTTGCACTCTGTTTAGGGATTTTCTGTTTTCCTAGTTCAGATGGAAAAGTAAAGATCAGCATATGGTCTATATGAATGTATCTATGTTGAAAAATTTTACAATGTAGATATATGTATATAGTTAAATTCAACAAGCCTTTTTGTAATAGTTATTACACACTCCTTTATCCAGTACATATATTAGCTATTCACACGGAGGTCATCACAGAGGACAAGGGGGCACTCTCTACGTCTGGAGGAAGAGAAATGTAATCTCCAAACATGGAAAGGTTTCTTCACAGTGAGAGTTGTGAAAATGTGGAATAGACTCCCTCAAGAGTTGGTTCTGGCCAGCTCAGTGGATTGCTTTAAAAAGGCCTGGATTGTTTCTTAGATACACAGAATATAACTGGATACTAACATTTATAGGTAAAGTTGATCCAGGGAATATCCGATTGCCTCTCGGGGGATCAGGAAGGATTTTTTTTCCCTGCAGGAGCAAATTCGATCTTGCTTTACTGGGTTTTTTTGCCTTCCTCTGGAAGGCATAGGATGGTGGGTATAGGATTATAACTTTTTTTTTTTTAATGGTTGAACTGGATGGACTTTTTCAGCCAGACTAACTATGTAACTATGTAATTTGCATGTAAAAGGGTCAGTCCACTGAAAGCTGATATTCTGGTTTTTGGTTGATGCTTTTAAGTTAAACCAGCTGACAATTTCATGGATTGTATTGTGAAATCTTTATGCATGAATTCCGAGGTCGGGACACCTGTTGTGACCATTATGCAGGTTTTCTTTTGGTTATTGTGTTTAAATTTTTTTTTATATTCCCAGGCCTACAGGACCAGAACTGGGAATTGTGGCAGGACTATCTTATTGTTGAGGTATTCAAGACATATAAAAAGACAGGCGCTGACTCAGCTTAGCAGGTTCCATATATAACCTCTGAGTCTTGTGAAACTAGCAAGTAACAAGATGTCATTTAGACAGACTTGAGCACCAACACAGGGAAAATCCTGAAGGATATTTTCATTGTGATAAATCACCGGAGGAATGCCCAGATTACATTCAGAGCTATGTGTTTTATCTTTAAAGGATCACTTAGCATAAGTGACATAATATTCATAACAAGGTTTATGTAAAAGAGGATTTAATAACGTTTGTTGTAAGGAATCTTGAAACTGAATTGAAATTTGAAGTTTAATAGGATTATTTTTGTGGTGTTTAGTTGCCTATCCAGTGTTTCTTAATTGCTGTTACAGAAGTCAGTTTTATTTTAGATATCTACTTTCTGATATCAGTGGTGGACTCTCTGCCATGACTATACCAAATCTAATTGGGCAATTGAGATGCTGCACTGCCACTCCTAAACTGTGAGACACTGGTTGAAAATATGATATTGTATGTGATTGAAAATCAATAACAGAGTGGTATGTGGTGTTGCAATACACCTCCCTCTACGATGTATGATCATGTAATCTCAACTCTAAAGGTGACATATTGCAATAGTGCGTATCATAGATCAATATGCCTATCTCATAAGTAAATGTGTTAGTACAAACGATATAGGATGGTGCTACAATACACCTCCCCCCCAAGGGAAAACATATGCAACCCTTTTGTGGTAAAAATTAAAATTACATATATTGTTTGTGATATAATTCATGCATGAAACCAAAAATTCAATGACCTAGAGCAGAGGATCAAATTTCAGTTTATGTAGGTATGAGCACTTCTGGATGAATCGTTAATGATTCCTAAGGGTTAGTAGGCGTTGCATATTATTTTTTTTCTTGACTAGGCATAGAATCTACTGAATGTGGAAAAGCATATAAACTACTAAGCAATGCAGACCTGAATTCAGATTACCACTTTCTGCACATGGCCATTTAAAATATCCCTAGGGAATTTGTGAATTCTCAGAAAAATTCTGTTTGTCTGCCATTTCTATATTAGTGTAAGAAATGCCTCCGTGTACTCAACTGAGAGAGCATTACTATGGAAACAGGCTTACACATGGGTATATATTAAAGTGAGGACTTGGAAACCAAATAAATACTATACATAATTATGGAAAAAAACAAAGCTAATCCTTACAATGGACGGTGACCAGCCATTGCCTAACCAGTGTCACAGTGTAGGCAGTTATTTTGTAAAGTTAGAATCATTTTAGTTTCAGTTTTAGAAGCCGGAAACTTTGTTTGATCCATTCTTTTCTAAGAAATAAACATATTGCAGATTATCTGTCAATGACCTGTGTAAATGTATGCTGTTTTAAATTCAATGATTTTCATTGGAAGTTATAAGTGAGACTATGGGGGCATGTCAAAAAAGTATGTCAGCATTTTTTCTACTTTATACTTGAGGCCTTGACAACTTTTGGATAGTGACAGTGTGGTTTCAAAGTTGTAAATACAAAGACCTTATGAAGTCTAGACATGACTAGGTTAAGAGGTGGGTAGGAAGGACAGGAGAGGGTTAAGACAAAAAAAAAAGGTGAGTGTTAGAAAATGGGCAGGTTACCTGATTGGTGTTGGGTGTGCAGGGTGGGGTCTTTGACACCATTGGGTGTGGTTGTGGGGGTCATCCAATTCAGTCCAGGAGCAGCCTTATGTAATGTGTTGGTGGAGTTTAGTGTAGTTAGTGGTGTGTTAGGAGACAATGTAGTATAGTGCGGTGTTGTGAAGAGCAGAGTAGTGGTGTCAGTGTTTTTTAAAGCACTTCTGCATCACCGCTGTTCCCATTTTTTTTTTCTTTGTTAAATTTTTTTTTTAATATTTTTGGAGCATCTGCTTCTGTTGCTGCATCATTAATGTTCCTCCTTCTAAAATATTTAGGGCATAATTGCTGTTCCCCCTTCTGCATTGCTGGTGTTCCTTCTTCTGTGTCAGCATTGGTTCCCCCTTTTGTTTTTTACTTTCTGAATTTTTTTTTTAAGGTTTTTTTTTTTTTTTTTTGCTGCAGCAGTTGTTCCCTTTTTGGCTTTCTGAATTTATTTATTTTTTTCCAGCAGCAGCAAGCAAATTTTATCCATAATTGCTGTACCTCTTTCTGAGTCGCAGGTGTTCTTTCTTCTGCGTCACTTATTTTTTTACAATTATTTTATTTTAATTTAATTTTATTTTGGTTTATAGTGCACCAAGCACAAACGTATTGCACCCAAGCTATAAAATCACATCTTGCAAAAAATCCCCATCATGTCCGAAAGGCCAACAAGGAGAGGCAGATGCTTGCAGGCAACTAAAAGAGGGAAATCAGCCTCTGTGTCCACAGTAAAAAGTGATGGTCGTGGACATGGTTTATCCTCTACAGGCAGGGCACGCTTGTCCTTTTTCTCCAGTGCTGGCCGTGTTATTTGGCCACAATATGCAGAAGAAGTGGTGGAGTGGATAGCTAAGCCATCTTCATCCTCTTCATCCTTTTTCACCCAGGCTCATTCTAGTTTGCCTTCCACCACAACTGCCAAAATGGCCTTTTCCATAGATTCCTTGTCCATGGCTAGTCCTTCCATAGCCCCACCATCATGCATGGAGGAGCCACCTGAATTATTCAATCAGTGTCAGTACCATGCTGCTGTAGGATGCACAGCAATCTGAATGCTCCGATGTTGGTTTCAAGGTTGAGGAAGGGAGGGACGTGAGCATAGAGAGTCGGGGGGTGCCAATGACGGTCAAAAAATTGTCAGTCATGTTCTCTCTGCTGCAGCATACTGCCAAGTTGGAGAGGAGGGAGGGAATGATGAGGTCACTGACTTTACTTTGGTGCCTGAGAGAACAGAGGAGGAAAGTGAGAAGGAGGAACAACTGCAATGAGGCAGGATGTCCTCCAGGGGCAGGAGTAAGGGCAGCCACCCCATTGCATCACACGCCAGAGCTCCACAGGTGCAGGGCACTTCTGACTCCTCGCTGATATCCAAAAGTTCATTGGTGTGGGCTTTTTTCAACACCCATGCAGCAGACCACAGTGTTACTATTTGCAATCTCTGTCTAAAGCAGATCAAGTATGGCCAAAACACCAGCCGCTTGGCACTACATGCTTGACAAGTCATATAATAACCTGCCATTCAGCCTGTAGGCAACAGGACCTGAAAGACCCACATCATAAAAAAGTGTAGATTTCTCCTAGCTACTCATCTGGGATTTCTATCCCTACTATAGTACCTCAAGTCTTCTCAACCGTCTCCACTGAGAGGGGTGATAGTATAGCAATGGGTGCCACAGATCCTTGCCCCCAATCTGCTAGCAGTACACCACTTGTTGATTTTACCAGGCAAATTGCACTACCACAGTTGCTGAACTGTAAAAAAAAACTGTCCCACTCATCCACATGCTCAGCATCTAAATGCTAGCTTGGCCAAATTTCTAGCTTTACAACTGCTGCCTTTCCATCAGGTGGACTCTGCCTCTTTCTGTGAATCTGCAGAATGTGCTGTACCACAGTGGCAAGTTCTGAAAAGAAATTTCTTTTCATGTAAGGCCATTCCAACTCTGAACCATCATGTGGAAGGCTTTTTTGACCTCGTTGGACAGGGTGGTCAGCAGTAAGGTCTACATTACTGCTGACACATGGTCCAGCAGGCATGGTCAGGGACCGTATGTTTCCTTTATGGCTTACTGGGTAACTCCACTGGCAGCTGGGATGGATGCAGGACAGGGTTCAGTGCTGGATCTTGTTCCACCACCATGACTCAAAAAAGCCAGTGGTGATTCTGCCATATCAGTTTGCTCCACCCCCTCCTCTTACTCTTCCTTTTCCGCTATAGCTTCTACTGCTGAATTGTCCTTTGAACCAGCAGTGGTCCCTAAGCGTTTAAGCTGCTATGCAAACAGTCAGGCTAAAAAATGCCATGCAGCATGGTGGTGGTAGTGTCATGGCGTGGGCATGTATGGCTGCCAATGGAACTGGTTCTCTTGTATTTATTGATGGTGCGACTGCTGACAAAAGCAGCAGGATGAATTCTGAAGTGTTTCGGGCAATATTATCTGCTCATATTCAGCCAAATGCTTCAGAACTCATTGGACGCCGCTTCACAGTGCAGATGGACAATGACCCAAAGCATACTGCAAAAGAAACCAAAGAGTTTTTTAAGGGAAAGAAGAGGAATGTTATGCAATGGCCAAGTCAATCACCTGACCTGAATCCGATTGAGCATGCATTTCACTTGCTGAAGACAAAACTGAAGGGAAAATGCCCCAAGAACAAGCAGGAACTGAAGACAGTTGCAGTAGAGGCCTGGCAGAGTATCACCAGGGATGAAACCCAGCATCTGGTGAAGTCTATGCGTTCCAGACTTCAGGCTGTAATTGACTGCAAAGGATTTGCAACCAAGTATTAAAAAGTGAAAGTTTGATTTATGAATATTATTCTGTCCCATTACTTTTGGTCTCTTAACAAGTGGGAGGCACATATGCAAACTGTTGTAATTCCTACACCGTTCAACTGATTTGGATGTAAATACCCTCAAATTAAAGCTGACAGTCTGCAGTTAAAGCACATCTTGTTCGTTTCATTTCAAATCTATTGTGGTGGTGTATAGAGCCAAAAATTTTAGAATTGTGTTGATGTCCCAATATTTATGGACCTGACTGTATATGCCTTTTGACCAAGTACATTGGTTTAACGATGGTGTTTGAAAAATTAGCAAATCATTTTACTATGTTATGATTCCATATGAGGAGACAAAACAGTTAAAGGAAAACTAAAATATATTATGTCCTTTTAACAAACTGAACTTTTCACTCATGATCTTCATGGTTCTAGCGTTCACTTGTTGCCATACTCATATTAAAATAATAAATATATTACATGTAAACCATGCAAACTGTTTTCTTTACGAAGTGTGTTCTTTAGTTTAGCTCATGCCCTAGAAACTTGGCTGCAAGTCTGCCAATTAACCTACACAACCTCCTCTAGTTTGTGCTGCAGAAGATGTCATTCTTCAGCTCCCATCATAATAACTGACTGCAGCTTTGAGGGAACATTGCTGTTCTTCAGAACAATAAAGGTATAGAGGAATGCTACCATTTCTTCAGTCATACAAAATGCCTAAGGGAAAAGTACAGAATCCTGAGAAGCAAGAGCTTGCTAATGGAGTTCACAGAAAGTACTCCTTTCTCTATGACAAAAGACAAGCATGTAGATGGTTTTACCATTTATTAGATTATAAAAACACATTGACGTGTTGGTAATATATACATGCTTATTTATGTCAACCATACTTTCTGAGCTTCAATATAAGCCTCACCTAAACCTATGGGTAACAGTGCTTAGCAAACCATCAAAATGTAAATTTATATATCATGTGCAATATCATAAACCATCAATATAGAAAATTGTAGTGCATTAATAAAGTCCAGTGCAATTAATGATCAATTGAAAAGTCAGTACCAATCCTCAAACACAGTGCTTTAAAATGAACCACAAAGACAGGATAGTGCTCCACAATGTGTCCTCTCCAGCAGACCCGATGTACATAGATACCACACTGCACTCACCAGAAGGTTTTGACTTCTTGTGTGAACAAGAGAGTCAGAAACAACCAGGGGTGGACTGACCATTCGGGTACTCGGGCACTGCCCGAGGGCCCGGGGTCAGTAGGGGGCCCCATGAGATGCCCCTGGTACCTTTCATAGGCTGTTTTGGGTGTGGTTTGAGTGCGGACGAGGACACGGGCCCCATGATCCCCTATTGCCCGGGGGCCCCATGAGTTGTCAGTCCGCCCCTGGAAACAACCTATATTGTTCTATCCTGGGTGCTGTGGCTTCTGTGTACTCCAAAAAGGCTCTATCCTGCTGTTCTCCCAGTTTTTAGTGGTTATCCCAGCTAAGTTAAAAAAAATGCTCTATATTCAATAATATGGAAGAAGTAAAAGAATCCTACTGCATTAAGTGAAAGAACCGATTGTTTATTAAAAATACAAAAGAAATTAACTTACATATTCACCAGCAATGTTAGCCTTAGAATACCATCAGTTTCCCTAATTAAAGATGGCCACCATGTATTTCTGGTGGCAGAAGTGTAATCAAACCGGACGTTATCGCCGAGCATGTTTCGTCATAGGAAATTATGGCATGGTGTTTTGTTTTTTTTTTTTTCCTGGCTCATAAAAAGCAGAATATCAGGGGACCACACCCAGGAAGGAGCCTGACCATGGCTTGCAGTAGGAGCTTGATGTGAGGTCTCCTGACTCCCAAGCACCTCCAGTGTCCTGCCGAGAAGGGGAGAGATGTGCAGGAAGCCCTGGAGAGACTAGCCGGGGAGAGGGGGGGCCGGCCTGGCATGGACCGAGGACCTCCGGGAGTGGCGGCCATCACGGCGGGTCTTCCTGTGCTCTCAGCCCGATGCTGTGTGTTCCCCAGAGCTCAGTGGACGCCGGGCAATCAGGTGATCTGCCGCAAGGGATCTCTGGGAGGCAGAGGAGCAAGCCAGCATTTCTTGGAGCAAGGGAGACGACGGCTCTCTTCCTCCTGCTCACAGGACTGTGGCAGCTGGAGACACGCGGAAACGGACTGGGTGAACCCCCCCTGCAATCCACTCATTGTGTGAGGGGAATGTCAACTGCAATGTTCCCCAGAAGAGAGTACCTGGAGCCGCCTCACCCCTCACTTGGAGTAAAGGAAGAGATGTCCTAAAGTGCGGGAAATGTTTTCTCAGATAAGTCTAGACTTTACATATATCAGAGATCTTACATAGGTGAAAAGCCATATGTCTGTCCTGAGTGTGGGAAATACTTTTCAGTGAAGCTTAGTCTTCACACACATCAGAGATCTTACACGGAGCAGAAGTTGCATACCTGTCCGGAGTGTGGGAAATGTTTTTCATGTAAGTCCTATTTTTATATATACCAGTGATAACACAAGAGGGAGCAGCCATACCCTTGTTCAGAGTGCGGGAAATGTTTTTCACAGAAGTCCAGCCTGCATATATATCAGAGACCTCACATGAGGAAGATGCTATATCCCTGGTCTAAGTGTGGGAAATGTTTTCTCAGATAAGTCTAGACTTGAACATTTATCAGAGATCTTACACAGGTGAAAAGCCATATGTCTGTCCTGAGTGTGGGAAATACTTTTCAGTGTAGCCTAGTCTTCACACACATCAGAGATCTTACACGGAGTAGAAGTTGTATACTTGTTCGGAGTGCGGGAAATGTTTTTCAGAGAAGCCCTTTTATTCATATATGACAGATCTCATACGGGGGAAAAGCAGTATTGGGGATAAGAGCGGCAAAAGTACTGAGATTAATATATTGCATGGGAACTGAACTGTATGTATTGAACTATATGTTGAAACTGAGGAGGGGTTCACCCAGGGGGTCTTAGAGGAAAATCAGAAGGAGGACAATGTAAAACAGATAAAGACCTAGAAGAAGAGGACCAAGGTAGATCAGTTCGGGAGTGGGGGGAGAGAAAAAGGAAGAAAAGAACTGAGAGGTGGATACCCATGGAAGACAACAAACTTTGATATCAAATCAAAAATCCCCCCCCCCCCCAACCAGAACTGCGGAAAATTTAAATAGTCCCTGACATCATGAAAAACAAAGTATCAAAGGGAGGAGGGTCTAAGGCTTCCCAAACAGGGTCAATTAAAAATATATACCCTCACAGGAGAAGCAGACTCCTGAGAGACAACAGGGAATAAGTGTAAGAGGTGAGAGGGAAAACAACGGGGAATGTTCCAGACTATCCCTGGGAATAGCTAAAAGTAGTCAACATATGGAAGAGAAGAAGAAGTGGATATGGATAAAGTAGAAGAACAAGAGTAGAGCTCACAGATGCCTACTAAAGCAGAAATAGCAGAAATGTTTAAAGGACTTGAAAGATCCCTAAAACCGGAACTGGCGAAATTACATAAAGATCTGGGGCAAATATTATCAAGGGTGGAGGAGATGGAAGAAAAACTAGATAAACATGCCCAAATTATACAGAAATTAGAAAAAAGGGTGATGGAAATGAGAAAAGAACAAAGAAATCTGTTAAATAAATTGGAAGACCAGGAGAATAGGGATAGGAGATGCAATCTAAGGATACAAGGCTTTCCAGAGATCTCCCTAGGAGAAGATTTCACGGGAATAATAACGAGAATGCTGAATACTATAATGGATAGAACTAGAACAGATCCTCTCAAAATGGAGGGAGTATATAGAATAGAAAAATATATACAAGAAGATAGAAAGGAAAAGCCAAGAGATGTAATAGTGCAATTCCATAATTTTCGGGATAAAGAAGAGCTTTGGAAGAAGATAAAAGGAAGAGCAATAATAAAATATGGAGAAATAAACATACAGATCTTTGCTGATTTAGCAGCGGAAACATTAATAAGAAGGAGAACTTTGAAACCGTTACTGGAACAGATGAGAAAACAGAATGTTCGATATAGCTGGGGGTTTCCAGCGTGTTTGATCGGATGGAGAAATGGATGTTCAGCAAGACTAAGATTCCCCGAAGATCTGAGAGACTTTTGTGAGAGACTTGATATACAGAAAATAAATATCCCTGGTTGGGAGGAAGAAGGAGAAATGTGGGCTACAGAAAATGAGGGGAGGTAGGCAGCTCTAAGGAGAAATAGAGAGTAGGAATAGTAAAGAGGAATAAGATAGGAGAGAGGGGGTTCTCTCCCCTTTTTTTTTTCTCTCTCTCTCCCTCCATTTCTGCCTCCCTCTTTTGATCTTTGAAGTTTACTAGAGTATGGCAGGACACGGAGGATGAGACACGCGTATTGGGGAAAAGTTCATGGTCAGATCTTCTTCTTCTTAAAAGCTGAATCAAAGGTGGGGTTAGGAACACAAATGAATCATAGGCAAAATGTAAGCCTAAAGGGAGATGTGGGGGGCGGGGGAGGGAGAGGAGTGGGAGGGAGGAGAGGTGGAGGAGGGACGGGAGGGTGGGAGGAGGGTATGGGGAGGGGATAGGTAGTTTAAGACTCTGCAAAATAGTGGGAGAAACATCAGTCTGGAGAAATCCTCGAGATCAAAGGGGAAGATGTGGAGGTAAGAGAGAAGAGAAGGGGAAGATAGAGGTATGGAGAGGAGAAGAATGGAAGAGATTCATTTTGTGACATAATGTTAAAGCAGGGCTTGAAAAAGCCGCTCGCTAAATACGAGGAGAAATTCCTCTGTGGCGAGCAGCGAGCACAGATGAAGCATGGAGCGACTGCACCTGCCCAAGCCTCATTGTGAAGCCGAGTTCCGGTTTACAACTTCTGGTTCCGGCTTCTTCAGCTCCTCTGAGAGGAGACACCCTCTCCACCACCGCGGGGGACTCGGAGGGACTAGGAGTAAGTACTGTATACAACATGTCATATCACTATAATGGAGTACAGGGGAGCTGGGATATACATTACTGTATACATGTCATATAACTATAATGGAGTACAGGGGAGCTGGGATATACATTACTGTATACATGTCATATCACTATAATGGAGTACAGGGGAGTTGGGATATACATTACTGAGTAATATATATCCCAGCTCCCCTGTACTCCATTATAGTGATATGACATGTATACAGTAATGATTACTGTATACATGTCATATCACTATAATGGAGTACAGGGGAGCTGGGATATACATACTGTATACATGTCATATTACTATAATGGAGTACAGGGGACCTGGGATATACATTACTGTATACATGTCATATCACTATAATGGAGTACAGGGGAGCTGGGATATACATTACTGTATACATGTCATATCACTATAATGGAGTACAGGGGAGTTGGGATATACATTACTGAGTAATGTATATCCCAGCTCCCCTGTACTCCATTATAGTGATATGACATGTATACAGTAATGATTACTGTATACATGTCATATCACTATAATGGAGTACAGGGGAGCTGGGATATACATTACTGTGTACAGTTTTATATTTTGTACTCTTTATTCTAAAGAAAAATGTAATTTCATAAGCTTTAAGGTGGCGTGGTTGGGGGAACGGGCGGGGGGTGGGGTTGGGGGCGGACCTGGGCAAGGTTGGGTGGGGAAACTGGTGGAGAGTAAGTTTTGTGACTGGCTAGTAGGTCTGGACTCGAAATTTTAACCCCTGTGTTAAAGTGTTAAATAGCTCTGGGAAGAGATTTGGGATTTTTAAAGAAATTCAACATAGATTTTCTGCAGTGTTTTTTTTACAGGAGACACATTTGGTGCAAGAATCAGATGTGAAATTAAATTCCAGATATTCTCCAATGTGGTTTTATGCAGATTCCCCAATTAAATGTGCGTAAGGGAATAGGTTTTGCGAAAAATATAAGGTTTAAACTGGAAGACAGATTGGTAGATCCGGAAGGGAGATTTCTCTTTCTGAAGGGAAAATTACAGTAAATAGACTGTACACTAGCAAATATTTATTGCCCGAATAAGAAACCGGAGGTATTTCTAAAAAATACTCTGAGGAAGTTAATGGATTTCAAAAAAGGCAATTTAATTGTGGCAGGTGATTAATTTCTCTGCATGGATCCCCAGATGGATATGACGTCCCCTGTGCAGAGAAATGGTAGTAGGTCTCTGAAATCCTTGAAAAAAATGATATACCAATGTGAACTTGTAGATATATGGAGATTTAAGCACATGAAGGACAGAGACTATACATTTTATTCTCATGTACATGAGATGTATTCAAGACTGGATTATATATTGCTGGTCCATTGATTTATCCAGTCTCTGGTCAAAGTAAAAATAGAAGTGATGTCAATATTGGACGATCACCCTTAAATGAGACACTTCTCCAGGATTCAGAGGTGGATCAAAGAATAAAAAAAGAATTAGAGCAATTTTTTGAGGAAAATGATTCTGGGGAAGTGTCTGTAGCAACAGTGTGGGAGGCTTATAAGGCCTATATTAGAGGAATCCTGATAGCGATTGGAGCAAAAAAGAAGAGGGAAAGAAGAGAAAAAATAAACACGCTTCTTAGTGAACTCTGTGAGTTAGAGCAGATACATAAACATAAAGTAACAAAAGAGATTATGCAGAGGGTAATAAATAAAAGAGAAAAATTAAATAAATTTCTGGAAGAAGATAAGAGAAGAGTGTTCAATAAAATAAGTGAGAGATACAGATGGGGAGATAGGCCAGGAAAGTATTTAATGAGGGCTCAGAGAAAAAAAAAATCTAGGAACTATATAGAGAAAATAAGAGACCACAAAGGAGAATTAATGTATTCAACTAAAGTGTTTAAAGAATATTATAATAAGCTATATAAGATTATTCCCCACAGCTTCATAAGTAAAGATGAAGTAGGAAAAATAGAAAAAAGACAGACATACTTAAAAAAGGCAGGTTTACCAAAATTTAAGTGAGGAGCAATTAAAATCCCTAAAATCAGCAATGACGCAGGAGGAAATACACTTAGCATTAAAGAGCACTATAGCTGGGAAAAGTCCAGGACCTGATGGATACACAGTGAAATATTATAAAAAATATAAAGAATTATTAATACCTAAACTGAGGATATATATGAATGCATTGGGAGGAGAGAAGGAAATGAGGAGGGAATTCCTACAAGCTCATGTAGTTCTCATACATAAGGAAGGTAAAGATGATACTCACTGTTTGTTACAGACCAATTTCCTTATTAAACACAGATACCAAACTATATGTAAAAGTTCTGGCAAACAGGTTGAAAGACCTAATGTTGGAATGGATACACATAGACCAAATAGGCTTTGTCCCAGGGAGAGAGGGTAGAGATAACGGACTGAGATCTCTGTTTCTCATACAAAAAAGTAGGAAAGAGAAAATCCCTGTGGTGGTACTCTCTATCGATGCGGAAAAGGCATTTGATAGAGTAGATTGGGGATATATGTTGGATACATTGAAAGTATTGGGGATGGGACCTAGAATGAGAGAGTGGATAAGGAAATTATATAATCAACCCTCTGCAGCAATCATGGTTAATGGGGAATTGTCAGAGTATTTTGCGATGCAGAACGGAACTAGACAGGGATGCCCTTTGTCTCCATTGCTATATGTTTTATCATTGGAATCTTTTTTGGCTACACAAAGGAATAATATAGACATAAAAGTAATTTGGATAGGAGATACAGAGTATACAGTAAGGTGGCAGCTTATGCAGATCACATGCTGTTCTATGTGGGAAACCCAAGGATATCACTGCCAAATTTAATGAAATCACTTAAAGAATATAGAGAGATGTGAAATTTAAAAATTAACCCAACAAGAACAGAAATTGTAAACATAATTCTTCCAAATAGAGAGAAAAATAGGTTACAGGAGGAATTTCCCTTTGTTTGGAGCGAAAAATAATTGAAATATCTAGGAAAATAATTAACTGTATCCTCCAAGAACTTGTATAAATTGAATTATATCCCATTGTTAAATGAGATCAGGGATGAACTAAGGAAATTAGGAGGGGGAACCCCATCATGGGTAGGTCGTATAAACTTGATAAAAATGGTGATTGTTCCAAAAATAATATATAAATTTCAAATGATACCAATTAAACTACCAGAAGTATACTTTAGATCAATTAAAAAAATGTTAATAAGATTTATTTAGAGGAATAAAAAACCGAGAATAAGCCTGGAAATTTTATGTAGAAATAAAGAGAAAGGAAGATTGGGAGTCCCAGATTTAAAAAAGATATTATAACTCAGTAATAATGGGGAGACTGGACATATAATGCAGAGGGGAAAAGCTGGGTTAAAATAGAAAATATACTAAGTAATACTAAAGTAAGTGGAATTGTATGCTTACCTCCACAATACAGAGGATTAGCAGACAGTACAAGTTTGTTCACATTTAATGTTTTAAGAGTTTGGGATGTTTTACACAAACAGATGGGATCGGAATTTAATTCATTGTTAATGCCCTTAAAGTCCACAGAGTTTTTCCCCCTGGGTAAAGAAGGTATCACAGGGAAGTGGATTAAGAAGGAAGATGCACAATTAAGGAATATAATGGTGGGAGAGGAAATAGGATCACTTAAGGAATTGGAAAAAAAGAAGTTTTTACGAGAATGGATGAGTGGCGTTATTTTCAATTGAAACACTTTATAGGAAAACTTTCAAAGCCTTTAAGAATAAGAGAGGAATGGAATCCTTTTGAGCACTTGTTAGGTAAACAGGGAGATGGGAAACACGGAACCTCTAAAATATATAAGATTCTCACTGAAATAAACGCAGATATAAGTCCTCCATATATAGAAAAATGGGAAAGAGAAATAGGAGTTACAATAGATGCGGAAAAACAGAGGAAAATATATAGAATAATCCACGGAAATATAAATATGCAGAAGGTAGAAATTAATTATAAGTGTTTGGCAAGAGTGTGGCACACAGATTGAGTGGAGATAATTCACCTTTATGTTGACGTGGATGTGGAGGTAGAGGCACAATGTATCACATATGGTGGGAGTGTTCTAAAATACAAGAGTATTGGGGGAAAATAGTAAGCTTGATTCAGAAAATTACAGAGGTTGATATTCTAGTAGATCCAGAGATTTGCCTTTTTCATAGTACTAAGCTTCCAGTTAAAAAATACAAAGAATCTGGTTTATCGTACTAATTGACTGCAGCAAAGGGACTGATACCCAACTATTGGAGGAGACAGGAGGTGCCGAAAATAAAAGACTGGGTGCATAGGGTGGATCAAATACGTAAATTGGAGGAACTTTATCATTTGAATGAAGATACGATGGAGAGTCACTATACAAGATGGAACAAATTGGAGGAATTCAAAAAGTCAAGGCTAGCCTTAGAGGTTATGGGGGATTTACATAGAATAATATGGAAACATATTTTGTTCTTCTTTTATAGGGATTATGATCTCCAGAAGTGAACAGGAAAATGCAGAGCAGAAGGGGTCAGGGATTGGATGGGGGGGATGGGTGGTAAATAGGTAGGGGGAGGGGGGGGTGAAATGATAAATGTTTTGATAATAAGCTAAGGTTTTAATGAGTGGGTTCGTATAACTTGTTTATCTGAAAAATTAATAAATATTTAAATAAAAAAAAATAAAATAAAAAGCAGAATAGGTTATACACATAAAGACAATACTTACTGAGCGATAGTCAATCATTTCTCTATTACTGTAGAACAGAGATTTTAACATCATTTTTGGTGCATCATGTATCATAAAGGGGGTACAGATTGGTGAGGCTGGGAATTCAGAAGGAGCTATCCTGAATTTGACATACACTTTATTGCCAAAAGTTTTAATCCATAGGGTTCAATATTAAGTTGGCCAACCCTTTGCAGCTATAACAGCTTCAGCAAGGTTTAGGAATGTGTCTATGGCAATGTTTGACCATTCTTCCAGAAGTACATTTGTGAGGTAAGGCACTGATGTTGGACAAGAAGGCCTGGCTCACAGTCTTTGCTCTAATTCACCCCAAAGGTGTTCTATCAGGTTGAAGTCAGGACTCTGTGCAGTCCAGTCAAATTTGTTCACCCCATGTCTTTATGGACCTTGCTTTGTGCACTGGTGTGCAGTCATGTTGGAACAGGAAGGGTCCATCCCCAAACTGTTCCTACAAAGTTGGGAGCATGAAATTGTCCAAAATGTCTTGGTATGCTTCACTGGAACTAAGGGACCAAGCCCGACCCCTGAAACACAACCCCACACCATAATCCCCCCTCCACCAAACTTTACACCTGGCACAATGCAGTCAGGCAAGTATTGTTCTCCTGGCAATCGCCAAACCCAGACACATCCATTCGATTGCCAGACAGAGTAGCGTGATTTGTCACTCCAGAGAACGCTTCTCCACTGCTCGATGTGCTTTCCACCACTGCATCTGATGCTTTGCATTGCACTTGGTGATGTAAGCCTTGGATGCAACTACTGGTCCATGGAAACACATTCCATGAAGCTCTCTATGCACTGTTGTGCTAACCTGAAGGCCACATGAAGTTTGGAGGTCTTCAGCTATTGACTCTAAAGACAGTTGGCGACTTCTGGGCTCTGTGCGCTTCAGCATGCGCTGACCCCACTCTGTCGTTTTACATGGCCTACCACTTTATGGTTGAGTTGCTGTTGTTCCCAGTTGCTTCCACTTTGTTATAATACCACTAACAGTTCACTGTGGAATATTTAGTAGCAAGGAAATTTCACGGATGGACTTATTGCACAGGTGGCAACCTATCACGGTACCATGCTTGAATTAACTGAGCTTCTGTGAGTGACCCATTCTTCCACAAATGTTGGTAGAAGCAGTCTGCATGCCTAGGTGCTTGATTTTATACACCTGTGGCCATGGAGGTGATTGGAACACCTGAATCCAATGATTTGGAGGGCTGTCCCAATACTTTTGGCAATATAGTGTATATACACCCGCACTAGTGATGCTGGATAGCTAATCAAACAAGGAAAAAAATTAATGTCAAGTAGCCAAATGAGAGATATTAAATGGGAAATATCCTCTAGCTTTTGGTAAACCAGTGCATGACTGGAATAGACAAAATATACAGTACACAAAACAAATAAATCCATTTTATTTCAACTTAAATTTGAATTTCTTTTTATAAGTATTGCATAATGCTTGTTTCCAATTCTGAACACACTTTTCACAATAGTTAAATTTTCTTAATAAAGATGCACTTAGCCAACATTAACATTTATAATTCCACTTGGATGTTAAAGTAGAATTTACCCCCAAACCCCTTTCACATGCAGTCCTGCAAGGGTGGTAGCAATATAATTATGTGTTTGTTTAGAGATGAAACATAAATTGTATGCTGAGATAAAATCTCTGATAACAGGCAGCCTGCTGGAAAAACATGCCTGCAGCTTCCAGCATAATCCTCTGAAAAAAAATTGATTTGTTTGATTATGGTTTCTGACAACCTGCAAACCATCAAAATCACAATTTGCTTGCAGTGCTGCTACACAAGGCAGCACATTTTTTAATAGGATAAGACTTGTCTAAAATTAGCACAAAACTCAATTTGTGTTATCTGATGTAAGTGGAACTGTTTACTAATTTACATGACAGTGATATCCAGGTTTCATTGTTTAATCTTTATATCTCGCAGATAATTTACACTACACAACAATCATTTTTACAGGTCTGTAGTTCTCCTTAAAGCAGAGGTCCAGTGGGAATTAAAAAAAATTAAAGTCAGCAGCTACAAAAACTGTACTTTTTTGACTGACAAAAGCTGTAGCTGCTGACTTTTAAAATATGGACACTCGCCTGTTGCGGTGTTCTCACACTGGCTGGGTTGTCTCCTTGGCGCCGGAATCTTCAGTGTGCGGACCCTGCTGTGACAGCTTGCTGCTCTACAGCCGGGTGCCCACTGCGCAAGCACGTGTAGTGCTGTTCTTTGTGAATGGTCCTGTGGTCTTCTAGAACCTGTTGCTGTATGTGTCCAAGAAGACTACAGGGAGGGATGGGGGAAGGACAACTTCCGCTTCCGATCGCTTAGGTGATTGCAGCATAAGTGGGAGCGTGCACCTGCCAAATTCAGGTACCCGCTTCCTCCCTTCTCCCCAAAGGTGCCAATCCTTAACGGAGAGTGGGGGACAAAGCCTTAAAATGGAACTTCTCCTTTTGAGTGAAGCTCCGCTTTAATAACAATCAAATGACCATACAATGGCTACGATTTGATACATTACTACTGTTTTTTGTTTGAGTTGTGTGATAATATCCCAGCAATTGTACTGATAGAACTGTGGAAGCCAGCATATATAATCTATATAATTGATTTGTTGAAAGGGTTTGTTTGCATTTTATTAAAGTATCTTTAAAGCAGAGCTCCACCCAAAAGGGGAAGTTCCTCTTTAAAGACTGGTCCCCCGCTCTCCATTAAGGATTGGTACCTTTGGGGAGCGGTTACCTGAAATTGACAGGTACCCGCTCCCACTTCCACTGCAATCGCCTAGGTGATTGGAAACGGAAGTCGTCCTCCCTTCTCCCTCCCCGTAGTCTTCTGGGACACGTGACAGGTCCCAGAAGACTATGGGGCCATTCAGGAAGTGCAGCGCTACTCGTGCATTTGCAGTGGGCACCCGGCTGTGAAGCCATAAGCTGTCACAGCCGGGTGCCCGCACTAAAGGTGCCAGTGCCTGGAACTCCAGGTGGCTGGTGAAACGGGCTGCGGGGAGGACACTGTGGAATAGTGGCTGTTTTTTAAAAGTTAGCAGCTACAGTTTTTGTAGCTGCTGACTTTTATTTTTTCACAGTGTGACTGGAACTCTGCTTTAAGTTATGAATAGGTACTACCATGTGCTGCACATCAAGCAGTAGTTGAGAGGCTGCCAAACATACTCTAAATATTGGACTTGCAGTTAATGTGGAACTAAACTGTGTCTGAGCACCACAAACTGAAAACTTCATTTGAATAATTTTTATTTTCAGAGCAAACTCACCCTTCACCCATGTCTCCATGCTTTATTTTGTTGAGAAATCACTTAAAAAAATAAAAACAAATACCCCCTTAGCATTTTTAGCCATGGCCATTTTGAGTAAGGGCAGATGGTACATGTAGCATTTACTTCCTAGAATTTATCTGCCCTTAACTAGGCATTCAGGCATGAGGGTGTGCTTTAAAACAAGCAAATATAATATATATTCCTAACTATTTACCAATGCTAACTGCAGAGGGATTAAAAATAGTTAATGTTAATTGAAAGTGTTTAGCTCCATTTTCAGATGATAATTTTCTAAAGGTCTGATAATTCATTGCTTTAAAATATGATCCCTTTATGTATGGCCACATTTATACTAATTTGTTTTATTTCTTTAGTTTACATAGTCCATGAATACATTTATTTCAGTGACCACAATTGACTAGATAAGCACAGTTTCCTTTTGTTAATCAGAAAAATTTATTAGAAAAACCTTCACATTACAGATTTTTAAAACATTTTTAACCCTGTGCTGTACAAAATCCAACATATCAATTTCCCATAATGAAGACAGATCACGGCTGTTCTCTCCTTGAGCACTATGTCTTGTATCTGCCTTCTGTTATCTTTCTACAGGCATCCTTTTGTAGTTGGACCTGCTGGGTCCCTTCCACAGCTGTTTGCTAAACAGTGATGATGTCACTGATAGTTTTACTACGTAAAAAGATTTATGCCCTTAGAGGCTATTGTGGAACACTTTAAAGGATATGTTCACCTTTGGTGAACATATCTAAAACAGGTGGAACATGTAACATGTTTCCATAGCCGCTGTGGAGCGCCGTGGTAGTTCATTGAAGCTTCCAGTCAGAGTATCTGCTTGCACATACATTCCGTGTCTAAAAGGTGAACTTATCCTTTAAATTTCAGTAACATAAAAAACAAACTGCAATACAAACATTTCGAACTGCCTCTTCTGACACTCTGGGTTCAGACATATTTCAACAGTATGAAATAATAATGCAAAAGACACGATTCTTTAGTAACACCTCTATATTAAGCTCCTTCAAAAGAGTAGACCACAGAATGACGCTTTAGGAGTCGCATCCCCAGTTAACGCATACAATCAAAACAAAAATAAAATGGAAATAACCAAATAGCAACAATTAACAGATTATATGGTCACAAATGGTAACTCTGGAAACTATGTCACTAAATGGTCACAAATGTTACTTTGTAACTGCAATACCAGCAGCAGGAGGCGGAAGAAAAGGCTTGACATGTTGACATAGCAGCTCCCTCTGGGCCACCAGAGTCACAATAGGAAATTCAAAGAATTATTAAATTTTTATATATATATATATATATATATATATATATAGTAGCTGTTGTCTCCTGCTAGCAATGGTGGGGCCCATATACAGTAGTGAGTAACAGTAATTCAAGGAAGATAACAGGCTGTGGTAAATGCTCAAAGTAAAGATATCTTGGTACTGGAGTGTAAAGGTGTCTGAATGCAGTGTCTCGTGTTGTTAGAAAGAGGTTGGGCATTCACTTGCTCACCAATCCCATGAATAGCACTGCCTCCTAGTACAGGCTCTTTGCTGTTTGCAGAGAAGTGAAGAGTTACCATCTTACAGCCTGTCAGCGCGGCAAGCAGAGATGACTAGTTGAAGAGTGGATAGTGACAGTCCCGGTGCAGAGAAGCTGATGCAATCCCGGTGTGGCTATCAGTGTATCTGCTGTGCTAAACTGGTATGCAAAGTCCCGCAGTAGTAGTCAACAATCTCTGGAGGAGAACGGCAGTCCCCCAGTGCTCCGAATCTTGCACCAATAGAGTGAGCCAGTTCCTTGCTGTAAAATGTCTCTCCTTTCCCAGATACCTTCTGATTCCCCAGATCTCTAGTAGTTGTAGTTCAATTAGTAGGCTTTATGACTACAGGTCCCAGGTTCCTCTGCTGTCAATAGAATTGGATCTACTCTGGTAATAGGAAGTGGTGTAGCAGTCCCAGTACTTGAAACTAAGGGGAAAAAGGATTAACCATAGTCTCATCTATAAATGTCCTTGAATGGCATAATGATATAGCCGGCACCAGGCTGTATCTACACTATATGACTAATCAGTACACTACTAAAGTGTTTAAAAGTAAATTGTACATATGAAAAAGTACATGCATTGGATCTTTTATTCTGCATATGTTGGAATTAAATGGCATTCAATCACAGCTGATTATTGAATGATGAAGTATTGTCATTCAGGACCACTACCCTAATGTATTGTATACGATAAAGCCCCTTCCCCCTCACGCAGCCTGGTCTGCTCTTACCCCCTGCCCCTAGATTTCTTTGGATCTGTTGATCATTTTTACATCAGTTGTTAATTTTTTCATCAGATTCATAGTTTAATTGCCCTGATTTCTGTAAGGGTAAATGTAATGTAACCAGGGAAGTTTGTTAGGTTTACTACTACATTAGACTGTATGCAGTACATTTCTTACACATTACTCTACACAGTTCCAGACTTTCCAGAGGAGCTGCCCTTCACTGGGCATTGAAAAACCATGTTCATTATTGACAGTTCTTGTAAATAGTTCCAGTGCTCAGCCATGTATGATTTTTTTTCAGACTTGTGTTTAGACTGTTTCTTATTTAATATTTCTTTTTTTTTACTCTCCTTTGCTGTTTAATTAGATTTTAAGTTTTTAAGATCTCCTTATCTTTGGCTAACAGCATTCCATTATCTGTGTTTAACATATTTTTATTACTTGTGTAAGCAGAAAGAACATTGCTCTAGGAAACTTGTTTAATGCAAAATTAAACAAAAATTATAACATTTTTAAATGAACCTGTTAGGCTTTTACTACTAGTACAGCTAAGGAAAAAAAATCCACAATATACAAATATTAACAAAACAATATTAAAAAAAATACTTTTTGTGGGAATACCATAAATCCATTCTAAAGATTAATATATACAGATATATGTGTGTGTGTATATAAAAAGGTATGTACTAGCATACAATATTGAACAATATTGTGTGAAGGCCTGTGGCGAGGCCTGTTCTGAGTGGAACTTGTCCTGTTAAACTGCTGTATGGTCTTTGCCACCATGCTGAAGCTCAGTTTTAGGGTCTTGGCAATCTTCTTATAGCCTAGGCCATCTTTTTGTAGAGCAACAATTCTTTTTTTCAGATCTTCAGAGAGTTCTTTGCCATGAGGTGCCATGTTGAACTTCCAGTGACCAGTATGAGAGAGTGAGAGCGAAAACACAGAATTTAACACAACTGCTCCCCATTCACACCTGAGAACTTGTAACACTAAAGAGTCACATGACACCGGGGAGGGAAAATGGCTAATTGGACCCAATTTGGACATTTTCATTTAGGGGTATACTCACTTTTGTTGCCAGAGGTTTAGACATTAATGGCTGTGTGTTATTTTGAGGGGACAGCAAATTTACACTGTTATACAAGCTGTACACTCACTACTTTACATTGTAGCAAAGTGTCATTTCTTCAGTGTTGTCACATGAAAAGATAGAATAAAATATTTACAAAAATGTGAGGGGTGTACTCACTTCTGTGAGATACTGTGTGTGTATATAGATAGATAGATATATCTCATCTGTACAATATAAACTTGGTTTTAACTGATTCGCTATTTTAGTGTAGGTACCTGAGCAAGTGACTTTCACAGTTGGCTGTTTTCCCACCATGCTTTTGCAGAATGCTCCAAGCATACAATTCCTTTTTTTATTCCAGTTATACAGCAGGAGGGGGAAGTGAAAGCTCTCTCAATTGTCTAACCCAAGCTGCCTGTGAAGTTTGGCTGCAGGGATAAATAAACCAAGAGAAATTTAAAAATAAATACAGTAAATAAGAATAAATTAAATGCAGGCAATAGATAGATGTTGTAAACTAAAAATATTACGTCATGTGCTTCTGTAAGTAGCTGCACTGTTTCCATTTAATGATTGGAACAGGTGGTGAAAAACAGGATGGGGGGGTACAGGGTAACTGGGCATATATAGTAAGAAATAGGTAAGCGTACAAAAGCTCCACTCTTTGTTATCATGTTGTAATCAGAAAAGATAAGATAGATTAGATAACAGGATCCAACCTAGCCAGTTTATTCTTCCCAAGATATCAGTCCATCTGATCACATGGGTTTGGCAAATATGATGAAAGTTTGAGTCCTGAACCCAAACCTCATTGAAGTCAAGGAGAGTCAAATGTTAAAAATCAGTTCTGGACATTTTCTGGGCTCTTAGGCAAAGTATTATTAGAAACCACTTTCCAACCCACCATAGTACACATACTGTGGCGGGGCGGCTCCTACAGGCACATCGATGAACCTGTACGTCGCTGCCTGTTTCTGGGTTTTTTGCGCCCTGCCTGCCTACTCCCCTATGATTTAACACAGTGGGAGTTTGTCAGCAGATCCCAGCCATGATCACTGTATTAGTGTTACTGAAAATGTCAGTTACAGTCAGTTCCCACAAATTGTCAGTTAGTTTCACCATCACAGTCCCACTATAAATCACCAATCGCCGCCATTACTAGTATAAAAAAAAATTCCAGTATATGTATCATAGTTTGTAGACATGCGCAAATCATTAAATATACACTTATTGGGACTTTGTTAACCAAAGACATGTTGTAAGAAACGTGTTCGTTAATCCTGGCATAAGTGGATTGTGAATGCATGTTGTGTGCATCACTGTAACATGGGGAAAAAAAAGTGTGAAGTCATTATGTATTTACCTTATTTAAAAGATTCAAGATTAGATCGTTATCTGCTTTGGATCTCTTCAGTGACTGGTGATTCAATTTAGTGCCTATGTTCCAAAATCAGATGCTTTCATTTAGCCAGAGTATAGAGTGGTGAAAGGTTAGAAATGGTTGAGTATGATTGCCATTGAAAATCCCATTTCAGTCTTTGCAGATGACACCAAGCTGTGCAGTGGAATAACGTCCTTACAGGATGTCCTCAACTTACAAGCCAACCTCAATGCACTGTTTAATTGGGCAACTATGTGTCAAATGAGGTTTAATGTTGATAAATGTAAGGTTATAGACTTGGGGGCTAAGAATATGCATGCATCATACATACTAGGGGAGGTACAACTGGAGGAATCAATGGTGGAGAAGGATCTGGGAGTTCTGGTAGATCACAAGCTTAATATTGGCATGCAATGCCAAGCTGCGGTTTCTAAAGCAAGCAAAATTCTCTCTTGTATTAAAAGAGGAATAGACTCCAGAGAGAGAGATCATATTACCCCTGTACAAATCATTAGTAAGACCTCATCTGCAATATGCAGTTCAGTTTTGGGCACCAATTCACAAAAAGAACATTGGGGAACTGGAGAAAGTACAGAGAAGGGCAACCAAACTGATAAGAGGCATGGAGGAGCTCAGCTATGAGGAAAGATTAGAGGAACTGAATGTATTCTCTCTTGAGAAGAAGAGATTAAGGGGGGATATGATCAACATGTATAAATACATCAGTGGTTCATATAGTGAACCCGGTGTAGAGCTATTCACCCTGAGGTCATCACAGAGGACAAGGGGGCACTCTTTACGTCTGGAGGAAAATAAATTTAATCTCCAAACATGGAAAGGTTTCTTCCCAGTGAGAGCTGTGACAATGTGGAATAGACTCCCTCAAGAGTTGGTTCTGGTCAGCTCAGTGGATTTCTTTAAAAAAGGCCTGGATTCTTTCTTGGATACACAGAATATAACTGGATACTAACATTTTATAGGTAAAGTTGATCCAGGGAATATCTGGTTGCCTCTCGGGGGATCAGGAAGGAATTTTTTTTCCCAGCAGGAGCAAATTAGATCATGCTTTGCTGGGATTTTTTGCCTTCCTCTGGATTAACTGTGGGTAATAGGATTATAACTTTTTTTTTTTTTTTAATGGTTGAACTGGATGGACTTTTGTCTTTTTTCAGCCAGACTAACTATGTAACTATGTTGTAGAATACATTTTCAATACATTATTCAATCTGAGTTTATTGAAAAAGTTTTGAAACACAAAACAGAAGATACAAAAAATATTACAAAACGGTACATGGTTACCACATAACACAGTAATACAAAAACAAAGTAAAGCATGGTAAATACAAACAGTAAAAAAAACAACAACCAAATGCTCTTTACCATAAGAGCACCCAGAATCCCAATCCCTAGCAGAATACATTTTGGCCTAAATTTATGAAGAAATTTGATTTGTTTTATTGAATATATTTTACAGCAGAAAGTAAATACTGTTTTTTTTTTTTTTTTTAAAGTATTTGGTCTTTTTTATTTATATAATAAAAAAACCCCAATGGTGATCAAATTCCACCAAAAGAATATTTTTCTATTTGAATGATGTAAATTTATTTTGAGTACAGCATTGTATGACCACGCAATCACCAGTTAAAGTAGTGCAGTGCTGAATAGCAAATAAATGGCCTCATCATGAAGGGGGTAATATTTACAAAAGCTTAAATGGTTAAAGAAATGGCACGGGGTCAGGGCTGAGCACTGTCACGGTTAACAGGTACAAAAGCAAAAAAAAATTAAAATAAAATAAGAGAATCTAATTTGGCTTGAAACAGTGATTTTTGTAATGCTTAAAGTGAAATAGAATGCATAACTCCATTAAGTAACATGTCTGAGGAATGCTCCAACTGTGAAGTGGCACATCTGGGTGATGTATATACAACTTACAACAGCAACACTGACATTTACAAAGAAAAGGTGTTTAGATTGTCAGAAAATGACAGTTCCCAGCTCCTTTGTTATGTTTGTAAAAATAAAAAAACTGGTGATTCATTCATTCATCCATACCAGGTCTCAGGACCGTGCCATATGAGCAGGTAGGTGTACTTGGAGCTCCAGGAGGGAGTGCTCACACAGAGTGTGACAGCCCAGTCTCCTGGCAGCTGCTCTTTCTGCACTGTAGACTGGGCAACTAGCAGGAGTGGGTGGAAGAGGCATATACTGGGAATGATGGGAGGGATGGAGCGTCATAGTGGGGAAAGGGCTCTATATTGACTATGGAATATGGGATTTGAAGTGTGCATAGAGCAGTACACATGCCTGCAACTATAATGCACTGCTCATTCCAACCAAATAGAAATGAGGTGGGGGAAAGGTGAGGTTCAGGAGCTCATGGAGAATATTACAAGGAGGGTTGAAAAAAAAGATTACAGTACCATATGGCCTAATCCACCTGACCCACACAAGAGGACCGCTGTAATCTATGATCACAGGACCTACTGAGAGATTGAACAAGGAACCTTAGGTACCCCCCCCCCTTTTTTGCTGAAGGACAGCAATGAGTTTATCACCATGCTGATCTTCTTTATTGCGTTGGCAATTGATATGGGGATACTGATCTACCCATGAATGTCTTATAATCCTGAGCCCTATTACCTCATTGAGCAACCTGGGTCCTTCCAACATGTATTCCATTTGGAATTGTCCGTAAGCTGTATTAGTTTTTGCAATAGAAAAATAAATGCCAGCTCTCCCTGAAAAAACAGGCTTGTTCTGTGAAACTCGTCGGAGATGACTGATTAGAAAACCTCTTTTTTCTCCCAATGATTATTATGGGATGTAAATGATCATGGCTGGCACGTGATTAGACTGTTGTGCTTTTATCAATATTTCAAGGCTGTCCATTTTGAAATGTTCATGATTTTGTACAATAAATATTTGGAAAGTTCTTTTCATTTATGGTGTGGTACCTTGAAAATAATATTAGTTTTTCTTTGTTAGGGAATTGATTTATTTCAGTGTCCTAAATAGAGGATGTGGTGCCAGTAAAACCATCTTAATCGGTCGTTTTTTTTAGCTGTCTCCCTTCCTATATCTAGATATATCGTACAGTATCATTAAGTAATGGATGTGTATAGATTCTTTTTGGAGAATAAGGATATCATTGAGTGTTTGTTAAATTAAGGCTTCACAATTGGGAATGAGTTCCTCAACCCAGACTGGGACTACTGATGGCAGATTTACAGCGCTGCCACAACTATCAGGAATAGCCAGTATGCACACACCACACGAAAATCTTGTTTATTCTAATAACTAGTACTAGTGTTTGTACAATAATGTAAAGAAACATCTCGGTATCCGCTGGTCTCCTTGATACCATGAAACAGTACATGATTATGTATTCACGTCACGTGACTTTCACATTATGTCCTATAATTTATATTATTATTATATAAATTACTACTCACTTTGAGGTTGTGGCTTGAACAACAACATAAAAGTGGAAAAACAATTACTTTAAACATTTCCTACTTCTGATTTGTTATGCCTGCTTGGCGTAATTTGTTTACAAACAGTGCAGTATGTAGTACAGGAAAAAGTGTGAGTAATCTGCCTGATGGGCTAATCCTGGCTGCAATGTTTTGCTGGCTCATTTGCAAAAAAATAATAAATGCACATTTTTTTCTGCAAATATATGTGCAGCTATTATTTATTTTTTTCTAAAAGGTAGACATAGCCTTTAGGCCTTTCGCTGCCAGAGCCGTTTTTGCATTTTTTGCACACGTGTTTAAAAAATCATTTTAGGCCTGAAGATTACTCAAAACCCCCAAACATATATTTTCTGAAAGCAGACACCCTAAAGAATAAGATAGTGGTAGTTACAAATTTTTTCTGTCACACAATATTGCCGCAAAAAAAAATTTCAGTAAAAAATATACTAGAGTGAATTTTAGGGCAAAGAAAAGCAATAAATTACCCAAATATAAAAGATGAGGTTGTGCCGAATATATAGATACCCAACATGTCAAACCTTAAATTTGCATGCGCCTGTGAAATGGCGACAAACTTCAGTTTGTTCTCTCTCTCTCTCTCTCTGTATATGTGTATATATATACAGTCATGGCCGAAATTGTTGGCACCCTTGATATTTTTCCTGAAAATCAAGTATTTCACACAAAAAAGGTATTGCATTAACACATGTTTTGCTATACACATGTTTATTCCCTTTGTATGTATTGGAACAAATATAAAACAGAGGCAGAAAAGCAAATATGACATAATGTCACACAAAACCCCAAAAATGGGCTGGACAAAAGTATTGGCACCCTTAACTTAATATTTGGTTGCACACCCTTTGGAAAACATAACTGAAATCAGTCGCTTCCTATAACCATCAATAAGCTTCTGACACCTCTCACCCGGAATTTTGGACCACTCTTCCTTTGCAAACAGCTCCAGGTCTCTCTTATTGGAAGGACACCTTTTCCCAACAGCAATTTTAAGATCTCTCCACAGGTGTTCAATGGGATTTAGATCTGGGCTCATTGCTGGCCACTTCAGAACTCTCCAGCGCTTCTTTGCCATCCATTTCTGAGTGCTTTTTGACGTATGTTTGGGGTCATTGTCCTGCTGGAAGACCCAGGATCTTGGACGCAAACCCAGCTTTCTGACACTGGGCCCTACAGTGCGACCCAAAATCCTTTGGTAATCCTCAGATTTCATGATGCCTTGCACACAGTCAAGGCACCCAGTGCCAGAGGCAGCAAAACAACCCCAAAACATCATTGAACCTCCACCATATTTTACCGTAGGTACTGTGTTTTGTTCTTTGTAGGCCTCATTCCGTTTTCGGTAAACAGTAGAATGATGTGCTTTACCGAAAAGCTCTATCTTGGTCTCATCTGTCCACAAGACGTTTTCCCAGAAGGCTTTTGGCTTACTCAAGTACATTTTGGCAAACTGTAGTCTTGCTTTTTTATGTCTCTGTGTCAGCAGTGGGGTCCTCCTGGGTCTCCTGCCATAGCGTTTCATTTCATTTAAATGTCGACGGATAGTTCGCGCTGACACTGATGCTCCCTGAGCCTGCAGGACAGCTTGAATGTCTTTGGAACATGTTTGGGGCTGCTTATCCACCATCCGGACTATTCTGCGTTGCAATCTTTCATCAATTTTCCTCATCCGTCCACGACCAGGGAGATTAGCTACAGTGCCATGGGTTGCAAACTTCTTGATAATGTTGCGCACTGTGGACAAAGGCAAATCTAGTTCTCTGGAGATGGACTTGTAACCTTGAGATTGTTGATATTTTGCCACAATTTTGGTTCTCAGGTCCTCAGACAGTTCTCGTCTCCTCTTTCTGTTGTCCATGCTTAGTGTGGCACAGACAGACACACAATGCAAAGGTTAAGTGAACGTCTCTCCTTTTTATCTGCTTTCAGGTGTGATTTCTATATTGCCCACACCTGTTACTTGCCCCAGGTGAGTTTACAGGAGCATCACATGCTTGTAACATTCTTATTTATCCGCAGTTGTGAAAGGGTGCCAATACTTTTGTCCAGCCCATTTTTGGAGGTTTGTGTGACATTATGTCGAATTTGCTTTCTTTCCTCCCTTTTTTTGTTTTGTCCCAATACACACAAAGGGAATAAACATGTGTATAGCAAAACATGTGTTAATGCAATACGTTTCGTGAGAAATACATGATTTCCTGGAGAAATATCAAGGGTGCCAACAATTTCGGCCATGACTGTATATATATATATATATATATATATATATATATATTCGTTTTAGTGTTACAGAGGAGGTCTTGTGCTAGAATTGCTCTCGCTAACATGTATAGCAATCGATGTTTTCACACGTAGGTGCCCCTGACTCATGCGTTTATGTTCGTATATGTGGGGGTCCTCAAATTTTTTGGGGATGGTAGATATGTGCTTGGGTGTAACTTTTTAGTTTTTAATTTTTTTTTTACTTAACTTTTTTTTTCATCACATAGGAGACACCAAGTCCCCTATGTGGTGATTTTTAAGTGACAGGTTCTCTTCAATGAGACATGCAGGGTCTAAATGATCCTGCATGTCTCCTCTGGGCTCCACTAGACGCATCGCAATGCAGATCACATTGCAATACATCTCTCCCCAGCTATTCTAGCCGGGGAAAGTGACAACGATGACCTAGAAGTGATGTCATACTTGTCGTTTTCTGGGTCACAGCGATAAGGGGAGGAGAGCGGATGTGTGTCCACTCTTCTCCTTCCCCTCTACCCACTGGAACCCACCATGTTGGCCCCAAGTCCGTAGATAAGCAAAAGGAGCTCGGAATACATGGCGGGAGTGCGTGTGTGTGGGGTCTGTGGAAGCAATCGGGCAGCAACCACTGGATTGGGTGTAAACCCCCCCCGCTGTCAGGTCCATACCATTTGGGCTGTCTATCATATCATATATGAGTAGCCAAGTAAAGGAGCGTACATCAGTCTTTGAAACCATGAGAGGCAAGAATGTGAGCCAGTCAGTCTTTTACATTTTAATTTTACGTTGGTCTCTTGGTTACAGCAGGGAAAACCAAAAATATGACTTTCCATTGTGATTCAGTGCCATAATTATTCTATACAGGGCTTTTTTTCTGAGACAATAGGTGCAGGAACTCTCCCTTTCCAAGTCACCCCTTGTTTCTGCCCCACTACCCACCTCCGAGCACTGTTCCTTGGTTCCACCCCCTCCCAGTACAGCCCTTTTGGAAAATACAGAACCAAGTGTCATTTTGTGGTGCAAAGTAATTTGTATAGAATTTGTTAATGATAACAAGAAAAGCAGTAAAATAAATCCCATGTAACCAGCGATAATAGACCCCCTCCTGCAACAATAGATCCCCCGTGAAACAATGGATCTCCCCTCAGCCAGCATCAATAGACCCAACAATCAGCAGTAATATACCCCTCTCTCCACAGTAGATCCACCCCATCAACAATTGACCCCTTCAGCAAACAATAGATCCTCTGCTAGCAAGAATAGACCTCCCCAGCACAATAGACCCCTCATCCCAACAATAGATCCCCAGCAGCCAGCATCAATAGACCCCCCAGCACACCCAACTTCCTTTGCCATGACATACATTCAGTACCGGAGGTGTCTCCACATTCCTGCTGAAAAAAAGCCCTAATTCTATCAGAAGCGAAGTGGAAATAGAGAACCTACCATGCCATATTTCTGATCATTAATGATCATGGACCTGTTTATTCTGTCTGGCAGGGGTGTACGAAGCTTATAAGCCAGTTAAAGTGAACTGAAAATATTTTGTAAAGTTAAAAATGTATATCTGTAATTGATTTTTCAGGTGGTAAACGTCCTCCGTCTGCTCAGGCTGCTAGACCTGCTCCTCCTGCAAACCAAAGCTCCAACCTACAGTCTGCTCAGCAAGGTACAACTCTATTGACTGTACACAGTAGGTAGACCATGACAGAATGAGGGACTGTATGACTCTCATATGTTTATTAGTAATGTTATATGATTAGACAAGCATTTCTCTCATAATTATGGATAATTAAGTAAAATTAACATTCTAAAAGCATTACTAAACCCAGGGTCCTGCATTCACTATATCTGGTCTCCCACAGTACACAGAACACGGAAATGCAAATATTTTAGTAAATATAAACTGGTAAATACCTTTTCTCATCAGCAGTTAGAGCAGTCTTGTGACTTCTATCAGTGTTCAGCAGAGCACTGGTTAAAGTGATTTTAAAGGCTTATTTTATTTAAGGAAAAAATAACAAACATGTCTATACTGACCTACTGTGTGCAGTGGTTTTGCACAGAGCAACCTGGATTCTCCTCTTCTCGGGTCACTTGCAGGCTTACCTGGCCCCTCCTTCCTATCAGTTGCCCTCACAGCAAGTAGCTTGCTAAGGGCGCACCCACTGCTCCAAGTGTCCATTCACACACAGAGCCGTGACTCTGCCCTGCCCCCTCTCTCTTCTCATTGGCTCACTGGCTGTGATTGACAAACAGCATTTTTACACAATGCAGAGTCTCATCCAATGAGAAGAGGGAGTCCCGGGATAGCCGAGACTCACTGGTTCGAGAGGGGGCTTAGGTGAGTACTGGGGGGGTGCTGGGGGGATACTGCACACAGAAGGTTTTTTTACCTTCATGCATAGAATGCATGAAGTTAAAAAACCTTAAGACGTAAAAACTACTTTAAAGCTTGTGGGAGGAGTTTTCATTCTGCTGTAGGAGGATGCAAAACCCCTGACATCTGTCTGGATAGTGCTGATTTACCCTATGCTGATCACATGCACTCACCAAACTGCAGAGTGTCTCCACATGATACGTCTTATCAGGAGATAAGAGGGGACACTAGAAGAAGGGGAGGATCAGAGAAGTCAGGAGCAAACAGCATTTTTACACAATGCAGAGTATTAACCCCTTAGGTTCCACAGTGAGTATAACAAGCATGCTTTGCTGCATATATAGACTGATTTTACTGTTGTGGGTTTAGTAACACTTTAATAACAGTATTTAACAAAAATGTGACACAGTCACAGCATATAAACCAATGTCAGGATCTGTAAAAGAGAACCAAAGACAAGCGTAAAGCAATCTGAGCTACAAAGAAAAGTATACATAGACAGATATGCACCTAGATCCGATGCCCCTTGCCTTTTTTGCCATTTTCCTATTTAACAAGCTAAGATTTTAGGAGCCTCCAACTGTTGCCTATTCGTTGGGACCCTAAAATGTGGCATTTATACAAATTAATAAACATCATGTATTACTGTTTGGGGATCCCAAAAATGTATTGTGGGACCTAATTTAGGTTATTGAACCACTGTCCCATTGTTTTTTTCACCTAGGATGTAGACAGTCCAATAATTATTTAATAAAGCAGTGCAGAAAGCACTAATTATGGACGAATACACAGCAATTGTTTTGTTTCCAGTATTCAGACAAGTAACATTTGAATTGCGATTCATTTCTAGGGGTTATAGCATTTAGCTCCTTCTAATGCATTAAGTAAAGATGATCCCTTTTACCTTTTTCTCAAGTTTTATATGTAGACATATATATATTTTTGCTGTGTTTTACTTTTTAATAACAGCCTTTAAAAACCTTTCAAAGTACATTTTTTATGGGCTGTATTAAATTATGTGTATGGACATTTTCTTTTATTTGTTAATAATTTATTTTGAAATATATATATGCTTTCAATAACCTTTTCTTTCAGCTCCTCCAGCCAGTGGAAGATCAGCACCAAGGCCAGCTCCCGGTGGTAGATTTCCCGAGGGTCAAGGTGACAATGTTGTGTTTTTCATTATTCTCTGGCACAATCAGATAAAATGGTGCACAATTAGGCTTCATGTACACAAGCGTAATAAAATGCTGCTCTCTACACTGGATCTTTCTGTCAAGAGCTAGCAGAAAATGCCAGCTTAAAAAAAAAATGCTTCTTTTGATGAATTGTTGGTCATGTTTATGCACGTTTACAGGTGGTTGGCATTTAGAACCATATGTACATAAAATCATTTTATTAGCTAGAATATTTATTTATTTTAGCCACTGGATTGATTAAGTGCATGTTTAAAGGCATATGTGCATAAAATGCTCCTCTCTGAATGCAGGTTTGGGGCTTTTTTTATGCCCCTGAATGCTTCTTTAAAATATGAACACGCATGTTTGAAGTACAGGTGAAACTCGAAAAATTAAAATATCAGGCAAAAGTTCATTTTTTTCAGTAATGCAACTTAAAAGGTGAAACTAATGTATGAGATAGACTCATTACATGCAAAGCAAGATAGTTCAAGTCGTGATTTGCCATAATTGTGATGATTATGGCTTACAGCTCATGAAAACCCCAAATCCACAATCTCAGAAAATTAGAATATTGTGAAAAGCTGCAATATTCTCGGCTCAAAGTGTCCCACTCTAATCAGCTAATTAAGCCATAACACCTGCAAAGGGTTCCTGAGCCTTTAAATGGTCTCTCAGTCTGGTTCAGTAGGAATCACAATCATGGGAAAGACTGCTGACCCGACAGTTGTGCAGAAAACCATCAAGCCTCAAAAGGTAATTGCAAAAGAAGTTGGATGTTCCCAAAGTGCTGTATCAAAGCACATTAATAGAAAGTTATGTGGAAGGGAAAAGTGTGGAAGAAAAAGGTGCACAAGAAGCAGGGATGACCGCAGCCTGGAGAAGATTGTCAGGAAAAGGTCATTCAAAAGTGTTGGGGACTTTCATAGGGAGTGGACTGAGGCTGGAGTCAGTGCATCAAGAGCCACCACACACAGCCAGATCATGGACATGGGCTTCAAATGTCCTATTCCTCTTGTCAAGCCGCTCCTGAACAACAAACAACGTCAGAAGCGCCTTACCTGGGCTAAAGAAAAACAGACCTGGTCTGTTGCTCAGTGGTCCAAAGTCCTATTTTCTGATGAGAGCAACTTTTGCATCTCATTTGGAAACCAAGGACCCAGAGTATGGAGGAAGAATGGAGAGGCACACACTGCAAGATGCTTGAAGTCCAGTGTGAAGTTTCCACAGTCTGTGTTGATTTGGGGAGCCATGTCATCTGCTGGTGTTGGTCCACTGTGCTTCATTAAGTCCAGGGTCAACGCAGATGTCTACCAGGAGATTTTGGAGCACTTCATGCTCCCTTCCGCAGACGAGCTTTATGGGGATGATGACTTCATTTTCCAGCAGGACTTGGCACCTGCCCACACTCTCAAAAGCACCAAAACCGGGCTCAATGACCATGGGATTAGTGTGCTTGACTGGTCAGCAAACTTGCCTGACCTGAACCCCATAGAGAATCTATGGGGCATTGCCAAGAGAAAGATGAGAGACATGAGACTGAACAATGCAGAAGAGCTGAAGGCTGCTATTGAAGCATTCTGGTCTTCCATAACACCTCAGCAGTGCCACAGGCTGATAGCTTCCATGGCACACCGCATTGAGGCAGTAATTGCTGCAAAAGGGGCCCAAACCAAGTACTGAGTACATATGCATGCTTATACTTTTCAGAGGTCTGATATTGTTCTATGTACAATCCTTGTTTTATTGATTGCATGTAATATTCTAATTTTCTGAGATTGTGGATTTGGGGTTTTCATGAGCTGTAAGCCATAATCATCACAATTATGACATGTCATGGCTTGAACTATCTTGCTTTGCATGTAATGAGTCTATCTCATATATTACTTTCACCTTTTAGGTTGCATTACTGAAATAAATGAACTTTTGCACGATATTCAAATTTTTTGAGTTTCACATGTACATGGACACATTGAGTTAATAAAGCTGAGACAGCTGGATAAAAAAAAAAAGCAAAATGCCTCTAAAAGGTGCATATTTTTCTGCCCATGTACAAGGGTATTTTCACACCATGCTGCACATAAAAATGCACTACAACACGCTAAAAAGGCATGTGCATTTGCATGCATTTTTATGCATGTTGTGTTGGATTTTATGGGTGTTGCCTTGCATTTATATGCATTGGTATGCATTTTAAGCAGTTGTAAACCTCTTACATAAAATATGAACTAAGCATACCCCCCTATAGTGTGTACCTGTTTCAATCCAGACTACTAAGTGCCATTTCCCACCTTCTGCCTTCTGATAGCTGCCTGAATCACTTCTGATGAGTTTTCCTGACACCAAGAGAAAAATGGTGACAGGGAGGGCACAGCCTGTGATTGACAGCCTCAGCTTTGCTCCTGTGTGCTGTGTGAAGGGGTGATGTGTCCCCTCCCCTCCCTCCAATCGGCTCTGAGAAATCTTCACTCAGTGTAACTAAGCACATCGCCCCCTGCTTTTCAGAGCTGAGAGATCCTGTGTAACTGCAGCACTTTGGATGGTAGGGGAAATATGGTACAGATAAACAGGCACAACTTATACAGGAGAATTTGTTTCATCTCTGTGTATCACCTGAAGCCAGCCCCTTCACTTGGTTTATGTAAGGGTTTACAACAACTTTATTGTTCAACCATTGTGAGCGTTTTGCAGTCTTATCTTCTTTTACATCTTTCCCAAAAAAAAGTTTTTTTTTTACTTAAGTACTTCAGTTAGGTTACGTTGACATACATAGGATGTCTTAAAATGTGTACAGTTGCAAGAAAAAGTATGTGAACCCCTTGGGATTACGTGGAGTTTTGCATGAATTGAACATAAAATGTGCTCCGAATGTCATCTAAGTCACAACAATAGAAGAATACAGTCTGCTGAACATAATACTACACAAACATTAGATGTTGCCATGGTTTAAGTGCACATAACATGTAAACATTCACAGTGCAGGGAGGAAAAAGTATGTGAGGCCCTAGCTTAATGACTTCTCTCAGTGCTAATTGGAGCCAGGAGTGAGCCAACCTTGACTCCAATCAGTGTGATGATATTGGATGTGTTGCTGACAGCTGTCCTGCCCTTAAAAAACACACACCTGTTTTGGGTTTACTGGTTTCAAGAAGCACTGTCTGATGTGAACCATGCCTCGCAGAAAAGAGCTCTCAGAAGACCTACGATCAAGAATTGTTGACTTGCATGAAGCTGGAAAGGGTTACAAAAGTATCTCCAAAAGCCTTGATGTTCATGTGTCCACGGTAAGACAGACTGTCTACAAATGGAGAAAGTTTAGCACTGTTGCTACTCTCCCTAGGCGTGGTCGTCCTGTAAAAATGACTGCAAGAGCACAGCGCAGAATGCTGCATGAGGTAAAGAAGAATCCCAGAGTGTCAGCTAAAGACCTACAGAAATCTCTGGCACATGCTAACATTTTTGTTGACACATCTACAATAAGGAAAACATTAAACAAGAATGGAGTACATGGGAGGACACCACGGAGGAAGCCATTGCTGTCCAAAAAGAATATTGCAGCACGTTTGAAGTTTGCAAAAGAGCACCTGGATGTTCCACAGCACTACTGGCAAAATATACTGTGGACAGATGAAACCAAGATTGAGTTGTTTGGGAAGAACACACAACACTATGTGTGGAGAAAAAAAGGCACAGCACACCAACATCAAAACCTCATCCCCACTGTAAAACATGGTGGAGGGAGCATCATGGTTTGGGGCTGCTTTGCTGCCTCAGGGCCTGGACGGATTGTTGTCATTGATGGGAAAATGAATTCCAGAGTTTATCAAGACATTTTGCAGGAAAACGTACGACCATCTGTCCGCCGACTGAAGCTCCGCAGAGGATGGGTGATGCAACAGGACAATGACCCAAAGCATACAAGTAATTCAACAAAACAATGGCTGCAACAGCACAGAATACGCCTTCTGGAGTGGCCCAGTCAAAGTCCTGACCTCAACCCGATTGAAATGCTGTGGCATGACCTTAAGAGAGCGATTCACACCAGACATCCCAAGAATATTGCTACACTGAAACAGTTTTGTGAAGAGGAGTGGTCTAAAATTACTCCAGATCGTTGTGCAGGTCTGATCTGCAACTACAGGAAATGTTTGGTTGAGGTTATTGCTGCCAAAGGAGGGTCAACCAGTTATTAAGTCCAAAGGTTCACATACTTTTTCCTCCCTGCACTGTGAATGTTTACATGTTATGTGCAATTAAACCATGGCAACATCTAATGTTTGTGTAGTATTATGTTCAGCAGACTGTGTTCTTCCATTGTTGTGACTTAGATGACGTTCAGAGCACATTTTATGCCCAATTCATGCAAAACTCCACGCAATCCCAAGGGGTTCACATACTTTTTCTTGCAACTGTACATGTTGCACTGCACTGCACATGTGCACAATGTTGTGGTGTGAATGAGGCATATAGAAAGCCATTGCGTTCTATGTTCCCTTGCACTGATTTGTGTTTATCCATTGCATTCAAGACTGCATATACAGATACTCCCAGGGTTAGGCCTGGTTCACACTTGTGTGGTTTCTGATTCAACTTGAGTCGCACAGAATCACATGGCAATGGAAGTCACATTGTTTTCAATGATGCCCATTCACATCAATACGACTCAGTATGGATCAATTTTGGAAAAGTTTCCTGTACTATGTTGGTGTGATTCTAGTGTGTTTTAGGCCCCATAGAATATGCAAACCTTATTGAAGTTTCATCAAAGTTGCTTCCATAACTGCATTGATAGTTAGGTCAAAATTGTATAGCCATAGTGTGTACCTAGCCTTAGATAAGACCTGACATATGAGATTTTAACTTACATATTATTAGTTTTGTCCCACTCATGCATTTCATTGACGGGATCTGAAAACTGATTTTAGTGACCTCTATTTATATTTTTTGCAGATTTATATAGTGCTGACATAATGAGCATCTCTTTGCAAGGTATATAGACACATTTATCTTAGTCTCTGCCCCAGGAGGAGATTACAGTGTACCGTTCTGATTCGCTATCATTGCCGCTAAGTGAGATAACACGTATTTACTCTAGGGCTAGATCAGCTAGAATCATTTTACCTTTCAGCATTCTCTTGGTAGGAAACTCATACAAGCTTGGGGAGCCTGAGAACATAAACAGTGAGAAAAGTGACAGCGTATTTGTTTATGCAACAAGCTCCTTTGGCAGAACACAGTGATCCATGGAATTGCATGGAACATCATACAAAACTGTGCTGTGTCTTCTGTAGTACTGTACTACTAGGTGTGACAACAAAAACTGAAAATTATTAAAAAAAAAAAACCCTGTTGCTGTAATGGCTTAAAAAATGTTAGCTGGATTTCAGCTTTAATGTATTACTCAAAACCATTTTAATCTGCCTGCTCATCTAACACTACCCTCTCCACAGACTGACCGTGCTGACAGGCACCCTAGTACAAGAAGTGTTACTGGTCAGCTCATCAGGTGAAAAGAAATTAAACAAGCCTGAAAAAAGGAAAACTAATGCAGTCACCACATTGTGGTGCGATTTTCAGTCCATTCATTTAAAAGGTCTAAAATTCCACTGGATCACACCAAACGTAGTGCATGCATTACTTTTAGAAATGTACTGCAACAGAATTACATGTTACTGTGGTAGCATATGATCCGATGCAGGCAAACGCAGTGCGTTTGAAATCTGTGTTTGGGGTGTCCTTAGGAATGCATTGACACCCACAGCAGATAGCACACACAGTGTGTTTTGATTGCAGTGTGGGAAACGTGAATGGTACATGGACCGTGTTCTGGTGTGAATGGGCCCTTTAAGTGATACTAAAGTAAAAATGTTTTTTTTTGTTTAAAATAAAAAAAGATGTTCTAGCTACCTGCTTTGTGCAAGGATACTGCACCGAGAGGTCCCATACCTCTTCTTGGTTTTAATCAATTTTTTAATATGTATTTGTTTTAACTTTGCAAACATAATTGATATCATCCTTATTTATGGCAGGGTACATCCATGACAAGCAGTTTGCACAACATACCTGGCTTTCTAATTAGAAAGTCTACCACTGCCTTCATGATTGTTAATAGCCCATATAAACCGACTAATTAAAGCATTCCCTTGTCTTTTAGCAGAGTGGGAGGAGGTGTGTTTCTTCTCTTAGGTCCCTTTCACACGAGTGGACCATTTGGGTCTGAATGTCAGTTTTTCAGGCAGACTCGATCAGACCCTTCATTCTCCTCTATGGAGCGGCGGGTGTAAATGGACATGTGTCTGTTTACACCCGCTAACATCCAGTCTGATCCAATCCACTAAAAACAGATGGATAGGGATCCGTTTTCTATCCATTTAGCAGATCGGATGGCAGTTGGGCATAAACAGACACGTGGTCTGTTACATCTGACTGCCGATAGAGGAGAGCAGGCTGTGTCTGCATAAGCGTAGCGGACACAGACCAGACATCCGCCTGCTCAGTGGAGATCAGCGGACAGATCTCCCACTGACCAAGCGGACTCTCAGCGGAGCCCACCCCATGTAGAAGGGGCCTGAGGTTCGGTTCACACTACTGCGACCTGAAACTCACACAACTCATGGTGCAACTTTGCAAGGCAACTCCCTGGCAACTTGAGTATGACTTTGATGCAACTTGTTGCGCAACTTTCATGCCATGTGACTTTTCCTGGGTAATCTTTCTGCAATGTTTGATCCAAATCGCATCAATATAGATGTGGATCCGACTTGCAGGCAGCTTCCATTAAAGTCAACAGGCACAAGTCGGATAGAAGTCTTAAAGTAGTACAGGAACCTTTTCTAAAGTCAGTCAATGAGAGCTATCTTAATTAGAACTACTGAAGTTGCTCTAAGACATGGGATTTCACATGTCATGCGACTTGGGGGTCTCACCAGTCAGATCCCAAGTCGGGGCAATGTGAAATGAGATTTATCTTTTTGCTGAACAGCTTCACCACCTGTTGACTGCAAGTGGTACACTTTCAACCATTTGTTTACACTGTTTCCATATAAATATATAAGACGACATACCTAAATAAATAGTAATTGTACAGTTCCTTTAAATCCCAACTATAACTACACATTTCATTGCAACATCAGGTAGCAACACAACTTTGAGTCCTCATGCACATTGGACGTTTTTACAGCTGCTGATTTTAGCTTTTGACGTTTTTTTTTCTACAGCCAGTAAACCCCCCAGCATTTTATCCTATGTGTCCATGCACACATAGACTGTAATCAATGTTTTGTGGCAAGTATGTTTTTGGCTGGAAAAAAAACCCAAGACTAGTGTGGTTCTAGAGGAGTTTGTTAGCTGTAAAAACGCTCTAATGCTGAAAAAACGTGGCAAAGCGCAGTAAAATGCCGCAAACTGGCGGTTTTTAACTTTTTTGTCCCAAAAACTTTGGTGAAAAAATGCTAAAAACCGCAAACACTAATTCAAAAACCCTAAAAAAAAGCTGAAAAGCTCACGTTTTTAACGTGACTTTACACAGCTAACGTTACCAGCATTATCAAAACGCCCCGTGTGCATGGAGCCTGAAAGTGGCACTTATAAAAAAAAATGTATATTTTACAGAGTATAGAAAATGTTTATGTGTGATTGATTGTTTCACAGAGGAAATGTAGACAAATGGAGCAAAATAAATCTGTATAAACCTGTATACAGCCGTGTGTAAAGTTTTGTTAATGCAAACAGCAAAATCTGGATATTTTTAGTTGAAAAAAAAAAAAATCAGGTGTGTTCATTAAAACATTGTAGCAATGTCAAAAAGCAGTGTATATTAATTGATAGTAACCAATCAGGAATCACTATACTGTGGTCCGATCAGAGAATGATGATATTCTATTGATTGCTATGGGTAAATACACTTTGTACATTGCTATTAATGAGTCTGCTTCAAAGGGCACCCTAAATGTCTGTAGTGGTATAATGAAACCTGATAAGTGGTATATATTATTTGAAAAAATGGGAAGATTAGTGTTTCAAGCAACAATCCTTGTAAGGTTCTTGAAAAGCATCTGTCATTTATTATTCAGAAGGAACTAAATGTTCTCCACAGGTGGTCCTCCTGTTTCCCAGTCCGAACAAGCGTACCCAGCTGCAGCACCCAGGGAGGAGAAGCCCAGTGGATTCACAGCACAAGGTGTCAGAGAAGACCGACCTCTTCGCCAGACTCTATCCTACACTGCTGCTGTGCCTTCGACCACTACAGCAGCTCCCTCACGGCAATCCCAACCACAAGAAGATGAAGAGGAGGAAGCTAACAGCTATGACTCAGATGAAGCAAGTGAGTGGGTGGAAAAGTAGATGATTTCATGGCAAGGCATGTTATTTTCCCACCTGACAAAACCTAATGTACAGCATCCATTGTTTAGAATACTGATTGCCAATGTAATATGGGACCTTACACATGGCTTTAGACTGCTAGACTAGCTTTAATAAGTTGCAAAATCTTTCTCTGTGGATTGTTCCATGTATTTAATTCTGAAGATGTCATGAAAACTCTATTTGTACATAGAACATATTGTACATACAAATGTATTTAGTGAGACAAAGAGTGAATTGCAGCAAAGATTTCACCTTTTTATTTCAGGTACTTCTATAGCTCCTTCAGTTTACGCAACTCTTTACACATATACTGTATATTGTACATTCACATCAGTCTCTAACCCTCAAGGGGCGTACAATCTAAGCCCCCTAACTTACATTCATACATACACATTCTAGGGCCAATTTAGACAGGATTCAATTAACCTACCAGCATGTCTTTTTGAGGAAAACCACGCAGGCACAGGGAGAACATGCAAACTCCAGGCAGGTGGTGCCGTGGCTGGGATTCGAACCAACAACCCTAGTACTGCCAGGCAGAAGTGCTAACCATTTAGCTACCGTGCTGACCTATTACAATCTGTATTCAATTGACTAAAATATGATTGGTTGATATGGGTTTCTGCCAGGGGCGGACTGGCAACTCATGGGGCCCCCAGGCAATAGGGGATCATGGGGCCCCTGTGTCTTTTCCCAAACTCAAAAAAGTCAATGAAAAAGGTACCAGGGGCATCTCATGGGGCCCCCTACTGACCTCAGGCCCTTGGGTAGTGCCAGAGTTTCCAAATGGTCAGTCCGCCCCTGGTTTCTGCATCATCATTGTTGCTTGTATGTTCTTACTAAATGCAGTAAGTCATCTTTTGTCATCTTCTAGGCCAAGGGTCTCCAAACTGTGGCCCGAGGGCCGGATGTGACCCTTTGCTACCCTTTATCCAGCCCTTGGGGCACTATTCCTCCAACTGAGGCCAACAATGGGGCAGTACTTCTTCCCATGAAACCAATGATGTTGTACTAATCTTCCCTCTAATGCCAATGGTGGGGCACTACTCCTCCTACTGACCAACAACCCTGAGGCCATGTTTATTTTCACTGATGCTGGAGTCAGGACATTTGTTATCCTCACTGGCCCTAATCTGGCCCTCCTAAAGTCTGAAGGACAGTATACTGGCCCTTTGTTTGAAAAGTTTGGAGACCTCTGTTCTAGGCTAATGATTTACAATTTACAAAATGAAAATAGTTGGCATTTTATTTTAAATATAGATAGGAGACAGAAAAAGTACAGGGGATTAGAGAAGAAGGCGGAAGTTGGGTAGGCTTTATATGTTCACTAGCGTAGTGTTGATGCTATATAGTGCCAAGCAGGTGATAATCGAGTGCTTCTATGTATATTTAATGATATGTGACACCGTATTTCAACACTGAAGCCTGTATTGCAAGCAGCTAAAAGTACTTCAAACGGTGGCTTGCAAAGATTTCCAGTGACTGGTTTGTATATAGTATATAGCAACTATACATAAGAGGCTTTGAGGATTATTTCAGGTCATGTTACAGCATAGACTAGGGTGTTTCTTTTAAGCAATGTCTCCAGAACAAACAGCAAATATACAGTATGTTCTAGGTACTGAAACAATCTACTAGAAATCTGGGTTTTAATGTTTAGAGTTCTAGTTGGTTTATAGTATGGTGACAATTGAGCTTAGTACACATGTACATAAATTGCATATACCATTAAAAAAGCATGCACTGTAGCACATTTCCATGTGCCAGGTTGAATTCATAAAGTAAACCTGTACCCAGACTATCCACACAAAGATATTTGCATATTCTGAATAAGCAATAATGAACTTTAAATCAAGCCCTCATTCACCTCTGTGGCTACAGGCATTGTGGAAAAAATAATCTTCATAGTTCAAAAAAGAAGCATAGAAATCTTAGCTGTTTTCCTATTACCTTCTAATAGGAAGTCTTCTAAATCAAACACAAGCAGGGTGTTTCTAAGCTGTTTGAAATTGACGAAAACCAAACTTTAGAGTCTTTGTTGTGATTTTTAAGGGTCCTTGAGAGTGAATTACTACACAGTACGAGCAGGTGAAGAAGTCAGTTCTTTTACTGTTTGTTCAAAATATGAGAATATTTTAATGCCCACAGTCTGGGAAGAAGTGCAATTTAAAAAGACTGTGCCCACAGGCTTTAAATGTGACACACAATATGCCTTCTACCTTCCCACGCACCGAACATTACTTGGTGCTAGGAATGGAAAACCTTCATAGAGTTGAAAGGTTTGATACCCACCCAAGTGCTAAAAGAAACCCTTTTTTGGCGAGGAAGCCAAGAAAAATCCAGATGGCAGTAAATAGTAAGGAACGGTAAAGGGGATGTAGACGATTACTCAATGGCTGATGCACCTCCTTTAGTGCACTGTAGCTGTCAATGGTGTGGGTGTTAAAAAAACAGTATGGCTCCCACTGACGCAGTCACAATAATTTAAGGTATGGCAGTAATGTCATAAACACTAAGAGAAAATTGTCAATAGGTCATCCCTAAAGACCAAAAGAACTCAGTTTTTTTTTTTTTTTTTAATGGAAAGGGAACAACTTTCCTTTTTAAGGCTATAAGCGCTGTTTTATTCCCAGTGCACAAAGGATTATCTAAGAAAAGGCTACACAGCCGTAATTGCATGCTTTTTGTCTGATTTGGCCTTGATTGAAACTAGTAAACAAGTCATCTGATAAGGGATGAGTTGCTGATTATGAGTAGGTAAATATGTGTATATTTGTTTGTATGCATATGTCTGTAAATTTTGAGACACTGGAGTTGACTTTCTAAAGGCACATAGACTTTGCAAGGAAATTTGTGAAGATGGTGAAGTTTCAGTTTCACTTTGCAAACATTGTCCAATCATGTGCAATTAAAAAAAAAATAATAAAAAAAAATAATTTTTGCTTGCACATGATTGAATGACAAAAGTCATCAGAGCCTCACACAATTCCCTAAGCTCTGAGGCCAATTCTCTTTCAAATTACAATTTCCCTTGCATAGTCCTTTATTAAATCAAAACCCCATTGAGTTCTGTAAATAACAAGCTTTACAGAAAAGGTAGAGCCTTGAAAATGGGAAAAAGAGTCTAAAGCGCCACCTGGGGGCTGAAAAAGGGAATTAAAAAAATATTATACATATAATTTTTTTTGAGTTCTGACCATAATAAATATAGGTTGGAATTATGTATAAAACTATTCCCCTAAAGCCAGGGTCCTCAACTGAGCCAGTGAAAATAAGCTGTTTCTAACATTTTAAACATTGTAAAAAATAAAATTCTAATTATAAGCTCAGAATATGTCCAGAAAGAAATGTTCAAGCTAAGATATCTTTATGATAGGCAAACATGCAAGTTTGCGCTAATGATGTAGAGAACAGAAATACTGTAGGCACGGGCTTGTCTAAGCAGCAATTAGCTAAAAAAATCTATCCTGGCTGACTTATTCTTCCCTCAAGTAGGCTAGGCCAGGGCACTTTGACCAGGAAAATGGAAAGTCTGTGTATATGGTCAATGCCCAATCAGAGAATAACCATATGGGCAGGGAAGATATGCTATGTATGAAAGTATCTTGTTCAGGCATGGGCCAGATTGCTGCATAAGGTAGGTGTGTGTGTATGTATGTATATATATATATATATATAAGTATTCAGACCCCTTAACTTTTTCCAATTTTGATGTTGCAGCCCGATACTACAGTTGTTTAAATCCATTTAGTGAAAATAGAATTTGAGAAATGTTTGGAAATGTATGAATAAGGAAAAACTGAAATATTACTTTGCCATAAGTATTCAGACCCTTTAGATCAACACCTGAAATTTAGCTCAGGTGCCTCCCATTTCTTTTGATCATTGCTGAGATGTTTCTACACCTTGATTAGAGTCCACCTGTGGTAAATTAAATTGATTGGACATGATTTGGAAAAGCACACACCTCTCTGTAAAAGGCCTCTCAGCTGACAATGCTTACTGTATCAGAGCAAAAGCCATGAGGTCAAAGGAACTGCCTGTAGAGCTCAGAGACAGATACAGTATATTGCAAAGCACAGATCTGGGGAAGGCTACAAAAAATTCTGCTGTGCTGGAGGTTCCCAGTAGCACTGTAGCCTCTATAATTCCCAAATGGAAGACATTTGGCATAATCGGGACTCTTCCAATAGCTGGTCACCTGGAAAAACTTAGCAAATGGGGGAGAAAGGCCTTTGTAAGAGAGGTGACCAAGAACTCCATGGTCACTCTGACTGAGCTCCAGAGAACTTGTGTGAAGGTGGGACAAATTCCAGAAGGAAAGGACAACCAACACTGCAGACCTTCACTGATCTAGGCTTTATGGAAGAGTGCCTAGAAGTAAGCCTCTCCTCAGTGCAAAACACATGAAAGCCGGCTTTGAATTTGCAAAAAGCACATGAAGGACTCTGACTGTGAGGAACAAGATTCTCTGGTCTGATGAAACCAAGATTGAACAGTTTGGCCTCAATTCTCAACGTTATGTCTAGAGGAAACCATTCACCGCTCAACACCTGGCCAATACCATCCCAACAGTGAAGCATGGTGGTGGCAGCATCTTTCTTTTGGTGGTTTTCAGCAGATGGGACAGAGAGACTGGTCACAGGTGGAATGGGGCAAAGTATAGAGATATCCTCAATGAAAACCTGTTCCACAGCACTCAGGACCTCACACTGGGCCAAAGTTTCTCCTTCAAACATGACAATGATTCTAAGCACACAGCCAAGACAACACAGGAGTGGCTTAGGGACAACTCTGTGAATGTCCTAGAGTGGCCCAGCCAGAGCCCTGACCTGAAAATCTCTGGAGAGACTTGAAAATGGCTATCCATCGACGGTCCCCATACAACCTGACTGAGCTTGAGATGATTTGCAAAGAAGAATGACAGAAAGTCCCTCAATCCATGTGTGCAAAGCTTGATGTGTCATACCCAAAAAGACTTGAGGCTGCAATTGCTGCCAAAGGTGCTTCAACAAAGTACTGAGAAAAGGATCTGAATACTTAAGTACATATGGCATTTCAGTTTTATCTTTTTAATTCACAGATATTTCTAAAATTCTGTTTTCACTTTGTCATTATTGGGTACTACGTGTAGATTAATGAGAAAAAAAATGAATTTAAACAACTGAAGTATCAGACTGCACCATAACAAAATTGAAAAAGGAATACTTTATGAATGCACCATATCTATATTATTAATATACAGGATTTATATAGCGCCAACAGTATATCTATCTATCTACAGTCTATATTATATTCACCAGTTAGATTTCAATCTACAGGTTACTAGTGTGCATGTGACTATGTATGTACTTATAAAGCATGTGAATATGTATGTACTTATGAAGGTAGCCATCACCAGGTGTGTAGAGGGAACAGACAATATTTTTGTAGAGCCACTTTAAAAGAGTAATGCCTCATTGATTTTGTTTCACTTCCTAAGCAAAGTTACAATGTGCTGTGAATGACAAATGGTTTGTTAATAGCCCATGAAGAATTTGGCATATTTTCCGATGGCAAGAGAATTCCATTGTTGATTAACAGTCATTCATAGTACTACAACAAACAAAGGAAAAGTAAATCTCTGCTCAGTCCTCCATTCATAATCATATCAGGGCAGTCAGATGCATTGACTAACTTATTGTAGGGTCTACATATATCTTTTAATTCATGAGTGATTTTAGTAGCCTAATATATTTTTTTAAATTCTTTTTTGCACAGCCACTCTGGGTGCTATGGAATTTAGCCTGTTGTATGACCAAGCCAATAGCACTTTGCAGTGCACCATTATCAAAGCCAAGGTAAGTGTCAATGAAAAAATAAAAACAGCATATCTGAAAATATACAGATCCCTTTCCTCATTATATCTGTCCATGTCCCCAGTGTAGCCACTTTATTAGGTACACCTTGCTAGTACCGAGTTCGACCCCCTTTTTCCTTCAGAATTGCCTTAATACTTCATGGTATAAATTCAGATTTTGGTCTATATTGACATGATAGCATTATGCAGTTGCAGCAGATTTGTTGACTGCACATCTTTGATGTGAATCTCCCGTTCCACCACATCCCAAATATGCTCTTTTGGATTGAGATCTGGAGATTGTGAAGGCCACTGGAGTACAGTGAACTCATTGTCATGTTCAAAAAACCAGTTTGAGATGATTTGCGCTTTGTTACATGGGGCATTATCCTGCTAGAAGTAGCCATCAGATGGATACACTGTAGTCATAAAGGGATGGACATGGTCAGCTACAATACTCAGGTATTAGCCCAAAGTGTGCCAAGGAAATATCCCCCACACCATTACACTACCACCACCAGCCTGAATCATTGATACAAGGCAGGATGGATCCATGCTTTCATGGTTTTTTATGGCAAATTCTGACCCTACCATCTGAATGTCATAGCTGAAATTAAAACTCATCAGACCAGGCAACATTTTTGCAATCTTCAATTGTCCAATTTTGATGAGCCTGTGCAAATTGTAGCCTTTGTTTCCTGTTCTTAGCTGGCAGGAGTGGCACCTGGTGTGGTCTTAGCTTTTGTAGCCCATCTGCTTCAAGGTTCGACGTGTTGGGTGTTCAGAGATGGTATTCTGCATACCTTGTTTTTAACGAGTGGTTATTTGAGTTACAGTTGCCTTTCTATCATCTCAAACAAGACTGTCCATTCTCCTCTGAACACTGACATCAACAAGGCATTTTGTCCACACAACTGCCTCTTGGTGGATATTTTCTCTTTTTCTAATTATTCTCTGTAAACCCTAGAGATGGTTGTGCATGAAAATACCAGTAGATCAGCAGTTTTTGAAATACTCAGACCAGCCCGTCTGACACCAACAACCATGCCACATTCAAAGTCACTTAACCACTTCCCGTCCAGCCCATGTCTATAAACTGCAGGACGGGAGCACTGCAGAAGCGGGTTGACATTTCTAAATGATCACAGCTTGTCACATAGTGCAAGGCTATTCAAAACAGCCTTGTACCATGTGACAAGCTGTGACCAATCACAGCTCTCACAGTATTTCTCAATGGCTGCAAAAATGCAACCAGAGAGAAAGAAAAATGATTGCTTTTACAAGATTGATTTTACAAGATTACAAGTTTGCTTCATCATCCCCCACAAGTAGTACAGTGTCACTATGGTGACACTGTACTGCTAAGGTGATAGTATGTAAAAAAAAAACCATAAATAATAATATAACAAATAAAATAAAAATGTAAAAAAAAATGTTTGAAAATTATAATTTTTGGTTATAAACTAATTTGGGTTATTTTTTTTTACTAAAAAGATAGCTGAATACATTTTGGCCAAGATTTACTATAACGATTATTTGCAAAACTTTATAATAACACTTTTTTTCAAAATTTTTGGACTTTTTCATTTATACAGCAAACAAAATAAAAATCCCAGTGGTGAATAAATACCATCAAAATAAAGTTTTACCTGTCTCAAAAGAAATGCTAAAAAATTCATATGGGTACAGTGTTGCATGACCGTGCAATTGTCATTTAAAGTGTGATAGCACTGAAAGCTGAAAATTGGTCTAGGCAGGAACAGGGTGAAAGTGTCCAGACTTGAAGTGGTTAAATCTCCTTTGTTCCCCATTCTGATGCTTGGTTTGAACTTGAGCAAGTCCTCTTCACCACGTCTAGATGCATTGAGATGCTGTCATGTGATTGGCTGATTAGCAATTTGTGTTACCAAGTAATTGAGCAGGTGTACCTAATAAAGTGGCTGGTGAGCATATGTTCATTGCTAAAGAACATAATTTTTGGTATCGAAAATGCAGAGGCCTCAAGTTGTTATGGGTAAAGTTCTCCTTTAAAGACCCAGTGGGTGTACCATTCACATACAGCTCTTTTTAATGCAAAAATGCTGTTGACCAAGAAGTCCTTACTCCTCTTGAATAGATTTATTTGTGATATGTAGTATAATAAATCACAAAGACTTTAAAAACCTCTCTGAAAGTGTTAAATTTTAAATACACTATATATGATCATCAGGTTTTATTTCTGGTATGTGTTGATGGTTTTTTTTCTTTTGGTATAGCGGAGGTCTTCATTAACAAGGGTGCGCAATTTACACAACACGATGTGGGTGTTGTGATCACCTGCTATTGACAACAAGTGATCTTGTTATCTGAGACAGGAATAACTGCAAGTGTCACAGAGCTTTTTTTGTGTCAGTATTTTCTTTTTCTCTCAATTTTCTTCTAGCATTCATCTAACCTAAACATCTGGGCAGTAACACTTGCTTATTGGCTTGATGCAGATTTCCCAAAAAAGAGAAATTAGAAATACAAGTGGGTTATTTGATTATCACGGAAAATAAAGGTCTTGAAAATAAATGCAATTTTTACCCAGTTTATTTCCATTCTTTATTTTTTTCTGTTGTGTGTGAATACAGGGGCAACTTATATGACTGTTAGGGGTGTGGTCAAGTTTGGTCTTCTATTCCTTTCTGCCCATGCATTTATAACTAAGACCACAGAGCCATTCACACCCAAGCAGTGCAGAAAGATGTTATCTGTTTATTAGCAATTCCTGTCTTGAAATAAAGTGGTCCTTTTACCCCTATGAGCTAGTTAAGGCATACATCAGACCATAATGGCCAGCAATACACTAGAGAGAATTGTGATTTGGAAACTTATATCTGTGAAAAGTCTTCTAAATGAAACATTGTCCATAAAGCATTCTTCTATATTTATTAAACTCTTGAAAACATGTCAAACTTCAACACCATATGTGTCCACCACCGGAGTTTAAAGTGGTAAACCCTTACATATACCCAGTGAAGTGACTGGCCTCAGGTGATACACAGAAATGAAACAGGACCCCTTCATCAGATGTGGTCACATGCCTGATAAAGGCATGCAAGGTTCCAAAATGTTGCTTTTGTTAATGATGTGATTGCTGAATAAAGCTTTGGACCCACTCTGGAGATCTGTGGTGTGCTGGTGATATTCTCTTGCTCTCTCTCCTCATTGGCTCACACAGCAGTGGAGAGAGAGTTGGGGGCGGGACCAAGCTGTGCTCTGTGTGTGAATGGACAATGTCCATTCACAGGAGCATGGCTCAAGAGCACAGCTGCTCAAGTGCCCCCATAGCAAGAGGCTTGCTATTGGGTGCACTTGGCTGGGGGTGGGGGACCCAAAAGGAAGAGAATCAATCAGGGCTGCTCTGTGCAAAACCATTACACAGAATAGGTTTTTTTTAAAATTATTTTTACAACCTTTAACCACTTGAGCTCCTGCGGATTTACCCCCCTTAATGACCAGGCCTCTTTTTGCTACTCGGCGCTGCACTAATTCATCTGATAATTGCGTGGTCATGCAATGCTGCTTCCAAACAAAATTTAAATTTTTTTCACACAAATAGAGCTTTCTTTTGGTGGTATTTGATCACCTGTGCACTTTTTATTTTTCACGCTATAAACAAAAAAAACACCAAACATTTTGAAGAAAAACAATATTTTTTACTTTCAGCTATAAAAAATATATAGTAAACTCAAAGTTGGTTATAAATTTAGGCCAAAATGTATTCTGCTACATGTTTTTGGTAAAAAAAAAAATCCCAATAAGTGTATATTGATTGCTTTGTGTGAAAGTTATAGCGTCTACAAACTATGGTATAGATACTGTAATTTATGCCATTTTTTTGCTATATAGCGCTGCGCTAGTTTAATGGACAATTGCGCGGTCATGCAATACGGTACATAAACTAAATTTAAATCCTTTTTTTTCCCACAAATTAAGCTTTCTTTCGGTGGTATTTGATCGCCTGTGTATTTTATTTTTTGCGCTATAAAAAAAAAGGATGACAATTTTGAGGAAAAAAAACAATATTTTGGACTTTTTTCTATAAAACATGTCCAGTAAAAAAAAATTTAAAATCAAATTTAGTCATAAATTTCTGCCAAAATGCATTCTGCGACATGTCTTTGCTACAAAAAACCCCAATACGTGTAAATTAATTGGTTTATGTGAAAGTTATAGTGTTTTCAAATGGCAGGAAAGATACTGGGATTTTTAATTTTTTTTTTATACTAATAATGGCGGAGATCAGCGACTTATGGCGGGACTGCGGCGGACATTCTGATACTGGGGGGGAACTGACTTGGGGTCACTGACATCCCCAATGACACCAATACAGTGATCAGTGCAAAAAAAAACACTGACACTGTACTAATGGCACTGGGGAGGAAGGGGTTAACTTTATTATTCAGGGAAAGGGTTAACTGTGTGAGGGGGAGTGTTTTACTAGGGGGCGGGGGTGTGTACTGCAGGGAACACCACTGATCGGGACAGATAAACTCTTCTGTCCCGATCAGCGTGTCAGAAGCTGTCAGGGAACTGACAGAAAGCACAGCTACTGCAGCTGTGCTCTCTGTCACTGATTGCCGCTAATCGCCGGGACATAGCCAGTAACGACCGGCTGTGACCCGGCGACTGACATCCGCGGCCGTGATCGGTGGGACAGGCAGGGCGGCGGCGTGCCTCGCGTGCGCCCCCTACCTGTTTTAAAAACACATGTTTTAAAACGTGGTTTTGCCCAGCCGTGCCACCCTGCCGCCGTATTTCTACAGTGGCTGGGCGGTATATAGTTAAGCATGCACAAAGCAAGTAAAGGGTTAAGCAACAATATTACATTTTTAAAAATTATGCTCTGGGAATATAATAAACATAAAGTATATGTTATCCCAATTTGGTGGCAAATGTGGAAATACACTTTTAACTGTGCATGTGGCTGGTGAAAGTCCCTAACAAAAAGGTAACGAGCTGTTTCATCCTCAAAAATTAAAAGTAGAAGCACTAAACTCATGCAAGTGCACCTCCCAGCAGCTCAGCTCACTCTGCTCTCATCTTCAAGCAGTAATTTCACTAACATCCAGCCTTTTAATTTCTCATGTAAACACAGATCACTTGTAAATTTTGCAGATGAATCACTTAACCAGTGCTTGCAGCTACAGAGGTCAGTGATGGGTTGTTTTAAAGTAGCACTAAAGGCAAAAACTGTTTTTTTTTTTTTTTTTTTTTTAATTTTTATAGAGTAAGAGATAGAGTAACCCCCGTCCGATTTTTTTTTTTTTTTTTTTCCGCCATCTGTGTCCCATCGCATCTGTGTCCTGTAGTCAAACAGGAAGTGAGAGGAAATCCCTGCAGATTAAGGGAAATACTAGGAGACCCCCAGGGCTACTAGTATCCCCAATTGAACATTTCCCCTCTATTACTTTTCTAGGGACAGCACAAAATGTGTTATTTTACTGTCACTTTCAGTGATAATGGGAAACAGAACAAATAGAGAGGATGAATCTCCCTAACAGGGACACAGACCGGAAATAAAAACCTGACCGGTGTACTAATCCCTCTGCAGTCTATCCAGAACTAACAAAATAAGTTTTGCCTTCTAGTTATACTTTACATTTTATTTACTTCTTAAGAATATATAAATACTTAAATGTCTATAGCTTTGTGAGAGGTTTACTAAAGGCAGACTTTTGTTCACGATAGTGTTTAGTACTTGTAGTGTATGTATAGGCATGTTTTGTAGTTTTGGATAGAATAGGGAAAGGTTACATCAGTCATTACTGTCATTTTTTATTGGGAGAATAAAAGTAGGCTCTGGCCAAATATGATGTGATAATAACTGGATAGTAACATTTATAGGTAAAGCTGATCCAGGGAATATCCGATTGACTCTCAGGGGATCAGGAAGGATTTTTTTTCCCCTGCAGGAGCAAATTGGATGCTACTTTGCTGGGTTTTTTTCCCTTCCTCTGGATCAACTGTGAGTATAGGATTATAACTTTAATCATTAAAACATTTGTTTAATGGTTGAACTGGATGGACTTTTGTCTTTTTTTTCAGCCAAACTAACGATGTAATAATTGAAGAAAAAAATATCATATAGAATAACACATATACATAAATTATTATATATCATTTGGTCCAAAACTAGTGAAATGAAAAAAGTCCCAAGCACCATTCTGATGTGACAGTTCAACCGATAACCAAATCTTGTAACGCCAACTGTGTTCCACCACGGTGTATGGCCAAAATAAGAACTCACTAGATTAACTGGGCAAACAAAGTAGCCAGTAAGCATGTAAGCTCAGATCCTGTTTGTATTTGGTGCGATGCCTGGTCCTGCAGAATCCTTCACCCCTCTTCCACTCAAGTAACAATAAACCACCTTCTTCATTCTCAGCCAATATCTCAGGAAAGAGCTCCGAAAAGTATTTACAGTGCACCAGAGGTGAGGACAGAGGAACCCAACCTCATTTTTTGTTGTCTGTGTTCCATTGGGAGATTTCAGTTCACTTCCAGTCTGGCAAATACAAGTGTGAGAAGAAATCTCTACAAGGGAATTCCCTTCTTAGACAGTTGTCAGCAAAACAAGTGTCCTCGTTAAAATATTTATTCTCTCCTCCTGTGCTGGTGCCAACTGTTAAGATTTTAGATTTTCTATCACCTTCTGTCTCAGTAATAATAGACACCAGGACAAATAGGGTGCGATAAAGCAGTCCAGAGAGTTCTGATTTCAGGAACCTTGATAATTCGGATCAACAGTGGGCACTGAAAAGTAAGGCTACTTTCATTCTTTCTTTGATCTGTGACAAAAACATGATAAAAATGCATATATGTTTTTGCTGCATTTCTACCACGTTTGTGGTGTTTTCTACAGGACATGTGACTCAAAAACTGCTGCAAAAATGCAACGTGGGTCCGTTTTTGCCACATTTTCCATTCATTTCAATGGCATGGTGCATTTATTTTGGGCCAAAAATGCAACAAGCAGGGTTTTATAAAACGCCCCATACTCACAACAGACCAGTGTGAAGAGTTCCATAGGAATTTATGGTCACATATTTTTCTTCTGCTTTTTTTTTAACACAAACATGGAAGAAAAACGGATCCGTGTGAAAGCAGCCTTAATCGCTTCCTGACCGTCCTATAGCAGATATATTGCTACAGGGAGGCACGGGTGTGCAAAATCATGTGTATATACATGATTTTGCATTTCCAGGTAGGGGGCGCGCATGCACCCTACCCGTGCCGTCATTCGCGGCCATGGCTGTCATTAACTGGTTCCCGCCCGGTGATTACTCGCCGGTACCCGGTGATTGCCGAGGATCTCCGATGAGGAGTAGAACTGTATGTAAACAAAACAGTTCTACTCCCTGTCAGCCCATGCACACTGCTTTGGATGGCTGTGCATAGCAGTGTGATTACAGTGAAGCACAGACACACAGCCGTAAGTAAAACCGCACACAGTTAACCCTTTGATCACCCCTCATGTTAACCCTGCCCACTGCCATTAGTACAGTGTCAGTGCTTTTTTTTTTTTTTTTTTTGCAGCCCTGATCACTGTATTGGTGTCACTGGTGATATCAGTAACACCAAGTCAGTTCCCCCCAGTGTCAGAATGCCCACCGCAGTCCTGCTATAAGTCACTGATTGCCACCATTACTATTAAAAGTTCTTAAAAAAATTAAAAATTTCAGTATCTATACCGCCATTTGTAAACGCTAAAACTTTCACGTAAACCAATTAATTTACACGTATTGGGATTTTTTAGCAAAGACATGTAGCTAAATAAATTTTGGCCTAAATTTATGACGAAATCTGATTTTTTTCAAATTTTTTTGCTGGACATGTTTAATAGCAAAAAGTAAAAAATATAGTTTTTTTCTCAAAATTGTCAGACTTTTTTTTTGATAGTGCAAAAAATAAAAACCGCACAGGCAATTAAATACCACTGAAAGAAAGCTCAATTTGTGGGAAAAAAAGGACATAAACTTAATGTGAGTGCAGCGTTGCATGACCGCACACTTGTCAGTTAAAATACCACAGCGCCATAATGCAAAAAATGGCCTGGTCAGGAAGGGGGGTAAAGCCTCAGGAGAGCAAGTGGTTAATCTCTGTGTACATAGTAGTCCTCAGCCACAAATATTTTATAAAAGGAAAAAAAGAAGTTCAGAATGTCATCAGTGCAGGGGCGAACTGACCAATCGAGCACTCAGGTACTGACCGAGGGCCCTGGGGTCAGTAGGGGGCCCCAGTGGATGCCCCTGGTACCTTTCAAAGGCTTTTTAGGGTGTGGTTTGAGTGTGATGAGGACACAGGGGCCCCATGATTCCCTATAGCCCGGGGGCCCCATGAGTTGTCAGTCCACCCCTGCATCAGTGTATGTCAAATGGGCAACACATTCCATTAAAAGTTAAAGAAAGCATGTCTATTCTCATTAACCCTTTGAGTACTGTAAAATTTTGGAACGCCAAAAGAATCAATTTTTTTGTTTTTAAAGTTCGTACACTTCAGTTGCTGTAACTAAGCCATTTCATGAAATAATTGGCAAAAAGCTAGATCCATTTGTTGTTTGTTGATAAGAACTAGTATTTTGACTCAAACCAAAAAAAAAAGAAAGAGTTTTAAGTTCTTAATCAGATGATACACGCAATTAAAAACATGGGACAAATACGTCCCTTGGTCCTCAAAGGGTTAAGCATTAATAACTTTCTCAGAGATTCTTTGGTGGACAAAGTTTGTAGACCTATTACCTGACACACCCCATGCTACTGTGGAAAGCCCCCTGCACATAAGTGTTGAAAAGATTTAATCTCTTAACCCCACTACAAAAAACTTAAAATGGTTTTCTTTCAGCAGTCAGGGTTCAGGTTAGGATTAGCAGTAAAGAACATTTGTAAGCTTTTTATTATGTAAAAAATAATAGGAACACAAACAATACAAGAAGTAGTTCTTTTGAAGAGACTAGTGACTGAATTATATCTGGCTGGCTGGATGGCTATGTAGGTTTAATCAACTATATTTTTATTTCCATGTACTGCAGCATGTGCACAGCATTTACTTGAACCCAATTTGTTAACAGTGCTGACAGGATATAAATATACCTTTTATGCATTATTATGTTAAAAAACGTCTAGGTTCCATATGCATATATGGGCTGGTGTATTTTTATGCCAAGGACTGCTTTTTATTAAGGCCTGGAACTCTCTCCATAAAATACAAAATACTTTTTTCTGAAAGTTGTCTGTCTTTCTTAAAAAAAAAAAAAAAATCACAGGGGCCTATTCAATTAGCTAAATTGCCAGGTGATTCTATTCTTCTGTTCAGAAAAGTAGATGTCCCCAATAAAACAAAACAAACAAACAAAAAAACAAGCGCTGAATGTAATCCTAAAAGGGGTGTATAATCTTGACAAATATATTAAAATATACTGTAATTATTGTAAAATCAACTTGCTGTAAATATTATGAATAATATATTTTATTATTTTGAACAAATTACAAGTGTTTATGTGTACACCTTGTAATTATATGTGTAGTTGGGACAGCCGTATTTACTAACTAAATATGTAGCTAATGCTTTGAAGTGATATGCAGTGGTTATGCTTTACTATTCCTTCTTACAATACAAGTCTGTAAACTGTTTGTGTCACCACAATGATTGCAATGATCTCCGTAAATGGCTGGTCTTTTTCTGATTTGTAAATCAGTTGCGCAGAACTGTAACACAAAGCAAAACAATCACTTCCAGCACTTAGAGGTCCTCCATAGTTGGATATAACTTGAAAAGCAACAGGTCCATAAATGCCCAGAATTCCTTGGTGGATGCAGCCCTCCTCAGATAGAGGAATCCATTGCATAACTACAAAAAGAACGAACTGGGGTGCAAGCACCTAGTGCATGGTTTATTAGAAAAATAAAAGATGCAAACAAATGGGTACTGAAAAAGGTACAGCATATGAGAGACTTAAAAATGCAATTAACACTCTCATATGCTGTACCTTTCTGAGTACCCATTTGTTGGTATCTTTTATTTCTCTAATAATCCATCGGTAATGCACTAGGTGCTTGAGCCCCCGTTTGTTCTTTATGTAGTTCTAGAACTGTTGTAGTAACCAATATAATCTTCTTATAGTGGCAAATCTAAGATCTCCACATGACAACAGCAATCTCAAATCCCACTTTGTCCAAATGTGACGCATGAGATTTTCCAGTTTGTAGGACAAAAATCTAAGCAACAGCAGACTAGAAGTGATCATCACTGCGGGTGGTTAACTCTGCAGTTAATTCGTTACACACCAAACTATAGTCACCATCTCATGTTTTAACAAAACACACTGCTTAGAATATCTGCTATAACAATTCTGATCTTTAGAAAATGCCTGTGACAGGGGGTGCCACACCAGACAGGAATGTAACAGAGTTTTAAATATGGTAGCTCTCTTCAGAGAGGCAAGGAGTCTTGAATGTTTGAGTAGAGCATTTAGAGATTTAGCGCAACAATTTTAAAATGGTGCAAGCAAATATATACAAGAAATATATTCTGAAAGGGATAATTTGCAACAGCAAAATAAACAGGACTAAAAGGGAAAAATGTTTAAAATTTGTCTGCTCTTTGGTTCCTGAGCAGAGTTCAGTTCACTTCAAAGTTAAGTTTTAGCCTGCAGATATGACTGTTAGAATACTGGCATGATTCAGGTGGAAAATGAGAATCCCTATTGCCAAATGCTGAAATGTTTGATTGACCCTCCAATTGGTGTTGCTTAGCCAACCCTCACCCAATCAAGAGTGCTGAGAGGTGTGGTATAGGAGTGCTGATGCATTTTATTATAGTTCAGCAGCAGGGGCAGACTGACCATTTGGAAACTCAAAAACAATCCAAATTAATTTTTAGTTCAGACTTTCAGCTTTAATTCAAAGGGTTGAACATAAATATCAAGTACAAATTTTAGGAACTGCAATTTTTATACACAGTCCTTCCATTTTCAGGGGCTCAATCAGGGGCGGACTGACCATTCGAGCACTCGGGCATTGCCCGAGGGCCTGGGATCAGTAGGGGGCCCCATGAGATGCCCCTGGTACCTTTTTCATAGGCTTTTTTAAGTTTGGGCAAGGACGCAGGGGCCCCATGATCCCCTATTGCCCGGGGGCCCCATGAGTTGTCAGTCCGCCCCTGTTCAGCAGATAGTCTCTCAATGCCAGTTTTTCTTTTTATATCAATATTTCCAGACGGCCATGTTTGTCAGTCTGACAAGCAACATATTATTGCACTGAATGAAATCACAATATGATAGACATATGGCACTTATGTTAGGATTCTCTTGAAGGGGTAATGTGCCCCATCTTTCTGCACTCTGTAATATAGGGGCCAGGGGCAGACTGACAATAGGGGATCATGGGGCCCCTGTGTCCTTGCCCAAACTCAAAAAAGCCTATGAAAAAGGTACCAGGGGCATCTCATGGGGCCCCCTACTGACCCCGGGCCCTCGGGCAGTGCTCGAATTTCCAAATGGTCAGTCTGACCCTGATAGGGGCGTTTTGGTATCTTTGATCATTATGTTTATTGATACATTAATTTATAGACTAGTTATGAATGTAATTTTATAACCAGGAGTATGAAACTTGTATAGAACACTAGGCAGCTTATCTGTATGATATTATAAGTCAGTAACCTCAATTAAATCCAAATCTGAAAGAGTCTCTTTTGGCTCATTAACAGGCTGTGCAAATGCTGGCTAAGATGTTAAACTGGAATTTATGATGACCAGCTTCATGTCCCAAGCTATGTTCTAGTATGGGGGGTTATATGTTGTATTTTTAGAGTTCTCTCTTGCTGCTGCACAAACATCAGATTTAAATCTAAACAGTTTGTTGCAGACTTGCGAATTTTGGGGAAATGAGGATGGCATTTGACCTCCTCATTCTCCCCACTCAGTTTGGGGTCATCATGAGACCTCATTATCATCACACTCTACATTTAATAAAATAAAAGTTGTAGAGGAAACATGTAAAATGAGAAATTTACATAATTATTAATTAAGGCTGCTATAAAACACTGAAATAACTTAAGTATGTGTTAATAGTAAATACACTATACTTTCATTTACACCCTTCCTAGTATACACTTATTTTCCATTTAATGTGGTAATTCAGTGCAAGACAAGGTTTTCACCTTGTTTGCACCTAATGTAGAACATTATTAGTAAATTAATTTTTCGCCTTCTAATTAATATCTATCACCTTGCATATAATCACTCCACAGGCTGTTACAGTGAGATATTGAGGACTCAGTAATGAATCTACAGTAATCTTAATTTTTAGTTTATAATCCAGTGCAACTAAATTATTTGAGACTTTCTTATCTGCACTTGGGCGTGTCAGCAGCCTTATGGATTACATGAATCTCTGTTGTGTAATGTCTTTATTCTTTTTTTGTGAAGAGATTCATTCTGACTCATGTATCAAAACCTACATTTGAGCTCATAAGTAGCAGAAAATAATTTAATGAAAAAAGTTGGAATAACATTAATTATACAAAATGTATTATGCATTAAATAAACTAAAAATTAACATTTTTCTGCCTTTCTGCCCATTTCTCTGCTTATCCAAAAAAATATTTTCAAGGTATTTTTTTAACCAGTTTTTGTCCAGGATACAAATATATGTCCTGTGGTTATTCAAGAATCATTGGCTTTCAGATAAGTGATCTAAATGGCTCTGCAGCCTCCCGTTAACTTTTAAAGGGCTAAAAAGGAGGTCCCTTGCCACTGATGCCCGACTTTGCTCCTGAGCTCTCACGTTTCACCGAGAAGCCTGGGACCGCTGTAAGCAGTTGGGCTAGCTGTCCACAAAGGAGATGGAGAAACATTAATTCCATTCATTGAGGATTTTGTCACTTATGGTTTTGGTGATGTGTTTCCCTAGCTGGTACAGCCAGGAAAGCATTCATTCAGATGCTTTGGAGGGCAGAGGAAGTGTCAGGGGTCTACACCTGATCGTTCCAAAAAGAGTATCTCTCATTGCCCAAAGTTATCACAAGGGGTGTTGTTCAGCCTTTGTAATAGCAATAAAGTTAAAGGAAAACAAGTGTAAAAAATACATTTAAATAAAAACAAACAAATAAATCACCCTGTCTCCCCATGCAAGTGCACAGGTTGGTCCAGCATGCATATGTAAACAGTGATTGCACCGCATGTGTGAAGTATTGCTGTTTACGTCTGAGTGAGAACAATAATTGTGGTGCCAGAGCTCAAGTTTAAGGCCCCTTTCACATGACCATTCTGATCAGGTCTGACTGTTATTTTTTCAGGCGGACCAGGCTGGACGGTCCATTCACACCCGCCCACCCCCAATGTGAACCAGTCCTCTAAAAACAAATGGAAGGGGATCTGTCCCCCTCCAAGTAAGTGGATTGGATCAGAGGGCAGTCGGGTGTAAACTGACCTTCATCTGTCCTGAGAGCAGAGCAGACTCTGCCAGCATTCACTCCGCATAAACCAAACAGACACAGACATGTCAGTTGCCTGCTCTGCTCAGCAAGGGATCAGCGCACAGATCCCCAGCTGACCAATTCAGATTCTGCTCAAAGTGAAAGGGGCCTAACTCTAAACTGGTAACCTGTAAAATCTTTTAAGGCATTGTCCATCAACAAGTTTAGGTACCGGAGTTTGTCATAATTTCACAGGTGTGTGCAGTTTTACATCTTGACTTGTTTGGTATCTATTTACTCGGTGCAACATAATTTTTTATATTTTACCAAAAAATGTGTGTACTAAATTGTGTTTATGCGTGCACTCATAATTCATTTAAGTATATATTTTTTAAATTTGGGTTTGATATAGTGGCTGCGCAAATATCATTCGGCATTGCAAAAACCGCCATTTTATTAATTTTCAGGCAAAAAGCTGATTTTAACAAGTATATGAAAAATGTCAAAATTGCCCCGATAGGCAAATGGCTAAAACAAATTATCAAATGAAGGACCCACATGTGCCTAAAAGCTCTGTGAGCCATCAAAAGCAATCTAATTAAAATGTGTGTAATGTTTCATGGACAACTGAGGTCTCTGTTTAAATACATGCATGCATACATGGGAAAATCAGTCAATATCAAGGTGCATGATGTGGTCCTTACATAGGAGTACTAACTATGGAATATATAACAAGATATAAGCTCCCTAAAGCTGTCCTTGCAGTAAAATCTCTCTCTTCACAAATCGCCTCTCGGTAGGTGTAAAAAGGATCTGTAAAGAAAAATATCTGGGTTTTGACTTTCCTCTTTTCCTCCTGTGGTGCTTTGGTGAGGGTGAGTTTGATTCTAGAGAATACAGAGCAGCTGAAATCTTGCCACAAGATGCTTTTGCAATGGACTAGAGTGTCTTTCACCTGTTCCCAGGAATCTTCCTGGACGGACAATGATATCACTCCCAGCCATGCAGAAGATGTGAGAAAGTGATGTATGATTCTAGCATTTTTACGTGTACGGTTTAAACCTCCTGTACTGACAGTAGGTATTTTGAAAAAGGAAAGGGGGCCTGGGCAATTTGAGCTTTAAAGCTACAGGAACATACACACAGCAAATGTATGAACATGTGTGCCCCAAACCCATCAAAAGAACTTATGCAATTTAAAATCAACCAATGCACACTGGGAAGGACAAACAAAACGATAAAAGAAATACATTGGTTCCCCAGCATTCAGCTCTTTTGGACTTGCAAAATACACTTCCCTAAAAGCTATTACTTACATATCAATGAAAAACAAAGATTTAATTTTCCTCCACTTTGTCGATATATACAGGGGTGGACTGACAACTTATGGGGCCCCGGGCAGTAGGGGATCATGGGGCCCCTGTGTCCCTGCCCAAACTCAAAAAAGCCTATGAAAAAGGTACCAGGGGCATCTCATGGGGCCCCCTACTGACCCCGGGCCCTCGAGCAGTGCCCGAGTTTCCAAATGGTCAGTCCGCCCTTGGATATATATATATATGTGAAAGCCATAAGCCAACATCCAGGCACACCTGTTCAACATGGTCTCTGTCCAGTCTTTAGGATCACTGTCTTTGTGCTAGAAATAATGTAGCTACTTTTGCTGACTTTGAAAGCAAGATTTCTGGGGCTTTCATTCTGATAATTTTTACACTTTATAGTGAAGCGCTGACCTGCAATTTGTGTGTAGACAGTGATCTTGGAACAAGCAACCTATAGACAGGAGTGTCTCGGTTTACAAATGCCTCGGTTAACGTAATTTTCAGGTTCCAAATGAAAATCCATTGAAAATAATGCCTCGGTTTACAAATTTTTTTCGCAATACGAACGGATTAATTGGTTTTCTATTTTTTTTAATCATGTCCCTGTACAGTACTATGCCTTTAAAGTGCACTTTATAAAGAGTTTTGAACAGATAAGACTTTTTTTTATTTTTTTCTGACCTCTGGAACGGATTAATTGATTTTCAATATATTCACAAATTAATTTTTAATCATGTCCCTGTACAGTATTTATGCCTTTAAAGTGCACTTTATAAAGCATTTTGAACAGATAAAGTACTTTTTTTTAACTTTTTTCTGACCTCCGGAACAGATTAATTGGTTTTCAATGCATTCCTATGGGAAACCACGTTTCGGTTTACAAATTTTTCGCAATACGAAAAGCCCCGCAAAACTCATTAAATTCATAAACTGAGGTACGCCTGTACTTGTTCCTGCTCTGTGACTCACTCAGTATAATGAGGATATCACAAGAGTCTGCATCTTCAGAATGACTCCGCAGTGGCAGCTTTTTTTACTATTCTGTGGCTTACCAAAAACTGTCTGATGTAATCCGCATAGTGTAATCTGGACTGTACATTTGTGGACTATTTAAAATCCATGTGGATTGTAACTTTGAGCCTCATTGTGTTCAGGGATGGCTGTTGCTAGGGTAAATGATGCAACATTTCTATGTTACATAACTGTTTTTAAGCCGGAGATTTTGAATTTACATTTTTGCTACAAGAAAATATACCACTACCCATGCAGTAACAAATGTTTATTTAGATGGCTTTGCCAAAAAAGCAAATTTATATTGGCAAAATGTTTAACATGTTCTTAAATCTAAATTTGTCTTCTAGGGTTTAAAACCTATGGACTCGAATGGTTTAGCGGATCCATATGTGAAGCTGCATCTTCTACCTGGTGCCAGTAAGGTAATATAGAATTTACAGAAAATTGAGAGCTGTTCTGTTTTCCATAATCATTCATTAGGGGATAGAAAATAGGAACACATAGGCATACGTTTAATAAATGGTAAAAAATAATACTTTTCACAGTTTTTTTTCTGTGATAAGTTCTAGTGAGGTGTTTGATAAACAGTGAAAAATCACATAAAAATCAGGGAATTTATTGTTCCTTCTCTTTACCGCAAATTCTTGGTGATAAGCACAATAAACGTAACAGAACTCTACCTGCTTTATAATTGGCAAAAGGCACATAATGTCTTAGTACCATGATAGATACAGAGAAAAGCCTCTTAGATTTATCACCAAGTCAGTCTCCGTGATTAAGGTCTTTTTGGTGCACAGATTGAGAAAAGAGCCAAGAAGTGACCATTTTAGACATAAATCAGGTGTAACTGCAGTGTTGCTCATACTGTAAAGCCAGGGTCTCCAAACTTTCTGATCAAAGGGCCAGTTTACTGTCCTTCAGACTTTATGAGGGTCGGACTGTGGCCAGTGGGAGTAGAAAATGCCACAACATCAGTGAGAGTAAACAGTGCCCCTCCATTGGTTAAAGTGGAAGGAATAGTGCCCCATCATTGGTCAGTGGGAGGAATAGTGCCCCATCATTGATGTCAGTGGAAGGAATAGTGCCCCATCATTGGTGTCAGTGGGAGGAATAATGCTCCATCATTGATGTCAGTGGGAGGAATAGTGCCCCATCATTGATGTCAGTGAGAGGAATAGTGCCCCATCATTGATGTCAGTGAGAGGAATAGTGCCCCATCATTGATGTCAGTGAGAGGAATAGTGCCCCATCATTTGTGTCAGTGGGAGGAATTGTGCCCTATCATTGGTTCCAGTCAGAGGATTAGAACCCCATCTTTGGTGTTAGTGGGAGGAATAGTGCCCCATCATTGGTGTCAGTGCGAGGAATAGTGCCCCATCATTTGTATTAGAGGGAGGAATAGTGCCCCATCATTAATATCAGTGGAAGGAATAGTGCCCTATCATTGGTATCAGTGGAAGGAATAGTGCAACATCATTGGTGTCAGTGGAAGGAATAGCACCCCATCATTGGTGTCAGTGGGAGGAATAGTATCCCATTATTGGTGTCAGTGGGAGGAATAGTGCCCATCATTAATATCAGTGGAAGGAATAGTGCCCTATCATTGGTATCAGTGGGAGGAATAGTGCCCCATCACTAGTGTCAGTGGGAGGAATAGTGCCCCATCATTGGTATTAGTGGGAGTAATAGTGTCCCATCATTAGTGTCAGTGGGAGGAATAGTGTCCGATTGTTGGTGTCAGTGGGAGGAATAGTGTTCCATCATTAGTGTCATTGGGAGGAATAGTGCACCATCATTAGTGTCAGTGGAAGGAATAGTGCCCCATCATTGGTGTCAGTGGGAGGAATAGTGCTTCACCATTGGTATCAGTGGGAGGAATAGTGCCACATTGTGTCAGTGGGAGGAATAGTGCTCCATCACTAGTGTCATTGGGAGGAATAGTGCTCCATCATTGTTGTCAGATGGAGGAAAAGTGCTCTAGCACTGGTGTCAGTGCGAGGAATAGAGCCTAATCATTGGTGTCAGTTGTGAATGGAATACTGCCCCAAGGGCCGGATAGAGGCAAGCACACACATCTGACACCAGGGCTGCAGTTTGGAGACCACTGCTGTAAAACATTGAGTAGGATGCTTTGCAAAATGTAGCTCCTTGCTTTCTACTCCCTTGAATCTCCAGGTGAATTCATTATCACCTTTGGACTGTTTTTTTTTTTTTTTTTTTTTTTTTTGGCATGGCATGCATTTATTCTGCAAAGCATTTAAACAATGGAATGTAGTGTTTACAGTTTTTTTTTCTTTTTTTCAGTCACGGAAAGGCACATACTAAAGAATGTGCATGCTGATGTGCCTTGTGTAGAGGGAGTTTGATGCATTGTTACAATGCATTACATTGTTTACATTCTCTTTTTTAAAATGTATTGAAATGTCACAAACAGGGGCGGACTGACCATTTGGAAACTCGGGCACTGCCCAGGGGCCCGGGGTCAGTAGGGGGCCTCATGATATGCCTCTGGTACCTTTTTCATAGGCTTTTTTGTGTTTGGGCTAGGACACATGGGCCCTATGATCTATCTCCTATTTCCTGGGGGCCCCATGAGTTGTCAGTCCGCCCCTGGTCTTAAAATATAATTTAACTTGCACTGCAGCATATTGCAGCATACTGTGTTTTGTGACATGCGGTGAAGTTCAGTGTGCTGTGTAGAAATGCAGGTATGTTGCTTTAATAAAGAACAAACTAGGCACAAACATTATGGTGTGGACAGGGCATAGATCAGTCAATTGACAGACCATAGATCAGCACAGTTCAGTGGACATGGTATAGATCAGGGCTCTCCACATTTTCTGAACAAAGGGCCAGTTTACTGGCTTTCAGACTTTAGGGGGTCCAGACTGTGGCCATTGGGAGTAGAAATTGTCCTGTGGCCAGTGAGAACAAACAATGCATCTTGGGTATTAGGGGGAGACACCATAGTTGGTGTCAGGAGAAAAAGTGCCCCATAGTTGGTGTCAGTGGGAGGAATAGTGACCCATGTTTGGTGTCAATTGGAGGAATAGTGCCCCATCATTGGTGTCAGTGTGAGGAATTGTGTCCATTGTTGATGTCAATACGGAATTATGTCTCGTTGATGTTAGGGGAGGAATGGTGTGTTGTATCAGAGGGAGGAAAAGTTCTCGAAGACCCAGATAAAGACATGCAAGGGGCTGCAGTTTGGGGACCACTGGTATACATACAAAGCAGTTGGAGGTTAAAAAAAATATTTTTTATGGTTCCAAAAAAAAAAAGTTGCCTCTTATAAGCTTTATTGTACATTAATAAAACTGATGTGTAGGGGAATCATTTAGCACAAATAATGGGCTTTCTATGTGTTACTATTTTTAACTCGCATACATGGGAAGAATAACCTATGGCCTTTCTATCAGTATGGTAGGTTTCCTTGGAGGGATGCTTGTGTGCATTCCTGAAAATCCTTCCCTGCACTTCTCCCCGGTCTTTTCTCCTCAGATTGCAGTGATATTTTGCTGATGCTTATCAAAGCATATCACCGTGATAATTAAGCCACTTAAACAGTCTAAAACTTTTCTCCAGCAGTAATGAGATCTAAATTGTAAAACATTTTTTTGAAATGGCTAGATAGTATGTTTGCTGTTGATGTAAATGTTAATTTCCCATAATTCAGATGTATTATAGTCTAACATCACAGCATTCTAAATGTAGGTAAGAAGTGGCAATTGCATTTTCTGTCCAAGCAGCTGATAAGATGTCAGATTTTTACTTCTTGCCTGAAATTACAAATGTCATACTTTCTTAGTAAACTATACAGTTCTATGGGGCTCAATGGTGAAGGGGCAATACAGTTAATTGTATGTGCTATAGAACCTGATTTGCAGCTTTATTTTTAGGCTCTTGATATGAGCTCTGAGTGCAGGCAAGCTCTGGGGCACAGCCATTACTGATGTGACTTTGAGCATTTTCTACTTGCTGTGCTTAATTATTAATGAAGCCTGCACAAAGTATGTACTGATTTCTAATGAGCCTGCCAGGGAACAGAAGTGTGTGTAGCCAGAAACATGTAAGCCTACCACCTTTAACATCCCCTACTAATTAGCCTTGCTTTGTCAGCATGTGGTGTTACCACTTTATGGGCTGAACTACAGTTGTTCGGTTTCTTCTACTCATCCCTGAATAATTTAGAGTTGGTTGGAATTATTCTTTATACGTACACTGTTCAAAAACCTTTTAGTGTTCTTATTACTAAATTGCTCAGGTTTCAAATGCTCCACCATGTGCCATCTGTTTTTAGTAGTACACTGTGCATCGTTAATATTTGCTCAGTGTTATTGTGTAATAGGCTTTATTATATTGATGTTTGCTCACAGCGCACAATCTTTTTAATTACTCTATTGACATGGAACTTTGTTTAAAATGCTAAGCAATGTAAAATGAGAATCGCATAGTTTGATTTTCGCTACATTTCCAGGCAAACAAATTGCGTACTAAAACATTGAGAAATACTCGTAACCCAATATGGAATGAGACCCTTGTGTATCATGGCATCACGGATGAAGAGTTGCAGAGAAAGACTTTAAGGTAAGATGTTTTGTTTGCCAAAAGCAAATTCATAGCAGGCTTTATTAGATTTAGTATTACTTCATTTTAAGGCAGTGGGGTTTGCAAATGATTATAACAATTATGATAATGATTATATTGGTACAATGGTCAGTATTATTTTATTCCCAATTGACTCTTTTTTATGAGAAAATGTACACCCACTGTTTGTGACCCCTAAATAAAGTAAAATTCTTAACTGGCTATTACATGCTGGAAGTATAGGTAGACTCTGGAACTCTGCGCTCTATCCTCTCCTTACCTGCTGTTTGTTACTTGTTATTTACTATTTCTAAGCTACTGTTATATTACTAGTACATCACGAGCAAAATATTCTTGAGGATTGTACTATATGTTTTCTAACTGGACCAACAAAATGTTCCACAGTTAACTCTTAGTCCAATAAATATGTACTACTTATGTCAATAATCTTAAAAGTTTGTTACCGCGTTTGAATAAAGTATGTTTTATTGTATCAAGGCTATTTCAAGAAAAATCAAATGAAAAAAAAATAAAGTAAAACTGACGTGGACCCCTCAAATTTCCTAGCACTTGGACTAAGGGCTGCAGGTAGAGAGGTTTTCTGCAGTGTCTGCTCTTTATACATGTATGATGCAACCACACATGTACAATGGTTCAGTGTTTATAATATTTGAGTGGTCAGTCTCAAGTATCTTGGGCACTGATGGATTGTTTATTCAAGAAATATGGGACCCATATGTGTTAATAGCGGTGCCACAAACAAGTTGTCTTGAGAACCCTATTTATGCTGAAGTGCAGGGGAACCTTCTTAGTGGTGCCTATATATATATATATATATATATATATATATATATATGAATGAAACGTATAGAAAGTACACCACCATTCACAATATAATTGCCTGTTCTTAATACAAGGTATTATTAAAATGAATGCAACGTTTAATTCATTCATTTAATTTTGTTCAACATTTATTAATTTCATTCATTCAGCTAAACAGGAAATAAATGATGTACAAATTATCATCTATATCATCCTACAGAATCTCTGTTTGTGATGAAGACAAGTTTGGCCACAACGAGTTCATCGGTGAAACTCGGTTCTCTCTGAAGAAGCTAAAACCCAATCAGAAAAAGAACTTCAATGTGTGCTTGGAACGAGTCATACCGGTACATACTGTGTGAATAGAATCCTTTACTATTCTTAACTTATCCTTTTACCAGGCTTATCAGATCCTTACGGGAGATTTATTAAAACTGGAGAGTGCAAAATCCAGTGCAGCTCTGCATAGAAACCAATCAGCTTCCAGGTTTTTTTTTTCTCAAAGCTCATTTGAACAAGCTGAAGTAAGAAGCTGAATGGTTTTATGATCAGCTGCACCAGATTTTGCACTCTCCAATTTTAGTAAATCATCCCCTTTGAGTCATCCTCATGCTTGGGCAAGAAACACAAATGTGAGTGTATATTATTTAACCTCTTGCTGCCGACTGTACACTTATATGCGGCCTCAGAGAACTGGCCTTTTTTCCATGTGGTTTACTCCCAGCACAAAGACCAGGCTTTCACCAGGAGCTCCAGGTCCCATGCTAACGTTTGATGCTTGAATGCTGTCATAGCCTCTGATTAGCCTCACAGAAATCAGTCACAGTTCAGCCTGTCTCTGTGTTTTTTTCTCTCTGAATGTGAGAGAGATACATTGTATTTCTCTCTCATTACAAACAGAAAGTAAACAAATGCGGGTAGAAAAAAATAAAGAAAAAACGCTTAGATCAAGGTTAGATCTAAGTTAGTGCCAGGCAGGGGCGGACTGACCATTTGGAAACTCGGGCACTGCCTGGGGTCAGTAGGGGGCCCCATGAGATGCCCCTGGTACCTTTTTCATAGGCTTTTTTGAGTTTGGGAAAGGTCACAGGGGCCCCATGATCAGCAAAAAGTCCGCTAAAAAATGCAAATGCGAAAAAACTCGGCAAAGCACCGCTAATGCAAAAACACTAAAAACCACTGAAAAACTCAAGTTTTTATTGTTACCATCGTAATTAAAACGCCCAGTGTGCATGGAGCCGTAGGGTCATGTAAGTGTCAAAGCTCAGGATCAGTAAATTTTGGGTAGGATTTTTTTTAAAAAAAATAACATTTTTAAAATTATCAGTGTCATGTCTAAAGTAAGATTAAAAAAAAAAAGCAAAATGCACATTGTTATTTCGGGACCTTACTACAGGCACAAACAACAAATAACATACACATATATGGTATTACTGCAATTGTCAGGAGCAGGAGAATTTATTTTGGGTTGTTCTTTGGTGGAAAGTTATGGTAGTAGCAAGAAATATACAGCTAAATTAAAAAAAAATGTATATTTTTTTACTATTCTGTGCCAGTTTTCCTTTGATAATAAAAAAAAACCCAGGAGATATCTGTTATCATTTAGAATAAAATAACAGTAGTGCAGCGCATAACAACAGACATAAATGATCAGTGTAAAAAATCCGTATTAAACCAATGGAGATCTGGATATATGAGTATGATAGTCACTTCAAATTAGATGAGGTTCCAGAAGGAGGTTAACCTGGGAGCAGGTGATTAGCCAGGAAAATATATAACTCCAGTGGTGTGCGGTGATGTAGTAAAAATGCAAACTCACCAGAAATGCTATTTAAAAGCGCATTGGACAATACTATCCGGCTTAAAGGACTCCCATCAAAAGGAACCTGGTCTGGTCTGGATTATGTCTGGATGATATAGGGGGTGATGTCAATCAGAGGTCCCTCTCCGGGGTTAGAAGGTGGGTCTGGTCATGCAGCATAACTCATCCTCTAAGGGTATGACCAGAGGTGTGTGGACTGACACAGGGAAATGCAGGCTTCAGGTATAGAGGAAATAAGACAATTTATTAAGACTGAACAACACAAACGCAGTGCAAGGTAAACATAACACAGTGCAAACAACCCAAACTCCAACAGATAACCATATATACAAAATCAAACGTAGTCGGGCAGGCCGGGTCGGTAGCAAACGGGAAAACAGGGTACCAGGGGCGAGCGGAAGAGTGGTCAGGAATAGCCGAGGTCAGGACAGGCGGAGTTTGTTCAGAGTCAGGATCAAAGCAGAGTCAGGATCAGGCAGGAAGCAGACAGGATGCAGGTACAGGGGCTCATGGGAAACATACACCAAGGCACTGACTGCAGGTCTGGCCATTCCTTAAATACACCTGCTGCAATCAGCCTCAGGTGATGGCTGATTGCAGGAGTGAGCTTCTGGTTGCTGAGAGCACCCGCTGGCCAGCTCTGGTACTGCAGCCCACACGGCAGATGAGTCCCACCACTAATGGTGAGTCCATTCCTGACAAAGGGTCTGGTCATACAGCATGATTCATCATCTGGTTAAAGTGACACCTGGATCCTGAGGATTAAATGCTCATGGTGGAGCAAAAGAAGGGAGGGGATCTCATAGTGTAGTATCAAAAATGATTTATTGAAAGTGAAAAAGTAAAATAGGGTACACACATGAGTGTTAAAATGCATCACCCCTTCTGATGACATATTATATGAAACGCGTTAAGGAGGAGCCCCATTACCCAGAGACGCCAAGCCGCCGGATCACGGAGGTCCAGCGGCCACTACAACAGTGAGACTGGTTAGTAACTTTACCAGCACAGGTTTTCATTTTTCATATACCTTATCTCCACGAGTTGACCTTTTAACACTCATGTGTGTACCCTATTTTACCCTTTTACTTTCAATAAATCATTTTTGATACTACACTATGAGATCCCCTCCCTTTTTGGCTCCACCGTGAGCATTTAATCCTCAGGATCCAGGTGTCACTTTAACCAGATGATGAATCATGCTGTATGACCAGACCCTTAGAGGATGAGGTATGCTGCATGACCAGACCCATCTTCTAACCCTGGAGAGGGACCTCTGATTGACATCACCCCCTATATCATCAGAGGTGGACATCATCCAGACCAGACCAGGTTCCTTTTGATGGGAGTCCTTTAAGCTGGATAGTATTGTCCAATGCACTTTTAAATAGCATTTCTGGTGAATTTGCATTTTTACTACATCACTGCACACCACTGGAGTTTTATATTTTCCTGGCTAATCACCTGCTCCCAGGTTAACCTCCTTCTGGAACCTCATCTACTTTGAAGTGACTATCATACTCATATATCCAGATCTCCGTTGGTTTAATATGGATTTTTTACACTGATTATTTATGTCTATTGTTATGCGCTGCACTACTGTTATTTTATTCTAGAGTCTTCAGAGAGGATTTGTAGTTCCTTATTTGTGCATTTGATGCTTATATGATTAGCTCTCGCTGACATCCTTACCTTAGTCTTTGTTATCTGTTATCATTTACCAGCAAAATAAAGTCCAAAGTGTCCTGAAAAAAAAAGGTATAATCTACCTGGATGCACAAAATAGTTGCGGTGATATGTAGAATTTTATTAACACATGTCAAAGTTGCAAAATTGTGTTTAGGCATTAAGATTTGTTTTGCCCTTAGTCACTAAGGGGTTAAGTAAGTAAGTCACTATTTTATTTATTTTAACACAAGCTTCATTAGTAAATGTAATAATGGCTTAAAGTAAGGTCCTTTCTGAAATTAAAATGACACTTTGTTACTGTAGCTTACACTTTGATGCTGTAATTTGAATCCCTAGGGTGCCTGTAAATATGGTGCATACAGCTGTATCTGACATAGTCACATGTCTTATGTAGATGTGATATTGCCACTGGTTTGAGTTCTCAGTGCGGGTTTTTGCTTATTAATTAATTAGCATTTTTTTCTTCAGATGAAGCGTGCTGGAACAACAGGATCAGTAAGGGGCATGGCTCTCTATGAGGACGAAGTAAGTCTGCTTAGGAGTACTCTTACTAAATTCACTTTGCTACTTATACATGCTAGCCATACAAATATATACTTTTAAATGTGTTTATTATATTGTAATTTTTATGTTTTCAGTCATGTATACTTACTTATCGACGTGCAGTTCATTTAGTTCCAAATCAGAATTTCCTGCTAATCGGAGATTCGGATGTATCCTAATTCTGAATTACAATAGTAACAAATTGAAACGAATCTGAAATAATGAAACAAAATTTGGCCGAAATTGGAATTGAGTCGGATTCGAAAAAAAATTCAAATTCGAAATCAAATCTGAAAACCGATTCAAATTTAAAAACAAGAATAGAATAAAATAGAACAGAACATAAATAAATAGAAAATAATAGGAAAGAAAAGAATAGAACAGAATACAGTAGAAAATAGAGTAAAACAGAACAAAATAAAATAGAAAACAAAGGAAAAGAAAAGAGTCCATTAGAATAGAATAGAAAAGATTAGAATGGAAAATTAAAAAATAGAATAGAAAAGAATAAAAAAGATTAGAATAGAAAATCAAAGAATAGAACAGAAAAGAATAGAATCAATTAGGAGAGAATAGAAAAGATTAGAATAGAAAATAATAGAGTAAAATAGAGCAAAATAGAACAGAAAATAAAGGAAAAGAATAGAATTGATCAGAATAGACTAGAAAAGATTAGAATAGAATAGAAAATCAAAGAATAGAAAAGATCTCTTAGATTGTAAGCTCCCAGGATCAGGCCCTCCTAACCCTCTTGTATTGAACTGTATTGTCTCCTGTTATATTGTAAAGTGCTGAGCAAACTGTTGGCGCTATATAAATCCTGTATAATAATAATAATTAGAGAGTCAAAGAATAGAATAGTATAGAAAAGTAATAGAATAAAACAGAATATAACTGCCTTCCAATATTCGAATTTCGAATAGAATTAATTTGAATAGAATACATTAGAATAGAATATAAAATAATAGAAAAGAGTAGGATAGATTAGAAAAGACTAAAATACTTTACAAAAAATTGTGAGCTGCGCTATGGTGTCATGAGTAGCAATCAACAAAGGCACTGTGAAAATTTTGCTGCAATAGAAATTTCCAATATGTTCACACAACTCTTCATATCGTCCAAATACCATCAAAAACACATATGGATTGTGGATTGTAATGTTAGAATTATTATCGAATCTGTTAGAATTATTTTTGAATCCGTTAGAATGAATCCAATGTTTTCGAATCCACTAGAATTATTTTCGAATCCTTTAGAATGGTTTTCAAATCCATAAGAATTATTTTTGAATCCATTCGAAATTTGTTGAATTTGAATGAACAAAACGAATTCTGAAAAACGAATTAAACAAGTTCACCAACAAAATTAGTCAAATAGCGAATCAAAACGAAACACATTTTTTCATTTTGCACATGTCTATCTGTTTGATGTTTCAACTGCTTTAGTAACTCACAGCAGATAAGACCAGCTATAAAGCAAACCTAAACCCTTACAGCAAGTTGAGCTTTTCTTCCCTACCCCCTCTCTGACCTAAATATAAATAGAAAAACTCTGCTGGAATGCATGCAGTATATTTCCCCAGGTTTCAGAGTCATTAGCCATCCTTTCAGGCTCTACTCACAGGAATGAGACACAGCTTGGGGCTATATTCTTGTAAACGCATTGCTACTGATTAACTATCTGTGCCTGAGCAGCCATTTCTTTTGCACAGATACCTCAATAGCACTACCACCCTGTGATGGTAGCAGCAGCCAAGGGGAACCTGTGGCTCACACATGGGTTTAAACCTTTAAAAAAAAGTTTTTTGGTACACTTTAAAGGGATTCTATGCACATTTTTTTAAATTTTTTTTCTTTACTGATAACTCAGGGTACAGGCACAAACTACTGGTACTGTATACAGATTTTTCTCAGTATTATACAAAAATTGGTAAAATATATAAATGAACATGTATCCACTTTTTGTTGATCAAAGGATAAGTAAATGAAAATGTAGAATGTACTGGACACAAACCTTTACTTTGTCTCAGCTGCCTGGCACCAGTTAGGACAGCTATACCGACCATGGGTTGCAGGAAAGAAAATCACTCAATTCCTCCATCAACATAGACAGCGTTGACAGGGGAATCCCTCCTGCCGAGCAATTGTGTTCTCCTGGCGGAGGAGCAGAGGAAGCCATCCCTACCAGGAGAATTATTGCTAGCGGCTATAACAACTGCTTGCAATAATCTGCATGTAAAATCTGGCAGGCTGGTTCTACCCAAGTTGATCGATCAACTTGGGTACATTCAGCCTGCCCATACATGGTTTGAATCATCTATGGCCAGCTTTACTCTGCATATCAAAGCATCCTGATCTTACAAATAACAATGAAAACTGTGTGCGCCAAAGGCAAAACAAAAACGAAAAATAAAGGGAACACAATTGAATGTGATTATGCAGTTCCTTCCAATGCAATACACTGCCACTCAAAAAAAAACAGCATCAGGTAAAAATGTCCATTGCACAAAGCAGCCGACTTTATTAACCACTTCCTGTTCGGACACCTTTACCCCCTTCCTGTCCAGGCCAATTTTCAGCTTTCAGTGCTATCACACTTTGAATGACAATTGCGTGGTCATGCAACACTGTACCCATATGATTTTTTTAGCATTTGTTTGAGACAGATAACGCTTTATTTTGGTGGTATTTATTCACCACTGGGATTTTTATTTTTTTGCTATGTAAATGAAAAAGTCCAAAAATTTTGAAAAAAAGTGTTTTTTTTTTTAAATTTGGAAATAAATAATATTTCATCATTAATCTTGGCCTAAATTTATTCCGTTATCTTTTTAGTAAAAACAAAAAATAACCCAAATTAGTTTATAACCAAAAATTATAATTTTTAAACATTCTTTTACATTTTTTTTACATTTTTTATATTATTTGTTTTTTTTATTACATACTTGTCACCATGGTGACACTGTACTACTTGTGGGGGGTGATGATTTTTTTTTTTTTACACTGATTGCTTTTACACCCATAAAGGCTGAAAAATCAATAATTTCTCCTTCTCTCTAGCTGCATTCTTGCAGCCATTGAGAACTACAGAGTGAGCTGTGATTGGTCACAGATTGTCACATGGTACAAGGCTGTTGGGACTAGCCTTGTACCATGTGACCATTCACAGATTTCACACGTAGTAAGCAATGATGTCACAAGTGACATCTTGCTTACTACTCTGCATGTGATCACTGATTGGCCAATCAGTGATCACATGATCGGGACCTCGCACAGAGGTCCCGTCCAACGATCGGTGTTCCACTGTGTCCGGAGGATACAGCGGGCACTGGATTGCGGTGCTGTGCGCTCCCAGGGAGCGCACACAAGCAGGGTCCAGGGAGGCCATTTATAAACTGCACTGCCACCCTCCGGCCGTTTATATACAACGGCCGGACGGGAGGTGGTTAAATCATATAAAACCTTACAATTACTGTTTTTTTTGAGCGGGGGTGTATTGCATTGGAAGGAATCTCATCCTAGCACATGTTGGTGACAAGACAGTGGGTGCAACCAAAAAAATTACAGTGAGACCTATCTAGTAATAAAAGGTTCTTCCATTGTGGTGAATGTAAATCCACGTGGGGTCACTCGGAGCACCAGGAAGTGGTCAAGTGTTTATCTGTTACTAGGTTACTCTGGCACCTGCACCTGTTCACTTACCTTTTATTTTTTAAGCAACTATTATATGAATGGGACTTATTAATACATTGGTCATTAGATGTATTTTCTGGTGGCGTTTATTCATTTAATTTTTGCACTTTTACATGTAGCAAATTGTTTAGTAATCTTGACTCACATTTTTGGCAGCGCGGTCTATACACACTTTTATACATCTTGATCTTGTTTTCGTTTGTCCAGTTAAGAGTTGTCTTGTGCAGCATGTTCAGGTATATGACACTAAAAATAACTGGCTTCAGCCTTGTGGATATGCAATAAAATGCCCATACCAACTGTCTAAAAGGTTGGTATTTGCATATGGCTAGGAATGTCTCTATGTGTTGCCTGGCTTGGCATGGGCACTGTATTTGGAGATGACAGATGGAGTGAGCAAATTTGCACCATTTTTGGAGATTTGTTTTTTTTAATGGAATTACCAAAGCATATTGGAACAGCAAGCAAGATCTTTAAAGTAGACCATACTTTTACTTTCTTGTTCGTTAGTTCACTTCATTTTTACTTTCCACTCTGGCTGAAATTATTATTTTTTTCTTTTTCCTGAATATAAAACAGTTCCAGCCAGCCAGATGATGACATTTGTATCCAGCAAGACTGTGTAAGAATCAATAAACATAAATGATCTATTGAGTTGTTTTTCAGTGAACAGGATTATTATTATTATACAGGATTTATATAGTGCCAACAGTTTGCGCAGCACTTTACAAAATGAAGGTAAACATTACAGTTACAATACAATTTAGTACAAGAGGCAACAGAGGGCCCTGCTTGTTAGAGCTTACAATCTAGGAGGAAGGGCTGAGTGATACAAAAGGTAATAGCTGTGGGGGATGAGCTGATGGAGGAAATAAAAGGCAGTTTACTAGTTAGAAGCAGGGTAGGTTTCCTTAAAGAGAGAGGTTTTCAGGGATTGTCTAAAGGTGGATAGATTAGGAGATAGCTGGACAGATTGTGGTAGGGAGTTCCATAGGATGGAAAAAGCTTGGGAGAAGTCCTGGAGGTGAGCATGGGAGGAAGTGACATGGGAACTAGAGAGCAGAAGGTCTTGGGAGAATCGAAGAGAGTGGTTTGGTTGATATTTTGAGACCAGGTTGGGGATGTAGCTGGGGGTAGAGTTGTGGATGGCTTTGTAAGTTGTTGTTAGTATTTTGAATTCATTAGGTGAGTGGAAGCCAGTGTAGGGAGAGGTAGCAGACACTGAACGGTTGGTAAGGTGGATGAGCCTGGCAGCAGTATTCATGATTGACTGGAGGGGGGATAGCCTATGTAAAGGTAAGCCAATGAGGAGGGAGTTGCAGTAGCCAAGGCGAGAGATAACCAGGGAGTGAATTAGGAGCTTTGTGGTATCATTGGTTAAAAAGGGGCGTATTCTGGAGATGTTGTGGAGGTTGAGGTGGCATGATTTGGACAGGGATTGGATGTGAGCCTGAAAGGATAGCTCAGAATCCAGGATTACCCCTAGCACCCTGGCATGCAGGGTTGGGTTGATAGTGGTGCTATCCTGACCGAGAAATCGGGAAGAGGAACGTGGGGGAGGAAATATTCTGAGCTCAGTTTTAGATAGATTGAGTTTTAGGAAGTAGTGTGACATCCAGTCTGATATGTCTGTTAGTAAATCAGTGACACATGAGGAAACTGGGGTGAGCTGAGGAGTAGAGAGATAGATTTGTGTGTCATTAGCATAGAAATGGTATTGGAAGCCATGGGAAGATATCCGCTTACCCAAGGCAGAAGTGTAGATTGAGAATAGGAGAGGTCCAAGGACAGAATCTTGGGGGGCCCCGACAGTAAGAGGAGTAGGAGTACTCCCTCTTTTGGAATCCTTCTGTACTCCTTTCCTGTTCAGTGTTCCTCAATTTGTACCAAGGTGTAGGCCTTTATAAATTCAACTATCAAAACTGTTACACTTACCTTTCACACCTTTTATTATTACATTATTGTTTTAAAAAGGAAGTATAAAGGAAGCATAGTGATGAAACAAATAATGTTTTTGCTTATTATTTGTTGATGGGCCACATAACTGGGATATTGGCAAGGGTTATGGCCCTTGCCTAAACACTTTATGTTAAAGCGTGTACTTCTTTCCCATCTCAGAAAGTTGAGAGGTATGAGTAAATCCCTTAATCACTGCAAACAGCTCCCTAGACCATTATGTTTACTGATTTATTTGCAGCCAGACTGGGCTAATGTACCTTGAGACAGCAGAAGGTAGATGATGACACTACTACCAGGGTTGCCAACCGCTTTTAAATTTACAGCCAGTTTATAAAGTGTCCGTTATGGACAGCGGCTACCCATAAAAAAGAAAAAATGGCCGACAGCCAACTTGAGCACAGCGAATGAACAGTTCTAAAACCAGGCGGCCTCAGGCAGGGCTCATGCAGGTTCAGACGGAGGGTGAATGCATGATGATGTCATTGCGGATCCAGCCGGCTCTCCTTTCTATCTCATCAGCTGCAGCTAATGACAGACTCTGCCACCATCCTAGCCTTCTCCCAAAGTCAACACTGTGATGTATAGCAAGAATTGTAGTTCTCCACATTGCACACACTGCCATGCCTGGGCTCCACAGAGACTACACCTCCCAAGGCACTCAGAGCAGATGTGAACGCTTTACCAACTTGTAGTAGGGGATGGAGGAGTATATAGGTCTGGTTTCTGTGGAGGGGGTCATCTGTCACCATGCACCTGTGACCGACTGTGCCTAGAGTGTTCAGTGGCTGCAACAGCAATGTGGTGTTTTTAGCTGTTAGCCAGGTGAGAGTTTGTCATTAACATAATAAGACCATCATTGTCATCCTGTGTGTTCATTCATTCCTTCTTTGTGCTGATGTGTTGTTGCTGAGGGTGGTTCTGCTCCACGTGTTCACATTGGGAATCTGAGTTCATGTCTACATGGACAGATAGTGGGGACATTGGTAAACTGCAAGATATGGTTGTAATAAGAGGGTGTGCTGATGGTTGATGCCAGATAGGGAACCCTTCTGACTCTGATGTAAAGGGGAACTCTGTGGACTGATGTAAGGGAGAACTCTGTGGAGTCTGATGTAAGTGGGAACTCTATTGACAGGTGTAAAGGGAAACTTTGATGAAAGGGGATCTCTGGTCACAAGAGCCTTCAGAGCTTCCCTTTATATCACAAAGTCTGCTGAATCTCCCCTTCAACAGAGTCCTCAATGTTCTCCTTTTACATCAGGGTTCGCAGAGTTTCCCCTTGCACTGTAGAGGGTACCCTGCAGACTCTGATGTAAAGGAGAACTCTGTGCTGGGTTATAGTAAAATGAGAAATATTTTTTGGCTTTTGTTATACTGCAAAAACTTGGCTCAGTAACTTTTTCTGTCATGTCAGTAAAAAAAAGTTTCTGTCAGTAAATTTTTGTGTTGTCAGTAAATTTCACTTCAGGAGTTTGGCAACCCAGTTCACTACTGGCAGCACCATTTTATTCATAAGAACTGACTTCACTTTTATAAGTCTAATTTCAAATCTAAGTTTTCAAAGCTACTATCTAGAGATAGCTAAAGAGATGTGACATTAGAAGACAACCTCCACAGGTACAAGCATAGTAAGAGAAATGGCAAAGGTTACTAGCTCCAGAGAGCTCCTGTTGTGTAGGTACAGGGTAGAGTAGGTACAGGATTATTTCATTTCTTTAAAGCTCTAGGGTAGAGCTCATTTATTATTTTATTTCATACATAATTTTAAATTTGCTAATTTATTTTTTATTTATTACATATAAAGAACATTCTTTTGAAATATTTTATAGCTTTCTAGCAATATTCAATATGCTTGTCCTTGGTGATCACTAAACTAAAATAATGGAATTGGAAATTGCAGCATCTAAAAAGTTTATAGGGTTGATCAAACTTCGCAAAATACAAAATTGCATCTGTGAATGGTTTGAAATGATTTAATTTAAATTATTAGTAAAAATCATGAAGACGTATGGTCTTCAATTGCAGTGATATCGATTTTTTTTTTTTTTGTTCAGCATTCAATTGAAAATATGTTAGTTGGTTTCTTTGGTGACTGTATTTCCTCCCTCTGTCACCTAGACCAGTTTTTCTAGTTTGGGTTTTTACTTGCAATAGTAGTTCTGTCTTTCATATCAAGAAATAGTTGGGTATAAATCCGGTGCCTTAGATAGATTGTTTATTGTCAATAAGCCCTGATTCAAGTTAGTAATTGTTCATTTGAGCTGAGGTCATCCATTACATTCCTAATGCCAGTCTAATATTTATTTAATCTTCAGGTTCTGTCGTTCCTTTGTCCTGATTTATACCCAGCTTTCTGTAATCTGTCTCTTTTCTGTTTTCTTGGCATTTACATCTGTAGCCCTCTTTTTTGGTGAGGGGGGGAGGCGTGTTATGACAAATGTCCCTCCCCAAACAGGATAACACACTAAAGCATTAAGTAAATAGGAGAACCAGAACCTTTGCTAAGTGGAAGATTGGGTTTGATAAAGTTAGCAGTGCATCCACTCTGTGAATGGGGGAGATTCTATTCTTGGGAAGTTAACCAGTAATCTAATCAAAGTAATTGGGAGTAGAGAAACTACTGCAACCAGCAAAAAATATTAACCAGATGAACAGCAAGATGGAACGAATATGAACTTCGTACAAGAAAAGATTATTAATAGTACATATATCTAGTGTGCAAAAAGGTATTATCAGCACAGGGGCCAACAAGAGTCGTGGTAGAATTGTGCAAAAAACCTAGGAAAATTTTGTTTTTAATAAAACACCTCCAGATGAATGTTGCAGCAAAGTTTGGTTGCAGGGCCCTTGAGGATGATCACAATGCAGGGTTCATCTCTGTGCTGGAGACCTGAAGACAAGATCAGTGGGGAGATGCTTCAACTACTGTCCAACCAGCCTAGAGCTCCGCTTCCTACACAACAAAACTTTGATGTGACATTGGAACTTAGTCATCCTTTCTACTCTGCAAGTTAGTTCCTCCCTAACAGTTTGTAATCTGACATGCAGCCAGATCTCGAACTACCAGAAGTGGCCATCAGATGTCTATCTTGGCTGTAGCCTATGCTGGATATCGAGCCTATAATCTAAAACTAGCTATAGAATCCAAAACCAGAAGGAACAAGTTAAACTAGAAATACCAGGCACTGCATATAGCTAAAATAAACTAAATTGCAATAAACAGATTCACCTACGAATATACTGGAAGGTGGTCACTACATACATTTTCACAGACTTACTGTAGCTATCTGGCACTGTGAATGTGAGATAATAACAATAGGTCAGATACTTGGCTGTCACTAGGATTCAGATGAATCCTATGAGCATCTACAGTTAACAGCCAGAACACATGAACAATTACCATATAGTGTCAGCTTCTGATCTTGATAAAATACAGTATTGTGGTAATGCAGCTCCTGTATGTGGACATGTAGTGTCCGCTTCTCTCTCTCTCCACTTCCTCCTTCTGGGGTTTTTAAGCCATCCCCCCAGACAGGAAGTGCTAATACATAATTATACATACCACTGTGATATTAGCAGCATAAGCAGAGGGAGCAGATCCCTACACATACAACAACACAAATAAAGCTAATGAAACACTTCAAACAGATTTTCCAGATCTGATCATGCTAATCTGCTAACTAACATTTTCCAATGATATTGTTGCAGCTTCAAATTCCAGCAGCTTATTTTTTTTTCAAATAAAATTCACAAAAGATGCCATTAAGCTGCAGTATATAGATGTCATTATTGGGCCACAGTGACATATCATCAGAAAGTTTGGATGACAATATTATTTTGCCCTTTCATAACCCTGCCTGCAGGTACCTTAAAACCACAGCTCTAAAACCGTGCTTCTCAATGACCTCCCTGCTCTGCTGTTGAAATCCTCCTAGATTTACTTAGACATCTTTGTGCTGCATTTCTGGCAGTACTGGAAGCTGATCATTAAGCCTGAATCCACAGGATAGTACTTGGTGATATACCATATACATATAGAAGTTGATGTGTAGCTGACATTATTTGTCCCTCTGCTGGGATAGCTGTAATTCTCTAGGGCTCATCATTTGACACATGTATCACAAGTTCTGCTACGGACATGCTGTTTATGAGAACATACCTTAAAAGTGTTGACAATTAAATGAAGTACAGGTAGTTCTGTCCTAAAAATATGCACAATTTATAATTGCTATGACAAATGTTCTTTAAGCAAATTTGCACATTGTATGCTGCAGCACACACTAAAAAAATATGTTCTAATAAGAAGCTCTAATTATAAACCCTTCATGACCTGAGTCCTTTGTGACTGGAGATCCCTTTCTTTTCTTCACCTCCTTGACACTGCCAGGCCTAGTGGAACAATAATGTTGATCCTATTGCTCGAATTAGTGGGGGGGGGGAGTGGGTGGGGGGATAAACAGAGGGGAGGTGGGAAGAAAATGGGGAATTGTTGGAAGGGGAGAAGGGAGAAAGTCTATATCTGCTTTCTTGTGATGGGAACTCTGGTAGAAAAGGGAAACAATAGTTGAAATGAGTGTCATTACGTTTATAACTTGTAACGTGAAAGGGTTAAACTCCCCTACAAAAAGACATAAGATACTTAGGGAAATTTACCAACATTCCATAGATATAGTGTTTCTTCAAGAGACACATATAACCCATGATACAAATGTGAAGTTATACTCCAAGCACTACGTAACGTGGTACTACGCAGACTCTCCAGTTAAAAGGGCTAAAGGGGTAGCAATTGGGTTGTCACAAAATGTGAGCTTTATCCTGGAGGAAAGAATGGAGGACCCAAAGAGCCGATTTTTATTTTTGAGGGGAAAATTACAAGGATCTGAATTTACACTAATAAATATCAATTGCCCGAATAAAAACCCAGTAACATTCTTGGAGAGAGTGTTGAAAAGATTTTCTGAATTTAAAAAGGGCAGTCTAGTAGTGGCTGGAGATTTAAACCTGTGCATGGATCCCCAGATGGATGTGTCATCCTGTACGAGGAGAGAGGAGGGAGGAAAATCAAAATTATTGAAGAGATTATTACATCAATGTAAACTGTCTGATGCTTGGAGAGTTAAACACCCAAGAGAAAGGGATTACGCCTTCTTCACTCTGGTACATGGATCATATTCAAGACTGGATTATATAATGATCGAACATAGACAATTGGAGTCGTTGGTTAGCGCCAACATAGAGGTTATGTCTATTTCTGATCATGCTCCTGTCACAATGAGACTACGGGTAGGAGGGGATAAGGATAGGATAACTATGTGGAAACTAAATGAGACGCTTATACAGGACCCTGAACTAGAAAAATGGCAGAGGTAGGAAATTGAGCAATTTTTTGAGCTCAATGAGAATAAGGAGGTGTCCGTGGCTACAGTCTGGGAGGTACATAAAGTATATATTCGAGGAATACTGATTTCGATGGGAACGGAAAAAAATAAAGAAAGAGGGAAAAAAATAAAGATGGTGCTAGAGGAGCTCTGTATGTTAGAACAGTCACATAAAAAGAAGACAGGTACAGAAGTGTATCAGAAGATAAACATTAAAAGAGAAGAATTAAAAGATCTTATGGAACAGGAGACGAGAAGGATATTCAACAGGGTTTCAAAAGAAAGAAATCAGCAGGAGAATAGACCTGGAAAATACTCGATGAGGACGTTAAAGAAAAAGAAATCTAAAAACTTTAATGAAAAAATTAGAGATGATAAAGGAGAAATGGTGTATGCCACCACTGATATCGCCAATAGGTTCCAAAAATATTATAGCCACTTGTACGATGTGATCCCTAGAGAACAAAAGGAATTGGAAGAGGAAAAGAAGAAAATTAGGCAGAAATATTTAAATGAAGTGGAGTTGCCAAGTCTAGCTAAAGAAAAATAAGAGGTCCTAGAAAGTCCTATTACCCCAGAGGAAATTACATTGGCCTTAAAAAATATAGCTATAGGAAAGAGTCCTGGTCCAGACGGATATATGGTGGACTGTCATAAAAAATTTAGAGATCTTTTAGTCCCTATAATTTGTGGTTATATGAATACAATAGGGAAGGAGCTTGAAATGAGAGAGGAGTCATTGCAGGCTCATACAGTCATGGCCGAAATTGTTGGCACCCTTGATATTTTTCCTGAAAATCAAGTATTTCACACAAAAAAGGTATTGCATTAACACATGTTTTGCTATACACATGTTTATTCCCTTTGTATGTATTGGAACAAATATAAAACAGAGGCAGAAAAGCAAATATGACATAATGTCACACAAAACCCCAAAAATGGGCTGGACAAAAGTATTGGCACCCTTAACTTAATATTTGGTTGCACACCCTTTGGAAAACATAACTGAAATCAGTCGCTTCCTATAACCATCAATAAGCTTCTGACACCTCTCACCCGGAATTTTGGACCACTCTTCCTTTGCAAACAGCTCCAGGTCTCTCTTATTGGAAGGACACCTTTTCCCAACAGCAATTTTAAGATCTCTCCACAGGTGTTCAATGGGATTTAGATCTGGGCTCATTGCTGGCCACTTCAGAACTCTCCAGCGCTTCTTTGCCATCCATTTCTGAGTGCTTTTTGACGTATGTTTGGGGTCATTGTCCTGCTGGAAGACCCAGGATCTTGGACGCAAACCCAGCTTTCTGACACTGGGCCCTACAGTGCGACCCAAAATCCTTTGGTAATCCTCAGATTTCATGATGCCTTGCACACAGTCAAGGCACCCAGTGCCAGAGGCAGCAAAACAACCCCAAAACATCATTGAACCTCCACCATATTTTACCGTAGGTACTGTGTTTTGTTCTTTGTAGGCCTCATTCCGTTTTCGGTAAACAGTAGAATGATGTGCTTTACCGAAAAGCTCTATCTTGGTCTCATCTGTCCACAAGACGTTTTCCCAGAAGGCTTTTGGCTTACTCAAGTACATTTTGGCAAACTGTAGTCTTGCTTTTTTATGTCTCTGTGTCAGCAGTGGGGTCCTCCTGGGTCTCCTGCCATAGCGTTTCATTTCATTTAAATGTCGACGGATAGTTCGCGCTGACACTGATGCTCCCTGAGCCTGCAGGACAGCTTGAATGTCTTTGGAACATGTTTGGGGCTGCTTATCCACCATCCGGACTATTCTGCGTTGCAATCTTTCATCAATTTTCCTCATCCGTCCACGACCAGGGAGATTAGCTACAGTGCCATGGGTTGCAAACTTCTTGATAATGTTGCGCACTGTGGACAAAGGCAAATCTAGTTCTCTGGAGATGGACTTGTAACCTTGAGATTGTTGATATTTTGCCACAATTTTGGTTCTCAGGTCCTCAGACAGTTCTCGTCTCCTCTTTCTGTTGTCCATGCTTAGTGTGGCACAGACAGACACACAATGCAAAGGTTAAGTGAACGTCTCTCCTTTTTATCTGCTTTCAGGTGTGATTTCTATATTGCCCACACCTGTTACTTGCCCCAGGTGAGTTTACAGGAGCATCACATGCTTGTAACATTCTTATTTATCCGCAGTTGTGAAAGGGTGCCAATACTTTTGTCCAGCCCATTTTTGGAGGTTTGTGTGACATTATGTCGAATTTGCTTTCTTTCCTCCCTTTTTTTGTTTTGTCCCAATACACACAAAGGGAATAAACATGTGTATAGCAAAACATGTGTTAATGCAATACGTTTCGTGAGAAATACATGATTTCCTGGAGAAATATCAAGGGTGCCAACAATTTCGGCCATGACTGTATAATGATCATACTTAAAGAAGGGAAAGATAGCACACAGTGTGCCAGTTACAGGTCTATATCTTTACTAAACATAGACACCAAAATGTATGCCAAGGTATTGGCAACTAGATTGAAGGAGTTGATGCCGGAGTGGATACACCTGGATCAGGTAGGATTCATTCCTGGAAGAGAAGGGAGGGACAATGGCTTGAGATAATGTCTCCTCCTACAAAGGGAAAAAAGAAAGAAACTGCCAACATTATTCCTGTCAATTGATGCTGAAAAGGCTTTTGACAGGGTTAACTGGGGCTTTATGATTGATACGTTAGAGGTCTTAGGAATAGGACCTAAATGTTAAGGTGGATAAAATGGCTGTATAGCGCTCCGTCAGCAGTGGTTAAGGTTAATGGATCCCTCTCTCAGTTTTTTTAAATGTTTAACAGAACTAGACAAGGATGTTCACTCTCTTCTTCATTGTTTGTTTTATCCCTGGAGCCAGTCTTGGCGAAGGTAAGAAAGTGTGTAGACATTTTAGGAATAAAGATAGGCGAAGTGGAAGATAAAGTGGCCTAATTTAATGAGACTTAAAACAGTACGGTGAGTTATCAAATTTGAAAATAAACCCCGTAATGTCAGAGATGTTAAACATCAATATACCAAAGGCCGACAAGATGAGTCTACAAAAAAATGTTCCCTTTACTTGGAGGGAAAAGGAAATAAGCTTTCTGGGGAGAAAACTAACTCTTTCAATGAAAACCCTGTACCAGGCAAATTACATTTAATTACTAAATTAAATAAAAGATGAGCTAAGGAGATTGTCAAAAGGTGGAGCTTCTTGGATAGACCGTATAAATCCTGGTAAAGATGGCGATAGTACCAAAAATCCTGTATAAGTTTCACATGCTCCCAATTCACCTTCCAGGAACTTTTTTCAGGATAATAAAGAAGATGATACTTAAGTTCATCTGGGCAAACAAGAAACCAAGAATTAAGTATGAGGTATTGTGTAGGGCTAAGGGGAGTGGGGGTTTGGGTTTGCCTAACGTTAAGAAATTAGATTGGATATTTAACTCACAAGAGAAAGGTTGGGTGAATATGGAAGGGACTTTGAGCAAGGCACAGTTAGGGAAGGTGGTTTGGGTACCACATAAATTTCGTACATCAGATGTGAATATTAGTCCACTGACAAAAAAGGTTTTACGTGTTTGGGATAGGATTTACAAGCAAAAGCGTTGGGAATATAATTCAGTCATGATTCCCTTGACGGGGATGGAATAATTCCCCCCCCCCCCAGGGAAGGATAATATTTCAGGGAAATGGATTAAAGATAAGAATGCATGCTTGAAGGTTATTATGTGGGATTATTGTACAGAGAGAATCGTGGGTATGTTTATTTTATAAATTTGAAGCTACTATATCATTTAATCAGCATAGCTAAGGGCTTGATTTCCAAATTTTGGCTGGCCCCATATCCACCAAAATTAAATGATTGGGTTAATAGAGTGGAGAATATCTACATGATGGAGGAGCTGTATCATATTGAAAAGGGTAGAATAGAAAATTTTAGGAAAACGTGGGGTAGCTGGTTAAGTTTTAAAACTATATTCCAACCAATTTGGAACTGGTTGGAATATAGAGGGAAGAGCATAAGAAGGAACACTAATGGAGTACCCAATAGAAAGAAGGAGATCGGATGGAAGGGATACAGATATAAATAGAAAATCACGAGAAAAGATAGATGCTAGGAACTCGGATATGGATTGGAGTAATGGGAGGGGAGAAAAGTTGATTTAAATGAACTGTATGTTTTGGTGAAGTTTCTATTTACTACTCTTGTTTTGGGAAAAAATTCAATAAAAGATACAATTAAAAAAAAATTACATTTTTTTTTTAATTTTGGCTTCTATGGGGAATAATTATATGTTCATCACAATGTATGGATCTAATGTAACTCTTCAAATTCAAGTATATATTACAGTTTTTTTTTTATACAATGAAGAGCAATACAACAACCACTTTGCAAAATATATTGTCGCGTATCTTTATGGGGAGTTCATGGGGGCTGTTTCTAATAGTGCTCTAGACCAAGCAAAAGTAGTGGGAGAGAGTGTTGGGATGAAGGCGTGGCACCAGTGGTAGTAGATAGTGAGGCCACTGATGCCCTTAAAACTCTAGAGAACTATCATGTGGCTAGAGGTGACGGGAGATATGAGTTACCAACAAGAAGAGTAAAGGAAAAATCCAGGGTTAGCAACAGCAAGATAATACCAATACAACAATCAGAGTTGGAATCAGGTACAAGCCAGATCAAAAGCTTACTGGAAGCAAGATATGAAAGTCTCAGGCAGAAATCAAAGCCAGATAACAAACTGAAGTCAATATAGAAGCAGGTCAGCAGACAGAGGAGAATCAAAGGGGTCATGGAACAATTTGGGTTGGTTTGGGTTGGTTACAGAGATTAAGATCAGTTGCAGAATTGCAAGTCACGGAGTACAGCTGAAGATCTCTCAACTCTAGAGTCTTGCCTTAAATAGCCTGCTTGAAGCCATTATTTGCAATGAATGTGCACACACACACACCCTTGTACACGCTGTGAGATGTGCACTTTAATGTGTCCACACAAAAGTGTGAACATGCACAATTCTGTAAGCTCGTGCACATTTTGGTGAGCAGAACTTTGCACATGTGCAAGTGTTCGTATGGACCTCTGATCAAGTGGACTGTGTTGATCTTTCTGGCGTGCAGTATATGTTGCTTGGCAAGTCCACTTGTAGATTACGTAGGATGCACTACAAACAAGGAACCAAATTCCTGTTCTTATTCTTTTAAGAGTTTGCATTGTGCGTTACCATGAGCTATGTTAACGTATAGAAGTCACTCCTGCTCTATCAGTACTGGTACATAAAGATGGCATTAGGTGTAACTTGGGTCAGATTGCTGCACTTTTTGCCATTCCGGCTCTGCTCGGCTGTCCAACCAACCAGCAGACATGCCAGCTGGTCACTCAGGTTACCAATGGCATGGGAAAGCACCGAGCATGCTGCGAAAGGTAGTGGGAAGGTGGGCACCCCCACGATGCTTATTAAAGTTAATCCCTCCAATTGCTATTACAAGAGAGCTGGCTCTAAAAAAACTGTACTGGGGTGAATCCGGCAGCTGCAGGCATCATCCCTGTACAACCACTTTAAGACTGGTGACATACCAGGTACAGTGCTCAGCATAAATGAGTACACCCCTTTTGAAAAGTAATATTTTAATCAATATCTCAGTGAACACAAGAACAATTTCCAAAATTTTGACAAAACTGAGTGTTATAGGACTTTTGTTTAGCTCAGCAATGGGCAAACTACGGCCCGCGGGCCGTATATGGCCCGGCGGACCTTTTAATCCGGCCCACGGAGCGTGATGCTGTCAGGATGGCTGTCAGGATGTGTGTAGGCGGGGCAGCGTGACGAACATGAGGGGAGCTAGGCTCCTCTCACAGTCCGCCTTGAAGACTGGAACGGCGCGGGAACATGGCGAGAGGAACGCGCGGAGCAAAAGTAAGTGAATTGACACAGGGGGTACTTGGGGACTTAATATGGGGGATGAATTACTATGGGGGATGAATTACTATGGGGGGTGAATTACTATATGGGGGATGAATTACTATATGGGGGATGAATTACTATGGGGGATGAATTACTATGGGGAATGAATTACTATATGGGGATGAATTACTATGGGGGATGAATTACTATATGGCGGATTAATTACTATGCTTACTATGGGGGAATATTACTATACTTACTATGGATGACACATACACATCATTCATCTACTCTTGGTCCGGCCCCCGGGTCCAATATATGAACCCATTGCGGCCCTCAAGTCAAAAAGTTTGCCCACCCCTGGTTTAGCTCATTACATGAAAGTAAGGTTAATCATATAACTTAGATTACAAAATCTTCAGTTTTACTCATATTATTTGATGCAAAAATGAATACACCCCACAACAAAAACTACTACATCCAGGGCTGGTGTTTCCACTAGGCAAACTAGGCAGCCACCTAGGGCTCACTGCTACCTCTGGGCGCAGCACAGACTGGCACTATTTCTGTGTGGGACGCCGCCACGTCATGAATGATCCTTCAGTTGAGGGGAGGGGTGGCAGAAGGGAGAAAGGAACAGAGGAAAATGCCGGGTGTCTGGGGCCAGTGTAGCAGCTGAGCTGCCGCTTCTATCAGTGTTCCTCTCAGACTCAGTCACTTACTGCAAGCCGGCTGGTGGCTGCTAATCAGTGGAGGCGTGCACAAGTGGAGCGGAGGCTGTGGAGGAAGGTAGTGCCTGACTCTGATGTCTGAGTTTGACCCGGTCAGCTGGCCATCCATCACATGTGCAATGTGACAGTGAGTGATGACATCATCACGATTCCACATCTTGCTCTTAAGGTGCCTGCTGATCTTTGGCAGTGTCAATGGTGGTGTGCTTTGCCAGATCTGTGTGGGATTGCTCAGTTCAGGTCGTGTGTGTTGCTTGCTGTCACAGTGTTTTATCTACTCCCATTGCCTGGGGAATTCTAGCCAGGGATCTGTCAGAGTGTGGATCCATCATTCTCCACTCACTGCAACTGTCACCCTGCCACTGCCAGCCACAACTAAAGTCCATTCGTGGCACTGATGTCGTCTTTAACCACTTGCCTAGTGGGCACTTCTATCCCCTTCCTGCCCAGGCCAATTTTCAGCTTTCAGCGGTGTTGCATTTTGAATGACAATTGTGCGGTCATGCAACACTGTACCCATATGAAATTTTTATAACTTTTTTCACATAAATAGAGCCTTCTTTTGGTGGTATTTATTCACCACTGGGTGTTTTATTTTTTGCACTATAAACAAAAAAGTGCAAAAAAAAAAGTTTTTCTTTGTTTCTATTATAAAATTTTGCAAACAGGTAATTTTTCTCCTTCATTGATCTGTGTTGATGAGGCTGCCCTGATAGGCAGCACTGATGGGCACTGATGAGGTGGCATAGATAGGCAGCACTGATGGGCACTGTTAGGAGGCACTGATGAGCTGGCACTGATGATACTACACTGATAGGTGGCACTGATGGAAAGCACTGATGGATGGCACTGCTGGGCACAGGTGGGTGGCACTGATGGAGGGCACTGCTGGGCACAGGTGGTTAGCACTGATGGGGGCATTGCTGGGCACAGGTGGGTGGAACTGATGGGCACAGGTGGGTGTCACAGGTGGGTGGCACTGCTGGGCACTGATAATCAGGGCACTTATCATCAGTGCCCTGATGATCAGTGCCGATCCCTTTGCTGACAATTGCCGGTTCTCTGCAGTACTTTCCTCACGCTGTGACAGCGTGAGGAAAGTGCAGCGGATATCCGGAAACTATATTTACCAGTTATCTGCTGTGTCATTGGACACAGCTGATCACGTGGTAAAAGGCCATCATGATGACTCACCTGTTGTTGAATTCTTGTTCATTAGGATTTTGTTGTCTAAAATTTAGCTTTCATGGGGATGTGTTCATTTTTGCAACATGGTCTAGAATGAATTTGTTAGGAAAATACTTTTTTGTGTGTGCAAATGAGCAAGTCTTGTTTACAATCAATGGCCTGCATTTGTGGGAGTATTTTGTAGTATAGTGTCCCACAGAAAATGTTGTTTCTGAAAAGAAAGTACAGGTTTTCTGACAAATCTGTTGGGGTGTACTCATTTATGCTGAGCACTGTATGTGACTGGTTAGCAAGTGGATATACTTGTTGAACATGAATCTTATTTACTTTCAGAGTAATCATCTATTTGGAATTTAATGTAATTTAGAGGAGTGTAATTTTGTAAAATTGGCACTATTAAGAACTACCTGAATCTTTTACACATTTCAGTAAGGATACCAGATTTTTTAATCTGGTCCAGGCTATATTAAGAGACCATACTGCCAGAAGAGTGTCCAAAGTGCTTTATTAAATTCCATGATAGTTTCTAATAGATTTTCTATTAACATACAGTATAATTCGCAGGAAGATAAAAACCAGGAGACTAGAATAAAGATGTATGCAGAGACAATCATATTTTTAGAAAAGAGGTGACAATTGTTTTGCTGGTTGGCACAATATACCTGTAATCTTCAGTAAACCTTTGTAATATTTTTAGAGTTTACAGATCAGGGTATGATAGAAACAAAACCAGACATAAATTAGGCATAATTTAAGGATTGGCTTGCTGTGTAACGGAGAGCAAATATTCAATGTGAGTAATCAGTTGGCACTCGGTTTATCAGTGTCTTTTCTCATAGCCGTATACCTTTTGATTGCAGCACGTGCAGTAATTTCAAGTGCCATCTGCAGTATTCACCATGTCTGTGATTGCAGGGTGCACAGTCAATCAGAGCTGGTTTGCATCAACAATTGCCGATGTTTATTTCAGTTGAAATCAGAAATCAAGGCAAACTAAACTTGTCAAATAATAATAAACACCTTAATTTGTCTCAGTAACTAGTAAACTTTTCACATAGTAGCCCATAACTAAACTCATCACACTGTAACAAATTACTAAACTGGCTGCATAGCAACAAGTATCAAAACAGCTACATAGCCTATTGCTGGGCAGATGCTTGATACACACTTGGTTTTCATTTTTTCTTTTTTCTTTATGCAATTGGGTTCAGTTCAGGAGAACAGATTCATATAAGGATTTGGAGATACTGTTTAACAAGAAGTTCAACACCACTCAATGTCAAGCAATAGCTGCAAAGCAAATTAACCACTTCAGCATCAGACAGTATATGTAAAAATCTAAATGTTTTTGCTACAAAATTACTTAGAACCCCTGAACATTATCCATTATCTGTAGCTGCTGACTTTTAAAAAACCTGTCCCTCTGTGTCGCAGTGTGTCCCCTGCAGCCCGTTTCATCGGCCGTCCTGTGTTCCAGGAGGCCGGCATCTTCAGTGTGGGCACCTGGCTGTGACAGCTTGCAGCTTCACAGCTGGGTACCCACTGTGCAGGGGCGAGTAGCGCTGCGCTTCATGAATGGTCCTGTAGTTTTCTCGGACCTGTAACTTGTCCCAAAAGACTACAGGGAGGGAGGACACCTTCTGCTTGCGATTCGCCGGGGCGATCGGACCGGAAGTGGTAGCTGGTACCTGTCAAATTTGGGTACCCGCTCCACCCTCGCCCCTCAAAGGTGCCAATCCTTTTGGGTGGAGCTCCGCTTTAAGTAAATTTCAATGCACAAAAACACAATATAATACCAAATTGTTTGTTAAATATAAAAGATGATGTTACATCGAGTTAATAGATACCTGTTTATTTTATTATGTGTTTTATTTAACTTTTCTTTCTTTTTTTTTTTTTACACTGTCTCATAATTTGTTTTTAAATCAACTTTAATACTATCACAAGGTATGAATAACATCCTTTGTGACAGCATGTGCCCAGTGACCTTTACTAAAATATCTGCTGTCTATTAGACCCCAGATCTTTCTTCGGCCCTTAAAAGCATCGGTTTGAACAAATGCTTTTACAGACTTGTTTACTTCAGCTGAAATCGGAATTGATAAAATACTTGTCGCTTCTGGTTTCATAGAATATAGAGATGTTCCGGTCCTCAATCATCTCTATGGTAAGCCGGCCGAACCATTCCCAGCTACCCAGTGGGGTGGGAAAGCCCGGAAAGACAGTGGGAAGGTATAAAACACAATACTGCAGCCATGGCCCCGGTATACCTGCATCAACCAGAGGATGTAGAGTATGTCCTTTTGGTGGAAGGGGTTAAATACTGAAATGAATAACAAAAGAAGGATTTGGTGCAAGTATTGGACTGCCCCTTTTTAAGTTACTTGCAGGGATTCAGAATTCAGAATTTATTCTAGTATTACAGAGACTCCCATGAGGTAAATAATGTCCTCCCCTTTTACACCATCTACCAGCTGGGATTCATAGCTTGACCCCACTTCCACATCTGCTAACATCTTGCTCTGTTAGTAGTTCAATCCTCCTTTTTTATATATGCTGGGACATTCTCCACCAGCAAATACCTAACTGTATTGCAAATATTAATGTTCTAACTCATGAGGTCATTATGGTGCACTCTTTCTGAATAGCCTGCTGTATATGTCCTAAAAAGGGACATAGCCCTTTCCCCTCCTTCCTATATCATACTTGACTTTCAGTTAGACTGGTTTAGTCAAAAAGTGAGCAGCCAATGCTGTCTAGCATTCCCTGCAAAGTAAATGACATGAAATCACCATGAATTAAATGTTTGTAAAATACAGATTTTGTACAAGTAATAAAAAAATATATATAATGACCTAAACTTTTAAACATTAAAAAATACAATTGTCCAAAAACAAAACAAAAAAAATGACAAACTACTAGAATATGAACTTGAATGCATTTCAGCAGCTTTTGCCTCTTTGCAGACAGATCGTGGTGGAGATGTAGAAGACAGAGGAAAAATTCTGGTCTCTTTGATGTACAATACTCAGCAAGGAGGGCTTATTGTTGGCATTATCCGATGTGTACATTTGGCAGCAATGGATGCTAATGGTTACTCTGATCCATTTGTTAAACTGTAAGTATGGGGGTATGTATGTTTACATAAAGGTAGCACAAGTACATGAATATGTTTGAATATTAAACAGTGCAATGCAGTGTTCAGAAAAGTTTAGGAACTGTCTGTGCTGGTTGGCAAAGACTGGAATACAATTTACTGTATATGTTTAGCAGTTTGCAGAAGCTCATCCTTAAAGCAATGGTGTATGTCCCAGCTTTAGTTGTAAAGGGATCAATCTATATATTTTTTTGTTTTACAACAAAAAGAGAAAGGAAGCTCGATCTGCTCCAGCAATTTTGGAGTTATGTTTTAAATTTCCAAAGTGGAATAGTTGAGTTCCAAAAGGAAAGACCCTCGTAGGAATACACATAGAAAGGAAAATGAATGTTTTTTCATCTACAGTTCTAACAAATTGTGAAAATTAAATTTAGCAAGTTACCAAAAGTAGATAGCTGGGAAATAATCCAGATGTTAATGAGTTGGTTTTGGAGGAAATCTTCAGCTGACCTTTGAAATGGACTAACTCTCTACATCATAAGGTGGCGTTAAGTAGAATTGTACTCGGGTCCGCTCAAGCAATGCGATTTCTGCGTACTTCCAACATCTTTCTTCTGGGTTCAGTATTTTGGCCATCATAATTCGCTGTCCTGGAATTACATTATGACTGTGCATGCATGGGAGTTCATTTAGCCAGGCACCCGACATGCACAGCTCTATGTACATTGCCAAGAACATTATGAAATATCAGGTAAGAATCCTTTATTACGGAAGAGACATAGTATATCTCTCGCAAAATAAAAAGCCTGCATTATAATGTTTATGCAAGGTTCCACTTTAAGACTTGCATTTGTTGTGGGAATTCTATATATTGTTACAGTATTGGAAAGCAATAGTATCCTGCCTTGTCCTGTCTAACACTATTCACTTACTCTCTCCTGTACCATTTCTTCCTAAAACCTGTTTGGATGGAAATATTAATGAAGAACAGTGGAAATAATACTAGCAGATCTTCTTAAGCTGGGTACACACTATAAGAAAAGCATAAGAAAAATTCCGTACAGAGGAACAATAATTTGATTTTCGTATAGTGTGTACACAACTTTCGACATCCTATTCAGACTTTCCAAACAAAAATTTCCGAAGGGAAAAACTAAAAATTTTTCTCGTATGTGAACAGAACTAATGATTTTTGTTTAATGTGTACTGCTTTTGTACAAGAAAAATCAGATACGAAAGACTGATCAGAAACAATAAACAACAATAATCTTTGCTACAACGTTTCTACATCAAACAAAAAAAAAAGCCTTTGTCGTTTGAGAATTTTAGTACAATTAGTACCATCCTCAGGTTCGACTTGCTGTGAAACATCGAGGAAAACCAGACGATCATACACCCAATTTACTTATAGTGTGTACCCAGCTTAAAAGGAAACCTTTACCAAGTAAGACCTGAATACTGCCATTACTAACTCCTCATTCTGTGCATGTTACTTGCCTGGCTGTCATGCTGACTCTTTTCAGTGCTTTGAGTCACCAACCAAGGACACACATGCAGAAAAGGTCTGCGCTCAGAATGAAAAAATGAATGAAAAATCTGCGCTCAGAAAGAAATTAAAAACCTACTAATAGCAGCTGGACACTATACCTTGATACTGGGCATTTCATATAAAGTGTTCAATAAAAAGTGCAGCGCGCAACTAACAAAAAACATTTTCCAATGTTTTTTGTGTGTTGAGTGCTGCACGTTTATTTATTTCAGGTACTTGTATAGCGCCATCAATTTACGCAGCGCTTTACATATATTATATATTCACATCAGTCCCTAACCCTCAAGGGGTGTACAATCTAAGGTCCCTAGATTACATTCATACATACACATACTAGGGACAATTTAGACAGGATCCAATTCACCTACCAGCATGTCTTTGGAGTGTGGGAAGAAACCGGAGTACCCAGAGAAAACCCACGCAGGCACAGGGAGAACATGCAAACTCCAGGCAGGAGGTGCCGTGGTTGGGATTCGAACCAACGACCCTAGTACTGCCAGGCAGAAGTGCTAACCATTTAGCCACTGTACTGCCCAATTTCATTGAACACGTTATACGAAAAGGTCTTCTGACTTTACTATGACTTTCCTGACCTCCATACTGGTTCAAGATCCTTGTCCCAGAGAGCAACATAGCCAGTGTATCTGCATAACTACAAAGCTAGCATTTTCAGGCGGTCAGTAATGACAGCTCCTATATTCTTTTACAAACAATTTACTTAAGAAAAAAAACTTTATTCGTTTGTATGAGTGAATGAAATGAATGGCTCACAGACAAAATACTATTCATCAACATGTTTATTTCACCAGAATACTATGTTATCTTATTTGAATAAATAGTAGACAAAAGCAGTACATTTTGATGTATGGGTATTGCAGTAGAATCAATTTCTAGTAATAAACAACCCTGCCTTTATACAGTTTCACAGAGACCCTGTGTACAGCACCATCATATAATAAGTGTAGAGAGAATCTGACTATGCATCATTTCCTGTGCTTATCCCTGTATGTAACACAATTCTTTAGATAGTTGATTAGGATGTATCTTGTAAGATGGATTCCTTAGGAAAACTTAAAGGTATGAGCCGCACCATATGCATTGACATGCATCGTATTGATGTGAGTCGGCATGTATTTTAGATAACATGAATTTTTTATTGTACAGACAGAAAAAATACAAGTCAGCACAACCAAAACGCAGCATGTAGGGCTTTTTTTCCAGCAAAATAGATTACAAAACAGTGTTCCTTAATGGATATTCCATTGACTATGCATTTTGCTTGCGTTGTAAAAATGTGGCAAAATCCAAGACAAAATATCTCGTGTAATTTTAAAGACAAACTTGGGGCACAACAGAAAAAGCCCTAGCAGTGGGACCTGTATTGTATCCAATACAATACAATGGCTGGGTAGGTGAAACCATGTCCAGATCTTGAAGTCAGGTAAGTAATACAACCTCTTCTGCAACCCCAGTACTGTAAGAATATTTTTTTTTTTTTGAGCCCTTGCCTTCTGGAAGATTTACCCGCCTTCATGACCAGGCCAATTTTTTGCTACGCGGTGCTGTGCTACTTTAACTGACAATTGCAACACTGTACACAAATTAAATTTATATCATATTTTTCCACACAAATATAGCTTTATTTTGGTAGTATTTGATCATCACTGTTTTTTTTTCCACTATAAATTAAAAAAGTCAGAAAATTAAAAAAAATATATATTTTTAACTTTTTGCTATAAAACATATCCAATAAAACATAGAAAAAATAAAATTTCTTCATAAAATTAGACCAAAATGTATTCTGCTACATGTCCTTGGTAAAACAAAATCCCATTAAGTGTATATTCATTGGTTTGTGTCAAAGCTATAGCATCTACAAATGGCTGTATATACTGTATACTGAAATTCTTAATTTTTTATACTAGTATAAAGCGATCAGCGACTTATAGCGGGCATTCTAGCACTAACTGACACTGGGTAGAAACTGACTAACTGCCCCTGACATCTCGAGTGACACTAGTTCAGTGATCAGTGCTAATAAAAAGCTTGGACACTGTACTAATGGCACTAGGCAGGAAGGGATAACATCTGGGGAGATCAAAGGGTTAACTGTGTACTCTATTGTGATTTAACTGTGTACTGTGTTGTGTTTTACTAGGGGATGTGCTGGCTTTCATCTCCCTGTTTGCAAAAAGATAAAAACCTCGCCAACAGTGTTTACACAGATCTCTCTCCTGTCAGCTGCCAGGACCCGGTGATTGACACACACAGGAGCCAATGACAGCCGGGCAGGACAGCATGCACGCACCCCCGCCCCAGAAATGCAAAATCACATACAGGTGAAATTCGAAAAATTAGAATATCGTGCAAAAGTTCATTTATTTCAGTAATGCAACTTAAAAGGTGAAACTAATATATGAGATAGACTCATTACATGCAAAGCAAGATAGTTCAAGCCGTGATTTGTCATAATTGTGATGATTATGGCTTACAGCTCATGAAAACCCCAAATCCACAATCTCAGAAAATTAGAATATTACATGCAATCAATAACACAAGGATTGTACATAGAACAATATCGGACCTCTGACAAGTATAAGCATGCATATGTACTCAGTACTTGGTTTGGGCCCCTTATGCAGCAATTACTGCCTCATTGCAGCGTGGCATGGAAGCTATCAGCCTGTGGCACTGCTGAGGTGTTATGGAAGACCAGGATGCTTCAATAGCGGCCTTCAGCTCTTCTGCATTGTTCGGTCTCATGTCTCTCATCTTTCTCTTGGCAATGCCCCATAGATTCTCTATGGGGTTCAGGTCAGGTGAGTTTGCTGGCCAATCAAGCACAGTAATCCCACGGTCATTGAACCAGGTTTTGGTGCTTTTGGCAGTGTGGGCAGGTGCCAAGTCCTACTGGAAAATGAAGTCAGCATCCCCATAAAGCTCGTCTGTGGAAGGAAGCATGAAGTGCTCCAAAATCTCCTGGTAGACAGCTGCGTTGACCCTGGACTTAATGAAGCACAATGGACTAACACCAGCAGATGACATGGCTCCCCAAATCAACACAGACTGTGGAAACTTCACACTGGACTTCAAGCATCTTGCAGTGTGTGCCTCTCCATTCTTCCTCCATACTCTGGGTCCTTGGTTTCCAAATGAGATGCAAAAGTTGCTCTCATCAGAAAAGAGGACTTTGGACCACTGAGCAACAGACTAGGTCTGTTTTTCTTTAGCCCAGGTAAGACGCTTCTGATGTTGTTTGTTGTTCAGGAGTGGCTTGACAAGAGGAATAGGACATTTGAAGCTCATGTCCAGGATCCGTCTGTGTGTGGTGGCTCTTGATGCACTGACTCCAGCCTCAGTCCACTCCTTGTGAAAGTCCCCAACACTTTTGAATGGCCTTTTCCTGACACTCCTCTCCAGGCTGCGGTCATCCCTGCTGCTTGTGCACCTTTTTCTTTCACACTTTTTCCTTCCACATACCATTTAAAGGCTTCGGAACCCTTTGCAGGTGTTATGGCTTAATTAGCTGATTAGAGTGGGACACTTTGAGCCTAGAATATTGCACCTTTTCACAATATTCTAATTTTCTGAGATTGTGGATTTGGGGCTTTCATGAGCTGTAAGCCATAATCATCACCATTATGACAAATCACGGCTTGAACTATCTTGCTTTGCATGTAATGAGTCTATCTCATATATTAGTTTCACCTTTTAAGTTGCATTACTGAAATAAATGAACTTTTGCACGATATTCTAATTTTTTGAGTTTCACCTGTAAATATTCATGATTTTGCACAGAGCAGCAACCCTATAGCAGTAAAACTGTTGTTTTTATTTTTTGCCATATGTTTGTCTATTTAGGAGATTTACTTTCGCTTCCTGTCCAACAGACAAAACAGGAAGTGAGAAGAAATACCTCCAAAACTAATGTCCCCATTGGAAGAGCCCCTTCTTTATTACAGATTTTCCCTCTGTGACAACTCAAAATTTGGAATTTTTCAGTCACCAGGACAAATAGAGCGGCTGAATCTCTTTAACAGGGGCAAAGATGGCAATCAAAACTGACAGGTGCTATAAATCTTCTCCACTCTATCCAAAACTTAAAAAAAAGTTTTGCCTTTAGGTATAATTTAAATGCTTCTTGTCCACCCATAGCCTATAAACAGCAGATGGTATTTTACCATGTGATTGTTGTTTCCAATCATACAGTAAACAATGCAAATTGAAAGTAAGCATTGGTTCACTCTGTTCTCACTGTGAGAGCAGAGAGAACTGATGTTGCAGCCTGTGAGTGTACAGCAGTCTGCCAGGCTGCATGTACACTCACAAACTGTGCTGCCAGCCACCCCAGTGCCCCGGATCACTGTCCCAATGTAGTCATAATAAACAATGCAGTTAGCACTTGTCACCTGTCGCAGTGCTAACAATACCACCGCCATACAACATACCAATGTCCTGATCACCGCCATATGCCATACCAGCATCCTGATAACCGCCATACACCATAACAGCGTTCTGATTGCCCCATATGCCATACCAGTGCCGTGGTCACCACGAATACCCCATTCCAGGGTCCGGATCACTGCTATACCCCATACAAGCATTCTGATCACCCCATATGCTGTACCAGCATCCTGATCACCGCCATATCCCATACCAGCATCCTGATCACCCCATATGCCATAACAGCATCCTGATCACTGCCATATCCCATACCAGCATCCTGATCACCCCATACTAGTGTCCTGATCACTGCCATAACACGGTCCTTATCACTGCCATACCTCATGCCAATGTCCTGATCAATGCCATACCCCATACCAATGTCCTGCATTTTAGTGTCTCAGCTGCTCAATTTTCACATATATATCCCATAGTTTGTAGACTCTATAACTTTCACACAGACTACTTACTACACACTGTTATGGGTTATTTTTACCCAAAAAATGTAACAAATACATTTTGGCTCTTAACTTATGAAGAAAGACTATTTGCAAAATTGTATAGCAAAAACGAATCAAAAATTTTTTTTTCAAAATTTTCGATATTTTTTTCATTTATACAGCAAAAAATAAAAACCCAGTGGTGATTAAATACCACCAAAAGAAAGCTCTATTTGTCTAAAAACAAAATGGGTACAGTGTCGCATGACTAATTGTCAGTCAAAATGTGACAGCACTGAAAGCTGAAAATTGGCCTGGACTGGAAGGGGGTGAAAGTGTCTGGATTTGAAGTGGTTAATCTGATTTTACACTTAGAAATTGCCAGTTGGTTTTAACCCTTTTTAAGCCACTTGTAATTGCAGGTACTTTTGCAAGTAATCATCAGAAATTCCGCAATCTGCAACCCACAATTTGGACTGCCCACCAGAACTCGGCTGAGAGTAGATTTTTCCTTAGAATAAAGTGAATGTACAGTAATACAGTAACTATGCTAGTGTGCATGTACAAATCATTTTCATTTCTTCATTTATAGGTTCCTAAAACCAGAGGGAGGTAAAAAAGCCAAACAAAAGACTCAGATCAAAAAAAAGACTCTTAACCCAGAATTTAATGAGGTAAGAATGTTACACATGCACCAAATATTTTTCTGGTATGTTGTAAAATTAATTTCTCACCAGTCTCGGTCAGATTTTAATTGGTGTTTCTATAATTTTGCTTTAGTTTTTTTGACAGAGTAAGGAAGGTTTAGGCTCTTCTGTCAAGTTGATATTGCTGCCTGTGATCCTGTTGGGAAGATTCTCCCTCTTTATTTTTCTTGGAAATTATTGTCACTTTGGGGTTTATTTGCTAAAGCTGGTTCACTCAGAATCTGCATAGAAACCAATCAGCTTCCAGGTTTTATTGCAAAAGCTTAATTGAACAAGCTGAGGTTAGAAGCTGATTGACCACCATGCACAGCTGCACCAGATTCTGAGTGCACCAGCTTTAGTAAATCCCTTTCTGTCAATTTTTATTGACAGAAAGTGAAGGGACAGCCAAAAAGTTTGAAGTTCTTACAGTGCAAGAGGTGAGGAAAATTCTCCAATGGGGACACCTGTTCCTGTGACAACTCTCTAAAATAGGAATTCTGCTTACTTTGAAGAGATTTCATCTACTTTCTGTTTGAGTAAAGAATGAGAGTAAATGGAAATCTCCAAAGCAGGACATGGGCAGCAAGAAATAATCTGATAGGGTAGAAAAGTGTAAACCTATAAAAAAAAAAAAAAAAAAATGTTTTTTATTTGGCTTTTATATATACTTTACTTTATTATTCAGTCATCAAACTTTATTTTATCCAACTGTTTTTTGGGAAACTGTCTCAGTTTATACTGTAGATCAGGGGTCTCCAAACTTTCTAAACAAAGAGCCAGTTTACTGTCCTTCAAACATTAGGGGGGACGGAATGTGGTCAGCGGGAGTGGACATTTTTCTGGCATTGGTATTAGTAAACCTTGCCAGATTTGGTATTAGGGGGAGGAACAGTGCCCTCTCATTGGGAGGAATAGCGCCCCATTATTGCTGTCAGTGGGGGAAATGGTTTCCTTTTGTTGATGTTAGTTGGCAGAACAGTGTTTTGTATCAAAGGGAGGAATAGTGCCCCAAGGGCCAGATAAAGGCAAGCAAAGGGCCACAATTTGGAGACCACTGCCATAGATAAAAGCTATATTTAATGTATTCTATCTTTAGTATTTGACCATAGCAACAAAAAAAATCTGAGGTTCAGTGAAAACTGCAAGAGCCCATTCAAGCAGGTCATAAATAATCTCAACAATGTTGACATTTTCATTATTTTGCCTGAAATAAAATTCGCCAATGAGGGGGAATTAGACTTCCAGACTTTGTTGTAGATTGAACTGTGTGAAATTATCTGGGCCCATTGCTCTATAGAATCTACATTGTTTGCATTATATTATAGTTACTTATAAGTATTATGTTGGACCAACGATAAGAAAGATAGGCACTGCTAAACTTGCGCACAGAGAAGGACAGCGTAAGCCATCTAGTGGACAGTTTTTACTGCTTGTCTAGAGAAGTGACTGACATTTCCCATAGGTAGCTGGAAAATCATTTCCTGAAGCCTTTTGGCTTTGATTTAAGAACCCCAGTACATGTTTCCTTCTTAATTTCAGCTTCTTAAATTATGTAAAGCTGTAACATGAAACTGTAGATTAGTAGCCTAATACAGCTTCAACTTTTTTCCTGTAGGAATTCTTCTTTGATGTAAAGCACAGTGATCTTGCAAAAAAGCAGCTGGATGTATCAGTATGGGACTATGATATTGGAAAATCAAATGATTATATAGGTAAGTTCTGTTCATCACATACTGTATATTGTAGTCTAATGCCACTAGTGCAGTGAGATATCTGACACAGCTTTATTTGCCATGAAGCTTAGGGCAGCAGGGCAGCTTGTGGTTACTTTTTATTTCTCTCTTGTCTTGCCTTCTCTTAATGTTTGTTATTAAATTTAGGATAGAGCATTGGGGGAATGAAATCTCAGGGGCTGCTGAGAGGTGCAACAAGCTATTTTATATATCTTGTGACACGCCACTATCTCTTCTTCCACCTTCTTTGTGTACTGTACAGGTAAAAAGAATATATATGGTATTGTCCAAGCTGTATGCAAATGGATAGTGGGTAGCTCAGAGGAGAGAAAGTAGGGTAGCCAGGCGGCTAAATCGTTGAGAAAGCGGGACACGGGGCCAGGAGGCCGGTAGATCACTGCAATCCTCAGGGAGGTTGGAGAGAATAGCCGGATGCAGTGGGTTTCGAAAGAAGGATAGAGAGGGAGGGTTAGGGAGGACTTGAAAGGTGCTTAGAGATGACAGAAGTAGACCAACCCCGCCTCCTTTCTGACCGCTGGGCCTGGGTGAGTGGGTCAAGATTAGGCCTCCATGGGAGAATGGTGCGGGGGAGGCAGTGTCAGCTGCTTGGAACCAGGTTTCGGTGAGGGCAAGAAGGTTAAGAGAGCGGGACACGAAGAGGTTGTGGATGGAGGTGAGTTTATTGCAGACCGAATGGGCGTTCCAGAGTGCACAGGATAACGAGAGGGTGGTTTTGGGGAGCAAGGGGACAGATATAAGATTGAGGGGATTGCGGTGATTCCCGGGGGAAAGAGGATGTCTTGTGTGTGGGCGAAGTAGAGGAGGGCCAGGGTTCGGGGAGATATCCCCAGAGGTTAGGAAGGTGGCATGTGAGTGGGATGTATACGGGCGCGCATGCCTTCCAGTCCTGGCATTAGGGTCAGCAGGAGAGTGGGGTATTAGCAAGAGGTGATGGGAGCAGTAGTGAGGAGATGGGAGCAGTGAGGGAGAGATGTACAGGTTTTTCGGGTGGAGCAGAGGGGCAGAGAAAAGAAGTTTTGGGAACACGAGAGGACTATGAAGAGGAGGAGTAGGGGAGACATTTAAGGGTGTAGGGAGTGGGGATCGGGTATGGAGAGATGGTTTCCAGGGCGCTTGATTGCAGATTGTCTAGCGTGCAGTAGAGTTTCTTGTTGAAGTATCTTTCTGCAGCTAGAGTTCTTGTCCTTTGGGTCAAGCTGGGCTGGGGTCGGTGTGAGTGGTATCTGGGTGGTCGGATCTGGAGCGATGTGTGGCTGTTCCTTGTCCTTTGGGTCAAGCTGGGCTGGGGTCAGCGTGAGTGGCGCCTGGGTGATCAGATCTGGAGCGTTGTGTGGCTGTTTCTTGCGGGAGGATGTTCGTACCCCCCTGTACATCAGTGTCTTCAACCTACCCTTCACATCATAGCCACTTTTACATCCCAGTCCCCTGTTTACATCAGAGTACTCAGTTACCCATTCACATCACACCCCCCCTTTACATCACAGCCCCTCCCTTTAAATCCATATCCCCAGCCCTCCTTTCACATCATATAAAAACATCACAGCTCCTCTTTACATCACAGACCCCCCTGTCTGTGATGTAAAGAGCAGCTGTGATGTTTTTATAGTGCAAATGCCAGAAAAAAACATTTGTTGACTGGACCTCTGTTAATTTCAATTCAAGACCCCTGGCACATGCCTTTCTTTGGTAGTAGTGTTAACAGAGCATTATTGTATGCAATTTATGTGACTGTAATGTCAGATTTCACCAGCAGGAGGCACTGCATATAGTATTTTGAGCCTGGATATGGTTAACAAAGATATTATTTGTCTTCTTCATGGAATGTTCGGAGGCACTGGAAAAACACAATATAATCTATTTGGCTTGAAAAAAAATCCCAAGTCATGCTTTCTCCATTTCTTACAACATTTAAAAACATGATTGTTTCTAAACCTTGTTAGTTATACACAAAACACAGTTTACCTTTTATTTATACCCATTTATCAAGACTTGTATGACAGGTTAATTATTGCCTTGGTAATGCATGAATGCAACTTGATTGCACTGCATCAGCGTGTACAATCAGACAGAAAAGATAGCTGATAACCTTATCATTTTGTTAATCAAAGCTTCATTTCCAAATAACAATTGCACATAACAAGTTTGTCATCAAAATATGAGCTCAGGTTCACTGCTGTTAATACTATTGCCAAAATACATATGGCTATATGAAAATGGTCAAACATACATGCTGATAGTCTGTTTATTTTTGTCATTTCATAGCTGAGATGAAAAAATGGCCACCTACCAAAGTAAAGGACCAACATCATGACTTAGAGGGTAGGAGGAGCAGGGCCAGGCTCAGCCTTCCTCACTATGCTAGAAGATGTGTTTTTATTGCTGCCTTTCCCTCTGTTGTAAAGATTTCCTGTTCTGTCAGACTGACTCCGGCTCTCTGCTCTGCCCCTCCAGTGCTCACTGGAGTGCCGCTCTGTGCAGAGGGCAGGAGTGGTTGGATCAGGTTCTCAGTAGCATGTGGAAAGGTTGAGCCAGCTGCTGGTCATGCATCTGGGTGGATCCCAACATTATTTTCAGGATACCTGCAGAGCTTGAACCAGCTCTGTGACATCAGTTGACAGCAGACTTTAGCTTATCCCTATTTCCAATTCATGGTGTAATATTCAGGAAATTAGCTGGACACCAAAATATTTATCACAAAACTTGTGTGGGGGGTGGGTTTATCAAGTAAATTACTGACAAGATAAGTCGCAAAATATGCTGCGTTTCTTTCAGCATAGTTTGTGTGACAAGTTTACAGACCTGTGTGTCTGTATTCCCGACCAGTCAAGTACAACAGTTTGCAAAGTTCAAAGACATGTATTAAATTGTGGTATATTGTGAGCATCATGATGTCATCAAGCCCCTCCCCTAAGTGTTGCACCACAGGGTCACGTGGCTTCCTCAGGGGGATATGATTGGATACCACCACGCTCTGGGAGTATATATAGTTGACAGCGGCCATTGAATCAGATGATTTGGAGGGGTGCCCCAATACTTTTGTCAATATAGAGTATATTTGTGGGTGCTCAGCCGGGTGTTTATTATCATTATTTTCACATTTAACATCACACATTGGACTATATTATGTATATACAGTATTAATTTGGATATTTAGTTATCCTCACTGTTTTTTCAACATAAGGAGAGTTGTTCTGCCGGGTGTTTATTTTTTGCTTACTGTTTATTTATTCTTACACTAAATGCTTTATTATATGTGCAGTATGATTGAGTATTATCCTTTAGTCACTTTTTTCACCCGTAGGAGAGTTCCTCAGCTGGGTGTTTACTTTGCCTTTATTATGTATGCAATGCAGGTTTGACATGTAGTATTGTCATTTTCATTATTATCAGTCACCTTAAGGAGAAGTGCTCATCCAGGGGTTTACTTTGCATTTATTTATTATTTATGCACTGATGGTTTGATATTGATTTCTGGTATGATATTTGACTTATTATTATTATTATTTAGAGAGTAGCACAGCATCATTCTATTTGCATTTATAAAGTTCAAAGACAGATTTATTACAGAAAAAAGGCTGATTTCCACTTATTTCATTCAGACACTGAGGCGTCCCTAGGGTCAGTGTCACCTGGTGCGATAACACTTGGTGACACCACCTCCGACAATCCCCGCAGGATGGATCGGATCTGCGGATTGAGTATAATGGATCGGAGTCCGATACATTATGCTTTCCAATCCGCATATCTTATCCATCCTGCGGGGATCGTCGGCTTGCTTTACAATTTACCTTTTCGTGGAGCGGGTCCGGTGTCACCCCGTATAGGTTGCATGCCGACGATCCCCGCAGGATGGATCGGATATGCAAATTGGGGAGGATAATGGATCGGACTACAATCCATTATACTCAATCCACAGATCCAATCTATCCTGCGGGGATCATCGGCTTGCTTTACAACTTACCTTTTCGTGGAGTGGGTCCGGTGTCACTCTGTGCGGTAGGTATTACCCGGTGAGGTGCGCACCCCCTGCACCTACCTAGGAACGCCACTGTTCAGCCACATTTAATTTACATCAACAGTACTGAACACAAAAGACGCATAGAAGTTCATTTCAGCAGCATAATGCCCATACATAAGTCCAAATTCCTAGCAGCAACAGTAATCTCACCTAGTAATGAGTTGGAACCTCTTCTTTTCCATGCTACACTCAGGGCAGTCTACACACACCTGACCGCCTTAATTTTTTCCCATTTCTTTTTCACCTTTCCTTTCGTTATTATTTCCCACTTACAAATGTATATATTGTTTCTACTTGGCACAATGAAAAATCTATCCAAACCCATTGCTAGTAACTAGTTTTAATCAAATCATGTATAAACACTTCTGTACAGTGTTTGATTTTGCTGTATGGTAAGCTTCTACACATTGCTATTATCTGACAGTTTTATTTCAAGTTATTATGTCTGGATTCTATCTGTAGGGGGCTGTCAGCTGGGCATCAATGCCAAAGGAGAACGCTTGAAACACTGGTATGAGTGCCTGAAGAATAAAGATAAGAAGATTGAGCGCTGGCATGTTCTACAGAATGAAAACCATGTAGCAAGTGATTAAATGACAGCTGCCGTGTTCCCCAAACGTTCACGCTCTGTACCAACTCACTGTAAACTTTTTATGTCTTGTCTTCCAAAGCATTCACACTTTTAGCTTTTAGAGATAGAGAAATTATAGTTGCTCCTAGTATATTCTTTATTAGATATAAATACTGTTTTTTTGTTTGCCTTCAGAACAAATGCTGATAGATGAATTTAAATGATACATGTGTTTCTCAGCCTTCCTTCTCATGCTTACCAATCATGTTAATTGGCACTCAGTTCCTATTTAATCGAAAACTACGGCAAAGGAATATAGATATATGGCTCATAGGAAGCAATCAGCCCGAAGGTTTATAAAATGTATTTTGCCATCTTATATGTGGCTATGGGCAACAGCACTATTCCTTTGCTTCTGTTTTTATATATGAGCCCCTTTGCTCTACAGCTAACTGTGAAAAACGTGCAGCTTATCAGACGTTTGCATTCACTTTACTAAGCACTGCTTGGGCAATGACAGTTTACAATGCAATGCAATTGGTTATAATGGGCAGCACCACACTGTCTACACAGTTACCTGTGGAGCATGTTTTAAAGATGTTCACCACAGTCACAACAAAATCTACATATATTACCACTGCTGACTGGCAATCTGATATAATATACTGTAAATGTAAACTGAACTTTTTTTTAATCCTCTACTAAGACACAAACTCTTTGCACATTTATTTATGGTAAATGCACTTCTTGTCTTGCTATATGGAAAAACTGTTACTGTCTATCTAACAGGCTTGGATTTCCACCATATATTTCATTCTACAAAATAACTATTTCAGAGCACAAAACAAAAATATCGATATTTTCTAAGGATAATCACTGTCTGACTTCTAGTAGTTTAAATAAAACCATATGCTGTAAATGTAAAAACGTGGTGAAATTAAGACATTTTGCAGTACACCTTGATATTCACCTATTTAAAGACCAGAAAATCAAAATTCAATGATTTGTGTTTCCATGTTGCTGATGTGTTTTAGACTAATATAAATCCAACTGAAGGGGTTTCCTACTTTGAAAAAGTGGTTATGTGAATCAGACCTGTCCTTTTAGAACCACAGGGGGTTATCCCTGTCTTGTCACTGGTTTGTTACATTCCTAATTGTTTTCTACAGTTCTTCCATAATAAAACAATCACACTACCTTTAGTAATAGCACACTGAACTTGGTAGAATGTGTTCCCCACAAGGATTTAAACTATTGGTCCTTGACCTTTTTTGTGTCAGAAACACCTTCATGACTTTTATCCAGAATAACAGAAATATCAGATTATGTATTTTAAGACTTTGTTTTCCTAGTGACAATGTCGTTAATAACAAAATAACCCAAGTATTCTTAATGCATAACTAGAGAACAAAAATCCTCCATAAAGTATTTTTTTTTTAATAATAATTTTGTATTCACCTACATGACTGCAGACCACAAGCTTTGGGTTTGTGGATCTCCAGTGGACAATGGGTCAGTGGCTGGGAAAAGCTAATTTGTACTATAGTAAGAGACATATTGCATTGTCCTTTGTAGGAATACCATGAGTAATATAATATGTGAATAGTTTACCTATTTTTAGAACAGTGAGAAAATCCCTTTAAGTGTTGCTAATGCAATGTAAATATTCAAGATTGTTGAATTTAAAGCAATCTTATATGCCGGTGTTGACTGAAAGCGACAATATCATTTTTGCTGGGATAGATAAATAAAGTATAATACAATGGCTGATAATACCTTTCAAGTAGAAAATATTTCTTTGGGTTCTTTTCCTTACTGGTTACATGACCAAGGGTGAATGCCTAGGCTTCAGCATGCTGACTTGCTTTGGAGGAAGCCTGGATTAGCGTTTTCTACTAGAAATGGTAATATTTTAGCACTTATTTTATTTTTTTAATTCAACCCAGCAAATTATCATTTGAGTATAGGTCAAATTTAAATTAGCTGTGATGGCCTACTGATATTTATAATTATTCCTTAACACATTAAAGTCTACTCAAAGTCTTATTGAAAATTACTGAAAGATATTTAGCACGTAGTGAAAAAGTGCTGCAATGGTTTTTGGTAAAAAGGTTTCAGCAGCCTTAAAATGTCCTTTCCCTCCCATGTAACCTGCAGTTGAGGACTTTTGGTCTCTGTGTCAGAGCTAGATCGCTGCAATCAGCAAAGCTCAGGCTCCTTGGTGATTGCTATGCTGTAGTTCTGACAGTAAGGGGGGATGTAGGATCTCTAAGGAGAGACTACCATTCTCACAGAGAACAATGATCCTCCTTTTGCAGACTACGGGCAAGGAAATAATATTTTAGAGGTGCTGAAATATCTTTTAACATACAAACTATGGTAAGACTTGCAGTACCATTTTCATTGCATGCTAAAAGTATTTCCATAATTTTTACAGATACTTCATTTGAATGTGAGTATCCAACTCAAAATTTGATTTACTATCTTTGAAACCTTTGAGACTTCATCAGATATACTGTTTGTATTTTTATATGAACCTTTTTTTGGGTTCTGTGAACAGTCTGTGTCAGGATAGACATTTTTCTGGATCATTTCTAAAGGGACACATAATAGCACATGTAAAATGATAGAATTATTAGATTTAAATCTACTAACATATATATTAGACTGTAGTCATTTTAGTCTAGAAAGTAAATCTTAAACTTACTGACCTGCAGCAGCCGTATTTTTGGACCAATATTTTTACAATTTATAATAAATAGTATACTATAGAGTGAACAGTTCTAATCATTCCAAAATAAAGTTAAAGCGTTAGTCTACCCAAAACTAAGATTTTCATTTTTGGTAGATTCTGGCTAGAGGTTTATATAACCTACCAGTGTCCATCCATAACTGAAATATCAGCTTAATGGACAAATTTGTTTCATAGAAGATTATTTCATGTATTTGTAGTGATTGGTGCAATACAACCTGAAATGTTGTTTGACTCAAATATATGGCATTTTACAGTTATTGGGTGTTTGGTAACACAGAGATAAGATATTAAACTTCTATTTAAATAATATTTATGTTTAAAGTGATAAGATAAGAGAAATTCATGGTAATCCCCTTATTAATGGTGTATATGTTTAATACAGGTGTCATACCACTTCTACTGTAACTTATAGTCATACTAGATATTTATTGCCATGCTTTCTTTAATTTAGACATCTTGTTGTTTCAGTGCATATAGTTTATCAGTATTGTTTCCACATTTAACAATTTATTGAAGTTAAGTAACAAAAAACTGATAAACCATAATTTATTAGAGAATGGCATATCTGTTACTATGAAATTCTCAGAAATTACGACTGTAACTCCATGTTTTCTTTTCTTTACTTATAAATATTTGAAAAGGCATGACCAGTAAGTCCTGTCTACCAGCAGGTCACTAGACTGATGTCAAAGGAAAGTATAATTTTGTTTTGTATATATTTTAACAGTGGCCAACTGTGGCTGTTGGAGGTGGAGGGCAACAATTTCTGAATTTTAAAGGCTACATGGTGCTCAAATGTAAAGCCTTGTGGTCCACAAACCAATGGCTTCAATATCTTTTTCAGGGCAACAGCTGCCACAGGTTTTTAATATGCCAAATAAAGTAACATTATCATTCCAACCAAAATGTCATTATAATGTCATCCACCACCTGAATAAATGTCAACTAGTGCCAAACCAATGTCTGCTGGTTCAACCCAGCATTGTATTGATGAGAAATAAGAACATAAGAATTTCAGGTTTGTTGTCCATTAAAATTTCAGTCCCCCAATACATATATTTCAGTTATGATGGACTGAATCTCCCCCTGGCTTACTGTATCGCTCAAGAACTTCAGCAGCAGAATTTATGAAAGTCCTATTTTTGTCACATCTACAGCGTCTTATTATTACCATTCACAGTCATGTACATTCGATATAGAAACAAGGGTGTTTTAATGAAGCAGTGAATGTGGCACTGTAGGTGAATTATAGCAGAATTTTGAAACACATTCATCATGAAGATTTTCCTGCAGTGTATGTTTGATGAATGTCACATTCAGTGCTTTTCAAATATACCCCATAGAGTGGTCCTGCTTTGCAATGGTCATGGCAGGTGGAGAGAACCTAAATGTGGTCACCTGTTTTCAGTGTCCTTGATAGATGTAAGAAGCAGTGATTTGATCTGTGAGCATATACTGAAATATTAATAATAATATGTACACTATTATGAAATAGCCAACCCACTTCCTGCTGTTTTTACTTTGAAGCAGATATATATATATATATATATATATATATATATATATATATATATATATGCTGCTTGTTCTCTTTTCTGCATGGAGCTTTAGCACTTTAGAACTTTCTTGACTTTGTACTTAAAATCTAGCTAGATGCTTTCCTTAATAGGCCTGAGACTTTCTGCTTGTAAGTAGTTACAGAAGCACAATGCTTAGCAAAACTTTAATCTTTCATTATTGCCAACTTGTGCATGTCACCATCTTCTTCTGTAGAAACGTGTCTATATACAAGCAGGTCATTTTATTCCAGAGAAAGTTATCTTCCTCAACCCATTTTACAGGGTCTGAGAGCATTTATCAATATAATTGTTAGCATTCTCATACTCTAATCTGTTCTGTGTGGTCCTCTCTGTACTATTTAGACTTTAATACACCGTTCATCTGAAAGTAACACCTGTCTGTTTTACTCGGGGACTTTTCTAGCTTTTTTTTATCAAAAGAAGTAGATCTCAACAAAGTCTGTAATGTAGTAAGTATACTGTAAAGGTGCACAAGAAGGATTTTTTTGGGATCTTTATTTTCATGCCAAGGCCTAAAGTTGCTGAAGCTGTGTGAAGATATTATGATGTGTGCAACAGTTTGTCACATTTAGCTTTATATATTTATACCTAGAGAAAACATTTATATTAAAAATATCTGAGTTGCCATATTCACTTGATAAATGTCTGGGTTCCATGAGCAGTGTGTTCAAAGACTAAATTAGTTATTGTCGTCAAAGTGTCAAATACTTAAATGAAATAAACCCATGCAGTAGCAAAAAAGTTTTTAGTATGGTGATACTTACAGCAGTAGAACAAATGCTGGCCTAAATACGGCCATATCATATTTCACATGACATTGAGATGAAACCTGATTGATCATTATATGCAAGCTCTCCACTTATTTCCCCATTTTTAGAAACAGGCCGCATTTCTTTTGGATTATCCAGGAAAAGTACTTTTTGACGCAATCCGTTTGACCATTTACAGACCTAGGCCCACTAAAAGAGCTTTCATAAAGAGCTACATTTTATCAGTTCAGTTGTGGTAAGAGAAATTGGTTGTCTGATATTGCCAAATATACTCCTGGAACTGGTTTAGCCTCGAACTGGATAGGTGTCTATGAAAGTATATTTTCAATACCCAATACTTCTTAGCACTACTGACCTCTGATCAAGGCTGGGACCTGCGAAGTTAGATTTGTAATTTATTTTGAATTTACAATGTTCATAACTAAAAATAGTCTTTTTTTTCAATCAGGTAAATAGTTCACAATGGAGCACAAGTGCAGAAATCACAGCACTACCAGCCCATTAACACTTCTTTCAGCTCTCCAACTGAATGTCTGTACCTTGTTGCAAAAGTAAAAGTCTACAGGAACCTGGCAATGCACCCGCGATCCATTGATCGTGGGTGCAATGCTTTGCAGGCTCCTATGCAGAAAAAACCCCCATAAATGCACATTTTTCTTCCTGCTAATATATGTTCAATTATTTTTTGTGGAAAAGGTGGCCTTTAAGTCCCATCTGTTGACTGAATCAGAGGAGGGACTTAACCAAGTAATCACACAGTCTGCCTGAAAGTATAAAGACACTGCTAAAAAAATAAAAGTAAAAGATCAGTCTGTAAACTTGTAAAAAAAAGTTTAAATAAAATTGATCATATTTTTCATTTTATAACCTAATGGCTATAAAGTATGTATTAGGCTGTGCACAATGGTCTTTACGTTTCTTGCATGCTGGTATAGAGATGTGTTTGACCTTTACCTGACTGCAGCTCATACTGCCACTTTACCTTACATCTATACAGTACTGAAATGTATGTTCTGGCCAAACACTATGCCTGCAATGCAGTTGATCACTGCTGTAGACTGAAATGATCTGCATTCAGTTAGAGGCTGAAGACAACTCACTATAGGGTCCTACTTCTATTAGTACTGCATCATGCATTTTCTGTACATTATGAAACATGGAAACCACAGAAATTTTAGGATACATTTTATTTAAATGTTGCTGTTATCAAAATACAAAGATGCTTCAGTGTGCATACAGTTTTGATTTAAACATGGAAGCATCATCATCAGAAAATGGCTTTTCTGCACTTTACATACCAAGGGTGCATATTGTCCAGTTTTGAAACATTCTAATGTGATCAGTCTCTCTATGTATGATAAAAGTGAGGTTGAGACTTCTGTTAACAGCTTTTAACATAACACAACTTTTGTGCTATCCCTAATTTATGCTTCCATTTGTGTTTTGGAAGTCTTCAGAAACCCTATCTGTGACATCACCAGGACGTCTGGATAATGGCATTGTAATGAAACTTTTTCCTGTCAAACAATATACGGTAAAAATAAGGTCATCCATTCATATGCATAAGTAGCTTGTCAAAAGATTACAAAAAAAAAACTGCATAAATAATACTGTAATCAGATAAATCACTGTTACAGCCTGTCAAAGGAATGCTGGTAGGGAAAAGGTTAATATTTTAACAACCTTGTTTTTCTCCAGACAATCAGCTTTTTAAACAAACTAACTGTTTCCTGGTTACAAGACTTCTTTCCTAGACAAGCCGTGCTTAGAACGATTTAGCCATCTTCACTTTGTGTGTTTATCCTTTTCTATTCTTCAAATGCGCCATTGTCAGATACATGAGCCGAGCAGAATTTGTTTTTCTTTGTAAATAACGCATGCAAATATGGACTGAAATGGCGCAGAGACTTGTATGCTAATGTTTGCATTTTAAAAAGCATGATGTAACTATAAAAGAAACATTGTCAGACTTAAAAGCTGATGTTACCCACAAACTAGATTAAAAATGTCTTCCTCTGCATGCTACTAGCACACATTGATCTCCTTATGTGATGTGTCTAATAAAGAAAACACTCAAGTTGGAGTAGTCATGTTTTTTTTTTTTACACTTTGTTAAATCTTTGTGGCAACTAAGACACTAACATCAACTCTGGTTTTAAAAAAAAGTCGATGAAAGTATGTATTCTTAACTCAAGAGAGTGCGTGCTATTGGTCTCTGCCTCCCCCAACCAACTCTCCAAATTCCTGTTAGAAGTTGGCTACGTCTGATTTCCATGGTGCTGCTTTATGTAGGAACATAGCCACCCTCTATAGCCACCTTCTCTTGCTCACTCCTGAGATTGACTGGCCTTGGCCTCCTTCAAATCTGCAAATTCCTTTTTCTTGCTGCTGTGATCCAAATTCCTGGTAAAGGGTGGCTACATTTGATCTGCAAGGTCCTATTGTGTGTAGGAATGTAGCCAACCTCTCTTGCTCACTCCCGAGATTGACTGGCTTTGGCCTCCTCCAAATCTGCAAATTCCTTTTTCTTGCTGCTCTAATCCAAATTCCTGTAAAAGGATGGCTATGTTTGTTCTCCATGGTCCCATTATATGTAGGAATCAAAAATGAGAAAAAGAAAAAACCTTTTGGCTTTAGATATACTTTGCAGCCAGACAATCAGTGTTTTCAGTGCTTTAAGCACAAAGGAATCTTTATGTCTTTGTTTGAAGTCTCCTCTAATTTTGTTACATTCTTATTGGAAAATGTACAACCAGAATCTATGATCTATGTTCAAACTGTACAATCCACTTATTAACATTCAACAAAGAAAGACAGATATGGCATGACATCTTCATAGGCTGCAGAGATGTGAGTGGTTCTTCTAACTAGCTCTTTTCAGTTTGGAGTGAATTTACTTAGTTTCCTCTAGATATGGCCAGACAAAACAAAAAATTGCCATACGCTTGCCACTCTAAAGCTGGTAATACCCTATTAAAAATGTGTACATTCAGTTAATTTTCTAATCTTTAAAGTGGAACTTTATGCCTAACCTGATAAAAATAATGTTCTATATCAAGAAACATAGATTCCACATAAACAATTGTTACCAAAATTAGTGTGTGCTGTAAATTGCTTCCAGCATTGCTCCTGTTTTTTCTTGCTGGAGGCTGCCATTTTGCTGAAGCCCAGAGCCCCTGAGCAGCATTAAATCTCTAGGCTGTAAATAGTTCAGCCTCTACTAATTCGACATGGCCTACGGTTCCGAAAAATACTGAGCATGTGCAGAGCAGAGGGAGACCTTGTATTACTGGACTGTAAACTGTATAGGCGCTTATTTTTAATGTTTCACACGCAAATGGGGCCATCCTGAAGTGATCTAGCAGGACTTAATTTTCTGACTAAAGTATCACATTAACACTTATTTTCAAAATCCATTCAAATTCAAGTTGTTATTCATTTTCAACTGCAGTGGCGAAAAAAATTAGTAGGAGCAAGATGGACATGTTCTCTTAAACAAGCAACATGCGCCTGCAGTGTTGATTCTGAAGGCCTCAATGCAGATTTCCTTGACCCTGGCAAAATATGATGGCTATCATGGCTGAAATATGATTGGCTAAAAGCTTTAACATAAGCATACACTACTGGAAACCGCAAAACCAAGAGAAATGCTATGAAATTAAGATAATAGACTATTGTGCAAAACACATTCATGGGAAAAAATATATTAAAAACTAAGCTAGTGATTCTGATAGTTTAGACCTGAAGAGAAGGCCTTGCTGGCCCTGACAAGCCCACCTCTGATAAAACTGATCTTTGTAAGCACCCCTGTCAGTGTTAAACGGTTTGCCTCAATCCTCTAACTACCACTTTTTCAGGTTGGCCTGTTAAAGGAAATAAAAAAAAAAAAGCAGACCTATTGGCTGGATAAACTGGTAATCAAATGGCGGTAGTTGGGGGAGGGGTGCAAAACAAGGGAAACATCAAAACTGCTATGTTAATGCTACAGTCTGAATCATATATGTCCTTTATTTTGCACATAGTTTCACTTTAAGGTTGCTAAGGCATGAGGTATTGGATCCTACCTAAATGTTAACAGTTAATTGGCCCATAGTGCCACAGGAGCCCCCTGAAGTTCCTATGCAAATACACACTTTCTTCACAGTTCCAAGTGAAGTGTATGCGTTCAAAGGAAATAGCGCATAGCCATGAAACATGTTTATAACCTAATTACAACAAATAAAATACATTTTGCCATGGATAAAAGATGTCTCTAATTGATTTTTCCACCAATAACAGGGAATATATGGGGATTTTTTTCCCATAACCCTCAAAAATAAATTTTCTAATGGTCAGTTTTTGCATAGCTATTCTCCAAGTCCCTCAAAAGGTAATGCTTGTGCCTAGCAAGCACAATCAAACATTTATATAGTTACTTGCAGAAACTGAAATGTGATGAAATACACAACTATTGTTTAGTTCAATAAACTTGGAAAGGGTTGCCAAATAATTCCAAGGAATCATTTGTGTATGTTTGAAAAATCTCCCCATCACTATTCATTTTAACTGTAGGCAATCTACAGTGTTCAATGCAAGAGCATGCTGTACAACGTTCAGATACCTGACACAAAAATCCGAGGGGGAAAAAACTGGTGTTTGTGGGAGGTCACCATAGAGAAAGCCACTGCTGTCCAACAAAAAAAAAAGTGCTGAATATCTTTACATTTGCTAAAGACCTCTAGGATGCTCTGCAGCACTAATGAAGCAATGTTACAAAAGCTGAACTTTTTGGTAATTGTATACAGGTCATTATGGAGAACACAAAATGCTGTGTATCAACACCATCTTAACTATGAAACATGGTGGAGGGAGTAGACTGGTGTGAGGTTGCTTTGTTGCTTCAGGATGATAGGTTGTGATTGAGAATGAGCATCGGACCAAACTGGATTTGGTCCAAATTTTGCATTGACCAAGTATGAATAATTACTTCAGTCGTCATTCCCACAGCTTTGTTTACATTCACCTGTCAGCCAGGAAGCTGTCATTCAGCAAGGAGTAGCAATGGGAGCAGATTCTTTTGTCTGTCAGTTTTAGTGAGGAAACCACATCATTCATCATGATTGTTAAGCATCTGCTTCAATGGATGTGTGGTTGAGATAAGATTTATTTTGTAGTACTTGTCTACCCTGGATGTCTTATTAAAGAGAACCTGTCACCAAAAAATCCCATATGTGATGAACAAAAAAGTTAAATAACACTTTTTTAAAAATTGTAAACAACTAAAGATACACCCAATTACATAATATCCCCCTCAAAAAATAGTTAAGGCTCCCCTACCCCCATATATACACATGTACAAATGCAAACGTGCATCGGGGGGGTGCATACGCAGATGAAAACATTGATTGCGATACACGTTACATATCACTGCGCACACTTCAGTTTGAACAATATTTGTAGCACCAGAACTCCTCTGTAAACTGATGACCTATAGGTGGCTTTTAAAGAGTTACCTATGGAAAATATAGGGTACTGAAGTTTGTTGCCATTTCACTAGTGCTTGTAAGTTTAAGATTGCACATGTTTGGTATCTATCTACTTAGTACAAGCTTTTTTTTATATTTAAAAAAAAATGGGTTATTTATTGTGTTTGTGTGCCATAAAATAAACTTTAGTGTATTTTTTAACTTAAATTTTGCATTTCCTAGAACTTGGCCGTAATTTTGTAAAAAAAAAAATTAAACTACCACAATTTTATTCTCTAGGGTGTCTGCTTTCAGAAAATATATAATGTTTTGGGTGTTTATGCAATATTCAGGCCAAAAATTATTCTTTAAACGTGTGCAAAAAATGCAAAAATGGCTCTGGCAGCGTAAAGGCTGAAAGAAGTGAGCATTTTTAATGTTTTAAGTTAAACATTATTAAATTGCTGCTCCTTTCAAAACTGTATTTCTGAAGAAAAAAATTTAATTAGTACATGTCCCTCAGGGCAGTCTACCCATGCCATTTTCTGACAATCCCTTATTAGATTCAAAAATAGCCAAAACTGATTTTAAAGGTTCAGCTCTCATTGTCTTCAGCAGGATTTCAGATTAACGTGCTGAACTTCAGCACAGTTTGAGGAACACAGTAACACTATAATCTTCAATTTTATTTCCAAACAGTGTGGCACATTTAACAATGAACACGTATGCAGAAAAAGTATTCAGTTCTTATAGACAGAAGATTATGCAAATCATACTTTTCTTAAACTGTTACTAAAGTCTAGGATTTTTTTTTTTTAAGTTAAAATAACAAACGTGTTCTACTCACCAGCTCTGTGCAATGGTATTGCTCAGGACAGCCCTGGTGATCTTGGCTCCTCCTCTTCTTCGTGTGTCCCCATAGCAAACCTTTTGCTATGGGGGCACACAGTGTCTGCTTGCTCCTGAGCTGTGTGTCTATGGAGCCACTCTTTATAGACACAAATGTAGCCCTGCCCCCACTTCCTCTTCACTCCATTTGATTGGCGTCAGCAGGAGCCAATGGCTCCTGCTGCTGCTAGAGTCCTATGTAAGGAGGAAGAGAGGGAAAAAGATGCAGCTGTGCACAGAACTGATCTCTTCTACCCTCTCTTCCCCTTCATACAGGGAAGGGGGTGGGGGAATAGAAACTAAAAATGTTGTTTGCCTTGTTGCAAGGAATGCATTAAGGGTAAAACGTTGTTAGGTTTTAGTATCACTTCAAGCTTCTGAAATGACTAGCTCTTATCGCAACAAACCTGGGTAATAACTAGATAGTTCCTCTAGAGGGTAGCTGTAGACCAATATTCTCATGAAGAATCCAACACCTCAGCTCACAAAGTTCTCAAGGCTCCAACCCTCTCCAATCTGGGGGGTGAGGCCTAGCTGTCCCTAGCAATCAGGTTCCTGTCCCTGTTTACTCATTTTCCAACCCAGGGCCCCTTTGTGATGCAGATTGTGCTATTTATAGTACATCTGACCCTCTGTCTGGGCAGTACTGATTGGCCCTGTGCTAATCACATGCACTCTCCCAAGAAAAAAAAAACCTCTCTAGCAATCAGTGGCGGACTGACCATTTGGAAACTCGAGCAGTGCCAGAGGGCCTGGGGTCAGTAGGGGGCCCCATGAGATGCCCCTGGTACCTTTTTCATAGGCTTTTTTGAGTTTGGGCAAGGACACAAGGGCCCCATGATCCCCTATTGCCTGGGGGCCCCATGAGTTGTCAGTCCGCCCCTGCTAGGAATACACACTAAACTGAGCATGTAGCTACAGGTTCAGTCTGTCTTATCAAGTGGACATTTGAACAAGAGTAAGGGCAGAGAAAACAGGATCAAACGGCTGTTTTACACAATGCAGAGGATTAACCCCTTAGTTTCCACAGTGAGTATAACAAGTGTGCTTTACTGCATATACAGACTGATTTTACTGTTGTGGGTTTAGTAACACTTTAATTATTCCATTAGTTCAATCACCTTTGCTGGAGTGACTTTCACAGTTCTCAGTAATATGACTGAGTCACCTGTATTGCTAACATCTTCCCACCTGAGGCCTGAGTTACTTACTGCTAAAAGCTGTCATCTCCTGCCTAATTGAGGCCAGCAATTTTGACAGCATTCTCCAATACAGACAATGGAGACAGACATGCCGTGTTGCTCATTGCCATATGCATAGCAGTCCCTTGGGCCACTAACCCAAGCTTCATTATACTCCCTATTACATTCTATAGCTTTGAGCATAAGAGTGGAGAATGTAACCTTATCATCTAGCTAGACCAGCCTTTTTCAACCAGGGTGCCTTCAGGTCTCTTTAGGGGTCCCTTGACAAAATGCCTAAAAATTGCCCAAAAATTGTATACAAGCCGGCTGGTGGATCAAGCCTGCCCTTTAGTTACACAAAACCACTGGTTTTCATTATGTACTATTACAGATTTCCAGCTACTGGCGACATAACAACCAATGATGTCATCAGTTGATAGGAAGGACCTTGGGCACCTGCACCCCATCCTTGCTTTTCCCTTCCATGCCCCTCTCCATAATAGTTGGAGTCACACTAGCTGAGTGAGGGAGAGAAACGGAGGGAGAAGAGAAACAATGGAATACTAGTCAGTACCAGTGTGCAAAAGTATATTTGCTTTGGAAGAATAAATCTCCTAACATTGGGTGTGCTACATGTGCAGATGTTGCTGCATTCTTGCATTCTGTAAAACGATTTGTTTAGTTTTTACATTTTGTAATGGTAGCCTCAAGATTGTGCATAATTTTAAAGGGTGCCCCAAAATTGTGCAGCATTTCAAATGGGGTTTCAAGATTTTGCAGAATTTTAAAGGGTGCCTTGAGGTTGTGCAGAATTTTAAAGGGCTGAGAAACACTCAAACACCTGTTTCTGGAATGCTGCTCAAAATAATCTGGTCACACATAATTTACGATCACTGGACAGCCAGGACCATCTTTATTTTCCCAACAGTTTAACATTTCCTGTATGGCCATGGCAGATTGCAGAAAGGTTGAATTGACTCTGAATAAAGAATTTAATTTGGAGCTCCACCCCAGAGGTAACTTTGCCATACAAGCTCTTCAGCCAAGCTACCACGTCATATAAAGTGGCCTGTTCCCTAACACTGCCCTGCCAGCTAAGCCCTCCAGTAAATTGATGGCCAAATCTAAAAGATGTGTAGCCATGCCTTGATACAAGTAAGCAGAGCCCTTTAGACTGCCTAGTCTGTGAGGGGAATGTTTGTACCATTACATTTTGAACAAGGCTACTCCCATCAGCACCATCACCCACAGAGGAAAAATGTTCCCCTTGCCAGCAATGCCAAAATGCACTTTTCTGATGCTGAATCCAGTGCCTCCACTCATAGAGTTCCCAGGGCTCCAACCTGCTCCAAGCTGGGGGGAGGGTTAAGCCTTGCTGTCTTTAACAAAATGATTCCTGCCTCTGTTTACTCAGTTCCCAAATTAGAGCATCTTTGTGCTATTTTTTTACAAACCTGTCAAAGATTTCACCAAGATCTCATAAGAAGTGTCTTGGCTCTTCCAAGATGACACCTGGAGCCCATGCCGAAGGACACATTGGTCCTAAGCCAGGCTCCCCCTAGGGTTAGTAATAAATGTCAGTTATGTGACCGATTTGTTTACAGGAAAGCATATGGAAAAGTGACTTTGCAGTCATGGGATCACTGCATTACTTGCCAAATTGCTAACCTGACACAGTGATTCCCTCACTCCTTGGGTATAGCAGAGACCACTACCTGATTCCACCTACCTACGTGTGTTTGGCTGTTATACATACTGGATATATTGTTTATACAGTATGTAAAGGGGCCACAATACTCCCTAACTGCTTCAACCGCTTGGTGGTTACCCACTGGATACTAAATATAATTTTAGTAACCCACCTATTACAAAATATAAATTCCCATACATTTTTCATCAATAAATTTAACTCTAAGGGCATTTTTTAAAATGGCTTTTGTTTAAGTCAGCCTGCTTGTCATAACATGGGTCTATAGAAATACAAAATCAGCATGAAGCAGGTCAAATGCAGATCAGAAAAAGGTGAGCTGCAGGTTAAATCCACTAGTCCACCAGTCATTTTTATGATCTCAGAAGCATCTCAAACGGAAAGCATGCTGCATTTGTCTATCGACACAAGACTAAAGCCCATCAGCCCTGCATTAGTCTTCATACACACTGGGCGTTTTAAAAACACCAGTAGCATTAGCTGTATAAAGTCACGTTAAAAACGCAAGTTTTTCTGCATTTTTTAGTGTTTTTCAATTAGTGTTTAGACGTGTTTAGCTGCGTTTTTCTGCATTTGTTCTTTTTAGCATTTTTTACACAAAAATAAAATTTTCCCTGGAAAAAAATTTGGCACTGGTTTGTTGCGTTTTATAGCATTTACCAGCGTTAGAGTGTTTATACAGCTAAAAACTCCTCTTGAAACACACTAGTTCTGGGAGTTTCTTTCCAGCCAAAAAACACTGATTACCACTTGTCCTCCTTAGGATTTACCCCCTTCCTCACCAGGCCATTTTTTGCGTTTCAGTGCTGCGTTATTTTAACTGACAATTGTGCAGTCATGCACGCTGCACCCAAATGAAATTTACATCATTTTTTTCTCAGGAATAGAACTTTCTTTTGGTGGTATTTGATTGCCTGTGTGTTTTTTATTTTTTGTGCTATAAACAAAAAAAGTCCAACAACTGTGAGAACAAAAACAATATTTTTGACTTTTTGCTATTAAACATGTCCAATAAAAAAATTTTGAAAATCAAATTTTGGCATAAATTTACACCAAAATGTATTCTGCTACATGCTATTTTCACCCTAAGAGGATTTGGATCAGTACATTGGAAGATCAAAGGAGAGAGCAGGGGCGGACTGACCATTTGGAAACTCGGTAGGGAGCCCAATGAGATGCCCCTGGTACCTTTTTCATAGGCTTTTTTGAGTTTGGGCAAGGACATGGGGGCCCCATGATCCCCTATTGCCCGGGGGCCCCATGAGTTGTCAGTCCGCCCCTGGGAGAGAGAGATATATTCTATGGCATACAACTTATTCTGGTTAAAGAGATCTTGGTGAGAAGACAGGAGGATTGGAATACAAAGTGGTGTGCTGTTGTTTGCATATAAACACTTTCTTACCCAGGGGGGTATCGGACTGTCAGCTGCAGTTTTGTTTATGTTGTATTTTGTGTCATTTTATATAATTTTAAATATGTCTTTGCTAAAAAAAAAATTTCAATACATGTAGATTAATTGGTTTACATGAAAGTTATAACGTTTACAAATGGCGGTATATATACTGGAATTTGTTCTTTACTAGTAATGGCCGCAATCAGCAACTTATAGCAGGACTACGGGATTGCAGCGGGCATTCTGACACTGGGGGGAACTGACTTGGTGTGAATGACATCCCCAGTGCCACCAATAGAGTGATGAGTGCTAATAAAAAGTACTGCCACTGTACTAATGGCACTGGGCAGCAAGGGGTTAACAACTGGCGCGATCAAAGGGTTAGCTGTGTGTGTTTTACTATGGGGCTGTGTCTGTGCTTTCCATTGTAAGCACACTTCTTTGTATGGCTCTGCTATGCTGAGCCATACAAAGCAGTGTGCATGAGCTGACAGAGGAGAGAGTTGTATTGTTTACATACAGTTCTCTCCCCCCCGTCGGTATCACTCGGCGATCACTGGGTGCCAGCGAGTAATCACCTACCGGGTCTTGGTGATTGACAGCTGAGGCGCGAATAGTGGCACGAATAGGTTGTGCGCCAGCTTGCGAGCACCCCCTGTATGTGATTTTGCATTTCCGGGTAGGGGGTCTTGCGAGGCGGCGCGACCTACCCGCGCCGCCATTTGCGCCTCAGCTGTCAATCACTGAGTCCCGGCCGGTGATTACTATATATGTGTATATATATATATATATATGTGTATATATATATATATATATATATATGTATACATATATATATATATATATGTATACATATACGTGACTTAGCGCACCCCTGCATTTCCGGGTAGGGGGTGCTTGCGAGCCCACGCACACCCTACCCGCACCGCCATTCGAGCCTCAGCTGTGAATCACTGAGTCCCGGTCGGTGATTACTATATATATATATATATACAGTATACACAGTTGTGTTCAAAATAATAGCAGTGTGTTGAAAAAAAGTGAATAAAGCTCAAAATCCTTCTAATAGCTTTTATTTCCATACAGACAAATGCATTGGGAACACTACACATTCTATTCCAAATCAAAACATGAAGAAAAATATATCAAATTTGTGTTGTTCCTCTAAAAAAAATTGAAGAAAAGTGAATATTAGACTGTTCAAAAAAATAGCAGTGTTTGTATTCTTCTTACAAACTCAAACATTCACTATATAAACTGAAAAATGTTTGAAGATTTTGCTTTCCTTTGAATCACTGAATGAATATTTAGTTGTATAAGCACTGTTTCTGAGAACTGCTGTACATCTGTGTTGCATGGAGTCAACCAACTTCTGTCACCTGTGAACAGGTATTCCAGCCCAGGATGATTGGACTACATTCCACAGTTATTCTGTATTTCTTGGTTTTGCCTCAGAAACTGCATTTTTGATGTCACCCCACAAGTTTTCTATTGGATTAAAATCTGGGGATTGGGCTGGCCACTCCATAAAGTCAATCTTGTATTTCTGGAACCAAGATGTTGCACGTTTACTGGTGTGTTTGGGGTCGTTGTCTTGTTGGAACACCCATTTCAAGGGCATTTCCTCTTCAGCATAAGGCAGCATGACCTCTTCAAGTATTCTGATGTATTCAAACTGATCCATGATCCCTGGTATGCGATAAATAGGCCCAACACCATAGTATGAGAAACATCCCCATATCATGATGCTTGCGCAACCATGCTTCACTGTCTTCACAGTGTACTGTGGCTTGAATTCAGTGTTTGGGGGTCGTCTGACAAACTGTCTCCGGCCACTAGACCCAAAAAGAACAATCTTACTTTCATCAGTCCACAAAATGTTGCGCCATTTCTCTTTAGGCCAGTCAATGTGCTCTTTGGCAAATTGTAACCTCTTCAGCACGTCTTTTTTTCAACAGTCGGACTTTGCGGGGGCTTCTTGCAGATAGCTTGGCTTCACATAGGCATCTTCTAATTGTAACAGTACTCACAGGTAACTTTAGACCTTCTTTGATCTTCCTGGAGCTGATTGTTGGCTGAGTCCTTGCCATTCTGGCTATTCTTCTATCCATTTGAATGGTAGTTTTCCACTTTCTTCCACGTCTTTCAGGTTTTGGTTGCCATTTTAAAGCATTTGCAATCATTTTAGCTGAGCAGCCTATCATTTTCTGCACTTCTTTATATGTGTTCCCCTTTCCAATCAACTTTTTAATCAAGGTATGCTGTTCTTCTGAACAATGTCTGGGACGACCCATTTTCCTCAGAATTTCAGAGAGAACTGCACTGTAACCAGCATGTACAACATTTGCTGCCTAACTTCCTTAAATAAGGGCAATACTTGCCACCTGTTTTTCAAAGAACGAATGACCTCACTAATAGAACTCCACACTGCTATTATTTTGAACATGCCCCTTTCAATTAGTGATTCAATTACACAGAATCAGCAGCATGCATGTTATGACTGTTGGGTCTGTTGGATTTCTATTACTCTACTACACCTGCTAGTAAATTATTTGCTATGTAGAAATATTATTTCTACCAAAAACAGTGATTGATCAGGTTAGTGATGTCTGACTGCTATTATTTTGAACACAACTGTATGTATATATATATATGACTTAGGGCACCCCTGCCACCCTGTAGCAGTATTTCTGCTATAGGGTGGCAGTAAAGCAGGTAAAGCCTATGTGTGCATGGACACACATGATAACATGCTGGGGAGTTTACTGGCTGTAGAAAAAAATGGCAAAAGCCAAAAACAGCAGCTGTAAAAATGTCCAGTATGCATGAGGACTTATACAGGCGCACATCGGTTTACGAACGCCTTGGTTAATGTAATTTTCGGTTTACGAATGAAAATCCATTGAAAATAATGCCTCGGTTTACGATTTTTTTTCACAATACGAACGGATTAATTGGTTTTCAGTGCATTTATTGTTTTTTTTTATAATCATGTCCCTGTACAGTACTATGCCTTTAAAGTGCACTTTATAATGAGTTTTGAACAGATAAGATTTTTTTCTGATCTCTGGAATGGATTAATTGGTTTTCAATACATTTACAAATTTTTTTTAATCATGTTCCTTTATGCCTTTAAAATGCACCTTATAAGAGTTTTGAACAGATAAAACTTTTTTTTTACTTTTTTCTGACCTCCGGAATGGATTAATTGGTTTTCAATGCATTTGTGAATTAATGTACAGTATTTATGCTTTTAAAGTGCACTTCATAAAGCGTTTTGAACAGCTAAAAATACTTTTTTTTAAACTTTTTTCTGACCTCTGGAACGGATTAATTTGTTTTCAATGCATTCCTATGGGAAACTGCGTTTCGGTGTACAACTTTTTCGCAATACGAAAAGTCCCGCAGAACGAATTAAATTCGTAAAAAGAGGTACGCCTGTATTGCTATTCTGCACTCAAACAGAAATAATTTTGTGGGAGAATCTTCTGCACATCATCCTCAAACCACTTTGCTGTCACTAATATAAAAATGTGTTCTCTGTCTCACAGTACAATAGGAACTCCCAGTAGCGATGAAAATAAATTAAAGAAATTAGATGCTGTCACTAGACAAAATTTGCCTGTGTCCTCGATTAATCTGATAGTTTATGATGCAACAAAGTTGCCGTTTCTGTCACCTCAAATCCTTTGGCTTAAAATACGTCAAGCACCATCTGTTATGTCAACTAAAACTGCAGGACATCCATATGCAGAAACAGTCAGCTATTTGCATTTTCATTATGACAAGCCTCCAGTGCACACTACAATTCTGCAGAAATTCTGGCTCTCTGAATATATGCTGGATGTATGCATAAATTGTTTGTTCGGTGTTCCACTAGTGTAACAGGAATATATAAGTTACAGAAAAATAAACTACATTACCTTTTCGAACACAACATTTAATAGAATGCCCCAGGCAAACAATGCACAAGTGGATGAGCTGGAAAACCTATACAATTGAAGGAGAAAAATGTTTTTCACACAAACCGAGACAAAAAAATATCTTATTGCTCAAACTGTGAAATAATAAGGCATATATTAAAGAAATGTGCCCTGTGTTTGTAAGTAGTTTTGCCTTTATTATATGTAGGAGTAAAACTTGAACACATTTGTAGCTCCTTCTTCTGGTTAGGTTTCAAAGTAAGTCTCAATGAAGTTTCCAGAACAAAGGCCTGGGAGATTCAAATGATCAGATGAATGTTTATCATGACCTAGCCAATCCCTGGAAGGAGGTGTCCAGAAGAAGGCTAGAGAAGTGATAAATGTGCAGGAGGTTTAAACAGATTTTCCTCGAGGATGGATTCCTGTTCTCCTGTGGGGGGTTGTTGCCCCTGGGAGATAGCCAGAGACACAAAAAGCTGCAGTCAATGCTTCAGTTGCAGCTGGGCTGAGGGTCGGGGGAAGATTGTTTGAGGATTACATTTACTGGAGGGCACTGCATTGAAGTCTCAGGTCTGGAGATGGAACTTGTTATCTACCGCACTACAGACCTACCTGTGGATGATGGGTAGCAGACAGCTCCTGGGACACAGTGAGTAAAGTCCTTGTTGGGGACTAATAGATATGCAAGTGCCAGAAGAGAACTAAGTGGCAGAGGTTGCTATATGGACTGCTGCTGTGGGGTCCTAGATACACTTGCTATTCCCTGCTATCTCCAGATAAGCTGCTTTTTGAAGATTAGAGAGAGAGAAAAGGAAATGTATCCTCCTGTCATTGTTAATGATCCTTTTGGAGTATCCTAAGACCTTAAACCCAGCTTCTGTTAAAGTTCTTCAGCAATCAATACTAAAACTACACCCTTTAGACTGAGCCTGAAGTGTTGTTGTGCGTGCAGGGGCGTCCCTAGGCAGGTGCGGGGGGTGCGCGCTGCACTGGGTGACACCTTTTGCACAGGGTGACACTGGACCAGCTCAACGGAAAGGTGAGTTTTAATGCAAGCTGACTATACCCGCAGGATGGATCGGATCTGCGGATTGGGGAGGATAATGGATCAGACTTTGATCCATTATCCTCCCCAATCTGCAGATCCGTTATCCTCCCCAATCTGCAGATTGAGCATAATGGATCAGACTTTGATCCATTATGCTCAATCTGGAGATCTGATCCATCCTGCGGGGATCGTTGGGGGTGTCACCAAGTGTTCTGGCACTGGGTGACACCAACCGTAGGGACACCCCTGTGTGTGTGGGACTGTGCTTGTGTGACTAGCAGCCTCTGTACTATACTGGGAGACCTGGGTGTATTAACAACAGCCCCTTCAGGGGTGGGGGGGGAGAGAGCTACACATTTAAAAATATTTTTTCTTTTAGTTAGCAAATATGAAATATTGTATATGAATATTATGTTTTCTTATTCTTTATTACAGCTATCATATGGAATACTAGTCTTCTACAGGAGTGGACTGACAACTCATGGGGCCCCTGGCAATAGGGGATCATGGGGCCCCTGTGTTCTTGCCCAAACTCAAAAAAGCCTATGAAAAAGGTACCAGGGGCATCTCATGGGGCCCCCTACTGACCCCGGGCCCTCGGGCAGTGCCAGAGTTTCCAAATGGTCAGTCCGCCCCTGGTCTTCTATTTACATATTTACCTGTGTTTCCTAATCAGCTTTGATGAAACATTTTTTTTTTCAGCTTTCAGTTGCACAAGCTACAACTGACACACAGAAGAGAATTTAAATACAATGGCTTATCCCTTAAAATATTTGAGTTATCACTCAGATGAAGTCAGTCAAAAGGCAAGCTGCTACTGCTTAGTTGTCTCTGAAGCTAACCCATAGTGCTCTGTGAATTTTTTGTCCTGTTTGAAATGTAGATAGATAGATAGATCAAGTTGACTCCAAAACAGTGCCTTCCCACATCCTGATCTTAGTTGCAATCCCAGAGCAAGAAATGTGAAAGCAATTTTGGAAAACCTGGGAACTCCGGACACGGACTTGAGGAAAACAAGTTATTTATTAAAACAGCACTGAGTGATCCAGCCAGGCTTATACCTGCAAAGCAGAGTAATTTGTATCTACTTCTTACAAGCGTACATACCAATGATTACATCACAATGCATATTTTTCCTCTTTCACTTTCTGTACATTCAAAAGTCTTTTTTAAACTCTTCAGAATATAACCTTGAATAGCAGCTGCAGATAAGGGTACTAGCTACAGACTGGTACACATTACGCACAGGAAATAAGTGAGCTGAAAACTTTGCTTTGCAAGCAGATAATATTAAAATATTAAAGTTTAAAGGGTGCTGCCACAAAAGGAGGTTGTCACATGCCGCCAGTGTCTCTCTGTTTTGGTGGGTCTAGCTCCACACTGCTCCAGCCGCTTGGCTCTGTGTCGCAGAATTACACTTCTACTCTGGAAGCTGCTGGTTCTTTGCCTTGATGTAAGTGAGGATATTATGTGCACAGATAAACTTTGTTACACTTTACTAAATCATTGTTATTCAGCTGGCCTTGTGATTCATATATATCTGATAAATATTATGACCTGAACTCACTCCCAGTCTGTTTACTGAACAAGAGAAGAACCCCTCATGTAAGGACATGGTGCTCATTAACCTATCTTCTGCGTTCAGCAAGCTCCCAATGTTGTCTTACCTTTGAACATACACTAGTGGAGGGATAAGCAGCACAAGGGACCATGCAGTTGCTGACAGGAGGAGAGAGCTAAGTGACCAAGAGACAAGCTTTTAGTATACTGCTTCTCAGTTCACTGTCCAGCTACAAGGTGGTGGTCAGGAGGAGATTTGGACGTTTTACTAAACTGCACAGATAGGGCTGTGCTGAGCAGCAGAGCTGTGTAAATCTCACACTGGATGGACAGATATACACATCCATTGGCAGGTAAAATATGTATTACATGTGTATCATCTGTGTAATTCACCATGGCATTACTTAATGGCATGTGGAACGTCACTCTCTCAAGCAACATTGACTATTTTTTAATTCTTTTGCTGCTAGCATTAGGAAATAGATAGGGAAGTATATCATATTTATTTGTGTTCAACTTTTTTTATTTACATTTTTTCAGTTACTGTATTTCCTGGTTTCCATGGCCAGGCAAATGATGTCATACATCCCAGGAGTCTTCAGGAGGGGAGGAGGGGCTTTCTCAGCTAAACACACCCTCTTGCATGCATGAGCGAACTAAGGGAAGATGGATTCCAAGAAGTTAATGCTATATGCTTCATTTGCCTTTACTCAAGATAGCCACAGACAGAAATGCTAGGGGTGTGTTTTTCAAAGTGAGTTCTCTGCAAAATAAAGCATGGAGACATGGATGGATGGGGGAGTTTGCTTTGAATATTATAAATGAATCAAATAGCGTTTTTGGTTTATGGTGCTCAGATGCAGTGTAGTTTTGGTTTAATGTATATATACAGCCTGACTTTGCTCTGCCCCCCCTAAGCTCAGCCTGCCTGTTGAATCTCCCTGCTGCCAGTAGGTGTCAGTGTTTCCTCTGACAATAGAGTGGACAGTGGGTTTGGGCTATGGATATTCATATCCTACACTTGCCAACCACCAGGTGCTTTGTTTCCAGTGGCCAGTATTTGGGATGACCTTGAGCAAGCTCTCCTACTACATACTCAGGGTGTATATAATGCTCTGCTACCCAGGGACAAGGAACATCGCAGAGTACTTGGTGACTCATTTAGGAGGATCATGGAGGCTGCTTAACAGAAAATCCTAAAGGTGCAGAATGCTGGTATCAGCTTAACATTTCTATGTCTATACTAACGTTCCCAAGGGATTGGAGTCTATATATAGATCTGTGGTAGGGTATCTGTAGCCCTGAACCCTCTGTCATATGTTCTTGATAATATTGCTGAACAAATACCTCTTTATTCATCAAAGTGACCGGTGCCCAATTGTCCTAAATTCCCTATTTTCAGCCATGGATTCAGCCCTGGGGTGAAATGTTAGCCTGCTCTTTCTCTGGGTGTCTCTAATATGCATCTGGGGGTCAGGGGGTGCTACACACACTATCAGGAAGATCATGCAAGTATGGAAGATGACGCTTTTGTGACAGCATCTGGGTACAATTACATGTTCTGTTATTCTTAGTGCCAAGTGGACTATTTGTACTGTATAGTGATGGCTTGTCTTCAGCAGTACCTGCTAACCTGTATCCAGTATTTCCTGATTGAGTTCTTGATATTGAGCCAGCTTGTCCTGACCTCCTCTTGCTATCTGCCTGCACCAACCTCACCTTGCATCATGACCGCTCTTCTGCTTGCTCCTCTTGCTCTAAATCGAATCATGTGATACCAACCCCAGTTTAGAACCTGACCTCACATGCCTCTGTACCTGATCTTCCTGGTCTGCCTGACTTTGAACTAGACCAGTCTCTTGCTTGTTGTCCTCCAGAATTCACACATCATAGACCCAATAAATGGCACCCATCCACCAGTACTAGCAACCAGCAGACCTGCAAGACTCTTGTGCCACTCTTTCCTCTTGCACTACCTGATATATATATATATATATATATATATATATATATATATATATATATCAGTGTGTGTATGTATAAAGCATGTAAATCAAAAGTAAGTCATAAGGAGCTTTGGTAACTGATACACATGTAGCGCTGAATAATAACAGCATAAGTCGTTCAACACATTTCCCAGGGCAACTTACATGAAATTGATACAAGATAGAAAAAAATAGACCATCATAGTGCTAATAAGAAAAAAACAACAGCATGGCTAGGCACTAAAATGCTCTATAAGGACACATACATGCCAAATGCTGCTGTAAAAAAAGGGAGCCCCTCGGGAATAGGGGCACAGTTAGTACATCCAAGAAAAGAAGAACAGCACGCTGAGGATTGGCAGTAAGTCATAAATAGTAGTATATAACTGGTGCCCAAGGAAAAAGTTCAGTCCATCATTTTAAAATTATAATCCTTTAATCCTCTTAATAAAGTATATAAAATGTTTAACAAATCGTTGGTCAGGTAACCGCCAAAGTAAACACAGATTCAGGCAAATGAATAGAACAAGCTTAATCTCAACACAGTGGCAATGGCATCTCCTTATGGTATGTGGAGGTAGATGGTAACTGGTTGTTGGTGTATCCATATGTGAATAAAGCCACTAGGGTTTGATATACTCTATCAAGTGGCTTAAAGGATAATAATTTGAAAATGATGGACGGAACTTTTTTCTTTGGTACCAGTTATATACTACTATTTATGACCTATTGCCAGTCTTCAGTGTGCTGTTCTTCTTTTCTGGGATGTACATCATAGTGCCAACCATCTTTACTAAAAATTACCAATAAAAAAACTTGCAGAAAACTAGTGTTAACCCAGCACTAAAAGTAATGTTCATACTGTGTGACTATATGCAGCTGTATTGGGGTAAATGCTGATGCTTTCATTAATTGGTGCATGAAGTTCTGCACAAAAGCATTGGCCAAGTACAACTACATATAGCCATTCACTTCTATGGCCAGCTGTACATGCCACCTGTGGCTCTCCATGCACAGAAAAATGTTGGGATTTTTAGGCTAGAGCATATGTGTGCCTCAAAGCATCAATGTGTTTGAGCCCTTACCGACTAGGGGTATATACTGTAGTGTGTGTGTGTGTGTGTGTATATATATATATATATATATACACTAATTAAAAAAAGTATAGGAACACTTTGAAAACACATCAGATCTCAATGGGGAAAAATCTCCTGCTGAATAGCTATACTGATATGAACTGGGTAATGTGTTAGGAACGTAAGGATGCCCCATCGTATGATGGAAATGAAAACGATCAACCTACAGAAGACTGAATACAAAGGCACCCCAAAAATCAAAGTGAAAAAATTATGCAGCAGGCTAGTCCATTTTGCTGAAATTTAATTGCAGTAGTTTGTATAGCCCCCACATGCTTGTATGCATGCCGGACAAGGTTGGGGCATGCTTCTAATGAGACGACGGATTGTGTCTTGGGGTATTTCCTCCCAGATCTGGACCAGGACATCAGTGAGCTCCTGGACAGTCTAAGGTGCAACCTGGTGGTGTCGGATGGACCAAAACATGATATCCCAGAGGTGTTTTATCGGATTTCGGTCAGGTAAGCGTGGGGCCATTCAGTGGTATCAATTCCTTCATCCTTCAGGAACTGCCTGCATACTCTTGCCACATGAGAACGGGCATTGTCATGCAACAGGAGGAACCCAGGACCCACTGCACCAGTGTAGGGTCTGACAATGGGGCCAAGGATTTCATCCCGATAACTAATGGCAGTCATGATGCCATTGTCTAGCCTGTAGAGGTCTGTGCATCCCTCCATTGATATACCTCCCCAGACCACCACTGACCCACCACCGAAATGGTCATGCTGAACAATGTTACAGGCAGCATAACATTCTCCATGGCTTCTCCAGACCCTTTCATGTCTGTCACATGTGCTCAGGATGAACCTGCTCTCATCTGTGAAAAGCACAGGGTGCCAGTGGCGGACCTGCCAATTCTGGTGTTCAATGGCAAATGCTAATTGAGCTCTGTGGTGCTGAGCAGTGAGCACAGGGCCCACCAGAGGACGTCAGGCCCTCAGACCACCCTCATAAAGTCTGTTTCTGATTGTTTGGTCAGAGACATTTACACCAGTAGCCAGCTGGAGGTCATTTTGTAGGGCTCTGGCAGTGCTCATCCTGTTCCTCCTTGTGAAAAGGAGCAGATACCGGTCCTGCTGATGGGTTAAGGACCTTCTATGGCCCTGTTCAGCTCTCCTAGAGTAACTGTCTGTCTCCTGGAATCTCCCTCATGCTGTTGAGACTGTGCTGGGAGACACAGCAAACCTTCTGGCAATGGCACGTATTGATGTGCTATCCTGGAGGAGTTGGACTGCCTGTGCAACCTCTGTAGGGTCCAGGTATCGCCTCATGCTACCAGTATTGACACTGACCCTAGCCAAATTCCAAACTAGTGAAACACAGAAAAGATGAGTAGGGAAAAAATGTCAGTGGCCTACACCTCTAAAATCATTCCTGCTTTGGGGGTCGTCTCATTGTTGCCCATCTAGTGCACCTGTTGTTAATTTCATTAACACCAAAAGCAGCTGAAACTGATTAACAACCCCCTCTGCTACTTATGTGACCAGATCAATATCCCAGGAGTTTAATTGACTTGATGCTAAACTCTGATTAATAAGTGTTCCTTTAATTTTTTTGAGCAGTGTATTTGTTTACATTTCTATAACTAGTTTAACCACTTGCCCTCCTGAGGATTTACCCACCTTCCTGATGAAGCCTTTTTTTGCATCACGGCGTTATGTTATTTTAACTGGTTGCATGGTCATGCAACACTGCACCCAAATGAAATTTATGTCCTTTTTTTCCCACAAATTGAGCTTACTTTTGGTGGTATTTGATCGCCTGTCTGTTTTTTATTTTTTGCACTATAAAAAAAAAAGGCTGACATTTTGAGAGAAAAACAATATTTTTGACTTTTTACTATTAAACATGTCCAGTAAAAAAAATTAAAAAAACAAAAATTTGTCATAAAATTAGGCCAAAATGTATTCTGCTACATGTCTTGCTAAAAAGAAATCCCAATACATGTAAATTAATTGGTTTATGTGAAAGTTATACTGTTTACAAATGGCGGTATAGATACTGGAATTTTTCTTTTTTTTGTTTACTAATAATGGTGGTGATCAGCGACTTATAGGACTGTAGGACTGCGGCAGGCATTCTGACACTGGGGGGGGGAACTGACTTGGTGTCACTGACATCCCCAGTGACACCAATACAATGATCAGTGCTAAGAAAAAGCACTAACACTGTACTAATGTCACTGGACAGGAAGGGGTTCACATGAGGGGCGATCAAAGGGTTAACTGTGTGCTATGAATGTGTTACTAGGGGGTGGGATGTGTGTGATTCGCTGTAAGGACACTGTTCTGGATGGCTGTGCTATGCATTGCCATGCAGAGCAGTGTGCCCGACCTGACAGGGAGGAGGACTGTTAGTAAACAAAGCAGCTCTCCTCCCCATTGGAGATCCTCGGTAATCACCAGGCGCCGGTGGGTAATCACTGGCCGGGACCCGGTGATTAACAGCGGGAAAGGCAAAATCAAGTATATATATAAATATGTATGTATATATATATACATACGTGATTCGCCCTGTAGCGAAATTGAAGCTGTAACAAATTGAAGCTGAGCACCAGCTAACACTTTGCAAGCAGTTAAAACTACCCCTCTTAACATGGAGGAGGTGTAAAGCTAGCTTCCTTTTGTTCAAGAAGCATCTATTAAGTGTAACTATAAGCAAAACATAATTTTTTCTTCATTTTAGAGTAAGAAAGGGTCATAACCCCTCAGTTTTCTTTTCCAGCTGTGTTCCATTGGAGAAATTTCACTTCATTCCTGTCCCATAGCCAAACAGGAACAGGCGAGGAAATCCCTCCAAAGTGAGGGAATGCCAGTGTGTTATCAGGGTCACCAGAACTAGTGTCCCCATCAGGGGCGGACTGACCATTTGGAAACTCGGGCACTGCCCGAGGGCCCGGGATCAGTAGGGGGCCCCATGAGATGCCCCTGGTACCTTTTTCATAGGCTTTTTTGAGTTTGGGAAAGGACACAGGGGCCCCATGATCCCCTATTGCCCGGGGGCCCCATGAGTTGTCAGTCCGCCCCTGGTCCCCATTGGAAGATTAGTGGTATGATGTCAACCCAAAATTTTGGATTTTCTTTTACTTTTACTTTCAATGACAATAGTAAACAGAACAAATATATAAGATGACTCTTCCTTATGGGGGCACAAACATCAATAAAACTTTAAAAAAAAAATCTGCTATAAAAATATGTAGTTCCTGTAACATAAATATCTCTATGTCTTGGATTCAGCTTTTAACCCTTTCACTACCAGCTCCATTGTGAGTGCAGGTGGGTGTAGAGGATAGAGATGTCCGCTCTCCTCCCCTTTTTTCTGTGACCTGGAAGGCGACGTGTATGACCACACATATACGCAGATACGACCCCTCTCGGTTGGGGTCCCTCAAGGCTCTGTCCTCGGGCCCCTTCTCTTCTCCATCTACACCTCCTCCCTTGGCCAACTCATACACTCTCACGGCTTCAACTACCACCTCTATGCCGACGAAACACAAATCTATCTCTCAACCCCCCACCTCACCCCCTCGGTCTCCGCCCAAATCACACACCTACTGAGCGACATATCAGACTGGATGTCGCTCCACTTCCTTAAACTGAACCTCTCCAGAACCGCGTTTCTTGTCTTCCCCCCAGCCCGGACACCACCCCCCATTGACTTCTCCATCACATCCAACAACGCCACCATCAAACCCGCCCCGCAGGCCAGAGTACTTGGTATCATTCTGGACTCCAACCTATCCTTCCAGCCCCAAGTCCAGTCTTTAATAAACTCGTGCAGACTCCACCTCCGCAACATTGCCAAAATATGCGCGTTCCTAACCCCAGAAACCACTAAACAGCTCATCCACTCCCTCATCATATCACGACTCGACTACTGCAATTCCCTCCTCACTGGCCTGCCTCGCCGCTGGCTATCCCCGCTTCAGTCGATCCTGAATACGGCTGCCAGACTCATTCACCTTTCCAACCGCTCCGTCTCCGCCACCCCCCTCTGCCAATCCCTCCATTGGCTTCTGATTGCGCAACGGATCAAATTCAAAATCCTAACACTGACGTACAAAGCTGTCCGCCATACTGCCTCGAACTACATCACTGACCTAATATCCAAGTACCGCCCAGCACGCACACTCCGCTCCTCACAGGACCTCCTTTTCTCTAGTTCCCTGGTCTCCTCCTCCCATGCCCGCCTCCAGGACTTCTCCAGGGTGTCACCCATCCTCTGGAACTCCCTGCCCCAACCCATCAGATTATCACCTACTCTCCTCTCCTTTAGGCGCACCCTGAAAACCCATCTCTTCAGGGAAGCCTACCCCACCAACTGCTAACTTGCCAACCTCCTCCACTCTTCCTACCACTCCATCCCCCACAGCTATCTCCTCCTGTACCACCATCCCCTCTCTCCTAGATTGTAAGCTCGAAAGAGCAGGGCCCTCGATCCCCTCATGTTCTGCATGGTATTGGTATTGTTCTGTCCCCCTTTGTAATGTACAGCGCTGAGCAAACTATTGGCACTTTATAAATACTGTATATAAATACTGTATAAATACTGTATAATAAATACTGTATAATAATCTTGGGGGCGCCTATGTGTGAAAACATCGATTGCGATACACGTTACATAACAACACGAGTGAACAATAATTCTAGCTCAAGACCTCCTCCGTAACAATAAACTGATGACCTATAGGGGGCTTTTGATGCGTCACCTATAGAAAAAATAGGGCACTGAAGTTTGTCACCATTTCATAGACACACATAAATATGATGGCATGTTGGGTATCTATTTATTCGGCGCAACATCATCTTTTATATTTTACAAAAAATGTGGGTAATTTATTGCATTTGTTTGCCCTAAAATTCACTTGTGTTTTTTTTTTTACTGAAATGTTGCATTTCCTAGACCTTCATAGAGAGTGGCATAAAAAATTGGAACTACCAACTCTAGAATGTCTGATTTCAGATAATATATAATGTTTGGGGGCTTTGTGTAATCTTCAGGCCTGAAATAATTTTTTAAGCGTGCGCAAAAAGGCAAAAACGGCTCTGGCAGCAAAAGGGCTAAACATTAGGCAAATATCATTTTCTGGTTATCTGTTTCCCAATTGGGGGATTTCCATTCTCATCCTGTCTCCTAGAGATGCAACAGGTTGTGAGTAGAAATCTCTCCAAGACAGTAGTTACCAAAATGAAGGTGTCCCCTTTGGAAGATTTCCCCATATTTCCTGTTCCAATTTCAACTATAAAATATTGGATTTTCTAAAACTTTCTGACTGGGCAATAATGGTGACCAAGGCAAAAAGGGTAAATTTTTCCAAGGTGGCCAATAGAAATCAAGGGTTTATCTCCCCTACTCAAGAATCCAAAACAGAACCGGAAGAAGTGCTTAAGATATGCAATCTCTGTAAATGTTCTCAGTCAGGTCAGGTCATATAAATTTGCCCACACATGGGTAACATGTAAAATAATAACTTGTTTTCCTTCTCACTTTTTTTCTAGACGCTGCACTTGTTACATACATTGTCTCTTTCATAGGTTATTGGTACCTAATTCTGTGCATAGCAGCTTGTTTATTTATACTAAGGCGCTTTTTACTCTTTATATAAAATTAAATGTTATTTCGAAAATAAAACTGTGGGGTGATCTGTCCCATGGAAGAAGTCATTCTTCCATACACTGGAGGGAATTTGGAACACTGGAGCCAACAAAATCTGGATGCGTGGCGACCAATCAGCTTCTATCTTCAGTGTGTTTGGTTAAAGTGGTTGTAAACCCTTACATATATCCAGTGAAGTGACTAGCCTCAGGTGATACACAGAAAATAAACACATCCTCCTACATAAGTTGTATCTGTTTATCTGCAGTTTTTGCTTCTCTACAGCTATTTAAAGTCCAGAATTTATACAGCTTATCTGGGAGTTCAGAAAAAAAGGGGCGGAGAGTTGAAATTACACTTGCGGAGAGCGCTGAGAGCTGATTGGAGGGAAGAGGCACACCCCTTCACACATCTAACAGGAACAGAGCTGAGGCTGACAATCTGCTGGAGGTCCCTCCCCTGTCACCATTTTTCTCTTGGTGTCGGGAAAACTTACCAGAAGTGACTCACGCTGATAGCAGAGGAACAAAGCAGCAGACAGAAATGACACTTAAAGCTCTTAATTGAGACAAGCACACACTGTAGAGGGATATGCTTTGTTCATATTTCATGTCTGAAGTTTACAACCACTTTAACATGGAACTTCACTCTCTCAATCAACTTTAACTATTTGTAATCCTAATGCTGCTAGCAAATATGTAAATATGTACTTGATACTGGAGTATATTCTCTCCTCGTTAACAGCTTGTCTTGTATTCATAAATACACTCTTTCCAGGCAGCACAAAAAAGCTCAGAGAGAATGTCGAAAACACAGCTTTTATAGCGTCTCCCCAAACACAATAGAAGCAGTCAGATCTTAGACCAAAGGAGTGTTTGAGAGAATTGCTTACCTGCTGTATCACATTGGAAGATGAATTCTTGAAGCATTTTACATTACCACGGGTGGAGCTGCATATTGCTGTAGGTTTACAAAATGTTTAGTAGTATAGTGTTTTGCTACCACTACCATTATGGATGCTTATCGTAAAGAAATGTGGATTCATATAGTGTTTACAGGGAATGTATATTGTTTTCATATTTGTATTTTTTTCCTTAAAGGCATAGTTCACCTTTACTGCCTATACAGATAAATGACGTCTGTAGATAAAAACATAGGGCAGCACAGTGTCTAAATGGTTAGTACTTCCACCTGGCAGTACTAGGGTCGTTGGTTCGAATTCCAACCACAGCACCACCTGCCTGGAGTTTGCATGTTCTCCCTGTGCCTGCGTGGGTTTCCTCCCGGTACTCCAATTTCCTCCCACACTCTAAAGACATGCTGGTAGGTTCATTGGATCCTGTCTAAATTGGCCCATTGGAGACAAACCAGTGCAAAAAAAACAAACTAAATAAATAAAATACTAAAATTGTACTATAGGTGCATACTTGAAGTGCCACAACCTCACAATAGATGTACCATAAGCCAAATAGAGTATTTTGTTAAAATGTTCTAAATTCCCTTAGGGACTAGGGATACTGCCGCACTCCTCATAAAGTGCCTACAATCAAATAAAAGTGCTCTAATAAGGTGTGTATGTGTGCTCCACATGGAGACAAATTGGCTTTGAATAACAGAAATGAATTAAACAGGGTTTTTGATTTGTGGTACTCAGATGCAGTGTAAGCTTCGAAAATGAATGATTGAAACAATTGAGTACTGTCCGTGATACTTTTTTTATATGCAATAACACACAAGTCTTAGGACAAGCTTTCGAGGTATGTCCCCTTCTTCAAGGTCCAAGCAGTACTACTTCGCAAAGTTTTAGCAGAATGTTAACCACTTGCCCTCCTGAGGATTTACCCCCCTTCCTGATGATGCCATTTTTTGCGATACGGAGCTGCGTTACTTTAACAATTGCGCGGTCATGCAGCGCTGAACCCAAATGAAATTTATGTCCCTTTTTTCCCACAAATGGAGATTTCTTTCAGTGGTATTTCATAACCTCTGCAGTTTTTATTTTTTGTGCTTTAAACAAAAATAGACCGAAAATTGTGAAAAAAAACAATATTTTTGACTTTTTACTATAAAACAAGTCCAGTAAAAAACTTTAAAAAGTCAAATTGCGTCATACATTTAGGCCAAAGTGTATTCTGCTTACATGTCTTTTCTAAAAAAAAAATTCCAAACACGTGTCAATTAATTGGTTTACGTGAACTTTATTGACTCTACAAATGGTGGTATATATGCTGTAATTTTTTTAAAACTTTTTTTGTACTAGTAATGGCGGCGATCAGCGATTTATATTGGGACTGCGGCGTGCATTCTGACACTGGGAGGGAACTGACTAACTGTTGCTGACATCCCCAGTGACACTAATACAGTGATCAGTGCTAATAAAAAGCACTGACACTGTACTAATGGCACTGGGCAGGAAGGGGTTAATATCTGGGGCGATTAAAGGGTTGACTGTGTGCTGTTTTACTATTTTTTCTGTGAGTGTTCTACTAGGGAGGCATGCTGTTTTGTTCTTCGCTGCTGTGCAGAGCAATACAAAGCAGTGTGCTGGTGCTGACAGGGGAGAGATCTGTATTGTTAACATACAGACCTCTCCTTCATCAGTGTTCCTCGGTGATCGCCAGATGCCGGCGGGGAATCTCCAGCTGGGACCCTGTGATCGACAGTTGTAGCCGCCAATGGAGGGTGTGCGCCCCCTACCCGGAAATACAAAATCAAGCACATATACATGATTTTGTGGAACCCCGCCGCCCTGTAGAAGTAGTTCTGCTATATGGAGGTCGGGAAGAGGTTAAAAGAAGCAATCTCTGTGGGTCGGGAAAAAACCCCCAAAAAACAAATAAAACACAAACAAATGTACACAACAATGGTTATAAAACTAGGATTAGACTAGAGATAAGACAGAGCAAAAGCAAAGACTGGGGGGTGGGGGTTTGTTGGGATGACAGCCACAGAGGGGGTTGCAAAACTAGATAATGAGTGATAAAACCAGGTCTAAATTAAGGCCGTTACCTTTTGTATCAAATAGAAATATCATTCTTAGTTCAAAAGTTTTTCTTTCCTGAATAGTTTTAAAAATTTCCTTTAAGAACTAAGATATTGAGGTCTTCCATAGTGTGGTCTGGTTGTGATAAATGGTGTCCCACAGGTGTGCAGAAGTCATCTTCTTTATGTTGATGGTGTATCTGTGCAAATTCATCCTTGTTCGCAACTTCTGTCCTGTTTCACCAACGTAAGATCCTTTGCTACATACAAAAGATAATGGCCTTAATTTAGATTTGGGTTTCCTCACTCATTATCCAGTTTTCTAACCCCTCTGTGACTGTCATCCCCCCCAGTCTTTGCTTTTGCTCTGTCTTATCTCTAGTCAATCCTAGTTTTATAACCGTTGCTGTGTACATTTTTTCTGTTTTTTTTGTTTATGGTTTTTTTTTTTCTCAGAGATTGTTTCTTTTAACATTCTGCTAAAACTTTGTAAAGTAGTACTGCTTGGACCTTTATGCCAGGTTCACATATGTGCAGCTATGTGGGCCGCATTTTGCGCGGGCATGAGAGCCCATTCATTTGAAAGGTCTCCCGTGCTCCAGGACACACAGGGAATAATTCCCTGCACTTCTTCGGAAATCGCAGGCCACACGGGAACTTAAGTTTCCCAGTACGGTGAGTGCTTTCCAGTGCGGGCAGCTTGTCTTTAGAATCAATCCCGCTTTCCTCCCGCACAGATGTGAACCAAGCCTGAAGAAGGGGACATACCCATTGTCCTAAAACATGTATGTTAGTGCAAATAAAAAAAGTACCACAGACCGTTTCTAATGCACTAATAATAATAATAATATGGCTACAATCACCTCAAGCAAAAAGAATTATTGAAACTGATAGGGTGACATGCAGATTTTGTCGGCTCCAGTTTTGACAAATTTCCCTCATCATATCTCAAGCATCCTCATTGTATCAGAGTAGTATATTTGTGGGTTAGAAAGACCAAAACAACCAACCTTTTATTGAACTATAGTTGAAACTGTAACTTCTATTCTGCCTGCAGTGTCCACCTCTATCCACTAGAGGGCACTGTCTACAAGGACATTTTCCCCTCTTTTAGCTATCATGAAAAATGTATTTGTGATTCTTTCACATCTCAAGAAGTACAATAGCTGAGCTGAAAAGCTCCTATAATGAACAAAAGAATTAATGTAACATCCCTTTCCTTGTAATGCAAACAGGTTTTCTGAAACTGAATACAGTGTAGCTTTTATCTACAGAGGTGAATGCTTTGTACAGCAGTTGCTGTCTCCGCAGTACAGAAGATGGAGCTCTGAGCCTGGTGTAGCTCACACCTATAGGACACATCATGGTCAACCTATGCAGAGTAAATCTTAAGACTAAGTTGGATTACGCTGGTGGAACAACAAAGTCTTTTAGGATGTAATTATAGTATCCGTTCTGTTGCAGATATCCCTACACAATATTTATTGCTGCTTTGTGGAAAGGCGTATCTGAAAAATCTGCACAGACTGCTACCAGGTTATCCTATGTAGCTACAATGGACAGTCTGGGGACTAGTGCTAGCACAATTTACTGGCTCCCAGTGCCTGATGCAGGCCATACACCTGCCTAAGTATTGGTCCAGGACAAGAAGCTCTTATCAACATAGATTGTGTCTAATGTAAGCCACAAGGATAAGTATCCCAGCAGATTAGGAGGGGGGTTAAGGAAACAAACCACTCCAAGCAGGTTATGCTGCTAAACTTGTAGGTACAGTAACTAGAAAGACCAGAGCCTGTAAAGCGGGGGTCAGCAACCAGTAGATCTTGGCCAGGTGACTGGTAGATCACAGTCTGGGTTTGCTGACCCGCCATCCCAGAGTATCAAACAGAGTAAATGCAGAGGGACTACTTGTAAAGTTGGAGCTGTAGTAGGGAGCAAGAGCCGCATAAGCCGACGTCTCCTCTGTAGCTCTGGCTCCTACTCCATGTCATGGTTGGTGGGTGTAGCACCTACCAAGCATGACCCATTCAAGTGAATGAGGCTGCACCTTGTGTAGTATAGCAAACAAGGGGTTAAACAGGCAGTGGTGTGTTGCTTCTCACCACCTGATTTAAAGGATAAGTTCACCTTTGACACATGTTACATGTTCCACTCATTTTTAGGGTGGAACATGTAACATGTTCCTATAGCCTCAACCACCACCCCTCCCTCTGACAGATAGTATGGGGAGAAGTTTCCCCATACCATCTGTCAGATTTGAAAACAGTGCGGCCGTGCGGGGCTCCACCCACATGGCCGCGTCATTCTTTCACAGTGTTCTGTGAATGAGTGCCTACAAGTCCCGAGAGCCTTAGTGGCTGTTGGCTTGTAGTTTTTAATTAACTACCATGACGCTGTGGAGCACCGTAATAGTTAATTGAAGAAGCTTTCTATCAAAATATCTGCTTGGTCATACATCCTGTACATATTCTGAAAGGCCTGCAGGAGACCAGCATGGCATCAGCGATGTACTAATTGCTGGTGCAATGCTTTACAGGTTCCTCTGGACAAAAATAATAAATGCACTTTTTTACCAGCAAAAAAATGTTCATTTATTATTTTTGTCCAAAAGGTGAACTTGTCCTTTAAGCACTTGGACCCTGCAGGAGCATGCAGTTGCAGAGCACTCATTTACTTGAATGGGTCTCGGTTGACAGCTGGTAGCACCCACCAAAGGCAATAGGGAGTGTAATTTCTGCTGCAGCATGTGTACACCTCTGGCTGTTGCCTCAACAGCTAAAGGGGGTAGGGATTGAAGGGCAGTAAAACCGTGATTCAACCTCAGGGTTTTACCATCCCCCAACTTTGCAACTGAACAAGCCCTTAGGGTGCCCCTGCCTATTACAACTAAGGGCTCATTCACAGGTACAGTAGGCACTGCTGCTCCTCTGCAAAGCAATCCCAGTGCGTTTGCTAGGTGGTGAGGTGGCGATATGTTTCCTTTTCATCACCTGATTCAAACCTATGATTGCCGCGCAATGCATACGATTGTGACACGGTAGTAAGGCAATTAGAGGGTTAAATCAGGTGTGAGGAGGCAATACTATGCCCAGTGATCCTTGGCTTTTCCCATGTTGTTCAGGTAAATCTCCACCTCTTTAAGGTTGGCTACCCCTGATGTAAAGTAAGCTGGCACTACACCATGGAACTGTACGCAATACTTTTAGTGCAAATCAGGGTAATGGAAATGCCATCTGTAGCACCAATCCTCCTGATATGTCCAATACACACCTGGGAAGAGCTTGGTGAGTTCTGTTTGCTGAAAAAGACCAGAGCCGGTTTCCAAGTAAAAGAGTGGAATTGATAATAAAGTTGGCAGCACTTCCACACAGGACAGGACCTCTGTGAACAGATTGTTTTCCCTTCCTGGGAAAATAACCAGTAATATAATGAAAGTTATTGGGAGCAGGGGAACTAATGCACCCAGCATAAACCAATACATATAAGTATGTACTGAAGAAACACCAGTATGGAAGTAAAGCAAACTTTAAAAGATTAGTAATAGCACATACATCCACTATACAAACATATTACATCAGGAAATGTACTCAACAGGAGTCCTGGCAGAGTTGTGCACATGCAGTCAGGTCCATAAATATTGGGACATCGACGCAATTCTAACATTTTTGGCTCTTTACACCACCACAATGGATTTGAAATGAAACGAACAAGATGTGCTTTAACTGCAGACTGTCAGCTTTAATTTGACATTTACATCCAAATCAGGTGAACGGTTTAGGAATTACAACAGTTTGCATATGTGCCTCCTACTTGTTAAGGGACCAAAAGTAATGGGACAGAATAATCATAAATCAAACTTTCAGTTTTTAATACTTGGTTGCAAATCCTTTGCAGTCAATTACAGCCTGAAGTCTGGAACGCATAGACATCACCAGACGCTGGGTTTCATCCCTCGTGATGCTCTGCTAGGCCTCTACTGCAACTGTCTTCAGTTCCTGCTTGTTCTTGGGGCATTTTCCCTTCAGTTTTGTCTTCAGCAAGTGAAATGCATGCTCAATCGGATTCAGGTCAGGTGATTGACTTGGCCATTGCATAACATACCACTTCTTTCCCTTAAAAAATTATTTGGTTGCTTTTGCAGTATGTTTGGGTCATTGTCCATCTGCACTGTGAAGCGGCGCCCAATGAGTTCTTAAGCATTTGGCTGAATATGAGCAGATAATATTGCCCGAAACACTGCAGAATTCATCCTGCTGCTTTTGTCAGCAGTCACATCAATAAATACAAGAGAACCAGTTCCAATGGCAGCCATACATGCCCACACCATGACACTACCACCACCATGCTTCACTGATGAGGTGGTATGCTTAGGATCATGAGCAGTTCCTTTCATTCTTCATACTCTTCTCTTCCCATCACTCTGGTACAAGTTGATCTTGGTCTCATCTGTCCATAGGATGTTGTTCCAGAACTGTGAAGGCTTTTTTAGATGTCGTTTGGCAAACTCTAATCTGGCCTTCCTGTTTTTGAGGCTCACCAATGGTTTACATCTTGTGGTGAACCCTCTGTATTCACTCTGGTGAAGTCTTCTCTTGATTGTTGACTTTGACACACATACACCTACCTCCTGGAGAGTGTTCTTGATCTGGCCAACTGTTGTGAAGGGTGTTTTCTTCACCAGGGAAAGAATTCTTCGGTCATCCACCACAGTTGTTTTCCGTGGTCTTCCGGGTCTTTTGGTGTTGCTGAGCTCACCGGTGCGTTCCTTCTTTTTAAGAATGTTCCAAACAATTGTTTTGGCCACGCCTAATGTTTTTGCTATCTCTCTGATGGGTTTGTTTTGTTTTTTCAGCCTAATGATGGCTTGCTTCAATGATAGTGACAGCTCTTTGGATCTCATCTTGAGAGTTGACAGCAACAGATTCCAAATGCAAATAGCACACTTGAAATGAACTCTGGACCTTTTATCTGCTCATTGTAATTGGGATAATGAGGGAATAACACACACCTGGCCATGGAACAGCTGAGAAGCCAATTGTCCCATTACTTTTGGTCCCTTAACAAGTGGGAGGCACATATACAAACTGTTGTAATTCCTACACCGTTCACCTGATTTGGATGTAAATACCCTCAAATTAAAGCTGACAGTCTGCAGTTAAAGCACATCTTGTTCGTTTCATTTCAAATCGATTGTGGTGCTGTATAGAGCCAAAAATTTTAGAATTGTGTTGATGTCCCAATATTTATGGACCTGACTGTACTACTTGGTATATACTGTACAGACATTTAGCAAAGATACCTCTGGATGAATGTTGCAGTAGGGTCCAGCTGCATGGGGTCCACAGGAGATGATCACAGGTGCAATGTCTGATCGGGTTCTGAGGAGATGAATACTTGGTCAATGAGGAGGAGAGTCTGCAACCAACACACGACCGACCTGAGATGTAGATTTCCACCAGCAAAATCTGTTGTGTGACACTGGAATTCAGTATTATCTTAGCTTCTCAGACCCTTACAGTCTCTAATTCTCCATGCAGCCTGACTTTTAGCTCCCTATGGGCTGTTGGATGCCTAACCTGGCACTATCCTATGCTGGTTATTGAGCCGGGAGCTACAGCTAGCTAGACCAGAATGGACAGCAATTAAACTCTATTTTAATAACGAGGTTCCCAAATTAATATACTGCATGGTGATCTGTGCACTCATACAGTGGCATGTAAATCGTGAATTTAAAAAAATAACAAAAGGACAGAGATTCTTCCAGCACCATTATCAAGGTACATACACAAGAAGCTATGGGCAGCTATGATTAAAGTGATACTAAAGGTTCAGATTTTTAAAAAATAACAAACATGTCATACTTACCTGCTCTGTGCAATGGTTTTTGCACAGATCATCCCCGATCCTCCACTTCTCAGGTCCCACGCTCCTGCTGATGAGTGCCCCCAGAGCAAGCTGCTTATGTCATAGTGTCTCTTATATTGCTGGTCAGGGAAAAATTATCAGTGATAATGTAATCAATGGGAGGAAAAAATGGTCCATGTTTATGTTCAGGGTGAGAAATAAAAGCCTATTGTTAGTGGTCAGGTGGAGGGAAAAAAACCAGTATTGATGGCCAGTAGGAGGAATAAACACCTTACATTGGTGGTTAATAACAGGGCCAAGACAAGGGGGTGGCCAAAGGGGCACCTGCCCTGGGTGCATTGGGAGCTTCATCGCCTCTTGCATATCAGCAACAGGACCAAAGCTGTTGGCTTCTGTCCCCACCCAGCGGCCTGCTCACTACCTGAAAGGCTTTAGTATCCTTAGATTTTCCGGGTCTAGTCCCAGCATTTCCTGCATTCTCTGCCGCCTTGTGTCCCCACCTGCTGGCCTGCACAACACATGTAAGCATTCAGTACCCTTAGATCTGCCGGATCTAGTCCCGCATTTCCTGCATGCACTGTTGGCTTCTGTCCCTGTCTCCCACCCCACCCATCATCTGTTGCACTCCCCTAGGATTTGTTCTATAGGCCTGTTAAGTGGTGGGCTGACCTCAATTAAATTTGGACTCTTTTATCCTTTGGCCTGGTGCTCCTTCCATTTGTGCATGTTTTTTTTTATCTGGTAACCTACAGGGGTACCCAATGAAGGGTAGCCTTGTCTGTTGTGAGCAGTCTAACCTTAGCCAGTGAGCTAATTTTTTTGTCCTCTCACTACTTTATATGAACTCACTTTAAAATTCCAGTGCTTCTTAGATGCTTTTTTCTTCATTGGAGTCTTCATTGGAGTCACCCTATGAAATTATTTATTGAAAGCTCAGCATGGACACTGCAGAGGCCTTTGGGGCCAGAACCTCACTGTCTTAAGGCAGCATGAACAGGATTGTGGAGATGCATCATAAGAGTTACTTGCACACTTTCATTTCTAGCAGCCATATGAATTTAGAGCTCTTTCACGGCTACAGACTAGCTACACAATTTATTTTTTGCAGTTAGACAGTGGTCAATATGTCTGTCCTGAAATACTGTTGTGTAATGTGTTTATGGTACTTGGTAATAATTTATCTTTTTAAACCAATCTATGCTAGGCGCTGATTTGTACAAACGTATTATCAGAGATAACCTAAGGCCTGTGACAGAAAACCACAATCTCACAGGTCTACATTATCAGGTCATTAGAGAAAGCAGCGCCAGCAGTCATGTCCTCCTGTGGATAATCACCTTCACACCTATTTCTTGTCCTCAGGTTTTGTCAAAAATCTCCTCTGACATTTGCAGCCAGACAAGAACATTGCCACAGCAAAAAAAGTACAGCATAATCAAATGCTGTACATTGTTTAGTCTACTTCATTGATTTTGTGGCTGTGATGGAAAACATGCATTCTATAGTCTTTCTAAATAAAAGTGTTAAAACATTCACATTGTATTGCCACAATGATTCTAATGATGTGCAAGAGTGCCATTTGGATTTTTTTATAGGCTTAGGCCTAGGGTTGCCATCTCATCCCTTTAAACCCAAACACATATTAATTACACAGGTTCTGAGGCTAATTTAATTCAGACCACCTTAATCACCCACAGAACCTGTGTAATTAATATGTGTTCGGGTTTAAAGGGATGAAGTTGCAACCCTACTTAGTCCTCATTCAAGGTTCATGCACATGGACATTAATAGGCATTTTTTTTCCTAACATAAATTTTCCAGCACATGGGGAGCCACATGTAACCCATGCAACAACATGCAATTCAAGTGAATGGGTGCACATAGCTGAACACTTGTAAACATTTAGCATTTTTCTTTTCTTGTGTGTCTAATGTATTGACCAACGTTTTGTGCTAATACAAGTGCGAAAAAGCATGTAAATGCAAAAAAAAAGCATGAGCATTTATGGCCTCCTATGTTTAACTTTTCTAAACACTGGAGAAGTCACCTGGGAAGAATATATAACTTTTGAATCACTTTTTCCTGCTTTTAGCCACATTTAGGTGTGTTCAGATGCGTTTAGATGTGTCTAGCCACATTTGGAGTTCTAACAAGGTTGCCACCTCATCCCTTAAAACCCAAACACTTATTAATTACACAGGTTCTGTGGCTACTTAAGGTCATTAAACTCACTTAGTACCTTATCTGCATTAAATTAGCCTCAGAACCTGTGTAACTAATAAGTGTTCGGGTTTAGATCAGATCAGGTCCATATTAGGATCAGATCCTGTACATATTTTCTCAAATGTAGCTAAACAGGCCACACCTAAGCAGAGGAAAATGCAGTGTGAATTGTACCATTTATAAAAATCATTATATGCATTTAGAAATGTCCTCTAAAAGCATATAAATGCAACTTGACAATGCCAATATGAATGAGGTATAACTGCACAGTTTTGGTATCTAATTTCAATATAATACTAGGGAGCAGATAGGAACTTTGTCAGAAACAGGAAAACTTTTTTTTTAATAAATTCTTTATTTCAGTTTTACAGATCATATAAGAATACACAATCAGTGTGAATACATAGAGCGAATAGAAAAAAACAATCATTGGTTTTCCCTTCTCATCTGTATGAGCCGACAGACTAAACATTCTAACAAAAAAGAAAAAAATAAGACGACTACACACTGCTAGTTATATGTCTGTTCTCTATCTTAAGAGATAAAAGTCAGTAAGACTCAGTAAAACCTGTGTATAAAAGAGGCTCATGTAGCACAGCATGAATGGTTCTTCGTAGGTGACCTATTGATACATTTTTGAGAGTAGAAGCCTAAATACATACCTGTGTATAGAGATTGTAAAGACAGCTATTTAGAATAAAAACATAGTGAGATCAAGAGATAGGATTCCACCATCATAGTAGAAAAAATAGCAAACAGGGAGAGGAGGTATGGGAAAGGAAGGAATGGGGGATGCTTGTGTGTCTAGTACTGAGAAAACCATGGGGCACCAGTCAGGTCTCCAGAAAAATCCTCCCAAGAGACATGTTGTTGAGGCTATCTGAGCAATCCACTTAGAGTCGAGGAACTAGCATAACACAATATTCTGAAGAGCAAGTAAATTCTGTCCAGAAAAAAAAACATATGTTTACATAAATGTTCTCTATAGCTGGCTGGAGCCATAATTTCCTCCCTTAGATTGATTTTGGCACTATTAGAAAACCAAACCCGGAACAGGGAAGTTACGGTTTGCTTTCAATGAAGTGGAATCATTCAAAAATGTTAATATGGCTTTTCTTTACAAGATCATTCTGTCTTTTCCTGAAATGTTTTCAAAGAGAGATAAATTCATAAAAATGCATAAAATGTAATCTAGAGTGTTTTATGCCAACAGTAGTTTCACACCTGACTTCATTCAGTATAGTTTAAAGTAAAGTATTAAAATATAATCCAACTTTAATACAGAAACACTGCTTAGGCCCTTGGTGCCCAACAAGGGGCCTGTCAGTACTCAGTATTCTGCCTGCTGTGTTCCAGACCTCTAATCAGTTTTGGAGCACAGCTGGGTAGCACACTGGGTGGCAGCAGCTCCAGACATCTTTAGCACTGGAACTTCTAAAGCCAAAGTCCAGCATTAAGTCTAGAAGCTAAATTAACTAGCTTCTGGGCTTCTAATTTAGCTACTGTGTGCTCTATACACATTCCACATTGCAAGTGAAATGACGTAAATGCACTTCCTGTGGAATGGAGCCTCAATTCAAACTTTCCCTGCAGCACTAGATCACTGCTATAGTGATCTGTTGCTGGCTGATTTCAGTCAGCGGTAGATCTCTATTAGTTGCTGTGAAGCTAATGTACATGGGCGGTTGGATCAAGTTTCCAATGACCCGATTCAGTACCTATATTAAGTTAAAAATATGTAAAAAATGTAAAATATGCAAAAAAAAAAAGGAATTAATACATTGATTTAAAAACCCTCTCCCTAATTATTCTAGGGTCACAACGAATATGTTGGATGTTTAGAGTGAAATTTCTGTTTACTGTGCAAGCAAGTGCAATGTCATTCAGAATTTTAAAAACATTTGGTACACTTTACCACATTAAAAATCAAACATATATATTTTTTAACGCAGTACACTATCAAGCACATGTGCATTGTAGTGCACGGCAGTGGGGGGTGTTGCCCATTACTGTAACAGTGGGTTGGAGTTTCATTCAAAATGATTGGCAATACAGGGCATACACATCTGTTAATGTATGGTAAAACATATGTTTTACCTTGCACACATGCAGCACACATTTATGAAAACTAAACTATTGTCTAGCCCTCTGGAAATGTCAGGGGCCACACTTTAGGATCCCTATATTCACTAAATTGACCATATCTCTTAAAGATCCCAGATTCCATGGCACTGTCCCAGGGTTTTAACAATATTTTAGTGTCCCATGGATTTAAGCTGTGTCCTTCTGCCAGGTAGGTGCTGAAATGTTCATTCTTGCGCCCAGCTTTGGCTCCCTTTAGTCTATGTCGAGCAGAGAGAGATTTACTGTGGACAGCACCAGAGGACGCAGGACATGAGTAGGTAAGTAATCCACTGAACACTCAATGTGTGTTAACATGAATTTTGATTTGAACCCAACCTTTTTCTTTTATGACCTAAAACATCATACATGAATTTTCTAATAAAACATCTCATTAATGCAGAATAGTATTTTTAGAACTTTAATACACATATAACTTATGATACAGGCAGGCCACAGATACTTTTACAAGATGTAGCTTTGAAAACACCACACCTCCTCCCCTATATCTATGTTGTTGTATTAAATAACAACAGCCTTGCAAATGTCACCTAGATTTAGGAGTGTGAAATGTGCCGTTAGCCAAGCTTGGTCTGTTTGGTTCAAGATTAACACTGTGATCGTGAAGGTCAGAAAATGTAGTTTATTAAATTGATAAACTCTCTCATGTGGGAAAAAAGGAACTTCAATCTTATCTAATGTAGATAATGGTAATTTTTGCTTTAGTTAGCAAGAGTGAAAAGCGCCTGAAGATTGATACAAAATAGAGCTGTAGATATTCCACTTATGCAGAAAGATTAGGCTCTCGCTTCTGTGATTATGAAGAGTGGAATACTTCATGGTAAGTTTGCTTTGTCTGCTTTCAAGTGAATTATGATGCTTCAAAAGTATGTTTAGCAACAAGATTTGCCATCAAAAGGGCAGAAATGAAACAGCTTGATTGCTTTCTAATATAGAAGAACAATCACACCATACATTTGGGATTTAAATATTCTAAATCCTCGTTTACAAAGCCTGTCAAGGAAGACTTAATGATACATGTTTTATAGCTTTCTTTCCAGAATCATCATATGTCTTGGTGTAAAACAATTCATGTAAGCATTTACTTTGTTCTCGACTTCTGGTTTATATGGAGAGGATAGAAAGGTTTACTATTGAAGAAGAACTCCGAAAAGTACTAATTTTATCAATCCAGCAAAATCCAATTTCAGTTAAAAAAAAACCACTTTGAGCAAAAGCACTACCAGCTACTGGGGTCCAAATAGTCACTGAGACAAAGAAGAAATACAAAATTACAGAATGATTGTGTAGCTCCACTGCACAGCACTGTTGACAAGTTTGGATTATTCAAATAAAACCCTACAGCCATTTGCACTAGTGATGAGAAATATTCTTGGGTTGAATCCGCGGACCGTTCGTCAGGCTTATTATAGATTTCCGAAATTGCAAACTTAAATGTGAACTCAGTTGATGTCAAGGGGGGTGATTCTAGAAAAATCAATTCTAGCCAATACAAAAGGCCAATAGGAAGGAGGTTTCCAAGAAAGGGTATGGGGTATTGGGGATCACCCTGGAGGGGTTCAATGGCAAGAGGCTCCTCCTTTTTATGCAACTTTGAAGGCAACATGGAGAAAACACCAATACTTTCAATTACATGCTTGAGAGAAGACTTTATGCTGTATATTGTGTTAGGAAATAGTATACTTCTCATGGACAGTGACACTTCATAATGTTATATTAGTGTTTGGCTTTAACTCAGCAACAGCAGCACCCCAATCTCATTCATTCTAGGACAAATAGGAATTTTAACTTACCTGTAAATTCCTTATCTTGGAATACAGCACAGAACACAGTATTGGTATCCATAGACCATGGGTTAAATGCTTAAATGCTGCTACCTTCAGGTGATTGCACACTAACAAAAAAATTTGCTAGAGCTGCTACTAGAGCATACCCATATAACCCCAGCCACTCCTCACAAGAATGTGATGATTGCACTTTCAGCCTCACCCTGTGCAGAAGTTTTCCAACTCTTGGGACAACAATCTAAGTACCTGCAGACTAAGAGGGATCATCATTGGGGTTGGTAAACTCACTGTCAATTCTTTACAAACACAAACATTAGCTGCCACCATGTTTTAATAGAAACATGCACCATTCACAGCATCTGTAGCAATTATGAACTTTAGAAAATGTCTGTGACACTCACTACCACACCAGAAAGATATCAAATATTGTTTCTTCCTCGAAAAGGGCAAGTATTTTTTAATTTCCTATTTGGAGCACTAGGAGATTCAACTTAACCATGTTTACATTATTTTAATGAAAGAAAAGAACAGCAAGAAAGTCTTTACAGAACATGCATAACATCAATACAATTAATGGGGTTAATCATAGGTAATTAAGGTACTTATCAAAGTTGGTTCCTGTACAGAGTCCTATTCATTTCAGAGTTAGTCTGATTTTCCTGTCTGAGAGTTACTGGTTCTCTCATAAATAACTCTTCCAGTATCTTAAACAGTATGGAAGTCAAAATAGAGCTACCAAGCTGCTAAAGAAACAGTCTTTCCTAGTCACCAAAGAGAGCAAAATGACATAACCCATCAAAGGGTCTAAGGGGTATGCTGAGGGGTGTTGAAGTGTTTTTTTGATGCTACGGTGGATACTCTCTCAATGCCAATTTTTCTAATGATATGATATTTTCAAATGACCATGTTTTACAGACCAACAACCAATATGTTCCACAGAAAGAAATCATGTTTGTATAGATATTAAAGGTTCTTGTATACTAGCTGTATGCTAAAATGATCTGTTTTAGCATTTGGGCTAGAGCACATTGTATGACTGTGGTAGGGGGGTGCATTGCAATGGTAGAGTGCAAGAATAACTTTTTTGAAAAGTCAAAGAGACATTTCACATACACCACAGCTCTGATAAGGTGCAAAAAGGGACTCTGACTTCAGCTTTTTCCAGTTTTGCAAGTGCACTGCTTCGTTGTTCTACATCATTGCATGTTTCATTAACACAGTGTTTCTCAACTCCAGTCCTCATGGACCCCCAACAGGTCATGTTTTCAGGATTTCCCTCAGATGAAACAGCTGTGGTAATTACTAAGGCAGTGAAACTGATCAAATCACCTGTGCAAAGTAATGGAAATCCTGAAAACATGACCTGTTGGGGGTCCATGAGGACTGGAGTTGAGAAACACTGCATTAACAACAGTGATCATATGATAATCGAATTATTAGTATACAGATTTTGAGAGCCGATTACGACAGTTCATGCGACAATAACCGAAGGGACAAGCATGACATTTTTTCCTGTACAATACCAAGTCATACGATTTTAATGTGATCAGTACAGTAATCACCCAAAAATACAATACAAATACAATACAATACATTACATCACTTCTTAAATTCTATTCAGTCGCACAAAAATTTTTGTATGTTGAGTAACCTCTTCCTTTTCGATATGGTGACTAACATGCAAAAACAACCGGACGATCATTCATTCAATATTCTCATCGTGTGTACTAGGCATTATGCATTGCCCAGACCTGTTCCACAAATCAGACACATTTTCGGACATTTTTCTCCTGTTTGATTCATAATTCTCTTTAAAGTGGAACTAAACCCATTGATTTAACAGTTTAAAAAAACAGTTATATTCCAAACATGCCAGGAATACCAACTGTCACATTTACTTGTGCTCTCAACCAAACTGTTCAACCATCAAATGGCTGTGGTCATAACTGATCACATGTGCAGCATCACGGCAGTTGCAAATCAAACAGAAGCTAGGATGGCAGCTTCCTTGGCAAAATGGAATAGGTTGGTTTAGTTCCGTTTTAAGCTTCAAGAAAGGCTTAAGGGTGTGTTTGAGTCTAGCAGATCTCTCTGCCAGTTGAAATCAGCTCATACTTCCACAACTACAATAAAAAGAAAATTCCAGTGCAGGCACAGCTTTCCCAACTGTAGAAAGACTGGCTTCTATGAAATAATGAAAGTGTAATTTCTATGCACCACATTAGAGAAGTGGTACAAAAAGAGACTGGGATCTGGGAAAGTGCTAAATTTGGTGCAGCTCTGCATAGAAACTAATCGGCTTCCAGTTTGTTTTTTTTTTGTCAAAGCTTAATTAAACAAGCTGAAGATAGAAGCTGATTGGCTACCATGGGCAACTGCACCAGATTTTGCACCCTACAGGTTTAGTACATCAACCCCTGTGACTTAAGGTGAACTCCAGTATGTCGAGGAAAAGTGGAGCATGTCTGCATTATTCCACAGTGCACTGCAACTCATCTGATTGAATTGCATTGTGAATAGGGTACACTGAAAACAACAGTTTTTTTATGTGCCCTTGCTGTGAATGCTGATGCTCAAATGCAGAAGAATGCCAATCACAACACTTAATGGTTGATTTACCAAAACTGGAGAGTGCAAAATCTGGTGCAGCTGTGCATGGTAGATAATCCACTTCTAACTTCAACTTGTTCAAGTAGCATTAACTCTTGTTAATGCAAACAAGAAAAAAAGACGGTTAGCTGTTTTGTACCTGCTTGATTGCTATTCTCCTATACATTAGTTTAGCAACACTATATGAAGATATCTTCATTACTGTATCAGTTATGATTTATGAATGCATTTTGGTTCTGGTAATTAAACAGAAATCCAGACCAGGGTATAAATTTGCTTTGCATTCCTATGCTGATTTACTACTCTGTATGATAGCTTGGCAGGCCCTAGCCTCATGAAGGATTACAATACCCAGTTTTGATCAGGCTACATTAGAGACTGCTTAAGGGCTCCGCTAGAGGTCAATTTTACGGCTAAGCTTAACTGGAAGTCTTTTGAACCTGTGCAGACCCTGGTCTAAGAACTGTTTCTTCAATTTGATCTAATCGAGATGGTTGTTGTAGTGAAGGGTTATATGAAATGTGTCAGTTCTCTGGCCACTAACACAAGATTTAAATCTTATTGTTTTGCCACTTACTTGCAAATTTTGGAGAAATCAGGGTGCCACTGTATTCCATATAAATCCCCACTCTGTTTCAAACCACAATATCATCACAATAGGAATCTCTCCAGTGGGACACACTTTAAGTAGAATGATGAAAGAATGGAACATTTGTCAATGTATTTATTTTTATCTGTTCCATCCTGTCCCCATGACAGCTGCTATACGCACAGTACATTGTATGGCCATCAAAGGGACAGAAAGTGAGAAGAACCTCCCCAATGGAGTCACAAGCAGAAATACAAATTGACAGACACTCACAATGGGCTGTTGTATCCCAAATAAAATTGTATAAAAATATAAAATAGAATAACAAACATCTTCATTGCATTATGTAATAATACCTCAAGTACTGAATATATAACATTTAAAAAACGTGCTGAGCAACATTGCTGACAATAAAAAAAAAGGCCATTTTTACTTATTGACATATCATTATTTCTAGGCCACACAAATAAGAGTTTGACCCTGGACCCCAAATCAAAGCAGTAAAGGTCAGGGATAGAGATCAGGCAATTCTCTGTGGTTCATTAAGTGGAATGATTCAGCTAGCTGGGGAAAATAATGAAGTGGAGCCTACTATCTAGCCAAACGGCATGGAAATAGATTAAATGACAATATTTAGCTTTAAAATTTGTGTTCTTTTTGGATTTGCTGCATAAATGAAAGTGTTTGCTATGGTGTGACAGATGTGCTCACTACAATACATTTCTACATTTTTTTTTATTTAAAATAATTGTATTCACATATCTGCAGTTCTAATAATTTCACTTGTTTAATGATTTTATGGTTATAAGACATATTTGGTCTATGTTATGCTTCCCACAAATAAACAGATAGTCTGCATCCATTTTCTTCTCTTTTATCCTGTCTCCAGTTTCTCATGCAACCACCAGACAGCTTCAGTAATACATCTATCCTATTGAATATTAAGGAGGGCATTACAGTGATATTTGCTAATAAGCTGACCAGCAGGTGGGACTACATATTAATTCATGTCACAATCCAGATCAACCCCTTCTAAGCAAAAGATTGCTCCTAGTCTCATGGAAGTGTAGCAGTTGTATTGCAATTGAAGTCCTCCCTGACTGCTATTTGCTTTATCTTTGATCTGGTCAACTAGGTTCTATTCTATTCTAGCATTTTATCTATGGCTTTTGTTTCTTTTATTTACAGTTTTTAACAATAAAATACGTTTTGGCCTTCCAACTAAATGATAACAGTCCAGCACACCAAGCAGTAACAACTGTTATCCCCAAGGTTTTTAAAGTCTATGTCCCTCTTTGATCATCCTTACCACAAGTGCTCAAAGTAAAAACTAGAATTACTGGGCTTAAAAAAACTCTTTGATATGCATTTGGTGTTTTTATTTTTCAGCTGTACAAGCACCTCTGTGTAAGCCTATGTGTCCATGGACACATAGGTCTTCACAGGCATATTTGAAGAGGAGCTTTCAGGAAAGGTGCTAAAGAGCAGAAAAATGCTGAACATGCCTAAATGTGTGCAAATGCATCCAAACATGCCTAAATGCTAGAAATGTTTAGGCTTGAGCTTTAATGCATTCCAATGGCCAGAATAAACTAACATTCTGGCCAATGGAATCCATTAATGCTCAAATACTTGAAGTGCCTAAATGCGTGTGCAATACATGACTTTCAGTGCATTATTTAAGCAGCTTTTCTTCTGCCTGGAGTTCCGGTGTTCAGAGTAGCAAAGCACATGCCCTGTGTACATGAGACGTTATGTATAACCCACCTACCTCGCAGATAAGTTGCTACCCTATATACACTGACCTGGTAAAGAGACGTATATTGATTTATTACAGGTACTTATATAGCGCTGTCAATTCATGCAGTGCGTCACATATATATTGTTTATTCACTTCATTTCCTAACCCTCAAGGGGTGTACACTCTAAAGTCCCTGACTTACATTCATACATACACATACTAGGACCAATTTAGACAGGATCCAATGTAACCTACCAGCATATCTTTAGAGTGTGGAAGGAAACCGGAGTATCCAGAGGAAACCCATGCAGGCACAGGGAGAACATGCAAACTCCAGGCAGGTGGTGCCATGGTTGGGATACGAACCCACAACCTTAGTACTACCAGGTGGAAGTGCTAATCATTTAGCCACTGTGCTGCCCCTATCAAGACTCTTAAGTGTTCACAGCACAGTTTGAAAATATAAATAAAGAACAAAGGAACTAAAGTAATTTGAGTTTTTTCTGTTTTTTTTTAGTATGTTAGTTGTCTTTAGTTAAAGAATAGTTCATGGAGGTCATTCGAGATTTTATGTGCCAGAAACCCTGTCATTGCTCAAAGGCTGATGGAAGTTATGGTTAAAATGAAAAGTATAATGTACTTTATTAAGCACATATTTTGATATATTATAGCAATTGTTCCCTTAAAATAAGTTTTCACATGGCTTCCACGTGATTACATACTTGCCCTTTCATCTTTTTAGTTTAAAGGTAGAAATCTGCAGAAGAAATACTGGGGGCAGGTAGACTTGCTATTACTATGACTCTCCCTTACTAACAGCTGTTTAGATATACTGCAGGCACTACAGAGAGTGTTCATTTTTAATGAGCTTACTTATGGGGTTGATTTACCAAATAATTAGATACTGTTCAATTTACAAAATGATTGTTCACTGAGCTTAGTTAATCAGATGAAGCTGTTTTCAGTTCAATCATCCAATCATCTGTAAAAAAAATCCTGTTTTTGTCATTTTTCTTGCACATGATTGGGCACTGAAAGTAAAAGCAACTATAAAGTATTTATTAATATAGAAGTGAGGGATTTCAAAATAACAAACAATCATACTAAGCTAGGTGGATGCAGCATTGGTCTGATGCCGCATCTATCCCCCACTGCCTCAAAGATTGAGAACTGAGCGATCAAAGACCTCTGATTGCTCAGTTCTCAGACTTTAGCGAGCAAAGAGCAGTGGCTGTCAGTCACCGCTCTCTGCTCTGCCCCTCCAGCACTCATTGGAGCTCTGTGCTCTGACATACGGCAGGAGTGGTTGGGGCTATCAGCTGTGCTCTGTGAGGCTGAGCCAGCTGCCAGTCAGGGATCTGGGTGGATTGCAACATTAAAGTCGGGATCCCCACAGAGCCTGGATTGGCTGAGTGACATCATTGGGCAGAGGACTGTAGCCCATTGTCAGCTGAATTTTGGTCACAGGAGTGCAGAACTAGAATAGGGCCAAAAGAGGTTTGGCCTTCTCTTTTGTAAAGTATCTATTCCTTTTGTTAATCAAATCCCCCCCCACCCCTTCACTACTTTATTTTTCAACTTGAGAAGAAGTTATAAAGCATTGTCCTGATGTTGCATTGTATTTGATGAGCAAATATTTTCCCCCACTTTTACATAAATTACAACCTGTATATACAAGGAAGGTTTTTAGTAAACATAATAAAACATTAACAAGACTATGTATATCAAGTGGAGCTCTTTTACATACATATTTAAAAAAATAATTGAAAGACAATGCATTTCCTTGATAATGATATCTTCATCATTATATGGACAATCTCTAAAGAAAAAAAAAAACATGACCCTCACAAAGGAGTGCAAAAGAATATAAATCTTTATAAAAAGAAACTGACAAGGGGCATCATTTTACTCGGTTAATCATCTTTCTGTTTCAGTTATTATTACATCTGTGGGTTCAGTAATTTTTTTTTCATAGACCAGTAATGCATGTTTTTATACTCCTAGGACTGAAACATCCACAGACCAAAAAAGCAAAGAATGTCGATCGACTTTCCATTTGTGTCCACCTTCACCTTACTGCTGGTCAGACACAGTTCACCTCTAAAACATGAAGGGCAATGCCTTGTATAAACATATACATATTTATATGGCATTCATGCACATGCAGTATTCCGCCACTGTTAAAAATTCATCATTATGCGATAGCAAAATTGCCAATTTTTCAGAGCCACTGACCAGAAAAAGGAGCAAATTATAAAATCTAGACAGGGATATTGTAAAAATAGATCTATTTTCTGTGCCTTTTTCACTCTGCCAAAATCTTCAGTGGAACTGCTTGGAGTTAATGTAGTTTATGACCCCAGAAAGCCTTCAAAATAGCATAATTTAAATGCTAAAGCTTTTTAGTGAGCATTAAGCATATTCAATGCAACACTAAAAGGCTTTGCTATTATTGAAAACCAGCTCAGTCATATTTCCTTTTACTTAGAAAAGTGAGAAGTGCTTGCCTGCCTCACAGGGAATAAACTTTACTCAGAAGAACAATACCTTAACAGATTAAAGAGCCTCATAAATATGGATGTCTCCCCCTGCTTGTGTGTCTGAGCTTCTAACTTTAGATAAATCAGTCTTTTTATTCTTGGACCAAGAATATTTGTGCTACTATCAGTCATTCTACCTGGTAACCCTTTGTTTACCTGGGGGACCCCAAATCAATTCATTGTCACCCTGACACAGGCAGTGTTTCGGTCACGTCTGCATATATATATATATATATATATATATATATATATATATATCGGGGTACGCACTTCTGAATGTGACACACATGACACAACTGAGAAATGGCAGTTCTGTTGCAGTACAATATACACAGTAAATCCTGCGTGCTTTTACCAGCATGACCTTTGTGTCAACGAGTGACCTTTAAAAAAATGTAAGTGGATTATCTCAATGCTGCTGCAAAGGTTTTTTTATGGCATATATATGACCATACATGTAATCATGTCTGACAAACTGTCTAGATGTTAGACTGTATATGGAGATGATAACATACTGAAAAATCATGGTTCACAAATGTGAATTAGGCTGATTCAGATCAGGGAGGGTTTACCCTTTTTAGCTCCTTTAAAGAAATCCTGCCACTAACTTATAAGAAATTGTAGATAAAAGCAAAGAAAAATCAAGCATTTTAAAGGTTTACTTGCAGCCTTTTCCCTTTCATAAAAGATTATTGCAGCAGCCGGGGGAAGAGTGAAGGGGAATATTATAAACTGCCATTTGAGTGATGACTTTGAGTCTTCTAGGGCTGCTTGTGCAGTGTGGTACCACTGAAGTAAAGACACAGAATCCGGTTGCAATAAAACTTGGAACTTGTTTTAAAGAGAATGGCAAACTACAAACACCCCAGTGGGAGAGCGCCGCTTAGGGAAACACTCACTTCATTTCAAATGCAGAGATGTGCCTGGAGGAGATACACTGACAGCGTCTGTTTCAGAGGGTGGAGTGCAGTTTGGATGGTCCAGTCCCAAAAAAGGGAGGCTTCCTTGCAGGATAGCGAGCCCCTAGCTTGTCCCTACTCACCTGGAACCTTTCCCTGCTGCTAATCACTTTTCCTGTCAGACAGGGTCTCTCTCCCTACACTAGCCACATCGCAAGTCAAAATTGGGTGTCAGGAATTTATAAAGACTTTGCTGACCCAAGATGGGTGAGAAGTCACCTGGATGCAGCATAGCCAACCAGAACACTGCACCCAGGGACCAGGAAACCATAGAGAAACCATTTTTCTCCTGACTTACTCTCCAGTCTGTGATATCATTCAGGTTGTGCACCACCTACAGTGGAGAAAACAGACTGCACCTGCCTACACACTGACTGGGGATATGCTGTACACACCTGGGTTTGGTTCAGATGATTCAGTTTGGAAGCTGAATCCAAAGCCCATTGAAGTCAACAGGCACCAAATCTTTCAAATTATTTGTTTCTATTTTTAAGGCTAATAGCCAAGGGATTGCATGGGGAGCTGGACATTACCGCAGGGGACTTATACCAATGCGAAAAAGAAAAAAAATATTGTTGCACATGAAACAGTGAATTTAATAAAGCCTAAAACGAAATGTCACTCAAAAGGAGACGTTTTGCTTGTTGCATCCTCCCCCTCTCCACTGCCACATTTGGCTCTTGGTGGGGAGGGGGGAGCAGGTACCTGGTTTTGCAAGGTATCTGCTCCCACTTCTGGTCAGATGCACTGCAGTAATCTGAGCCAAAAGTTCAACTTCCCCTCCTGCCCCAGGTGCCTTCTTGGACACTTCACACATCCCAGAAGACTGTGGGACCATTCAAAAGGGGCTTCACACATGTGCAGTAGGAAACCAGCTGTGAAGCCACAAAGCTTTACTGCTGGTTTCCCTTCCCTTAAGATGCTGGCATCTGCACTCAAAGCCAATTGTAGAACTAGCTCGGGTGAGGACATTGCTGGATCCCTGGACAGGTACAGTTGCAAGAAAAAGTATGTGAATCCCTTGGGATTACGTGGAGTTTTGCATGAATTGGGCATAAAATGTGCTCTGAACGTCATCTAAGTCACAACAATAGAAGAACACAGTCTGCTGAACATAATACTACACAAACATTAGATGTTGCCATGGTTTAATTGCACATAACATGTAAACATTCACAATGCAGGGAGGAAAAAGTATGTGAGGCCCTAACTTAATGACTTCTCCCAGAGCTAATTGGAGCCAGGAGTGAGCCAACCTTGACTCCAATCAGTGTGATGATATTGGATGTGTTGCTGACAGCTGTCCTGCCCTTAAAAAACACACACCTGTTTTGGGTTTACTGGTTTCAAGAAGCACTGTCTGATGTGAACCATGCCTCGCAGAAAAGAGCTCTCAGAAGACCTACGATCGAGAATTGTTGACTTGCATGAAGCTGGAAAGGGTTACAAAAGTATCTCCAAAAGCCTTGGTATTCATGTGTCCACGGTAAGACAGACTGTCTACAAATGGAGAAAGTTTAGCACTGTTGCTACTCTCCCTAGGCGTGGTCGTCCTGTAAAAATGACTGAAAGAGCACAGCGCAGAATGCTGCATGAGGTAAAGAAGAATCCCAGAGTGTCAGCTAAAGACCTACAGAAATCTCTGGCACATGCTAACATTTTTGTTGACACATCTACAATAGGAAAAACATTAAACAAGAATGGAGTACATGGGAGGACACCACGGAGGAAGCCATTGCTGTCCAAAAAGAATATTGCAGCACGTTTGAAGTTTGCAAAAGAGCATCTGGATGTTCCACAGCACTACTGGCAAAATATACTGTGGACAGATGAAACCAAGATTGAGTTGTTTGGGAGGTACACACAACGCTATGTGTGGAGAAAAAAAGGCACAGCACACCAACATCAAAACCTCATCCCCACTGTGAAACATGGCGGAGGGAGCATCATGGTTTGGGGCTGCTTTGCTGCCTCAGGGCCTGGACGGATTGTTGTCATTGATGGGAAAATGAATTCCAGAGTTTATCAAGACATTTTGCAGAAAAAAGGAACGACCATCTGTCCGCCAACTGAAGCTCCGCAGAGGATGGGTGATGAAACAGGACAATGACCCAAAGCATACAAGTAATTCAACAAAACAATGGCTGCAACAGCACAGAATACGCCTTCTGGAGTGGCCCAGTCAGGGTCCTGACCTCAACCCGATTGAAATGCTGTGGCATGACCTTAAGAGAGCGATTCACACCAGACATCCCAAGAATATTGCTACACTGAAACAGTTTTGTGAAGAGGAGTGGTCCAAAATGACTCCAGATCATTGTGCAGGTCTGATCTGCAACTACAGGAAACGTTTGGTTGAGGTTATTGCTGCCAAAGGAGGGTCAACCAGTTATTAAGTCCAAAGGTTCACATACTTTTTCCTCCCTGCACTGTGAATGTTTACATGTTATGTGCAATTAAACCATGGCAACATCTAATGTTTGTGTAGTATTATGTTCAGTAGACTGTGTTCTTCTATTGTTGTGATTTAGATGACGTTCAGAGCACATTTTATGCCCAATTCATGCAAAACTCCACGTAATCCCAAGGGGTTCACATACTTTTTCTTGCAACTGTAAGTGTCCTTATATTAAAAGTCAGCAGCTACAGAATTTTGTAGCTGCTGACTTATAATTTGTTGGATGAACCTAGAGCTCAACTTTAAAATGCAACATTAACGATGCACTATTCCTTAAAAAAAAAAACTTTTTGGTTGACCCCCAAAACCAGTTTGGGAAGCAGCTCATCTCTAAGGTGTAAACAAAAGCAGTGTAGAAAAAGTAATATTTACAAAGAAAACCAATTATTAAAATGCAAAAAAGATTTCCAGATATGGCATTTTTAACATAGTTACATTAGTCTAATTGAACAAGGTGGACAGGCAAGGCAATGATGTCAAGCTCTCCACCTCATTCACTCAGCGAACACTTTGTCGCCAGTACCAGAGTAAGCCAGCAAAAGTCTTCTTATCACCTCCACACCAGTGTAGTGTTACCTTCTGACCTTGGCCTGTTTATTGACCACATTTCTGCCTTCCCCCTGGACTGACCCTGTATCTGTATATTGACCCTGAGTCTGCCTGCCACCTGAACTTACTCTGGCCTGTTTATCAATCATTCAAAAAACAAATACAAACATTTCTGCACTCTCCCTAAACCCCCTAAACTCAAGCTGATGTATAAATATTTGAATCATATTAAAAAATGTTATATACAACATACAGTGCTGTATACTATAAATAACACTGTTTATCAATCACATTTTTGCCTGCCAGCTAGACCGATCCTTTTCCTGTTTGCTGATCTTATCTCTGCTGGCAACCAGAACTGACCCAGTTGCATTTTACACGTGATTACTACCAGTCTCAGCCATCCTCTAAGTACAACTGTACTCTTGGAACCACAGGAACTCTTTTCTTCAATTTGTTCAGCCTCCCGTATTCTCTGGCCAGTGAACATAGCATTGTATATAATTCCTGGGGCATCCACATAATGCTAGGCGTGCTTTGCTTGTAGGAAGCATCATCAGGTATATAATCATTCCAGACATTAAAAAAGTCATACATATGTTGTATCCCTATACTTGAGAGGAGTAGCCGAGTGTATCTGGTGTATAATTCTAAGTATGACAATGTTGTGGTCATTGTGTGGGTCTGCACACTGTCCTGGTGCCACAGGACCTCCAAACATGTAGTAAGTAGTCAGGTAAATAGGTGTGTAATTTATCCTTTTTGAAAACCTAAAGGCATTCCTTGGGTTTTGGGCCCCTCTATGAGGCTAGCCTGCAAAAAATTCTCATATGTGTGGTATTCTCATATTCAAGAGTAGCAACATGTGTTTTGTCCATTTCTAAGTGTGATAATGCTGTGTGTTAGACATATCTTACTAATTGACAATTTGCGTAATCAAAATAAATTTTCTTCATTTTCCAAAAACATATGGTAAAATGCAGTCTTCAAAAGATTCACCATGTTGGAGAGTATACTTTGCAAAATATGGAAATTGTGTGAGTGCTTCTCCTGTTCTAGTATTTCAGAACCTGCAAATAAATTGATAGGTAATCAGAAAATCAGATGTAAAATGTATGCCTCTTGAAATCCCGAAGGTGTTCATTGGATTTTGAGCCCCTCTATGCATCTAGACAGCAGAAAAGTCTCACGCATATGGTATCCTCATATTCAGAAGGAGTTGAAAATTGTGTTTTGGGGTGTAATTGTAAGTGTGCCTATGCCACATTTGTGAGAAATAACTTGTATAAATTATACCCTGATGAAAAAAATCTAATTTTATTTGCTTTCCTAATTTCCCAAAAAACAAATGGCAAAAATGACAACTTCAAAAAACCCGCCATATTTCTTACTAAATGCCTTGAAATGTCTACTTTCCATAAAGGAGTCATGTTTTGGGTATTAGTACATTTTAGGACCTCAAAAAATTAGATAATGAGATAAATTTAAAATATACAGTATATAGTTACCATAGTTTGTAAACAACATAGTTGTACAGAGAGCACACACGGGGCTTCTCTTGGAAATCATGGGGCTCCGTACAGTCTGACAGGGCCCCCCCCTTCCAAAAAAATCTAATTATATTTTTTCAAAAAATACACTGGTATCTATAAAGTGCAGCATCTATAATATACCTATACAAAAGTACAAAAGTGCAATATAACAAATAAAGTGCAATTTATCATAATGAATAAATAAATGTAAAATGTGCAATTCATCCCCCAACAATTCAATTCCTTAAAGTGACATGTCCTCAATTTCATATGTAATTGGTAAGTATAAATAAACTTAGAAAACAGCCAGTAGATGTAAAGTGCAGACAATCTCCACTATTATATGGACCGTTGAATAGACGCTGCGCATATCCACTGCATACCTTCACCAGCACTCCGCACTCTCCGGAAAATATGGCTGCATGGATATATGCAGCAAATCTACCTTTCTTCAGGTTTCACCCAGGCAGCTCTACTATTCTTCAGGTTTAAGATGTGTCACTGGCTGCAACACTGGTTAGGGCACTGCCATCCAGGACAGGAAAATGGATACTGCAGCTGTACAGGAATGGAGCCACAAAGATTTCTCAGAGTTTAGCATTTATTAAAAAAATGTCAGCACAAAACACATAAAACCCATTTAAAAACCAAACAGTAGCCTAGCTAGTAGCTAGTTTTTGTAAGTAGCAGAATACAATTTGGCCTAAATGTATGAAGAAAAATGTATTTGCGAAGTTTTAAAGAAGAAACATTGACACCGCTTTTCCTTCTATATAATTAAAAAAAGAAAACAGGTGAACAAATACTACCAAATAAAGCTCTATCTCTCTGGAAACAATGATATACCGGTAAAATCCCTCTGGGTATAGTGTTGCATGACTAGTAATTAAGTAGTTGAGTAAATTAGTAATTACGTGTATTAGTCAAAATATCAAATATTTCAGCAACCACCAATACTGGCCTTTAGACAACCCCCAAACCTCAGAAATAAACTAATCAGTAGGAAACTTCCTTCTGATTATACTGTCACAAATAATGTAAGCAAACCATGCAATAAAAAACGCTGCAAACTGTGCAACCAAAATTAATCCATCAAAAAGTGTCACACACTCAAAAGGAATCTTCATCATCACCGAATCATACAGCTGCACCTCCAGTAATGTTGTGTACCTTATCCAGTGCAGAAAGTGTAGCAAAGGATCTTATGTTGGCGAAACAGGACAGAAGTTGTGAACAAGGATGAATTTGCACAAACATACCATCAAGGATCATAAAGAAGATGACTTCTGCACACCTGTGGGACACCATTTCGCACAACCGGACCACACTATGGAAGACCTCAATATCTTAGTTCTTATTTCAAAACTATTCAGGAAAGGAAAACTTTTGAACTAAGAATTATATTTCTATTTGATACAAAAGATAATGGCCTTAATTTGGACATGGGATTCCTCACTCATTATCCAACAGTTTTACGACCCCCTCTGTGACCGTTGGCCCAACTCCCTTCCCCCACAGTCTTTGCTTTTGCTCTGTCTTATCTCTAGTCTAATCCTAGTTTTATAACCATTGCTGTGTACATTTGTTTGTGTGTGTTTTTTTTTCTGTGTTTTTTTTCCTCCTTGGAGATTGTCTTTTAACATTCTGCTAAAACTTTGTGAAGTAGTACTGCTTGGACCTTGAAGAAGGGGACATACCCTGAAAGCTTGTCCTAAAAATTGGATGTTAGTGCAAATAAAAAAAGTATCATGGGCAGTACTCGATTGTTTCTGTCAAAATATCACAGTGCTGAAAAATTGCAAAAATAGCCTGGACAGAAAAGGAATTTTAAAATGACGGCCATCAAGTGGTTAAACACATAATATGACCCCTATCTATTCTGGAAAAACAACAAGTCATTCTAAGAAAAAAAAAGACACTATGTACAAGGTCCCATGGCTAATAATGTTAAGGGTTAAAGTGATTCTCCCTCCTAGATTGTAAGCTCCGAGGAGCAGGGCCCTCCTATCCCTCTTGTATTGAACTGTATTGTCTCCTGTTATATTGTAAAGCGCTGAGCAAACTGTTGGGGCTATATAAATCCTGTATTATAATAATATTAATACTAAACCCAGGACCCTGCATTCACTATATCTGGTCTCCCACAGTACACACAACATGGAAATGCAATTATTTTAGTAAATATAAACTGCTAAATACCTTTTCTCATCAGCAGTTAGAGCAGTCTTGTCACTTCAGCAGAGCACTGGTTAAAGCTTGTAGGAGGAGTTTTCTTTCTGCTCTAGGAGGATGCAAAACCCCTGACATCTGTCTGGACAGTGCTGATTGTCCCTGTGCTGATCACATGCACTCTCCCAAGAAAAAAAAAAAAACCTCTCTAGCAATACACACCAAACTGAGCATGTGCATGTGTCTACGGATTCAGTCTGTATCAAGTGGTCAAGAGGAGGGGCAAAGAAGAAAGGATCAATCAGCCTTTTTACACATTGCAGAGGATTAACCCCTTAGGTTCCACAGTGAGCACAACATGCATGCTTTACTGTCAGACTGATTTACTGTTGTGGGTTTAGTTACACTTTAAGTTAGAGTTAGACTGAAGGTTTGGGCTTGGGGTTAGGCTAAAGAGAAAAGTTATTGATTAAGAATAGTGGGAGTGACAAGGCTAAAATCCAACCAATATTTTAACATTATTATTAATAATATTATCATTCTATTTTAATTTTGGATGACCAAGCGGAACAGAGAGTTTTTCTCTCTTTCTCATTTATTTCCGTGACGCTCATTAAAAAGTGAATGTGCAGCTTTTATCAGGACAGAAAGGCACAAACAGCAACAATATGTGCATTGACTGTGTTCAAACTGTTCAAACTGTAAAGATTCCTTGTTCTGAAATACTGTAAAGTGAAGGGAAGTGGTCCCAATAAGGATGAAGGTAACAAATAAAAGGTTTTAGACCCTTCTCCTCACTTTCCAAAAATGAAATAAATAGATTTATCTGGAGTTGGGCTTTTATATTAGGATATGGTTCACTACTGGGGATTTATTTTAAGTGTAAAGGATTTTTTTTAAAGATTAGAGAAAAAACCCCTCAATCTTAACCCCCCTTAGCCGATGAGGCCCATCACAGCAATGGACCAAAAGGGAGGGCTCAGGAGGAACTATTGGGCAAGGAATAGGTTGACCTGTACTGGAAATGTCAAGATTTGCATATACTGTAACTTCAGCTGCTTTTGGCTATAGATCTACTGATCATTTTGTCAAGCAGCTCTGCTTTTGTGGTTTTGATTTCTAACACCTGCTTGGTTTGAATATCTTGACAGGCTTACATTAAAGACAAAATGACTATTAGATTAAAAGCTATTACTGAAGCAATACAATAACACTGCAACATACTTATAGTTTTTGAAGGAGTGACTTTTATCGCTCTTATGGTTCCATAAAACTAAACAGTAATCGTAGTGATTGTGCTTATTGTTGGGAATGTGGCTATTGTTGGGGCTTCAGAGAAGCCTATCCTGCCTCCATCTCAACCCTGTTCTTTACCCCTTTCCATCAGCTCATTACCTTTTGTATCTATTGCTCCTCCATTTTAGATTGTAAGCTTCTATGAGCAGGTCCTTCCTAATCCCCTTGTATGAAATGTATATTATATTGCAACTGTTTTGTCTCCCTTTATTTTGTAAAGCACTGCACAAACTGTTGGCACTATCTAAATACTGTATATAATTAATAAACTAGATATCCTCATTCTTAGATATCTTTATTTGAAATACTAAGTCCAGTTTGAGGATGAAGATGGTCAGAGTGACTCACACCTTCACCAGTTAGTACACTATTGAAAATCTAATTTCTGAACCTGCTGTGCTGGAGGTGTGCATGGAAAGCAGAGTCAAGTGAAGTTTTGCTTTAATAATGAGCAATGCTCTCTTTGTTGCTATTACAGAAGGGGGACCTTGAAAATAGCAGCTCGATTTGTATTTCTAGCAAGATGCTAGTCAATAAAGACATACAAGGGTTTTGTATATTCAGAGTAATGTTAGTCTGCTATGTTTAGTTGTGTCATATTTTTAATAACTAGTTATAATGCATTTTTTTATATACGTTTCTCCTTTGTCTTCGAATGTCCTCTAACCTGCTGGCTCCTTAGAGAAAACCTACTCCAAAGAAACCCTGATAACCAAAGGTCACTATTAAACATAATGTAAGGTTGTAATAAATTTAAAAGTATAATTCATAGACATGCATGCCAGAGGGATACTGCAAAATCGGCATTTTATTACATTCCCTACAGACAATTCAGCCCAAGAGTTTTACCTATTTATAGAGCAGCTCTGGGCAATTTTTTCACCATGTCTTGATCAGATTAAATGCATCTAGCAATACCTATTCTTTAGTTAGATATCTACAATTTATAAAAGCTTTCTGCACCTTTTTGCTGAAATTTATTTCCAGTAACACATGATGTGGTATAATTTTTTCATCTTAGCGAGCTGAATTATGGCAGGTACAGTAAAGTGCAGCAACATAAAAAGTAAATATATTACCAATCTTAACAGACATGTTTGTCACCAACTGCTTGCTGTTCTATAAGGATGGTAATCCTTCCATATGTCCTATCTACTGCTATAAATCACTTGTTACAGATTCAGATCTATTGCCATCATATAGGAAGACATATTTTTAGCCTTTTATTATTATATATTAATATTTTTCAATTGTGATAAGTGAACAGAACTCCTGATATGACTGATCTTTCATCCATTTCCAATAACTGGTGGCTCACAGCAATATTTTTGATTATTGACAACCTCACTGATGGCATACTACACAGCTAGAGTTTTTCCAGCTCTAATTTCCCTCCTAAGTGCCTGGTGCTTTTGTTTAGTTAGCAGTTAACCTATACCAAGCTGCAAATCTTCAAAAAACCAAAATATTTTTTACAAGACTCTGGAAAGTGATAAAAAAGGAATAGTAACATCAGTATAAGGCTTGGGTAGGAAAGTGATAATTCAAATAAAACTCATTACATCTTACTCATAATTTAAAAATTACACCGAAAGCACACTTTTTTTAATCATTATTGTAGTACACTAAATTATGTTAAGAAAGTATAGGTGTTCACACCCACCACCATCTTAAATCAAATTTTTAAGGCAATAATGTTTGTGAACTTGTTTCTAATACCATTAAAGTGTTACCAAACAACAACAGTAAAATCAGTCTGTATATGCAGTAAAGCATGCTTGTTTTACTCACTGTGGAACCTAAGGGGTTAATCCTCCAGATTATGTAAAAAGGCTTCTTGATCCTCTCTTCTCTGATCCTCCCCTTCTTCTACTTTCCCCAGTCCATCTGCTGATAGTACAGAGCATTAGGAGTCACTCTGCACATGCTCAGTTTAATGTTTATGGCTAGAGAGTTTTTTTTTCTTTGGAATGGTGCATGTGATCAGCACAGGGCAAACCAGCACTGTCCAGACAGAGGGCCAGGGGTTATGCAGCCTCATAGGACAGTCAGAGCAGAATGAAAATTCCTCCTACAATCTTTAACCAATGGTCAGCTGGACACTAAGAAGTCACAAGACTGCTATATACTGTACTGCTGATGAGCAAAAATATTTAGCAGTTTATATTTACTAAAATAATTGCATGTCCATGTTGTGTGTACTGTGGGAGACCATATAGTGAAAGCAGGGTCATAGGGTTTAGTAACACTTTAAGTTGTTTCTATTAAATTAGCAGCATCATTGTCACTCAGCCATGTTCATTCCTTCAGTTGACTGTTGGGCTGCATTTTAGGTCAGCAATAGACTATAAATTTCCTTTTAAGGAGTCCATGTTACTATGCCCAATTCAGAGGAAAGTGACAGTTTCACTTGTAAGGGAAACCCTTCAACATAGTGATACCCACCTTTCATGCTATCTCCCACCCTTCTTTAGTCGGAACCAGGAGTCCCAACCTTATATTAGCTCAGTGTTGAAAAGGCCTGGAGCTTACAAAGTCTTCCTCTTCATCATGAAACAGTGATCAGGTCTAGCAATTAGCCACTCAGTCCCAAACACTGCATCTCGGGAGAGGTGACATGGTTCTTCCTATTCAGAAGGACCAGGTACTTATCGAGAGCTCTGATTGAGCTGTTAGAGATGGGTGTTAAAGGCGAGTGCCAATGGCTGAGTGGGGGGGGGGGGTTGTTTATAAAACAGAATGTATTACTTTCCCCTGGACTATAAAAGTGACATACTACCATATTCCAATTAAGTAAAAGATCCACGGTCTTGTGATGTTCTAGTTTTCAGTAATCATCATCACCTAAGTATTCTCAAATGATTGTTATTCCTAAATGTTGTTACAGGCAAGTTACTACTACTAACCTGAGAGAATTGTACCTGTCAAAATAATTAACCTTCCAAATGCAGATAAAGTAATAGGAGAGCTGTTTGTCCAACATGTTGCTTTTCCTGGCCATCAATACCTGTTTGAAAAGGTGCCTGTGGCAGATAGTAAAGCCAAGCAAAAGTGCAAAGATTACAGCCAGCCATACCTTCTGCTCCCTTTGCTCCTTTATCACTGAATGTTGTGTAATAGTTTTAAAAGATATATTGCTTCTCTAATTACTATCTCTTTGTGAGTTGTTATAGTTTATCCCATGTACTAATTAGATTTAGACCCTCTGAGTAATCAATAGATTTTCATCTGGGTTCGACCAAGCTAGTCATGACCAGTAATTTACAGCTCTGGTTCCTCCAAAATCAATACAGATTTGTGCTTCATTGGGAGCGCGGTAAAACAAGGGTGACAGCAGGCTCACTAAACAGTTGACATGGAAGGAGAACCACAGCTGGGCTTGCCTCAGAGCCAGCACAATTAGATGGGAACGGTGGCACTATCGGGAAGGGAACTGATGCAGGACTCTGCACTTGAGTGAACAGTGGCTGGTAAAGCAGATAAGCCTGTGGTTTTACACTCTAAGGATTCCTTGCATTGATTCACAACACCTATATGGTTTATGTGTGCATGTGTTCGGAATATATATACATTAGAAGCAACAAAAAATAGAACATTGTTAAACTGACCAACTGCCTGCCCAATTAATCAGAAGGGCTCCTTGTAAGATGTATTGTATTTTTACTTTTACTCCAATAAACATTCTCAGAGCTCAGTACAAATCGATGTTACTATGCAAAGAACCCTTTCATCTTCCTGCAGCATCTATGTGCCAAATATTTCAGTCACTAGCCATTATCTACTTGTAAACATAAAAGAAGTCATTGTTCAGAAAAAGCAACGTATTTTCTATAATAAATATTGTAGTTCTTTATAAATTATAACTTACTTTACAATTATTAGTTTACCTTTAAACTAGTACTGAAAAGGTATCACCCTTGAATTATTTTAGTAGCATATTACTTGCATGATGCGAGTTAAAGGAAAACACCAAACAAAACACTAAATCCAGTAAAGGAGAGGAAAAATAGCAGCATGTCTTTACATTTTACTGTTTGATATGTTTGGCTCAAAGGCATTTTTTTGGTGTCTTGGTTTTTGTATTCTACACCACCATAAATCATGTCATTATGCATCCATTTGCTTGTTATGACATCACTCTCAGCATCCCCTATGACCCTGTAAGACCAGCTATCCTGCTATGAGAGCAGGAGACTGTTCCTGCATTGCTTCCACAATCATCTTTACCTTTGGTTCTCATCCAGCGAGAATAAGGAAATACTTCTTCTTTTTATTAAAAATGTATTAAAATAATTAAGAATTTGAGCAAAAATAAAGTAGGTATTTTAGTTATTTAAAGTGTATGTAGGAAAAGTAGGGTAGGTAAGAGTAGGAAAGAGTTCCAACCCCAATGAGTTATTTTTTGCTGCCTGTGTCCAGATAAAAAAAATGTACCTTTCCTGGAGTTAACATTTCTACCAAGTGAACAGAAGTTCCATCTTAGAGAGTTGTCACAGGAAAAGGTTTCCCATTGGAGGAGTTTCCTTGAGGTCTTGCTCTGGGGACAATTGGAATGCATCTCCATAGTTGTTTAAACATTTCTGCAAGGGCCTGGAAACTTGAAAGGAACTGTTATTAGACTCAAGAATGATCATTGACCATTTTACTATAACATTACTTAGGTAACCAATAAAAATCAGGGATCTACTACTTGTAGTGCAACTCTAGATAGCCAGGGGGAGCTAGAGCTTAATTTTTAGTAAGGAGGGCTGAGTAGCAGCCTGGGTGTGATAATTAGCAGGGTTAAATTGAGGTCAGGGCTGAGAAGCTGTGCAGGTCAGTTCCTTGATATCTCCCCCTGCTCTAGAGATCTTAAAGAAGATTCCAGAAGCAGTGGGCATGGGTGAGGAGGGGCTGGCCTGCACACTTAGGGAAACTTTGCCAATCCCCAAGCAACAAGCTTGGGATGGGGCCAGGGTTGCCCTTAAATGTAGGAGCCTGCTCAGCAGCAGGAGAGTTTGGGTGGAAGATGAAGTGAGAGGCTGGAGAACAGGAGCCTGGGATAAGACCTAGATGGGAAGGGGCCCACTCACAGGCAGAAGAGCTGGAAAGGAGGAAAACTCAGTACCTCATCGACCCCCAGAGCAAGGACCATCTGTGTAGCAGGGAAGAAGCAGCTAGTGGAAAGCCTGAGAGCAGCCACTGACCCATCAGCTCACAGACAGAACTGAGTGAGTAGATCTACACCCCCTGGGCCAGAAAGGGGAAGGAGCACTCTAGTGGGAAACTGAATTCACTTGCTACCTGGGACTACCCGGGATATTTAAAGTGACAGTCACTGGTTCCTCTGCCCAGTGATTCCTTCAGAAATCTGGATAGAGGAGTATCTGGGGTCTGGGGTGGTACACTAGAAGATGCTGGCTAGCTCTCTAAGAAGATACTTTTTGCTGTTAAAGAGACTTGTATAAAGTTCCAGGAAGATTATCCTCATTTGTGGTTCCCTTGCGTATCCTATACATCCCTTACCCTATCCAAGTTCAGATCCCCTAATAAAATACAAAAAAAAAACAAGCTCAGGGACTGGTTACTGTCTCCTGGATTCATGTCTGTATGGAAAATGTGTGTTGCATGGGTGTGCAGGACTATAAAGGGACCCAAAACTTTGACAACTCTTAAGGGGTAGTGCTACATACTGGAAACGCATAGGATATGCGCATGTGTGATTATGCATCACAGGCAATGGGAACATCAGAGGTTAGGCAGCCAGGCATCTCCCTCATGGTGGGTCATCACAGACTCTTTGATAAGGTCCAGGGGTCCCCTTAAGGTCAGCCAGGTGTTGTAAAGGAATCTCCTCTCAGGATGGCAAAAGTGTTTTCACTGTGGGAATGAAAGCTCCAAATAGGAGCCCCAGAAACAGATGCCAGAGATAGTGTAGTATGTCCAAAAATCAGTGCTTTATTGATAGAGATAACAGGGCAGTAACAGGGCAGTATGCATGTAAATCATATAATAATGACATAGATATGCAGCAGTACTGACCCTTAGTAGTGATGGCCGCCGGGCCTCCTCGTGGCTCCGGCGGTGGAATGACGTCACGCTCTGCACAGCTCCTCCTTAGGCCTTTCGTGCTACAGGCACATCATCAGAAGGGAGGCTGTACAGCTTTTTTGGACATACTACACTATCTCTGGCATCTGTTTCTGGGGCTCCTATTTGGAGCTTTCATTCCCACAGTGAAAACACTTTTGCCATCCTGAGAGGAGATTCCTTTACAACACCTGGCTGACCTTAAGGGGACCCCTGGACCTTATCAAAGAGTCTGTGATGACCCACCATGAGGGAGATGCCTGGCTGCCTAACCTCTGATGTTCCCATTGCCTGTGATGCATAATCACACATGCGCATATCCTATGCGTTTCCGGTGAGTGCGCATTTCTACTATTTTGACAGAGTGGAGGCCGTGGGAATTCGCATCCATACAGTGATTTACTGCGGATACCTATACATTGACTTTTTTATTTGGTTAAGCACTCACTGTGATTACCTATTCATTGTCTTCTTCACCTGGTTAAGCGCTGCACTTTATCGTTTTAAGGTCATATTGATATATTTCTGAGGTACTGTGGTTACCTATAGTGTTCTAGCTGCTGACATTGTTAGAGAGCGCTCACGATCTTTTCATACCAGTGCTACATACTAATGCGGGTTATCATATACCCCATCGCAACCTGTTTGTCCAGACCTGGATTATAAAACTCATTAGGAGATGTCCTAACTAGCTTAACAGCCATTAAGGCAAAATAAGTCTTTATCTAAATGTTTCTCTTCACAGAAACAGGCTTTAAAACATATCATAAACCTTTTAGCAAGCAGTGGAATGCAAAAATAAGTATTTTTTGGCTCAACTAACAGCTATACATAATTCATAACCTCCATTGCAATTACATTTTTTTTTATTTATATTGACTATTCCACTGTATGTAGAACACCACTACCATCATTTTGAGACTAAACACCCCCATCTTACTAAACCCAATGGGGCAGTGAGGTACAATATTTCTTCCTAGGAAGGCGTATTTAAGGATAAGTCATGAGTGGTCTTGTTCAAAAGGCAATTTTATGCTTCATGATAAAATATTGGTTATTAGATTGTGGCATGTAGTATACTCAAAATATTAATGCATTTATAAAACTGTGGAAAAACAGAAACAGGTGCAGCTCTCACAACAGGAAAGCCATTCTGAGTCAAACCTGGAGTCCATAAGCGGGTGCTCTGGCTCTAAGCGGTCCTCCAACCATTGTACACAGCAGAAAAGAAGAGAAGAGCCAGCAACTCCTGAATCCATATAAATAGATATTGCAAATGCTTCATATTTCTTAAAAAAAATGCATGGTGGCAGCTGTTTGGATACATAACAGTTTAAAGACATAGATAGCTGCCTCAGTCTGCTGGTTCTCACATTGTGGTCCCACAAGTTGGAAAATCTCTGTGCTTAGTGAGGTTGAGAGTAACATCATGAATTTTTGGCAACAATAGGGACCCACTTTTGTCACATACAGCTCAAAATGTTTCATTTTCAAATTACTTGCTGCCTTGGTGACAATGGCCATCAAGTTATATAAATGGGTGAAGTTTCCTATTTGGGACACAGATGGCAATAAAATGTTATCAAAAATTCTAACCCTTCCCTACTCTATCCAAACAGAAATAAAATACTTTGCAAAACATATGAACAATTGGTGGAGATCAATGAAAACTGTATTAGGTCACATTATTATTGCTGAAGAAGCCAGTGAGAAAAAAGAGTGGAGACCAGGTCTCAGTATTTCATCCACACAAAGCACAAAGTAGAAGGAAAGTTTCCTACCGCATTTTAAAAAAAATCTAATTTTGTGTCCATTATGCTTGAATCAGAAGCAAAGTGAAATTTGGTTCATCACTAGTTAAAACAGAATCTCCGATCTGAGACAACATTTGGACAATTTAATTAAACAACTGAACTGATAATCAGGAACAATTCTGGGAGATAAGTTATACATTTCATTAGAGACATTTTAGAATTTACATTTAAAATAAATAAATGCCACAATAATACATATTCTGTAAAACGGTATTGCCATTCCACTTCAGGCATGCTACTCATGCTTGTAAATCCAGAATATATCACAAATGCATGACACAGACCATTTCCCAGCAAATCTTGTTCAAGCATTGTTTAATAAAATCACATTGCAGCCAACGCCATGAAGCATTGATCTAGTGAAGTCTCTGCTCTATGAGTATAGATGGGCAGAGACTGTATTAGTATTGAAGATGAAATATTAGAGTTAAATTAGTCCCAGGCCCAGCAGAGTAGTACTAGATTCCAGTAATCCTAAACTAACAATTCCTGACTGTCTAGTGGTTGTTGATTTTAGGTGCTTTCCAGCCTTTGCTTTTAACAACATAAACATGCCAACCCCCTCAAATTATGTACATTTAAATTTACAGAAAAACACAGACAAGTGCACAATATATAGAAATGATATAAAAAAGAATGCTATTTATTAAAAGTATTTAAAACTGAACTCTAGGTTCAGCCAAATACAACCCTTGCAGTGGGGCCCTCCCCACATTACAATGGTTATATGTATGTTTAGTCAAGGGTTGCACAGTTAGGGAGAAATAATTACCTTACTCTTGAATTCAGCAGACTCCATTGATTCTTGTCACTGGTCACCTGCAGCTTCCTTTCTGAAATGTTTCACGCAGTGATTATATATTTACCTCCACCACATACAATACAGGATTAATTGCCCTACATTGCATGTTATACTGCCAAAGCTCTACCACAGACTGAAGCTTCAGGTGCTTGGAGTCAGCTAGAGCAAAATGTCTGGTAAGTAATACTGCCCGTTCAGTTCCCCGTTCACCCTGGACTAAACAAGCACTTAACCTTTGCAGTGAGGGGCCTTACTGCAAGGGTTGCTTTGTCACTTTCCCAGAGTTCAGTCTAAAGCTGAGTACACACAGATAGCAATTTGGCCGGTTCAGCTGAACCAGCTGAATTTCAATGTGTGTGTAGCCCTTTCTGTTCAACAGAAGCTGATTTTTAGGCAGGCTTCTGTTGAATGGCCCTGCTGGAAACCCAGCATTCAATCAGCCACTACAGCCAATGGCTACAGTGCTGATTAGTGCATTCTGACAGGGGAGGAGTCTCGCTGTCAGAATATAATAGCAAAGCTGGGGTGATCCCTGTATCCACATTACATGTGTGAAGGCAGGAATTGGTTTTTTTCTTGTTCAGCCCACTGGTTGAATGAAAAAAAAAACCTCACAGTGTGTACCCAGCTTAACTCTAGTTATCTCCCTCCCAGTCCTTTTTCATTTCCTGGAACTCTCTCTGAAATACATTTTAATATAGCTACCTACCTACATACCTTAACCCAGGTGTCTTCTGGTCAGTTATAGGGATGCTCTCTTCTCTTTTAGTGGCCCTCATCAGAGAATGGCTTTCATGGTAACATGAATGTGCCATTTTTGGCAGCATTCTTTTGGGAAACCCAGGCATGAATTTACCTCTCCAAGGCATGTGTCCATGATGGCCTGGACTCACAGCAGATCAGTTGAATGATGTTGGGGATCACTCAATATGGAAGAGAACTTGTGGTCAGTGGCACAGGAGGATCCAGAGTTGACGAGGGTGAGTAGTGCTTCAAAAAACTTTTTTCTCAAAAGGAGGGTGGAAGTGGAAAAACAAACATGGGCATTACTTATGTGGAGGTATCCCCATAGGAACCAGCAATTTGTAGGTCCCAAGGTCTTTTCCCACTTTTACCCTGCAGCCAGGCACACGTGCTTTCTCTCCTTTGGCTCTAGAAACAGTCTAGGGTGGTTGTTATTCTTTTTTTATTATTATTATTATTATTATTATTATTAATAATAATAATAATAATAAGAGGTTAAAATTGAATGGGGAATGCAAGATATTTCAATAACTTGCTATAATGAACTTAGAGGACACTTAGCTTGCTTCTTGAAACATGGAGCTCTGAATACTGTCCCTATACAGCAGAGAGCGGACAGATTCCGCACAGCAGTAATGAGGATGTTGAGCTTTCCCCTGTGAACAGTCCAAGCAAACAGCCTCCCTCCCGAGGAATAGATAAGCTGTGCTCTTCAGGAAAAACTTCATGGCAAACACCCGGCTGACCTTCTAGCACACAGAGAGGTGGTGGCACTCTAGTCTCTAGGATCTCTCACTGTCTGTACTCATAGAATGTCTAGGGATAAGTGGTAGCAGGCTGCTTCTCCCAGTGATACCAGACTAGATCCTCAGATGACAGTCCTTTCAGTCAGTCTTTAACAGCAAACAGTGACTTCAGGCCTTCCCGCCTCCCAGTTGAGGCCCCTATTTGACGAGCACATGGTCGTGTGCCCAGAAGAGGCAATCACGCCCCTTGGTTCCCCTTAGGAAGAAGAAGACGAGGCTGCCCCTTGCTCCAGAGTACTTATGCTTTGTCCCAGAATCTTCTAGTCTGAGTCTCCTAGGGATTGGGTGGGGCTATGTAACTATTAAGCTTCTGATTAATATGCCCCCACTTCTATTATTCAGAGCGCCTGCAGGTGAACAGGGAGAAACAAACAATCATGCAGCCCCTGAAACCCAGACCAGCCCAGATTAATCAAACCCAGCTCTACTGGTTACAGTGAGTTAAAACTAAATTTACCTACACTAACACTTAACTGTAAACCCCAAACAGAATTCCAGCCTCAATGGATATGGTGAGCCAAACTAAATTTGCCTAACAGAACAAATTAACTTCATTGACTACAATGGACCCAACTAACTTTACCTATCCTAGCACTTAAAAAGGAGGGTACTACACACATATTTTAAGGCACCTTTGGCAGAAGTATGTAAGGGACAACCCAGTTTACAGAGAGCCAATCTCAGGGTATGTCTGAGGTATGCAATGTCTAGAGAAGTGAGTGTAGTGCTTCCTTATGTTTGTGGTCAGTGAAGGGTCCCCTTTCATTGATGATAATTGTAAACGCTTCCTTTATAGGTGATCAGTGGTGGGTGCCCCCTAATATTGGTGGTCAGTGGTGAGTGTTAATATCAAGCATACCTATATCTAGTCTAGTATAGTTCAATAGCTATGTGGATTCCCATGCACAAATCTAACAAAGTCTATACCATGATATGACATGATGTAGAAAAGGCTTTAAAAAGATCCCAAGGAGAACCATAAATAGCTTATATGTTTTTGCATCATATTCCAGTATAACAAGCATTTTATGTGACTGAAGCTGGGAATGTAAAGTGTCCCCATATACCTGTGTACACCATATGCTGGCATTTAATTGTGTTGTTTTTTATGGTATACCATATACACAACACATAGAAGAAAGCATTGCTCAGCCATATCATATGCATTGTATAGCCAGTATAGAAAAGTGTGTTGAAACTGTAGCAAGGTCAGTACAAGAACATTAGAGAACTGGTGGTGCATGACTCACCAAGTCCTAATCAGGGGTGGACTGACCATTTGGAAACTCAGGCACTGCCCGAGGGCCCCGGGTCAGTAGGGGGCCCCATGAGATGCCCCTGGTACCTTTTTCATAGGCTTTTTTTGGGTTTGGGCAAGGACACAGGGGCCCCATGATCCCCTATTGCTCGGGGGCCCCATGAGTTGTCAGTCCGCCCCTGGTCCTAATCATGGAAATCCTAAGCCAGGGTAAGTTACACTATCCTGCTAATTGACCAGACACTGCAGAATATCAATCTGGCTCAACAATTTCAGAGGAGATATAAATATGTTTATATTTGAACTTACAATAATCACCTGTTTAACATCTAATAATATCAGTGTTGGAACCTCCATTATGTATTTCCAGTCTAAACTCTTATTATTTCAATGTTCTGAAAACTTCAAAAAGTAAACAATATGTAGCAACAAACAGATGAACCAGATATGTTTTTGGCAGATTTAACACTGGTAATATAAGTTAAATAAACATGTGTTTGGTTGCTATGGGTAGTTCTATGCTCAAAAGCAGAAACAAATTAGCTTGCATGGTTTCACATTAGCTTCTTAATATTGAACTGCACGCATAATTTAATTGCCTTCATATGATGTGTGCTTACAGATTGCATGGTCGAGTGTATTTATGAATACAAGACAAGGATGCCAGCCAGCAAATATGTAAATATGTACTTGATACTGGAGTATATTCTCTTCTCGTTAACAGCTTGTCTTGTATTCATAAATACACTCTTTCCAGGCAGCACAAAAAAGCTCAGAGAGAATGTCGAAAACATAGCTGTTATAGCGTCTCCCCAAACACAATAGAAGCAGTCAGATCTTAGACCAAAGGAGTGTTTGAGAGAATTGCTTACCTGCTGTATCACATTGTAAGATGAATTCTTGAAGCGTTTTACATTACCACGGGTGGAGCTGCATATTGCTGTAGGTTTACAAAATGTTTAGTAGTATAGTGTTTTGCTACCACTACCACTATGGATGTTTACCGTAAAGAAATGGGTCACACAGTGGATTCATATAGTGTTTACAGGGAATGTATAGTGTTTTCATATTTGTATTTCTTTCCATTTTTTCCTTAAAGACATAGTTCACCTTTACTGCCTATGAAGATAAATGATGTCTGTAAATAAAAACATAGGGCAGCACAGTGGCTAAATGGTTAGTACTTCCACTTGGCAGTACTAGAGTCATTGGTTCGAATTCCAGCCACGGCACAACCTGCTTGGAGTTTGCATATTCTCCCTGTGCCTGCGTGGGTTTCCTCCCACACTCTAAAGACATGCTGGTAGGTAAATTGGACCCTGTCTAAATTGTCACTAGTATGTATATGTATGAATGGAAGTTAGGGACTTTAGATTGTATGTCCGTTGATGTGAATGTACAATATATATGTAAAGCACTGCGTAAATTGACGGTGCTATATAAGTACCTGGAATAAATAAATAAAAATAAGCTGTGCAGCTTTGAGTTTATCACCAATAAAGTTAAATAATGCCCTTGCTACAAGTGTAGGCCATTTATATACCTCATAAAACCTGTCAGGGCTCCGGGAATGACCAGAGGTGTGTGGATCGACACAGGGAAACACAGACTTCAGGTATAGTGTGTAAACAAGATAATTTATTAAGGACAACACAAACATAAACGCAGTGCAACAAACCAAACCCAAAACTAACACAAATACATACAACAAGGTGAAACAAAACCAAACCTAAACTGATATATATACATATACATATATATATATATATATATATGGAGCACAACGTAGTCAGGCGGGCCAGGTCAGTAGCTAACGGGCAAACAGGGTACCAGGAGCGAGCGGAAGAGTGGTCAGGAATAGCCGAGGTCAGGACAGGCGGAGTTCCTTCAGAGTCAGGTTCAGAGTCAGGATCAAAGCAGGATCAGGCAGGAAGCAGACAGGATGCAGGTACAGGGGCTCATGGGAAACATACACCAAGGCACTGATCACAGGCCTGGTCCTGCTTAAATACACAGTGTTACTGTTCATCTTCACCATCACAGAAGTGAGTTCTTTCTCTGATTTAAACCCATCATATGCGCTTTCACTCCACTGATGCTGTATCTCTGAGCTCAGCATTTGAGAGCTCGCTCCTGTGTTATTGAAGGTGAGCAGTAACACTAGGTTTCTCTGAGGAACTTCCTTAGCAACGTGCTAGAAGTTTTCCAGTCAGGCACATAAATGGCCTACACCTATAGCTAGAAATGTCAGAAAAAAGTAGACATTCAATTAAATTTGCAAGGAAGTAGCACTTCCCTCTCAATTCCCTTGTGGTGCTGAGACGCCGAGAGGAGCCATCTTTGTCATCTTGAGCCAAATAAGAATATGGCAACTTATCTTATCCATCTCAGGGGATTTATAGATGTATGTTTGGCACGATGTACTGTATATCATTGATCATCCAGGAGATAGTGATAAGTGCATCTTTTTTATGTGACATTACTAGACATGTGAAAGTTTTTTTTATATAATTAACCAGCAAGTTTACTATAAATTACTGGGTCCTGAGGAAGTGTCTCGATGCTGCGAAATGCATAGGCCTTTTTGATACAAAGATATATCATTTTGTGCTGGTGAGATGTAATAGTTTCATATATAAAAAAATGCTGATATGTACTGTCCTTTAATATATTGAGAGAGATTATCTTAATGTAAGCCCTTGTTACATTTAAAAATAAAAAACATAATAAAAGGAGATTTTTTAAATTTGTTTTTGTGTAAATCTTGTGTATAGTAGGCTGTGGATTGTCCATACTACCTGTCAGGGATCCGGGTATGACCAGAAATGTGTGGGAACACAGATGTAGTCAGGGCTAGAGAGGTGGAATGATCAGGCAGGCCGTATGGGTCTGTAATGCACTGCCTGGCGGTACCTCTAGCAACCCACGGAATAGGATTCCCCAGAGTGCGGAGTCTAAGTCCCAGTCTGCTTGTTCCCCAGGGCCCCTGATGGTGGGGATGGACTTGGAGCAGACAGATACCAGGTCATGGCCCCTGAGTACACCCACCCATGGTAGAGGGATCCGCAAGAGGTATATTCTGGAGGAGAGCCTGATGTGAATAGGCGGATGGGTCCGTGCAGGACGGATGGATGGCTGAGCAGAAGCATGGTCGGTAACGGTGGGGACAGCGCGGTACAAGGCAGCAGGCACAGAATAGTCGGGTCACTTACCGGGTCAGTAACAGGAGATCCGATCCAATGAGGTCATCCAAAGAGAAGTCAGACAGGCCAGGGATCAGGGCAGGAGAAGTCAGCAGAGGTCAGGATCAAAGCAGGGTCAGCAACAAATCAGATAGGCAGATATGCAGGACCACAGGATACCAGGTACAGGGGCTCATGGGAAACAAACACCAAGGCATTGATTGCAGGCCTGGTCCTGCTTAAATAGACCTCCTGCAATCAGCCTCAGGTGATGGCTTGATTGCAGGAGTGAGACCCTGGCTGCTGAAAGCACCCTCTGGTAGGAGCTGGTACTGCAGCCCACAGAGCAAGTGAGCCACAGCACCACCAGTGGTGAGTCCATTCCTGAAACTATAACTCATCTAATGTGAAAAATAAATAATTTTTCCCCTATAACTCTTGATATGTGTATAATTTCCCCTTATGCAAAATATCCTTCAGACGTGCATTTTTATCTTTAATCCATTTACCAGAAATTATATCCCTCCCTGGAGGGAAATACTCCGCACCCATCAGAGGAATCAAACCGGAGTTATATTTCCATCTTTTCTGCTTATAGATTCTATCCCACACACGTAACACTTTTTTTGTTAAAGGACTAATATTCTCATCTAGTGTACGAAATTTATGTGGTATCCATGCAATCTTCCCTAGCTGTGCTTTACTTAAAGTTCCTTTCATATTTACCCATTCTTTCCCTCGTGAGTCAAATGTCCAGACTACTATTTATGATAATAACACCAGTAAATAAAATTTCCTAAAATTTGGCAACCCCAGTCCCCCGTTCCTTTTTACCCTACACAATACATCATAACTAATTCTCAGTTTCCTATTTACCCATATAAACCTGAGCATCAACTTCTTTATTACCCCGAAGAAAGACCCTGGCAGGTTTATTGGGAGCATATGAAACTTATAAAGAATTTTGGGACTATCACCATCTTTACCAGGTTTATACGACCTATCCAGGAAGCTCCTCCCTTTGATAGTCTCCCCAACTCACCCTTTATTTCATTAATTAAGGGGATGTAATTTGCCTGGTATAAGCTTTTTATTGAAGTTAGTTTTATTCCCAGATAGCCTATTTCCTTTTCCATCCACACGAATGGAAACTCTTTTTGAAGACTCAACTTCTCTTGCTTTGGAATGTTAACATTTGAGATCTCTGACTTTACAGGGTTTATTTTCAGATTTGACAGTTCACCATTTTGTTTGTTTTAATAATCTCATTAAATTGGGCAACGTTATTCTAGGATTTACTATATAAAATAACATATCGTCTGCATAAGTTGCTCCACTTCCCCTATCTTTATTCCCACTATATCTACACACCGTCTTACCCTTGCCAAGACAGGTTCCAGTGATAATATACACAACAATGGAAATAGTGAGCATCCCTGTCTAGTACCGTTATGCATTTTAAAAAACTGGGAGAGGGATCCGTTGACCTAGACTGCCGCTGTCGACCCATTGTAAAGCCCTCTTATCCACTTCAACATTTTGGGCCCTAGTCCTAAGACTTCTAATGTATCGAACATAAATCCCCAGTCCCTGTCAAGGGATAAATCCGACCTGATCCAGATGTATTCACTCCGGCATCAGCTCCTTCAATCTAGTTGCCAAAACTTTAGCAAACAATTTTGTATCGACATTTTGTAAAGTTATGGGTCTATAGCTAGCACACTGTGAGCTGTCCTTGCCTTCTTTGAACATGATAGTTATATGTGCTTGCAATGATTCTTCCCTCATTTGCATCTTATCCCCTATTGCATTCATGTAACCACACATTTTAGGGACCAGAAGATCTCTGAATTTTTTAAAATAACCCACAGTATATTCATCCGGACCAGGGCTCTTTTTTGGGGTCGTGCTCTTTAAGGCCAAACTAAGTTCCTCCGGGGTAATAGTTCTCTCTAGGGCTTCTAGTTTTTCTTTTGCTATTCTTGGCATGTCTACCTCATAAGTATTTCTGCCTTTTCCTCATCATATCATCCTCTATTTCTTTTTGATTTCTTGGGCTCACATCATAAAGCCTACTATAGTATTCTTGAAATCTATTAGCGATGTCAGTTGTGGAATGCACCAGTTCTCCTTTACCAGTTTGTATTTTATCTATACATTTTTTGGATTTCTTTCCCGTTAACCTCCTCATTAGATGAGGAGAAAGAGGCCCGAGCATTTTGAACTGAGCAGCCCCAAGCTTGGTGACCCTTTCCTTGGAGTCAGGTGCTGGAAGACCAGGGCCTGGTCGCAAGAGAAAAAAAGGTAAGAAAGAAAAGAAGGAAAGAAAGAAAGACTTCCGGGGAGTGTGGGAAGGGCAGGCACAGGAGGAGAGGGTGGGAGGAGGGACAGAACCAGCTTTCTCCCTCCTCTCTTATCTGTGGTGGGGGGACTGTCAGCACTGGAGACAGTCTATCCTGACAGAACGCAATGGCAGCGTTGCAGGCGATGAGGGGGGGCTGCCATGGGAGAGCATAGAGGAGCCCACAGCAGCAGGAGATGGATAGGAGGGGCAGTAGGGCGCCACATAGAGGAACCAGACCGTGCATTTCTCAACTGCCACCACTGAATGCCTGCAGGAGGGAGAGGAGGAGAAGCAGGCATTCAGTGGCAGCAGGTGATAAATGCATGATCTGGTTCCTGTATGCGCCGCCCAGCCGCCCCTCCTATACAGGTGGCCCCGGCCCACCAGGCAAATGACCATGTGCTGTATGGCCAATCCAGCCCACCTCCCAGTGTCTACTCTAATTTAAAGGATGCTCTGCATTTTTTTTCCTTCCTTCCTTTCTTTTCATTTATTTCAAAGGCCAGCCACAGATGGATCAAAATTCAGCCGGTTCAGCAGGAACCACCAAAAATTTAAATCCGTCTATTATCAGGCTGATTGTACTGAAGTTGATCAAATTATCAACTTCAGTACAACCAGTCTGTTGCTTTTTTTTTAGTGCAATCACTGCCTGTGACTACAGCTATCAGCAGTGATCATTGTAAACCTCCCACTCTCAGAATACAATAGTGCAGCGGAAGGGATTCCCCTATCTGCACTGACTGTGATGATGAGGGAATCTAGTGATTTTCTTTTCTTTTACCTGTGGTGGAAGAAAACAAAATTGTATAATCTATTGGCTGTCTAAGAGTACGTGTGTATGTACAGTATATATATATATATATATATATATAGACACACACACTCACTGGCCACTTTATTAGGAACACCTTGGTAGTACCAAGAAAATATCCCCCACACCATTACACCACCACCACCAGCCTAAACAGTTGACAGGATGGATCCATGCTTTCATATTGTTTACGCCAAATTCTGACCCTACCATCTGAATGTTGCAGCTGAACCAGTCGGTCCATTCTCTTGTGATCTCTGACCTCAACAAGGCATTTTCGTCCACACAAACGCCCGCTCATTGGATATTTTCTCTTTTTCGGAACATTCTCTGTAAACCATAAAGATGATTGTACGTGAAAATCTAAGTAGATAAGCAGCTTTTGAAATACTCAGACCAGCCCTCTGGCACCAACAACCATGCCATGTTAAAAGTCACTTAAATGCCCTTTCTTCCCCATTATGATGCTCAGTTTAAACTTCAGCAAATCATCTTCACCATGTCTTGATGCCTAAATGCATTGAGTTGCTCCAATGTGTTTGGCTGATTAGCAATTTGTGTTACTAAGCAATTGAACAGGTGTACCTACTAAAGTGGCAATGAGTGTATACTGTGTATATATATATATATATATATATATATATATATATATATATATATACAGTCATGGCCGAAATTGTTGGCACCCTTGATATTTTTCCTGAAAATCAAGTATTTCACACAAAAAAGGTATTGCATTAACACATGTTTTGCTATACACATGTTTATTCCCTTTGTATGTATTGGAACAAATATAAAACAGAGGCAGAAAAGCAAATATGACATAATGTCACACAAAACCCCAAAAATGGGCTGGACAAAAGTATTGGCACCCTTAACTTAATATTTGGTTGCACACCCTTTGGAAAACATAACTGAAATCAGTCGCTTCCTATAACCATCAATAAGCTTCTGACACCTCTCACCCGGAATTTTGGACCACTCTTCCTTTGCAAACAGCTCCAGGTCTCTCTTATTGGAAGGACACCTTTTCCCAACAGCAATTTTAAGATCTCTCCACAGGTGTTCAATGGGATTTAGATCTGGGCTCATTGCTGGCCACTTCAGAACTCTCCAGCGCTTCTTTGCCATCCATTTCTGAGTGCTTTTTGACGTATGTTTGGGGTCATTGTCCTGCTGGAAGACCCAGGATCTTGGACGCAAACCCAGCTTTCTGACACTGGGCCCTACAGTGCGACCCAAAATCCTTTGGTAATCCTCAGATTTCATGATGCCTTGCACACAGTCAAGGCACCCAGTGCCAGAGGCAGCAAAACAACCCCAAAACATCATTGAACCTCCACCATATTTTACCGTAGGTACTGTGTTTTGTTCTTTGTAGGCCTCATTCCGTTTTCGGTAAACAGTAGAATGATGTGCTTTACCGAAAAGCTCTATCTTGGTCTCATCTGTCCACAAGACGTTTTCCCAGAAGGCTTTTGGCTTACTCAAGTACATTTTGGCAAACTGTAGTCTTGCTTTTTTATGTCTCTGTGTCAGCAGTGGGGTCCTCCTGGGTCTCCTGCCATAGCGTTTCATTTCATTTAAATGTCGACGGATAGTTCGCGCTGACACTGATGCTCCCTGAGCCTGCAGGACAGCTTGAATGTCTTTGGAACATGTTTGGGGCTGCTTATCCACCATCCGGACTATTCTGCGTTGCAATCTTTCATCAATTTTCCTCATCCGTCCACGACCAGGGAGATTAGCTACAGTGCCATGGGTTGCAAACTTCTTGATAATGTTGCGCACTGTGGACAAAGGCAAATCTAGTTCTCTGGAGATGGACTTGTAACCTTGAGATTGTTGATATTTTGCCACAATTTTGGTTCTCAGGTCCTCAGACAGTTCTCGTCTCCTCTTTCTGTTGTCCATGCTTAGTGTGGCACAGACAGACACACAATGCAAAGGTTAAGTGAACGTCTCTCCTTTTTATCTGCTTTCAGGTGTGATTTCTATATTGCCCACACCTGTTACTTGCCCCAGGTGAGTTTACAGGAGCATCACATGCTTGTAACATTCTTATTTATCCGCAGTTGTGAAAGGGTGCCAATACTTTTGTCCAGCCCATTTTTGGAGGTTTGTGTGACATTATGTCGAATTTGCTTTCTTTCCTCCCTTTTTTTGTTTTGTCCCAATACACACAAAGGGAATAAACATGTGTATAGCAAAACATGTGTTAATGCAATACGTTTCGTGAGAAATACATGATTTCCTGGAGAAATATCAAGGGTGCCAACAATTTCGGCCATGACTGTATATATACACATATACATACACATATGTTTGAGCTTTGAGGTGCAATTGGCTGTCCAAACCTATGTCTAAAGGCTTTCAGGTGAAGAGGAGTAAAAAAGATTCCAATGTAGCTGATGGCCACCCCACACCAGCCAGTACGTGAACCTGGAGTGGGTCCAGCAGGCCTGGAATGGGGGTTAGCAGGAGTCTGGAAAGATGGGGGGCAAGTCTCTGCACCATGGGCCTGTGGGTTGTACTTGGCTCCTGGGCCAAAAGTTGCCAGTCAGCCTCTGTTTACCCCCTGCAGCTTTGCCAGGTTCCCTCCTCCCCTTTCCCGCCGACTGCTGTGATCATCTGTCAGGATGGAGAGTCAGTGATCCGTACCAATCACTGACTCTTCATTCATAACTAAGGAATAGTAACATGTGTTTACTATACTTCATTTTATGAATGAATGGGAAGGTCTGTACAGAGCTATTCCTGTCCATTCATTCAGTGCATCTGAGGCTGCAGAGAAGGCGATTGAGGGCTGTGTCCTCAATCTTCTTTCTCTGTCTCAAAGGGGAAATATCAGAGGTATGTTTAGACATCTGAAATCTCACCTAAGCCCCCCAATGGGGCTCCTAAAAAATGTAAAAAATAATTTAAAAAATATTGTAAAAGAAGAGAAAAAAAAAACTACTGACACCAGTGGCGGAACTACCAGGGTCACAAAGGTCGCACTTGTGACTGGGCCCTGGCATTCTGCCACTGGGATCAGAAGGAAGGGATCCAGCCTGGAGTCAATGGGGCCCTTCATGGTTTCTTGCACCGTGGCCATAAAGGTTCTAGTTACGCCACTGTGAAAGCATATTGTTATATCTGTTCAAAACTTGAACAGATATACTTGTTTATTTTGCCAGAAATAAAGTGAGCTCATACATTCTTGTGCACTCTACAGTGTTATCTCCAGCAATGTTACCAGCCCTGCCCAGTTCACTTCTATGTACTATAGAATAACCCCCACCATGATGAGAGGAAGGTGTTCTTATATAACAGGACTTTGCTGGCAGTGAAGGGGAGCACACATATACTCAGGGGCGGACTGACCATTTGGAAATTTGGGCACTGCCCAAGGGCCTGGGGTCAGTAGGGGGCCCCATGAGGTGCCCCTGGTACCTTTTTTATAGGCTTTTTTGAGTTTGGGCAAGGAAATAGGGGCCCCATGATCCCCTATTGCCCAGGGGCCCCATGAGCAGTCAGTCCGCCCCTGCATATACTGTATATATAAAAAAGTACAAATGTTATTTATTATACAAAAAAAGGTTCATAATAAAGTCACCATAGATAAAATGAAAAACAGAATTTCTCAATATTGATTCAAATACTTTCTACTGCTGACTCACTATACCACATAAAGAAGATGAACATATCAAAATTACAATAGTTATATTCAATATACAACAATAATTGTGGTTGTGAGTCCTCATGGTTCCATGCATTTCTCTTATGCTTCCTTAAGACACATGAAAATTTAGCAGAGGTTACCTGTTTAAGCATATATCCGTAACATGATTGGCCCCCTTGGGCGGACACTGGAGCACATAGGAGGATAGGAAGCCAATCATTCGCAATAAAGCTCGTTCTGATAAATCCCAGCAAACAGTGGGGCCAGCTTGTTCACAGCTTAATATACAAAAAAGATTATATCGACTAATATACACCTCACCACTACCGGTCCAGGTGACTGTTATTTGTAAATTCCTTCCACTGTTGAGCTGACCACTACTAAGTCAAACTCATATGTGATTATGCTGAAGCACAGCCCCTCCTATAGTATGTACAGGCTCCTAGTAGTTAGATACATTATGGGAGAAAGAAGGATACCGCACATTCCAATCCACCTATCATTTGTGATGCATGCGATCCAGTAAACTAAAGAAACCAGTGCCTCACAGAACTCCCCAACAGGAGATCTTAACACACTTCACCTTCAAGGGTGACAGTGCTGCTGCGATATGTTACTTTTTTGTGTTTGGATTTAGATATGCTTCAACACAGTTTTATTCAGCAGTAAACTATTTTGTTATCAACGGTTTAAGGCTTAAGAGGAACAACAGCTGTGGGAATTGATTTATCAATAGCAACCTTTAGTATTCAGATATTGCTGCAGCTTGCACTCAAACCAAATTCATATTGCCTAATATTTTGTATGCACATTTACTAGTGATTTGTAACCGGAATGACTGATACATTTTTCATCATCAGTATGTTTTGGTATAGTGCTGAATGTACTGTATATAAACCAGATTTCAGCACTGCTGTGTGTAGAAAACTGATGACTTCATAACAGGAGAGTACGCTGACATTAAAGACATTTTGAATTGTAGTCCTAAACCTTTGCAGGAAAATGCTTCCTTGAAGAGAGCTCCAGTCATTTTGAAAATTTCCGGTCAATGTACATTATGTCAGGCTCTGGGCACGCTGGTTTTACTTTTTATTTATTGTGATCCTCAGGCGTGCTTGTACTCACAGTTTCAAATCATATCCCTGCAGGCATGCTGTTTGCAATTAGAGTATGATGTGTGAATGAGAGAAGGACATTGGTAAAATTATATAGGACAATGTGCAAAGACTAGCTGGCAATCAGAACACTCAGATGTTAGCTTCACGTTTAGCTTCTGGCCCAACAGGTTATGTGACATTAGTTTTTGCTGAAATACAAATCAGAATTCTGATTATTTGGAAAATCACAGCATGAAAATGAGTCTGGAGGCACGCATGGACAAGAAGATTTAGATAAGCTTTAGATTAACGTTTAGCACACCTGTGTAGTATGGCCACACCACTTTTTGTAGCTGTGGGTACCAAGAAGATGTGTGTGGCTTTCCGTTGTCTATGCACATCACTATTGGGAACTAATGCTATGGGCCTCAGTGTCCGTGTGAATGAGGCATTATAGGCTTCCCAGAACAATTGGATACTAATATTTCTGCTTTTGTTTTTTGTTCTCCTATGACCTTTACTTGAGAATTTGTCTTTCAGCCAGATCTATGCTATGGTTGATGATAATAGCACTGCTGATGGTTTTTTGACACCTCCAAGGAATTTTTATTCTCAGATGCTACCTCGATTTTCTTTTTCTCATAATATGACTAACATCATCCACTCTTATAAACCTGCCTAGCCCAATAGTGTACGTTACTATCCCAAGATATATGAAACAGACTTTTTATTACATGCACTGTACATTTCAGCAATTACTACAGACAGAAACATATCTCAAAAGGCTTCTGCATCTAATATTCCCACCACTTGACATACTGACTGACTGAAGTTTACTCAGAATAGCATTTTATGCTTAACAAGAGCAGATTTTATTTGATATTGCTTACAATAGACTATCCAGAACTTAGCCAAAGAAAAACTTGTACATGTCTTAGTTCTATCCAGAACAATGACTTGTTTAAAAAATAGAGGACAACGTTTCCAGTTACCATAAGATGATACAATCATTTAAGGAAGAAAAACTCTTTAAGGTCAATGATGATTATCTGAACAACTGCTCCCCGAAGAGCCTACATAAGAGGAAACAAAGAAGAAAATCCTACAATCTACTGATACATTAGTCTATAAATGGTGCCACAGATAGCTTACCCCATTATTGTCCAAAAGCATATTTTTTGTACCGATCACCTACTACAACAAGTTCAATTTTCAGCTTTATATACATAAATTTTAGTGGATAGTTTGGGGACATCTTTAGGGACTCCATGGCTTGTCAACTAGCAGGTTTAAAACCTACAAGCACTCAGAATGCAAGATTCTTTTAAAACCGTTGCCTCCCCCCCCCATAACCTATGCTTACTAACCTGTGTAAGAAATATCTGTATACTTACCTATATTCTGCCCACTGTATTCTGGTCATCCTGCTCCCCTGTGTCAGCCAGAGCAGCTACAGGTGAGAGAAGGGAACTCTGACAACTGATGGGCCATTGAAGTCTATGGGTGATGTCACCACTTCAGTCTTTATTAGACATCGTTTGAGCAGTCTCTCCTCTACCCTGCAGTGGCACTGGCAGACACCGGGGAGAGCATGTGACCAGACTGGGCAGGCTGAAAATAGGTAAGTATGCATATCTTTCTTACACAGGTTAGTAATCATAGGTGTTAGGAAGAGGTAGGATACAGTCTGGAATTCCACTTTAAGACATGTCAGCAGTTTATCACTAGGTCTCCAATGCATATGATCAAAGTAAAAGCATATGATCAGTACTAAATAGGATATGTAATCGAGCGCTAATTGAAAATATATATAAATATTATGGTAGCTGCTGGCACTTAGGGTGTATATAACGATACCAATGTAAACATGTATAAATAAAGTGCAGCGCTATAAACCCACAATCTGTATATAGATATTGATGCGGTAATCAATATAAATTATGCTCTTAATAGTGTAATCAAAAGGTATGTAAAAAAAGAATAAAGTGCAAAACAGTGCAACAGTGCAAATAAGGGAATCAATCGATGTCCATAATATTACTAGATATCAATCAGCAAATATCAATTGATAATAGTCCTCAAATCAATTGCAAAGTATCAAAGTGCAAACGTGCAAAAATCCACGAAGGGGATCCACCACCTTGGATGGATGTACACTCACCAGAGAATAAGCATTAATAGGCATCTGTTTAAACCTGTCACATTTGGAGGTGCAGAGGTAAAGAGGAAGCCCAGGGGTTAATCCTACTGCTTCATCTGTATGCAAGTGAGGAGAGTATCCCTTGTCCTGGGAAAGATAGCTCAATCACAGGAGCCAGAAATGCTGTATTTAGGCAGAAATGTACTCCTGGCCCATCAGGGATGTCTGGTTCTGTGTATCCCGCACAGGCTGCAGTCCTGTACCAGAAGCCTGACATCCCAGATGGACCAGGAGTACATTTCAGGCCAAGCCCTGATCAGACATCCTCCCTGTCTCTCTCCCTCTTTGCTGTCAGTTGTTTTCTGTGTACTCTTTAATCAGTTTTACTTGTGGTGACAGACACAGTCAGCTCTCTACCAAGAATTGTAATTACAAGACCCAGCTGTTTATGCACAACTTGTGTCACTTAAAAATTTATAGTAACTGGTACCTTGTATTGGTCTTAAAATTATATCTGTTATATTCCCTGTAAGGGTGGGATCTGAATTTTGTCTCTATGTACCAACTGTATACCCCTCTATCTCCATTCTTGTGTGAGTAGTTATGTTTAAATGCTCAATAAACATTATTCTTTAAAAGCTGAACAACTTTCTGTCAATCACCTGGCTTATGGTGACTTCATAGTTATTCATCCAGCAGAAAAAATGGGTACCATGGTTATTCTTTACAGATCCTTCTTTTGCCATGAGATCTTGAACTCTCTGACTCTCAGACCTACAGTGTATATCTTTACCTAGTGACCCTGCCCTGCAATATGGAAACATAATGGATACAATTCTCCTTGTTAAGTTTCTGTCTACCAAATTACCCCCGTGCCAAATTCTGTACATACTTCTGAAGATCCACAAGAACCCCCATAACCCTCTTGGGCATCCTATCATCTCTTCCAAGGGCTTTTTGTTACAGAAACTTGATCATGACTTTCTACAACCTCTTGTAGTAAAGATGCCCTCAAAAATTACACCTATGAGATACATAATCTTAATGAGTTGGGTACAATACCGCATAACACCAATCAAGACACATTGGATGAAAAGCATTTATGTGGTTATTCCTCATATCGAAGGCATTGAGACAAGCATTGCAAGCACTGCACAGCACATCTCCAACCATGGCCCCTGTTTATGTTGTTTTATTAATTAGTTTTGCCTGGAGTCTCTATTGTTTTATATTTGAGGTTAGGGTTTTCTTACAAACATGGCTATTGGCTCTAATGTGGCACTCGCCTTTGCTTGTCACCTAGCTTGGGATCTAAGGTGCTTCTCTAGGATAGATATATTGATGATCTCCTCCTATTCTGGACTAGATCATGACTGCAGCTGTCTCCTAACATCAATTAACTCAACTCTTGGGTTCAAAGTGTTTCATAAACCTATTGACATAAATGCCCTCCTCCCTGCACACAGTACTCATGTCGTTTTATTAGTTAGAGGCATCCCTAATGCTTAGATGCAGTGCTTGAAATATTTCGACTTGGATCCCTTTATGACTAAACTATAGATCACTTCCTACAGAAAAAGTACTCATCACAGCTTCTGGACCAACAATTGCAACAGGTTGTGGCCATACCTTGTGAGCCCCTTCTTGCACACTGTGCCACTGACAGTACATCAGATAATTTGTTTTCCTCCTCAGTTTCACCACAGTTAGTCCAACTATTAAGAAAGCTTTCACTATTTCCTGGCTGATTATTTCAAGTGATCAAACTCTCACTCTTGCCGATACACCCCGCAAGAGATTGGCTACTGTCAGGATTGGAATCTACTAGACTTGCTAGTACATATGGATCTTATCTAGAGCTATATGGTTTACCCCACCAAAACTGCGTTGTTACTAATATCCTAACTGCTCTACATGCAGCCATGTTTTGACAGGTTATATTTTTCTGGACCCACATTTAAGGAAAAGGATCAACGTCCCCAACCACCTAAACTGTACTTTGGCATTTATCTTTTGACATTTTTTTACTGGGAAAACATCCACCATTTTTAAGTGGTTTGAAAACCAGCCAGTCAGACATCACAAAAAATTTATTTACAGCCTTCTCAGTTACCGTGGTAGCCCAACAATTCTTGTATATTGTCACCCTTTAAAATGGTGATCACCCACATCATTCCCCCTGCCAAGAGGAGGAGACTGCCTGTTACAGAGAGAATGCAAATTACTTTTGAATTAAGGATATTTACCCCTAAGGGAATTAATGAACAACTCTGCTGGTTGTGTGTCTTGTAAAGTGCATGAATTCCTCATACAAACAAGTAAGTCTGTGGGTGCGATTAGGTGTTAATTTTCCAAGCTTGGGTTGTGTCTTTTTCCAATGGTACCAGCAGTGCACTTCCTCCCATTAATGCCTCTGAGATGATTAGAGGAGGCTCCCAGTGCTCTCCTTATAATATACCAGCCCACACCTTTTTGTTGCTTCATATAGGATAATGTCCCCTTACACCACAGTTACCCTCATTCATAGGCTATACATCCACATACAGGTATTTGAGTTCCACAGATATGTTTTTGCACCATGTCCTGCATTTTTGCAATGTTTGTTTATATGTTTCTACTACAGCAGTGAACACTGACATCTTGTTATTTGTCACTGGGAGATTGCAAATGTTTTTAAACTTTGCATTCCGCAGCAACTGGATTTCACCCTGAGCATGCACTTAACCTAGCCACTCATGTGAAATTTGGCCACACCACTTTCTCACAGTCATGGATCTGTGGAGGTGTAAGTGGCATGCTACTGTCAATACATGCCACTATTGGGCTCTCATGCTACCATTAGACACAACTCTATTGTAAATAATAAGATTATATTCATATTTTTCTTGGTTATTAGTTACTGTGTATGTTAGCACTTTGGCTGTTGCTACTGGCCTATGTCTCCCTGTTTGTTTTTATCAATTGCACTTGTTTATTGGTGAAAACATTACAATGTGGGAGTAGGATGTTTTTTTATTATTCATGCCATAATAAAAGTGGACTACACCCCAATGAAACATTGATCAGCAATAAATCTCTTGTTAACCTCCCTAGCGGTCTGATTATGTCAGTATTTCTGTGCTCAAAGCGGTACATTTTATTGCATGGAAATATGTTGTTTTTTTATTGTAGGCCTGTAATTCTAAGGAATAACTCACTGAAATCTGTCTGAACAAGAGTCTAGTAAACATCCTGGGTATGATAAAATTTGAAACACAAAATTATATATAATAATATAAATAATCATAAAAAATAATATAATAATAATACCTTTAATTCAATAATGTAATCAAACCAAAAACACTGAAATTTGAAATAGAGCGCCAAGTTCGCACATCATTGAGCAAAGTCACAAAATCATTTTCAGTGTCTGATGACGAATTTCCCCACGAATCATTATCACTCAATTCTGCAAGTGATTCTAATTTACTATCGCTGTTCTCTAGCTGGTCTAAAATTGCTTCTGACATAAAGGGACGCTTTTTGGACACCATGGACTTTTCTCAGTTTCCAGGCAGAAAGAACAGAACAAATGCAGGCGGGGCACAGGACAAAGCACTCGGGACAAAATATATGTGAAATGCTTTGATACAGTAATGTTATACTATAAGATTTTAGTGTATTGGGTGAATGGCACTTTTATAATTTTTGAATTTCCCGCCGGTTCTGTCCCCCGTAATACCGGGAATACCGTCAGGGAGGTTAATCTATTTCCCCTTATTAGACATGTTTGCAAATACTTACATTTTTAAGAGTGCAGCCAAGACAGTGACTGTGAACATTATTGCCAGTGTCAGCCTATTATTACGGGGTTGACTTTAACGCTTTCCTGCCTGCACTCTGTGGATTACAGTTCCGATGCACAATGTCCTGTCCTCTCCTGGGTGTCACAAGTTAGCCTGCAGTTTCTTGTTTGTGTTCTTACCTCCTTGCTGCAGTGCTGTTCCTGATCCCTTCACATGTGTCTTTGTCTGTGCTCACCTATGGGCGTCGTCTGCTGTTCTCTGGGTTTTATTCCTTCCCTTCCATCACTTCCTGGCCCGCCTCCATGTTTGCGTATATAAGACATGCTCAGACTAGGCCACTTTGCCTGAGCAACTTCCTAGTTTTCAGAGCTCCTGTGTGTTGCTATTGCCTGTATCCTGTATTGACCACTTGTGTACTGACCCCAGCTTCGTTTTCCGACTGTGTTTGTTTTCTGCCTGTCCTGACCTTGGCTAGAATTTCCGTTTGTCTCCTCCCATTGTACTCTGCTCCCGCGAGTGGTCTCCTTATCCTCAGCTTGGCGTACCTGGGGGCCGCGACCTGGTCCCAGCTTGGGGGGTCCCATCAGGGGCTCTGGTAAAGAAGCAGACTGGAGCTTAGACTCTGAGCCATGGGGAACCCCAAGTTGAGTATCTACAAGGGCTCACTACCACAGGTGTTGACACTGGGGATACAATAATCTAGGTCCTTTCTTTGATAGCTTGCCAATGACACTGTGCACTGGTGTCAGCTGTCAAAGTGGGATATCAATGACAGCTGTGGTCCCTACTAACACTAAGAAATGGATCAGTGGTTTTCAATAATTTCCGATCAGCTATGACAGTGTGATCACATGCAGAGTGGAGGCTTTAGTTGCTAGATAAGCCTGTAGCCAGCAGATTGCTTTGCAGATACTACTGCAGCCTGAAGATTGCAGTGTGTCCATGTTTAACACTGTGGTTGTTAGATACAGTTACATTATTAAAAATAAAAAAAAGAAAAGAAAAAAGAAATGTTATGGCTTTTATCTGGTTTTACTGCTGTCCATATTTTGCCATTTCTTCCCTGTTGTTGTTGCAAGAAGTGAGGAGGATGTCCCCAATTGGAACACAGCTCAGTGTGTATTCTAAAGAAGACTGCAAACAGGCAAGCAAGTTTGTTTTATTTCAGGGGAGACATAATATGTCTCTTCTGCAATAAAGAACCTGCCTTCTCACATTTACTTCGCTTTAGTATTGCTTTAATAGGTTTTTGTTTGGGAAAGGCATATGACATATCTCTGGATGTGTGCACATAACATTGGTAAACTGTTCATTAGTCACAGGAGAGGGCAGTAAAAACTGATGCTGATCACAGCCTGTTAGAACATCTGAAAAAAATAAATTAAAAAAACCAGAAGCTTACATCAAGAGATATCTGAACCAGTCATCTTTCGTGCTAGCCCCATACAGAATTACTGCACACAATGATTTATGTATTAAGCAGCTTGGCATTTATTTTAAATAGCCTACGCATATCTTGCCATATTATGTGCTTTAGCCCACAGCCTATTTCCTGATTTGCATCATCTAGCAGTACACATCAGTTTAATGCCACGTTTCGGATGTGCTTACTAATAGAAGATACACAAGCTGTAAACTAATTCTAGGTTGCATGTACAATGAAAAGCATCTTATGGCCAAGCGTTGGAACAAATTTTCTTCAGCAGGCTGATGTACATCAAGAAATCATTCTCAATTTAAACAGCAACACTATAAAACACGAAAAATCAATCTTGATATTTCCAAGAAAACACTGCTGCTAGAGGCAGAAAAACCATCCAAAGATACTTGTATTTAGTGTTTGATATAAAGCCATGCATAGTTCTCACGCTGCTTCAGGGTGGGACTGCAGCCTCCTGCCCCATGTTTCTGATATGTGTAACTTCTATCATGCATTATTGCACAGAGGAGGCTGTAATATGCTCATAAAGATGGTGTTATCAAACACAATGTACAAGTAAACATTCTAGTGCCCCAAACACAGATTCAGCATTTCATCTGGGTTTCTTTCCCATTGGCTTTAGAAACCAACAACATCTTGGTTATGTTCTTTATTAATATCAGGAGATTATTTTATTTCTATGTCTACCAGTGGGAGTTACTTTGTAACTAAAGCTAGAGTTATAACACATCGAAGATTTTTAGTAACTCAGTTGTGCTTCTAAAATCAATAGTAATAGGAAACAAAGAACAAAAAGTAGCATATTTCAATGTACCAAATTTTACCAGACATGGTGGTTCATTAATTTTCTTACTTTTCCTGCTTTTTTTTTCTTTATTTTCACCTTGTGATCCTTCCAACACTGTACCATACTTCCTGTCCTAGGTGAAAATGCCCACTCATTGCACTTTTGTTGAGACTATTAACAGCCATTCCTAATCTCGAGGTACAGGCATGACACTCAGTTGTCAGCACCAAGAAGCCCACCCTGAGCAATGACAGTCAGCTTCTACTGGAAAAAAGTGGATGTATATTAGAAGTGGGTGAAGAGAGCACAATGCTTTATCATCAAGTTAGCGTCATCAGGTGAAACTTTATATCTACTTTAATGCTAGAACTATTTACATAGTTACATAGATTATATGGTTAAAAAAAGACACTGGTCTATCCAGTTCAACCTATGTGTGTGTATGCATGTGTGATTTTTATTCTCTAACAATCTCAGCTAGCACAACTTCCTGCGAGAGAGAGAGAGTGTTCCACATTTTACTGCTCTAACAGTAAAGAACCCTTCCCACAATATAAAAATAAAATTCCTTTCTTCTAATTATGGCAGTGTCCTCTTCAGGGACCTTAGAGTAAACAGCTTATCACAGTTACTGGAGTCACCTTTGTTGTATTTGTGTAATGTAACACATCTCCTCTTAAACACCCCTTCTCCAGACTGAATAACTGTAATCTATGTAAGAGATCTTCGTTGCTGAGGTCCTCTGTCCCCCTTAATAATTTGGTTGCCCTTTGAGAACTCTTCCTAATTCAACTTGTATCCTGAGGAATGGTGACCAAAACTGACTGCATATTTAAGATAAGGCTGAACTAGTGTTTTGTGAAGGGGTCGAATTATTGATTTATCTCTGGAATGTATGTCCTTTTTATTGCATGGCAGTATTTTGCTAGCTATGTTAGCTGCAGCTTGTCATTGCATGCTATTGTTAAGTCTGTGATCTACAAGCATCCCCAGATCCCCATACTGCTTTTTTAAGGGGAGCCCCTCCTAGAGTATATTTTTGGCACCTGAATGCATAACCTTTTATTTGTCAATGAAAGGTAGCTGCCCAGTCCCTTATTTTATCCTTCCTGTAATGATTCTACATCCTGTGCTGAAGTTATTTCCCTGCATATTTTGGTATCATTGGCAAACAGTAAAATTAAGCTCTTGATTACAACCTTCATATCATTAATAAACAAATGAAACAGCATTGGCCACAAGACAGAAGCCCGGTGCACCCCACTCACAACTTTAGACCATTCAGAGAATGAGTCCTTTATCACTCTCTCTGGACCTGTTCACGTAACCAGTTTTCTGTTTATGTACATACAATTTCATCAACTCCAGCAGACCTTATTTTATAGTGTAAACATTTATGAGGTACAGTATCAAATGCCTAGAAAAATATAGATGAACTATAACCTTTGGAATTCTACCATTCAATTTATCACTTACCTCCTCATGGAACAATAACAGGTTGGTCAAAAAAGAATAATCTGTTATAAATCTATGCTGGTTGTCCCTTATGATACTTTTATTACTGACAAATGTCTGTGTAGAGTCCTTTACCCTTCCCTCAAATACCTTACATACTATTATAGCTTCCTTGTATACATCTCAATCTGTCAGACACCGCCCAGCGGGATCTCTAGTGATCCACAGAGCGGGATTTCCCAGGACGCGGAGTCTAAGTCCCAGGCCGCCTTTTCACCAGAGCCCCTGATGGTGGGGATGGACTTGGTGCAAGACTGAAACCAGGTCGCGACCCCTGAGTGCACCCAACTGTGGTAGAGGGGTCCCTGCTGAGGGTATGTGCCAGGGGTGAGCCTGAAGTGAAGAGGCTGACAAGTCCAGGTCCCAAGCGGGATGGATGGATGACAGTCAGGAGTGAGCATAGTCAGACTAGCCGGGTCAGTAACAGTGGAGGTAGGTAGGTACCAAGCAGAAGACAGAGAGTAGCCGGGTCATGAGCCAAGGTTCAGCAACGGGAGGTCCAGTAATAATATAGCAACAGGCAGAAGAGTAGTCAGGGACAAGCCGGGGGTCAGAGCAGGAGAAGGTCAACACAATTCAGGACAAGCAGGATCGGCAACAGGAACATACTTCAGAAACACAGGAACAGGAACTAGACCTTGCGGCAACCTGATCACCGCCTGGCCAGTTTAAATAGTGCGCCCTGCACCGTCATTGGTGCCAGGCGCGCGCCCATGTGTGCGAGTGCGCATGCGCGGCCGCAATTGCCGCCGCGGACGCCCAGGTCCCAGTGCCTGCACATTAGTGCTGCTAAAGAATCTGCGCATGCGCAGACCTGTGCGCCGCGGCGAGACCCGCAGTCCCTAACACAATCTTTGTTTCTGCATTTTTACCACATTTGCTCTACATCAAAATGTTGGTACCATTCCAGTCAGCAAGGTGTCTAAAAATCAAAAATAGTGGCTTGGCTATAACTAAACTAAGCTCCCTAAGGACTAGTGGGTGTAAGCCATCAGGACCTGGTGATTTGTTTACATTGATTTTCTCTAGTCTCTTTAGAAACAAGTGAGTACTGTCCATGATACTTTTTTTATTTGCACTAACAAACAATTTTAAGGACAAGCTTTTGGGGAGTGTCCCCTTCTTCAGGTCACAGCAGTACTGATCACAAAGGGTTAAAAGAGATGTTTTGGAGTTGGAAGGAAAAAAAAAAAAAAAAAAAGAACAGATAAGATAAGACACAGCAAAAGCAAAGTCTGGGGAGGGGGGAGACTACACTCACAGAGGCAGTGATGCTTGAGGTGATAAAACTGTTGGATAATGAGTGAGGAATCCCAAGTCCAAATTATGGCCATTATCTCTTGTGTCAAATAGAATTATCATTCTTTGTTCAAAAGTTTTTCTTTCCTGAATGGATTTGAAATTTCCTGTAAGAACTAAAATATTGAGGTCTCCCATTGTGTTGTCTGGTTGTGCGAAATGGTGTCCTACAGGTGTGCAAAAGTCATCTTCTTTATGTTCCTTGCTGGTATGTCTGTGCAAAATCATCCTTGTTTGTAACTTCTGTCCTGTTTCGCCAACATAGGTCCTTTGTTACATTTTCTGCACTGGATAAGGTACACAACATTACTGGAGGTGCAGCTGTATGATCCAGAGATATTAAAGATCCCTTTTGAGTGTCTGACACTTTTTGATGGATTGATTTGGTTGCACAGTTTGCAGCGTATTTTATTGCAGGGTTTGCTTCCATTATTTGTGACATCATCATCAGAAGGAAGTTTCCTACTGATTAGTTTATTTCTGAGGTTGGGGGGTTGTCTGAAGGCTAGTATTGGTGGTTGCTGGAATATTTCTTTCAGGGTTTCATCCTCTGTTATGATGGGTTGTAAATCTTTGATTATTTTTCTTATCCCTTCTAGTGCTGGGTTGTATGTGGTTACTAGAGGTACACGGTTGTTTGTTTTTTTCTCCTCGTACTGAAGTAGGTTTTACCTTCGTGTTCTCAAGGCAGTGTTTATGATGTTGTTGATAGTTTTGTCCTTGTAACCTTTCCTATGGAAGGAGTCTGCTAGTGTCCCGAGATGTGTATCTCTGTCTCTTGGGTCAGAACATATTCGGTGGTATCTAATGGCCTGACTGTGTATGATGGCACGTTTCGTGTGTTGGGGGTGGAAGCTGGAACTGTGGAGGTAGTAGCATTTGTCAGTGGGTTTCCTGTATATTGAGGTGTGAAGCGTATCATCCCTGATGTATACTGAAGTGTCTAGGAAGTTGACGTGTGTGTTTAAGTATTCCATTTTTAGTTTGATTGATGGATGAAAAGTGTTGATCAATGAGTAAAATTGTTTTAGGTATTCTTCACCTTCTGTCCATATGATGAAAATATCATCAATATAGCGATAGTATCGGTATGGTTTTTGTTCCATGCTGTTCAGGAATTTTTCCTCCAGGTCAGCCATAAATACATTGGCATATTGAGGTGCCATTTTACTGCCCATCGCAGTACCCATACATTGAAGATAGATGTCTTTATTGAAGGCAAAGTAGTTGTGTGTAAGTATGAATTCAATGAGCTGTGTAACATCCTCAGCAGCGTATTTGTGGTTTGGTGAGGATGATAAGGATCTGTGACATGCAGCTAATCCATCCTTGTGAGGGATATTACTGTACAGGGATACTACATCCATAGTCACTAGAAGTGAATTAGATGGTAATTGCTGTATGTTGTTGATCTTGTTTAGAAAGTCAGTTGTGTCTTGCAGGAAACTAGCAGTATTCATGACTAATGGTTTTAAAATATTTTCTACAAAGCCTGAGATTTGTTCCGTGAGTGTATTCATACCTGTTATGATGGGTCTGCCTGGATTTCCTGGCTTGTGGATTTTGGGCAGCATGTAGAAGTCCCCGATTTCTGGATGAATCGCATTTATAAGTTCTGAATGTAGGTGGGCTGGAAGTGTTTTAATGAGACCTTTTAATTGCTTTGCAAAGTCCTGGGTCGGATCATAATCCAGTTTCTTATAGTAGATGATATTTTCCAGCTGCCTCTGGCCTTCTTGTATGTACAGTGGGGCAAAAAAGTATTTAGTCAGCCACCAATTGTGCAAGTTCTCCCACTTAAAAAGATGAGAGAGGCTTGTAATTGGCATCATAGGTAGACCTCAACTATGAGAGACAAAATGAGAAAAAAAATCCAGACAATCACATTGGCTGATTTGGAAAGAATTTATTTGCAAATTATGGTGGAAAATAAGTATTTGGTCAATATCAAAAGTTCATCTCAATACTTTGTTATATATCCTTTGTTGGCAATGACAGAGGTCAGACGTTTCCTGTGAGTCTTCACAAGGTTGGCACACACTGTTGCTGGTATGTTGGCCCATTCCTCCATGCAGATCTCTAGAGCAGTGATGTTTTGGGGCTGTCGCTGGGCAACACGGACTTTCAACTCCCTCCAAAGGTTTTCTATGGGGTTGAGATCTGGAGACTGGCTAGGCCACTCCAGGACCTTGAAATGCTTCTTACAAAGCCACTCCTTCGTTGCCTGGGCGGTATGTTTGGGATCATTGTCATGTTGGAAGACCCAGCCACGTTTCATCTTCAATGCCCTTGCTGATGGAAGGAGGTTTGCACTCAAAATCTCACGATGCATGGCCCCATTTATTCTGTTCTGTACATGGATCAGTCGTCCTGGTCCCTTTGCGGAGAAACAGCCCCAAAGAATGATGTTGCCACCCCCATGCTTCACAGTAGGTATGGTGTTCTTTGGATGCAACTCAGCATTCTCTCTCCTCCAAACACGACGAGTTGTGTTTCTACCAAACAGTTCTATTTTGGTTTCATCTGACCTTATGACATTCTCCCAATCCTCTTCTGGATCATCCAAATGCTCTCTAGCAAACTTCAGACGGGCCCGGACATGTACTGGCTTAAGCAGGGGGACACGTCTGGCACTGCAGGATCTGAGTCCCTGGCGGCGTAGTGTGTTACTGATGGTAGCCTTTGTTACGTTGGTCCCAGCTCTTTGCAGGTCATTCACTAGGTCCCCCTGTGTGCTCCTGGGATTTTTGCTCACCGTTCTTGTGATCATTTTGACCCCACGGGGTGAGATCTTGCGTTGAGCCCCAGATTGAGGGAGATTATCAGTGGTTTTGTATGTCTTCCATTTTCTAATTATTGCTCCCACAGTTGATTTGTTCACACCAAGCTGCTTGCCTATTGCAGATTCAGTCTTCCCAGCCTGGTGCAGGTCTACAATTTTGTTTCTGGTGTCCTTCGACAGCTCTTTGGTCCTCACCATAGTGGAGTTTGGAGTGTGACTGTTTGAGGTTGTGGACAGGTGTCTTTTATACTTATAACAAGTTCAAACAGGTGCCATTGATACAGGTAATGAGTGCAGGACAGAGGAGCCTCTTAAAGAAGAAGGTACAGGTCTGTGAGAGCCAGAAATCTTGCTTGTTTGTAGGTGACCAAATACTTATTTTCCACCATAATTTGCAAATAAATTCTTTCCAAATCAACCAATGTGATTGTCTGGATTTTTTTTACTCATTTTGTCTCTCATAGTTGAGGTCTACCTATGATGCCAATTACAGGCCTCTCTCATCTTTTTAAGTGGGAGAACTTGCACAATTGGTGGCTGACTAAATACTTTTTTGCCCCACTGTATTTGTTTGTATCCATCACAACAACTGCTCCCTCTTTATCCGCTGGTTTGACGGTGATGGCCTGATTATTGCGCAAATCGTGCATAGCCCTTCACTCTAGTGGTGAAAGATTGTACAGAATTTTCTTTTGCTTGGTGGATATCAGGGATGTGGCTCGCAATCTGAAGCTATCAATATAGGTGTCCAGTTTGGGGTTGCATCCTTGTGGAGGTGTGAAGCAGCTGTTCTTTTTCTTTGTGTAGCACTCCATTGTCCTAGGATTCCTTTCATTGCTGTGGAAATATTCTTTGAGCCTTAGTCTCCTGAAGAAATCCTCCATATCTGACAAAACTTGTAAATGATCCAATTTGGTGGCTGGGCAGAATGTAAGGCCTTTGGAGAGGATGGCTAATTCTGGTTCAGAAAGTTTATGATTTGAAAAGTTGATGAATCCGATGTTTGTAACTTCCCTGAAACATCAAGAATATTACTGTTAAGTCTAACAAACAAGTCTTTTTTGTCTGCAAAAACTGAACAGAAAAAAATGATTTAATATATCTGCCTTTTGTGACCAGCCTTCCGTGTTCCTCTGTTACTGGGCCTAGCTCTTCTTTCATAACTTTTATACAACTGTTATATTTGAAAACATTTTTGGGATTTGTTTTACTTGCTGTAGCAATATGTTTCTCATTCCTTTTACATCTGGAAAGCTGAGGGTTACCGTCTACTTTACTTTTTAAAGGGCTGTTTTTTTTCTCCTTTATTTGTTTTTTGTAGTAGCTTGACTGTTCTACTAAAATCGCTACAGATGAATCGCTATTACCAATTGCATGTTGCTGATTGCGGCTACAAGCAACTTATGTAGCTAATAGCATAGAGACCAAATATGTTCCATCTGTTTAGGTAATAAACTGTGTTATCTGTTTAAAAAAAACTCTTCTTGAATATTCTTCAGCAAGATGATGTGATAAAATAATTTTTTTACATTCAGAATAAATACTTTGGAGAGGACAGTTTGACGTTACAATAAGCAGTTGACATATTAATAGTGCAACTGATAACAACCCCTATATATTTTTAGCCTCTAGAACAATTTCATAACCTCACTTAAATATCTTGATTTATTGAACATGATTTTTTTAAATGTTCTGTCTATTTTTATATGCTGATATATTTCTTATCTCTATACCTTTGGGAAGACATGGTTATCAGTCAACAATCTAAGTGTGTGCACTGAGTGGGCTGCATTGGTTTTCCATTAGAGTATAAACATTCTGAAAGCTTCTTTATTTCTGGATATATGGGATTATTAACATCCAGCTTGGTTGGGGATTGAAGTCAATGAGAGCTTGAGTTAAAATGCCCCTTTTTACATGTTTTTTTCTTTTAATACAATGTAAAGAATTTATTGAATCCACCCGTATTCAACAGAAAGGAAATAATTATGTTGCTATTAAAGACTCATAAAGAAAAAAACTGGATGATGTAACAATCATCTCAAGGAATTATTGCACTGGAAATGTCTGTGTTGCTCTTTAGAAACCAGGTTAGAAAAAGCAGAAAAGCTGTAGTTTTGACCGAAACAGACATTTTCTCTTTTCCTGGGGAAACATTTTGAAGACTGGGCTTAAATTGCTGAATGGTGTGTGAAAGAAGGAAGCAGTACAATGAGCCAATTAGTTTATATACTTACAAGAGGCATGCTGACAGGAGGAGAAAGCAGAGGGAAAGGGAGTTGAGCTAATTAATATAAACTATAGTATTTATCTGTCAAGTCACAGGCTGGGTCAGGTCCAGGACAACCTGGGCTCTAAGCAAGTGGGTTGAATGATGCTGGAAATCAGACTGAGGACATCTAGTGGCAGAATAAAGTACTGCGGGGGAAATCTCTGGACTGAATGTTAATATTACAGCAAAAGCTGCTTTTATTATTATATCTGTTAATGGACTAATCTTTTTTTTATGTTTTGCTGGTATTTTGTTTAAAACATGATCATGGGCACGTTCTGAAGCTACCTTGCTCTTATTACATGAATAAAATGATAAATATATCTCACAGTTGCTGTAGCTTATATCAAGAAAAACTGACAGGAAAGGCCTGTCCATAGTGCAGGTGAAGTTCCACGGCGCACAAATATGCGCATGCGCAGAGTCCTTACTAGCCAAACAGATGTGCAGGCACTTGGACATAGGCGCGCACACGTGTGTGCATGCATGCACACGCCTGCCACAAATGCTGGCGCCAAAAGGGCTATTTAAACTGGCTGCAGTAGTTGTCCCATTGCCGTATGGTCTTTTCCCTGCTCATATTCCCTGATTCCTGTGATTGTCTCCTGATACCGAACCAGCCTGTTCCTGATCTCCGCTTGATTGCTTCCTGCCCTGACCTCTGGCTTGTCTTGGATTATTCTTCTGTCTCCGCTGCTGTCTGATTTTCCGTTGCTGACCTGGCCTGTGACCTGACTACTCTTCCTCCTGCCGCTGTAAGCCTGATCTGCCTGACCGATACCGAACCCGGCTCGTCTGACCCTGCATCCTCAGCACGCTGCTCTCGGGTATCCATCCATCCAGCACGACTACATCAGAACCCTGCTCCCTGCCTACAACTCATCAGCTGTTACCAGACTGATCACAGGCACTCATACCCCACCGTGCCCCTGCGACTGCTGTCTCACCATCAGCAATCCTTGAACCGGAGTTGTACGGGAAGCAGGGACGGACTGACCATTTGGAAACTCGGGCACTGCCCGAGGGCCCGGGGTCAGTAGGGGGCCCCATGAGATGCCCCTGGTACTTTTTTCATAGGCTTTTTTGAGTTTGGGCAAGGGCACAGGGGCCCATGATCCCCTATTGCCCGGGGGCCCCATGAGTTGTCAGTCCGCCCCTGACGGGAAGCCTGCCTCTTCATAGCAGGCTCACTATCCAGGCTCACTAAAGCGCTGAGCAAACTGTTGGTGCTATATAAATCCTGTATAATAATAATAATATAATCATAATATCCAGGTACATGACAAAAATTGTCTTTGTTTGTGGAATTCTTTCTTAACTTCAAATAACCTTGCTATATTGTGATACCTGTTAATTGAGTGATATGTTACTACAGGATTGCAATGGTATTATAGTAAATCCATGTTACTAAATAGGTGAAGAACAGGGCCTAAAAGTCTCAGGGTTCCTACGCCTCCATTCTTCCCGTTATCTATGGTTTGTAAAAGCCATGACATCTAACAAGGACCTTTTTAATAGGTAGGGAGGCTGGGTGATGTAGTACTTGCAAAATACAATAACTGATGCCTTGTGCAAGCTTCAGATTTGTCATCTCTGAATATCTAACAAATGTAAGTTCCGCTTTATCAGCTGGAAATTTTGACAAAGGTCTCTGCTAAGCCTCCTGACTGCTTCAGAAGCTTCCAGGGAAGTAAGGTGACTTTTATATAGTAGAGAGGATGAAGAGAGGGAGTTAGAGAGGCAGTTCCAAATGTTTAAAGGAGATGAAAATCTTGATGTGGGCACCCCCTCTGCATGACTGCCAAGATCACATGTGTAGCGATGACAAACTATAAAGATCCTGAAGATATAGGACATGGTTAAAAATTAATTAGTTTACGGAATCTTCACTGCTCAGCAAGTCAGTAATGTAATTTCCTTTGCTACGTCACAATTCTCAGTCAAAGTATAAGTTACAGTTCTGTTTTGGTTATTTCATGGCTCAGTGAAGCACAGTACTCACTACCGTCTCACCGGAGCATAATGACAAAATTTTAAGAACTGTCCATTTGCTGAACTTAGCAGATACTCGTAGGGAAGAAGAATGGGAACAGAATAAAGAAGCAGGTTATCAGATTTCTGTATCAACATTTTTCATGACTATTTTGCCACTCTGGATAGTCATAATATGCACGTAATAGCAATATAAAATGTATCATATTGGAGCAAAATTGATTTTGGATTATAATTTCTCCTTGAGATAAAACACTCTAGAAAACATGGTGATAAATAAGCCTACAGGAATTGATTTGTTCTGTTCAGCAGGGGATTTACATTGGCTAGCTTAGCAAGGAATTGGTTTCTCCTGAAATGATTATTTCGTTCCAAGAACAGTGGAAGCTGTGTCACATAAAGCACACAAATAACAGCAGCAACACTAGCATGAAGTATTATATATGATTCTATAGTATGACACACTGAGCATTTAGATATATCCCTTGGATCACATCTGCAGGAAATCAAGGTGGACGTATAGTCTAAAAATGAAAATAGCCATTACATACAGCTCCAATGGCCACTGCTTACCTGTCTTTTCTGTGTTTTCAGTACAGCCTTCACCTAGTTTTATTAGTGTCTTTGATACTATACAGCTGTTACAGCATTAGGTAGCTCTCACTTTAGCAGCCTGCAGTTCATCTATGATATCTCTGACTTGTCTCTTGATACTTGAATTCAATAAACAGTGAAGTGCTCACTACAGGTTGGCTTGTGTATCCACTTCCAGACCAAATATTTCCTGGCACCTTTTGGTTACATGTAACAATCAGTATTTTTTGCCTGAAAATTACTTAGAAACCCTTCACATTATTTTTTTTTTTAAGCAGAGGCACTAGAGAATTAATTGGTGGGTTTGGAATTTTTTAAGTCACACTGTATTTGTAACAATCAGTATTTTTTGCCTGAAAATTATTTAGAAACCCGTCACATTATATTTTTTTTTAAAGCAGAGTTACTAGAGAATTAATTGGTGGGTTTGGAATTTTTTATGTCGCACTGTATTTGTAACAATCAGTATTTTATGCCTAAAAATTATTTAGAAACCCTTCACATTATATTTTTTTTTTAAAGCAGAGGCACTAGAGAATTAATAGGTGGGTTTGGAATTTTTTATGTATTTGTGCAGCAGTTTTTCAGAGGCAATTTTTCGGGAAAAAACGCACTTTTTTAATTTTAATGCTAAAAAAATTATCCATAATGCAAAATATAAAAGATGATGTTACGCCGAGTAAATAGATATTAAACATTTTACGCTTTGAAACTGCACCCACCCTGCAATGCCGACAAACAATGTAAATTTTACTATCCATAGGCAATGCTTTAAAAGCCTTTACAGGTTATCACTTTATTTTAATAGAGGAGGTTTGGTGCTTGAATTACTGCCTGTGATCTGACATTCAGTTTTGTGGGACGATCACTGTTTGAGTGCATTCTGGACTAACTAATGAGTTTGCCTTTGCGGGAAAGCTGGGGGGGACAGGAGCACTTTAATTTTTTATAAAATTATTGATTCTTTTTAATCACTTTTATTACTGTCCCAAGGAATGTAAACATCCCTTGTGACAGCGATAGGCATGCGTCAGGTACTCTTTATGGAGGGATCTGGGGTTAAGGAGACCCCAAATTCCTCATCTGCCCTTAAAAGCATTCAATCACACCAAGATGATGTGTGATTGAATGCTTTTATTTTTAAAACTGGCGCTGCTTAGTTCAGAGTAAACTGGGTTGGCCAAACAATGGCTGATTAGCAAAAATAAAATATATGGCAAGTGAGCACATGATTGATATGAAGCTGCTGGCATTAAGGATGAACCCCTGTATCCTCAAATAGACTAATAGATATATAATGAAGCGCTAAATTCCTAAAGGGACAAATGCATATACAATGAGGCGCAAAGTGCTTGCACTAAAGTGACCACAGCAAATAGGGAGTGTGTTGTCAAAAATTTACAAAAATATTAGTGAATGGATAATTCAATAGTGACAATGGTGAAATGTTCCACATAAATTGAGTGATGAACTGGTTAATACATGACGAATACATCCAGAAAGGAAATGAATGTAAATAAACATATATTGAGTCCAGAATGATCCGTAAATCTCTGTGCACGTGACTTCCGTGATAAGGATTTGTAGTATGATTGCACTCACCAGAAGCGCAATGATAATGCGCATGAATAAATATCCAAATAATCCTTGGTGAACATCTGGGCTCTGGCGGGGACAGGGGGCTCCACTGGCACACTATCAGCACACAGGAAAAGCACTCCAGACCTCACTCTTCTAGAAACCCACTAGTTTCCGGGTTTTTTTTCCAGCCAAAAAACACTCCTACCAAAAAACACTGATTAAAGCCTATGTGTGCATGGACACATAGGATAACATGGATGCTTAATCATGCATCCAGTGTGCATGATTAAGCATACCTTATGCTCCATGCACACGTGGCATTTTGATAACACTGGTAACGTTAGCTGTGTAAAGTCACTTTAAAAACGTGAGTTTTTCAGCTTTTTTTAGCATTTTGTACATTAGCATTTAGCAGTGTTTTGACGTGTCTCTCTTTTTTAGCTGCATTTTCCTGAGTTTTTCCGCGTTTGCATCTTTTAGCAACATTTTACCGTGTTTTGCCAAGTTTTTCAGCGTTGGAGCGTTTTTCCAGCCAAAAAACGCCTCTGCCAAAAAATGTTGATTACAGTCTATATGTGCATGGACACATAGGATAACATGCTGGGGGGTTTGCTGGCTGTAGAAAAAAACGTCAACAGCCAAAAACAGCAGCTCTAAAAATGTCAAGCGTGCATGATGACTAAAGATTAAAAAAAACAAAAAAAACCCCAACACATTGTGAGCAGGTAGACTCCTTGTTGCAGAAGAGGCATGCTATGAAGAAGAGACTTGCAGCACACCCTATGCTGCAATAATCCGTGTGCCACGTATGTTGCAACAATCGACTGGCATGTGGATTTATGTGTGCATTATTTTTTTAAAATAAATTGTGCTATGTCCCTGCATAAAGAGGTCCACATTAGTAACTCTCCTACATCCTAATGTAAATAGCTGAAAATGGAACTTTGTAACTTAAAATGAATCCTTTAAAACAAAAAATTGGCAGCAGTTAGATTTTGTAGATGAGACTTCATGAGTCTCTCCCACTAAAAACTCCTTTATTTACCCACGAGCATTTCTTTCATCTGTATGTAGAGCCCTTACCCCTGGAGGGGTTGCTGAGAATAATCAGGTCTCTTTTATCTGTTCCACAGCACACCAGCAATCACAGGCTCAGGTTAAGGGTGTCTTTTTGTAGTTGTATTGCAGTACTTGAACAGAAGAGAGGGATGAAGATCCAGGACACCCCAAAATGCAAGCAGGTACAGGAGGACAGAAATCCTTTAGCAGCAGCCTTAAATATTGCTGGAGGTAGAGGGACAGCCAGTCAATCTGAGACTAAGCAAAAGCAGTCACAGTCCTGTATCTACTTTAACTCTCATTCTAGGTTCACACTTGTGTGGTGCGGGATACCGCATGTGATTTGCACAGGAATCACATCGCATTCACATATGATATTTGTGCGGTGCAGTTTGAGCCATACATTTTGCATGGCTCAAATTGCATATGTACCAAAATGGCGTAGGACCCTTTTTTCCCGCATCCGATTCACATTGCATGAGTGTTCACACCCATGTGATCTGATTTCTGGCAATAGTACTGCATTTTGTGATCTGTTTCGGGGTGTTATTAACCACTTGCCAACCGCACTATAGCGCGGTTGTCCAGTTTTGGGAGGGCATCATATGACGTCCTCCCAGAATGCGCCCTCCTGGCAATCTCTGTGATGTGGTAAAAGGCCAATCACAGCGGTCATTTACCACGTGATCAGCTGTGTCCAATGACACAGCAGATCACATGTAAATGCAGTTGCCGGTTATCAGCTGTCACAGCATGAGGAAAGTACTGCCGATAACCAGCAATTGTCAAAGGATGAACAATCAATCAATTGTCAAAGGATGGCTCAGCACCGATCATCAGGGCACTGATGATCAGTGCCCAGCAGTGCCACCCATCAGTGCGGCCCATCGGTGCCCAGTAGTGCCGCCCACCTGTGCCCAGCAGTGCTACCCACCTGTGCCCAGCAGTGCCCCCCATCAGTGCTGCCAGTCAGTGCCCAGCAGTGCCGCCAGTCAGTGCCATCAGTCAGTGCCACCCATCAGTGCCCAGCAGTACTGCCCATCAGAGCCTTCTATCAGTGCCGATGAGTGCTACCTATCAGTGTCCATCATTGTTGCATAGCAGTGCAGCCTCATCAGTGCCGCCCCATCAGTGCCAGCTCATTAGTGCCGCCTATCAGTGCAGCCTCATCAACACACATCAGTGAAGGTATTTAATCGCCACTGGGCGCTTTACTTTTTGTGCTATAAACAAAAAAAGTGCAAAAAAATTGAAAAAAAAATTTTTTTTTCTTTGTTTCTATTATAAAATTTTTAAACAGGTAAATTTTCTCCTTCACTGATGTGCGTTGATGAGGCAGCACTGATGGGCACTGATAGGCGGCACTGATGGGCACTGATAGGCGGCACTGATGGGCACTGATAGGCAGCACTGATAGGCAGCACTAATGAGGTGGCACTGATAGGCGGCACTGATAGATGGCACTGATAAGCAGCACTAATGAGGTGTCAAAGATAGGCGGCACTGATAGGCGGCACTGATGAAGGGTACTGATAGACAGCACTTATAGGTGGCACTGACTGGCATCACTGCTGGGCACTGACTGGCGGCACTGCTAGGCATTGACTGGCATAACCGCTGGGCACTGACTGATGGCACTGACTGGTCACAGGTGGGTACCACTGGTGGGCACAGGTGGGTGGCACTGGTGGGCACAGGTGGGTGGGCACAGGCTGGTGCACTGCTGGGTGGCACTGCTGGGCACTGGTGGGTGGCACTGCTGGGCACAGGTGGGTGGAACTGGTGGGTGGCACTGCTGGGCACAGGTGGGTGGAACTGGTGGGTGGCACTGCTGGGCACCGATCATCAGGGCACCAATCATCAGTGCCCTGATGATCAGTACCGATCCCTGCTCTGACAACTGCCAGTTCTCGGCAGTACTTTCCTCGCGCTCTGACAGCGTGAGGAAAGTGCAGCCGAGAACCAGCAATTGCATTTCTCGGTGATCAGCGTGTCATTGGACACGGCTGATCACGTGGTAAAAGGCCGCTGTGATTGGCCTTTTACCACATCACGTGATCAGCTGTGTCCGTAGGACATAGCGATCACGGAGATCGCCGGGTGCGCGCCCCCGGGGGTGCGCATGAAAGCGCGTTCTGGGAGGGCGTCCTATGACGCCCTCCCAGAACTGGCCGGCCGCAGTGTAGCCGTCATTCGGCTATCTGCGGTTGGCAAGAAGTTAAAGCAGAAGGACTACAAGACCCAGCAGGAACTCCACATGCCCCACCAAAGCGTGTATGACTCTTGTGTTGTTATGAGAGTCCAATATATTTGGTGAGTCAGTGGGCACATAGGAGGGGAGCACAAAGCACGAATCACCTATTGTTTCTGGGAAGAAGCACTTGCACTTATTATTTGCACTAAAGACATTCGTTTTCACAATAGGATTTTTTTGCTGAATTGCATTTATGTATAATGTTTTATCACATTTTGGCAGCGCTTTTATGTATATTGCTATTATTTCAACTTGTAATTGCATGATCATGCAATGCTGTACCCAAACAAAATTAATTTCTTTTTTTTTGACACAAATAGAGCTTTCTTTTGGTGGTATTTGATCACCTGTGCCCTTTTTATTTTTCGTGCTATAAACAAAAAAAGACCGAATATTTTGAAAAAAAAAACCAATTTTTTTACTTTCGGCTATAAAAAATATATAGTAAACACAAACTTAGTCATAAATTTAGGCTAAAATGTATTCTGCTACATGTTTTTGGTAACAAAAATCCCAATAAGTGTATACTGATTCCTTTGTGTGAAAGTTACAGCGTCTACAAACTATGGTATAGATACTGAAATTTACGCCATTTTTTGTTATACAGCGCTGCGCTAGTTTAACTGACAATTGCACGGTCATGCAATAGTGTACATAAATGACATTTATGTCCTTTTTTCACACAAATAGAGATTTCTTTTGGTGGTATTTGATCACCTGTGCTGTTTTATTTTTTCATGCTATAAACAAAGAAAGATTGAAACTTTTGAAAAAAAAACAATATATTTTTTACTTTCAGCTATAAAAAATATATAGTAAACTCAAAGTTAGCATAAATTTAGGCTAAAATGTATTCTGCTATATGTTTTGGTAAAAAAAATCCCAATAAGTGTATATTAATTGCTTTGTGTGAAGTTATAGCATCTGCAAACTATGGTATAGCCCAGTGGTGGGCAACCTTTTTTTTCAACTGAGCCAAATCTCGCCAAAACCACGATTGAAATTTATTTTGAGAGCCACATTTTTAAAACTGAAAATACATCCCCATATAGTAATTCATCCCCTATAGTAATTCATCCCCCATAGTAATTCATCCCCCATATAGTAATTCATCCCCCATAGTAATTCATCCCCCATATAGTAATTCATGCCCCATAGTAATTCATCCCCCATATAGTAATTCATCCCCCATAGTAATTCATCCCCCATATAGTAATTCATCCCCCATATAGTAATTCATCCCCCATAGTAATTCATCCCCCATATAGTAATTCATCCCCCCTATAGTAATTCATCCCCCATAGTAATTCATCCCCATATAGTAATTCATCCCCCATATAGTAATTCCTCCCCCCTATAGTAATTCATCCCCCATATAGTAATTCATCCCCCATAGTAATTCATCCCCCATATAGTAATTCATCCCCCATAGTAATTCATCCCCCATATAGTAATTCACCCCCCCTATAGTAATTCATCCCCCATAGTAATTCATCCCCCATATAGTAATTCATCCCCCATAGTAATTCATCCCCCATATAGTAATTCATCCCCCATAGTAATTCATCCCCCATATAGTAATTCATCCCCCATAGTAATTCATCCCCCACATAGTAATTCATCCCCCATAGTAATTCATCCCCCATATAGTAATTCATCCCCCATAGTAATTCATCCCCCATATAGTAATTCATCCCCCATAGTAATTCATCCCCCATATAGTAATTCATCCCCCATATAGTAATTCATCCCCCATAGTAATTCATCCCCCATATAGTAATTCAGCCCCCATAGTAATTCATCCCCCATAGTAATTAATCCCCCATATAGTAATTCATCCCCCCTATAGTAATTCATTCCCCATATTGTGTCAACCTTTGCTCCGCGCGTTCTTCTCGCCGTGTTCCCGCGCCGTTCTGGTCTTCAGGGCGGACTGTGAGAGGAGAGGAGTTCGTCACGCTGCCCCGCCTACATCCTGGCTGCCCCGCCTACATCCTGACAGCTGCAGAGTCCTGACTTTTGGGGCGGCCGCCCGAGAGGAGGGAGGGGAGCGGGCGCCCGGCACACAGAAGAGCCGCATTTAAGTTTGTAAAGAGCCGCATGTGGCTCGCGAGCCGCGGCTTGCCGACCACTGGTATAGACGCTGCAATTAACGCCATTTTTTTGCTATTCAGCACTGCGCTAGTTTAACTGACAATTGTGAGGTCATGCAATGCTGTACCCAAACAAAATTTGTGTTCTTTTTTTCACATAAATAGAGCTTTATTTCAGTGGTATTTGATCACCTGTGTGCTTTTTATTTTTTGTGCTATAAACAAACCGAAAAATGTTCTAATTTCTGTATTTAAAAATAACCAAAAAACTCAAATTTCATCATAAATTTAGGTCAAAATGTATTTTGCTACATGTCTTTGGTAAACAAAAATCCCAATAACTGCATATTAATTGGTTTGTGTGAAAGTTATAGCATCTACTAAATATGGTATAGATAATGGAATTTACACAGCTTTTACTTTCTGACTGCCTATCACATTTCTTGAGGTGCTAAAATAGAGTCCATGGAAAATGTATTTTTTCTCCACACGTTTTTGGAAAATGACAAAAACATTCTATTTTTTACACAAAGTTGTCAATTAAATAATATATGGCTCACACAAGCCATGGGTATATGTGGAACTACACCCCTAAATACATCCTGCTACTTCTACCGAGTATGGGGATACCACATGTGTGATACTTTTTGGGAGCCTAGCCACACACGGCAAAAAAAATGAGGAAGAGTTGTAACAGCGCAAACACTGCAAAGTCCTGGGAAATGGTAGTATGGGGTGATCGTGGTATTAGTGGCTACTGTATGAAGAGCGTAGGATTCCGTGTGGCACTGAGGGCAAGGCTTCCAAATAAGCTGTAGCAACTTCTGTAGATGAGAAAAAGGAGAGAAGCGCCTCTAAGTGCAATAAGTCTTTTAATTCGAGTCTAAATGTAGAAATACTCACATGTGTGAAGTAATCATAAACTTAAAAACCGTGGTTAACAATAGTTAACGGTGGGGTGGTAACCCGGGTGATAAGATGACGGCTCTTCACCCGGGTTACCACCCCACCGTTAACTATTGTTAACCACGGTTTTTAAGCTTATGATTACTTCACACACGCGAGTATTTCTACATTTAGACTTGAATAAAAAGACTTATTGCACTTAGAGGCGCTTCTCTCCTTTTTCTCTTAGCCACATATGGCAGCCTGAAATCCAATGACCACTTTGAAAGCCTGAACTTCCTCATTTTACTTCCTTACTACATATCACAGTTTTGAATGCCCTGAAATGCCAGGATAGCTCTAAACCCCCACAAATTACCCCTTTTTGGAAAGTAGACAACCCAAGGCATGGTGAGTATTTTGCAGATCTCATTTCTTTCTCACAGTTTTGAAATATAAAAAAAGAAAAAATATGCTTTTGTTTTCTCTTTCTTCATTTTCCAAAAACTTGTGGCAACAAATGAAATCTGCAAAATACTCACCATGCTTCTTAGCAAATTCCTTGGGGTCTCTACTTTCCAAAAAGGGGTCATTTGGGGGGGTTTGGTGCTATCCTGGCATTCCAGGGCGTCCGAAACTGTGATAGGTAGTCAGGAAGTGTAATGAGGAAATAAAGCCCTTTAAAAGCCTGAAGGTGCTTATTGGATTTTGGGGTCCTGTTCTTGGCTAGACTGCCAAAAAGTCACTCACATGTGGTACCCCCATACTGGGGAGAAGTAGCAGAATGTATTTTGGGGAGTAATTCCACATATACCCATGGCATGTGTGGGCAATAAATCAAGTGACAATATTGTGCACAAAAAAAACATTTTTTTTTGTCATTTTCCAAAAACTTGTGTTAAAAAAAAGAAATGATGCATTGACTCAACATGCCTTTCAGAAAATAGTTTGGGATGTCTACTTTTAAAAATGGGTTATTTTGGGTGGTGGGGGCATTTTATTCCCAGCATTAGAAGTTTATGCCACAAATCACTCTCTTCTAACTACCTGAAAACCAAGTCTTTTCTGACAATTTTGTTCACATGAAAAAAATCTGTATTTTTGCTAGCAAAAGACTTTGAATCCCCAAACATTATATATATTTTTAAAGCAGACACCCTAGTAAATAAAGTGGTGGGTACTGCAATTTTTTATGTCACATAGTACTAGCGCAGTGATTTTTCAAACGCACATTTTTTTTTTTAAAATACACTTTTATACTTTTAATACACAAAAACACAATATATTGGCCAATTATTTGGTAAACTATAAAAGATGAGGGTATGCCGAGTAAATAGATACCAAACATGCCATGCTTTAAAACTGTGCATGCCCGTGCAATGGCGACAAACTGCAAACATTTTAATATCCATAGGCAAAGCTTTAAAAGCCTTTACAAGCTACCATTTTAGATGTACAGAAGAGTGTCTAGTGCTAGAATTACTGCCCATCTGACATTTGCAGTGATGCCTCACTTGCATGATGCAACCGCTGTTTACATACTGGCACGGGGTCAACGCAGGTGCACGCGCGGGAGGGGGGGTTGGGGGCTGGTTGAGGGTGCTTTTTTTTAGTTATGTAGATTTTTAAAAATTATTTTAACACTGTCCCTTTCATTTTTTTTAATCACTTTTAATGCCATCACAGGGAATGCAAATATCCCCTATAACTTCAATGGGCATTGTCATATATTCTTTTTTGAGAAATCTGGGGTCTATCAGACTCTAGGGGGTTTATTTACTAAAGCTGGAGAGTCCAAAATCAGACTCCCTTCTGCATAGAAACCAATCAGCTTCCAGGTTTCATTGCCAAAGCTTCATTGAACAAGCTGAGGTTAGAAGCTGATTGGTTTCTATGCAGAAGGGAGTCTGATTTTGGACTCTCCAGCTTTAGTAAATAAACCCCTAGATGTCTCCTCTGCCCTTACATTATCCAATCTCGCCAAGATCAGTGTGATCAGATGCTTTTCCAATTTACAAATGGCGCTGTTTATATCCTGCGAAACTGAAGTGATGAAATGCTTGTAGCTGTCGATTTCTTAGACTATAGAGATGATTGGCACCATTACAGTCTCCAATGAGCTCTATAGTCAGCTGGCAGAAACACTGGCTGCATTCTGAGGTTCCCACAATGGCACGGAACTGCCTGAAAAGGCTATGGAAAGCAGCGGGGGAGGGGGAGCATCTTCTCCTGCTGCTTGTAAAAGCAATCCTGCAGATAATTAGCCACTAGGATTGCTTTTACATGAATCCCGATCGCCGGCTGTTCGCTGAATGAAAAAAAGAGAAGAAATCTCTGCCAGAAAAAGTGTGTGGTATGCCTACCATTAGAATATACCGCCCTGCATCCACCCACTTCTAATGGTGAGCACACATGAAATGTTCTTTGTCGTTCAGCCCCTGGGCTGAGCGGAAAAAAAAGAACCTAACCGATTCCTCTATTCACATTGGTCAATGTGGATGAAGATATCTCTGCCAAAATATTGTTTGTAAATATTTACCAAAGCATAGGGGCCATCCACCCACTGGCCACCCCAGGCCCACATGCTTCGGCATATATACTCTTTTTTTAACTGCGGATGAAAAATCTCATCCAACAGCACTGCACACAACTACTTATGTATATTCTGAGAGCAAGACCCTGTTGCTGTCAGAATAAACAAGTCAGTGCTGCAGCTGAATGGCATTCCTCCGAAGAAAACAGCAATGGTTAACAATAAAACTGTAACTCAATAAAACAACTTTTTTTTATTGAAATATGTGCCCAAAAATGTTATAAAATATATATGCTGAAGCATAGGGGCCAGCCACCCACTTGCCACCCTAGGCCCCCATGCTTCAGCATATACTGAATGCTCTTTTTTTAACTGCAGATAAAAACAATCTCATCCAACAGTGCTGCACACACTGACTTATATATATTCTGAGAGCAAGTTCCTGTTGCTGTCAGAATAAACAGGTCGGTGCTACAGCTGAATGGCATTCCTACAAAGAATAGGTTAACAATAAAGGGTAACAATAAAACAGTAAAATCATAACAGTAGAACAGTAACAACGACAAAAAAAAAACTAAAACTATTTGTTTTTTTTTAATTTTTAATTTTTTTTTGGCACTTATTTTATGTTTTTTTTCTTTTTTTTTCTTTAACTGGAAGTTATCAAAACTGTAGGGCCTCTCAAAATGCAATAGCCAGTTTCCTGACTACTAGCATCTTTTGAGACAATGTGCAAATACAGTGAGGAACAGAAGTATTTGAGCACCCTGCAATTTTGCAAGTTCTCCCACTTAAAAATCATGGAGGGGTCTGAAATTCACATTGTAGGTGCATTCCCACTCTGAGAGACAGAAAAAAAAAAAATTCAGGAAATCACATTGTATAATTTTTAAAGAATTTATTTGTCTTGCACTGCTGAACATACGTATTTGAACACCTAAGAAACAGCAAGAATTCTGGCTCTCAAAGACCTGTTACTGTGCCTTTAAAAAGTCCTCCTCTACTCCACGCATTAATCTAACTTAGTAGCACCTGTCTGAGCACTTTAAAGACACCTGTCCACCCCACAGTCAGTCAGACGCCAACTAATACCATGGGCAAGACCAAAGAGCTGTCAAAAGACACCAGAGACAAAATTGTGGACCTCCACAAGGCTGGAAAGGGCTACGGGGCAATTGCCAAGCAGCTTGGTGAAAATAGATCAACTGTTGGAGCAATTGTTAGAAAATGGAAGAGGCTAAAGAAGACTGTCAGTCTCCCTCGGACTGGGGCTCCATGCAAGATCTCACCTCGTGGGGTATCACTGATGATAAGAAAGGTGAGGAATCAGCCCAGAACTACAAGGGAGGAGCTGGTCAATGACATAAGGAGAGCTGGGACCACAGTTTCCAAGGTCACTGTCGGTAGAACACTACGCCGTCATGGTTTCAAATCATGCATTGCACGGAAGGTTCCCCTGCTCAAGTCATCACATGTCCAGGCCCGTCTGAAGTTTTCCAATGACCATCTGGATGATCCAGAGGAGGCATGGGAGAAAGTCATGTGGTCAGATGAGACCAAAGTAGAACTTTTTGGTCTAAACTTCACTCGTCATGTTTGGAGGAAAAAGAAGGATGAGTTGCATCCCAAGAACACCATCCCTACTGTGAAGAATGGGGTGGTAACATCATGCTTTGGGGGTGCTTTTCTGCGAAGGGGACAGGATGACTGCACTGTATTAAGGAGAGGATGAATGGGGCCATTTATTGTGAGATTTTGAGCAACAACCTCCTTCCCTCAGTCAGAGCATTGAAGATGGGTCATGGCTGGGTCTTCCAACATGACAATGACCCGAAGCACACAGCCAGAATAACCAAGGAGTGGCTCTGTAAGAAGCATATCAAGGTTCTGGAGTGGCCTGGCCAGTCCCCAGACCTAAATCCAATAGAACATCTTTGAAGGGAGCTTAAACTCCGTGTTGCTCAGCGACAGCCCCGAAACCTGACAGATCTAGAGGAGATCTGTGTGGAGGAGTGGGCCAAAATCCCTGTTGCAGTGTGTGCAAACCTGGTCAAGAACTACAGAAAACGTTTGACCTCTGTAATTGCAAACAAAGGCTTCTGTACCAAATATTAACACTGATTTTCTCAGGTGTTCAAATACTTATGTTCAGCAGTGCAAGACAAATAAATTCTTTAAAAATCATACAATGTGATATCTTGAATTTTTTTTTAAATTCTGTCTCTCAGAGTGGGAATTTCAGACCCCTCCATTATTTCTAAGTGGGAGAACTTGCAAAATCGCATGGTGTTCAAATACTTCTGTTCCTCACTGTATGTGCCCTGAACTGTGCCGTGCTGTACCCTATACTAATACTCCATTAATGTCTGGTAGTGACGGAAGCAGTCTTTGAGGCAGAGACCAGGTTGGCCAGGACAAGAGGGACAAAAAAAGTGTGTGTCACTCCTAATTCTATGTCTGCTACGGACACAACATCTTTTTGGTGTGCTTTGGGTTGGGGTACCAGGAATGGCATCGAGAAAATGCCTCTCATGCAGCCGGCTAACTGCATCTGTGTTGGGGGTTTGGGCCACAGCACCTTCTGGATACAAAAGGGCAGTGATGATCTCTTCTCTGGAATTTTAGGAAGGATCCATTTCGTCCAGTTGCTTTGTAAAGCACAAAGCATTATCTAGAGCCAATTGAAATAAATAAACAGATACTTTTCTGTACCAGGGTCTGGCTTTTCGCGAACCTGTGTACGGCTTCATCATCTGGTCGTTGAAGTACACCCCTCCAATGTTAAGGTTATAGTCATGGATACAGAGGGGCTTCTCAACAACACCAGCTGCTGAAGCAATTTGGATGGTCGTGTCTGCGTGAATCGAAGACAGGATGAAAAAATACTGTTTGTCCTTCCACTAAAATGCAAGCAATTCCTCACTTCTGAAGCAGGCTTTTCCCCCCTTTCTAAGATGGGTATTTACAAGCTGTTGGGGGAAGCCCCGGTGATTAGGTTGCACGGTGCCACATGCGCCAATTCCAAGATTGTACAAATGTCTAAATAGTGGCGCGCTTGAATAAAAATTGTCATTGTACTGTATAAGTGGTACCCCATATGGAAAAAGGATGACACCAAGTCCCAAACTATCTTGCCACTGCTCCCCATGTAGTCTGGGCATCCAGGGGTTTATCTTTTCGTAAATCCGAAACTTAAATGCATAGCCTGTTGCCCTCTCACAGGTCTTATACATTTTGACCCCATATCTGGCACACTTGCTGGGGAGAAATTGTTTGAATGCAATGCAGCCAGAAAAATTAATGAGGGACTCATCAACGCAGATGTTTTGCTGGGGAGTATAGACATCTGCAAATTTTTAGTTCAGGTAATTTACGAGGGTCTGAATTTTGTGGAGCTGGTCAAATTTGGGGTCATCCTGAGGATGACAGAGTGTATTGTCGTTGAAATGCATAAAACGCATTATACGCTCATATATATGCCTGGGCATGGCAGCAGAGAACACGGGCAAATGATGAATGGGGTCTGTTGACCAATACAACCACAATTAATTTTTTTTAGTAATCCCCATGTTGAGGGTTAGGCCCAAAAAATGTTAAATTCGGAAATCATAATGGGTTTCCATGCGAATGATCTGGGTTGGCGGCAATAAACTGTTGTGCATATAAATTGCTTTGATCCACAATCGATGCATACAGATCTTCTGTGAAAAACAGCTCCAAAAAATCAAGGGGAGGAGTTAAATTTGCTGTTTCCACCTGAATTCCGGGTTGGGCAGTGAATGGGGGAATTACGGGTGCTGCAGAATTTATGGGCTACCAAACAGGATTTGCAAGCTCATCTGGAAGTATACTAGGGGCTCTATGGGCCTTTGTGGGAATTCTTGGTAGTTGTGGGACACTACTTGTACTCGCCACCTCACCAGCTTGTCCTGCACTTGTGGGACTTGCCACGTCACCAAGTGATACTGCAGTGCTGGTATGCGAAAGACCACGATGTACTAGGCTGCTGGTGGTCGCCAGTTTACCAAAAGGTACTAGAGTACCTTTCCATTGACATTTTGGCCACAAATTTATAGGTACCTAGTGAGACTCATGGGAAAAAGAGCACCTGGCTGTCAAGGACTGCTTGAACCGCTACAACAAAATTTACTGACAAGTGCTAACAGAGATCAGGCCTGACTCTGCGAACACTGCGGTTTGGTGTGCAATGTATCAAGTATCAAGTGAAAGTGATCTACTGACACTGCGCTTGCTGGGGGGGGGGGGGGGGGTAAGCGTAGGGGCTAAACACAGGTGCTGGCAGGTGCTGGGGCTGATCCCACTAACGCTGCATTTTGGGGTACACTATACTAATGTGAACGCTGGTATAGTGCTGATCTGATCAAAGATATTGATTTGTTCAGACACTATGCTAGCAATGGAGGTGTATTGTGTATGTGGGAGTGTTCCTGTCAATCAAGGGGTTAAATGTGATGAATGGTGTAATTACGGGCAATCTGACGCTATCTGGGAGGGATGCTAGCTGACACTAACTCTATCTGAAGTCGCCAGAAAGACTAATACAGTGATCAGCCAATAATCTGTACACTGTACTAATGACACTGGTGACAAGGCAGTGAAGGGGTTAATGGGGGGGGGGGCGATCAAGTGGCTAAATGTGTCCTACAGTTGTGGCCAAAATTATTCAACCCCCACTGAAATTGAGTGTTTTGGCCAGTTTGACATTGCTTTTGATCATTCAGTCATCTTGCTTACATTTACATTAAAGAGGCACTTGTAGGTCAGACAAATATAACATAACAGTTATAATGAAATAACCACAAATGTCTTTTCTGTGCTCACAGCATTATCAGTTTTATTCAACCCCCAAGTGACATTCAATCTTAGTACTTAGTACAGCATCCTTTTACAGTTATAACAGCTTTTAAACGTGAAGCATAGCTTGACACAAGTGTCTTGCAGCGATCTACGGGTATCTTCGCCCATTCTTCATGGGCAAAGGCCTCCAGTTCAGTCACATTCTTAGGCTTGCGCACTGCAACTGCTTTCTTTAAGTCCCACCAGAGGTTCTCAATCGGATTTAAGTCTGGTGACTGCGATGGCCACTCCAAAATGTTCCAGCCTTTCCTCTGCAACCATGCTCTAGTGGACTTGGAGGTATGCTTGGGATCATTGTCCTGTTGAAAGGTCCAACGTCTCCCAAGCCTCAGGTGTGTGACGGACTGCATCACGTTTCCATCCAATATCTCCTGGTACTGAAGAGAATTCATGGTACCTTGCACACGCTGAAGCTTCCCTGTACCTGCAGAAGCAAAACAGCCCCAAAGCATGATTGACCCTCCACCATGCTTCACAGTAGGCAAGGTGTTCTTTTCATCATAGGCCTTGTTCTTCCTCCTCCAAACATAGCGTTGATCCATGGGCCCAAACAGTTCTAATTTTGTTTCATCAGTCCACAGAACACTATCCCACAACTTTTGTGGTTTGTCCACATGGCTTTTGGCATACTGCAGTCGACTCTTCTTATTCTTTGGAGACAGCAAGGGGGTACGCCTGGGAGTTCTGGCACGGAGGCCTTCATTACGCAGTGTGCGTCTTATTGTCTGGGCTGAAACTTCTGTACCCACATCTGACAAATCTTTTCTCAGTTCCTCAGCAGTCACACGGGGACTTCTCTCCACTCTACGCTTCAGGTAGCGCACAGCAGTCGAAGTCAGCATCTTCTTTCTGCCACGACCAGGTAGCGTTTCAACAGTGCCCTTTGCCTTGAATTTGCGAATGATGCTTCCTAAGGTGTCTCTTGGTATGTTTAACATCTTTGCAATCTTCTTATAGCCATTGCCCTTCCTGTGAAGAGAAATCACCTCTTCTCTTGTCTTCCTGGACCATTCTCTTGCCTTCACCATGTTTGTAACCACACCAGTAAATGTCTAGAAGGAGCTGAGTATCACAGTCATTTTAAAGCTGCCTAATTGGTGCTTATTATGCTTGATTGCTGCTCGGTGACATCCACAGGTGTTTTCAATACCTGATGGAAAGCACCTGTATGAACCTCTGTTCTTCAGAGTGGTAGTCTTTAAGGGGTTGAATAATTGTGGCAATGAAGAAACCACATAAGAACCATTTACTACTGTATTACATAAACAATTGATGTCATTTTAGTTGCATTTGGGTAGTTACAACGTCCTTGTAGGATTTGATTCTGAATACAATTCCAAATGTACACTATAGTCCCTAAACCCCTTTACAGCATTGGGGGTTGAATAATTTTGGCCACAACTGTACATTTTCTAACTCTGTGCAAGTGTGCTGCTTTTACTCACTGCGTCTTCTTTCTTCTCTCTCTGGGATGGAATGTGAGAGAGAAGATGTCAGCATTTCCTGTACCTGTGTAAGTGTAAACACAGGTACAGGAAGGTCCCTGATAGGACAGGGATCGATCATCCGATTTAGGCTGAACATCACTGGCCTAAATCGGATGATTGATCCCTTTGGGATCAAATCACGGCACCAGCTGGTCAGCGCCCCCCCGCCCCCGGCCCACGAACACCGCAGGATTTTGCGCACCTGTGCCACCCTGTAGCAGTATTTCTAGCAGTATTTCTGCTATAGGGTGGTCAGGAAGCGATTAAATACAGTAGGTTTTACCTGTATAGAAGCAGCAGCCTATTATTTTGTTTTATTAAGTTTATTTAACTCATTTTCAGGTGTTAATTGTTGATTTGATTGTCCTGGGTGCAAGTTTGTCATCACATATTAAATTGGTTTTAGTATTATTATTATTATTATTATTATTATTATAATACAGGAGTTATATAGCGCCAGCACTTTACAATATAAAGGGAGAGAGCACAATTACAGTACAGTTCATTACAGAAGGAATAGAAGGGCCCTGCTCATGGAGCTTACAATCTAAAGTAAGGGGAGATGGTATATATTGATATTGATAGGTGATAAGTGAGCACAGACAGAGCACACATGTGAAAGGGATCAGGAACAGCACTGCAGCAAGGAGGTAATGCAATATGAGAAGCTCTACTTATGTCTTTTACTGAGATATTGGTTTACACCCTAACCGTTTACCTGGAGAGGATATCGCCATCAATACGCACACCCCAGAGAGGGAGATCGTTGCAGGGAGAGATATTCAGTGACAGAGGAACCATACACATGGAGGATCCAGTTTTGTGATCCCAAAAGTGTTTTGACCCCTGCGGGTTGAAGCAATTAGGTGAGAGGCTAATTCAGCTACTTACGGATACTCTTCTGTGATTACCCACAATCACTATTCACGGGCATGAGTGTAAATCTTGGTTTTTGGATTGCGTGGTGTTGATAGCACCATTTTGGACTTTTTTTCACATATATTTTGTTGTTGTTTTGTTGTTACTTTGTCATGCGTTTTGTTGCATGCTTTGTCAGATAAGACTGCATGGACATTTTCTACTATTGCGCATATATATATATTTTTTATTTATTTGATATGTATCTGATGTATATACCTTTTTATATGAATACACCATTTAGTGTTTTGAGTTTGTAATTTTTTGCATTATTTATGCACATCCGATCTTGCAGAAAACATTTGCTTGCATGTTTATGTGTTTGTTCTTAATTTGAGTCCAATTCCTTGGACATATCACCCATAAGTCCCTATTTGGACTGTTATTCACCATCACTTTCAAATCCTGTTTAGGATTAACTCACTCTTGTGACTTACTTGTTGCAAATATCGGTTCACACATTGTTTATTACCATTTATGTAGTTGTGCATTTTTCACTTCTTATTCACCTTTGGATCCGGTCAGGATCAGATCACGGTTAGATATTTGTAAAGATCCCATGTGGATCTAATCACATTTTTTCTTTTGCAAATTGTGTCACTTTATATATTGTGTCCATTTTGTATGCATACATTAGTATAATATGTGACTTATGGTTTGTGAGTAGTGCTGTATCATTTTTTCTCACTACAATAATCTTTAATGCTAACAAACAAATTAACAAAAAAAGGAGTTGCCCACCTGACTGTGCTGTCTGGAAGAGGTGTGTGAAACACAAAAGTGGTTGGCAGATGTATGTGTCTTTTGTCAGATAAAAAAGCTTCCATTTATGTATTTAGCTGTCTGTTTAAAATCTGCTCTGCCTGTCCTTCAGCTAGTCTGCAGGGGATGGGGAAAACTGAATATAAATAAAGATCATATGTGATTGTATATTCATACATACAGTTTTAGGAATGCTTATCGAGTTTTCCATTAATATTTATAGGGAACAAATGATGTATTAAAATTTGCTTGAAGACCTCATGTGTGGCGTTAAATATTGCGTTCTCTACTGTAAAGAGCGAAGTTTGATGGGGTTTCTTAACTTACAGATTTATTTACTGATAAAAAGAAATGCTTTGCTGAGGATTGTATTCTAAAGAAATGACTATGTTTTCTTATTGAAGACTTTCTTCCATTTTGTCTGCTTCAAAACATTGCAAAGAATAATTAAGAGCTAGTCAAATCAACCATAGAAAGTTTGCAGCCTATCAGATTATGGTACTCAGATTACAAAAAAAAGAAGTTGCAATTGGTTGTTTTTGTGCACAGGCTTTGTCTTTAAGTCAATTTACTGTAAGTTCACTTAATGCTGAATTCTGGGCACAAAAATGTTAATTGAAATATATTCCTCTTCACAAATGATTTAAATTTATTCTGTGCACCAAATGCTTTTACAAACTTAGATATCAACTTGTAAAACTATCAGTGACATTATCACTGTGCTGTATAAAGCCTGTGCAGAAAGCAGAGCTGATTGAGGGATCCAACAGTCCCTATGCATTGCAGGTTGCCTGCAGAAAACTACAGTAGGGGGCAGAGACAAGACCCATTTGCAAGGAGAGATAGCAACAGTGACGGGTCTTTATTACAGGAAGTTCCTGAACAAAGGCAAAGTTTCACACTGGATTACTGCACTGATCTGGAAGAGACAAAAAAACACTAACGTGTTCACATATGACTCTTATATTTAGATAGTATTTATTCATCCGGAGTTCAGCTGTAATGAATTGCTCTTGTCTGTCATATTGATTAATCATATTTGTGTATATTGTCTTTTTTATTTATAGATCTCCAACAAATTCTATAGGGCTTTACAAATTAGAGCCATTGCCATCAATTTCTAGGGAAAAAGAAACCTACGTCTTAATACCTCTATTTTACTCATGCACTGATATATAGATATTGTTGCCACCTGTCTCAGATGCTTCTGGGATGACCCAGGGTTTTAAACATTTACCTAATCTCCATGTCCTGGGCAATTTTCCAGGATTGCAATGTCAATGTATGGTAGGTGTTTGTTGTGGAGGAGAAGGTAGAGTCATGGAGCTACAGGAGAGGCACCACACACCAATATAATGACATTGTTCCTGAGACAGTCCAGATTTTTCATTTGTCTTATCCTTATGTCCTTACCAATATTTCAGGATTTTAACTTTAGTGTATGGTAGGTATTTGCTGTGGAGGAGGAGGTAAAGTCATAGAGCTGGAGGAGGTGCACCATACACCGATATATAGACATTATTGTTACCTGTACCAGATGTTCTTGGGACAGTCTATGTTTTTAAAATTTTCCTATTCCCCATGTCCTGTGCAATAATCCAGGATTGCCTCTTTAGCGTACTGTAGGTGTTTTGCGGAGAAGGACATAGAGTTATGCAATTGCAGGAAAACCAGACCAGAGTGTAGAGGATATGGGAGGTGAGGGACATAAAGATGATCTACATCTGCTACTTCTATCCATAGCAATCACAGGACTTATTTGCACGAGATGCGGCATACACCAAAATATAGACATTGCTGTCACCTGTACCAGATGTTTCTGGGAAAGTCCAAGCTTTTAAACATTTGCATATTCTCAATGTCCTGTGAAATATTCAAAAATTGCATCTTCAGTGTATGTTAGGTGTTTGTTGTGGAGGAGTTAAAGGAGCCATGGAGCTGCAGGAGATGCAGAATACACTGATACATAAACATTGCTGTCACTTGTGCCAGATGTTCCTGGGACAAGATCTTTAAACATTTGTCTGTTCTCCATGTCCTGGGCAATATTTCAGAATTGCACTATTGCCGGTCAACTGAGTGAAAGGATCTAGATAACCTCCATTTTGTTAATGTACGCCATTTTAAGTATTAAGTTAGGTTTTTGCAGATATATTTGAAGTTTAATGAAACTGTTTTAGTTTGCTCAAGGATTTATCAACAAAAGATAACACGACCCTGACAATGTTTTTGTCTGGTTATTTATCAGAAAGCTAGCAAAAACAATTTATACCAAGAAATGTATATGTCATGTAGTTAGCTCATGATGGAAACCTACAAGTTACAGTTTTTGAAACTCGCTCCCCCCTCCCTTATTTTTCTGTATCCTATATAATCTTAGTAATGTCTAATAAACTTTGAACATCTCTGAACATAAGCTGCCGTTATTTCCGTGTTCAAGGGGTGTTCCCAGAATTCTGCTGATAAACCAGGAATCTCTCCACAGACTGGGGGTCTCTGAGGGGATAAAGAAAATCATCCTTTCACTGAGTATCTGCCCCGCATCTCTTGCTCCTCCCCTCTATTCCGATTCTTAGCCTGTGTGTGTCTGGTATAGAGACATTTGTCAGGGTTCCCCGCCCACCTCCCGGGATCTGCACTGCATGGAAAGGATTCATTTCTCTAATAGAGCCCTTACCCAGCCCTGAGAATGGGTGAGTACCCACCAATGCTCCAGGAGCATTCTGCCTGGTAATGTGGGGACATGCTGCCTGGTAATGGAGGGATATGCTGCCTAGTAATGGGGAACATGCTGCCTGGTAATGGGGGGACACTCTGCCTTGTAATAGGGGGACACTCTGCCTTGTAATGGGGGGACACTCTGCCTTGTAATGGGGGGACATGCTGTCTGGTAATTGGGGGACATTCTGCCTGGTTAATGGGGAGGGTGGGGTATGCTGCCTGTATTGCAGGGACATGCTGCCTGTAATGGGAGGACATGCTTCCTGGTTAATAGGATGACATGCTGCCCATAATGGGGGATATGCTACCTGGTAATGGAGGACATGCTGCTTGGATAATAGGGGGACATGCTGCCTGTAATGCAGGGACATGCTACCTGTAATGGGAGGACATGTTTCCTGGTTAATAGGGTGACATGCTGCCCATAATGGGGGATATGCTACCTGGTAATGGGGGACATGCTACTTGGTTAATAGGGGGACATGCTGCCTGTAATGGGGGGACATGCCGCCTTGTAATGGGGGGGGGGCATTCAGCCTGGTTGATAGGGGCACATGCTGCCTGTAGTGGTGGGGATTTGCTTCCTGTAATGCAGGGACATGCTGCCTGGTTAATGGAGGGGGGCATGCTGCCTGTAATAGGGGGACATGCTGCCTGGTTACTAGGGAGACATGCTGCCCATAATAGGGGGACACTATGCCTGGTTAATGGGGGGAAAAGCTACCTGTAATGGGGGGACATGCTGTCTGGCAATGGGGGGACATTCTACTTGGTCGATATGGAACATACTGCCTGTAGTGGGGCTACATGCTGCCTGGTAATGGGGGACATGCTGTCTGGTTAATGGGGAGACATGCTGCCTGATTAATGGTGGGACATGTTGCCTAGTTAATGGGGGGACATGTTGCTCGGTTAATGAGGGGATATGTTGCCTGGTGTATGGGGGCACATGCTTCTTGGTTAATGGGGCAATATGCTGCCTGCCTACAGCCTGGTGTATTGGGAGAAATGTTGCCAGGTGTATGGGGGGCATGCAGCCTGGTGTATGACGGGGTCATAGAGCCTGGTATATAAGGGATAAACATTTGGTATATGGGGGGGGGTAGAGAGCCTGGTATATGCGGGTATACAGTGTGATATATGGGGGGCATAGAGTCTGGTATATGGGGGCATACAGTCTGGTAAATGGGAGACAGAGTGCCTAGTATATGGGGGTATACAGTCTGGTATATGTGGGGGCATAGAGCCTGGTATAAGGCGGCACAGAGCCTGGTATATGGGGGTATACAGTCTGGTATATGGGGGGCAAGAGCCTGGTATATGGGGCACAGAGCCTTGTATATGGGGTATACAGTCTTGTATATGGGGGTGGCATAGAGCCTGGCATATGGGGGCACAGAGCCTTGTATGTGGGGTATACAGTCTGGTATATGGGGGGTGGCATAGAGCTTGGTATATGGGGGTATGCAGTCTGGTATATGGGAGGGCATAGAGCCTGGTATATGGGGGCATAGAGTCTGGTATATGGGGGTATACAATCTGATATATGGGAGGGCATAGAGCCTGGTATATAGGGGCATAGAGCCTGGTATATGGGAGAATACAGTCTGGTATATGGGGGGGGCATACAGTCTGGTATATGAGGGCACAAAGCCTGGTATATGAGGTGTACAGTCTGGTATACGGGGAGGGGCACAGAGCCTGATATACAGTTGCAAGAAAAAGTATGTGAACCCCTTGGGATTACGTGGAGTTTTGCATGAATTGGGCATAAAATGTGCTCTGAACGTCATCTAAGTCACAACAATAGAAGAACACAGTCTGCTGAACATAATACTACACAAACATTAGATGTTGCCATGGTTTAATTGCACATAACATGTAAACATTCACAGTGCAGGGAGGAAAAAGTATGTGAAGCCCTAGCTTAATGACTTCTCCCAGAGCTAATTGGAGCCAGGAGTGAGCCAACCTTGACTCCAATCAGTGTGATGATATTGGATGTGTTGCTGACAGCTGTCCTGCCCTTAAAAAACACACACCTGTTTTGGGTTTACTGGTTTCAAGAAGCACTGTCTGATGTGAACCATGCCTCGCAGAAAAGAGCTCTCAGAAGACCTACGATCAAGAATTGTTGACTTGCATGAAGCTGGAAAGGGTTACAAAAGTATCTCCAAAAGCCTTGATCTTCATGTGTCCACGGTAAGACAGACTGTCTACAAATGGAGAAAGTTTAGCACTGTTGCTACTCTCCCTAGGCGTGGTCGTCCTGTAAAAATGACTGCAAGAGCACAGCGCAGAATGCTGCACGAGGTAAAGAAGAATCCCAGAGTGTCAGCTAAAGACCTACAGAAATATCTGGCACATGCTAACATTTTTGTTGACACATCTACAATAAGGAAAACATTAAAGAAGAATGGAGTACATGGGAGGACACCACGGAGGAAGCCATTGCTGTCCAAAAAGAATATTGCAGCACGTTTGAAGTTTGCAAAAGAGCACCTGGATGTTCCACAGCACTACTGGCAAAATATACTGTGGACAGATGAAACCAAGATTGAGTTGTTTGGGAAGAACACACAACACTATGTGTGGAGAAAAAAAGGCACAGCACACCAACATCAAAACCTCATCCCCACTGTAAAACATGGCGGAGGGAGCATCACGGTTTGGAGCTGCTTTGCTGCCTCAGGGCCTGGACAGATTGTTGTCATTGATGGGAAAATTAATTCCAGAGTTTATCAAGACATTTTGCAGGAAAACGTACGACCATCTGTCCGCCAACTGAAACTCCGCAGAGGATGGGTGATGCAACAGGACAATGACACAAAGCATACAAGTCATTCAACAAAACAATGGCTGCAACAGCACAGAATACACCTTCTGGTGTGGCCCAGTCAGAGTCCTGACCTCAACCTGATTGAAATGCTGTGGCATGACCTTAAGAGAGCGATTCACACCAGACATCCCAAGAATATTGCTACACTGAAACAGTTTTGTGAAGAGGAGTGGTCCAAAATGACTCCAGATCATTGTGCAGGTCTGATCTGCAACTACAGGAAACGTTTGGTTGAGGTTATTGCTGCCAAAGGAGGGTCAACCAGTTATTAAGTCCAAAGGTTCACATACTTTTTCCTCCCTGCGCTGTGAATGTTTACATGTTATGTGCAATTAAACCATGGCAACATCTATTGTTTGTGTAGTATTATGTTCAGCAGACTGTGTCCTTCTATTGTTGTGACTTAGATGACGTTCAGAGCACATTATATGCCCAATTCATGCAAAACTCCACATAATCCCAAGGGGTTCACATACTTTTTCTTGCAACTGTATGGGGGTATACAGTCTGGTATATGGGGGGCATAGAGTCTGGTATATGGGAGTATACAGTCTGGTATATGGAAGTAAAAAAGTTTTAAACATTGTAACCACTCTAAGCACCATAACACCACAAACACTCTAAGCACCAGAACCAATATAGCAAATAAAGAGGTGTATGACATATGGGAGTTGGGGTGGGGGTTGCATTGCGGACGGGAGGATGGGGGGAGGCAAAATGCCCTGGAGCTGTGCCTATCTAATCCTCTATCTGCCTGCAGTATTCTATGCTATCTGGTTTGCTGGGGTGTCTTTTTGTCCTCAGACACTGAAATTTGACTGAGCAGCATATTCAAACCACATAGTTCCCTTCGTTCTGTTGTACAATGTTCTGTCTTTAGGATGGATTACCCAACAGGTGTAATTGTGTCCGTAATAACGTATACAACATGTGTTTATGTGAAAGGTGGCCAGCACCTTACTGCTGTGCAGTTCATATCTGTATGCATGAGCAGTAATGAATTCAGACAGTCATGCTTGTTTCATAGTGCTCAGTGGCTGTATAGCACAGCAAAGCTCTTTCTGTGCAAAGGTAGAAGACATAAAGATCACTGTTTCTGATTTTTACCACTTTCTGTATTTGTTTTTTGGCACATGCGGTAGATTCTTTGCTGTGAATCTCGTGTATCGTGGTCTTCCGTGCCATCACCATAAACATCTATAAATTTGACAGAGAAGCTCAGTCTCTTTTTAGGTTGGGAACACAATTGTTGGGTCATTTTTCTGAACCCAAAATTGGAAACTAGATATTATTCTAGGACCCAGAAATATGTGTTTTTTAATATAGTTCAGCAAAATTAATTGAACATCTAATAATCATGGAAAACTAAAATGATGGTTCACAAGCTGTGTGCCTCAGAAGTAAGGTACAGTACTTCACCATCATGGGAAACTATTTTAATTGTTGCCAAATGTGTATGTGTGGAATTTCTATTTTCATTAATAAACTTGTTTAAGGGAAAATAAATCATGGTATACAGTATATCTTTGGAATGTTACTCTTTTGGCATAGTTGAATCCATGCACACATTTACACCATAGATTTATGATCCTTAACCCATCTATTATTTAAGATGTGTCTGCTCAAGCCACATCCTTCTCCAAGAAACTGTCTCACACACACAAACCACACAAATGTGGGAAGAACAAATGCACACATGCATGCAAAAGCCACACAAACATGGGTAGAACAAACACGCAAAACCCTCATAAGCATGGGAAGAACAAACTTCATATAGATGTCCTTGTCTGGAAATGAACATAGTGCTGTAATATTGTCATTTCACTTTTCAGTTCTTGTTAATTTGTAAAAATTACATGTTTTTAAATAATTTACCTTTTTTTTTTTATTCAGGACAATACTGATGACTGTAGAATTAAAGAGGACGTGCAATTAAAGTTTCACTTCATCTAAATTTATAGAGCACATATCAGTTTTTTTGCCATTGGTATAAAAATATGCTGTTCCTCAGCTCCCAGGCTTGACAGCCTTAAAAGAAACTTGTTATGATAGAAATGCTGCCATTGTAATTCTGGAAATTACATGGCTGTCCTACTGATGATTTTCTTCAGTACTTTTATTATATTTAAAGAAGTATAGAGATAAACAGATCTGATAAATAAAAAGGAGCATTAAACACCAGTGGGCTCCTGGGTGGTGAGTCTACCTCAAAAAACTTGAAGCTAATCATAAATCGGTCAGATCACACTATCCCTTTTTCTCAAATTAACAGACCAAGATTTAAATAAACACATTTTATGAAGTGTGATTTTAAATAAAAACTTTTTGTATTTTATTTACAGTATATATACAGTATAAAAAATTATATGTTCACTGGCTCTCTCTTAATTACAAAAGGAGGGGTGCCAGAGAGACAAACAAAAAGAGCACAATACAACAAAAGGAAATACTTGCAAACATAAGTATAAATATATAAGATACTTTTGCAGACTAGTGATTAGCATAACAATATGTCCATATCCAAAAAACCCATCAACAATCTTTTCTACTTTAGTCTCAGTTCACACTACTGTGACCAGAAAGTCACGCAATTTACAGTGCGATTTTGCCTGGCAACTTCCTACTTTGAAGCGACTTGATGCATTTCAGGGAATGCCTGGGTTATCTTCTTGTAATGTCGAATCCAAATTACATCAATATAGATGAGGATCCGACTTGGAGGTGACTTCTATTAAAGTCTATGAGAACAAGTCAGATAGAAGTTGCCTTGAGGTAGTACAGGACCCTTTTCTAAAGTCGGAGCAACTTCAGAAGTGCTAATTTACACCCTATAGCAAAAATACTGCTACAGGGCAGAAGGGCTGCGCAAAGTCACGTGTATATATACGTGATTTGCATTTCCGGGTAGGGGGCTCACGTGCGCACCACCCTACCTGCACCGCCATTGGCGGCTACGGATGTCAATCACTGGGTCTCGGTTGGAGATTCTCCGCCGGCACTTGGTAATCGCCGAGTAACACTGACAGGGAAGAGACCTGAGTGTAAAAAACACATATCTCTCTCCTGCCAGCAAGAACATGCTGCTGTGTATTTCTCTGCACAGTAAAACACACACAGCACACAGTAAAACATCACACAACACACAGTTAACCCTTTGATTGCTCCAGATGTTAACCCCTTCCTGCCCAGTGTCATTAGTACAGTGTCAGTGCTTTTTATTAGCACTGATAACTGTATTAGTGTCATTGGAATTACAGTGGCAGTTAGTCAGTTCCCACCCCAGTATCACAGTGTCAGAATGCCCGCTGCAGTCCTGCAGTCCCGCTATAAGTCGCTAATCATCACCATTATTAGTATGAAAATTTTTTTAATCCCAGTATATATACCTCCATTTGTAGATGCTACAACTTTCATGTAAAGCAATTAATTTACATGTAAAAGGAATATTTTTTTAGCAAAGACATGTAGCAGAATACATTTTGGCCAAAATTTATGAAGAGATTTGATTTTTTTAATTTTTTTTACTGGATATGTCTTATAGCAAAAGTCTAAAATATCGGGGTTTTTTTTCAAAATTGTCAAATACCACCAAAAGAAAGCTCTAGTTGTGGGAAAAAAAAGGACAAACATTTAATTTGGGTGCAGCATTGTCTGTTAAAGCAACGCAGCGCCGTATCGCAAAAAATGGCCTAGTCAGGAAGGGGGGTAAATCCTCTGGAGGGCAAGTTGTTAAGACAGCTCTCACTGAATAACATTGGATTTCACATGTCATGCGAATTGGGGTCTCACAAGTCAGATCCCAAGTCGCAGCAGTGTGAACCGAGCCTAAGGCATACAATGAAAATATAGGACAAGGGTTTTTCTCCAGGTATAGTTTGACAAAAAGTGCACCTACATAACACGTATATAGATACTTGTAGTGCACAGAACATTTGTCCAAGACAAGGGATATATTGTGGTATCAGGTACAGTATTGGCTTGTCATGAACAGATGGTATCAGCACTAAACAGCTTTGTAATCCACAAAGTTTTCCAAAATGAGAAACTCTATAAACATATATTTGTGAACACACCACTAAGGAAGAATTGGGGGTATTAGCATAATAGCGTTCAGTAACATCCAACAACTTCAGAGTGTTACCGAAGTTATGGGCACCAAAGTTCTCTGCAAAAATACTTATAAGCACTTGAAGTTCATAAAAATCAGGGAAATTGATGAAAGCAATTAAACTTTTGGTATGTTAAAATACAGTTCTAAGTACCACTGTGTAGCTGATAGCAACAAAATGTTTTAAAAAAATTAGTCCAATACTCACAGCTTGGCAAAAAGGCTTGTCTGATAACGGATCCAAATATTAAAATAATGTCCACAATACTCACAGTAAAAAATACATGTCTGTTCAACCCACTATTGAAGAAGAAATGATTCCATTAGTGCATGGATTACAAACTGTTTAGAGCTAATACCACATTTCTAGGTCAAGACAGTACCTTTTACCACAATCAGTTCACAGTGTTTGGCACCTTTCTCCCCTTTGCTTTGCCATGTTTGATTTTGTGCACCCCTGCGACCCAGGAGATCCGGACACAGGCCAGTTGCGGGTGCAGGAACGTACGTGCAGCAGCAAGGAGGTATGGCAGCAGTCAGGATGCAGATTGGGACTGGACACCGGTGCGTGGATGCAGTAGCAGGCAGGTGACTCGGATGCAGGCCAGATGCGGAACCATGGGTGCAGCAGCAGGTAAGTATGATAGCCTACAGGATGCAAGCCAGGTACTGGTGCAGGTAGGTTCATGTAGCAGAGTCAGACAAGCCGGGTCAGTATCAAGCGGGCAGATAAAGTACAAAAGGAGCAGGCAAACGAATGGTCAGGGATAGCCGGGGTTGGTGCAGGCGGAGTTCTTTCCTAGTCAGGTAAATCAGAATACAGGTATCAGGATCAGGAATATGTGCAGGAACGTTGTAGACCAGAAGGCATTGATTTTACTATTGAGCAGGTTTAAATAGCCTGCCTGACATGATGTGTGCGCTTACTGCGCATGCGCGAGTTTTCCTCGGTACTGCGCATGCGTGGCCGCACGCTCCCGCGCCTGAGTTCTCTCTCCAACGTGGCTCGAGGGGATCCGTCGCCATCGCACAGCTGCACGGCGACAGGATCCCTGACAGTAGCCCATTTACCACTCCAAACCAATCTGAGTATACATGATTTATCAACAACCTTTGAATGCGCCCCTGTAACCAGTTTTCCTTGTTCAAACATTTTATTAATTTTACAATGGATGAAAACATAGGCATGGGATAATACATAGACATATGAACAGGACAATTTGTGGAAACAGGTATGATGTCCATGTAAGGGTAGGGAGAAAAGCACAAAAATATAAAATGTAACAGCTTGGATGATCAAAGGAAGACATACCTGTATGTAGACATATTTACTCATATATAGGCATAGTACAATGTGGTTACATGGGTGCTCTCCACAAAATCGCGTGGGGGTGCCGGGGAAAGAGAAGAGAAACTAGTGTGAAGGGGTAAGGGGGGAAGGGGGGGTAGAGTAGAAGTCGAGAGTAGGAAAGGGAAGAGTTGGAGAGGAATTAGAGGAGTGGGAGGAGAGCGTGTGACTCCTAGGATGCCTTAGAAGGGTTCGAGACATCTAACGGAAAACAGATTAATGAAAAAACAGGGCAATGGATAATCAAGGAAGGAGGAGGGAATCATCAAAGTTTGGCGGGAGGAAACATTCCACCCATGAGTTCCAGATGGTCACAAACTTGGGGATAGTATATAAAATGGTAGCTTCCACTTTGGCACCTGTAACCAGTTTTCTATCCATGTACGAACCTTATGGTCTAAGCCTACAAACCTCAGTTTGTAAATTAAGCATTTAAAAGGAACTGTATCAAATATTTTTGCAAAATCCAGATACACCACTGTCACATGACTTCCCTTGTCTATATGGCAGCTCACTTCCTCATAGGATGTTAACAGGTTGTTTTGGCAAGAACTAACTTTTGTATAGGCATGCTGATTACTACTAATGAAACTGTATTCATCATAAAAATCTTGGATATAGTCCCTTATCGCCCCCTCTAATAGTTTACATGTTATTGATATTAGACTGGCTGGCCTGTAGTTCCCAGGAATATACTATCTCTGCCTTTTTGTAAATATTGGTACCACGTTGGCCCTTTGCCAATCTGCTGTACCATTCCTGTCAGTATGCTGTCCATAAAAATGAGGAATAGTGGTCTGGCTATAACCTGACTGATCTAGTGATTTATTTGCGTTAAGTTTTCAAGTCTTTTTCAGCCAATATGTTATGACTTCACTTTTTTACTATTAATATATTTTAAGATTTTTTGATGATCGTTTACTCTCCTCTACTGTGTGTCTCTTGTGGTATATCTTAGCCACCCCGATTGCATGCTCGCACTTTTTATTGCATTCCTTGTAGTGTTGAAATACCAACAATGACACCTCTGCCTAATATTTTTTAAAGGCCTTTTTTCTCTTTAATACAGTATGTATTTTCACATCAAAGTTTAGCCACCCAGGTTTATTCTTAGCTCTCTTATATTTGTTGCCTATTAGAATGGCTAATACCTCTATTTAATGTGTTCCTAAAGTACTCCCATTTTTCCTCAATGTTCAATGTTTCTAGGATTTGGTCCCAGTTGATATAATTTGTAGAATTGAGTGCAGTTTAGAAAATTTGTTCTACAATCCTTCCTCAAAGCTCAAATCCTACCTCACATTCCCAATAAATCCAAAAATGTCCACAATGCAAAGTCCAAAAATGTCCACACTATCCAATCTTCCAACTGTGATAAATATCTGATTCATCACTCCAATCCAAGATACCCTCTTTCAGCTTGCACAGGCGTTTCACACATTCCCACATGCCAGATGGCTTTCCTCTTATGGGAGTATGCAGTGGGTTCCCCCCATTTGAGAAAAAGTCGGAAGTGACGAAACGCGTCAAATTCATGACATCAGACGCAAAACCGAAAGGAGCAGCGTGGCCATCTTGGATGTGGTTTTTGCATAGGATGGAAGATTGGATAGTGTGGACATTTTTGGACTTTGCATTGTGGACATTTTTGGATTTATTGGGAATGTGGGGTAGGATTTGAGCTTTGGGGAAGGATTGCAGAAAAGGTTTATGACATTAGCACTTTCAAGGGTGAAAGATTTACTTTTCTTTGGGGATACACAGAAATTTTGATTTGATAGTTTAGAAAATTTGGCTCTCTTCTTGAGTATCAGAAGCTCCAGTTCCTCCATTTTGTTAACTAGGTTCATGGCATTTGTTTACATGCCTCATAGTTTTTACGGGTGCATATTATTTCCTCCTTAGTTCTTTTGTGACTGTAATAATGTTTTGCCAACCCACTCTCCCATGCTTTTGGTATTATGGTTATAGCTCCCTCTGACCATCGCTCACTGCTAGCTATCGTTGCCTCTGATCCCTCCCCCCTGCCACCTAGTTTAAAAGCCCCTCTACCTTTTTGGCCACCCTCTCCCCCAACAGAGCTGCACTCTACCTATTAAGGTGCAGTCTGTCCCTACTATAGAGCCAGTAACTGACCGAGAAGACAGCTCAGTTCCCCAGGAACCCAAAATTCTCTTTCCTGCACCTATTCCTTAGCCACTTGTTAAGCTCTCTAGGTTCTTGCTGCCTCTCTGGTGTGGCTCAAGGTACAGGCAGTATCTCTGAAAATACCACCTTGGAGGTCCTTTTCTTCAATATAGCCCCTAAGTCCCTGAAATCATTTTTTAGAACGCTCCACCTTCCTCTAACTTTGTCATTGGTACCAGTGGGTATCCAGACAGCTGAGTCCTCCCCTCCGAACAATCTGTCCATTCGATCCACAATGTGCCGAACCTGAGTGCCCGGTAAACAACATACCGTTCGGCAATCATGGTCTTTTTGACAGATTGCCCTGTCTGTCCTTCTAATAACTGATCCCTCTTCCTCTATTATCTGCCTGGCCCTGCCTGTATCCTTGCCCCCTCCTTACCAGAGGAGTCATTTCCCTGGCAACTAGGGGATCTAGGGAAGTATTTACATCTTTCTTACACAGGTTAGTCAGCATACTCTAGGTGTTAGGAGGGGGAAAGAAGCATTTTTAAAGGATATGTCAATCCAAAATATTACATTTATTATATGTGCCTGCTGTACCACGTATGAAAATGTATCCTGTTCTTTTTGTATTGGTTCCTTTGTGTCAAATCTCTGGTGCTCCTGCCAGTCCCTCTGCTTTCATATTAAAAACTAACCACATTTGGCAAGGTATTTATAATGTTTTAACATGTACACACAAATGTATTGCCTTTCATTTATATTTAAAACTGAATGGTTTTTATTACAAGGTTATAGTTTATATATACTTTAGGACTATTTTGGTTTAGCCTGGAATTCTACTTTCATTCTAATGGTGAAAGTAGTGTCTTCCTCCTTGCTGTGTGATCTAACAGAGATAAATGTGTGAATCCGAAAAGTAGCTGGACAGAATTTCAAATTCTTTGGCAGATAAGACAGTTCATATTATGTGTCTCATCTGTGTATTTACTGTAGCTGCTTGCCTGTAGTTTGGCTTTATTATGGTAGCGAAAAAAAAAGGAATTGGTTACATTTCTGAACATGTCTTTTTTAACATTGTTAAAGGGTCTGTCCACCCAAAGCATATTTGTATTTTGGAAAGGTAAACCACCTACATTTTTTGTCTCTTATTGTCTCCTATGCTTCTTTTACAGTTTGCATTGAGATTTTAAATTTATTTTATGTTATCAAGAATGCAATATAAGTTAATACTCAATTCTAATATCCAGCACCTATAAAACATGTGTCCAATTTAAAATAAAAGCAGAGGTCCCAGTTTTCAGTGGCATACATTTCCAAATAAATTTAGAATCTTCCAGATTCACACTAAGCGACTGAAAACATCTAACAGCAAAAAAAAACAAAAAACAAACAAAAGTAGCTACTGAGTCAATTAGAAAAGAGACTATATTGGTCAATGTTAATATTCTTGCTTGCAGTTTATATGTTTATGAACTAATATTCTATATCTGTGTTTTTACTGTACATACAATCCAATAATTGTTTTACAAATACATATACAATACATGACAAAGGATTTCCACAGGGCTACTAGTTATATAAAGAGATAGCATGGCAGTATCTACTTCACTCAAGATATTATTATTATTATTATGCAGGATTTATATAGCACCAACAGTTTATGCAGCACTTTACAACATAAGGGCAGACAGTAAAATTACAATACAAATGAATACAGGAGGATTCAGAGGGCCCTGCTCATTAGAGCTTACAATCTAAGAGATAATTTCTTTTCTGACTGAAATCTCAGACAGAACTGTGCAGTAGGGGAAGTACTTGTGTGTATCTGTAGGCTTGAGCTATTGAGCTTTGCTCTCTTTTTTACAAGAAGTAAAGAGAAACTAGAATAAAGTATGAAAAGGAGCTTTAAAAACCCCTCCTGGATGGATATAAAAATACATGATACCCAGATGTTTAAATTTAGGATTTTTTTCATTCTTGACCTTAATAAATGAATAAACATAATCTATATAAACCGATACTCATTTCTTTCATAACATGTAAGAGAGGTGCACAATGGCAATTCTTTTAGTGTACAAACTAAAGAGTAATTCAGCGTTTCCCAGTACTCAAACTTATCAGCCAAAGAGGACACTTGTATTTTCAAATAAAAAATCTGCAGATATACGGTACATATTTTGTTTTCTGCACCTGGTAAATGAACAGCTTCTGTGCCACCCTACAGCAAAAAAATAATGTGACAGGGTGGCAAGGGTGCGCAAAATCACTTTATATACGTGATTTTGCAGTTCTGGGTAGGGGGCATGCGCGAGCCTTGGCTGTCAATCGCCGGGTCCCGGCTGGTGATTCCCCTCTGGCACCCGGCGATCTCCGAGGATTTCTGATGGGGGAGAGACCTGTGTGTAAACAATACAGATCTCTCCCCTGTCAGCTCCTGCACACTGCGTTGTATGGCTCTGCAGAGCAGAGCCATACAAAGCAGTGTGATTACAGTGAAACAGACATGCAGCCCCCATAATAAAGCAGCACATAGAACACAGTACACAGTTATCCCTTTGATCGCCCCAGATGTTAACCCCTTCCTGCCCAGTGCCATCAGTACAGTGTCAGTGATTTTATTAGCACTGATCACTGTACTGGTGTCACTGGGGAAGTCAGTGACACCAAGTCGGTTCCCCCCAGTGTCAGAATGCAGTCCTGCTATAAGTCGCTGATCGCCGCCATTACTAGTTTAAAAAAAATTCCAGTATATATACCGCCATTTGTAAATGCTATAACTTTTACGTAAACCAATTAACTTGCACGTATTGGGATTTTTTTTTTTTAGCAAAGATATGTAGCAGAATACATTTTGGCCTAAATTTATGATGAAATTTGATTTTTTAAATCTTTTTACTGGACATGTTTAATAGCAAAAAGTTAAAAATATGTTTTTATTCTCAAAATTGTCAGGCTTTTTTTTTTATAGCGCAAAAAATAAAAAAACGCAGAGGCCATCAAATATCACCAAAACAAAGCTCTACTCGTGGAAAAAAAGACCTAATTTTAATTTGGGTGCAGCATTGCATGACTGTGCAATTGTCAGTTAAAGTAATGCAGCACCGTAGCGCAAAAAATGGCCTGGAGGGCAAGTTAAGAGTTGTTATATTGCAGTGTTGAATTCAATAGCCATATATGTATGTAGTAGGTATCAGTTAATAAAAGTCAACTCAATAAATAGCTATGCCTAACAAAAAAGTACTTCACCATATAGTATATAATGCCCATTTTAGCTGCAGACAAAACATTTTTTTTTATTTCTCAGAAGTGGATTCTGCTGTGATTTTAAAACTTTCTAGTTTAAAATTTGTATTCACATACTTTCTGTCCATCAGTCTGACAAGACTCTTATGAATTCCCTGTTTATCTGTGTACTTCATCTACCCTAATTTAAATTGTCCACCATCCCTTGTAGTTATCTATCACATTTTTGGCAGTTGTGATTTTCATCCATCTATTCTGCTTTTGTTGGGCATAATTTGCCCTTCTCTCTGGAGGTTGTCCATCATTAATGGCTCTCAGCACAGCTGAACGCTTAATTTATAATGCAATCTCCAAGCAACGCATTGGCACAACAAGCTGAATCAAGAACAGTTCAACAGCTATTAGCAGCATGGATTCTTTGAGAGTGGCTTCTACTAGAGCTGTTAAAATAATTCTGCAATGACTGTTTTGTCAGAGGAAATACAAAAGTCCATGTGAACATTAATGAGGGCTTCTATGACATCCCAAGATAGTAGGTACAATATGTATTTTATGAACTGAGGATGTTTGCCCACTCACAAAGAAATGATCAGTCTAAACATTGAATGGTAGGTGTATTGTAACACTGAGAGACAGAATAGCAACAAAAATTTCAAAAGAAATGCATGTCTAACAAATGATGCACTGATTTTCATGTTTATGAGGGAAATCAGTATTTGATCCCCTATCATTCAGCAGGATTTCTGGCTACCAGGTGTCTTTCATACAGGTAACAAGCTGAGATTAGAATCAGTCTCTTAAATGGAGTGCTGCCGATCTAATTTTATTACCTGTATAAAAGACACCTGTTCACAGGAGCAATCAAACAATCAGATTCCAAACGCTCCATCATGGCAAAGACCAAATAGCTGCCCAAGGATGTCAGTGACAAGATTGTAGACCTACACAAGGCTGGACTGGGCTATAAAACTATCGCCAAGCAGCTTGGTGAGAAGATGACAACAGTTGGTGCAATCATTTGCAAATGGAAGAAACACAAAACAACTGTCAGTCTCCCTAGGTCTGGTGCACCATGCAAGATCTCACCTCATGGAGTGTCAATGATCATGAGCACAGTGAGGACTCATCCCAGAACTACACATGAGAATCTTGTCAATGATCTCCAGGCATCTGGGACCACAATCACCAAGAAAACAATTGGTAACAAACTACGCTGAGAAGGATTGAAATCCTGCAGTGCCCGCAAGGTCCCTCTACTCAAGAAAGCACATGTCCAGGCCCGTCTGAAGTTTGCCATTTAACATCTGAATGATGCAGAGGAGAACTGGTTGAAAGTGTTGTGGTCAGATGAGACCAAAATCGAGCTCTTTGGCATCAACTCAACTCGTCGTGTTTGGAGGAGGAGGAATGCTGCCTATGACCCCAAAAACACCATCCCAACTATCAAACATGGTGGTGGAAACATTCTGCTTTGGGGGTGTTTTTCTGCTAAGGGGAGAGGACAACTGCGCCGCATCAAAGGGACGATGGACAGGGCAATGTACCGTCAAATCTTGGGTGAGAACCTTCTTCCCTAAGCCAGGGCATTGAAAATGGGTCGTAGATGGGTGTTCCAGCATGACAATGACCCAAAACACACGGCCAAAGCAACAAAGGAGTGTCTCAAGAAGAAGCACATTAAGGTCCTGGAGTGGCCTAGCCAGTCTCCAGACCTTAATCCAATTGAAAATCTGTGGAGGGAGCTGAAAGTTTGAGTTGCCAAACTTCAGCCACCCAACATTAATGACTCGGAGAAGATCTGCCAAGAGGAGTGGGCCAAAATCCCTCCTGAGATGTGTGCAAACCTGGTGGCCAACTACAGGAAACATCTGACCTCTGTGATTGCCAACAAGGGATTTGCCACCAAGTACTAAGTCATGTTTTGTGAAGGGGATCAAATACGTATTTCCCTCATGAATATGCAAATCAGTGTATACTTTGTTAGACATGCATTTCTTTTGAATTTTTTGTTGCTATTCTGTCTCTCAGTGTTACAATACACCTACCATTCGATTTTTAGACTGATCATTTCTTTGTGAGTGGGCAAACATGCAAAATTAGCAGGGGATCAAATACTTATTTCCTTCTCTGTATATTTCCTTATTATATCCGTATTCCACCTCCTGTGTGTATTACACAACATGCAAGGATGTTCTTGCCACCACCATTCAGTCCTGCGCTCACCTCCACTCATAGACCTGCCCTCTTACAGGTCATATGCACTGTTTTCCCTTAACTGGGATCCATATATAGATTCTTCTCTTATGTATGAACCCCCTTTAAACTGATGGTCTGTCCTGCATCCTCTCTGTGGATCATTCAGATTCCGGGTGGCCTGGCCCTTTAAATATGCGGTCTCCGTAATCTGTGGTATGCTCACATAGACAAAGTTATCCACATAGTGTAGCAGTTAAAACATTAAAATGTATTCATTAAAATTGCACTCACATATGTAACAATCATACAGACATGGGCAACCTTGTCCCTATTTACATCTGAGCATTTTGTAGCGCGAAGCTCAAAGCTCCAAAATGCTCAGAGGGAAAAAAAAATCAATATTCCTCTATGGAGATGGTTCACATCTCCGCTCCAAGTCACCTGAAGCAGAACACCTGAAGCTCAAAAAAGTTTTGGAGCTACATTTGTAGCTGAAATTGGGCAGATTTGTCGCTTTTTCATTCTCATGGAAAAGAATAGAAACAATCAATTTCTATGCGTTTTAACTTGCGTTTTGTGCTCTTTTTAACATCAACCAAAATAACAACAGCCAAACAAACAAACAACAATAACCAAACAAATAAACCTACAACAACAAATAAACAACAAGAACACCATACAACCGTAACCCTTTTTTTAAGGTTAGGGGTTAATTATTACAGAAACAATTGAGTACTGTCCGTGATACTTTTTTTATTTGCACTAACATACTGTACTGCTTGGACTTTGAAGAAGGGGACATACCCCAAAAGCCTGTCCTCAAAATTGTATGTTAGCGCAAATAAAAAAAGTATCACGGACAGTACTCAATTGTTTCTGTCGCAAATGCACTAATACGGCTACAATCACCTCAAGGGTTAATTATTATTAATTTTACATTTATTCATAAATAATTACTGTTTTTTAAAAACATATTTTCATTTGAGCAGAAGACAGCTACAAATGTAGCTCCAAAACTTTTTTGAGCTTCAGGTGTTCTGCTTCAGGTGACTTGGAGCGGAGATGTGAACCATCTCCACAGAGGAATATTGATTTTTTTTTTTTTCCCTCTGAGCATTTTGGAGCTTTGAGCTTCACGCTGCAAAACGCTCAGATGTAAATAGGGACAAGGTTGCCCATGCCTGTACGATTGTTACATATGTGAGTGCAATTTTATTGAATACATTTTAATGTTTTAACTGCTACACTATGTGGATACCTTTTGTCTATGTGAGCATACCACAGATTACGGAGACCGCATATTTAAAGGGCCAGTCAACCCAAAATCTGTGTGATCCACAGTGAGGATGCAGGACGGAACATCAGTTTAAAGGGGTTCATGCATGAGAGAGGCATCTATATATGGATCCCAGGTAAGGGAAAACAGTGCAAATGACCTGTAAGAGGGCAGGTCTATGAGCGGAGGTGAGCACAGGATTCAATGGTGGTGGCAAGAACATCCTTGCATGTTGTGAAATAAACACAGGAGGTGGAAGATGGATATAATAAGGAAATATATGTATTTCATGAACTGAGGACGTTTGATATGATAATTTATTGATTTTCACTAAATTGATGTAGAACACTGAATTATATGCACTGATTAATGCTTGATTTGGAAATGTGGAGGTTTATTTGTTTGATTTATTTGATTGATTAATATTAGGTTGTTTTTTAGCACATTGATTTAATATATAGGGTGACACAGCACTACACATATCTGTCAATCAATTCAGCGTTGAAACTGACTATGGGGCAAACAATAATTTTGACCATTATTTTGGCTTTCACCATCTGCCCCTACTGCTTCAGTAGCTGTATTTCAAGTTGCCGAGCAGCAGAGAGGGGTCGTATAGCAGATAATCATGTGACAGCAGTGTTCACTTTGACGTCAAATTTCTATTTAGTTTTAGTCATAGTCTTTTGTCTAAAATGCCATTTTAGTTTTAGTCGTATTTTAGTCATCTGAATTGTTTTTGGTTTTAATTGTATTTTACCTGCTAAAATCTCCAGTACATTTTAGTCATCTAAAATCAAATGGGTTTAGTTAAATTGTAATGCATTATTTAAGTATGTCTCTAGAAGTTCCAAACTCATTATTTACTCCTGAATTTAAAAAAAATCTAATATCATGTTATTATTTATGGCATTAAGGTTTTAATAAACCTCTTACTAAGTAAAACGTCCCGCTCTTACATTTTCATCCCATTTTCATTTGTTGACGAAAATCAGAATTGATTTTTGTCATAGTTTTCATCAACTGACGAAAATTCAGAGTAATCTTCACTTAATTTTTAGTCACTAGAAAAATGCAGCTGACGAAAAATATGATGAAAATATTTTTTCAGACGAAATTAACACTGTATGGCAGGGGATAGCAGTTTCACTAAAGAACCCTGTAAGGGGTTTGCATTGATACCTAGAAGGTCTGCTTAAAGCGGAGCTCCACCCAAAAGAGGAAGTTCCGCCTCAAGCCTTTGTCCCCTGCTCTCCATTAAGGATTGGCACCTTATTAGGAGCTAGGGGGAGCGGGTACCTGAATTTGACAGGTACCCGCTCCCACTTCCACTGCGATCGCCTAGGCGATCGGAAGCGGAAGTCGTCCTCCCCTCCCTCCCCATAGTCTTCTGGGACATGTGACAAGTCCCAGGAGATTACGGGGCCATTCACAAAGCGCAGCGCTTCTTGCGCATGCGCAGTGGGCAAACGGCTGTGAAGCCGCAAGCTGTCACACCCGGGTGCCCACACTGAAGATGCCGGCGCCAGGGAGAGAAGACGGCCGGTGAAACCAGCATTGGTGAGGACACCGGTGAACTGAGGGACAGGTAAGTATCTGCATTTTAAAAGTCAGCAGCTACTGTATTTGTAGCTGCTGACTTTTTTTTTTTTTCCAGGTGGTTATATCAGATTTTGCCAGTTCCCTGAGATTTTCTCAGTAAGAAGATAAATGTTTTATAGTTTCATCCTGACAATACTATAGATCCAGTACAGGCTTTTAGGATTTGAAACTGATATTAAAAATCAAGGTGAATTGAGCTCTATAATGCATAATACTTTCTTACATTCATTTTTTCAAGTAAGCAGTTTAAATTCCCAAATGTGATGTGGTATCAGCCTCTTTCAGTAGTACAGTTTGTGCAGCAGAGCTCAAAGAAGGGTAGAAAGAAGAAGCACCAGTAACCAGTCAGGTGCACTGCAATGCAAGGAGCTATGCCGATAGGAGGAGAGAGCAGAGTGATCAAGAGATGAGCTCATCAGTGTACTAGTTTTCCTTTCATTGTCCAGTCACAGGGTGGAGGTAGAAAGGGATGAAAGTGAAAGGTAGTGAAAGTGAGACTGCAGCAGAGAAAGATCAGGTCCTCTTCCTTCCTGTGAGTTATTTAGCTTGCCATTCACCTGAATTTTACTGCAGGTGGGCAACTCGTACAGACGCAGTCATGTACCTGAACCTTGGCAGCAGCTTCGGGTTCAGGGTGTTCGCTCGCAAACACAGTGGAATTTTGTCAAAAGATTTCAGCCAACGATTCATGGATGATACTGTACCTGCTGATCGGCTGTGTCTAATAACAGCCCAGATCCCTGTGCTGACAAACAACACATGACTCTGTACAGAAGGAACAATCTGTTTGTTTCTTCTCCCTGTAAAGCAGGGAAAAGGAAAAAAACAATTATTTAGTAAAAAGCAGCACACATTATACATTGTTAGGCACACAGTTAACCCTTTGATTGCCAGTAGATGTTAACCCCTTCCCGGCCAGCGCCATTAGTACAGTGAGTGTTCAGTATTATCACTGATTACTGTATTAGTGTCACTGGTGATTTCAGTGTCAGTTAGTGTACCTCCCAGTCATCTTCAGTGTCAAACTGCCCATCACACTATCACAGTCCCACTATAAGTTGCTGATCTTCACCATTACAAGTAAAAAAAAAAATTCCAGTATACCATACCATTGTTTGTAGACGCTATAACCAGCGGTGTATTTACCACGAGGCAAACAAGGCATTTATCTAGGATGGTAATTTTTAGGGGGGTGGCACCGCTCCTCAGAAGAAGAGACCTGGTGAGCAGGGGTGGACTGACCCATGCAGGACCATCAGAACGCCATCAGAGGGGTACCACCGGTACTCCTGTAGGTGGCCCGGACAGCAGGAGGATCGATGTGGTGGGGGAGAGCAGTTGCAGAATGATGCCCTGTGTATCTCTCCCTCCAGCAGCTGAAAGCTGATTTCTCCACCTCTCCCTCCTGCCAGCTCTCTGCTGCTGGAGGGAGGGAGAGACCTGACCAGATCGAGGGGGTGCCCTGGTTTTCCAGAATGGCCGCTGAGCTCCTTCCCCCACCCACACTCAGAGCTCGGTCCAGGGGAAGGCCTGGAGCTGGGAGAGGAGAAGTGACGAAAAGGAAAGAGGCGGGAGGAGGCACGCTATGCTGTGCTCTCCCTCCTGTCAGAACTTGTCCATGCAGCACATGAGGCAGGATCACTGATAGATTGTATGGGACTGTACACACACAGTATGATTACTGCCCCCTGCCCACATTTCCTGCTGCCCAGAGATGAGCAGTCCTTGGAGACGTAGGGGGTGGTAATCATACTGTGTGTGTGTATGTGTACAGTCCCATACAATCTATTAGTGATCCTGTCTCATGAGCCGCATGTGTGCTAAGAGGGGGGAATGGGGGGAATTTGTGCTGGGGGTGATTACAGGAGGGTGGAAAAATTTGTGCTGGGACTGTTAATTGGGTGGGGATTGTAGATTTGTTGAGGGATTGGGGAAAGTTTTATGCTAGGAGGGATTGGTAGAATTTGTGCTGGGAGAGGGGATTGGGGGGGGGGAATTTGTACTAGGAGCAGGAATTGGTGGGATTTGTGTTGGGAGAGGGGATTGGGGGTTACCCAGGTACCCTGGGGTGCCTTGAGGTTTCTTCAGGGGTGCCCTGGCAGAATGTCTACAAATTGCCCAAAGCTTGTATACAAGCCAACGGCTGAAACAAGCCCGCCTTTTAGTTACACAAAGCCACAGGTTTTCATTGTGCACCTATATGACTTTCTAGCCACCGGCGTCCTGACAACCAATGACATCATCAGTTGATAAGGAGGATGTCGGTCGCGTGCACAGCATCCTAGTTTGCCCCTCCCCTACCCCTCTCCATCAGTGCTGGGGTCACATTAGATCAGTGATGGAGAGAAACTGAGGGAGAAGAGAAACATTGGTATACTAGTCAGTACCAGTGTGCAAAAGTGTATTTGCTTTGGAAGAATAAATCACCTCTAATGTTTGGTGTCCTACATGTGTGGATATTGCTATTGTATATAAAACTATTAGAACAGTTTTTCACATTTTAGAATGGGGTGCCTCAAGACTGTTCATAATGTTAAAGGGTGCCTCGGGACTGTCCATAATTTTAAAGGGTGCCTTGACTGAAAAAAGGTTGAGAAACACTGGACTAAACAAATGTAATTCTTCTTGTGAGGAGTTTTTCTTTTTTCATGCTATCATATCAGTTAATGTACAACAATGTAATTATTTTGTTTAGGTTTTTCATTTTTGGTTATATGTAACAGATGTTTTTCAGACCTAAAGTTTATAGCATAGCTAAAGCTAAAACACATTTTTGATTTTAGATAGAGAGTAGGGTTAAACCAGTTAATGAAATCTTTGTCTTATGAGGAAGATATCCCTTCACAGGACGTGAGAAGATATATTTTTTGGTAAACATTTGTTTACCAGCCCCTTTTCTTTCCTGAATGAATAAAGTGATCGGTAACAATCATGACTATTGCACCAGAGATAGGCTTGTCCATTCCTACTACCACCATTACTGATCCATACCACTCCCCACCCCTTAACCAATTATACTTTACAAAAACATGACACCATTTTGGAGTAAAATGGCCAACATGGCCTTTTATTAATAACTCACATTTTAAATACATCAGCCGTTCCTTATAACGGAAACCAAAGAATTGTTGTTGGTCTTCGAAGGCACCCCCAAACGAGCCGAAATGCACCTGCGGACAACCATACACACTAGGCCTCCAGCCGCAACCAACCAGCTCGGAGACAACCATACCATCCGCAGTGCAGCACCACCACCTTCCAGTTAAACCTTGGTTAACTGGGAATGTCCCCCGGGCACCCCATACCACTGATGGGTCCCACACCATTGTTTTACCTTCCAAGATGAGAACCGCCTCCAAAGACCAACAACTGCCACAGAATGCTGGGTAAGCCCTTACCCATGCGTGCCACGCCACAAACGAACCGCCCGCTGTATTCCGTCCTGCAGATCCAGGGACCACAAATCCGTCCCCACCGCGTTCAAACGTACTCCATCGCTCCGAAGATACCACCAAGTATCCACCTCCAACTCCACGTGCCTGACCACCAACCCTCCATTGCGACTAAAGAAGCGCCCCACCTCCTTGTTGACCTTAATCCTGGCCTCATTGAGCCGCTCCACCGACCGCGCCAAGCGCCAAGAAGTGCGGGCGACAATGTCGGACCACACCACCACCATCCCCGGAAACTCCCGTCGTAACTGAATAAAGTCCAGCTTGACATCTCAAACCAGCTCCCGCATGCCAGTGACAGCTCTTCTCCCTCCTCGCCGTGTGGGTGGGGGGGAGGGGCTTCCTCTGCGCAAGACCCCGCCCACCGAGCTCCGCCGTTGACGGGGATTCCTCCCGGCTTCCCCGTGAGCAGAGGCAAGGGAGTGCCCTGCCGGCGGGGCCAGAGGGTCCCGAGCGGGGCTCCCATATTGGTGCTGAGCTCTTACAGGGGGTGGGGCCGGGCTAAAGCGCTCCAGGCGCCTAGACCTCCCAGCACGCGGGCGCTCCCGCCCCCCTGCCGCTGGTGACAAGCCCGGGTCTCTCAACAGATCAGAGACCTGGCTCTGCAGCCAGTCCATCCCTCTGTCCTCTGCCGCCTCCCGCAGCCGTGCCAAGAGTCCCTCCATTACAGCGCAACAGGTCTGCTGTGAGGTAAGGCGATAGCAGGACAAGTCAAGCTCTGATCCTTCCTAATGTCCAGCTCCACTGACGCACCCTCAACAGAACCCCCCACCCTAAGGTGCCGCAGACCCCACCTACACTCCACCTCTGCCAACCAGATAACCCCACAATCAAATCCCAACCCCCTGGAGCTAACTTTAACCCTTTCCGTTCCCCTTCACCACTCTGTTGCCTAGTCATGCATGCCCTGCGCTATTTTCATTCTTTCTTATCCGCTACGGGCATTTCTTTCACTGTGCTATTTGTCAGTTTGTGAATAAATAGGAATCTCTATACAGGGGAGACATGATTAGAACCTTTAAATGCACCAAGAAGGTGAATAAGGTTAAGGAGGGCAGTATTTTTAACATGAAGCCAAAATCAAGAACATGGGGACATGACCTTAACTGGAGGAAAGGTCAAAACTAATCTCAGAAAGTACCATTTTACTGAAAGAGTAGTTGATGCTTGGAATAAACTTCCAGTAGAGGTAGTGAGCCAGTCAGCAGTAAATAGTGTCAAACATGCTTGGGACAAGCATAGATCTAAACTCAGACAAAAAGGTAACAAAAAAACCAAACAAATCAAAACAAAAAGAAAAAACCTCAAACCTTAAAGAAAAACAGGCAGACTCGATTGACCACTTGCTCTTTTTCTGCTCTCACCTTTCTGTGTTTCTACTGTATGTCTCCTATTCATTCACTACAGTATAGCTTAGGTTGCAGAGAAAGAGACTGTCTTCAGTCCCTTTCTTTTGCTCAAAAAAGAGAAATTAAGGGTCTGTTTAGACCCCTGATGTCTCTCCAAAGCCCCCCCCCCAAAAAAATATGTAAAAATATAAAAAATCAATTAAAAAAAGTGAATATAAAAAACCTAGTAAGGGAAGCTTTAGACATGTGTCACATTCGGATCTCCATACGCTTTAGTACACCCCATGTGAACGAGGTCTTAGTAGGAATTTTGTAAGTTATGTTGTGCTTATGTATGCAAATAAGGATTTTAATGTTTTTTGCGAAAATAGGGATTTGATATACATTTGCGCAAATATCACAGGGCCTTATAAATCAGTAGCACTTTTTTTATTCTACTGGTCATGTGCTCCAGATTTTTATAGATATTTGATTGTTTCCAATTTTACATATGTTCGATTTTCACCATTTCGCAAAAAGCGCAATTTAATATGTTAAGGTTATGGGAGTGTTGTCTCCTAAAACAGCTGATTACCTATATGTGGATCATGCAGTTGTTCCCATCTTCCACCACCTCCCTAAAATCCACAAACCGGACATCCCTCTTCCGTGCTGCCCAATAGTGGATGGGATTGGCTCCCTGTTAGAGCAATTGAGAGAGTGGGTGAATAGACATTTGCAACCTTGTTCTGAGATTGCCAGGTTAAATCCAAGACACTTGAGCCATTCCATCTAATTTTCAGTCTTTTAAATGGCTATGTACATATCTATGGGCTACATTAGATGTTAAAGCCCTTTAACTCCTTGATTCCCGACAGTACTGGACTACAAGCTCTCAGATATCATTTACAGCAATATAGTTTTAATTCTAAAGAACTTCAGCAATATGTTGTGTTGAGTGTGGAATTTTTGCTTACTCACAATTATTTCCTATTTGACGCCAATTATTATGTCCAGCGTTGTGGGGCATCGATGGGAGCCATGTTCTCTCCTTCAATGGGGAATCTTTATATGGGGTGGTGGGAGGAGGTTTTCCTCTTCTCTGTTAACAATTAATTTGCCCCTCATATTAAATGGTATGGTCTCTACATAGACGATCTGTTGATGGTGTGGGATGGTGATGCTCCTGACATTGATTATATATTATATATCATATATTAATACCAACCATCTAATTTTATACTTTTCAGTACAATATAGTAGTTCAAGCACTGATTTTCTGGATGCCACTCTTTGTGGAGACTCATCTTTGGGACAGATTACCACCCACACTTAGAAAACCATGCTCTGCTAATGCCACTCTTTTTGCCACCAGATTTCATGCAGCCCACACCATCAATGTCATACCTTAGGAGAATTTATTCGGGCCAAACGCAACAGTTCTATGGCATTGGCCTTTAAGGGGGAATGTCATAACATTACATCACGTCTATCTGACAGAGGCTATGACAAGCATGTCAAACAGAGAGGTCTGAATAGAGCCAGATTAAGAAATAGGGTGGATCTTCTGGTTGCCGCTGTCAAATCAAAACACCATCATAGAGAGAATAGCCCGATGACTTTTATTACCACTTTTTCTAAAGAATATTATCAAATTACAAAAATTATTAACGTGGTCCCCCACCGCCCTATAGCACAAATACTGCTACAGGGCAGCAGCAGGGCTGCGTAAAATCACATATATATACGTGACTTTGTATTTCCAAGTAGGGGGTGCATGCGCCCTATCCACGCTGCCATTGGCGGCTACAGCTGTCAATCACTGGGTCCCGGCCAGAGATTCCCCACCGGCACCTGGCGATTGCTGAGTATTACTCACGGGGGAGTGGGTATGTAAACAATACAGACCTCTCCCCTGTGAGAGAGAGGTCTGTACGTAAACAATACAGATCTCTACCCTGTCAGATCTAGGATGCTGCTTTCTATTGCTCTGCATAGCAGAGCAATACAAAACAGCATGCCTTCCTATTAAAACACACATAGAGCACACAGTAAAACACTCACAGCATACAGTTAACCATTTGATCACCCCAGATGTTAACCCCTTCCTGCCCAGTGTCATTAGTACAGTGTCAGTGCATTTTATTAGCACTGATCACTGTATTAGTGTCACTGGGGATGTCAGTGATAGTTAGTCAGTCCCCACCAGTGTCAGAATGCCCGCTGCAGTCCCGCTATAAGTCACTGATTGCCGCTATTACTAGTATATATACATATAAAAAAAATTCCAATATATACCGCCATTTGTAGATGCTATAACTTTCACGAAAACCAATTAATTTACACGCATTGGGATCTTTTTTTAGCAAAGACATGTAGCAGAATACATTTTGTCCTAAATTTATGAGGAAATGTGATTTTTTAAAAATTGTTTTACTAGATATGTTTTATAGCAAAAAGTCAAAAATATTGTTTTTTTTTCAAAATTGTCAGTCTTTTTTTGTTTATAGCGCAAAAAAATAAAACATGCATAGGTGATCAAATACCTCCGAAAGAAAGCTCCATTTTTGGGGAAAAAAAGACATCATTTTTTTTTTAGTGCAGCGTTGCATGACTGCGCAGTTGTCAGTTAAAATAACGCAGCGCCATATTGCAACAAATGGCTTGTTCAAGAAGGGGGGTAAATCCTCTGGAGGGCAAGTGTTTAAAAAGAACTTACCTATTGCATACACAGATAAAAGCTTGCACACAGTGTTACAAAATGGTTGCTGTTTTTCCGGTAGGTTACTACTTGTTTCACTCGGCTGTCTTGTACATTCAGTTATCATTGCAATAGGAAAACTTGCAAATTCTGCCATTTAAACGTGACAAGGAAATCTTTCTCCTCTTTTTCGTCTGGGGAGGAGTTTCCTATACAAACATACATTAATTGTGGCATGAATTGTGTGATTTATTTGATTATCTTGGAAATTACAATATCGGGATGCACTACACGAATGCTACGAGAATACTTCTGTGACACGAATAGCATATTTCAAATGTATCCCATCATTTTTAGGATTGTCACTGAGGTGACCTCTCAAACTTCAGAATCAATGGCACTTAGAAGCTGTCTCATTCGCTGAGAGGAGGTGATAGAGAGAGGAGACTCTCTTTATCACCTCAAAAGCATGGCAGATTTTTAAGTTACAAACTAGATCAGGGGTGGACTGACAATGGGGCCCCCGGGCAATAGGGGATCATGGGGGCCCTGTGTCCTTGCCCAAACTCAAACCCAAAAGCCTATGAAAAAGGTACCAGGAGCATCTCATGGGGCCCCCTACTGACCCCGGGCTCTCATGCAGTGCCCGAGTTTCCAATGGTCAGTCCGCCCCTGGACTAGATCTCCTCAGGGGTTAAATGTAAGATGAGATCTAGATTTACATCTGCAGTAGATCATTTATTTGCTTTCCCTCAGATCCCTTTTCTGTTATTTAGTACTTAAATGATTCATCCCCATATTTTTATACATAGTGGTCCATGTTTACTCTCTCTTTTCTATCATCTAGATAGAACATTTGTACGTGTAAATGTATATTTATATATTTTTTCTTTTGTTTAGTGTTCTTGCTTTATTTGTTTTGGTTCATCTTTGGTTAATGTTTTCTAGTACATTTTGTCTGGTGTGGTGGTTTGGACACAGCCTGTTGGCCCTTCATATCAGCTGTTGTATATTCTGCCATTAAGTTAATTAGCAGGCCGGACTTATGTCCTCACTAGAGATGAGCGAAGTATTCAAAAATTCGATTCGACTGATTCGGCGAATTCGTGAAAAAATTTCGATTCGAGTCGAATATATTCGCTGTGAATTTAACTTAAAAAAGGGTGTTTCTAGGCTTCAGAGAGACTTAATATTAGTGCAGAACACTGTACCTTTAATTTAAATGCCCTTGGAGTCTGCTGGGGAAGAGAAATAATACTGTCAGTCAGTATGACATGCAGATGAGTGCCGTCGATCTTAGAATCACCGCACACTTCACTCATTTGGGCAGTCACGGGGCCAAAACCAGAGTGTGGAGCCACAGTGTGGCGGTGGAGGCAGCAGCAATGGGAGGCCATACAGCACCCTATGACAAAAATGGAAACCACCAGCAGTGTGAGGAGACCTGAAAGTGGCACATGGCAGAGTGTGGCGATAGAGACAGCAGCAATGGGAGGCCGTACAGGGACCCATGACACACTCTGGACCTGGCAGCAGCATGAGGAGGCGGTACAGGGGCCCATGACAGATTACGGGCCTGGCAGAATCATGAGGAGTCGGTACGGGGGCCCATGGCAGATTACGGGCCTGGCAGCAGCAATTGGAGGCCGTACAGGGACCCATGACACACTCTGGACCTGGCAGCAGCATGGGGAGGCGGTACAGGGGCCCATGACAGATTACGGGCCTGGCAGCAGCATGAGGAGACGGTACGGGGGCCCATGACACACTCTGGACCTGGCAGCAGCATGAGGAGGCGGTACAGGGGCGCATGACAGATTACGAGCCTGGCAGCAGCAACTTGGACAGGAGGACGTTCAGCTTCTGCACCGTCGGGTGCGTGCTCGCAAACTGTTGTCTCTTGGAAACGGATTCCAAGAAAGACTGCTGACGGAATCCGTGAAGAGGAGTAGCAGGAGAAGGAGCATCTGAACGAGCGGAATATGCCAACAAGCGACAACAGGGGCCCATGACAGATTACGGGCCTGGCAGCAGCTATGGGAGGCCCGTAATCTGCCAGCACCCTATGACAAAAAATGGAACCCAGCAGCAGTGTGAGGAGACCTGAAAGTGGCACATGGCAGAGTGTGGCGATGGAGACAGCAGCAATGGGAGGCCGTAAAGGGACCCATGAGAGACTCTGGACCTGGCAGCAGCATGAGGAGGCGGTATAGGGGCCCATGGCAGATTAGGGGCCTGGCAGCAGCTATGGGAGGCCCGTAATCTGCCAGCACCCTATGACAAAAAATGGAACACACCAGCAGTGTGAGGAGACCTGAAAGTGGCACATGGCAGAGTGTGGCGATGGAGACAGCAGCAATGGGAGGCCGTACAGGGACCCATGAGAGACTCTGGACTTGGCAGCAGCATGAGGAGGCGGTATAGGGGCCCATGGCAGATTAGGGGCCTGGCAGCAGCTATGGGAGGCCCGTAATCTGCCAGCACCCTATGACAAAAAATGGAACACACCAGCAGTGTGAGGAGACCTGAAAGTGGCACATGTTTGGGGCATGATTCATGGCGGATTTAGTCAGTTGTGTGAGGAACTGGTGGTTTGAAATCCAGACTAATCCACGCCTGATTCATTTTCACAAACGTGAGTCTCTCCACACTTTGGGTGGACAGTCGTGTCCTCCGCGGAGTTGCAATACCTCCTGCCGCACTAAACACGCGCTCCGATGCCACGCTACTGGCCGGGCATGACAGCCTTTCAAGGGCAAATTCAGCTAGTTGGGGCCAAAGGTCAAGTTTCGTTGCCCAGTAGTCAAGGGGATTGTCTACCTCGGTTGGCAGGGTGCTGTCCAAGTAGGCCCGAGCCTGTTGTTTGAGGTCCTGCTCCAGGTCCACCTGATGCTGCTGCTGCTGCGGCTGGTTAGTAGTTTCCTCACTGCGCTGGTGAAGAAAGCTACTCATCATCGACTGCAGACTGAGGCAGCTGCTGCTGGTGGAGCTGCCACTGCTCCTACCACCCCACCCCTCCCCTGCTGCCATGGCAGCGGAACGCGAGCGCACAGGGCCCACAGTGTCTGAGGATGGACGTTGGCGCAGACAGGCAGAGACCAGTTGACTACATAGGTGGTTTTTATAGTACGTTATTTTGGCCTCCCTCTCAGCAGGTGTGAAAAAGGCCACCATTTTTGAACGGTAGCGAGGGTCCAACAAGGTGGACAGCCAAAAGTCATCCCTCTGTCTGATGGTTATTATTCGGCTGTCGCTACGCAAGCAAGCGAGCATGCTATGGGCCATTTGTGCCAAGGAATGCGAGGGACTCCCTGCCTCCATCTCCACAGCATACTGCCACGGTGCGTCTGGGTCCTCTGTCTCCTCTTCCTCCTCCTCTACCAGATGCTCCTGCTCCTCCACTCCTGTCCGCTGAGTGGAAAAACCACCCATTTCACTCAATAATTCCTGAGCACCAATGTCCTCCTCTACCTCCTCCTCTTCTTCCTGTCCTGCCCCCACAGGGGTCATGTGGCGTTGAGATCTGTGCGCCACGTCTACCGCACCCTGACCAGCCATTGTTAACAGCATTTGTTCCAGGACGTGCAACAGAGGAATGACGTCGTTCATCCCATAGTCCTGCCGACTCACGAATAGCGTGGCCTCCTCAAAGGGCCTGAGCAAGCGCAGGTGTCACGCATGAGCTGCCAATGGCTGACATCTAAGTTACACAGGGAGTACCTTTATCCGCTTGTAACATCAGGAAATCTGTGATGGCCTTTTGCTGTTCGTAAAGGCGGTCTAACATATGTAGGGTTGAATTCCACCTTGTTGCAACGTCACAGCATGAGGAGTCGGTACGGGGGCCCATGGCAGATTACGGGCCTGGCAGCAGCAATGGGAGGCACGTAATCTGCCAGCACCCTATGTCAAAAAATTCAACACACCAGCAGTGTGTGAGGAGACCTGAAAGTGGCACATGGCAGAGTGTGGCGATGGAGACAGCAGCAATGGGAGGCCGTACAGGGACCCATGAGAGACTCTGGACCTGGCAGCAGCATGAGGAGGCGGTATATAGGGGCCTATGGCAGATTAGGGGCCTGGAAGCAGCTATAGGAGGCCCGTAATCTGCCAGCACCCTATGTCAAAAAATTCAACACACCAGCAGTGTGAAGAGACCTGAAAGTGGCACATGGCAGAGTGTGGCGATGGAGACAGCAGCAATGGGAGGCCGTACAGGGACCCATGACAGACTCTGGACTTGGCAGCAGCATGAGGAGGCGGTATATAGGAGCCTATGGCAGATTAGGGGCCTGGCAGCAGCTATAGGAGGCCCGTAATCTGCCAGCACCCTATGTCAAAAAATTCAACACACCAGCAGTGTGAGGAGACCTGAAAGTGGCACATGGCAGAGTGTGGCGATGGAGACAGCAGCAATGGGAGGCCGTACAGGGACCCATGACAGACTCTGGACTTGGCAGCAGCATGAGGAGGCGGTATATAGGGGCCTATGGCAGATTAGGGGCCTGGCAGCAGCTATGGGAGGCCCGTAATCTGCCAGCACCCTATGTCAAAAAATTGAACACACCAGCAGTGTGTGAGGAGACCTGAAAGTGGCACATGGCAGAGTGTGGCGATGGAGACAGCAGCAATGGGAGGCCGTACAGGGACCCATGAGAGACTCTGGACTTGGCAGCAGCATGAGGAGGCGGTATAGGGGCCCATGGCAGATTAGGGGCCTGGCAGCAGCTATGGGAGGCCCGTAATCTGCCAGCACCCTATGTCAAAAAATTCAACACACCAGCAGTGTGAGGAGACCTGAAAGTGGCACATGGCAGAGTGTGGCGATGGAGACAGCAGCAATGGGAGGCTGTACAGGGACCCATGACAGACTCTGGACTTGGCAGCAGCATGAGGAGGCGGTATATAGGGGCCTATGGCAGATTAGGGGCCTGGCAGCAGCTATGGGAGGCCCGTAATCTGCCAGCACCCTATGTCAAAAAATTGAACACACCAGCAGTGTGTGAGGAGACCTGAAAGTGGCACATGGCAGAGTGTGGCGATGGAGACAGCAGCAATGGGAGGCCGTACAGGGACCCATGAGAGACTCTGGACTTGGCAGCAGCATGAGGAGGCGGTATAGGGGCCCATGGCAGATTAGGGGCTTGGCAGCAGCTATGGGAGGCCCGTAATCTGCCAGCACCCTATGTCAAAAAATTCTACACACCAGCAGTGTGAGGAGACCTGAAAGTGGCACATGGCATGAGACACTGTGGACCTGGCAGCAGCATGAGGAGGCGGTACAGGGGCCCATGGCAGATTAGGGGCATGGCAGCAGCTATAGGAGGCCCGTAATCTGCCAGCACCCTATGTCAAAAAATTCAACACACCAGCAGTGTGTGAGGAGACCTGAAAGTGGCACATGGCAGAGTGTGGCGATGGAGACAGCAGCAATGGGAGGCCGTACAGGGACCCATGACAGACTCTGGACTTGGCAGCAGCATGAGGAGGCGGTATAGGGGCCCATGGCAGATTAGGGGCCTGGCAGCAGCTATAGGAGGCCCGTAATCTGCCAGCACCCTATGTCAAAAAATTCAACACACCAGCAGTGTGTGAGGAGACCTGAAAGTGGCACATGGCAGAGTGTGGCGATGGAGACAGCAGCAATGGGAAGCCGTACAGGGACCCATGACAGACTCTGGACCTGGCAGCAGCATGAGGAGGCGGTATATAGGGGCCTATGGCAGATTAGGGGCCTGGCAGCAGCTATGGGAGGCCCGTAATCTGCCAGCACCCTATGTCAAAAAATTGAACACACCAGCAGTGTGTGAGGAGACCTGAAAGTGGCACATGGCAGAGTGTGGCGATGGAGACAGCAGCAATGGGAGGCCGTACAGGGACCCATGACAGACTCTGGACCTGGCAGCAGCATGAGGAGGCGGTATATAGGGGCCTATGGCAGATTAGGGGCCTGGCAGCAGCTATAGGAGGCCCGTAATCTGCCAGCACCCTATGTCAAAAAATTCAAAACACCAGCAGTGTGTGAGGAGACCTGAAAGTGGCACATGGCAGAGTGTGGCGATGGAGACAGCAGCAATGGGAGGCCGTACAGGGACCCATGAGAGACTCTGGACTTGGCAGCAGCATGAGGAGGCGGTATAGGGGCCCATGGCAGATTAGGGGCCTGGCAGCAGCTATAGGAGGCCCGTAATCTGCCAGCACCCTATGTCAAAAAATTGAACACACCAGCAGTGTGTGAGGAGACCTGAAAGTGGCACATGGCAGAGTGTGGCGATGGAGACAGCAGCAATGGTAGGCCGTACAGGGACCCATGAGAGACTCTGGACCTGGCAGCAGCATGAGGAGGCGGTATATAGGGGCCTATGGCAGATTAGGGGCCTGGCAGCAGCTATGGGAGGCCCGTAATCTGCCAGCACCCTATGTCAAAAAATTGAACACACCAGCAGTGTGTGAGGAGACCTGAAAGTGGCACATGGCAGAGTGTGGCGATGGAGACAGCAGCAATGGGAGGCCGTACAGGGACCCATGAGAGACTCTGGACTTGGCAGCAGCATGAGGAGGCGGTATAGGGGCCCATGGCAGATTAGGGGCCTGGCAGCAGCTATGGGAGGCCCGTAATCTGCCAGCACCCTATGTCAAAAAATTCAACACACCAGCAGTGTGAGGAGACCTGAAAGTGGCACATGGCAGAGTGTGGCGATGGAGACAGCAGCAATGGGAGGCTGTACAGGGACCCATGACAGACTCTGGACTTGGCAGCAGCATGAGGAGGCGGTATATAGGGGCCTATGGCAGATTAGGGGCCTGGCAGCAGCTATGGGAGGCCCGTAATCTGCCAGCACCCTATGTCAAAAAATTGAACACACCAGCAGTGTGTGAGGAGACCTGAAAGTGGCACATGGCAGAGTGTGGCGATGGAGACAGCAGCAATGGGAGGCCGTACAGGGACCCATGAGAGACTCTGGACCTGGCAGCAGCATGAGGAGGCGGTATATAGGGGCCTATGGCAGATTAGGGGCCTGGCAGCAGCTATAGGAGGCCCGTAATCTGCCAGCACCCTATGTCAAAAAATTCTACACACCAGCAGTGTGTGAGGAGACCTGAAAGTGGCACATGGCAGAGTGTGGCGATGGAGACAGCAGCAATGGGAGGCCATACAGGGACCCATGAGAGACTCTGGACCTGGCAGCAGCATGAGGAGGCGGTATATAGGGGCCCATGGCAGATTAGGGGCCTGGCAGCAGCTATGGGAGGCCCGTAATCTGCCAGCAACCTATGTCAAAAAATTGAACACACCAGCAGTGTGAGGAGACCTGAAAGTGGCACATGGCATAAGAGACTGTGGACCTGGCAGCAGCATGAGGAGGCGGTATAGGGGCCCATGGCAGATTAGGGGCCTGGCAGCAGCTATGGGAGGCCCGTAATCTGCCAGCACCCTATGACAAAAAATGGAACACACCAGCAGTGTGTGAGGAGACCTCAAAGTGGCACATGTTTGAGGCATGATTCATGGCGGATTTAGTCAGTTGTGTCAGGAACTGGTGGTTTGAAATCCAGACTAATCCACGCCTGATTCATTTTCACAAACGTGAGTCTCTCCACACTTTGGGTGGACAGTCGTGTCCTCCGCGGAGTTACAATACCTCCTGCCGCACTAAACACGCGCTCCGATGCCACGCTACTGGCCGGGCATGACAGCCTTTCAAGGGCAAATTCAGCTAGTTGGGGCCAAAGGTCAAGTTTCGTTGCCCAGTAGTCAAGGGGATTGTCTACCTCGGTTGGCAGGGTGCTGTCCAAGTAGGCCCAAGCCTGTTGTTTGAGGTCCTGCTCCAGGTCCACCTGATGCTGCTGCTGCTGCTGCTGCGGCTGGTTAGTAGTTTCCTCACTGCGCTGGTGAAGAAAGCTACTCATCATCGACTGCAGACTGAGGCAGCCGCTGCTGGTGGAGCTGCCAATGCTCCTACCACCCCACCCCTCCCCTGCTGCCATGGCAGCGGAACGCGAGCGCACAGGGCCCACCGTGTCTGAGGATGGACGTTGGCGCACAAAGGCAGAGACCAGCTGACTACATAGGTGGTTTTTATAGTACGTTATTTTGGCCTCCCTCTCAGCAGGTGTGAAAAAGGCCACCATTTTTGAACGGTAGCGAGGGTCCAACAAGGTGGACAGCCAAAAGTCATCCCTCTGTCTGATGGTTATTATTCGGCTGTCGCTACGCAAGCAAGCGAGCATGCTATGGGCCATTTGTGCCAAGGAATGCGAGGGACTCCCTGCCTCCATCTCCACAGCATACTGTCACGGTGCGTCTGGGTCCTCTGTCTCCTCCTCCTCCTCCTCTACCAGATGCTCCTGCTCCTCCACTCCTGTCCGCTGAGTGGAAAAACCACCCATTTCACTCAATAATTCCTGAGCACAAATGTCCTCCTCTACCTCCTCCTCTTCTTCCTGTCCTGCCCCCACAGGGGTCATGTGACGTTGAGATCTGTGCGCCACGTCTACCGCACCCTGACCAGCCATTGTTAACAGCATTTGTTCCAGGACGTGCAACAGAGGAATGACGTCGTTCATCCCATAGTCCTGCCGACTCACGAATAGCGTGGCCTCCTCAAAGGGCCTGAGCAAGCGGCAGGTGTCACGCATGAGCTGCCAATGGCTGACATCAAAGTTACACAGGGGAGTACCTTTATCCGCTTGTAACATCAGGAAATCGGTGATGGCCTTTCGCTGTTCGTAAAGGCGGTCTAACATGTGTAGGGTTGAATTCCACCTTGTTGCAACGTCGCAGATCAGGCGATGCTGTGCAATTCCGTTCTGCCGCTGCAGCTCAAGGAGGGTGTGCTTTGCGGTGTAGGAATGGCTGAAATGCATGCAAAGTTTACGTGACATTTTAAGGATGTCTTGCAGTGGGATGGTGGATTTTAGGAACCGCTTGACAACCAGATTGAACACGTGAGCCATGCATGGCGCATGGCACAACCTTCCTTGACGCAGAGCAGACACCATGTTCTTTCCGTTGTCGGTCAACATGGTTCCGATTTTGAGTTTGCGCGGAGACAGCCATCTGTCGATTTCTCTGTTCATTACACTGAGAAGTTCCTCCCCTGTGTGACTACGTTCGCCAATGCATACCAGGTGCAGCACAGCGTGACACCGTTGCGCCCTGCACATGTGATATGCCGGTCGGGTAATGGGACTTGGCACGGGGGTGGCGGCTGAGGACACGGCGGAAGAAGAGGTGGTAGAGGCGGACATCTTTTGTGGACCAAGGACGTGCAAACGTGGAGGCAAAAGCGGCGTGACCTGTCCAAGTTGCTGGTGCGGCTGTGACGGCACCACGTTCACCCAGTGGGCCGTAAATGACATGTACTGTCCCTGACCGTAGTTACAGCTCCACACGTTGGCGCTGCCGTGCACTTTGGCAGAGACCGACATGCTCAAAGACTGGCCCACCATCTCTTCTACATGTGAATGCAGGGCTGGCACTGCCTTTTTGGCGAAGAAATGACGGCTTGGCACTCTGCACCGCGACGCGGCACAAGCCATCATTTCTCGGAAAGGTGCTGAGTCCACCACTTGGAAAGGGAGGGACTGCAGCACCAGCAACTTGGACAGGAGGACGTTCAGCTTCTGCACCGTCGGGTGCGTGCTCGCAAACTGTTGTCTCTTGGAAACGGATTCCAAGAAAGACTGCTGACGGAATCCATGAAGAGGAGTAGCAGGAGAAGGAGCATCTGAACGAGCGGAAGATGCCAACGAGCGACAACTCCCCTCAGCAGAGGTGTTGGAGCCTTGACTGGCTGATGGAGGGCGATTGACGTCGGGTGACGGAGCAAGTAACGGAGCGGGTGATGGAGCGGGGGCTGGGGCGGGCAGAACCGCCGTATCTTTATCACGGTTTTCTCAGGCCACCAAATGGCGACGCTGCATATGCTGCCGCAACGCTGTAGTCCCAACATGGGCCCCCTGGCCACGCTTGACTTTCTGGCCACATAGTCGACATACGGCTACGTTTACTTCCTCGGGCGGCTTGACGAAAAATTGCCACACCGCCGAGTAGGAAACTTTGCCCCCGATACTCCTCACTGGCTGACTGCTGCTTCCTCCGTGCACACCGGCACCACTACTGGCCGTGGTGGTAGGCTGCAGTGGAGCTGGTGCTCTACTCCGTGGCCGTTTGGCTCCACTGACACTACTGCGACCCTGCTGCTGTCTCCTGGGCAACCCACCGACTGTTTCGCTCGCTGCCAAGCTGCCACCCTCTTCTCCTGATGATGCGGAAGAAATTGCCTGATGACGACGAGGCTGCCAAGTGCGATCAACCTCCTCATCATCAAGTAGGGTCTCCGCCTCACTACTAGCCCCCTCGGCTGCGTCTGGGTCAGGAGACAGACCTGTCTCTAGACTGGCTACCGAGCCACTCTCCTCGCCACTACTTCTTCGCCTGGCTGCTGAAAAGGCGGATGTCTCCCCCCGTTCCTGACCGCCCTCTCTTAGCTCTTCCTCACTGTACAGTGGGGCTGAGCCCACAGCATGCGATACTTCGCTTCTTGAGGGAACACCAAAGGACAGGGGCAGGTAGAGGACACGTGATTTCAGTGGGCTTGGTCCCGGGCCATGCCAACTAACGGTTGTGTCTGACGTACCCACCGACCGTTGGCTGTAGGTGTCAGAGGTGACCTGGGAAGAGGAAGACGACCGAGCCAACCAATCGACGACGGCAGGGTTGTCGGTGGAGACACGACCGCTGGGTGACACCGGGAGCACTGGCCTCTGGCTGCGAATAGTGCTGCCTCGACCCCTTCCTCTGCTGCCACGTCTGCTCGCTCCTAAAACATTGCCTCCTCTGCCACTCCTCTGCATGTTGTCTGACATACTCTTTAATTCAACGATTCTGTGTCCCTGAGTAACAATTCTGTGTCCCTAAGTAACAATTCTGTGTCTGTCCCTGAGTAACAATTCTGTGGCCCTAAGTAACTGTTCTGTGGCCCTCAGTAACAATTCTGTGTCCCTCAGTAACAATTCTGTGTCTGTCCCTGAGTAACAATTATGTGGCCCTAAGAAACGGTTCTGTGGCCCTCATTAACAATTCTGTGTCCCTGATTAACGTTTATGTGGCCCTAAGTAACGGTTCTGTTGCCCTCAGTAACAATTCTGTGGCCCTCAGTAACAATTCTGTGTCCCTGAGTAACAATTCTGTGGCCCTAAGTAACAGTTCTGTGGCCCTCAGTAACAATTCTGTGTCCCTGAGTAACAATTCTGTGGCCCTAAGTAACGGTTCTGTGGCCCTCAGTAACAATTCTGTGTCCCTGAGTAACAATTCTGTGTCTGTCCGAGTAACAATTCTGTGGCCCTAAGTAACAGTTCTGTGGCCCTCAGTAACAATTCAGTGTCCCTGAGTAACAATTCTGTGGCCCTAAGTAACAGTTCTGTGGCCCTCAGTAACAATTCTGTGTCCCCGAGTAACAATTCTGTGGCCCTAAGTAACGGTTCTGTGGCCCTCAGTAACAATTCTGTGTCCCTGAGTAACAATTCTGTGTCTGTCCGAGTAACAATTCTGTGGCCCTAAGTAACAGTTCTGTGGCCCTCAGTAACAATTCTGTGTCCCTAAGTAACAATTCTGTGGCCCTAAGTAACGGTTCTGTGGCCCTCAGTAACAATTCTGTGTCCCTAAGTAACAATTCTGTGGCCCTAAGTAACGGTTCTGTGGCCCTCAGTAACAATTCTGTGTCCCTAAGTAACAATTCTGTGGCCCTAAGTAACGGTTCTGTGGCCCTCAGTAACAATTCTGTGTCCCTCAGTAACAATTCTGTGTCCCTCAGTAGCAATTCTGTGTCTGTCCCTGATTAACGTTTACGTGGCCCTAAGTAAAGGTTCTGTGGCCCTCAGTAACAATTCTGTGTCCCTGATTAACGTTTCTGTGGCCCTAAGTAACGGTTCTGTGGCCCTCAGTAACAATTCTGTGTCCCTCAAGAAACAATTCTGTGTCTGTCCGTGAGTAACAATTCTGTGGCCCTAAGTAACGGTTCTGTGGCCCTCAGTAACAATTCTGTGTCCCTGATTAACGTTTATGTGGCCCTAAGTAACGGTTCTGTGGCCCTCAGTAACAATTCTGTGTCCCTGATTAACGTTTCTGTGGCCCTTTGTAACGGTTCTGTGGCCCTCAGTAACAATTCTGTGTCCCTCAGTAACAATTCTGTGTCTGTCCCTGAGTAACAATTCTGTGGCCCTAAGTAACGGTTCTGTGGCCCTCAGTAACAATTCTGTGTCCCTGATTAACTTTTATGTGGCCCTAAGTAACGGTTCTGTGGCCCTCAGTAACAATTCTGTGTCCCTGAGTAACAATTCTGTGGCCCTAAGTAACGGTTCTGTGGCCCTCAGTAACAATTCTGTGTCCCTGAGTAACAATTCTGTGGCCCTAAGTAATGGTTGTGGCCCTCAGTAACAATTCTGTGTCCCTCAGTAATAATTCTGTGTCTGTCCCTGAGTAACAATTATGTGGCCCTAAGTAACGGTTATGTGGCCCTCAGTAACAATTCTGTGTCCCTGAGTAACGTTTCTGTGGCCCTAAGTAACGGTTCTGTGGCCCTCAGTAACAATTCTGTGTCCCTGAGTAACAATTCTGTGTCTGTCCCTGAGTAACAATTCTGTGGCCCTAAGTAACAGTTCTGTGGCCCTCAGTAACAATTCTGTGTCCCTGAGTAACGTTTCTGTGGCCCTAAGTAACAATTCTGTGGCCCTCAGTAACAATTCTGTGTCTGTCCCTGAGTAACAATTCTGTGGCCCTAACTAACGTTTCTGTGGCCCTAAGTAACAATTCTCTGGCACTCAGTAACAATTCTGTCTGTCCCTGAGTAACAATTCTGTGGCCCTAACTAACGTTTCTGTGGCCCTAAGTAACAATTCTCTGGCACTCAGTAACAATTCTGTCTGTCCCTGAGTAACAATTCTGTGGCCCTAAGTAACAATTCTGTGGCCCTCAGTAACAATTCTGTGTCTGTCCCTGAGTAACAATTCTGTGGCCCTAACTAACGTTTCTGTGGCCCTAAGTAACAGTTCTGTGGCCCTCAGTAACAATTCTGTGTCTGTCCCTGAGTAAAAATTCTGTGGCCCTAACTAACGTTTCTGTGGCCCTAAGTAACAATTCTCTGGCACTCAGTAACAATTCTGTCTGTCCCTGAGTAACAATTCTGTGGCCCTAATAACGTTTCTGTGGCCCTAAGTAACAGTTCTGTGGCCCTCAGTAACAATTCTGTGTCCCTGAGTAACGTTTCTGTGGCCCTAAGTAACAATTCTGTGGCCCTCAGTAACAATTCTGTGTCTGTCCATGAGTAACAATTCTGTGGCCCTAACTAACGTTTCTGTGGCCCTAAGTAACAATTCTCTGGCACTCAGTAACAATTCTGTCTGTCCCTGAGTAACAATTCTGTGGCCCTAACTAACGTTTCTGTGGCCCTAAGTAACAATTCTCTTGCACTCAGTAACAATTCTGTCTGTCCCTGAGTAACAATTCTGTGGCCCTAAGTAACAATTCTGTGGCCCTCAGTAACAATTCTGTGTCTGTCCCTGAGTAACAATTCTGTGGCCCTAACTAACGTTTCTGTGGCCCTAAGTAACAGTTCTGTGGCCCTCAGTAACAATTCTGTGTCTGTCCCTGAGTAACAATTCTGTGGCCCTAACTAACGTTTCTGTGGCCCTAAGGAACAGTTCTGTGGCCCTCAGTAACAATTCTGTGTCTGTCCCTGAGTAACAATTCTGTGGCCCTAACTAACGTTTCTGTGGCCCTAAGTAACAATTCTCTGGCACTCAGTAACAATTCTGTCTGTCCCTGAGTAACAATTCTGTGGCCCTAAGTAACAATTCTGTGGCCCTCAGTAACAATTCTGTGTCTGTCCCTGAGTAACAATTCTGTGGCCCTAACTAACGTTTCTGTGGCCCTAAGTAACAGTTCTGTGGCCCTCAGTAACAATTCTGTGTCTGTCCCTGAGTAACAATTCTGTGGCCCTAACTAACGTTTCTGTGGCCCTAAGTAACAGTTCTGTGGCCCTCAGTAACAATTCTGTGTCTGTCCCTGAGTAACAATTCTGTGGCCCTAACTAACGTTTCTGTGGCCCTAAGTAACAGTTCTGTGGCCCTCAGTAACAATTCTGTGTCTGTCCCTGAGTAACAATTCTGTGGCCCTAACTAACGTTTCTGTGGCCCTAAGTAACAATTCTCTGGCACTCAGTAACAATTCTGTCTGTCCCTGAGTAACAATTCTGTGGCCCTAATAACGTTTCTGTGGCCCTAAGTAACAGTTCTGTGGCCCTCAGTAACAATTCTGTGTCTGTCCCTGAGTAACAATTCTGTGGCCCTAACTAACGTTTCTGTGGCCCTAAGTAACAATTCTCTGGCACTCAGTAACAATTCTGTCTGTCCCTGAGTAACAATTCTGTGGCCCTAACTAGCGTTTCTTTGGCCCTAAGTAACGATTCTGTGGCCCTCATTAACAATTCTGTGTCCCTGAGTAATGCTTCTCTGTCCCTAAGTAACGTTTCTCTGTCCCCAAGTAACGTTTCTGTGGCCCTAACTCTGTCCCTAATACAGAGCGGTCTGCCTCTCTTGAATGACTGGAGGCAAATGAAGAATTCTAAAATGGCCGCTATTTATAGCTCGACCATTACACAGTGCTGGCTGCCTGGCTGCTGATTGGCTAATGCGATCACATGTCATTAAGGAATGCATTATGGGTCAGCACGCCTTGTCTGCGCGCCTTCCCAGACATCCCCGCTCCGTCGCCGCACATGTCCGCCGCCATTTTAGGAAAAATTTCGATTCGCGCGTCCGAAGTAGGCTATTTTTCGGATTCGGCGCGAATCGAAAATTTTCCAATATTCGACTCGAATTCCACTTCGCCTACTTCGATTCGCTCATCTCTAGTCCTCCCCACCTTATATATATATTTTTCATGTTTCATGTCATATTATGGGTTATGACTAAGGCCGCGTGCCTGAAACTTGTCAACTTACTGTATTTTTTATGTAAACGTTTGTGGTTGATGTAATAAAAGAAGATTTTAGCGCAGTGGCAGTAGTGCGGATGAACTTCTTTACTGAGGCTTTCAACATTTGAGCAACTGTGGATCTTGCACCTGCCTAGTCGCTGGGATGGACTCTTAGCCAGTATCAGCTTTTTTCTCTTTTGTCTGCAATTTAAAACATGCAAATATTGGTTATTTATTAACTTAATACAGATTAAACTTTTATACTTAGTAGGAATTTAGCAGGAATTTTGTAAAATTTGCTGTGTTTTTACCTGCGAATAATGATTTGAATGCATTTTTAATGAAAATATTGTTTTGATAAACAATTGCACAAATATTACAGGGTCTTAAAAATCAGTAGCAACTTCTTTTTATTCTACTGACCATGTGTTTTCAGAAAATGTATGGTTGGAGAGGGTCTTTTACAAATTTTGAAAGCTGTTAGGGAAAAATAAAAAAGCAATGGAAAATTGCAAAAATGGTCTAGCCACCTGAGATTAAAAGTGGAGAGCAAGGCCTGACAGCAAAAGGGTTATGCTACAGAGATGTAGCTAGTGTTATTAGCAATGTGCTTAAGGCATAACAAAAGGCAAAAAAAATATTTCTCCTTTTACATGAAGGTCAGGGTAATATAACCCAACATAGTTCCCCCTTAAATCAGAGTCTGCAGGGTTCCCCTTTACAGTGCATGGGGGAACTCTGAGGATCCTGATGTAAAAGGAAACTATGTGGACCCTAATGAAAAGGAGAACTCTGAGTACTCTAATGTAAGGGGAAATGCTACAGAGCTCCCCTACATCACAGTTCACAGAGTTCCCCCTTACATGAAAATCCTGAATTCCCCTTTACATCACAGTCCACAAAGTACTCCCTTACATCAGAGTTCACAGGGTTCCCCTTCACATCATAGTTCATAGGGTTCCCCCTTACAGTGTAAGGGGGAACTCTGTGGACCCTGTTGTAAAGGGGAACACTGTGGGCCCTGATGTGAAGGGGAATGCTGCAGACCATCCGTGATGTAAAGGAAAACTCTGATGTAAGGGGGTCTCTAGTCACCAGAGCCTTCCCTTCCTTACACAAGATTCCACAGAGTTCCTTACATCAGAATCTGCAGGATTCCCCCTTACAGTGCAAGGGGGAACCTTGCGGCCCATGATGCAAAGCAGAAATCTGATGTAAAGGTGAATGATGTGGACCATGATGTAAGGGGGAATGTTGTAGACTCTGGTGTGAGGAGGAACTTGGATGAAAGGGGGTCTCTGGTCACTAGAGCCCCCTCTTTACATCAGAGTCCACAGCATTCCCTTTTACATCAGAGTTCCCCTTTTCAGCAGGGTCCACAGAGTTCCCTCTTGCACTGTAACAATGATTTAAGGAGGAATGCTTTGAACTCTGATGTGTGTGTGTGTGGGGGGGGGATTTTATATCAGTGTCCTCCCTCACCTTGGTGTATTCACTCCCCCCTTACATCAGTGATCTCTGCACCCACAGAGACTGTGTGGCAACTGGCAAGGCTGGAATAATGTCACACTGACCTCCTCCACAACAGTCTGGGCAGCTCACTTCCCCTCTGGTTTCAGTCATCACACCACTTCTGCTCTGCAGCTCTGCACTGTGCCCTCTTCTCCTCCACTCTTCTCCTCTTGTCTTGGCTGGCCCTGCTACAATTCATAAAAGGTGCCAAGCAATGTTGTGATGTCACCAAGCGCAGGCCCTCCCCACCGTGCAAGCTCAGCCGAGCCTATTCAAGCCTGGTCAGCTTTGGAATAGCCATATGTTTTACGGGTGGCCTCAAACCGTAACAGATATTTACGAACAGTTTGTAAAAACTGTTTTTAAAAACTCGTAGTAAATTTAAGGACAGTTGGCAGCCCTGATCCCCAACCTCTCTAGCTGCTTGTATAGTGAAGTAATTCACTCTGTAACAAAGATAACAAAGACTGAAATATGCTCAAGGTAGGAAAGAGCCAAGATTTCAGTGCCTCTGTTTGAGCTTTGAAGATGGGTTTCTCTACACTGCCTATAGCTACCGAGATGAACGAGGAATTGTTTTAAAGTGTTTTTATTGCTTGATCAGAATATGTAAATACTTTAGTGTGCATAGTCCTAGAACTGGTTTACTTTAAATGATATGATATTCTGAATTGGAGCTGTATATGAATTTATAGTGCTTTTCAGGTAAAATGGCAGTATATTTGGAGAGAGCATGCATCAATTTACTATTGCCTGCAATATGATGGGTATATTCTTAGTGGTTCCATAGTAATTATTGTCATTTATATGCATTAGCAAAAGCTGCATAAGTTATGCAGTTGGGATGAAAATGACAGAGAAAAGTAAAGGTACGCATTGGAACTATCATAGCGATCTTCTCATTGCTTACAAATGTCACTTTGCATTGAATATATCCTTAGATGTCTTTGCATATGGGGTAAGTGCTGTGTGGGAATCTGCAATTTGTCAGAAGCGGCCTACCAATTATTAACTTTCACATACCGGTGTCTTAATATCAGAGCAGATTTTAAGGGGACATTTGCATGCCAACAGCAAACCAATTTCAGGAGAGAAAATATTAATGTTGTCATTCGGCAGGTTTTTGCAAGGTAATTATTTAGCAGCCCAACATGTTGACACTGTATACTTTGCAAAGCCAACCTGACAAATCTGTGCCAAATTCTTAATATTATCCAGAGATAACTGAGCATTACCGTAGAAAAGGAATAATTATATGATAATTTCACTACCAGAAACTCAATCATTTTACATTTTCTTGCCTTACACAACAATTACTTTCATATGAATGTTTTAACCTCAGACTGGAAACATTCTGCTTTTATTAAAAGAAATGTGTATATTTTAAATTTAGCTTGAAAGGGATTTATATCAGGCTTTGAACAAATGATCTAGCATGCAAACAGCTAAGGGCAATAGTGTCACACATTCCCGAAGACTTCCATGTGACTAGCTAGATCGCCTTCCGGTCTTGAGATTTCACGATGAATCATTCATGTTAAGTACCACACAGAACTTGCCCTCAAATCATTTTGCAGAACGTTTGGGGACAATAAGCCTTTTGCATAATCATAATCCTGGCAGTTCCATTTGCAGAACATTTTTAATGCAATTGTAATGGAATTAGCCGTGGCTGTAAAAAAGGATTAATTCAGATTGTTGCTCGGTACTTCCTACAGAACAGCGAAAGGTTGATTGGAGCATGGAATGGCTCTTCAGAGGGGCGTCTGCTGAGAGCTATTAGGAATCTGAATTTTAAGCTCTAGAATCGGAATCTAAAATCCTTTTCAATAGGTTATTAAAGCAAAAGGCAAAGCCAATCAGTTGCACCCCCCAAAGCTGTTATATACGATAATAAACATGGTATAAAATGGGAATACACTCAGCCTGAAAAAACCACAGGGATAGCAAGAAAAAAAAAATGAGCAGAATAGCTTGATTTCTGACTTTGTATTATGCTATCCATCACATTTGCATTTCATGTTATGCAAAGCTGCAGGGTGAAAAATTCAGCCTTCCCTGCATCCCTGCTCCGAGTAATAATTTCCGAGGAAGCAGATTAAAGCGCAGTGCGGAGTTCCTAGAGGGAAAGCAGTCCACTTCAATTAATCTGACTTCCATGTATAATGATGCTCTCGTTGTACAGCTGGAACACCATCCTGTGCTGCAAACATACTGTACTAAAGCTACACAGACACAGGCAAGAAGCCAAGGGTGGCTTCATCCAGCATGTCAGATGTAAGCTGTGCTAAACTATAGGAATTACAGAAAAAAAGGTGCACTTGCTTAAGTAAAGAAATTCTACCTGCTGGTTAGAAATGATTGCCTGTCATGACTCACAAAGTTAGTGCGTGACAGAGTAATTTAAGCCTTCATTATTTAGCATTTAGGCTGGCTAAATTAGACAGCCTTGTCCTTGTGTTAAAGCTTTGTGAATTGAGCCTATTGTCTGCCTTGCCATCCATGTGCAATCTTTGCTTAGTAACAAACCATCTGTGCCTTAGTTCAATGAGATCTCAAGTACAAGTGTATTGCAAGGCTTCTGAGAGATGGGAAGGGTGGCTACAAAACTTGGCAGCAGTGCATGAGTGGACCTTAAAGGATTACCCATAAAGGCAACCTGCAGGAGCAGGTATTGTGTATTGCAAAACCAAAATCTAATTGTATTAGATTGTTCTATGTAGCCCTGGCTGGCAGCCCTTTAACTAGTGGGAGCCACACAGTTCTGGAATCATCTTCATGGCTGCACCACAAAGCAGTTAGGGCACATTATTGCTGGGACTGTTATTGGCACTGTCATTTCCATCACCTTTCATTGCCAGGGTATTTACCTCGGTTACTGCTTTTTTTTTTATGTGTTAGTATCATTCACCGTTTTGCTTTCCTAGTTTGCTCTGGCAGTCCCATTACACAGGAAGTTGGGGTAACAAATGATATTTAATTTGCTGTACTTGTAACTGCTCCATTATTTGAACCCAGAATTACCCAGTAGATGTAGCAGGTTCTTCGGGAGACAATGCTGCATTTAAATAAATAACGATCCTAAAAATAAAAAATGCTTACTGCAATACCCACATCTTTTCTTGTGCTGTCCCCACTGACTCACTTACTCTTTGATTTAATGCTGGTCCTCTTCCAGGTTCAATGACACTCAGTAGCAACTCCTGGAATTCCTAGGGTGCAGAGCCTCATGAACCCACTTCCTAGGGAGGACGTCACCATGGCACCCTGCACACATGGGGTAATGATGCACTAAATGGTGCTGATGACATCATGCCAACAAGGCCTTCTGTATCATTGAAAACTACCCAGCACCTGAGAAAAGGCAGAGATGACCCTATATGTGACATGATTGGCCTGAATGCTTGATAAGAAAACATTTTTTTTATACCTTCTGAGCAACTTTTTACTGTCATTATTATTATTATTCCAAATTGTATTCTATTGTACCTAATTTAGTAGGTAATGCAGGATACTCCTCTTTACCATGGCTCCAGACTACTTGTCTAGCTGCATCAAAGGCCAGCAAAGCATTTTCCCTCCGGAAACACTCTCTTCCCTGAACACAAAGTGTTAGTAAAACCTAAATATTCTTAAAAACCTTCCCTCCTCCCTCCTACTACCTACCCATTTACACAAGAGTGTAGTTACAGGTTTTTACACTGATCTGTCCAGGTATGTGGTTCAACAGCTCTGGTCCCTCTATGTAAGGGAGTGCCGAACAATTGCTGTGAATTTACGAAGATGTGATTTCATTCATAGACTCTCATGGCTCAGCTCGCTCCCTCTTCTCCCCTGCAGCAGCCACTCTCACACAAAGGGGAGCTGGAGCTTCTGGATCACGACTGGGCTGGATTAAAAATCAGTAAGTACACAAATCCTTTTTATACAGGGTATGCAAATTACGTAGGAGGGGGGTGTTTTTAAAGAATAGTTAGAGTTAGGCTTTTCTTCTACATTATCTTTATGTGAATTCTGGTGTTTCAGTATTATAAAGTGTGTACTCATTGACCAGTTTGTATGGGAAAATCTTCAACCTTAAACTGTTTTGGCAGAGGGAAATGCACAGTTAACTTGTGTGTAGAAAAACTTTAACAAATGAGGACCAAATGAGCAATAAGTAAGTATTTTTTTTTTCACATGCAAAACTTTGCCTATATGATTTAGTATTGAATCAGTCCTTATGTCTTCAATGATGTATTGTGTGGGCAAATGCCAAGTATTTCAGGGCAGACCTTGCTTCCCAATTGAAGTGATTATTCACTTTTTCACTGATAAATGTTTATTCCTCGTGTGCAGTAGCTTGCTGACCATTGGACACGCAGATGGTACATCCTTGCAGTTCCAGCTGTATAGTAGGGACTCTTTATTCGGTCATATTGGTGAACATGTTTCTTTCATTTTAGACTTCACAAGACACTTCCTCTCCTTAGAGTTCTCCTCTTGTTCATAGAGTGTTTTGATGACCCTTACTGGTGCCCTATTTATGGTGTTTCCCCACTGGCAGGGTATGCCCTTTATGGTGATGTGAGCAGAAGTGATACGTGACACTGGGTTAGGGTTTGTGCAGTGTATCTTCTCGGACTATTCTGTGCTGGGTCTGGTGTTGTGTGGAGTTCAGCTAGTGACAATTTTGTGTCTTTAGTCCTCCCCTAAATCTTCTTTGGAGTCCATCTGGATCTCCTTTTTGGTATACATTTTTTTTCTGCATAGTTCCCCTCCTAAGCTGTTTGTCTGTGGACATGTAAAGGTGGCATAAAATTTAGAGATATATGCAATTTCATCTCTTAATGCCATTCCCCCCATTAAGCTGCCACACTAGGTTCAATCTAATGAAACTAAATGGATTACTGAAGGGGGGGGCAAAGATCTTAAAAATATACTGAGTATATTTACCCTTTTATGTGTTACTGAACAATTGCAAAGTGAGAAAGTGCCCATGTTGAGAGAAGTTCTAATTGCAGCGCAAAAATGTGGCTTCTCTATTGCAAGGTTGAAAACACAGACTGATACAATTGGGGAAAACATAACATTTATTAGAAATGACTTACAAATTTGAGGAATGAATTTCAATTTTTGAAGGCATAATACGTGATATGGAAGATGTGGTCTATTCTTTAAAGCAGGATATGAATCAACTTAAAGCGGAACTTCACTATAACAATCAACATTGACTATTTTTATTTCTTATGCTGCTAGCATTAGTAAACAGAAAGGAATGTATATCATATATAATTGTTTTAAACTTTTTTTTTTTACATTTCTTCAGTTACTTCCAGGTTCCCATGCCTAGGCAAATTATATCATATATAACAGCAGTCTTCAGGAGAAGAGGGAGGGTTCTCAGCTCAGCCAATTCTTGAACTAAGGGCAGATGGATTCCAGGAAGTAAATGCTACATGAATCATCTGCCCTTACTCAAGATGACCTCTGCCAGAAATGCCAGGGGGTGTTTTTCAAAATGATTTCTTAACAAAATAAAGCATGGAGACATGGGTGGATGGGGGAGTTTGCTTTGAATATTAACAATGAATTAAATAGCATTTTTGTTTATGGTGCTCAGATACAGTGCAGTTCCACTTTAAGTTAATATTGAGAAATTGGACGATATTGAAAATCAACTGCTTTCGAACAATATCAGAATTGTTGGAATCCTCGATAGAATGGAAGGGGGTAATATAATGAAGTAAATTGACAACTGGCGTCTGTCTTTGTTTCTTGGACACAGTGTATGCAATAGAGAGGGCACATTGAGTTGCAACCCACCTCCTCTACGTGGAGTATTGCCAAGACCAATCTTTGCCAGGTCATTTAATTAACAGAAAAAAGAATATGCTTTAAGTTTTCAATATATCCAGAATTTCCTGCAGAAGTTCCAAGGAAAAGGGCTAAGCTCCAAGAAAACAAAAACAATTGCAAAAGTTGAAAGTGCTGTAAGAATTCTTAGCATGGCTAAGAATTGTTAGAGGACAAACCAATGTTTTTGATGCAGGAGCTGATGCAACCCTGTGGACTAATAAAAAACAATGTTTGATATATTTGATTGAGATAGTATTACTTGTGGTGTTTTTATAAGATATTGGTTTTTACCCTTTTTTTCCATTTTTTTTTTTAGTTTTTTTATTATGGTACATTAGTGTGTAAAGTAGAGATACTGTAGGTTATCCCTTTTTCCCATCATGTTTCAAAGGCAAAAAATGAGTGTTGGCTCTTTTTTCCCCTTTGGCCCTTTTAATACTGATCATGGACAGCTATTATTGCTAATAGAGAATTACGTTATTCTGCACTATAATTTCTATGTTGTCTTGATGTGATATGAATTGAAGAAGCTGTGTTATTACACTATATTTATTTTTATTTGCTTTGCTTCAAGAATAGTTATTTTGAATTTTAGTACTTCTATTTTTGCAGTTTCTAGCAATGTAAAAGTGATGGGTGATTCCATTAAATAGGGTGTAATTTTTAGCTTGCTGAAGCAATACCAGCCTGCTATACTTTGTTTACAGGAGACACGTCAGATAAAGTGAAGTGTTTATAAACGTTGAATTACTCAGAGGGTGTACATTCTTACTACTCTTCATATTCATGTGGTGTTAGTATACTTATGTATAGTCTGATACAGATACTTGCATTCAGAAAGAGGTTGATTCCAAATGTAGATATGTATTTTTTATGGTTCATTATATTGCACTAAGGGTATCATTGTTAATACATAGTATATACAGGGGTTAGACAAAAAAATTGAAACATTACATGATTTGCAGGTGTGAAAGTGACGCCATGTTTCGCGTTGAGGGTGACACCTAGCTAACAGGTGGGAAGCCTCACTTTCATCATTCACTACTTGTGCTGCTAGCAATAGGGAGTTGTATCAGAACTTACGGAGCTTCAAAGAAGGCAAATTGTTGGTGTCTGCTTAGCTGTTGCCTCTGCTACTCAAGTCAATTTATTTGCCATGTTGTGAGGTACAGTATCAAAGGATATGACGACATATACAGTTTCTGCATAAGCACGATCAACATGATCAACTGACCAAAAGAGACATAAAGGATATTGTGCAGGATTGTGACCTGGAATAAGAAAACAAGTGCTGCAAAAGTGACTGCAGAGCTCCATCTCAGTCCTGTGAAGACTGAGATTGAGCTCTGCAGTCACTTTTGCAGCACTTGTTTTCTTATTCCAGATCACAATCCTGCGTGGCCTTGCCTTGTGTGACCGGAACCCCGGGCTCCCTTCCAACCAGCTACCAGTCTTGCTTGCAACAGATCCCTCTGTGACACCAGTGAACAGGACTGTGCCAAGAGAAGCTCCCTTGAGACTACAATGAAGAATCAAGCAGTCATGATGCAAAGATATTCCTTTTTACATGTTTACTTAAATAAATTAATAAAATAAGATACTCCAGCCCCTGGAAAAGTGACAGCACATACCTTGAGCAATGACAATAAATCAAAGAAAGTGTACAGCAACAGAGAGAGTGAATGAGGTATAAGATATAGTGTGACTCATTATGTAGGTAGTAATGTTTTTTGCCTTCCTCTGGATCAAATGCGGCTTTAGGATCCTGTATATGGTGTATTTCTATTCTTTATTTACTTTTTTTCTAATGGTTGAACTAGATGGGCATGTGTCTTTTGTCAAACTAACTATGTAACTATGCATCCAAGAGTTCCTGTAAACCCTAGGGGAAATGCAAGTGGTTCCATTTGCAAAAGTCATCAACCACCCCTAAGGAAAATTTCAAGACACTACTACCTACATGAGGCTCTGTGCACCGGGTTACATACAGAGAAAAACTGGTCATGCTGTTCTTCTATACAAGAGCTCATTGCTACTTACCCCTGGAGTTCTCCTGCCTTCCTATTACATCCCAGGGTGCCCTTCACCTAGCAGTGGCAAAGCTACCATATCTCCCAGATGCCAAAATGGCAAACTAAACCCAATGACCTATCCCACAATATCTTTTAATGAGCAGTGATGGAAACATTTTTGTCCCTAAATTTATAAAATGGGTATACATTTTATATTAGATCCTTGTGCATTGATTAGAGATTGTTAAAATTACAACAAAGTAGTCATCAAGAATGCCCTTTATTTCCTTTAAAATTTTCATTAGAAATTTAACCATTGGCAGATATGATCTGATATTACTTAGTTATTAATGGTTTTAAACAAGATTCTGAAAAAAATAGTGCATATGTGAATGATGTTTTGCATATACAGATACAGATTGCTCTTTGGAATAGGTTATGATTATAATTTACACTTTCGGTAACTTTTTAGGGTTATTGATTAACTGAAGTTGTCCTCTAATGACACACTTAAATCTCCTCTACCCAACTATGCTACTTGTTAAGATCACCATTACTTTTATACCTGTCTTTCTGAAATGTAATTTCTTATAATTCTAAAATATATGATTATCATATCCTCTAATTGCTATAATTTGTACACTGTATAATTTCATGATGTAAACACCCTTTGTCTATATTTAATAGATCTAATTCTGAAAAGATGATTTGGATGCCTCAACTCTTATATATGTGTCATAATTCACCGATGTTGATTGCAAAGAGTACTTTTAGAAAAATTAATAGTATTTTAAGAGATTTCATACACCGAGATTACAATCAGAGACATTACAATATCCAGCGGATGAGGGAAGTATAACTACCCCCAATCCATGGATAAATTATTTAGCTGCCCAGGTATAACATTACATGGGTTGGGATAAAGGGACATACCGTCTGTGTCTGTTGTTAAGTGCAGGTGTGGAGAGGTAGGCTTGTTAGAGGCTTTAGAGCAGGCATCACTAATAGGCGGACCATGCTTTGAATACGGACCGAGTGACAGTCCTGTCTGGACTTAGCAGCCCAAGTGGACTCCTTTCCTCCTACCACTGCAGCTGTTAGAAATGGGGAGGAATGGTAGGGTAGACTCCTGTTCTGTATGTACTTACTTGCTGCCGCCGTTGTTGCTGTTGAAGTCACAGCAGGTAAGAAGGTGGGATGATAGGAAGGAAGGACTTCTCTTCTGAATGTACTGGCTTGCTGCTGAACTCAGAGCAGGAAGGAGGGTAGGAGACATTGCAGATCTACAGGGGGGAGCGGGGAAGGGGAGCCAACCTTTCATATTAACAAGCAACTCCTCGATTTTTAACAAGAAGTGTTGGGCAGATCTTGCCCTCAATGGAGACCTTCTGTGCCTCCCACCCTCCCTCCTGCTCTGAGTTCAGCAGCGACAAGCTGGTACATTAAGAAGAAGAATCCTTCCTTTTATTCCTCCCACCCTCTTCCCTGCTGTGACTTCATTAGCAGCGGCGGCTGCAGATGAGTACATACAGAACAGGAGTCCACCTTGCTATTCCTTTCGCCCTCCACAATGCTGAGTTAAGGTGAGGGGAAGATTGTGGGGGGAGGGGGCTGTGATGTCAGATAGGGGATCTATGATATGGGGGGACTGTGGAATGGGGGGACTGTGAGAGAGGAACTATGATGTGGGGGCTGTGACAGGGGGGAACTGTGATATGGGGGAGCTGTGATGTGGGGGGGGGCTGTGAAATGGGGAGGCTGTGAGAGGGGGAAGCTGTGATATGGGGGGCTGTAGAGGATGGAGCTAAGATATAGGGCGCTGTGAAGTGAGAGGGGGAAGCTGTGATATGGGGCTATAATGTTGGGGGGCTCTGATGTGAAAGGGAGTTGCGATGTACGGGGGCTGTGTTTTGAAAGACCTGAGTAATAGAAGAAAAATTAGATTTGGACCTCTGCAGAAAGAAAATGTTAATAACTGGACCTCTGTGAATTTTAATTCAGTACCCCTGCTTTAGAAAAGGTGTTTTTTATATTCCGGAGAGTCTCTATTTTACTATTGATAGAATTTAGAAAATGTAATAGGGATAAATACGTTTACTTGTTTTACACCTATTTTAGATTTGGGATGTGGTGTTGTCTGATTGTACAAAGGTTGTTACCAACTCTGTGTATAACATTTTGTTTCATACATTATTATTAAAATATCCTTTGAAATACAATGAGTACAATGGTCTTGAGACAAAGGGAATATAGAAGACGAATGGTCAGAGATATGAGAAGCGATTTCCTTGGCCTCAATGTCTGCTTCAAAAAAAGTAACTAAGATATATATTTTCCATAGACATATAAAACTCCCCAACCACACTATAGAGCAGGGCTCCAGGACAAACCAAATTTTATGAGATGATTAGAAGAAAGTCTGGATGGCCACACTAAAACACTAAAATCCACTTTATTAATCCTAATGCATAAAAACACCATACAAAACCTTAGTGAGGGAAAAAGTTCATGCGTTTCTCACTAACCTCAGAGCTTAATCAAATTTATGTGGCTATCCCCCAGGACTTTAAAAAAAAAATTCTTAATTGGAGATATATTAGATTTTGAAAATATGTTACCCAACATGGTAATGCTATTTTTAAAGCAAGCATAGTATGTAATTCATATGCATGCATTTTTTGGTATCTTGAAGCCCTAGCACAGTGGTCTCCAACCTGCGGCCCGAGGGCCGGATACGGCCTTGAAGTTGAAGCAGCCTTTGGTGCTGTCGGAAAACTTTAGTCTTCACCAAGTCTTAAACAGGTCCCCAAGTGCATTCTGTCATGATTTTATTATCAATGACTGCTCAAGCCTTAAAGAAGCGGGAGGCTTTTTTCCCCGAAAGCCTTCCCCTTTCTCAGGACTTGTACAGTCTATGTTAATAAAATCTTGACCACATCAAAGGACACCTCGACTACCCAAGTCCCTCTGAAATGTGTTTGCTGTATTTGATGGTCGTAGCCATTAAATGTTTCAGAGAGATTAACTTTTGTACCAGGTGCTCCTTAGTACACATCCATTATATTGTATTGTTCTCAGAACTGAAGCTGAATGTGAGTTAACTGAAACACATATGTAAGCATACTTTGCATGGAGGTTGCAACAGGGAGCAGGTTGGTCAGTGCTGAACCCCTTCAGTCTCCGCCTGTATTGCCCACCTACTGAATGACATATCAGACTGGATGTCGCTCCATTTCCTCAAATTGAACCTTTCCAAAAACGAGCTCCTAATTTTCCCCCCAGCCCGTGCCCCCCCCCATCCTCTCCATCACGACCAACAATGCCACCATCAGTCCCACCCCGCAAGCCAAAGTCCTAGGTGTCACTCTAGACTCAAACCTGTCCTTTCAACCCCATGTTGGCAAACTCATGCAGACTCCACCTCCGCAACATCTCCAAAATACGTACGTTCCTAACCCCAGACACTACTAAACAACTTGTTCACTCCCTCATTATCTCACGTCTGGACTACTGCAGCTCCCTTCTCACCGGCCTACCCCAACACAGGCTATCCCCGCTTCAGTCTATCCTGAACTCAGCGGCCAGACTCATCCACCTTACCAACCGCTCCGCTTCTGCCACCCCCCTCTGTCATTCCCTCCACTGGCTTCCGATTGCCCAATGTAATAAATTCAAAATACTAACACTGACATACAAAGCCATTCATAACACTGCTCCAAACTACCTCACCGACCTGATACCAAAATACCACCCAACCCGTACTCTTCGCTCCTCACAAGACCTCCTACTTTCTAGCTCCCTGGTCTCCTCCTCCCACACCTGACTGCAGGACTTCTCCAGGACTTCCCCCATCCTCTGGAACTCACTACCCCAATCCATCAGACTGTCACTTACCCTCCTCACCTTTAGGCGCACCCTGAAAACCCATCTCTTCAGGGAAGCCTACCCCACCCTCACTTAACAGCGGATCTCCTCCACTCCTCCTACCACTCCATCCCCCACAGCCGCTTCCTCCTGTACCACTATCCCCTCCCTCCTAGATTGTAAGCTCGAAAGAGCAGGGCCCTCGAACCCCTCGTATATTGTTTTGTTACTGTATTGTCTCATGTTCTGTCCCCCACTATAATGTACAGCGCTGAGCGAACCTTTGGCGCTATATAAATACTATATAATAATAATAATAACTCCAGCCAAAGAGTTAAATACACAGTTTACATGCATACATGGAATCTGTTTTACTATTTTTCTGCTCAGTTGTTCTTGTGATCCACATATCCCTGCCAGATAGTACAGCCAGATCTTCAAGCTCTGCTGCAGTAGCAGCACAGTTTATTCAAGGTCAATGGTCAGAACTGTGAATACTGAGGCATCAAACTGCTGAAGATCTTGTGCTCCCACGTCTTCATCATCAGCATGTTCTGTCTCATGCAAGAAAGTCTGATTAGCTCCTGGCTCCGGATTGCCATCTCCTTCTGTACAAGAGATTATAGGAGGCAGACATGAAGATAAATTCAGGTGATTACCGAAGTTACCTTAACTTGTCAAAGATTTTGAGGAAATAAAAATTGTGAGGGTATTCATTTTTTAAAAGGAATGCGGGGATCATCATAAATGGAAGTACTGTTTAGTTGGCTGTGATGGCAGTGATTTCTAGCAATCTTTGTCACAGTCCCCCATGACATTTTGTAGTCCTTGTGTAGTGGGCCCACAGATCTGATAGTACCCTTAAAGTGATTGTAAGGGCTTAAGGTTTTTTTTACCTTCATGTTTTCCATGCATGAAGGTAAAAAAACCTTCAGTATGTAGCTTCCCCCACAGCCCGCTAATACGTACCTGAGCCTGATCACAATCCAGTTGTTCTCCCGAGACTCTGCCTTCTCAATGGCTCCCGCTGCTGTCAATCACAGCCAGTGAGGAGTGAGCAGGGGTGGGTCCAAACCCCATTCTGTGTGTCTTATGGACACACAGAGTGGGGCTTGGGAGCAAGCATACACGAGTGCTCCCATGGGGGTACTCTGAGAAGAGGAGAAGCCAGAAGCATCTGCGAGGGATCTGAGAAGAGAAGGATCACTGCACAGAGCAGGCAAGTATAAGATGTTTGTTGCTTTTAGAAAAAAAGTATCACTTTAAGCATGCTAGCATCCTCCAAAAGTTCTGACAGTCTCATGTACCAAGGATTCTGATCATCACTTGGAACATGGGAGCAGTCCTTTTAATCCTAGCAGAGGTAAGGTTATTCAGTTACTGAGAAATCAACACCATTTACAGGATGGTGACGTACATTTTCCAGCTGCTAAATGCAGGAATGCAGTAACGCAAAATGCTGAACCACTATAGTAATTACATGTTGTTATACTATTATATAGAAAAAGCTGTTTTTAAATTTTTTTAGATTAAAGTATTTGAAAGAACAGAATGCAACTCATTTACAGCCATGCTTTTCCTTGGTTGTAAGGGCAATGCTCACTGCTATTCAAGGTCTGGTTGCTATGATGTGATCTTCAGTTAATTGCCTTCCTTCCATCTGCTGATTACCCTTTTATCACAGAGAAAAAAGTTATTTTATATCAATCATTTGTAAATGTAAACAGAATACCCTTGAACCCATATTCTGCAAATTTTCTCTTATTCCCACCTGCAGTAATTGATGGTTAGTGAGAAGTGTAGTCAACAGTTTTCACACGTTTTCCAAGCAAAGTCTGATCTTTTTTTAGTGAGGAACACAACATTGTACTGAACAATAAAAAGTAAATTTAACAGCTTAAGAATAGCGATGGGCTAATTTGTCCAGCTTCAGTTCTCCAAGGGTTCACCAATTTGTGTTCAAAATTCGGTGAAACCTCACATGGGTAGCTGGGCATTGCCAATGGAAGACATGTACCACGCAGGACATTTTAAAAAAAATATACCATTCAGTGGGGAGAGGGTGTTTTCATGTGGCTTCAAGGACAACACTGAAATTGCACAAATGTTTTAAATAACCAGTTTGGGGGATATCTTAAAGCTGTACATGTACAGAACTGTACACTTTTTATGGACCGTCTTAGTGACAACATACACTGATTTTTTTCTTTTACATTTCTTTTCAATTTTCTTGGCATACATACAGGAATATAGAACACTCTGTTTCACATCAGATTCATTTTTGTTTTCAGAATTAGCAGCAACATGTGCTTTTTCATCAAACATTATCCCACTTCAACTGGCAGACACAAAGAGGCCAACAGTTTGCTTTGGCTGTTCCTGTTCTCATTGATGCAAAACTGTCCTGCTACTGGGCAATTTTTATCAAACTCTCATTAAGAGATGACAAAAAAAAAGATTAGGAATAATAGGCCTAGCTGGTGTATGCCTAACTTCTATATACCCATAGGGTATACCCCATAGAGTTAGGAGGTGCAGCAGCAGCAGCATGATGCAAACTAACGGCAGCTCAAAGAACAAATGATCAGTAAATGCTCTGTTTTGAACACCCAAAGAGCCCTTTCAACAATACAAAATCACAATACTCCAAAATAGAAAAAAATACAACCCTGTGAAACAAAAGCATTTAAGGAAAAATGCTATAGATGGGATAGCAGGTAAAACTGGCCACTGACCTCAAATCAACCACAAAGTAAAATATATTTATTAAAAAAAGGCAAACATAGGAGAACATAAAAGGCAGCAAATGGGTTAATTATCCTAAGAGCTTGCAAATGGAATTAAAGGTATTTCCTAACTAACTCAAATCATTCCCAACACAGTTCGTCAGCTTTCCCGATGCTTTCCCTACACCAGCTTTTCATTAAAAATCCCTTTATTGGCCCTTCAAAGCTTGCTGGACATACAGTAGTTCAAAGGATATGTTTTACATCATGAGTTAAAAGATTCTCACTGGTGAATCTCACAAAAATTTGTCAGAACATTGAATCTTGAACCCGATGGGCTTGCCTCAAGCCCATAATAGAGGCAAATTGAACCTACATCCCTAAAGTTAACCCTAACGTTATTCCTTATACTAACCTTGACTTTAATTTTAACATTAAGCTTCTCGCTACTCCTACCTGTAATGCCAACATTAACCCTTTTTTCCCATTAAATCCAACATTAGCCCTCCTGACAACCCTCTCTATTATTTTAACTCTAACAAGAATCCTCACACTATTCCTTCCTGTAATTTTAATGCTAACCCTCTCCTAATTAACCCCTTATTTGACTACTCACCTTTTTTGTATTGGAATGGTCAGAGCTGAAGAATGTCCTACCTGCATCTAAAGATACCAGCGTCCAAAACCTCCTGATTTTTTGTGAGCAGGTAAAAGATTCTGTGGGATCCATTTTATTTAGCTAGTGCAATTCTTTGCTGCCTCCCAACAGTTTGCTTTGTTCTCTTAAGGACATGCGAGGTAGCTCTAAAACAACAACTTAGTCAAGATGTAAAAAAAGTTCATATATTCAACCAATTTTAGTACTTTTGATCCAGAAAATGGCAAAATAAAAACTACCAGTCAGCATTAAAATAGACTGGTAAAACATTTAAAATTTTTGAATCCAGTAACTGTAACCAAATCAGTTCCCAAAATGAACACAGTAATAAATTCTGCTACTAATTGATGATGCCATATGAGTAAGTTATTCAATATGTTGTTATAAGTTAAATTAATGTATTCCATCAGTGAACACACAGGTGGAGAAAAAAATCTTCAAAATAATGTCAGTGTAGGTGAATTACTATGCTTGTCAGTCCATAGACTGTTGATTTGTTATTTTGTCAGTCCAGGCTGTGTAATGAATCTGGGGGTAGTGAACATGCTGGAACTTGTAGCTCTAGCGAGACATAATGAAAACTCAGTTCTACAAAAACAGGAAAAAAGTAATCAGAGCATGCTGGGAATATACTGCGACTGTTAGTTCTTCAAAGATAGAAGAGAAACCAACTGGGGCAGAAATTCAGATGATTCATCAACTTCTGCTCTCAGAATACAAGGTTATGGATAACAAAGAGATTTTAGCAGGGAAGCCTAAAGCACCACAGCAATGAGTTAATGAAAGACATTGGACTTTTTTCTGTGCTCATTGATGAAATGTATTTTTAATGTTGTCCAAAAGGTTGGTGTGAAAGTGCCATTAAGAATTGCATTTAATTAGGTTTTTTATATCCTAACCTTATTTGAACATTTCATTCTAAGAAAATGATTAATGCTCACCTGAGAAAATTAAAGTAAATGATCTATAAGAAAACAACATAAAGATTTTAAAATCTAGACACTGTCACCAACTTAAAAATTGTTGCAGGTAAAATCATAGGACAACAAAATATTTGAAATGCTTACTTACAGAGTTTTTCTTTCTATAAATAATTTACTCAATTGCAAAGCTCCTATGAACCTACTAGAAATTGTTACTACTACAAGAATTCCCCAGCAAAGTCCTCTCCCCCCTTGAACATTATAGTCCTATCCTCTTCTGGGATTATCTACTTTCTGTGCTGACCCAGCTTCTCCACCCATCACCTTACCGCCATAAATAAATAGAGAAAAACTATAGCGTGTTGTAGAGGAGTGCCCATTCACTCACCATTCTGAGATGCAGGTGCAGGAATCATTGATTCCATCTCTCACAAATCCCTGGGTTCCTGGACATGCCCAGGAAACATTAATTTTCTCAGCTTCCCTCCCCCAGCAGCTCAGAGAAGCCACACCTGTTGAGACAGAGATAGCTGGGCAAGAGATCTGTAGCCCGGTGAGAGACCCTCTACTGTCAGAACCAGGTTGTTGACAGATGGGCTGGGGCCTATTAGCAGCCTGCTTCTCTAGAAGTCCCAGCTACTGTGGGACACCGACCCAATTGCTACCAGAGCATTACAAGTCTAGTGGAGTTGCTCTATTTCCTTGGGCCTTGGATCCCTCCAGATGTTCGCATATGTTACCAATGCTATCCTGCACTTCACTGTGAGGGACATTGTTTATGAAGATAACCACAACTAGCTGTTTAATATTCTAAACTGTTTAACTAAAGTAGTAATTCTCATATAGTCTCTCTTGTTGTAGAGTCTTATATAGACTATGCTATGCAGTCCCATGTTACCCTGATTAAGCCCCTAAAACATTGCTGTGAAGAGTCCATGTTTGTGCAGCTTTCATAATCTGAGTTGGATTACTATGCATTGTATAACTACTATTTGCCATCTTCAACCTGTTTTTTATAATTGTTTCTAACTTTGTACTTGTTTAGTACACTGCAAGTTGCAGTTTCTCCCATTTGATCATTTGACCGATGACCTATAATTAGAGATGAGCGAATCGAACTCGGCGAAGTGGAATTCGTTTCGAATATTAGGAAAATTTAGATTTGCGAATCGAAATTTTTCCAAAAATGGCGGCGACATGTGCGGCGACGGAGCGGGGATCTCTGGGAAGGCGCGCAGACAAGGCGCGCTGACCCATAATGCATTCATTCATGACATGTGATCGCATTAGCCAATCAGCAGCCAGCGAGCACTGTGTAATGGTGGAGCTATAAATTGCGGCCATCTTACAATTCTCCATTTGCCTCTGGTCATTCAAGAGAGACAGACCTCTCTGTATTAGGGACACAGAATCGTTACTTAGGGACACAGAACCGTTACTTAGGGACACAGAACCGTTACTTAGGGACACAGAACCGTTACTTAGGGAAACACAATCGTTACTTAGGGACACAGAACCGTTACTTAGGGACACAGAACCGTTACTTAGGGACACAGAACCGTTACTTAGGGACACAGAATTGTTACTGAGGGACACAGAATTGTTACTGAGGGACACAGAATTGTTACTCACGGACAGACACAGAATTGTTACTCAGAGACAGACACAGAATTGTTACTCAGGGACAGACACAGAATTGTTACTGAGGGACACAGAATTGTTACTGAGGGACACAGAATTGTTACTGAGGGACACAGAATTGTTACTCAGGGACACAGAATTGTTACTCAGGGACAGACACAGAATTGTTACTCAGGGACAGACACAGAATTGTTACTGAGGGACAGACACAGAATTGTTACTGAGGGACACAGAATTGTTACTGAGGGACACAGAATTGTTACTGAGGGACACAGAATTGTTACTCAGGGACAGACACAGAATTGTTACTCAGGGACAGACACAGAATTGTTACTCAGGGACAGACACAGAATTGTTACTGAGGGACACAGAATTGTTACTGAGGGACACAGAATTGTTACTGAGGGACACAGAATTGTTACTCAGGGACAGACACAGAATTGTTACTCAGGGATAGACACAGAATTGTTGCTCAGGGACGGACACAGAATTGTTACTGAGGGACACAGAATAGTTACTGAGGGACACAGAATTGTTACTCAGGGACAGACACAGAATTGTTACTCAGGGACAGACACAGAATTGTTACTCAGGGACAGACACAGAATTGTTACTCAAGGACAGACACAGAATTGTTACTGAGGGACACAGAATTGTTACTGAGGGACACAGAATTGTTACTGAGGGACACAGAATTGTTACTCAGGGACAGACACAGAATTGTTACTCAGGGATAGAAACAGAATTGTTGCTCAGGGACGGACACAGAATTGTTACTGAGGGACACAGAATAGTTACTGAGGGACACAGAATTGTTACTCAGGGACATACACAGAATTGTTACTCAGGGACAGACACAGAATTGTTACTCAGGGACAGACACAGAATTGTTACTCAAGGACAGACACAGAATTGTTACTGAGGGACACAGAATTGTTACTGAGGGACACAGAATTGTTACTGAGGGACACAGAATTGTTACTGAGGGCCACAGAACGTTACTTAGGGACACAGAATTGTTACTCAGGGACAGACACAGAATTGTTACTCAGGGACAGACACAGAATTGTTACTGAGGGACACAGAATTGTTACTGAGGGACACAGAATTGTTACTCAGGGACAGACACAGAATTGTTACTGAGGGACACAGAATTGTTACTCAGGGACACAGAATTGTTACTCAGGGACAGACACAGAATTGTTACTGAGGGACACAGAATTGTTACTGAGGGACACAGAATTGTTACTGAGGGACAGACACAGAATTGTTACTGAGGGACACAGAATTGTTACTGAGGGACACAGAATTGTTACTCAGGGACACAGAATTGTTACTCAGGGACAGACACAGAATTGTTACTGAGGGACACAGAATTGTTACTGAGGGACACAGAATTGTTACTGAGGGACACAGAATTGTTACTCAGGGACAGACACAGAATTGTTACTGAGGGACACAGAATTGTTACTCAGGGACACAGAATTGTTACTCAGGGACAGACACAGAATTGTTACTGAGGGACACAGAATTGTTACTGAGGGACAGACACAGAATTGTTACTGAGGGACACAGAATTGTTACTGAGGGACACAGAATTGTTACTCAGGGACACAGAATTGTTACTCAGGGACAGACACAGAATTGTTACTGAGGGACACAGAATTGTTACTGAGGGACACAGAATTGTTACTGAGGGACACAGAATTGTTACTCAGGGACACAGAATTGTTACTCAGGGACACAGAGTTGTTACTGAGGGACACAGAATTGTTACTCAGGGACAGACACAGAATTGTTACTGAGGGACACAGAATTGTTACTGAGGGACACAGAATTGTTACTCAGTGACACAGAATTGTTACTCAGGGACACAGAATTGTTACTCAGGCACAGACACAGAATTGTTACTGAGGGACACAGAATTGTTACTGAGGGACACAGAATTGTTACTGAGGGACACAGAATTGTTACTCAGGGACACAGAATTGTTACTCAGGGACAGACACAGAATTGTTACTCAGGGACAGACACAGAATTGTTACTGAGGGACACAGAATTGTTACTGAGGGACACAGAATTGTTACTCAGGGACACAGAATTGTTACTGAGGGACACAGAATTGTTACTCAGGGACAGGCACAGAATTGTTACTGAGGGACACAGAATTGTTACTCAGGGACAGACACAGAATTGTTACTGAGGGACACAGAATTGTTACTGAGGGACACAGAATTGTTACTGAGGGACACAGAATTGTTACTCAGGGACACAGAATTGTTACTCAGGGACACAGAATTGTTACTGAGGGACACAGAATTGTTACTGAGGGACACAGAATTGTTACTCAGGGACAGACACAGAATTGTTACTCAGGGATAGAAACAGAATTGTTGCTCAGGGACGGACACAGAATTGTTACTGAGGGACACAGAATAGTTACTGAGGGACACAGAATTGTTACTCAGGGACATACACAGAATTGTTACTCAGGGACAGACACAGAATTGTTACTCAGGGACAGACACAGAATTGTTACTCAAGGACAGACACAGAATTGTTACTGAGGGACACAGAATTGTTACTGAGGGACACAGAATTGTTACTGAGGGCCACAGAACGTTACTTAGGGACACAGAATTGTTACTCAAAGACAGACACAGAATTGTTACTCAGGGACAGACACAGAATTGTTACTGAGGGACACAGAATTGTTACTGAGGGACACAGAATTGTTACTCAGGGACAGACACAGAATTGTTACTGAGGGACACAGAATTGTTACTCAGGGACACAGAATTGTTACTCAGGGACAGACACAGAATTGTTACTGAGGGACACAGAATTGTTACTGAGGGACACAGAATTGTTACTGAGGGACAGACACAGAATTGTTACTGAGGGACACAGAATTGTTACTCAGGGACACAGAATTGTTACTCAGGGACACAGAATTGTTACTCAGGGACAGACACAGAATTGTTACTGAGGGACACAGAATTGTTACTGAGGGACACAGAATTGTTACTGAGGGACACAGAATTGTTACTCAGGGACACAGAATTGTTACTCAGGGACACAGAGTTGTTACTGAGGGACACAGAATTGTTACTCAGGGACAGACACAGAATTGTTACTGAGGGACACAGAATTGTTACTCAGGGACACAGAATTGTTACTCAGGGACAGACACAGAATTGTTACTGAGGGACACAGAATTGTTACTGAGGGACACAGAATTGTTACTGAGGGACAGACACAGAATTGTTACTGAGGGACACAGAATTGTTACTGAGGGACACAGAATTGTTACTCAGGGACACAGAATTGTTACTCAGGGACAGACACAGAATTGTTACTGAGGGACACAGAATTGTTACTGAGGGACACAGAATTGTTACTGAGGGACACAGAATTGTTACTCAGGGACAGACACAGAATTGTTACTGAGGGACACAGAATTGTTACTCAGGGACACAGAATTGTTACTCAGGGACAGACACAGAATTGTTACTGAGGGACACAGAATTGTTACTGAGGGACAGACACAGAATTGTTACTGAGGGACACAGAATTGTTACTGAGGGACACAGAATTGTTACTCAGGGACACAGAATTGTTACTCAGGGACAGACACAGAATTGTTACTGAGGGACACAGAATTGTTACTGAGGGACACAGAATTGTTACTGAGGGACACAGAATTGTTACTCAGGGACACAGAATTGTTACTCAGGGACACAGAGTTGTTACTGAGGGACACAGAATTGTTACTCAGGGACAGACACAGAATTGTTACTGAGGGACACAGAATTGTTACTGAGGGACACAGAATTGTTACTCAGTGACACAGAATTGTTACTCAGGGACACAGAATTGTTACTCAGGCACAGACACAGAATTGTTACTGAGGGACACAGAATTGTTACTGAGGGACACAGAATTGTTACTCAGGGACACAGAATTGTTACTCAGGGACAGACACAGAATTGTTACTCAGGGACAGACACAGAATTGTTACTGAGGGACACAGAATTGTTACTGAGGGACACAGAATTGTTACTCAGGGACACAGAATTGTTACTGAGGGACACAGAATTGTTACTCAGGGAAAGGCACAGAATTGTTACTGAGGGACACAGAATTGTTACTCAGGGACAGACACAGAATTGTTACTGAGGGACACAGAATTGTTACTGAGGGACACAGAATTGTTACTGAGGGACACAGAATTGTTACTCAGGGACACAGAATTGTTACTCAGGGACACAGAATTGTTACTGAGGGACACAGAATTGTTACTGAGGGACACAGAATTGTTACTCAGGGACAGACACAGAATTGTTACTCAGGGATAGAAACAGAATTGTTGCTCAGGGACGGACACAGAATTGTTACTGAGGGACACAGAATAGTTACTGAGGGACACAGAATTGTTACTCAGGGACATACACAGAATTGTTACTCAGGGACAGACACAGAATTGTTACTCAGGGACAGACACAGAATTGTTACTCAAGGACAGACACAGAATTGTTACTGAGGGACACAGAATTGTTACTGAGGGACACAGAATTGTTACTGAGGGACACAGAATTGTTACTGAGGGCCACAGAACGTTACTTAGGGACACAGAATTGTTACTCAGGGACAGACACAGAATTGTTACTCAGGGACAGACACAGAATTGTTACTGAGGGACACAGAATTGTTACTGAGGGACACAGAATTGTTACTCAGGGACAGACACAGAATTGTTACTGAGGGACACAGAATTGTTACTGAGGGACACAGAATTGTTACTCAGGGACACAGAATTGTTACTCAGGGACAGACACAGAATTGTTACTGAGGGACACAGAATTGTTACTGAGGGACACAGAATTGTTACTGAGGGACAGACACAGAATTGTTACTGAGGGACACAGAATTGTTACTCAGGGACACAGAATTGTTACTCAGGGACACAGAATTGTTACTCAGGGACAGACACAGAATTGTTACTGAGGGACACAGAATTGTTACTGAGGGACACAGAATTGTTACTGAGGGACACAGAATTGTTACTCAGGGACACAGAGTTGTTACTGAGGGACACAGAATTGTTACTCAGGGACAGACACAGAATTGTTACTGAGGGACACAGAATTGTTACTCAGGGAAAGACACAGAATTGTTACTGAGGGACACAGAATTGTTACTCAGGGACAGACACAGAATTGTTACTGAGGGACACAGAATTGTTACTGAGGGACATAGAATTGTTACTGAGGGACACAGAATTTTTACTGAGGGACACAGAATTGTTACTCAGGGACAGACACAGAATTGTTACTGAGGGACACAGAATTGTTACTGAGGGACACAGAATTGTTACTCAGTGACACAGAATTGTTACTCAGGGACACAGAATTGTTACTCAGGCACAGACACAGAACTGTTACTGAGGGACACAGAATTGTTACTGAGGGACACAGAATTGTTACTGAGGGACACAGAATTGTTACTCAGGGACACAGAATTGTTACTCAGGGACAGACACAGAATTGTTACTCAGGGACAGACACAGAATTGTTACTGAGGGACACAGAATTGTTACTGAGGGACACAGAATAGTTACTCAGGGACACAGAATTGTTACTGAGGGACACAGAATTGTTACTCAGGGACAGGCACAGAATTGTTACTGAGGGACACAGAATTGTTACTCAGGGACAGACACAGAATTGTTACTGAGGGACACAGAATTGTTACTGAGGGACACAGAATTGTTACTGAGGGACACAGAATTGTTACTCAGGGACACAGAATTGTTACTCAGGGACACAGAATTGTTACTGAGGGACACAGAATTGTTACTGAGGGACACAGAATTGTTACTCAGGGACACAGAATTGTTACTCAGGGACAGACACAGAATTGTTACTGAGGGACACAGAATTGTTACTCAGGGACACAGAATCTTTGAATTAAAGAGTATGTCAGACAACACGCAGAGGAGTGGCAGAGGAGGCAATGTTTTAGGAGCGAGCAGACGTGGCAGCAGAGGAAGGGGTCGAGGCAGCACTAGTCGCAGCCAGAGGCCAGTGCTCCCGGTGTCATCCAGCGGTCGTGTCTCCACCGACAACCCTGCCGTCATCGATTGGTTGGCTCGGTCGTCTTCCTCTTCCCAGGTCACCTCTGACACCTACAGCCAACGGTCGGTGGGTACATCAGACACAACCGTTAGTTGGCATGGCCCGGGAGCAAGCCCACTGAAATCACGTGTCCTCTACCTGCCCCTGTCCTTTGGTGTTCCCTCACCAAGCGAAGTATCACATGCTGTGGGCTCAGCCCCACTGTACAGTGAGGAAGAGCTAACAGAGGGCGGTCAGGAACGGGGGGAGACATCCGCCTCTTCAGCAGCCAGGCGAAGAAGTACTGGCGAGGAGAGTGGCTCGGTAGCCGGTCTAGAGACAGGTCTGTCTCCTGACCCACACGCAGCCGAGGGGGCTAGTAGTGAGGCGGAGACCCTAATTGATGATGATGAGGCTGATCGCACTTGGCAGCCTCGTCGTCATCAGGCTATTGCTTCCGCATCATCAGGAGAAGAGGGTGCCAGCTTGGCAGCGAGCAAAACAGTCGGTGGGTTGCCCAGGAGGCAGCAAGGTCGCAGCAGTGTCAGTGGAGGCAAACGGCCACGGAGTACAGCACCAGCTCCACTGCAGCCTACCACCACGGCCAGCAGTGGTGCCGGTGTGCACGGAGGAAGTAGCAGTCAGCCAGTGAGGAGTAGCGGGGGCAAAGTTTCCTACTCGGCGGTGTGGCAATTTTTTGTCAAGCCGCCCGAGGAAGTAAACGTAGCCGTATGTCGACTATGTGGCCAGAAAGTCAAGCGTGGCCAGGGGGCCCATGTTGGGACTACAGCGTTGCGTCAGCATATGCAGCGTTGCCATTTGGTGGCCTGGGAAAACCGTGATAAAGATACGGCGGTTCTGCCTGCCTCCTCATGCTGCTGCCAGGTCCAGAGTGTGTCATGGGTCCCTGTATGGCCTCCCATTGCTGCTGTCTCCATCGCCACACTCTGCCATGTGCCACTTTCAGGTCTCCTCACACTGCTGGTGTGTTCCATTTTGTCATAGGGTGCTGACAGATTACGGGCCTCCCATTGCTGCTGCCAGGCCCGTAATCTGCCATGGGCCCCCGTACCACCTCCTCATGCTGCTGCCAGGTCCAGAGTCTCTCATGGGTCCCTGTACGGCCTCCCATTGCTGCTGTTTCCATCGCCACACTCTGCCATGTGCCACTTTCAGGTCTCCTCACACTGCTGGTGTGTTCCATTTTGTCATAGGGTGCTGGCAGATTACGGGCCTCCCATTGCTGCTGCCAGGCCCGTAATCTGCCATGGGCCCCCGTACCGCCTCCTCATGCTGCTGCCAGGTCCAGAGTGTCTCATGGGTCCCTGTACGGCCTCCCATTGCTGCTGTCTCCATCGCCACACTCTGCCATGTGCCACTTTCAGGTCTCCTCACACTGCTGGTGTGTTCCATTTTGTCATAGGGTGCTGGCAGATTACGGGCCTCCCATTGCTGCTGCCAGGCCCGTAATCTGCCATGGGCCCCCGTACCGCCTCCTCATGCTGCTGCCAGGTCCAGAGTCTCTCATGGGTCCCTGTACGGCCTCCCATTGCTGCTGTCTCCATCGCCACACTCTGCCATGTGCCACTTTCAGGTCTCCTCACACTGCTGGTGTGTTCCATTTTGTCATAGGGTGCTGGCAGATTACGGGCCTCCCATTGCTGCTGCCAGGCCCGTAATCTGCCATGGGCCCCTGTAACGCCTCCTCATGCTGCTGCCAGGTCCAGAGTCTCTCATGGGTCCCTGTACGGCCTCCCATTGCTGCTGTCTCCATCGCCACACTCTGCCATGTTGCCACTTTCAGGTCTCCTCACACTGCTGGTGTGTTCCATTTTGTCATAGGGTGCTGGCAGATTACGGGCCTCCCATTGCTGCTGCCAGGCCCGTAATCTGCCATGGGCCCCCGTACCGCCTCCTCATGCTGCTGCCAGGTCCAGAGTCTCTCATGGGTCCCTGTACGGCCTCCCATTGCTGCTGTCTCCATCGCCACACTCTGCCATGTGCCACTTTCAGGTCTCCTCACACTGCTGGTGTGTTCCATTTTGTCATAGGGTGCTGGCAGATTACGGGCCTCCCATTGCTGCTGCCAGGCCCGTAATCTGCCATGGGCCCCCGTACTGCCTCCTCATGCTGCTGCCAGGTCCAGAGTCTCTCATGGGTCCCTGTACGGCCTCCCATTGCTGCTGTCTCCATTGCCACACTCTGCCATGTGCCACTTTCAGGTCTCCTCACACTGCTGGTGTGTTCCATTTTGTCATAGGGTGCTGGCAGATTACGGGCCTCCCATTGCTGCTGCCAGGCCCGTAATCTGCCATGGGCCCCCGTACCGCCTCCTCATGCTGCTGCCAGGTCCAGAGTCTCTCATGGGTCCCTGTACGGCCTCCCATTGCTGCTGTCTCCATCGCCACACTCTGCCATGTGCCTCTTTCAGGTCTCCTCACACTGCTGTTGTGTTCCATTTTGTCATAGGGTGCTGGCAGATTACGGGCCTCCCATTGCTGCTGCCAGGCCCGTAATCTGCCATGGGCCCCCGTACCGCCTCCTCATGCTGCTGCCAGGTCCAGAGTCTCTCATGGGTCCCTGTACGGCCTCCCATCGCTGCTGTCTCCATCGCCACACTCTGCCATGTGCCACTTTCAGGTCTCCTCACACTGCTGGTGTTTTCCATTTTGTCATAGGGTGCTGGCAGATTACGGGCGTCCCATTGCTGCTGCCAGGCCCGTAATCTGCCATGGGCCCCCGTACCGCCTCCTCATGCTGCTGCCAGGTCCAGAGTCTCTCATGGGTCCCTGTACGGCCTCCCATTGCTGCTGTCTCCATCGCCACACTCTGCCATGTGCCACTTTCAGGTCTCCTCACACTGCTGGTGTGTTCCATTTTGTCATAGGGTGCTGGCAGATTACGGGCCTCCCATTGCTGCTGCCAGGCCCGTAATCTGCCATGGGCCCCTGTACCGCCTCCTCATGCTGCTGCCAGGTCCAGAGTCTCTCATGGGTCCCTGTACGGCCTCCCATTGCTGCTGTCTCCATCGCCACACTCTGCCATGTGCCACTTTCAGGTCTCCTCACACTGCTGGTGTGTTCCATTTTGTCATAGGGTGCTGGCAGATTACGGGCCTCCCATTGCTGCTGCCAGGCCCGTAATCTGCCATGGGCCCCTGTGCCGCCTCCTCATGCTGCTGCCAGGTCCAGAGTCTCTCATGGGTCCCTGTACGGCCTCCCATTGCTGCTGTCTCCATTGCCACACTCTGCCATGTGCCACTTTCAGGTCTCCTCACACTGCTGGTGTGTTCCATTTTGTCATAGGGTGCTGGCAGATTACGGGCCTCCCATTGCTGCTGCCAGGCCCGTAATCTGCCATGGGCCCCCGTACCGCCTCCTCATGCTGCTGCCAGGTCCAGAGTCTCTCATGGGTCCCTGTACGGCCTCCCATTGCTGCTGTCTCCATCGCCACACTCTGCCATGTGCCACTTTCAGGTCTCCTCACACTGCTGGTGTGTTTCATTTTGTCATAGGGTGCTGGCAGATTACGGGCCTCCCATTGCTGCTGCCAGGCCCGTAATCTGCCATGGGCCCCCGTACCGACTCCTCATGCTGCTGCCAGGTCCAGAGTCTCTCATGGGTCCCTGTACGGCCTCCCATTGCTGCTGTCTCCATCGCCACACTCTGCCATGTGCCTCTTTCAGGTCTCCTCACACTGCTGTTGTGTTCCATTTTGTCATAGGGTGCTGGCAGATTACGGGCCTCCCATTGCTGCTGCCAGGCCCGTAATCTGCCATGGGCCCCCGTACCGCCTCCTCATGCTGCTGCCAGGTCCAGAGTCTCTCATGGGTCCCTGTACGGCCTCCCATCGCTGCTGTCTCCATCGCCACACTCTGCCATGTGCCACTTTCAGGTCTCCTCACACTGCTGGTGTTTTCCATTTTGTCATAGGGTGCTGGCAGATTACGGGCGTCCCATTGCTGCTGCCAGGCCCGTAATCTGCCATGGGCCCCCGTACCGCCTCCTCATGCTGCTGCCAGGTCCAGAGTCTCTCATGGGTCCCTGTACGGCCTCCCATTGCTGCTGTCTCCATCGCCACACTCTGCCATGTGCCACTTTCAGGTCTCCTCACACTGCTGGTGTGTTCCATTTTGTCATAGGGTGCTGGCAGATTACGGGCCTCCCATTGCTGCTGCCAGGCCCGTAATCTGCCATGGGCCCCTGTACCGCCTCCTCATGCTGCTGCCAGGTCCAGAGTCTCTCATGGGTCCCTGTACGGCCTCCCATTGCTGCTGTCTCCATCGCCACACTCTGCCATGTGCCACTTTCAGGTCTCCTCACACTGCTGGTGTGTTCCATTTTGTCATAGGGTGCTGGCAGATTACGGGCCTCCCATTGCTGCTGCCAGGCCCGTAATCTGCCATGGGCCCCTGTGCCGCCTCCTCATGCTGCTGCCAGGTCCAGAGTCTCTCATGGGTCCCTGTACGGCCTCCCATTGCTGCTGTCTCCATTGCCACACTCTGCCATGTGCCACTTTCAGGTCTCCTCACACTGCTGGTGTGTTCCATTTTGTCATAGGGTGCTGGCAGATTACGGGCCTCCCATTGCTGCTGCCAGGCCCGTAATCTGCCATGGGCCCCCGTACCGCCTCCTCATGCTGCTGCCAGGTCCAGAGTCTCTCATGGGTCCCTGTACGGCCTCCCATTGCTGCTGTCTCCATCGCCACACTCTGCCATGTGCCACTTTCAGGTCTCCTCACACTGCTGGTGTGTTTCATTTTGTCATAGGGTGCTGGCAGATTACGGGCCTCCCATTGCTGCTGCCAGGCCCGTAATCTGCCATGGGCCCCCGTACCGACTCCTCATGCTGCTGCCAGGTCCAGAGTCTCTCATGGGTCCCTGTACAACCTCCCATTGCTGCTGTCTCCATCGCCACACTCTGCCATGTGCCACTTTCAGGTCTCCTCACACTGCTGGTGTGTCCCATTTTGTCATAGGGTGCTGGCAGATTACGGGCCTCCCATTGCTGCTGCCAGGCCCGTAATCTGCCATGGGCCCCCGTACCGACTCCTCATGCTGTGACGTTGCAACAAGGTGGAATTCAACCCTACATATGTTAGACCGCCTTTACGAACAGTGAAAGGCCATCACCGATTTCCTGATGTTAAAAGCGGATAAAGGTACTCCCCTGTGTAACTTAGATGTCAGCCATTGGCAGCTCATGCGTGACACCTGCCGCTTGCTCAGACCCTTTGAGGAGGCCACGCTATTCGTGAGTCGGCAGGACTATGGGATGAACGACGTCATTCCTCTGTTGCACGTCCTGGAACAAATGCTGTTAACAATGGCTGGTCAGGATGCGGTAGACGTGGCGCACAGATCTCAACGCCACATGACCCCTGTGGGGGCAGGACAGGAAGAAGAGGAGGAGGTAGAGGAGGATATTGGTGCTCAGGAATTATTGAGTGAAATGGGTGGTTTTTCCACTCAGCGGACAGGAGTGGAGGAGCAGGAGCATCTGGTAGAGGAGGAGGAGGAGACAGAGGACCCAGACGCACCGTGGCAGTATGCTGTGGAGATGGAGGCAGGGAGTCCCTCGCATTCCTTGGCACAAATGGCCCATAGCATGCTCGGTTGCTTGCGTAGCGACAGCCGAATAATAACCATCAGACAGAGGGATGACTTTTGGCTGTCCACCTTGTTGGACCCTCGCTACCGTTCAAAAATGGTGGCCTTTTTCACACCTGCTGAGAGGGAGGCCAAAATAAGGTACTATAAAAACCACCTATGTAGTCAGTTGGTCTCTGCCTTTCTGCGCCAACGTCCATCCTCAGACACTGTGGGCCCTGTGCGCTCGCGTTCCACTGCCATGGCAGCAGGGGAGGGGTGGGGTGGTAGGAGCAGTGGCAGCTCCACCAGCAGCAGCTGCCTCAGTCTGCAGTCGATGATGAGTAGCTTTCTTCACCAGCGCAGTGAGGAAACTACTAACCAGCCGCAGCAGCAGCAGCATCAGGTGGACCTGGAGCAGGACCTCAAACAACAGGCTTGGGCCTACTTGGACAGCACCCTGCCAACCGAGGTAGACAATCCCCTTGACTACTGGGCAACGAAACTTGACCTTTGGCCCCAACTAGCTGAATTTGCCCTTGAAAGGCTGTCATGCCCGGCCAGTAGCGTGGCATCGGAGCGCGTGTTTAGTGCGGCAGGAGGTATTGTAACTCCGCGGAGGACACGACTGTCCACCCAAAGTGTGGAGAGACTCACGTTTGTGAAAATGAATCAGGCGTGGATTAGTCTGGATTTCAAACCACCAGTTCCTGACACAACTGACTAAATCCGCCATGAATCATGCCCCATGTTATTATTTTTAACATAGGCCTCTGTATGGCCTTCAATTTAAGCTGCTTACGCTTCGCCACTCTGCCATGGGCCCCTGTACCGCCTCCTCTTGCTGCTGCCAGGTCCAGAGTGTGTCATGGGTCCCTGTACGGCCTCCCATTGCTGCTGACTTCATCGCCAGACTCTGCCATGTGCCACTTTCAGGTCTCCTTACACTGTTGATGGGTTCCATTTTGTCATAGGGTGCTGGAAGATTACGGGCCTCCCATTGCTGCTGCCAGGCCCGTAATCTGCCATGGGCCCCTGTACCGCCTCCTCATGCTGCTGCCAGGTCCAGAGTGTGTCATGGGTCCCTGTACGGCCTCCCATTGCTGCTGTCTCCATCGCCACACTCTGCCATGTGCCACTTTCAGGTCTCCTCACACTGCTGGTGGGTTCCATTTTGTCATAGGGTGCTGGCAGATTACGGGCCTCCCATTGCTGCTGCCAGGCCCGTAATCTGCCATGGGCCCCCGTACCGCCTCCTCATGCTGCTGCCAGGTCCAGAGTGTCTCATGGGTCCCTGTACGGCCTCCCATTGCTGCTGTCTCCATCGCCACACTCTGCCATGTGCCACTTTCAGGTCTCCTCACACTGCTGGTGGGTTCCATTTTGTCATAGGGTGCTGGCAGATTACGGGCCTCCCATTGCTGCTGCCAGGCCCGTAATCTGCCATGGGCCCCCGTACCGCCTCCACATGCTGCTGCCAGGTCCAGAGTCTCTCATGAGTCCCTGTACGGCCTCCCATTGCTGCTGTCTCCATCGCCACACTCTGCCATGTGCCACTTTCAGGTCTCCTCACACTGCTGGTGGGTTCCATTTTGTCATAGGGTGCTGGCAGATTACGGGCCTCCCATTGCTGCTGCCAGGCCCGTAATCTGCCATGGGCCCCCGTACCGCCTCCTCATGCTGCTGCCAGGTCCAGAGTGTCTCATGGGTCCCTGTACGGCCTCCCATTGCTGCTGTCTCCATCGCCACACTCTGCCATGTGCCACTTTCAGGTCTCCTCACACTGCTGGTGGGTTCCATTTTGCATTTGGTGCTGTATGGCCTCCCATTGCTGCTGCCTCCACCGCCACACTGTGGCTCCACACTCTGGTTTTGGCCCCGTGACTGCCCAAATGAGTGAAGTGTGCGGTGATTCTAAGATCGACGGCACTCATCTGCATGTCATACTGACTGACAGTATTATTTCTCTTCCCCAGCAGACTCCAAGGGCATTTAAATTAAAGGTACAGTGTTCTGCACTAATATAAAGGCTCTCTGAAGCCTAGAAACACCCTTTTATAAGTTAAATTCGCAGCGAATATATTCGCCTCGAATCGAATTTATTCCTCGAATTCGCCAAATCAGCCGAATCGAATTTTTGAATACTTCGCTCATCTCTACCTATAATGTTAAAGTATCAATTCAGTGCCAGTTTATCATCTGCTGGGGCTAATGACATGACACCCAAGATTATGCCACCCAGCAGCAGTCTCTTGCTTTTTTTCTGTCTACACAATAGAGGGTTTTCCACGTAACATGAACATATAGAGCAATCTTTTGGCAAAGATCTTTGTTAAAATTAATGATCTGGTAACACAGTCTATTTAACAACTTGACCTCCGAAAGATATTATCCCCTTCATGACCAGGGCATTTTTTGCTATTCAGCACTGTGCTATTTTAACTGGCAATTGTTAGGGCATGCAACACTGTACCCAAAATCAATTTTTGTAACACAAATAGAGCTTTCTTTTGGAGGTATTTACTCATCACTGGTTTTTTTTTTGCTATACAAATGAAAAAATATCAAAATTAAAAAACAAAACAAAACTACTTTCTGTTTTAAAATTTTGCAAATAAATATTTCTTCACAATTTTAGGCCAAAATGTGTTTCACTACATTTCTTTGGTAAAATTAACTCAAATTTGTGTCTAATATTTTGTGTGAACGTTATAGACAATACTGTATATTTAAAAATTGATCAATCTAATGTACTAACAGCCTCATTTCTTGAGGCCATTAAATTGCCAAGACAGTACAAATACCCCAAAAATAACCCCTTTGTGGAAAGTAAACAGTCTGAGGTATTTACAAAGAGGCATGGCGAGTTCTTTGAAGTTGTAATTTTTTTGTCACTTTTTTTGGAAAATGAAAAAATTAAACAAAATTAGTTCAACATTTTTTTTTACATACTGTCACTAGTGCACTACAACATCATCATATGACTGGTGTGGCAATGACCAGGGATACTAACTGGTGACAGTATGTAACAAAAAAAAAAACATTTTTATTCAATTTTTTTTTTTAAATTCCTATTTTTTTTTACTTTTTCTTTTTTTTTTACATACTGTCATCAGAGTAGTACTACTCTGGGGAAGTGAAAAATGATTTTTTTATACTGTTATTGCTGATAACAGTGATGATCACTGTTATCAGTAATAGATAACTGTCACGAATGGCTTTCCATTTATGACAGCTTGCTTTATGTTGACATTAGAGATGAGCGAATCGAAGCATCCGAAGTGGAATTCGAGTCGAATATCGGAAAAATTTCGATTCGTGCCGAATCCGAAAAACAGCCTAATTCGGACGCGCGAATCGAAATTTTTCCGAAAATGGCGGCTGACATGTGCGGCGACGGAGCGGGGATGTCGGGGAAGGCGCGCAGACAAGGCGCGCTGCCCCATAATGCATTCCTCAACGACATGTGATCGCATCAGCCAATCAGCAGCCAGCCAGCCAGCACTGTGTAATGGTCGAGGTATATATAGCGGCCATTTTGGAAATCTTCATTTGCCTGCAGTCATTGAACAGAGGCAGACCGCTCTGTACTAGGGACAGGGACAGAGTTAGGGCCACAGAAACGAGAATTGGGGACAGAGAGAAGTTACTTAGGGACAGAGAACCATTACTCAGGGACACAGACTTGTTAATGAGGGCCACAGAATCGTTATTTAGGGACAAAGAAACGCTAGTTAGGGCCACAGAATTCATACTCAGGGACAGACAGAATTGTTACTCAGTGCCAGAGAATTGTTACTTAGGGCCACAGAAACGTTATTAGGGCCACAGAATTTTTACTCAGGGACAGACAGAATTGTTACTGAGTGCCAGAGAATTGTTACTCAGGGACAGACAGAATTGTTACTGAGTGCCAGAGAATTCTTAGGGCCACAGAATTCATTCTCAGGGACAGACAGAATTGTTACTCAGGGACAGACAGAATTGTTACTGAGTGCCAGAGAATTGTTACTCAGGGACAGACAGAATTGTTACTGAGTGCCAGAGAATTGTTACTCAGGGACAGACAGAATTGTTACTGAGTGCCAGAGAATTGTTACTCAGGGACAGACAGAATTGTTACTGAGTGCCAGAGAATTGTTACTCAGGGACAGACAGAATTGTTACTGAGTGCCAGAGAATTGTTACTCGCACAGACACAAAATTGTTACTTGCACAGACACAGAATTGTTACTCGCACAGACACAGAATTGTTACTCAGGGCCACAGAATTCATACTCAGGGATAGACAGAATTGTTACTGAGTGCCAGAGAATTGTTACTCAGGGACAGACAGAATTGTTACTGAGTGCCAGAGAATTGTTACTCAGGGACAGACAGAATTGTTACTGAGTGCCAGAGAATTGTTACTCGCACAGACACAAAATTGTTACTTGCACAGACACAGAATTGTTACTCGCACAGACACAGAATTGTTACTCAGGGCCACAGAATTCATACTCAGGGACAGACAGAATTGTTACTGAGTGCCAGAGAATTGTTACTCAGGGACAGACAGAATTGTTACTGAGTGCCAGAGAATTGTTACTCAGGGACAGACAGAATTGTTACTGAGTGCCAGAGAATTGTTACTCGCACAGACACAAAATTGTTACTTGCACAGACACAGAATTGTTACTCGCACAGACACAGAATTGTTACTCAGGGCCACAGAATTCATACTCAGGGACAGACAGAATTGTTACTGAGTGCCAGAGAATTGTTACTCAGGGACAGACAGAATTGTTACTGAGTGCCAGAGAATTGTTACTCAGGGACAGACAGAATTGTTACTGAGTGCCAGAGAATTGTTACTCAGGGACAGACAGAATTGTTACTGAGTGCCAGAGAATTGTTACTCAGGGACAGACAGAATTGTTACTGAGTGCCAGAGAATTGTTACTCGCACAGACACAAAATTGTTACTTGCACAGACACAGAATTGTTACTCGCACAGACACAGAATTGTTACTCAGGGCCACAGAATTCATACTCAGGGACAGACAGAATTGTTACTGAGTGCCAGAGAATTGTTACTCAGGGACAGACAGAATTGTTACTGAGTGCCAGAGAATTGTTACTCAGGGACAGACAGAATTGTTACTGAGTGCCAGAGATTTGTTACTCGCACAGACACAAAATTGTTACTTGCACAGACACAGAATTGTTACTCGCACAGACACAGAATTGTTACTCAGGGCCACAGAATTCATACTCAGGGACAGACAGAATTGTTACTGAGTGCCAGAGAATTGTTACTCAGGGACAGACAGAATTGTTACTGAGTGCCAGAGAATTGTTACTCAGGGACAGACAGAATTGTTACTGAGTGCCAGAGAATTGTTACTCGCACAGACACAAAATTGTTACTTGCACAGACACAGAATTGTTACTCGCACAGACACAGAATTGTTACTCAGGGCCACAGAATTCATACTCAGGGACAGACAGAATTGTTACTGAGTGCCAGAGAATTGTTACTCAGGGACAGACAGAATTGTTACTGAGTGCCAGAGAATTGTTACTCAGGGACAGACAGAATTGTTACTGAGTGCCAGAGAATTGTTACTCGCACAGACACAAAATTGTTACTTGCACAGACACAGAATTGTTACTCGCACAGACACAGAATTGTTACTCAGGGCCACAGAATTCATACTCAGGGATAGACAGAATTGTTACTGAGTGCCAGAGAATTGTTACTCAGGGACAGACAGAATTGTTACTGAGTGCCAGAGAATTGTTACTCAGGGACAGACAGAATTGTTACTGAGTGCCAGAGAATTGTTACTCGCACAGACACAAAATTGTTACTTGCACAGACACAGAATTGTTACTCGCACAGACACAGAATTGTTACTCAGGGCCACAGAATTCATACTCAGGGACAGACAGAATTGTTACTGAGTGCCAGAGAATTGTTACTCAGGGACAGACAGAATTGTTACTGAGTGCCAGAGAATTGTTACTCAGGGACAGACAGAATTGTTACTGAGTGCCAGAGAATTGTTACTCGCACAGACACAAAATTGTTACTTGCACAGACACAGAATTGTTACTCGCACAGACACAGAATTGTTACTCAGGGCCACAGAATTCATACTCAGGGACAGACAGAATTGTTACTGAGTGCCAGAGAATTGTTACTCAGGGACAGACAGAATTGTTACTGAGTGCCAGAGAATTGTTACTCAGGGACAGACAGAATTGTTACTGAGTGCCAGAGAATTGTTACTCAGGGACAGACAGAATTGTTACTGAGTGCCAGAGAATTGTTACTCGCACAGACACAAAATTGTTACTTGCACAGACACAGAATTGTTACTCGCACAGACACAGAATTGTTACTCAGGGCCACAGAATTCATACTCAGGGATAGACAGAATTGTTACTGAGTGCCAGAGAATTGTTACTCAGGGACAGACAGAATTGTTACTGAGTGCCAGAGAATTGTTACTCAGGGACAGACAGAATTGTTACTGAGTGCCAGAGAATTGTTACTCGCACAGACACAAAATTGTTACTTGCACAGACACAGAATTGTTACTCGCACAGACACAGAATTGTTACTCAGGGCCACAGAATTCATACTCAGGGACAGACAGAATTGTTACTGAGTGCCAGAGAATTGTTACTCAGGGACAGACAGAATTGTTACTGAGTGCCAGAGAATTGTTACTCAGGGACAGACAGAATTGTTACTGAGTGCCAGAGAATTGTTACTCGCACAGACACAAAATTGTTACTTGCACAGACACAGAATTGTTACTCGCACAGACACAGAATTGTTACTCAGGGCCACAGAATTCATACTCAGGGACAGACAGAATTGTTACTGAGTGCCAGAGAATTGTTACTCAGGGACAGACAGAATTGTTACTGAGTGCCAGAGAATTGTTACTCAGGGACAGACAGAATTGTTACTGAGTGCCAGAGAATTGTTACTCAGGGACAGACAGAATTGTTACTGAGTGCCAGAGAATTGTTACTCAGGGACAGACAGAATTGTTACTGAGTGCCAGAGAATTGTTACTCGCACAGACACAAAATTGTTACTTGCACAGACACAGAATTGTTACTCGCACAGACACAGAATTGTTACTCAGGGCCACAGAATTCATACTCAGGGACAGACAGAATTGTTACTGAGTGCCAGAGAATTGTTACTCAGGGACAGACAGAATTGTTACTGAGTGCCAGAGAATTGTTACTCAGGGACAGACAGAATTGTTACTGAGTGCCAGAGATTTGTTACTCGCACAGACACAAAATTGTTACTTGCACAGACACAGAATTGTTACTCGCACAGACACAGAATTGTTACTCAGGGCCACAGAATTCATACTCAGGGACAGACAGAATTGTTACTGAGTGCCAGAGAATTGTTACTCAGGGACAGACAGAATTGTTACTGAGTGCCAGAGAATTGTTACTCAGGGACAGACAGAATTGTTACTGAGTGCCAGAGAATTGTTACTCAGGGACAGACAGAATTGTTACTGAGTGCCAGAGAATTGTTACTCAGGGACAGACAGAATTGTTACTGAGTGCCAGAGAATTGTTACTCGCACAGACACAAAATTGTTACTTGCACAGACACAGAATTGTTACTCGCACAGACACAGAATTGTTACTCAGGGCCACAGAATTCATACTCAGGGACAGACAGAATTGTTACTGAGTGCCAGAGAATTGTTACTCAGGGACAGACAGAATTGTTACTGAGTGCCAGAGAATTGTTACTCAGGGACAGACAGAATTGTTACTGAGTGCCAGAGAATTGTTACTCGCACAGACACAAAATTGTTACTTGCACAGACACAGAATTGTTACTCGCACAGACACAGAATTGTTACTCAGGGCCACAGAATTCATACTCAGGGATAGACAGAATTGTTACTGAGTGCCAGAGAATTGTTACTCAGGGACAGACAGAATTGTTACTGAGTGCCAGAGAATTGTTACTCAGGGACAGACAGAATTGTTACTGAGTGCCAGAGAATTGTTACTCGCACAGACACAAAATTGTTACTTGCACAGACACAGAATTGTTACTCGCACAGACACAGAATTGTTACTCAGGGCCACAGAATTCATACTCAGGGACAGACAGAATTGTTACTGAGTGCCAGAGAATTGTTACTCAGGGACAGACAGAATTGTTACTGAGTGCCAGAGAATTGTTACTCAGGGACAGACAGAATTGTTACTGAGTGCCAGAGAATTGTTACTCGCACAGACACAAAATTGTTACTTGCACAGACACAGAATTGTTACTCGCACAGACACAGAATTGTTACTCAGGGCCACAGAATTCATACTCAGGGACAGACAGAATTGTTACTGAGTGCCAGAGAATTGTTACTCAGGGACAGACAGAATTGTTACTGAGTGCCAGAGAATTGTTACTCAGGGACAGACAGAATTGTTACTGAGTGCCAGAGAATTGTTACTCAGGGACAGACAGAATTGTTACTGAGTGCCAGAGAATTGTTACTCAGGGACAGACAGAATTGTTACTGAGTGCCAGAGAATTGTTACTCGCACAGACACAAAATTGTTACTTGCACAGACACAGAATTGTTACTCGCACAGACACAGAATTGTTACTCAGGGCCACAGAATTCATACTCAGGGACAGACAGAATTGTTACTGAGTGCCAGAGAATTGTTACTCAGGGACAGACAGAATTGTTACTGAGTGCCAGAGAATTGTTACTCAGGGACAGACAGAATTGTTACTGAGTGCCAGAGATTTGTTACTCGCACAGACACAAAATTGTTACTTGCACAGACACAGAATTGTTACTCGCACAGACACAGAATTGTTACTCAGGGCCACAGAATTCATACTCAGGGACAGACAGAATTGTTACTGAGTGCCAGAGAATTGTTACTCAGGGACAGACAGAATTGTTACTGAGTGCCAGAGAATTGTTACTCAGGGACAGACAGAATTGTTACTGAGTGCCAGAGAATTGTTACTCAGGGACAGACAGAATTGTTACTGAGTGCCAGAGAATTGTTACTCAGGGACAGACAGAATTGTTACTGAGTGCCAGAGAATTGTTACTCGCACAGACACAAAATTGTTACTTGCACAGACACAGAATTGTTACTCGCACAGACACAGAATTGTTACTCAGGGCCACAGAATTCATACTCAGGGACAGACAGAATTGTTACTGAGTGCCAGAGAATTGTTACTCAGGGACAGACAGAATTGTTACTGAGTGCCAGAGAATTGTTACTCAGGGACAGACAGAATTGTTACTGAGTGCCAGAGAATTGTTACTCGCACAGACACAAAATTGTTACTTGCACAGACACAGAATTGTTACTCGCACAGACACAGAATTGTTACTCAGGGCCACAGAATTCATACTCAGGGATAGACAGAATTGTTACTGAGTGCCAGAGAATTGTTACTCAGGGACAGACAGAATTGTTACTGAGTGCCAGAGAATTGTTACTCAGGGACAGACAGAATTGTTACTGAGTGCCAGAGAATTGTTACTCGCACAGACACAAAATTGTTACTTGCACAGACACAGAATTGTTACTCGCACAGACACAGAATTGTTACTCAGGGCCACAGAATTCATACTCAGGGACAGACAGAATTGTTACTGAGTGCCAGAGAATTGTTACTCAGGGACAGACAGAATTGTTACTGAGTGCCAGAGAATTGTTACTCGCACAGACACAAAATTGTTACTTGCACAGACACAGAATTGTTACTCGCACAGACACAGAATTGTTACTCAGGGCCACAGAATTCATACTCAGGGACAGACAGAATTGTTACTGAGTGCCAGAGAATTGTTACTCAGGGACAGACAGAATTGTTACTGAGTGCCAGAGAATTGTTACTCAGGGACAGACAGAATTGTTACTGAGTGCCAGAGATTTGTTACTCGCACAGACACAAAATTGTTACTTGCACAGACACAGAATTGTTACTCGCACAGACACAGAATTGTTACTCAGGGCCACAGAATTCATACTCAGGGACAGACAGAATTGTTACTGAGTGCCAGAGAATTGTTACTCAGGGACAGACAGAATTGTTACTGAGTGCCAGAGAATTGTTACTCAGGGACAGACAGAATTGTTACTGAGTGCCAGAGATTTGTTACTCGCACAGACACAAAATTGTTACTTGCACAGACACAGAATTGTTACTCGCACAGACACAGAATTGTTACTCAGGGCCACAGAATTCATACTCAGGGACAGACAGAATTGTTACTGAGTGCCAGAGAATTGTTACTCAGGGACAGACAGAATTGTTACTGAGTGCCAGAGAATTGTTACTCGCACAGACACAAAATTGTTACTTGCACAGACACAGAATTGTTACTCGCACAGACACAGAATTGTTACTCAGGGCCACAGAATTCATACTCAGGGACAGACAGAATTGTTACTGAGTGCCAGAGAATTGTTACTCAGGGACAGACAGAATTGTTACTGAGTGCCAGAGATTTGTTACTCGCACAGACACAAAATTGTTACTTGCACAGACACAGAATTGTTACTCGCACAGACACAGAATTGTTACTCAGGGCCACAGAATTCATACTCAGGGACAGACAGAATTGTTACTGAGTGCCAGAGAATTGTTACTCAGGGACACCTAATCGTTGAATTAAATAGTATGTCAGACAACATGCAGAGGAGTGGCAGAGGAGGCAATGTTTTAGGAGCGAGCAGACGTGGCAGCAGAGGAAGGGGTCGAGGCAGCAGTATTCGCAGCCAGAGGCCAGTGCTCCCGGTGTCATCCAGCGGTCGTGTCTCCACCGACAACCCTGCCGTCATTGATTGGTTGGCTCGGTCGTCTTCCTCTTCCCAGGTCACCTCTGACACCTACAGCCAACGGTCGGTGGGTACGTCAGACACAACCGTTAGTTGGCATGGCCCGGGACCAAGCCCACTGAAATCACGTGTCCTCTACCTGCCCCTGTCCTTTGCTGTTCCCTCACCAAGCGAAGTATCGCATGCTGTGGGCTCAGCCCCACTGTACAGTGAGGAAGAGCTAACAGAGGGCGGTCAGGAACGGGGGGAGACATCGGCCTTTTCAGCAGCCAAGCGAACAAGTACTGGCGAGGAGAGTGGCTCGGTAGCCGGTCTAGAGACAGGTCTGTCTCCTGACCCAGACGCAGCCGAGGGGGCTAGTAGTGAGGCGGAGACCCTACTTGATGATGAGGAGGTTGATCGCACTTGGCAGCCTCGTCGTCATCAGGCAATTTCTTCCGCATCATCAGGAGAAGAGGGTGGCAGCTTGGCAGCGAGCAAAACAGTCGGTGGGTTGCCCAGGAGACAGCAGCAGGGTCGCATCAGTGTCAGTGGAGCCAAACGTCCACGGAGTAGAGCACCAGCTCCACTGCAGCCTACCACCACGGCCAGTAGTGGTGCCGTTGCGCACGGAGGAAGTAGCAGTCAGCCAGTGAAGAGTAGCGGGGGCAAAGTTTCCTACTCGGTGGTGTGGCAATTTTTCCTCAAGCCGCCCGAGGAAGTAAACGTAGCCGTATGTCGACTATGTGGCCAGAAATGCAAGCGTGGCCAGGGGGCCCATGTTGGGACTACAGCGTTGCGTCAGCATATGCAGCGTCACCATTCGGTGGCCTGGGAAAACCGTGATAAACATACGGCGGTTCTGCCTGCCCCAGCCCCCGCTCCATCACCCGCTCCGTTACTTGCTCCGTCACCCGACGTCGTCAATCGCCCTCTATCAGCCAGTCAAGGCTCCAACACCTCTGCTGAGGGGAGTTGTCGCTCATTGGCATCTTCCGCTCGTTCAGATGCTCCTTCTCCTGCTACTCCTCTTCTCGGATTCCGTCAACAGTCTTTCTTGGAATCCGTATCCAAGAGACAACAGTTTGCGAGCACGCACCCGACGGTGCAAAAGCTGAACGTCCTCCTGTCCAAGTTGCTGGTGCTGCAGTCCCTCCCTTTCCAACTGGTGGACTCAGCACCTTTCCGAGAAATGATGGCTTGTGCCGCGCCGCGGTGGAGAGTGCCAAGCCGTCATTTCTTTGCCCAAAAGGCAGTGCCAGCCCTGCATTCACATGTAGAAGAGATGGTGGGCCAGTCTTTGAGCATGTCGGTCTCTGCCAAAGTGCACGGCAGCGCCGACGTGTGGAGCTGTAACTACGGTCAGGGACAGTACATGTCATTTACGGCCCACTGGGTGAACGTGGTGCCGGCACAGCCGCACCAGCAACTTGGACAGGTCACGACGCTTTTGCCTCCACGTTTGCACGTCCTTGGTCCAGCAAGCATGTCCGCCTCTACCACCTCTTTTTCCGCCGTGTCCTCAGCCGCCACCCCCGTGCCAAGTCCCATTACCCGACCGGCATATCACATGTGCAGGGCGCAACGGTGTCACGCTGTGCTGCACCTGGTATGCCTTGGCGAACGTAGTCACACAGGGGAGGAACTGCTGAGTGTAATGAACAGAGAAATCGACAGATGGCTGTCTCCGCGCAAACTAAAAATCGGAACCATGTTGACTGACAACGGAAAGAACATGGTGTCTGCTCTGCGTCAAGGAAGGTTGTGCCATGCGCCATGCATGGCTCACGTGTTCAATCTGGTTGTCAAGCGGTTCCTAAAATCCACCATCCCACTGCAAGACATCCTTAAAATGTCACGTAAACTGTGCATGCATTTCAGCCATTCCTACACCGCAAAGAACACCCTCATTGAGCTGCAGCGTCAGAACGGAATTCCACAGCATCGCCTGATCTGCGACGTTGCAACAAGGTGGAATTCAACCCTACACATGTTAGACCGCCTTTACGAGCAGCGAAAGGCCATCACCGATTTCCTGATGTTACAAGCGGATAAAGGTACTCCCCTGTGTAACTTAGATGTCAGCCATTGGCAGCTCATGCGTGACACCTGCCGCTTGCTCAGGCCCTTTGAGGAGGCCACGCTATTCGTGAGTCGGCAGGACTATGGGATGAACGACGTCATTCCTCTGTTGCACGTCCTGGAACAAATGCTGTTAACAATGGCTGGTCAGGGTGCGGTAGACGTGGCGCACAGATCTCAACGCCACATGACCCCTGTGGGGGCAGGACAGGAAGAAGAGGAGGAGGTAGAGGAGGACATTTGTGCTCAGGAATTATTGAGTGAAATGGGTGGTTTTTCCACTCAGCGGACAGGAGTGGAGGAGCAGGAGCATCTGGTAGAGGAGGAGGAGGAGGAGACAGAGGACCCAGACGCACCGTGGCAGTATGCTGTGGAGATGGAGGCAGGGAGTCCCTCGCATTCCTTGGCACAAATGGCCCATAGCATGCTCGGTTGCTTGCGTAGCGACAGCCGAATAATAACCATCAGACAGAGGGATGACTTTTGGCTGTCCACCTTGTTGGACCCTCGCTACCGGTCCAAAATGGTGGCCTTTTTCACACCTGCTGAGAGGGAGGCCAAAATTACGTACTATAAAAACCACCTATGTAGTCAGTTGGTCTCTGCCTTTGTGCGCCAACGTCCATCCTCAGACACTGTGGGCCCTGTGCGCTCGCGTTCCGCTGGCATGGCAGCAGGGGAGGGGTGGGGTGGTAGGAGCAGTGGCAGCTCCACCAGCAGCGGCTGCCTCAGTCTGCAGTCGATGATGAGTAGCTTTCTTCACCAGCGCAGTGAGGAAACTACTAACCAGCCGCAGCAGCAGCAGCAGCATCAGGTGGACCTGGAGCAGGAGCTCAAACAACAGGCTTGGGCCTACTTGGACAGCACCCTGCCAACCGAGGTAGACAATCCCCTTGACTACTGGGCAACGAAACTTGACCTTTGGCCCCAACTAGCTGAATTTGCCCTTGAAAGGCTGTCATGCCCGGCCAGTAGCGTGGCATCGGAGCGCGTGTTTAGTGCGGCAGGAGGTATTGTAACTCCGCGGAGGACACGACTGTCCACCCAAAGTGTGGAGAGACTCACGTTTGTGAAAATGAATCAGGCGTGGATTAGTCTGGATTTCAAACCACCAGTTCCTGACACAACTGACTAAATCCGCCATGAATCATGCCTCAAACATGTGCCACTTTCAGGTCTCCTCACACTGCTGGTGTGTTTAATTTTTTGACATAGGGTGCTGGCAGATTACGGGCCTCCTATAGCTGCTGCCAGGCCCCTAATCTGCCATAGGCCCCTATATACCGCCTCCTCATGCTGCTGCCAAGTCCAGAGTCTGTCATGGGTCCCTGTATGGCCTCCCATTGCTGCTGTCTCCATCGCCACACTCTGCTGCCATGTGCCACTTTCAGGTCTCTTCACACTGCTGGTGTGTTAAATTTTTTGACATAGGGTGCAGGCAGATTACGGGCCTCACATAGCTGCTGCCAGGCCCCTAATCTGCCATGGGCCCCTATATACCGCCTCCTCATGCTGCTGCCAAGTCTAGAGTCTGTCATGGGTCCCTGTACGGCCTCCCATTGCTGCTGTCTCCATCGCCACACTCTGCTGCCATGTGCCACTTTCAGGTCTCCTCACACTGCTGGTGTGTAGAATTTTTTGACATAGGGTGCTGGCAGATTATGGGCCTCCTATAGCTGCTGCCAGGCCCCTAATCTGCCATAGGCCCCTATATACCGCCTCCTCATGCTGCTGCCAGGTCCAGAGTCTCTCATGGGTCCCTGTACGGCCTCCCATTGCTGCTGTCTCCATCGCCACACTCTGCCATGTGCCACTTTCAGGTCTCCTCACACACTGCTGGTGTGTTACATTTTTTGACATAGGGTGCTGGCAGATTATGGGCCTCACATAGCTGCTGCCAGGCCCCTAATCTGCCATGGGCCCCTATATACCGCCTCCTCATGCTGCTGCCAAGTCCAGAGTCTGTCATGGGTCCCTGTATGGCCTCCCATTGCTGCTGTCTCCATCGCCACACTCTGCTGCCATGTGCCACTTTCAGGTCTCTTCACACTGCTGGTGTGTAGAATTTTTTGACATAGGGTGCTGGCAGATTATGGGCCTCACATAGCTGCTGCCAGGCCCCTAATCTGCCATGGGCCCCTATATACCGCCTCCTCATGCTGCTGCCAAGTCCAGAGTCTGTCATGGGTCCCTGTATGGCCTCCCATTGCTGCTGTCTCCATCGCCACACTCTGCTGCCATGTGCCACTTTCAGGTCTCTTCACACTGCTGGTGTGTTAAATTTTTTGACATAGGGTGCAGGCAGATTACGGGCCTCACATAGCTGCTGCCAGGCCCCTAATCTGCCATGGGCCCCTATATACCGCCTCCTCATGCTGCTGCCAAGTCCAGAGTCTCTCATGGGTCCCTGTACGGCCTCCCATTGCTGCTGTCTCCATCGCCACACTCTGCTGCCATGTGCCACTTTCAGGTCTCTTCACACTGCTGGTGTGTTAAATTTTTTGACATAAGGTGCAGGCAGATTACGGGCCTCACATAGCTGCTGCCAGGCCCCTAATCTGCCATGGGCCCCTATATACCGCCTCCTCATGCTGCTGCCAAGTCCAGAGTCTGTCATGGGTCCCTGTATGGCCTCCCATTGCTGCTGTCTCCATCGCCACACTCTGCTGCCATGTGCCACTTTCAGGTCTCTTCACACTGCTGGTGTGTTAAATTTTTTGACATAGGGTGCAGGCAGATTACGGGCCTCACATAGCTGCTGCCAGGCCCCTAATCTGCCATGGGCCCCTATATACCGCCTCCTCATGCTGCTGCCAAGTCCAGAGTCTCTCATGGGTCCCTGTACGGCCTCCCATTGCTGCTGTCTCCATCGCCACACTCTGCTGCCATGTGCCACTTTCAGGTCTCCTCACACTGCTGGTGTGTAGAATTTTTTGACATAGGGTGCTGGCAGATTATGGGCCTCCTATAGCTGCTGCCAGGCCCCTAATCTGCCATAGGCCCCTATATACCGCCTCCTCATGCTGCTGCCAGGTCCAGAGTCTCTCATGGGTCCCTGTACGGCCTCCCATTGCTGCTGTCTCCATCGCCACACTCTGCCATGTGCCACTTTCAGGTCTCCTCACACACTGCTGGTGTGTTACATTTTTTGACATAGGGTGCAGGCAGATTACGGGCCTCACATAGCTGCTGCCAGGCCCCTAATCTGCCATGGGCCCCTATATACCGCCTCCTCATGCTGCTGCCAAGTCCAGAGTCTCTCATGGGTCCCTGTACGGCCTCCCATTGCTGCTGTCTCCATCGCCACACTCTGCTGCCATGTGCCACTTTCAGGTCTCTTCACACTGCTGGTGTGTTAAATTTTTTGACATAGGGTGCAGGCAGATTACGGGCCTCACATAGCTGCTGCCAGGCCCCTAATCTGCCATGGGCCCCTATATACCGCCTCCTCATGCTGCTGCCAAGTCCAGAGTCTGTCATGGGTCCCTGTATGGCCTCCCATTGCTGCTGTCTCCATCGCCACACTCTGCTGCCATGTGCCACTTTCAGGTCTCTTCACACTGCTGGTGTGTTAAATTTTTTGACATAGGGTGCAGGCAGATTACGGGCCTCACATAGCTGCTGCCAGGCCCCTAATCTGCCATGGGCCCCTATATACCGCCTCCTCATGCTGCTGCCAAGTCCAGAGTCTCTCATGGGTCCCTGTACGGCCTCCCATTGCTGCTGTCTCCATCGCCACACTCTGCTGCCATGTGCCACTTTCAGGTCTCTTCACACTGCTGGTGTGTTAAATTTTTTGACATAGGGTGCAGGCAGATTACGGGCCTCACATAGCTGCTGCCAGGCCCCTAATCTGCCATGGGCCCCTATATACCGCCTCCTCATGCTGCTGCCAAGTCCAGAGTCTGTCATGGGTCCCTGTATGGCCTCCCATTGCTGCTGTCTCCATCGCCACACTCTGCTGCCATGTGCCACTTTCAGGTCTCTTCACACTGCTGGTGTGTTAAATTTTTTGACATAGGGTGCAGGCAGATTACGGGCCTCACATAGCTGCTGCCAGGCCCCTAATCTGCCATGGGCCCCTATATACCGCCTCCTCATGCTGCTGCCAAGTCTAGAGTCTGTCATGGGTCCCTGTACGGCCTCCCATTGCTGCTGTCTCCATCGCCACACTCTGCTGCCATGTGCCACTTTCAGGTCTCCTCACACTGCTGGTGTGTAGAATTTTTTGACATAGGGTGCTGGCAGATTATGGGCCTCCTATAGCTGCTGCCAGGCCCCTAATCTGCCATAGGCCCCTATATACCGCCTCCTCATGCTGCTGCCAGGTCCAGAGTCTCTCATGGGTCCCTGTACGGCCTCCCATTGCTGCTGTCTCCATCGCCACACTCTGCCATGTGCCACTTTCAGGTCTCCTCACACACTGCTGGTGTGTTACATTTTTTGACATAGGGTGCAGGCAGATTACGGGCCTCACATAGCTGCTGCCAGGCCCCTAATCTGCCATGGGCCCCTATATACCGCCTCCTCATGCTGCTGCCAAGTCCAGAGTCTCTCATGGGTCCCTGTACGGCCTCCCATTGCTGCTGTCTCCATCGCCACACTCTGCTGCCATGTGCCACTTTCAGGTCTCTTCACACTGCTGGTGTGTTAAATTTTTTGACATAGGGTGCAGGCAGATTACGGGCCTCACATAGCTGCTGCCAGGCCCCTAATCTGCCATGGGCCCCTATATACCGCCTCCTCATGCTGCTGCCAAGTCCAGAGTCTGTCATGGGTCCCTGTATGGCCTCCCATTGCTGCTGTCTCCATCGCCACACTCTGCTGCCATGTGCCACTTTCAGGTCTCTTCACACTGCTGGTGTGTTAAATTTTTTGACATAGGGTGCAGGCAGATTACGGGCCTCACATAGCTGCTGCCAGGCCCCTAATCTGCCATGGGCCCCTATATACCGCCTCCTCATGCTGCTGCCAAGTCCAGAGTCTCTCATGGGTCCCTGTACGGCCTCCCATTGCTGCTGTCTCCATCGCCACACTCTGCTGCCATGTGCCACTTTCAGGTCTCTTCACACTGCTGGTGTGTTAAATTTTTTGACATAGGGTGCAGGCAGATTACGGGCCTCACATAGCTGCTGCCAGGCCCCTAATCTGCCATGGGCCCCTATATACCGCCTCCTCATGCTGCTGCCAAGTCCAGAGTCTGTCATGGGTCCCTGTATGGCCTCCCATTGCTGCTGTCTCCATCGCCACACTCTGCTGCCATGTGCCACTTTCAGGTCTCTTCACACTGCTGGTGTGTTAAATTTTTTGACATAGGGTGCAGGCAGATTACGGGCCTCACATAGCTGCTGCCAGGCCCCTAATCTGCCATGGGCCCCTATATACCGCCTCCTCATGCTGCTGCCAAGTCTAGAGTCTGTCATGGGTCCCTGTACGGCCTCCCATTGCTGCTGTCTCCATCGCCACACTCTGCTGCCATGTGCCACTTTCAGGTCTCCTCACACTGCTGGTGTGTAGAATTTTTTGACATAGGGTGCTGGCAGATTATGGGCCTCCTATAGCTGCTGCCAGGCCCCTAATCTGCCATAGGCCCCTATATACCGCCTCCTCATGCTGCTGCCAGGTCCAGAGTCTCTCATGGGTCCCTGTACGGCCTCCCATTGCTGCTGTCTCCATCGCCACACTCTGCCATGTGCCACTTTCAGGTCTCCTCACACACTGCTGGTGTGTTACATTTTTTGACATAGGGTGCAGGCAGATTACGGGCCTCACATAGCTGCTGCCAGGCCCCTAATCTGCCATGGGCCCCTATATACCGCCTCCTCATGCTGCTGCCAAGTCCAGAGTCTCTCATGGGTCCCTGTACGGCCTCCCATTGCTGCTGTCTCCATCGCCACACTCTGCTGCCATGTGCCACTTTCAGGTCTCTTCACACTGCTGGTGTGTTAAATTTTTTGACATAGGGTGCAGGCAGATTACGGGCCTCACATAGCTGCTGCCAGGCCCCTAATCTGCCATGGGCCCCTATATACCGCCTCCTCATGCTGCTGCCAAGTCCAGAGTCTGTCATGGGTCCCTGTATGGCCTCCCATTGCTGCTGTCTCCATCGCCACACTCTGCTGCCATGTGCCACTTTCAGGTCTCTTCACACTGCTGGTGTGTTAAATTTTTTGACATAGGGTGCAGGCAGATTACGGGCCTCACATAGCTGCTGCCAGGCCCCTAATCTGCCATGGGCCCCTATATACCGCCTCCTCATGCTGCTGCCAAGTCCAGAGTCTCTCATGGGTCCCTGTACGGCCTCCCATTGCTGCTGTCTCCATCGCCACACTCTGCTGCCATGTGCCACTTTCAGGTCTCTTCACACTGCTGGTGTGTTAAATTTTTTGACATAGGGTGCAGGCAGATTACGGGCCTCACATAGCTGCTGCCAGGCCCCTAATCTGCCATGGGCCCCTATATACCGCCTCCTCATGCTGCTGTCAAGTCCAGAGTCTGTCATGGGTCCCTGTATGGCCTCCCATTGCTGCTGTCTCCATCGCCACACTCTGCTGCCATGTGCCACTTTCAGGTCTCTTCACACTGCTGGTGTGTTAAATTTTTTGACATAGGGTGCAGGCAGATTACGGGCCTCACATAGCTGCTGCCAGGCCCCTAATCTGCCATGGGCCCCTATATACCGCCTCCTCATGCTGCTGCCAAGTCTAGAGTCTGTCATGGGTCCCTGTACGGCCTCCCATTGCTGCTGTCTCCATCGCCACACTCTGCTGCCATGTGCCACTTTCAGGTCTCCTCACACTGCTGGTGTGTAGAATTTTTTGACATAGGGTGCTGGCAGATTATGGGCCTCCTATAGCTGCTGCCAGGCCCCTAATCTGCCATAGGCCCCTATATACCGCCTCCTCATGCTGCTGCCAGGTCCAGAGTCTCTCATGGGTCCCTGTACGGCCTCCCATTGCTGCTGTCTCCATCGCCACACTCTGCCATGTGCCACTTTCAGGTCTCCTCACACACTGCTGGTGTGTTACATTTTTTGACATAGGGTGCAGGCAGATTACGGGCCTCACATAGCTGCTGCCAGGCCCCTAATCTGCCATGGGCCCCTATATACCGCCTCCTCATGCTGCTGCCAAGTCCAGAGTCTCTCATGGGTCCCTGTACGGCCTCCCATTGCTGCTGTCTCCATCGCCACACTCTGCTGCCATGTGCCACTTTCAGGTCTCTTCACACTGCTGGTGTGTTAAATTTTTTGACATAGGGTGCAGGCAGATTACGGGCCTCACATAGCTGCTGCCAGGCCCCTAATCTGCCATGGGCCCCTATATACCGCCTCCTCATGCTGCTGCCAAGTCCAGAGTCTGTCATGGGTCCCTGTATGGCCTCCCATTGCTGCTGTCTCCATCGCCACACTCTGCTGCCATGTGCCACTTTCAGGTCTCTTCACACTGCTGGTGTGTTAAATTTTTTGACATAGGGTGCAGGCAGATTACGGGCCTCACATAGCTGCTGCCAGGCCCCTAATCTGCCATGGGCCCCTATATACCGCCTCCTCATGCTGCTGCCAAGTCCAGAGTCTCTCATGGGTCCCTGTACGGCCTCCCATTGCTGCTGTCTCCATCGCCACACTCTGCTGCCATGTGCCACTTTCAGGTCTCTTCACACTGCTGGTGTGTTAAATTTTTTGACATAGGGTGCAGGCAGATTACGGGCCTCACATAGCTGCTGCCAGGCCCCTAATCTGCCATGGGCCCCTATATACCGCCTCCTCATGCTGCTGCCAAGTCCAGAGTCTGTCATGGGTCCCTGTATGGCCTCCCATTGCTGCTGTCTCCATCGCCACACTCTGCTGCCATGTGCCACTTTCAGGTCTCTTCACACTGCTGGTGTGTTAAATTTTTTGACATAGGGTGCAGGCAGATTACGGGCCTCACATAGCTGCTGCCAGGCCCCTAATCTGCCATGGGCCCCTATATACCGCCTCCTCATGCTGCTGCCAAGTCTAGAGTCTGTCATGGGTCCCTGTACGGCCTCCCATTGCTGCTGTCTCCATCGCCACACTCTGCTGCCATGTGCCACTTTCAGGTCTCCTCACACTGCTGGTGTGTAGAATTTTTTGACATAGGGTGCTGGCAGATTATGGGCCTCCTATAGCTGCTGCCAGGCCCCTAATCTGCCATAGGCCCCTATATACCGCCTCCTCATGCTGCTGCCAGGTCCAGAGTCTCTCATGGGTCCCTGTACGGCCTCCCATTGCTGCTGTCTCCATCGCCACACTCTGCCATGTGCCACTTTCAGGTCTCCTCACACACTGCTGGTGTGTAGAATTTTTTGACATAGGGTGCTGGCAGATTATGGGCCTCCTATAGCTGCTGCCAGGCCCCTAATCTGCCATAGGCCCCTATATACCGCTTCCTCATGCTGCTGCCAGGTCCAGAGTCTCTCATGGGTCCCTGTACGGCCTCCCATTGCTGCTGTCTCCATCGCCACACTCTGCCATGTGCCACTTTCAGGTCTCCTCACACACTGCTGGTGTGTTACATTTTTTGACATAGGGTGCAGGCAGATTACGGGCCTCACATAGCTGCTGCCAGGCCCCTAATCTGCCATGGGCCCCTATATACCGCCTCCTCATGCTGCTGCCAAGTCCAGAGTCTGTCATGGGTCCCTGTATGGCCTCCCATTGCTGCTGTCTCCATCGCCACACTCTGCTGCCATGTGCCACTTTCAGGTCTCTTCACACTGCTGGTGTGTTAAATTTTTTGACATAGGGTGCAGGCAGATTACGGGCCTCACATAGCTGCTGCCAGGCCCCTAATCTGCCATGGGCCCCTATATACCGCCTCCTCATGCTGCTGCCAAGTCCAGAGTCTCTCATGGGTCCCTGTACGGCCTCCCATTGCTGCTGTCTCCATCGCCACACTCTGCTGCCATGTGCCACTTTCAGGTCTCTTCACACTGCTGGTGTGTTAAATTTTTTGACATAGGGTGCAGGCAGATTACGGGCCTCACATAGCTGCTGCCAGACATGTAATCTGCCATGGGCCCCCGTACCGACTCCTCATGCTGTGACGTTGCAACAAGGTGGAATTCAACCCTACATATGTTAGACCGCCTTTACGAACAGCTAAAGGCCATCACAGATTTCCTGATGTTAAAAGCGGATAAAGGTACTCCCTGTGTAACTTAGATGTCAGCCATTGGCAGCTCATGTGTGACACCTGCGCTTGCTCAGGCCCTTTGAGGAGGCCACGCTATTCGTGAGTCGGCAGGACTATGGGATGAATGAGGTCAAATCGGCCATGGGCCCCCGTACCGCCTGTTCACGCTGATGCTGGTCCCACAGTGTGACCTGGGTCCCTGTACGGCCTTCCATTGCTTCCACTCTGCCATGTGCCACTTTGAAATCTCCTCACACTCCTGCGGTTGTCCATTTTGTCATAGGTTGCTGGCAGATTACAGGCCTTCCATAGGTGCCACCAAGCCCCATATCGGCCATGGGCCCCCGTACCGCCTGGTCACGCTGCTGCTGGGCCCATAGTGTGACCTGGGTCCCTGTACCGCCTCCCATTGCTCCCACTCTGCCATGTGCCACTTTCAGGTCTCCTCACACACTGCTGGTGTGTTACATTTTTTGACATAGGGTGCAGGCAGATTACGGGCCTCACATAGCTGCTGCCAGGCCCCTAATCTGCCATGGGCCCCTATATACCGCCTCCTCATGCTGCTGCCAAGTCCAGAGTCTGTCATGGGTCCCTGTATGGCCTCCCATTGCTGCTGTCTCCATCGCCACACTCTGCTGCCATGTGCCACTTTCAGGTCTCTTCACACTGCTGGTGTGTTAAATTTTTTGACATAGGGTGCAGGCAGATTACGGGCCTCACATAGCTGCTGCCAGGCCCCTAATCTGCCATGGGCCCCTATATACCGCCTCCTCATGCTGCTGCCAAGTCCAGAGTCTCTCATGGGTCCCTGTACGGCCTCCCATTGCTGCTGTCTCCATCGCCACACTCTGCTGCCATGTGCCACTTTCAGGTCTCTTCACACTGCTGGTGTGTTAAATTTTTTGACATAGGGTGCAGGCAGATTACGGGCCTCACATAGCTGCTGCCAGACATGTAATCTGCCATGGGCCCCCGTACCGACTCCTCATGCTGTGACGTTGCAACAAGGTGGAATTCAACCCTACATATGTTAGACCGCCTTTACGAACAGCTAAAGGCCATCACAGATTTCCTGATGTTAAAAGCGGATAAAGGTACTCCCTGTGTAACTTAGATGTCAGCCATTGGCAGCTCATGTGTGACACCTGCGCTTGCTCAGGCCCTTTGAGGAGGCCACGCTATTCGTGAGTCGGCAGGACTATGGGATGAATGAGGTCAAATCGGCCATGGGCCCCCGTACCGCCTGTTCACGCTGATGCTGGTCCCACAGTGTGACCTGGGTCCCTGTACGGCCTTCCATTGCTTCCACTCTGCCATGTGCCACTTTGAAATCTCCTCACACTCCTGCGGTTGTCCATTTTGTCATAGGTTGCTGGCAGATTACAGGCCTTCCATAGGTGCCACCAAGCCCCATATCGGCCATGGGCCCCCGTACCGCCTGGTCACGCTGCTGCTGGGCCCATAGTGTGACCTGGGTCCCTGTACCGCCTCCCATTGCTCCCACTTTGCCATGTGCCACTTTCAGGTCTCCTCACGCTCCTGCTGGTTTCCATTTTGTCATAGGTTGCTGTATGGCCTCCCATTGCTGCTGCCTCCACCGCCACACTGTGGCTCCAAACACTGGTTTTGGCCCCGTGACTGGCCAAAGGAGTGAAGTGTGCAGTGATTCTAAGATCGACGGCACTCATCTGCATGTCATACTGACAGACAGTATTATTTCTCTTCCCCAGCAGACTCCAAGGGCATTTAAATTAAAGGTACAGTGTTCTGCACTAATATTAAGTCTCTCTGAAGCCTAGAAACACCCTTTTTTAAGTTAAATTCACAGCGAATTTATTCGACTCGAATCGAATATTGTCCACGAATTCGCCGAATCAGTCGAATCGAATTTTTCATTTCTTCGCTCATCTCTAGTTGACATGCTGCGATCAGCTAGCGCTAATTACATGGTACAGGGTGCTAGGTACCATGTGATAGATGTGGGCCAATCACAGGTTCACCACAGTAAGCAAGCAGTCATGAATCAAAATCATTCATGACTGTTTTGTTTACATTGTAATCATGTGATTCCTATGATTGGTGCTGAACGCCATGATCTGCTATGTCCACCCGATACTGCAGTCATGGGATCACGCTGCTGTGTGCCCCAGGGGACGCATAGTGCACAAGTGCCAGGCGAGGTACCAGTAAGTCGCTGAGCCTGGCTGTGCCACCTGCCTGCAGTAAAAGTAAGGTGGGAGGGCGGCAAATGGTTAAGCCTACTAAAACCCACTACAACCATGTTTGGTGTAAATTTACCACTATTTTCAGTAATCCCTGTAATGCTGCATGTTTGAAATCAGAGCCATACCTCATTGTTTCCAGTATAAATGAAAAATTCGAGGACATGGTGTCGTCTAACATTGGAATTCACATTAAATGCGCATTTTTGTGCTTTTCCATGGTTATTTTGGGATTTGGCACCAAAGTCAGTGTATATATGTATGTATTTGTATATATATATATATATATATATATATATATATATATTAACCTTAGAACCAAAGTACAAAGCTTCAAAACATGTCTATTCTTGTATTAACTGGATTATAAAAAGACAAAAATATTCCATGCAATTCCAAAGATCAGAGGCTCCAAAGACAATTATAGCCCCCTTGTGTGGTGTTTTATTTTTGTTTGTTACAGCTGATGGATTTAAGGCGGAAAGTTTTTCTTCTCTTTCCCATTTAATGAGGGAGCCGTCTTTTATCAAGATGCCCCTAATAACAGTTTTATGTGCTTCCCATACTATTACTAGATCTGTTGTGTGGTGTTTTTTTTTTTTTAAGCAGCACAAAGCAGAAATGCATGAATGTAATGTGTAAATGCTGTTGCCCAAAGTATTGTATCTGAACAAAATGAATTTCTCATGACATTAAATAGAAATCAGCTATGACAGTTCACTGTGCCCACAACTGTTTTGCACAAGCTTTATAACTGAGACGGACAAATAAAAGACAAAAGAAGTTTTAAAAAAGGTCCCATACAAGCTGCTGAATACATAACTGAAATAACCCCTTTTTTGGGGGAGGTATGAGAAATGGCCCTCCCTAAACAGGATATTGTGCTAATCCTATGGGAAATTAACCAGAAAACTTTTCAAAGTAATTATAGCAGATGAACTACTGCAGCCAGCAATACAAGGTTTATATATGAAACGTTAAAAATATTATATACATCCAATGTGCAAACAGTTATTATCAGCAAAGGGCCTAATGAGATTCCTTGTGGAATTGTGTACATATACACGGGTACAGCACACCCTGGCAGAAATTGTGAAATTTTGGCATTGGTATTGAAAATACGACTGATCATGCCGAAAAACTGTCTTTTATTTAGGGATATTGATCATAGGAAGCCATTTATCATCACATAGTTGTTTGGCTCCTTTTTAACTCATAATGATAACAGAAATCACCCAAAGAGCCCTGATCAAAAGTTTACATACCCTGGAATGTTTGGTCTTGGTACAAGGATCAAATGGCAATTCAAGGTTAATTTCCCACATCTGTAGCTTTTTAAATTGCAATCAGTGTCTGTGTATAAATAGTCAATGAGTTTGTTAGCTCTCATGTGGATGCACTGAGCAGGATAGATACTGAGCCATGGGGAGCAGAATAGAAATGCCAAAAGACTTGGATAACAAGGTAATGGAACCTTATAAAGATGGAAAATTATATAAAAAGATATCCAAAGCCTTGAATGTCAGTCAGTACTGTTCAATAACTTTTTAAGAAGTAGAAAATTTGGGGATCTTTTACACCAAACCAAGATCAGGTAGACCTAGAAAGATTGCAGCCACAACTGACAGAAGATTTGTTCAGAATACAAAGATAAAACCCAGAGGTAACCTCAAGAGAAATACACGCTGGTCTGGAAAAAGACAGTGTGGTTATTTTTAAGGAGCACAATATGACAATACTTGAACAAAAATGAGCTGCATGGTCAAGTTGCCAGAAAGAAGCCTTTACAGCGCCAATGCTTTACTGCGCCAACAGTTGAATGTTTATTGAGGTCACTTCTGTTAGGGCCATAAAACAGAACTCACATCGGAGACATGTTGTATAATACCTACTTAGTGTAAGTTCACACTAGTGCATTTTTCACTGCATTTTTCTAACACGTTTTTGCGTTTTTTAACACACGGCTTTGATATTTTTTCATGCTTCATAAATTTTTTTTTTGTAGGAGGAGACTGGTTGTTAAACTCAAAACAAGCCAAAGATGTACAGTATGTACATGCTTTTTTCAAGTACTCCTATTGAAGTCTATGGTGCCAAGAATGCACTATGCTGCATCAAAAGAAACATCCGCACCTTTTCAAAAATTGCACTGCCCCATGTTGCATTGATTTGAATGGGCCTCATAGAGAATAATGTGATTTCCAATGTAGTGCATCACAACGTGATGGTGGGGCAGGAGAAATCACACCAGTGTAAACAGTACCTTAAAGTGGTAATAAACCCAAAACAAAAATGTATTATAGTGCAGCTTACCAATCATTAGTGTATGTATTAGTGAGACACAACACACGAGGAGGGAGATAGGAGGCACAGCAGACAGCACCATTGTCAGTTTGGGGGGGAAGGTAGTGTAAAATGCATTAGCACATTTAGATACATTAACAAATTAAAGCCAAACTCCAGCTCATGCTTTATAATCAGTTACAGAAAACAGTTTTTTTTCCTTTTGGGATAAAGGTTTAACATGAATAAATAAAAGCTGATCATTTTAATCACCCCTGCCAGTGTTAAGTGGTTTGTCTCAACCATGTAAACAGATACCTTCTGCTGCAAAGCAGACTTGTTGGCTGGTACACCAGATGAAAATAGAAGTAAGCCTAAAAAAGAAAATGAATGCAGTCATCACATCTAAGAATTGGTAAGCTGCAATATAATAAATGTTTGCTTTTGAGCTTAATACTGCATTAAACATTGCTGAAGGAAATATTGTTTATTATCTCTTGAAAAAACAACTAGAATCACCCTTTTTACTTTTTATTATTTTTATTATTATTATTATTATATTTTTTTTTCTTTTTATATTGCAATGGAAACCTGACTGATAACGTTTTTGCACAATAGATGAGAACTGTGATAGTTTCATGCACTTTTATGCACCAATCTGTGTTATTTTTTGTTTCAGGACCATGGTTAGTGAACAAGGATATACAGATAACAAAAAATATAACACTGTAGTAGATGAACTAAAGACACTGTAACAAGACTTATTTTATGGAAACACAAAACACAGAAGAGATAGAAATTCATGAAAGACGTGTGATTTTATAACTATGGACAAGTATTAAACAGATTCTTTTGTTGTTAGTGTTTATGATGTTTTATGATATTGCCAAATAGACCCACATTTTTGAAGAACACATCCTATTTAGTGTGATAAATACACCAATTATCAAGTTAATGAGAATAAATCAAAGAGTGCGCTAAATATAAGTAAATACAAAAATTATTAGTTTAAAATAATGATGTCCGTGATAGAAAAAATGTAATATAAAAGTCCATCCACCATAACAAAGTAATTAAACAGTTCTGAAATCTTGTATAAATCAAACACCGTGCAAAAAAATCCACCACCGAATGAAATGGGTACACTCACCAGAGCTCCATGCTGACCAGATTATAAATCAGCAAAGATAGCGTTTTCTCTGGGAGCGATGATCAGCAGAAGTAATCCAAACTGGGAGCAATATACTGCAAGTAGCCAATCAGCACAATATGGAATAGCCTTAACAGCAGGTAGTCATCACGTCTCCATACCATAGATCATGTTCGGGGAATCAAAAAAGGAAATCATGGTGCAGTACGTTTAAAACCAAAATGTTTTATTAAAACGTCAGAAATGCACTCACAAACAGGGTGTCTAGCCGACACCAGCAATGACAGCCTCAAGAAAACAGGGACGAGCCTCGCTCCCCGCGATATCACAGCCGACAGTCTACAACAGTCAAGATAATGATACTGATTTCCTGGTGTTCCAGGTCTGTAGCCACATGGTGCAAGCACCTACATAATTTCCATACACTCTGTATAGTAAAGGAAAGGTGAAGTGTTTAGCACATGTAATTACTAAGTAGGGTTAAAGGACCACTATAGAGAAAAATATTGTATTCTGGTAAATGTATGTGGTCATTATCTATAATAAAGGTATTCGGTATATGAATTTCTTTTTTTAACGTTCCCTTATTGTATTTCCCCCACATTTACATGCAGGATAAGCTGCACAGCTCAGTGTAAAGTGGTGGACTGGCAAGTAACTAAACTTTAATGCAGACATCTACATTAAAAATCCTGTCTGTTTTCCAACTTTCCTACCTAAAGTTCCACTTTAAAAGGTTTTACCTGAAGTTCTGCTTTACTTTGTTTTTTACTCTCCTAAAGTTCATCTAAAACTACATGTCTATCTAAAACCTGGTATGAACGGTAAGTTTTTTTTCTTTCGGTCCAACCTGAGGAGCTCGGGAGGAGATCGCTGTACTAACTATACAATTTTAGTACAAGGATCTCCCTATTGAGCTATTGTTTTCTGACAGAAGGACCCCCCCCCCCTCCCTCCACCAGAACACACCAGTTAGCCATCGCAGTCATTGGCTGAGCGCACTGATCGGATGCTGATCAGCTGCTGGTTTTCCAGCAAGCTTATTTGACAGAAGCTGGCCAAAAAATCTGCTTCTGTCAAACTAGGACCCATACACATGGGCCGAATGTCAGCTGGTATCTACTGTACCGGCTGCTTCCGGCCAATATTTGGCCTGTGTCTGTGTGGCTTAAGACTACTTTGTTCAGTGGGTGACACTATTGCTGGATGATTTCACTGTAGGAAAAACATTACAGGTCTATTGGCAGGATTGATAGATAAATAATATTACAGAAGGGCCATTGTTTTGATAATGCTAATAACAGGATTTTTAAAGTGTTCATATTATTCATATGGAAATACCTTTAGTCTATGCATATTGAATGCTTATATATAGATTTGATGCATATTTATCATCAGTCAGCAGCAGGCAGCTCCTATGTGATCAGTGCAGTAGAAATACTAAGTTAGACAAACCTTTCCCAGTAGCTCCCTACAAGCTTTAACACAAAACATACAGTGTTAAGTTCTGTTAGCTATAAAGCATGAAAAATTGTTTTGCTGCAGCCATTAAAATATTCAAAATGAAAAAGGTTGTCAAAATTGGTGCCTGAATTAATGATATAAATAAATATTATAGATAATACCCCTGAGATGCGCTGCTTTCTGTGTTGCCAGGTCCCATTAGAGCAGCAAAAAGTGGCATGCTGCCCATACGATTATATCCCATAAAGGCAAATCATATTGAGCTCCCTCATTGCTGGAATATGCTCAGGACATAATTAATTTGGAGAGCATGTCTGCATCAGATACCAACAAAATTGACTCATTGACTATTGGGCCTGTTGGGTAACTTATAGAGAAACTTTCAAACCCTTCTGGCTCATTTTTTTCATACTTTTGTCTCAGCCCCAGTAATGGAAATGGACCACACTACTTTAGACCATAACTAGACATCACATTTTACAAAATTACTTATCTTTTCTTTTTACTAATATTATTCAATTCTCATATTGTTTTCCAAAATGTTAAACTGTGTAGCCAGATTGCAATGGAAAATGCTTAAAGCCCAACTCCTGGCTCTCCCCCTCCCTAATACCCAGGCAGTATGGTATGCTTTTTTGTTCGTTATATTAATTTGTATTGTGTCTTTCTAGAAATAAAATAAAATAAAAAATGAAGTACAGGCACATATAAGTTTTACTGACAATTAAAGTGGAATTAAACACAAAACCAAACATTTCTTATATTGCAGCTTGCCAATTATCAGATGTAATGTCTACATTAGCTTCATTTTTAAGCTTTCTTTCCTTTATTTTCATCTGGTGGTCCAGTTTTGTTGATTTTCAACAGAATAAACTATCCTGAAAATGTAGCAGTTTAGAGTGTTTAGACAAACCATTTACAACTGATGGGGGGCTTACTATGATCAGCTTTTATTTATTCATGTAAAACCTATATCACAAAAGGAAAAGAAAAACATTGCTGTAACTGCTTGCGTAACTGGGGTTTGGCTTCAATTTGTTAGTGTATCTAAACCTGCTTGTGGGTAGGGCTTACTACATCCAAGCGGGGACCCAGAGGAAGCATTTGCTGGTGCCCTCAAAGGTGGACTGAGGCCTGGTAACCTGGTACAGAGCAAGGGGAGAAGGGGGAGAAGTTGGCAGACCTCTGCCACTTCAGACAAACCAAGCGCAAGGTGTCTTGATCTCAGATTTGGCAGTTGGCCAGTCCTATAGTAGGTCTGTAATTAAAACCAGTGTCCAGTACAGGTGGTTCCATCTCCAGACTTGGTGCCAAGTGTTTCCATGGCAGTAGCTGTGACTTAATAGCATAGCTTCTGGCAGCAAGACCACGTAGAAGGCAAGGGGCTTTTGCAACAGGACACCATTTATTCTTCCTTCAATGTTGCAATAACCAATTGCAGTCCAGCATGCTCTCTGACATCACCAATCACAAACGTTACACCCTTCCTTTCTCATGCCTAATCACTTTTCCTCTACACGTGCCATGGTCTCTTTGCTTGCTTCAGGTGCAAGTGGGGATCCACAGGAAGTGCTTGCTATTGCCCCCAAAGGTGGTACTGTTTAAGGCAGCCCTCCAACTTAAAAACAATGCTTCTCCAAAAGAGTACAATTAACTACTTGTAGTTCATAGCCCAACTTGTACTCTTACATCATTCACTACAGACATCAGTTCCTAATTGTAGTTCATAACTCTTCTCTCACTTAACTTGTGCAGCATTTTTGAGCTGCTACCACTGAGCTTGTCCCAGACTCCACAAGCTCAGTAGCCCATCACCACACTCCTAGTGACATTGATTCATATATTACATTTAAATACTAGGAAGCTTGACTCTTGTATAACACCATGCTTATTATCTCCCAAGGTCTCACTCATCTTCTGTGAATTTTAGGCTGGGTCTCAAGAATGCCCCATGACATGATTAGGACCCAGTACTGGAGTTCTGTTTGCTAGGTAAGGAGCCTAAGCACTTGAGCTACTTCACTACCAGGGCCTCTGTCACCTTTGCCAAGCCATGGCTTCCCGACTGACTGGCTGCTTAGGCAATCAACATTAGTACTGAAGTCATTAGCAATGCCAATATAGCTTCCTTAAATAGCTTCACTGCATGTTAGACATTTGAACTGCACCTTCTCTATCTTGTCTTGTCAACTTAATAAGCTTTGCTCTTGTGATAAGCCACATATGCATGCATCCCTTTAAGTTTGTACTCAATTAAACTTCAGACCAGGCCAAGTTAAATATTGACAATTATTCTTTACTGAAATTGTTAAAATATAACAAATGAAGAGTTCAACAAGTTGTCTTCAATGCACATTCCTGTACATAATCTTCTAAGTGCCCCTTAGTTAGTCAACTGGTGTCCCTGATTGCTCCTTGAGGTAGCCATGCCTTAATTAGGTGAAAAGTCCTTAGAGTCCTTTGGTCAAGTTCAAACCCCTGGAACCCTGACTGGGCTCCCACAAGGTGTGGTTTAGCACAAAGTAACGGACCACATCCTTTGGCTGTCTTGCTGACTATGACACCCCCAAGAGGTGGCTTCCTTCCATTTTATGTGCTTACCACATCAGAGAGTGGTACTTCCTCAAAAAGCTTATGAAAACCTGGCCAGCAAGGTTAACCCTTGCCTCCCAAGGAGTACCACCTCAGCAGGACAAACACAACTAAACAGTGCAATATTATAACACAAAAATCTAATCATAAACATCAACTGAAAAACAGCAAAGCATTTTGATAAAACATAAACATTTGACAGCCACTTGCTTACATGCTAGTACATGTAACACTCCCCACCCCGACTGACAATGCTGCTGTTCAAAGGTGTCCATCTAGAATGGAGGCATTCTAATACAGGAGGTGTGTTACTGGGTAGATCACTAGGTTAAAACAGATAGGAAAAGTGGCTAAAAAAGGAAAACTGATGCAGCCATCACATCTAAGGAAGCAGCAATTTATTGCATTTGGGGTTTAATACCGCTTTAGGTACTGTTCAACCAAGATCGATACAGTATTTACATTATACAAAACAGGTGTAATTACAAAATGCTCCTAAACAGGAAAACAACAATCCTATCTCAACCCAGGATGGGTGGAGGTGGATGTTATGCTTTATTATTTATACTTACTTTTACCAGTTGTCTTGAGGACTAGTCACATGACATGCTAGATCCTCTTTCTTTTGCGCTGGGCAGTCCATGATGATGCAGAGAGTTGCACTGATGTGATGAAGTATTGTATATTTATTTAAAATGTTTGCCCAAGTTGGGATTTTAAATACTGTACTACCTCTTGCACTTGATACTTTTCCCTTGTTTACATTTAGAGGATGGCATTTGCAATCCCCTCTTAGAATCTCTTTGCTGTAGAACTCACTTTTTATCAATGTATAGTTGAGGACATAAAAAGTTTGTGAAACGTTGTTGCCTGGATTATCAGTAGAATAATGGTTAATTAGGCCAACCATGTACAGTATGTTTAAATTTCTCTCCTCATGAGCTCAACAAAAAAAATCAAAATTTCTCTCCTCATGGGCTCAACAAAAAAAAAAAAAATCAAATCCCCTTTCTACTTCTAAACAGCAAGGATCTCCCACTACATATTTTATTTAGAGAGCAGTAACATCCACAGCTGTCTGAATACCCACACATTGGCTGCATCTGATAGGAGGCAGTCACTGTTCAGCTGGCAATTAACCACCCAGCTCCTCATTTTTTCAGTGGACCTTGCTGGTGCCAACAGGGCCACTCATGACTCAAATTTCAGCATAGTTAGGAGTGACTGTTAGCACTGGGATGTATGATTAGCTGTAGTGTTATGCCATATTTCTAAAGCCACAGAGGCATAATGTTTTATACCTGTAAGAGACACAACACAATTTTTCAGTAACCTTTTGGTTGTCAGTAATGAATTGTATAGTGTGTATTATCACGTAATTCTCAAGGACTTAAGCTGGCCATAGATGAGTCCCTTTCATTTACATTCAACCAGAGGGTTGAATGAAAAAAAACTATCCTGATTCCCCCATCTGATTAGGTTGATTGGGGGAATCCTCCCCACTGTGTCTTTGTATTATTACAGCAGAGAGACTTCTCCACCATCAGAAACCACAGATCAGCACTGCAGGCTATAGTCTACAGTGCTGATTGAGAGGGCATTTTCCAACAGGGTGGTTGAACATAATTCAGTAAGTATGTGGGGAATTGCAGCATGGTGTGGATAGTAAATACACAGAGACCAGTTTCAGTAAAACAATGAACTTGTATTGAGTAGAATGACAATGTTACAAACACCCTGGCAGGAGAATGCCACTAGGGAAATAACTCACAGTTCAATGCAGTCAGATGTGGCTGATAAGAGCTGCCAACAGCATCTGTTTCAGAAGGAGAAGTGCGGCCTGACTGGTCCAGTCCCAAGCAGGGAGACGTCTTCCAGGTTATTCAGTCCCTAGCCTTTCCCCCCTCACCAGGATCCTTTCCCTTCTGCTGGTTACTCTCCCTAGAAAGCAGGGTCTCTCTCCCTACATTAGCCACTCACAAAATGCGTGCCAAAACCTTAAATAGACCTTTCTGACCTAAGATGGCCACCAAGGGTCACATGGCCGCACCATAGCCAACCCAAATTCTGTTCCATTGACCCAGTATGTTTCCCTTGGACCTCCCCTCCAGGTTGTAGAACCACTCGGGTCGAGTGCCACCTACAGCAGAGATAACAGACTGCACCTGCCTACAGGTAGATCAACTTCTGTTCAATCACAATGGCCATAAATGGGTCAAAATTAATCTGGTCTGTGGATGAATTTCAATCCTTGTATGGCCTGCTTAGATATCACCATTTTGTTAAATACTTTTATTATAGCTACATATAAGAGGGGGTTGACTCTGAAATGTTGTCAGAAGGTTCTCTTTTTGATACTCAATGCAAACATATGTAGCACTACCCCCTTAGGGTTGCTGTTGAATTTTGGATCCCCCTATATTCCCGCACAGCCATTCAGTTAGCATTTTCTTCACAGCATTCAGCCACAGACAGAAATAAGGCCTTGAGCATTGGTTTTGTTATTTTATTGAGGAGATTAAACTTGAATAGGGTATAGGGGTGTATAGGATGCCCAAGTGAACTGAAATCTGAACTATTCACAGCTTCTTTTCTCTGACACAGTCTCTGTTGGAGTGCTAGCCAGCAGCTCCAGTTGTAGTACCCCAGATCCTAGATGAACTCCTCTTCACCCAACAATCTGAAGGTTTTCTTTCTGAGCAAGGGATCTGGCTCCTGTTCCCTTAAATAAGGAGCACAGTTACTAGCAGAGGGCTAATCTGGTTTCCCACCAGAGCGTTCCTTCCCCTATCATCCATCCCCAGGGGATGCTGGTGTACTCACTCAGATCCTCTCCTGGACAGCTTGCTTGTGGAGCAGCTGCTGCTACCAGGCCTGTCAACTGGGCTGCTCCTTCCTTGCAGCGCTAGTGGTTCTCTTTCAGGGGACAAGCGAGTCCTGAGGTTTTCTCCTTTCCAGCTCCAGACTCGCAGGCAGGCTCCATCCCAGCAGGCCTTCTGGCAGACTTCTTCCTCCAGCCTCACATCTTCCTGACTCACACTCCTCTCCCACCAACACACTCCAACTCCACCCCCCCCCCACTGAGCAGACTCCAACACCTATTAAGGGAGTCCAGCTCCTTTACAAGCCTCCTGTTGGGGATTGGTTGAGGTCCCTCAAATGTGCAGCCTACCACTTCTCAGATCCACCCACTGTCTCCAAAGCCCTCCTCTGAAAGCCTCAGAACAGGGTGAAAATCCATAGGGGCTGTCCTGCAGGGTCTATCAACCCTGACACAAATTTGACCCCTCTGGCTATTGTACCTGAGCTTCTATTCAACTCCTGTCTAATCACTAGGGATCTAGCGCCACCTAGTGTAACTAGGAGGGTGCTACACATAGTATAATCACTTGATTGATTCACTGATAGAGGAACCAGTAAAATAACTAGTGTTCACTGGAAAAACGAAAAGTGGCGTTTGATGTTTGTTGGTGTGTGTATACTCTATGTGTTTGTGCTTTGTCTCTGGCACTAAGACATACATATGCTGTGATCAGTTAATATGGTCTGATTACTCATATATGACCTCTGATCACCTTCCCACTGCAGTTAGCTTCACAGACAGGATTTCAGCTGAACATGTATTAACTTCCTCTGAGTGCAATCACCACAAAATCTGTGGACTTCAGGGGGACTTTCATTAGCTCATTCTTAAAACAACCCCATCAGTTATCTAAAAACACAAATAGAATTTTTCAGCAATGGAAGAACTGCTGTCAGCTCACAGTTCCTCCCTCCCAGTGTTGTTGCCTATGTCTGACTCTTTAGCATTCAACACTTCCAAGAGTGTTGGATGCCTGGGTCTTGTGCCATGTCTTGTGATTCAGTCCTCCAATCCCTACATCACTACTGGACACATCAGTGACGTAGGGGTTGGAGGCTGGACTACAGAGTGCAGTGAGGGGAAACAGTCATCTGACACTCATTTGTGGTCCACTTTAAAAATATACCAGCAATTGGAATTTAACCATAATATGATAGAGAGCTTTAATAGTTGAAAAGAAAGAAGTAAAACCATTCCTAAGGCTGCACTGCAACTGCATCATTATTGAATAACATTTATCTTGTATATTAGGTCAAGGTAACAGTCTTGCCCCCTTCCCCCACACGTTGACACTGATAAGGACTGTAATAGGCAAAGAGACAGGAAGGTACACATATTTGACCAGTTGCATCATTTCCCTGGTTAACATCAGAATACTAAAGGTTGTAGCAGGGGCGGACTGACAACTCATGGGGCCCCCGGGCAATAGGAGATCATGGGGCCCCTGTGTCTGGCCAAACTCAAAAAAGCCTATGAAAAAGGTACCAGGGGCATCTCATGGGGCCCCCTACTGACCCCAGGCCCTTGGGCAGTGCCTGAGTTTCCAAATGGTCAATCCACCCCTGGGTTTTAGCTGGGCCCTCTGGACATCCACAGGGTCCTAGGATTCTGTGCAGGTTGATGTGTAAATAATCTAGCTCTAGAGAAGATGTAAGGACACATGTAGAGATCAGGCTACCTGGACACTTGCTGGGCTCTAGGCTCACGTGGATTGCCTTGCTGATGATACATCTCTGTCCTTTGTCTACAAAGGACACAACTACATAGTTCTGCATGATGCTCTTATTGGATAGTGGGGTGGCAGGGATGGAACATAGCTCCCCCTTCTTTAGGTAGTCTGAGAAATTCAACTGCAAACATTGCTGTAAAGGCTGTCAGGTTGGGGATAGAGGATATTCTCAAGCAACATGTGTTTGCTTTGTAGATCTGGATACAAATATATATGTATATAAAGTAAATTATGCCAACAAAATTGACAAAGATTACAAAATTACAAAAAAAGCAATAGATGAACAAAAATGAATCATTTTGAGATTTTTATGTTTTCAAAAGCAACAAGTTTATTACTATGCTTCTACCGTACTCCCTGATGCTATGTTACCTTATTTCACCTAGGCTATGATTATATGTGTAAACACTGCATGAAAATCAGCCTTGGCAGAGGCCATCATTTAGATGTAAACTAAGCTGCACCGCTTTGCTGATAAGCCATGAACAAGTTCTTAAGACTTCCCAGTAGTTTTGTGACTTACAACTGTTACCTGTCAAATGTGATGCATGTTTCTTTTTATTTTATTACTAGGGTTTTACTAAATAGCTAAAGCCCCTTAAAAATACATTCCTGTGCAAAGAATTTTGAAGTAAATATATCTGATGGTTAAATATGAAAACTAACCCTGTATTGTTTGGTTGATGATATAAACTGCTGTGCTGATCATTGCTGACTATATTAAAATAGGAGGCAGAACATTGACAACTACTACAAGATTATAATAGAATGTTATGAGCTACCTCTAGAGGCCCATAGTACTCACCTTAATGTATGCTATTATTATTAGAAGGGAGACAGATTTATTAAAGCTATTTGTGGTTGTGCAACGTGACTATGGAAAGGACAGTAGCTTATTAGTTAGCTTTCCTGCCCACCTAGGGCATTAGCTGCATGGAGTTTGCATTTTTTCTTTATGTTGGTTTTGCCCCCCAACAACATGATGATCCAAAAATTGTCCTATGCATGTGATTTAGGAATCTTAGATTGTAAGCTTCTTGAGAGCAGGCAGTGATTTAAATGATAGCTCTGAGTAAAGGGACACGTCCCCGAAATGCATCAGCAGCCCGACCATACCACCAGTTTGCCATAATTTTGGTAATCTCTGTGGCCTTATAGGCTTTATATATACACTAAGTTTGTAGTATGTATTTTGTCTTTATATACTTTTTAATAAACCTTGAATAATGCGCACGGTGTTTACGCCACCTGTGTGCTTTCTTCCAGTTCATTGATCTCCCCATCTGAAGAGGGCTGCATCTCCGGGACTTTATCCAAAGGTCATTCACACACCTGATCCCCTTGCCTCTACTTGGTATTGACCCCTTCGAGGCGCTAGAGAGTTAGTACTTTAGTGATTTAAATGTACAATATTCAAAGCTCTGCATAAAATGTTGTTGCTACTGTATGTAATAAATTACTGTAATTAAATGCCAAGTTCATCTTTGGAGGAAAAAAATGTGCATTTATTATTTTTATCCTCAGAAGCCTGGAAAGCAATGCACCTGTGATCAGTGGATCATGGGTGCAATGTCAGGCACCTGCAGACAAGCCCTACAGTTTTCAGTCCATACCTCTGACACAGGCTGACTGTTTATAAGCTGCAGAGCTTGTGAATGAACTACGAGAGCACTCATCAACACCCTAGCAGTTCATTGAGAACTACATGCTGTTAGCTGCAATGGCTGACTGTATTTGTAGTTCTCTCATTGACAATTTGCTGTGAATAAATTACAGGGCTATGTGGGAGGAACCCCACACACCTGCACTATTTTCAAACTGTGACAGCGGGTGCAGGGAGAAGATTCCCTGTCCACTGTTACAGGGAGGGGGGATTGAGGGTGCAGGGAGCGGGTCTGGAACATGTTACACATTATACCCATGTAACATGCTTTGAAAGGTGAACTTCTCCTTTAACCACTTCCCGACCGGCCGTTGTATATAAACAGCCGAACGGTGGCAGTGTAGGGGCGGGTGGCTGTTTATAAACAGCCTCCCCGCCCCCTGCTTGTGCGCTCTCCCTGGAAGGGTGCAGCACCACGATACGGTGCCCGCTGTGTCCTCCGGACACAGTGGAACACCGATCATTATACAGGACCTCTGTGCGAGGTCCCGATCATGTGATCACTGATTGGCCAATCAGTGATCACATGCAGAATAGTAAGCAAGATGTCACTTCTGACATCATTGCTTACTACGTGTGAATTCTGTGAATGATCACAGAGGTCACATGGTACAAGGCTATTCACAGCAGCCTTGTACCATGTGACAAGCTGTGACTAATCACAGCTCACACAGTATTCTCAATGGCTGCAAGAATGCAGCCAGAGAGAAGGAGAAATGACTGCTTTTACAGCCTTTATGGGGTAAAAAAAAAAAATCTTCATAACCCCCCACAAGTAGTACAGTGTCACCATGGTGACACTGTACTGCTAGGGTGACAGTATGTTAAACAAAACATAAATAATAATATAAAAAATAGAAAAAAATGTAAAAACTTTTTTTATAATTATAATTTTTGGTTATAAACTAATTTGGGTTTTTTTTTTTTTGCTAAAAAGATAACTGAACAAATTCTGATGAAGATTTATGAAGAAAGATTATTTATTTGCAAAATTTGATAAGAAAAACACTTTTTTTAAAAATTTTTTAATTTTTTCATTTATATAGCAAAAAAAATAAAAATCCCAGTGGTGAATAAATACCACCAAAATAAAGCTTTATCTGTCTGAAAAAATGCTAAAAAATTAATATGGGTACAGTGTTGCATGACCGCGCACTTGTCAAAATTGGCCTGGACAGGAAGGGGGTGAAAGTGTCCGGACTTGAAGTGGTAATAATAAGAACAGAAACCCTTCTGTGTGAGCAAGACAACAGTTTTGTTCTGAGTTTTGCTAAATGTACCTGAACTGTTAGGCCTCATTAAAACTGACACTGCTAAACTGATGTTTATACTGTATGTATTTGAAGGACATCATTAAACCCATGCTAGTGGATGTAATGATTTTTTTTAAACACTTGCCCTCCAGAAGCTTTACTCCCCTTCATGACCAGGCCGTTTTTTGCTATGCGGCACTACGCTTCTTTAACTGACAATGGCGCGGTCATGCAACACTGTACCCAAATGAGATTTATCATTATTTTTCCACAAATAGAAGTTCTTTTGGTGGTATTTGAGCACCACTGGGTTTTTATTTTTTTATTATATAAACAAACAGAAGACAGAACATTTTGGAAAAAAACAATATTTTTTACTTTTTAAATAAAAATCTATCCAATAAAATAATTTCAAAAATTCTAAAATGCATTCTGCTACTTGTCTTTGGCAAAAAAAAAAAAAATTCCCATAAGTGTATATTCATCGGGTCCTGGTGGTGAGTCATTGGCCAGGGCTTGTACTGTAACTAATCACAGCACAGTGTGGTTGGTGGGCACCCTCGTGTGCACCCTTCCTGGAAGAGCTGATTGCGTACCATGTAGAAGACCCGTTCTGCTGCTGTATAAGTAAGTTAAGCGGTCAGCAAGCAGTTAATGATGCCATTCACACTGAGCATTTATCTGTGTTTAGGTTTAGAGAAAATATGCATACAGGATCCGATTAGAAAAGTTACATGTAAATGCATTTAGATATGGCTAACTGTGTCTAGCATTTAGACATGCCAGACTTGGAAAGTTTTATGAACAGTAAAAATGGTGCTTGGAGGCACATTGTGATATTGATTTGTTGTTTCTAAAATGTGAGTTTTATTACATTGCTTCATTAAATAAAAATATACAGTATGCAATGAGCACTATGAAGTTCTTTTTTATCCCTCAATAAGCTATATTGTATCTTGGTGATGAGGAGCTGGAGGAGAGAGAAGTCGGCTGCTTAAGGGGACTCCTTTGGAGACTTATATCTCATGCTGTGTTTGAACTCTTATTAATTAGGTCCATCTCACTTGATGAGGGTGCATTTGGACACTGTGGTGCATTAGAGTGACACACTGGCAAGTGGTGTTTTGTGACACAAGATGAAGTTTATTAACACCTATTGCTATTTGGGGATTATATTTGTGTGAACTTTGTGATGCAGAAATTACTGTAAATTTTGGCACAATCATTACATTTTTATATATGTTATAATAGGAGCTCTTCACTATTTATTTTTATTTCAGTGTTGGCTACTACTAATGATACTATTGTCATCAGCAAATTCTTGACGATATGGTCCCTTATCAGTCTTTCCAATAGTTTACATGCTATTGATGTTAGGCTGACTGGTCTGTAATTTCCAGTTATATATTTCAACCCTTTTTTGAACATAGGTACCATATTTTCTTCTCACAATTAGCAATCAATTATTTATCCTTCTGAAAAGTAAGAAAATGAACAACCTGTTACCTCATTCAGAAAATCGGCATGATCTAATAAGGGCATCCCAGCTAGAAGCTTGTCATATACAGTATATACATATATATACAGCACATGTATATGTGGCATAGTTACACAGCCTGAGCTAGGGCCAGAGGAAAAAATGCAAAAGCTATCTATTCATGAGAAACAACTGTGTATTAATTCTCAGATATGGCATCTCTCAAGCAACTTGGAAACTTACAGAATTATGTAAAGTTGGAAGGAGTATAAGATCTTCTACCTAATAATGGACAGTATAGACAAACAGTGCGGGTGGCACTTTTTATACATTGTCATCACTACATGTCAAGATATAGAATCGTATATGTCCCTTTTCTGCAGATATGTAAATAAACTATGGCAAAGGCACTGGAATGCAATGAATAGAAGATGGGACTCCCATTGGTTTTAACTATCCTAAAGAGGGAAAGATTTGTGTAGCTAGCAGCCATCCTGAAGTGGTGTATTTTCTCATTACAACACTGAGCTGTGAAAGAGAGTGGACTGCGGTCGCACGGGTAGAGAACAGAGCCAAGTGCTCAGTCGTGACTTTATGTGACGACGTGTCATATGACTGGCATTCCTGCCAGCTGCCAATACAATGAGCATCTGAAAAAGTAAGCAATTTTTTCACAAAATGGAGCACAGAATGTTAATTTATTGAGGATGTTGTAAGACACAGGGAGGTTTTTGGCAAAAGTAAATAAAGGTGAACTAACCCTTTAAAGGCTGAAAGGGTACTGGACCAATCATAAAACAGAAGACACTTTCCTAGCTTAGATGTGATCCTAGCTTAGATGTGGCTAAACTAGAAGACATTGGAACCCTCAGTGCCAATCTGAATACAAAAGAGATAACATTTTGCTGTAGGAAACTCCTGATCTACCTTTTTTTGCATGTTTACCAGAGAAGTGAGATCCTCTAGATGAAATTATATTGCACCTGGAGTGGATTTTGAGGTATTTTGATCTTCCCTCATTTTTCCTTCTGAACTATTTCTAATTTTTTAGTGAGCTTTCCTGTCAGGCCTGTCTGGAACTACACAGCAACCCTGGAATGCATATCAGTAGCTCTTCAAGCTGATCACTGTGGACCTACATTTTTTAGGTAAGTGTGTTGTACTACAAAAACAGTAAGGAAGAAAAATGGCCCCAAAGGATACAGGTTCTGAAAGTGCACTTACCATTGAAAAAAATAACTGGTGTCCATCTGTTCAACCAATAAAGCTGGGGAATCATTTTGCGATTTACCTCTACAATGATTACAGCCCTTATGGTTTAAAATGACAATTCTAACCCATATTAAAATGTAAACATTTAGTAACTTCATTTCTTATTATGGCTATTGGGTAAAGAAAGCAAAACATTGAATCATGTGAGGGCTGAAAAAATTTCTGTTAGACATGTTTGTTCTGTAATGCCCCCTCCCTTTTCGAATGAAACATCCTGCGCTCCTTTAATGCTGACATTGTGTCTTTTTTGGAACACATTTTCAGTAAAAGTGGTTGCATTGGCTATATATTTACCTCCAAAATACAATAAATACTTTAAATGAAAAAGGTACATTTTATTTATACATATTACTTCATCCTTTAGGTAAAGTGTAATCTGAAGTTTTGATGTCACAAAATACCTAATAAAATTTAGTAAATTAGCCCCCACTGACTCATAGTCATCTTTCATGTATAATCCATATTATTATCTTCTCCCAACACAGAATATTGGCTCAAATTCATGGATACATTCCTGTACTGGATAAGGCTTTTGTATGTCTGCCACATTTTTAAATAGTAAATACATACATTTTAATAATAAATATTTTAATTAAACTAGAGTACATTTACTAATAGCTTATGAAAATTAAAAGCCACAGTAAAGAAAGTGTGCTACCTGTATCCATATATTATGAATACAAGAGTGAAATGCTTTTATTGCTTTTTTATGGCAGTCTTTTATAATTTAAAATGCCTAAGAGCTCCTCGTATTTGGTCCCAAATGTCTAATTGCTATAAAGAAGTACACAGAATTAACACACAATAAAATACATTGCTTTTTTTTATTCCAGCAAACCTAAATTAAATCATTTTCTCATTTTATACAAATAAAGAACCTGTGCTGGAGATGTGCCATTTTGAAATGGCTGAAAATATGTTTTCTTTTCTTTTGTTTTTTTCTAAGCACTTTTTTAGAGAAGGAATCCAGCTGGGTACTGACACCCATGTGGTGCGATAATAAAATACTGACAAAAGGCACTATGAAAGCATTCTACGTGGTAAGGCTATATTGTCCATATGGGGAATTTTGTTTTTAGATTTATTCCCAAATTTGACTTATAACACATAAATAACACATTCAGGGCACCAACATCCTTTTGTATATAAAGCTAGGGAAATAGTCAAAATGATTTGGTCATAATGTAGAAAACATTCTAGTGCTGGAGGTGGTCAACTTGATAGAAAAGCAGAGCTCTGCTTCCTCATGTCAGAGTTGCACCTCTGATTGCTGGTAATGTGTAAACTAGTGTGGAAATATTCAAGAAGCAGCAGGAGAGGTGGAGGAACATGGATTCACAGAATGAATGAATGAAGTCGAAGCAGGTAGATGCTTGCACAGATTCCTCTTCAACAAGCAGCACAGTAGTGACATTACAAAATCTTTCTCCAAATTTCATGAGTCTGGTAGTCAGAAGCAGCAGTGCCTTAGATTCAAAACTGCTGATATATACAGTAGATATAAAAAGTCTACACAACCCTGTTAAAATGTCAGGTTTCTGTGATGTAAAAAAATAGACAAAGATAAATCATTTCAGAACTTTTTTCCACCTTTCATGTGACCTATAAACAGTACAACTCAATTGAAAAACAAACTGAAATCTTTTGGGGGGGGGAGTAAACATAAAAAACTAAAATAATGTGGTTGCACAAGTGTGCACACCCTCTTATAATGGGGGATGTAGCTGTGTTCAGAATTAAGCAATCACATTCAAAATCATGTTACATAGGAGTCATTACACACATGCCATCATTTAAAGTGCCTCTGATTAACCCCAAATAAAGTTCAGCTGTTCTAGTAGGTCTTTCCTGACATATTCTTTGTCGCATCCAACAGCAAAAGCCATGGTCTGCAGAGAGCTTCCAAAGCATCAGGGGGATCTCATTGTTAAAAGGTATCAGTCAGGAGAAGGGTACAAAAGAATTTCCAAGGCATTAGATATACCATGGAACACAGTGAAGACAGTCATCATCATGTGGAGAAAATATGGCGCAATAGTGATATTATCAAGAACTGGACGTCCCTCCAAAATTGATGAACGAACAAGAAGAAAATTGGTCTGGGATGCTGCCAAGAGGCTTACAGCAGCATTAAAGGAACTGCAAGAATATCTAACAAGTACTGGCTGTGTAGTACATGTGACAACAATCCCCCGTATTCTTCATATGTCTGGGCTATGGGGTAGAGTGGCAAAACAGAAGCCTTTTCTTACGAAGAACAATCCAAGCCCAGCTAAATTTTGCAAAAAACACATCTGAAGTCTCCCAAAAGCATGTGGGAAAATGTGTTAAGGTCTGATGAAACCAAGCTAAAACTTTTTGGCCATAATTCCAAAAGATATGTTTGGAGCAAAAACAACACTGCACATCACCAAAAGAACACCATAGCCACAGTGAAGCATGGTGGTAGCATCATGCTTTGGGGCTGTTTTTCTTCAGCTGGAACTGGGGCCTTAGTCAAGGTAGAGGGAATTAACAGTTCCAAATACCAGTCAATATTGGCACAAAACATTTCGGCTTCTGCTAGAAAGCTGAACATGAAGAGGAACTTCATCTTTCAGCATGACAACGACCCAAAGCATACATCCAAATCAACAAAGGAATGGCTTCACCAGAAGAAGATGAAAGTTTTGGAATGGCCCAGCCAGAGCCCAGACCTGAATCCGATCAAAAATCTGTGGGCTGATCTAAAGAGGGCTTTTGCAAGGAAGAGTGGGCAAATATTGCCAAGTCCAGATGTGCCATGCTGATAGACTCATAACCAAAAAAACTGAGCTGTAATAAAATAAAAAGGTGCTTCAACAAAGTATTAGTTTAAGGGTGTGCACACTTATGCAACCATATTATTTTAGTTTTTTTATTTTTACTTCCCTCCACCTAAAAGATTTCAGTTTGTTGTTCAACTGAGTTGTACAGTTTATAAGTTACATTAAAAGTGGAAAAAGTTCTGAAATCATTTATCTTTGTCTCATTTTTTTTTACATCACAGAAACCTGACATTTTAACAGGGGTGTGTAGACTTTTTATATCCACTGTAGCTATCCAGGATGAGGGTAGGGTCTGTTGCTACCATGTGATCAAGTAGAATTTTGCAGGTTTGAAGTGCCCACTAATTATGGAGGAATTCAGTAAACTTTGTAACCATAATGCACTGCTTCACCCTGAACCTAGGCCAGCTGGTTTAGAAAGGCTAGTAATTATTATTACTATATTATTATGAAGAGATAGGTTTTCAAAAAGTTTTCCTAAAAGTGGGAAGAGTAGGCGATAGTTGGATAGATTGGGGTAGAGAGTTCCAGAGGAAGGGGAGGCTCTGGAGAAGTCCTGGAGATGAGCATGGGAGGAGGAGACAAGGAAGCTAGAGAGCAGGAGGTTGTGGGAGGAGCGGAGAGGACAGTTTGGGTGATATTTGAAGACAAGATTGGTGATGTAATTTGGGACAGAGTTATAAATGAGTTTATATGTTATTGGTAATGTTTTGAATTTTATTCGTTGGGCAATGGGAAGCCAGTGGAGGGATTGGCAGAGAGGGGTGGCAGATATATAACGGTTGGTAAGGTGGATGAGTCTGGCAGCAGCATTCACAATAGACTGAAGAGGAGATAGCCTGCGATGAGGTAGCACAATAAGGAGGGAGTTACACTAGTCAAGGTGAGAAATAACAAGGGAGTGAATAAGTTACTCAGTGGTTTCAGAGGTTAAAAACGGTTATATCTTGGTGACGTTTCTTAGGTGAAGTCTACAAGATTTGGACAGTGATTGGATTTGGGGCTAAAAGGACAGATAGGAGTCCAGGATTACACCTAGTACCCTGGCATGAGGAGCAAAGCTGCCCTTGTTTGAAGCATGTCACTGCATATTTGTGTAGTAAAGTAGTGTACACCAAAACACCAGATATTTATCCCCTCTATTGCCATAACAAATTACATTTAAGCAATTTCCTTTATTCAAAATGTCAGACAGGCCTAACGTTTCTGATATTCCTTGCAGTCTGAGAGGACCTTCAGCGCAGCAGGAGAGGTGAATCCACCTGGCCCATGACAGTGTGAACTGTCTTAAATCCAATAAATAAACCAGTCTTGGATTACCAATTACCAAATTCCTGCTGCTGATGCTACAGACTAAATCTTAATTGTCATTTGTCTCCCCTAGTTAAAAATATTCCTGCCACCTTTACCAGCTACTGCCATCTTACCTGGCCTATTCAAGTGCCCTAGTACTGTAAATGTGCCACATAATATTTCCACAGTTGTACCTCAGGTGCCAAATTTCTAATGTTTTCTGAAGGGTAAATCATGCCTCAAATCTCAGAGTTTAAAGCTTTGTTTCTGCTGCTGCAGCTCTGCTGACAATTTTCTAATGTTTGCTCCAGTCTAAAGCCTCAAAAATGCTCAAATATATTTGTGGCTATTGTCCCTCTGATAATATACTGAGGTAAGTGACTTTGCTAAAATAATTTTACTGACTCTTCTGCTTTTTATAGCACTACAAACTGGCATAGAACAGGAGGGGAAGAAAAAAGAGTGCATTTACAGCAGTTGCAGACTGGCAAATGACAAGCCTTTCCACCATTTCAACTACCTCTTTCTCTGCTCTGGCTGTATAATATGGCTAATCTCAGAGTGAAAAGCAGATTTACCCTGCTTCTTGATGGTGCTGCCTGACCATCACTATGCCCTAAATAACCTGCGTGCCCCTCTGCTATCTCTGTATGCAGAACCTCTACCTCTTCATTTAGTTGTAGTGCACAATATGTTACAGCACATGTGCAGTGATGTGCTGCAAACAATGAACAGCTTTTCTTATGTCAGTAATGAAAAAATGCCCTGGAAAATTTAATTAAATGTACTTCCCCCAAAAAATAAACATGAAACACTCAACCTCAAACCTAAAGAAATGACACCGCTCAAATAAAATACAAAAAAAAGTAAACTAAAGAGCAGCTGAATTTGTTATGACATACAAGAAAGTTAGTGTCAGAAAGGACTGTTGGGTCTCTGCATTGTTAACTAGGGGTAGGGGGTTGGATGGGTACACAATAATATGAACTGTAGCTCACCATATTGCAATTCACATTATTATAACCAATACAACACTGTATAGCACCCTGCAACCACAATCCACTATTGTAATGCCATCTCTGAATGGTGAATGCACTTATCGGATGTACTGGACTTATCTATGCAGGAGTGTATGCTTTAGGACATTTTCTCAACTTTTAATATTTCTGAGTAACTCCCAAGGGATGAGAGGGAATGCTATTCCCAGGGACACTACAAGAAGTCAAGGATCAAAGAGATGGAGATCGTTAAGTACAATATGCTACTGAGTAAGGACTAGGGGCACAGTGACATTTCCATGGGTCAGTAAACATCGTTTCTACATATAATGAAGAACCCAAGTAAAATATGAGCCCATCATCAAACAGAAATAGACTGTAGCAACCATAACGCAGACAGGTTCTCTACTTGTAAGTTGTCATAGTGTACTGTTAAAGTGGGTTTTATTACAAACTGATAACAGACCTTTTTCATCTGTTTGACTAGATTCAAAAACATGTCAATACTTCTGCTCCAGAAGCATCTGCATTTGTCAATAATACACTTAAAATCAGACATTTTATTTCCTTATCCTTTTGCAGAAATCAATAAAAAGGATTAGAGTATCTAAAATGATACAAAATCCGCTTTTTTTATTTGATCATATCTGATATTTCCAAATGCAACTCAGCACTAGAAGCCTATCCCATTATATGTAGTCTATCAGAGATTTATGTTACAAAGGATGATATACTAATTAGTTTCACATTCGGCTAATGGCATAAACACTTCATTTGCAAGGTACTAGTACTTAGAATTTAAGATCTTCTTTTCTTCTTTTTAAAATCTACTGTTTGCATTGTCAGATGGTGTGTTGAGCACAGCTCTTTGATCTTTTCTCACTTTTGTAAATATATTAAAGGATAAACATAATCCTGTACTTATTAGCAAAGCGCAGGTTTACTTACAGGATGTGTAACTCTTTAAAGTGAAAAACTACACGTAGTAGAAGATATATTTTCTGTAGGTTTTATTTTCAACAAGTACAGTTATTATGTCTTTCCTAATTGCAAGTTGAAATTTGCATTCACAAGAGTCTGTTTTATACAGTTCTGTTTATCCAGTTCATGTTTACCAGACTATTTCTATAACAATGTCATAATAATTAGCCATGAAAAAAACATGCAAAATTTGCACTACCACTGATTTATTTGAATTGGACACAAAACTCAACCTGACACAAAATAACTGTTTTTTTGAGTTGCTTGGGAAAGGATGCTGGCTAATGTCCCTTTCCTGATCATTTTACACCCTATTTTGACTTTAACAATGTCTACAATAATGATGCTGCAGAATAAGGAGGCAACTTTTCCTTTGCAATTGGACATCGCTAAGTTTTATTTTTTTTTATTTCTGGACACTCTAGACAGAGAAACTGGGCGTTTTTAGAATTGCTGGGGATGAAAATATGCATTTACAAGAAGAATCCTCTATACTGTATTTCATTGATCAAATCTATGTTCCATCAGCATGCGTGAGAGACAGGGCAGAAGCTTCCTTTCCAGACTGCTGCAAGAGAACACAGTTCTCCTTGTTACCCACCAGTTCTTTCTTTTTGGCTTTTTGTTCATATTAGTCCATGGGATCAACACAGCAATGAGTAGCAACATCAGATTTTACTGTTTCCTTTCACCAGTACATTTGCCACTCTTACTGTAATGGACATTAATAGGAAGTAGCAAAGAAGCATGCCTGTCTGATACTTGAGCTTAGTCTGGTCAACCACCTGCCCAAATGCCTAATTTGACCACGCGGAATGAACAGCCTCGTATCTTTTGAATTTTTAAAATTTTAAACTTTTTAAAAAAGCAAAAGGTTGAAGACATTGTACAGGGTCCAGTTTATTAGCTGAAATTATTCATGGATAATTGCTGTCTGTAAATAATCTTAATCCAGGTTGGATTTACAGCTTTAGAAATTGGTTTGCTCATCTGTGTTCCCTACTGTAATAATAGTTACAGTTGAACAGCAAATAGTGGCTCAATAGCTCAACTTTGTTTTTCATGTCCCTAATTAAAATGTTTCTAAATTATGTAGTCCAATTAATGAGTAAATACGCCTAACTTAAAATAGAATATATCTTTCTTTTACAAGGAAGACATGGTAACTTTGCAACTTTGCATAACATTAGCATCTTAATTATTTATACGCTGATGGACTTGAAAACGTATAATTAGCATTGTATTTTTCTTGCTTATGCTATAAATATAGTTTGAATTTGGATCTGGTTTGCCAATTAACTGTTGTAAGTATTCTTAGCAAAGCTGTCAAAGAGTTTGGAATGCTTGCAGCTGTAAATACAAAAATAAATAAAATCATTTTTGATTTATAAGTATGGACATTATAGAAGAGAGGAACAATAAATTTCAAATGAGAATTTGAGCTACCACCTGCACAAAAATATTCTGAGGATATTAAACTGCGTTGTTGAGTGAAATAAACATAATTTTGCTTTTATGATATCCATCAAATGACAAAATGATTGATGAGGTGTAATAACATACCTACATTTAGTATGATTTAAATTCCCTTTATAAATCTGATGATTGAATCTTGTAATGGAGAAGAAAACATATGTATGAAAGTAATACATGTTTCTTTAAGTAATCTCATCTAGGAACAAATAGAATATATAACAGATAATCAATTATAAATGCTCATGTGGCAATTTGCAAAAAACAAGCAGTATTGTTTGTATGAGAACGCAAGATTTTGTAGGGTTCCATATTACTGAATAAAAGAAGACCTAGTGGCATTCAGCTTGCTGTTTAGCCCCTTAACACTGCCTCCCTGGAAGTATGATGAATTCTTAATCATGTGACTGCTGTGATTGGCTTTCACAGCAGTCACATGACTGGGAGCCCATCCCATGGCTCTCAATCAAAAGCCATGAACAAGAGCTGCCTTTGACATTCGAAATTAGTATGTTCCTAACTGAATGTATCTAACATACAGGGAGGTGCAGTTTTACAATTTATGAGAAGTTAGATCTAATTTGTGGATCATACATGAAAAAATTCCCAACCAAGTTATCATGATAGAGTGTCATTGAAAATACCATCATTACTTGCCTATACATATATTTATTCCCTACACCAGGGGTCTCCAAACTTCATAAACAAAGGGCCAGTTTACTGACCTTCAGACATAAGGGGGGGCCGAACTGTGGCCATTGAGAGTAGAAAAGAGGAGAAATGGTGTTCCATAATTGGTATTGGTAGGAGGGATCGTGTCCCATCATTGGTGTCATGGGAAGGAATAGTACCCCATCCTTAGTATTAGTAGGAGGAATCATGCACCATTCTTGGCGTCAGTGGGAGGAATTATACCCCACTGTTGGTGTCAGTAGAAGGTATGATGCCTCATCGTTTGTGTCAGTGGAAGGAATAGTGCCTCATATTGCTAAGAGGGATAGTACCACAGGGGCTGGAAAAAGGAAAGCAAAGGGCTGCAGTTTGGAGTCCACTGTTCTACACAATCTGGAAGTTTGATGGGGTGCTGAATGGTCAGATCATACAGAATTGTAGATTTGCATGCATGGAGAAATCTGACCCTTTACAATACATCAGGCGTAAGTGGCACTAACTTTCCAATACATCTGTACAGTAGATATAGTACCATGTGTATTTCCTGTGTTTTATCTTGTATACACTTTTTGCTAAGCATGATAGCACAGCAGTTGTATACAGGGCTGACCTTATGCTGTATAGGACCACCTACAGTTGCAAGAAAAAGTATGTGAACCCCTTGGGATTACGTGGAGTTTTGCATGAATTGGGCATAAAATGTGCTCTGAACGTCATCTAAGTCACAACAATAGAAGAACACAGTCTGCTGAACATAATACTACACAAACATTAGATGTTGCCATGGTTTAATTGCACATAACATGTAAACATTCACAGTGCAGGGAGGAAAAAGTATGTGAGGCCCTAGCTTAATGACTTCTCCCAGAGTTAATTGGAGCCAGGAATGAGCCAACCTTGACTCCAATCAGTGTGATGATATTGGATGTGTTGCTGACAGCGGTCCTGCCCTTAAAAAACGCACACCTGTTTTGGGTTTACTGGTTTCAAGAAGCACTGTCTGATGTGAACCATGCCTCGCAGAAAAGAGCTCTCAGAAGACCTACGATCAAGAATTGTTGACTTGCGTGAAGCTGGAAAGGGTTACAAAAGTATCTCCAAAAGCCTTGATGTTCACGTGTCCATGGTAAGACAGACTGTCTACAAATGGAGAAAGTTTAGCACTGTTGCTACTCTCCCTAGGCGTGGTCGTCCTGTAAAAATGACTGCAAGAGCACAGAGCAGAATGCTGCATGAGGTAAAGAAGAATCCCAGAGTGTCAGCTAAAGATCTACAGAAATCTCTGGCACATGCTAACATTTTTGTTGACACATCTACAATAAGGAAAACATTAAACAAGAATGGAGTACATGGGAGGACACCACGGAGGAAGCCATTACTGTCCATTGCAGCACGTTTGAAGTTTGCAAAAGAGCACCTGGATGTTCCACAGCACTACTGGCAAAATATACTGTGGACAGATGAAACCAAGATTGAGTTGTTTGGGAAGAACACACAACACTATGTGTGGAGAAAAAAAGGCACAGCACACCAACATCAAAACCTCATCCCCACTGTAAAACATGGTGGAGGGAGCACCATGGTTTGGGGCTGCTTTGCTGCCTCAGGGCCTGGACGGATTGTTGTCATTGATGGGAAAATGAATTCCAGAGTTTATCAAGACATTTTGCAGGAAAACATACGACCATCTGTCCGCCAACTGAAGCTCCGCAGAGGATGGGTGATGCAACAGGATAATGACCCAAAGCATACAAGTAATTCAACAAAACAATGGCTGCAACGGCACAGAATACGCCTTCTGGAGTGGCCCAGTCAGAGTCCTGACCTCAACCCTATTGAAATGCTGTGCAATGACCTTAAGAGAGCGATTCACACCAGACATCCCAAAAATATTGCTACACTGAAACAGTTTTGTGAAGAGGAGTGGTCCAAAATTACTCCAGATCGTTGTGCAGGTCTGATCTGCAACTACAGGAAACGTTTGGTTGAGGTTATTGCTGCCAAAGGAGGGTCAACGAGTTATTAAGTCCAAAGGTTCACATACTTTTTCATCCCTGCACTGTGAATGTTTACATGTTATGTGCAATTAAACCATGACAACTTCTAATGTTTGTGTAGTATTATGTTCAGCAGACTGTGTTCTTCTATTGTTGTGATTTAGATGACGTTCAGAGCACATTTTATGCCCAATTCATGCAAAACTCCACGTAATCCCAAGGGGTTCACGTACTTTTTCTTGCAACTGTACAACATTTTTTTTATACTCTTTGCATCTTCTACATCACCAGAAGACAAAATGTTGTACTTATGATTGAACATATGGACATTCCCCAGCATCCCGTTTCCAAAAACAAATTAAGTTCCCGTTTCTTCCACTTTTTGTAAGCTTAGCTGCAAAAGACACCACATCTTATTAAATGCATTTCACTTTTTGCACCTTATACCACCTGAAAAATGTGTTGCATACTGCTGTCTTCTGAATGTTAGATGACAATAGACAATCAGAAGCCAACATTGTTCAATGAACATTGGGATTGATTTGCTAAAACTGGAGAGTGCAAAATCTGGTGCAGCTGTGCATGGTAGCCAATTAGCTTTTAGCTTCAGCTTGTTCAATTAGCATTTTCCAGTAGTTTAGTAGTTGCTACATCCCTTGTATGGAAGATTTCTTTTATTTTGTTGTATTGTGTATGAATGGTGTATGTGTATCCCCCTTGTCAGAGTGATATTCTCCCACTAATTTTTAATTATATATCAATAAAGTATTTTGTATGTTATCTTCCTACAAGCTACTCTGCTTGGGTATTTGTTATTACCGACTGAGCAGTCTGTTCTTTACAGCTGTATTCCTTTTTTTTTATTTTTTTAAAGCAATCCTGTAAACTTGAAGTAAGAAAACTGTCATTGTTAACAGCTTACATCCTCTTCTGAAACTTCTTGGTTTTCCAATGGTATCGGTACTTTATAAGTCACAACTGAGCTGAAATGTGCAGCACAGGAGCTCTGGCTTTATTATGACTTATGACTATGGCTTGTAGATTACAAAGGTGTTCTGAGTTAATAAGTGTCAGGAAACTAATGCAGCTAATGCTCATTCTCATATTCCCATGCAGCTAATGCTCGTTCCCATGCAGCTAATGTTCGTGCTCATGTACCAGCACACAGACAATCTTAGGCTAATATCCAGTATGTAGTGACATGTAGGAGCATTTGCATGTGCCAGCATGCATCGACGCGCACGTCCTCACACATTGCCGCCAAGCTGCCTATTTAAAGGAGATCTTTCAGTGTGCTAATCTCTGGATGTACTTCAGCTCCCCATGATCCTTGTTCCTGTGCTCCTGACGGATCTTCCATTCCCGATTCAGCTTGTTCATGACCTGTGAATTCTGTATTCTGATCTTGGCTTGCCTCTGACTGTTTGCCTGCTTCCCTGGTGCTGACCTCAACTTGCTACTGGACTTCGCTCTGCCTGGTGCTGACCTCAGCCTGCTACTAGATCTTGCTCTGCCTGCTTTACTGGTACTGACCTCGGCCTGCTTCCTGACCACACTGCTGTGTCACCGGGTATGACCCTGACCGTGGCAATCACCTATTATAAAACTACTGTCACCCGTGCTTCTTTGAGCCTTGTACCTCTGTCTCCACATTCAGGGGTGCTCAGGCCAGAGCTGCAAGGGAAGTCTTCATGTCAACTCAACCTCCAACCAAGGTACGTGACAGTAAGCTAGAGACAGCCAGGCAACTCACATTTCCAAAAGGACTTCCACAATAGTAGCTGCCATATGTTTCTCGGTACAGGTTTACTAATTTAAAAATGCTCTCTGTAACAAATTAAGGCTTGACACCTGATGCTATTCACATCATCGGCTCTGACAATAATATGCTCCTTTTTTTGGAATTTAACTGACTCCATAAAGGAGAGAAACAATGGTGGAAAGTACATTGACACAGTATATGCTGTTTCTTCATAGCAATCCCGCTTCATAGCTGCGGCGACAGACTGTTGCTTTGAAGAATTGTACCATCTACAAGTTCAGTCCAGACCTAGCCCCAAGTGATTATTTTCTGTTAAGAGACCTAATGAAACTCTTGCAGGGTCATTGGTTTTCGAGCAATAATAAACTGAAGTGTGCTGTCAGTATTTCGTTCTAGGAAAACACTTCTATTTTTGTGCTGTTTTTCTAGCTTTTCTGCAAAATAACTTCTTGGAGCTCATGGGATAGTGTTTATGTATATACTGTATATGTGTGTTAAAAAGAAAGGCATACGGTAAATACAGTACACTAGGCATGATATCAGATCATAAATACAACTAGGCCACCTTTATGCTACGTATTGTTTTAATGCACCTCCTTTAACGCAACTTGTTACCGTATGTTAAATCAGCCCACTAATTTTGAAAGGACCGGTGGAGCACATTACCACACTAAATATCAAATGTACATAATTTTTTTTATGTATCTCACCCAAGTGCTGCTGCTCTCACTGAGTCCATTGAGGAGGGAGAGAGAGGGCGCCACTGCTCTTTTGGCATTTAGGTAAAGTTAAAAAACCCCTTTATCCTTTACAACCACTTTAATGGCAGGATTACCAGCTAAATTCTGTCAATTCTTATTCCCCGTACACACAATAAAAAAATTGTACGAAAAATTTCACGGAACCACTGATCAAACGATTTTCTCTTTGTTGATAAGCAGGATGTTTTAAGTGATAACGATATAGTGAATGAAAAAATCTGGTTGAACAACAGTGAAAGAAGTTTATTGTTTCGCATACGAACAACCGATTTTCTATGCGGTGATATGATGGTCGTACGGAAAAAATCTATCAAGCGCTATCACGCATGAGCGGAAACAGACGATGACCCAGATGCTTATGTCCAAGGAATCTTCGTAAACACGAACGAAAAATCCAAATGTTAAAAGTAGATTGGCCCAATGAGATAATGAAACCAGAATTCTGCAGATTATATTTTATGTATCACTATTTATGTATATAGATAATGTAATAAACTATATTATACTCATTGCTGTTAATTGTTGTGTATATCGCTCGTTCTGGCAGGAAGGGCGCGGCTAAAAGGTCACACGCACACTGCATCACTTCCACATGTACGGAAGATGTCAACACTATGTATTGCCCGACGAACAATTTTTTTAGATTGGTTAATGTGGGCCACGATTTCAACCAAGGAACAAACACCTCTCGTCGTAGGATGACCGATCAGTCGATTTTCTAATCATGTATTCCCACCTTTAGGCTACAGTGAGGAACAGAAGTATTTGAACACCCTGCGATTTTGCAAGTTCTCCCACTTAGAAATCATGGAGGGGTCTGAAATTCACATTGTAGGTGCATTCCCACTCTAAGAGACAGAATTTAAAAAAAAATTCAGGAAATCACATTGTATGATTTTTAAAGAATTTATTTGTCTTGCACTGCTGAACATAAGTATTTGAACAGCTGAGAAAATCAGTGTTAATATTTGGTACAGAAGCCTTTGTTTGCAATTACAGAGGTCAGATGTTTCCTGTAGTTCTTGACCAGGTTTGCACACACTGCAACAGGGATTTTGGCCCACTCCTCCACACAGATCTCCTCCACATCTGTCAGGTTTCGGGGCTGTCGCTGAGCAACACAGAGTTTCAGCTCCCTCCAAAGATGTTCTATTGGATTTAGGTCTGGAGACTGGCTAGGTCACTCCAGAACCTTGATATGCTTCTTACGGAGCCACTCCTTGGTTATTCTGGCTGTGTGCTATGGGTTGTTGTTATGTTGGAAGACCCAGCCATGACCCACTCCCGGCGGCCGAACCCCGAGTACCCTTACCGGAACGTTTTCACGGGGACCGCACACGCTTCAGGTCATTCCGTGAGTCCTGTCTTCTCTATTTTGAGTTGCAACCACGAACCTTTGTGACTGAATCCGTGAAGGTGGGGTTCGTCATCTCCCTCCTGCAGGGTGAACCCCAAGACTGGGCCCACCGACTGCGGGGAAAAAATGACCCTCACCTTAGCTCGGTTGACAATTTTTTTGACGCAATGGCCATCCTATACGATGACCCACAGCGGGCAGCTTCTGCTGAAGCTACTTTGTACACGCTCCGGCAAGGCCGCTGAGCGGCGGAGGAGTACGCGTCTGAATTTAGGCGCTGGATGGGGGACACACGCTGGAACGAGTTTGCTCTCCTGCATCAGTTCCGTATAGGCCTATCAGAAGGCCTGAAAGATGAGCTCGCCCGGGTGGAGGTGCCTGAGACTTTAGAGGACTTAATTGCACTGACTATTAAGATTGACCGTAGGCTGCGGGAACGCAGGTTTGAGAGGTCCGGCCAGGGTCATGGAAATCCCTGGGGGTCATTTCAGGGTCCCAGTCAAGCACCTAGGCCAAACAACCAGAACCGGCCACCTGGAGATATCCCTGAACCTATGCAACTCGGCCTGGCACGGCCTAAACTATCTCCAGAGGAACACCAGCGCAGACGATCCCAGAACCTGTGCCTCTACTTTGGTGAAGCTGGTCATATGGTACGATCCTGCCCGCAGAAGCTGAGTAAGTGCACCTCTTCTTCCTTGTCCATTGGCAATGTTAGTCCATCCCAATACTTGAGTGGTGCCCCTTTCCTTTCAGCTTCCGGAAAGGACCGTGGAAGTATCGGCCATAGTTGATTCGGGGGCATGCAGCTGCTTCTTGGACATTAATTTTGCTCACCAGCAGGGTATTCCTCTCCAATTGAAACAGAAGGGGTTCAATATTTATTTGGCTGATGGTTCCCGGATAAAATCAGGGGTAGTTAACCAGGAAACCCCCTTCATCGCCACTGTCATTGCCGGCCAGCACCAGGAACTGCTCCGCCTGGATGCTATAGCTTCACCCCTCTTCCCAGTCATTTTGGGGCTCCCATGGTTACGGGCCCATAACCCCCAAATTGACTGGGAGACCGGAGTAATTTCGTTTCCTTCTCCATACTGTCGGGTATACTGCCGCACTTCGGGCCCGAGGGTCCCCCAAATCCTCCTGTGCTCTGAGGGGGAAGCCGAATTAAAACAGGTAATCCCGGCAGCCTACCATGAGTTTCTAGATGTGTTCGGCAAGCGGGGAGCTGATACTCTACCCCCCCACCGCCCTTATGACTGTCCCGTTGACCTGTTACCCGGTTCAGAAATTCCTTTTGGGCGAATCTTCCCCCTTTCAGAGCTCGAATTGGGGGCCCTGAAGGAATATATCGAGGACAGCCTCCAGAAGGGGTTCATCCGCCCCTCCACTTCACCGGCGGGGGCGGGAATTTTCTTTGTTGAAAAAAAGGACAAAACCTTGAGGCCGTGTATCGATTACAGGGAGTTGAACGGGGTCACGATAAAGAACCGTTACCCACTGCCGTTAGTACCAGAGTTATTCCAAAGTTTAAAAACAGCAGCGGTTTTTACAAAGCTGGATTTGAGGGGAGCATACAACTTGGTTCGCATAAGGGAGGGGGACGAGTGGAAGACGGCCTTCCGCACCCGCTTCGGCCATTTTGAATATTTGGTCATGCCGTTCGGGTTGTGTAATGCTCCGGCCACGTTTCAACACTTTGTGAATGATATTTTTAGGGACTTCCTGGATGTCTTTGTTATCGTCTATTTAGACGACATTTTGATTTTCTCCCCTTCTTTGGGGGAACACAGAATACATGTAGCGAGGGTATTGGGGCGATTGCAGCAGCATGGGTTGTACGCCAAGGCAGAGAAATGTTGTTTCGAACAATCCAGCATTACTTTCTTGGGCCTGATTATCTCCACCGCGTGGGTCGCGATGGATCCCCAGAAAGTCGCTGCAATACTGGATTGGCCTGAACCCACGGACAGGAAAGGCGTCCAACGATTTATTGGTTTTGCAAATTTTTACCGAAAGTTCATCAAGAACTTCTCGGGTCTGGTCTCCCCCATTACTCAGCTAACCAAGCTGGGAACCCGGTTCAGATGGACACCAGAAGCTCAGGAAGCTTTTGAAGCCTTGAAGAAGTTGTTCACCTCGGCACCCATTTTGGGTCACCCAGACGCCGCCCTGCCCTACATCCTGGAAGTGGATGCATCGGAGAATGCGGTAGGTTCCATCCTCTCCCAGCGGAAAGGCACCAAGGAATTGCTCCATGCTGTAGCATTCTTCTCACGGAAGCTTACCCCAGCAGAGAAGAATTATGATATCGGTGATCGAGAGCCACTGGCGATCAAAACGGCGTTAGAGGAATGGAGGTACCTGCTGGAAGGTGCTGTGCACCCCATCTTAATATTTACTGATCACAAAAACCTAGAATATCTGAGAACTGCCAAGCGTCTACGCCCGCGACAGGCAAGATGGGCACTATTCTTTTCTAGATTCAACTTTCACATTACGTACCGGCCTGGATCAAAGAACACTAAGCCAGATGCGTTATCACGTATGTACGAGGACGCCAAGGAGATCCCAGTACCCGACACCATCCTGTCCTCGGGTAACTTCTTGGTCCTTCAGTCGGACCTTCGTTCCAAGATAATGGAGGCATCCACAACCGTCTCTACCCCAGCCGGAGGGCTCCTCCAGAACAAGGGGGGACTCCTATGGAGGGAAGATCGGATTGTGGTGCCGGAGGAAGCCCGAACCCTGGTCTTCGGCCATTGCCATGACCACCCGATGGCGGGGCACTTTGGCCCAGAAAAGAGCCTGGAACTTCTCCGACGCTCCTTCTGGTGGCCGGACATGGCTAAAGATTGTAAGGGCTATGTAAGGTCCTGTATCACCTGCCAAAAGAACAAGCCATCCAGAAACAAAGTTTGGGGTCTGCTGCGACCCTTACCGATTCCTGAACGGCCTTGGCAAAAGATCTCGTTAGACTTTATAGTCGAGCTTCCGCCATCACTAGACCACACGGCAGTCCTGGTGGTCGTGGACCGCTTGTCCAAGATGGCCCACTTCATCCCGTTGAAGAAAACCCCCTCGACAGCCGAGACTGCGCGAGTTTTCATTCGTGAGGTAGTAAGGCTGCATGGGGTCCCCGAAGACATTGTCTCGGACCGAGGGGTCCAGTTCACGTCAAGATTTTGGAGGGTACTGTGCAAAGCCCTGGACATCAAATTGTCCCTTTCCTCTGCATTCCACCCTCAAACTAACGGTCAAACCGAAAGGACCAATCAGACCCTGGAGCAATACTTGAGATGCTACACTTCGTTTACTCAAGATGACTGGATGCCACTTCTCCCCCTAGCGGAATTTGCGTACAACAACGCCCATCACTCAGCGACGGGACAGTCCCCGTTCTTTGCCAACTATGGTTTTCACCCCGTCTTCCTCCCGGATTTGGTCCCGGATTGCCCAGTACCAGCAACGCAAGATGTAGTAACGTTTTTCTCCACGAACAATAAGAAGCTTCAAGAGGCCATCAGTCGGGCCCAGGAAGACTACAGGAAGGCATTCAACAGGAAACGGAGGGGAGATCTGGTGTTGCGGCCTGGGGAGAAGGTTTGGCTAGCGACATCCAATTTAAAGATGCTTTGTCCGTCGTAGAAATTGGGACCAAAATTTATAGGCCCCTTCTGCATTAAACGGATGGTCAACGAAGCGGCCTACGAACTCGTCCTTCCTGACACACTCAAAATCCACCCAGTCTTCCATGTGTCCCTGCTGAAGCCAGTAATCCCAGATGCCTTCCCTGACCGAGAATCGAGACCCTGGGGACCAATGGCAGCGCAGGGCGGGATATTTAAACGACCCTGAGCTGTCATTCAGTGCCTTCTGGTCTTACCTGTATCCTGTATCTGCGAACCTGTGAATTGTAAGTTGCTGACCCGGATTGTGCCTTGACCTTGCTGTATTTCTCCTGCCCTGACCTTTGCTTTGCCTGACCTCTCTCCTGAATGCCCCCTATTGGATTTGACCTGCTGTTGCTGACCTGGCGTGTGACCCGACCATTCTATGCCCGCTGCCTTGTACCTTGCCGTCCTCTCTGTCACCGACCCGGCCCGTCTGACCTTGCTCATCCATTCATCCATCCCGTGCAGTGGGGTCTGCTGACCTCCTCATATCAGACTCTTCCCCGTGGGAGCCCTTGGCGCATACCACTACCACTGACGGACGCACCCAGTAGCCACGACCTGGTCTCAGGGGGCTCCAAGTCCATCCCCACCATCAGGGGCCCTGGTGAACAAGCACCCTGGGACTTAGACTCCGTGCGCTGGGGACGCCTATTCAGTGGAGAGCTAGTGGTACTGCCAGGCGGTCCCTTACAGTGCCAAGATAATCTATATATGAATGATGACCAAAAATGAAATGTCCAAAATATTGTAAAATTCAAATAGCAAATATGTGAATATAATTCACTATCAACAATATTACAGTGTCCAAAAATTTCTTGTGTGCCAATGATGACCAGAAATAAAATTGTCTACTTCTGTGATACTCCTCCACCACTATGCACTCACAAGAAGCAAACCAGAATTGAATGGAAATGACACCTTAGAACGTATCCGTCCACTGCATGTCACCAGTCACTGATTCATCAAAAGTGGAATGCCTCCTAAGGGAAGAGCTCACATACAGAGCCCGAAAACAGATTCATATAGTGTAGTATATTTTTTATTAAAAATATTGCAGCCACGTGGAGCATAAAACATTACGCAAGCAACAGATTACTCACGAAGATGGCCGCCGCACCATCACATGGACTCAGCAGCGTGACATCAGCACGTAGGCTCTCTGACGCGTTTCGTGCACACGCACTTTCTGAAAGGGATAGCACCATCAATTTACGCAGAGCTTTACATATATATATATATATATATATATATATTATATATGCATATATGAAATATTAAGATGACAATGATATACTAGTAAAGAAAAATATGAAATGTGTCTTTTTTTTAATAGAGTCTGTAAGATTTGTAAGATTTTGAACATAGTATCAATAGTAAAAAACAATCCATTTACTAGTTTTATATACTACACATATTAAAATTACACACACCTATAGGCACAAAAAATAGGAAGTAATTTATGGATACACAGTCGCTAAGAGGTTGGCACTTTTGCCTAGCAGCACTATAGTCATTGGTTTGAATCCGAACGGCACTACCTGCCTGGAATTTGCATGTTCTCCCTGTCATAGGTAGAATCATGTCATAGGTAAGCTTTATTTCTTGCTCCTGTACTTCACAGTACATATTTATTGATATGTCACGTTTCATGCAGCTACCAACACTTTCTTAATGAGAAAGAGCTGAGAGTTGCTTTAAAAGGATGTGGGTTTCCTCCGACATGCTGGCCCCTGTCTAAATTGGCCCTAGTATGTGTATGTATGAGTGTGAGTTAGGGACCATAGGTTGTAAGCTCCTTGAGGGCATGGACTGATGTGAATGTACAATAGATAAAGCGCTGCATAAACTGACTGCACTATATAAGTACCTTTAATATAGAAATATTAGGGCCGTTGGGTGCTGTTTCTTTTTGTTTGTGAGCCAAAATAGCACCAACACGTTCAACTTGCTTGTTCTTAATTACAGCAATTTGCAGAAGTTGCAGTTGAGGGAATGTGTATTTATTGGCTTTGTGCTCAAACACTTCCTCAAACTTCCTGTTGGGGAGCACTCAAATTGTAATAATAATATGGCACCCCCCACCTCCCCAAAAAATGTCTTAGACATTAATTAACATGGTCAGTATGGTTGATTTCCTTTACAAGGAATTTTATTGATTTTCAAAAAGAATGTCAATACAACAGTTAGCTTATTGTCAATATGCAGTATAACAAAGAACATGCTCGTGCAGTAGACAGACGTAAGACAAACATCCCCCTGCACCATAAATGCGGTATTTAACTACCCAAATTGAATATATTGAACCTTATTAATTTAGATATGATGGCTGCATTTGTTTTTGTTTTTTTTATTTATTTTCACCTGGTGATCCAGCCCATAAGTCTGTTATTTTTCAACTTTCTCTATCAGACCAAGTTGTCCAGCAAAAGTGGCAGTTAGAGGTTAGAGACAAACCATGGCTCGACCACCTATTTTTACTGCTCCATTGACTGCAAATGTAAAGAGACCTTGCCAGAAGACCAAGTAAAAATAAAGGAAAAAAGTCTAAAAAAAAATAAAATAAATGCAGCCTTCATATATAGGTATTAGTAAGCCAAAATATGGTATGTTTTGGGGGTTTAATACTGTCTTAAAATGATTTTTTTATTTCAATTTTTTTATTTAAATAGTAAACAGGTTTATACTTACCTGCTCTGTGCAATGGTATTGCACAGAGCTTTCCCTTAGCTGCACTTCTGGGGTCCCCTGTCAGAAATTTTGACTCCTCCTCTTTAGAAAGCAACTTTCTATGTGGGTAGATATACAGGCTCACTCCCGAGCCAGGCTGTGTGTGTCCATAGACAAACACAACAGGGCTCAGCCCCACCTACTGCTTTCTGCTCATCTGCTCACTGGATTTGATGACAGCACTAGAAGCCAATGGCTCCCCCTGTTCTCAGCAAAGTCTGTGAGACCACAAAGAGAGGGAGAGAAGACCAGCATCTGAACACAGTGCTGAACTGATACAGGAGTAAAGTAAGTGTTAGAGAGGAGGAGGAGGGAACACACAGTAGAAGGTTTCTCACCCTAATGCAGAGAATGCATTAAGGTTAAAAAAAACCCTTCAGGCTAGGTTCACACTTCTGCGATGCGGTATATCGCATGTGATTCGCACAGGAACTGCACAGCATTCCTGTGCAAATCACATGCAATTTGTGTGCTGTGTGATCGAAGCCTTATGTATGGCTCACATCTTACCGCACCCGCACCAAAAAGGTGCAGGACTCTTTTTTGGTTCCGCACTAGAATTGGATCGTATGGGTATTTACACCTATGCGATCTGATTCTGCACATCGCACCGCATTTTGCGGGCCGATTTTGGGGTGTTGCTAATTTAACATACACACCTGCAGTAGTTCGCATGAATAGGGTTTGATTCTGATGCGGTGCGGAATTCGCACAGAAAACACTGCAAATTCCACACTGCATCAGGGTGAACCCAGACTTAGACTTAGAATCACTTTAGGCATGGGGCCACAGAAGCAACACATCAATTTCCACATATAAAACAACTAATGAAACAAGTACGTGAAAATGAAATAGGAACGGAAACCAAAATAAACTTGTCCAGCAAAGCAATGATGTGCGCACATGTATTACAATAGGTGAGTAGGCTATATGCTGGTGTCTTCTGTAAATATCTTTTGTTTTTTCTCCTCATTTTTTTCAAAATTATAAAAGAAAAGAAGACACAATACTGAACCAGTTATGGACTATATTACTAGAGTGACTGACACGGATCCTCAGTAAATGTGTGTCAAATGTTTAAGTCTAAGGCTCCGTGTACATGGTGCGTTTGGAGAACTCTTCTGAACGCTGGAAATTGACAGCAGGAAAATGCAGGTTAAAAAACGTCAGTTTTGCTGCATTTGTATACCATATTTATGTGCATTTAGCCGTGTTTATGAGCGTTTGCATTCAGAAGCGTTTTTTAATGATAAGCACAGGAGAACCTCCCAAATGCCCAGAATGCACTGGAGAATGATAAATTACACTGTTCAACAGGTAAAAAGTTTTGGGCATAAAATTAGCTAATCTTACATAATTTTGGGGTGCTGAAAACGAAAATGACCCTAAAAAATGTTGATTGGCTCTAGTTTCCATGATATATTCACCCATCTAATGACGTAAGCCATTCAAAATTATGATGCAACTTCAGCTGCATATTGCGCAATTGATACTGGTGACCAATAGAAAATTGCATGTATACTGAGATGATGCAATATTAGCCTTTAATTGCATCACTTCACTGCATAAAAGCTGCAGTATCTGTAGCTGATTGTAGTTCGACAGCGTCTTTACATTTTGTTTTATGCTTATATAGGCTAGTCAGTAATGCCTCGAACTTGTGTGAATAAAGCAGATAATTTCTGCTATATCTGCGGTGAAATAACTTTTATCTCACAAAAAAGGAGGATAACAGGAATGATTAAGAAAGCCTACAACTTGTATTTTGGCTGCAAGATAGGAGACCAGGACAAGAGCTGGGCACCACATATATGCTGCAATTCTTGTGGGACGGCACTGGAGCAATGGTTGAATGGAAAAAAGGCATCTATGCCTTTCGCTGTGCCAATGATTTGGAGAGAGCCAACAGATCATGTTAGTAATTGTTACTTTTGTATGGTGCCTCCAATTGTAAAAGGGCTAAATAAGAAGAAAAAGTTATCTGTGCACTATCCAAATATTCCATCGGCAATACGTCCAGTTCCTCATGGAGAGGGGCTACCAATTCCTAAAGCACCAGAATCCTTCGTGGTTGAGTCAAGTGAGGAAGAACCTGAAGCGTGTAGTCACGTGCAGTTGTAAGAGATAGCCCTTTCCTCGAATACAAGAGAAAAGCCAAGAGAAGCAAAACCGACACAAACTGAAGACAAAACTAGTGAGAATCCTAAGTATTAAAATGCTTCAACTTAGCTTATGGCTATAATTTTTCTTGGTAATCCTATGCAATATATTATGCCATTTAGGCTTTGTTATGTAGTCAATATCACTTGCTTTATATTTGTGGAAAGACATCTATCTATATAATTATTGTGCATTATGTAGTCATTACACCTATAGTAGAAAACTTTCCGTTTACAGAAAAACTAGAGCCAATTGACAAATTTCATTGTTATATTTGAACTCAGAATGTGAAATTCATTAAGAAATGGATCCTTTTGTTTCCAAAACTGGCAAAAAATAAAAATTTGTTGAACAGTGTTATTAACTATTTCAGACTGTTTGAGAGAAATAGGGAGAGTAGAAGCAGAGAGAGCTGTATTTGATGAGATTAGCTGTCTTTTTGTTTTGTGGTGTTTAAATGTGTTCCATCTCATTTCTGTGCAGAAATTATTGCAGCAGTGTCTAACGTATTTTCTTTCATGCGAAACCACAAAGTATGGTGTACCACTTCCGACTGAGTACCAGCAAAATGCTTTGCGTGCATTTTTCACGATGACAAAAGGCTCTGGACAGCATCTAGAAATGGAAGAGTTAAAAAAATTTTCCAAACGCAAATTTTCCAAACGCAAACGCTTATAACGCGGTTAGCCATGTTTGTGCAAGCTTACAAGCATTTAGCGTTTGAAACGCTGATAAAATCTACTCCTGAATGCACGTTTTGTGCGTTCAAAAAAACGACTGTAAACTCAACTGCCTGTAAATGACTGTAAATGACATAGTGTACATGGACACATAGGAAAACATTAGGGAGAGTTCAGGGGCTGCTGATAAAAAAACAGAAAAGCTCCTAAACGTGAGTTTATCAGCTGCAGTGTACATGGAACCAAAGTGATGTTGGAAGCCAAAGCAATGAAAATATAAATGTTGTGTAGAAATCCAAACATTTTTGCCTGGACATGTCTGGTATCTTAACAATTGTAACTTAAATATTTGCATAAATTCTTGTTATGACTCTAATATTCTCATATCAGGATTTATGGAATATGAAGGTATGAAAAGGGCAGATTGATGTCAGTTAGAGCCAGACTCAAAATGTGTATTCCTTTAACTGCTCTGTTAAATGAATTATGACAGGGATTAAGGTCTGCTCAATGCTCTGCTAGAGACATAGCAATTTCTGACAGTACTTAATTAAAAGTTTCTGGCCTAAAGCTATTTATGACTTCTAATTAGCCATTTACTAATTCCATTATGAGGTTTTGCAGTACATCATAGACCAGGGGCGGACTGACCATTCGGACACTCGGGCACTGCCCGAGGGCCCGGGGTCATTAGGGGGCCCCATGAGATGCCCCTGGTACCTTTCATAGGCTTTTTTGGGAGTGGTTTGAGTGTGGATGAGGACAAAGGGGCCCCATGATCCCCTATTGTCCGGGGGGCCCCATGAGTTGTCAGTCCATCCCTGTCATAGACTAAACAGAACTTTTGTTCCTTTCTGAAGTTTCACATATGTGGTGCGGCACATTGCATGTGATTCGAACAAGAGCCGCACCGCATTCCTGTGCAAATCACATGCGATTTCTGTGCGGTGCAATTTGAGCCATGCATTTTGTATGGCTCAAATCGCACCGCATCTGCACCAAAAAATTGCAGGACCCTTTTTTTGTTCGCACCAGAATTGGATTGCATGGGTGTTCACATCCATGCGTTCCAATTCTGCACATTGCACCGCATTTTGCAAACTGATTTCGGGGGGGTCATTAAGTTAAAATACACACCCACAGCAGTTCGTATGAATGGGGTGCGATAATAATGCGGTGCGGAAATCGCAGACAGAAACAAATGCGAATTCCGCCAGCAGCAGTGTGAACCCGGGCTGAAGGATGAAAAAATGAAATCTTAAAATCACCCTGATATTTTCTTTTAGTCAAAGAAAATAAAAGCTTTTGTATTCTAAATTCAGAGGAAAGCAAGTTCAGGTTTGCTTTTTTTTTTGGACAGTAACACAGACCTTTATGAAATAAACAATAAAATAGAAACAGTCAAGCAGAGATCACAGGAACATTGTTCCGCTAGCAGTTTGTTGGAAGCACAAGTAAAATGTTTTATCTTCTAGCAGAGCAGCCTTATTAAAAATTTAACTTTCATACTTGAGGTAAATTGCCTGGTCTGTCTGGAGAAGCAAGCCAGCAGCAGAGTTAGGAAATAAACAATACTACAAGGATAGCACAAAAGTCACAATTTGTTCTCTCTTTTTTTTTTGGGGGGGGGGGGTGTTCACAGTATGCTACATTGTACTTTGGATTTTACAAAATTGTGAGGAAGAAACATTTTCCATGTTTCAACACATAGGTCTCTACAAAACACTTCCATCTTTTAACTCCTGCCATGACTCCCATTTTCTTACAGTCAAAGGTACTGGATAGTTTTAGGTGTTACATTTTTTAAAGGGTTTTTTTTAAAGCAAACCTCTACTACTCTACTAGTATATAAAAGTGAATTAAGGGATACCTGCAGAGAAGACAGAAAATGTACTATTAAATTATGTACCATAAACCTCAGCCTGCTTTTTTGCTTTTAGTTGACAGTGTATGGAAAACCAACATGTCTCTTAGGGTTTTGGGCCTGTAGAAGAAAATGAAGATCATCTAAAACATGGTGATCTTTAGTCCTGACCTCATTTTTTTTTATTACACATCATGACTTCCTTCCTTCTGCTCCACTTTTTTCCCCTGCTTAATATCGATGGGACCAGCACCATCATATTAAAAAAACATTTACTATAATACTGAGACCTCATTGTTATTATTATTATTATACAGGATTTATATAGCGCCAACAGTTTGCTCAGCGCTTTAAAATATAGCAATACAAGAGGGTTAGGAGGGCCCTGCTCCTTGGAGCTTACAATCTACGAGTGTCATGTGATGTCTTGTACTTGCCCACTGATGGTAATATTAAAAACATTTTCTATATCTATTCAATTAGTAACAAAAATCTTGTCAGCTGGTAAAATCGAGTAAACTCTGCCTGTGCGGACTGTTATCAGTTATCACTGTTCCCAGCTATCTCTGTGGACAGCAAAACACCACCACTAAGTTTTTGAGAAGAAGAGTGTAATGATTTCATTTTCAGCCTCACTATGCAGTGCCTGGATTTATAAGGGTCAATTGCCCCCGGCCCCCCTGCCAGAGGAGGCTCCAGTCTTCCTTTATAAAAGAAATGTAATAATTATCAAATTAATTTTATTATTTAAAAAATGAACAATGTGTGTGGATGTCAGGATATGGAAACCTTCTGGCAGATGATTTATATTTTAACTTCTCATATTATTTTACTATTAGAGATATTTGTTTTAACATGACTGTGCCATTGAATTTATTGCTTTGTTTATAAGAGACAAGTTGGCGGGATAAGGGAAAATTTTGAAAAATGTTGGAAAGTGCCAGACAACACCCCATCGTGTGAGAGTGAGGTTAATTCCCAGCATAAATTTATCAGAGTGAGAAAAGATTGAGAGAGAAGCTTACTCCCCTGCTTTACCCTGACTGGGTCAAGGGGTGTATCTGACACTCCACGATTCCTGACTCTGTGAGTGGATGAATTCAGGACAGGGTATGTTGAGGGGCCTCGAACTTGAAGTGCTCCGAGACCCCAAGGTCTAAATCCAGCACTGTCACTGAGAGCAGAGTTTTTCCAGCTTGATGGAGAACAATCTAAGCATTAGCAGCAGTCATTAAGGGGTCAGTTAGCTCCACAATTAACCCTTTATACAAAAACAGTAGTTGCACCACATGTTTTAAAGGATGTTTTAAAGTGATTTACTGCCATGTCCAGAAAAAATATGTAAAGTTTTAAAATATGCAGCCTTCACAGAGGCAAAAGTTCTTTCATTCCCAGATAAAACATTTAGAGATTCATCTTAGCGATTATAGATATAGTTTTTATTACTTGCCCTGCGCAAAATCACATATATATATATACACACACATACACTATTTTGCCAAAAGTATTGGGATACCCTTCCAAATCATTGGATCCAGGTGTTCCAATCACCTCCATGGCCACAGGTGTAGAAAATCTAGAACCTAGGCATGCAGACTGCTTCTACAAACATTTGTGAAAGAATAGGTCACTCTCAGGAGCTCAGTGAATTCAAGCATGGTACCGTGCAATAAGTCCATCTGTGAAATTTCCTTGCTACTAAATATTCCATGGTCAACTGTTAGTGGTAATATAACAAAGGGGAAGCAACTCAGCCACGAAGTGGTAGGCCACGTAAAATGACAGAGCGAGGTCAGCATGCTGAAGTGCACAGGGCGCAGAAGTCGCCAACTGCAGAGTCAATAGCTAAATTCTTCCAAACTTTGTGTGGCCTTCAGATTAGCACAACAACAGTGCATAGAGAGCTTCATGGAATGGGTTTCCATGGCCGAGCAGCTGCATCCTAGCCTTACATCACCAAGTGCAAAACAAAGCGTCGGATGCAGTGGTGCAAAGCAAGCCACCACTGGAGTCTAGAGCAGGGGATACGTGCTCTCTGGAGTGACGAATCATGCTTCTCTGTCTGGCATTCCGATGGACGTGTCTGGGTTTGGTGGTTGCCAGGAGAATGGTACTTGCCTGACTGCATTGTTCCAAGTGTAAAGTTTGGTGGAGGGGGGAATTATGGTGTGGGGTTGTTTTTCAGGGGTTGGGCTTGGCCCCTTAGTTTCGGTGAAGATTTCGGTTAAGATTTCAGAATACCAAGACATTTTGGACAATTTCATGCTCCCAACTGTGGGGGAACAGTTCTGGGATGGCCCCTTCCTGTTCCAACATAACTGCACACCAGTGCACCAAGGAAGGTCCATAAAGACCATGAGCGAGTTTGGGGTGGAGGAACTTGACTGACCTGCACAGAGTCCTGACCTCAACCCGATAGAACACCTTTCGGATGAATTAGAGCAAAGACTGCAAGCCAGGCCTTCTCGTTCGACATCAGTGCCTGACCTCACAAATGCACTTCTGGAAGAATGGTCAAACATTCCCATAAACACACTCTTAAACCTTGTGGACAGCCTTCCCAGAAAAGTTGAAGTTGCCATAGCTGCAAAGGGTGCGGCAACTCAATATTGAACCCTATGGACTAAGACTGGATGCCATTAAAGTTCATGTGCATGTAAAGGCAGGCATTCCAATACTTTTGGCAATATAGTATATATATTCGTGATTTTTCATTTCAGGGTAGGGAGCGAACTCGCCGTCCTACCCTTAGAAACATAGAAAATTGACGGCACAAAAAGACCGAGTGGTTGTGTGTGTGTGGATTTTTTTTTTGGGGGGTGGGGTTGTTGTTGTTTGTGATTTTTTTTTGTTGTTTTTTTTGTTAACTTTTTGTCTGAGCATAGATCTGTGCTTGTCCCAAGCATGTTTGAAGTTATTTACTGTTGACTGGCTTACTGCCTCTGCTGGATGTTTATTCCAAGTATCAACTGCTTGTTCAGTAAAATAGTACTTTCTGAGATTAGTTTTGAACTTTCCTCCAGTTAGTTTAAGGTCATGTCCCCGTGCTCTTGATTTTGGTTTTGTGTCAAAAATACTGCCCTCCTGAACCTTATTCACACCCTTGATGTATTTAAAGGTTTCAATCATATCTCCCCTTTTTGTTACCCATCTTTGAACTCATTCTATCTTATCAATATCTTTTTGTAAGTGAGGTCTCCAAAACTGGACACAGTATTCTAAATGAGGTCTAACTAAAGATCTGTATATAAGGGAGTCAGGACCTCCTTCCTCCTGCTGGTGACCCCTCTAGTAATACATCCTAGAATTCTATTTGCTTTCTCCACTGCCTGGCCACACTGTTTGTTCATTTTGCAATCATCTGAAATAAGTATCCCCAAATTGTATTCCTCTGTACTGCAGGCCAAAAATGTACCCCCAATATTGTACTCTCTCCAGGGATTCTTTTTCCCTAGGTGCATTATTTTACATATAGAAACATTGAACTGCAAATTCCACTTTTTTTTACTAATCTTCCAGCAATGCCAGATCATGTTCCATGTTACAAACCGCTCCAGGGATATCAACCCTATTGCACACCTTTGTGTCATCACCAGAAAGACATACCTTACCCAACAAATCTCTAGTTATATCACTTACGTATAGATTAAATAGAACAGGACATAGTACAGAGCCTTGTGGTACACTACTAGTGACTGGTCTCTTTTCTGAGTGAACCCCATTTGCAACCACACTCTGGTATCTATCCTTTAGCCAACTGCATATCCACTGAACCATCCAAGGGCGAAGTCCTAGCTTGTACAACTTTTGTATTAGATCATTATGAGGAACTGTATCAAATGCCTTGCTGAAATTAATGTCCTCAGCACACCCTGGTGTGTTTTTAGGTGATCAATAATCCTTCTTTTTAGGAGTAATTCCATTAACTTAATTACTGTACAACCGATTTTAAACTCCCTGGCCTGTAATTGCCAGGTTCTACCTTGCTGCCCTTCTTTTGGATAGATACAATAATACCTGTGTGCCAGTCATGGGGAACTTCTGTTAGAAGAGATTGATTAAAAGATCTGTTAATGGTGCAACAACTGGACCTCAAAGTTCTCTTAGAACTCTGGGATGAATACCATCAGGGCCCGTAGCTGCATTAATCTTTACCTGAGCCAGTTCCTTTGCTACCTCTGTCTCTGGAAATCCTAAAAATGAACCATCATTAGTAGAACCAATATGATTTCCCAACTTATTATTATTAGTATAATTTATTTCTGAGAAGACTGAACAAAAGTAATTGTTTAAGTGGTTTACTACATCCAGGTCTCCCATAACATAAGTGTTATGCCCAGTTTTCATTTTAGTGATCCCATCATATTTTTTCTTTCTATCATTAATGTACCTAAAAAGGTTTTATCTCCTTTCTTAACAGATTTAGCAATTTCCTTCTCTTTTTGTGTTTTGGCAGCACTGATAATGTGTTTGGCCTCCTTTTGTCTATTCTTATACTCATACTTATATTGAATAGGGTAAATCAAGTGCCAATTGAAGCTTTCATTGGCTTCTGTAGGTGTCAATCAAGTGCCAACTGCAGCAGCTTTTTTGTTGACCCTTCAGGGGTGTCACTCAGCCAACCCCATTCAATTTAGAGGACTGAAAGTGTGAGTGATCAAGCATTTCAATATATTTTAGCCAGAACTTCATCAATGTCAGTTTTTCTAACTATACCAATGTTTACAAATCACTGTGTTTTACAGTTTAACAACGAAAAATTCTATTGCACAGAATGAAATCAAGATTTAATAGACATCATGCATGGTATATCTTATGTATGACTTCCTTAGAAAGAGGTAATGTGTCAGTTTTCTGCACCTCATAATATAGGGGTGTTTGGCATGTAACTGATAGTTATTTTCCTATTCCTTTGGATAGAGACGTGCTATGAATGTAAAAGATTATGTGTATAGTATGAAAGCTAGAGATGCACAACAATAACAATATCTGGTCAAGTGGAGCCAGACTCAAATATGCATTGCTTCTAAAAAATGGCTTTACAACACATACCTATGAGTCTGTGGCCGAATAGGCTAATGACTATTATTAGCACTCTGGCTTGCCAGATTGTACAGACCCTGGTTAGGAATAATTTATAATGCCCCCCCCCCCCCCCCCCAGCTTAAGCTGTTTCAGTGGGATTTATGATCATCTGCTTGTCTCTGAAAATGACTGTTCAAACTGTTTTGCTGTTTGCTGAATTGAGAATTTTTGGAGCAATAAGGGTGGCATTGCATTCAGTATGACATCCAATTTATCACACCTTATCAGAAGGATCCATGCAGATGATCAATTAAAGTTGAACTTCAAAGAGCTAGGAGTGTGCTCTCCATTTGTATAAACCATAATATTCCATAACATTATGCTACATCAGAGTTATCAGTGGACCCCGTAATAAATTTGTACTTGTAAAACAGAATTGTTATATATGTAGTAAAGATATAAAACAGTTTTACATGTATAAAATGCTATACAACTGACATAAATCTATTTCAGCTTCCTTTAAATAGAGAAAAAATTGTTACAACATTCTCTGTCATAAAAACAGATATCTTTGTTTAACCCACATTTCTTATGCAAGTTCTTCTCTTCAGGTAACTAATTTTAAATGACTGATCGTTACTGAAGTGTGGATTTCTTAGAATAGCCAGTTGAAACTAAGAAATATAAAATTGTATCTCCTGATTGATATGATAGACACTTGGAAGGTAAGAGTTTACAGTTTTAGAATGTGTATAAAAATACTCCTTTGAAATGTTTACTGTTTAAAGAAATTTTGAGTGATAAATATATTTGTGCAGACAATTGGAGAGATGGTTCTAGAGTTGCCACATACTGTGGATGAATCTGTCATAGTGGGGTATCTTTAAGGTCCTTGTCAACTCTTGTCAGGTTGTCATTCAAAATGTAGCAGGAAAATACTGGCACTAACAACAGTGAAGTGCTAAAATTATATTTAATGAAATGATTTTTAAAGAGGCTTGATGGTGAAATAGCTGGTACTTTGTATAACAAGCCTTCCTTAGAGATGTCAGTTCTTTTGAACAGGTATGATGGATGACACTACATAACAATGGGCAATATGTCTGGGTTTCTTCCTTTATTCTAAATGATAACAGTATAAAATGGAATGCAGTCATCCATATGCTTGTATACAGTGGACCATGCATTTGAGAACATTCTGTACACATTTTGAGGTTACAACACTCCAGGGAGTGTCATTTCTGCTCTTGGGACTGGCTTGCTGCCGGTGTATCTCTTATTACAACACTGGCTCTGATCAGGTGACTATGGCAGGCAGATGGTCCCATTTAACACACAAGAAGTAGGAAGCAAGGGGAATGATGGCATGAGTCTATAACATATTGCTAACATATTTGCAATGTACACAACTGAAATGGAGAAGGTTTCTTTTTTTTTAATGGAAATGGTGTTACATTATACATTAGAATGTGGCAGTTTTAGTATTTAGTATTGTATACAATTATCACATAAGCTGTGTCTCCATGTATTCCCTTGTGGATAAATTATATAAATAATGTCAATCTATGAACAACAAAAAACAAGAAAAAAAGGAAAATTTTAAATCAGAAATTAGATAAAGACACACTAGCATTACAGTACATACACAGGTGCTCAGGGAAAACTTTCACCTTTATAATTGCCTCTAACAGATGAATAAAACATGTCATTTATAATAGAGCTTTTAGGTAATTTGGTTCTCTTGTTACAGAAGAATATCAATCTAATTAAATAGGCAGGCACTCTTTTTAAATATACAACTGTTGAAATCGCTAAATATGACTAATTAATAACACATTTAACGATCTCCCCATGGAATAGGAGAGCCTCATGTACAAATTCAAAGCACAAAATAAAATATTAACATCCTGTTTACCTCTCTCAATAAAGAGTGCTTATTTTTAAGTGCAGAGCAAAGCCCTAAGATACTGCTGTTAAAGCTGAGCGTTAGTTAATGAATGTTATTTAGCTATAATGAAATATGACCCATGATGTGCAGTCTGCTGGATTCTTTAGAAATCTTCACTGTAGGAATATCCTGTCCTCTTCCTGCTGCTGAACTTCCAGCCCTACGAGGGTTAATAGCTTTGCATATTGAGCTCAACTGCACTAAAGATGATCAGATAGGAGCATATCCCCTCCTTCTTCCTCCTCCATTGAAAAAATGGTCTTTCATTGATTGCACTGTCTGTAACAAGATCTGTGAATAGGCGAGAGTCTGATCAGTCACCGAATTCTTTTCCCGTTTACAGATCATGTTAAAGCAGAGTTCCACTCACCCTGTCAAAAAATAAAAGTCAGCAGCTACAAACATTGTAGCTGCTGACTTTTAAAAAACAGCCACTTACCTTTCCCTCAGTCCCGCGGTGTGTGTCCCACAGCTCCTTTCACTTACCATCCTGTATTCCAGGAGGCCGGCATCTTCAGTGTGGGCACCCGACTGTGATAGCTTATGGCTTCACAGCTGTGTACACACTGCGCATGCGTGAGTAGCGCTGCACTTCATGAATGGTCCTGTAGTCTTCTGGGACCTGTGATGTGTCAAAAGACTACAGGGAGGGAGGGAGGACACCTTCTGCTTCCGGTCGCCTAGGTGATCGGACCGGAAGTGGAAGTGGGTACCTGTCAAATTCGGATACCCGCTCCCCTCCTACCCCCCAAAGGTGCCAATCCTTAATTTGGAGCGGGGGAGCAGTCCTTAAAGTGGAACTTACCCTTTTGGGCGGAGCTCCACTTTAAAGATAGTGTAATCAGTGAAAGAACTTTTCTCAGTGAAGGTGGAGGGAGGAGGGGACGTGTCGGAGCATCTTTAGTGCAGCTGATCCCGGAGACCCAAAGCATTTAACCCCCACAGTGCTGGAAGTTCTTCAGCAGGAAGAGGATAGGGCAGCCCTGCAGTGAAGATTTCTACAGAATCCAGCAGCCTGTACATTGCAGGAAATACTTCATTACAGGTACGTGATGTAACTAAAGGTGTATAAAAAATGTTTTTAGCTTAATTTTAGCTTTACAGGCTGAGTTCACCTTTCGTTTTCTTTAAAAAAGAAATGCTATCTTTTGGCAGGTAAAACAATGTGCATTTATTATTTTTTTACATTACATCCTGTAAAGCATTGCACCCACAATCAAAAGATGAAGGGTGAAGTTCCTGAATCCTGCAGACACTTTGTAAGCTGTCTGCGCGTACCTCCCGTACTGGCAGGCAGTTACTGAATGGCATGAAGAATCAATGAACTATGAGAGCACCCACCAGCACCCTCTCACTTCATTGAGAACTACAAGTTATCAGCCACAATGCCTGATGATATTTGTAGTCTATTCATACACAGAAAACTGTGTATGTCATGTGGGTGAAGCCCCACATGGCCACGTTGTTTTCAAATTGTGACAGTGGGTTCAGGGAGAAAAACCTGCTCCCGCTGTCACAGAGAGGTTAGCATAGGTGGGATGGACCAGGTTACATGTCACACCCTCAATATAGGTATAGCATGTAACTTGCTCGTAAAGATGAACTTATCTTTTAAGAATTAGCACTCTGTGTTGACTAAGGTCATATGTGTCTGGCCTTAAACATAAAATAGGTCAAGTTGACATTGTAGCTTGCATAACTGAATTTCATATTTGTGTACTGTTTTAAATGCCAAATGATTTATAATTTTGGCTAGTCATTCTTCACAAAGCTGTTCTAGTCAGTAAGATCACTTTGCTACTCTCTGGTTTACTATTACTGCTTTCTGCTTCCAGGGTCGGCTCCCTGGTCATTGGACAGGGGTGACTATAATGATTCAGTTAACAATGAGGTCACTGAGTCACCGAGACTGAGAGTGAGGGGAAATACAAAATTATGAGTTGCCACCAGATCAGAAATGGAGGAAAAATAATTTAATGGGGGCAGGTGTTCTGATGACTGTCTAAGGGGGAATTTCCCTCCATATAAAGTGATTTTCTCTCAATTCCTGTTGTGGCTACAAGACAGGGAATAAACAGAATCTCACCAATGGAACACAGGTGGTAAAAAAAAATGATAGGGGTTTTAACCATTTCTCAAACTATCCAATATGAAGAAAAATATGTTCTGCCTTTGAGTATACTTTAATTGCTTAATTCAGAAATTCAGAATGACGTGCCACCTGTGTGGCGGTGCAGTGTGGAAAATGTGTTTAACTCAGGCATTTTAATTTAAAATGGACCTCACCCAAAACGGAAAGTTCTGCTTTTCTCCTCCACTCCCCCACATGACATATTTGGCATTTTTTTATTTGAGGGGGGCACGTACCTAGTTTTCAGAGGCACTTGTTCCCCCTGCTCGACTCACCTAGGCACTTCCACTGGAAGTTCGTCCCTCTTCCCTGCTTGCAACCTTCTGGGACACATCAGGTTCTGGTCCATTTACAAGGTGCAGTGCGGCTTGCGCATGCACAATAGGGAGATGGCTAGAACCAGAACATGTGAGTATGGTGCTGCATCCCTAGACAGGTGCGTGTCTGTTTATTGAAAGTCAGCAGCTACAGTTTTTGTAGCTGCTTACATTTAATTTTTGAAAACCTGGCTGAAGATCTGCTTTAATCTATACATTGAACTGAGCATGAAACGTTTACTAAGAGCTTGTGCATGCTAGCAAGCACATGTTAATAGATCCTGTATTTAGAACTGTTTCCCCGTATTGGAACTTTGCCACCTTCAAATTACAATTGCAGCAATTAAAAATATATAAAGTAAACTTTACCCCAAAACATCATAATTTACTTTCAAACATACTGGTAATTCTACTCACTGTGTACATGAATACTTGAGAATGCATAGGAAAGTGTGTGAAAAAGGCTTATCTTACTGCACTGTATCTGCCTCCATTTTTCAAATGCTTGTGTACTTGAACCCTTTAACCAGCTTTTCTCATCTTTAACTATGGTGGAACCCATGAAATAATTTTACTTCTTCAAGACAGCCCTACTAAAAGTTGTAAAATCTACAGTTCATAGTACATTGGCATGATAAGTAAGATGTAGATTTAATAACAAGCAATGGCAAATACCCTGTTACATTTGAAGTCAGAGGGGAGACTATTCCTAACATCAGTGATCAGTGGGAAGAATGGCCCACTTACAAATGTCTTAAAACAGCATTGATGTCATTGTTCACTTCCATGGGAAACAATGGGAGATGTTATTGAATTTTAAATGATCTCAGAAGTATTGCAAGTCTCAAGTACAAGCAGAATGTGGTTGAACGAGAAATTTCAAATGGTTTATTTTGTTAAATTTGATTTTTTTTTTTAAAGCAGACATTTTTTTAAAATGTTGAATTTGAAATGATTAAATTAAATGATTAAATGTCACCAGTTAACACATTTCACCCAATGCCTGAATCTTTCATACACAGTAAGTCCCATACTTGTGAACGGGTTCCATTCCGGGAGCTTGTTTGTAAGTCCCACAAAGGTAGGGGGAGTCCCCATGTGGGAACACAAAGGGACAGTGGGGGAGATTGCCACAGCAACACTGCTTGTGTTGGTACAGCGATCTGTTAGTTTTTTTTTTCCATTCAGCCCACTGGGTTTAAAAAAAAAGAAACTGAGTATGTGACATACAAAAACATGTTCGCATCTTTTAAAATTCACAAGTTGAACATTTATATGTAGGATACTAACTGCATTGGGTGTCTAAGTCCATGGCCACAAATAGATCATGCTAGTTGATTTGACACCAGACGTCAAACAAAATCAGAAGAGAAAAAAAGATAACACTGCAAAATGAGACATCCCTTTCTTTATCTTTTTCCTTGTTCAGACCACATCAGCCATGACCATTAACTAAATGGCTGACTTAAAAAAAATCAACCAAAATAAAAACAGATGAAATAAGGAATGGAATATGTCCTAAACACACACTTTTTCATGCTTAAGTGAGTTCCTGGTATATTTCTACTAGTTGTGCCTTCAGTGTGTTGCATTCCAGTTTGCCTTTCACTATCATGTTAAGAGCTAAGTCCTCCTTAAACAGTCTTTAAGTTTTGGATGGCAATGGGATGAATTTTCAAGTGGCTTTTATAGCTCTGCAGAGATTAGATCTCCTTATTAGACCATTTATTACAGGTATTTATACAGTGTTGACAATTTTTGCACCCCTTTGCATATATTGTACATTCACATCAGTCCCTGCTCTCAAGGAGCTTACAGTATAAGATTCCCACCTCAAATTTATACAGTACATACAAAAAGAGGGGGGAGAGAGAGAGAAAAAGCAGCCCCAGAGCCACAGACAGAGAGGTGCTTTTTGCGAGCACTCACCTTCTCTGAAATGAAAGCAGCCAGCCATCCCCAGTGTCGCCTTCAGGCGGGAATGAGAGTCAGTCTCGACCTACACCTTCCAGAAGCCCGCAGCCTCTCTCAGACCCCATTGCAGAGCTCAGGCAGTGCCTCACCTGGTCAGGAACTTCTGTCACCTGCCACATGAGTCCTTTCTTCCGGGGGGGGGCAGCACGGCCCCCCTGAAAAATTCCACCCAAGGCAAATGCCTTGTTTGCCTCACGGTAAATACACCCCTGCATACATGTACTAGGACCAATTTAGACAGGAACCTTTTAAGCTTTTAGCATGAGGGAGGAAACCCATGCAAGCATAGGGAAAGCATACAAACGTTATGCAGGCTGTGTCATGGTTTGCATTTGAGACAATTACCCTATTACCCAATTGCAAGGCAGAAGTGCAAACTACTAAGCCCCGGTTCACATCTATGCGGCTGTGTGGGCCGTGTTTTGCACGGGCACGAGAGCACATTCATTTGAATGGACTCCTGTGCCCGTGACACGCAGGGAAGAAGTCCCTGCACTTCTTCCAAAAATACAGACCGCACAGGAACCTCGGTTCCCAGTACGGTTGTGTTTTCCAGTGCAGGCAGTGTGCCATGAGAACTAATGGCACCCACCCGTGGGTCCGCATTTCTCTGTGCGGGTGATGTGACTGCATGGATTTTCATGCGGATCTGCAGCAGCACCACCCGCACAGATGTGAACCTAAGGTAAGCCAGTATGCTGCCCCTTCAGAGTATGTATAAACTAGTTTATTACTGGTGGCAGTGTGTGAAGTGTCAATGTAGGCATTTACCAGGTGCCTAAAAGTACACAAAATAAAGTGTATCAAAGTAAAAAATATCACCAATGCTCAAATCTTCGTGCCTCACAGTGTAACACGGTATCTGTCAGTTGATGAGGTGCAGCACTCTGAATATTGGGGAGTCTTATCACTGACAAGAGAAAACACAAGAGGACACACTCTCCTTGTGCATTACCGTGGTACAAAATATTTTATTGGAAAATAAGTAACAAGTGCATACTCACATAAGGACCATAAAAACAAACAAGGAGCCAAATCTGTCAGTCCCAGACAACGGGGGTCCTATAAAACAACTACCCAGTTGAAATAGCTGATGCATTTCAATAGCTGATGCACTCCCTTCCTCAGAGCTAAGGAACAAAATAAAGTGTGCTTTTAGAACATGAGTAGAAATAATCTTGGGATTCCAATTTGTAGAGAAGCCTATAGTATGTGTACTGTATACATATCCAGTTTCTCACCACAGCATATGAAGTCAAGCAAGGTGTCTCACTCCTACTGTATTCTCTGAAAGATTAAAAAAAAAAAAAAAAAAAAAAAAAGAACAATAAAAGATCTCTAGTAGGAAGACAGAAATGAAAATTTAACTAGCTATAGAGTCCCCAAGAGGTAGCAGAACCAGTAGGATAATCAACCAATTATCATTTCTCCAAAACTGGAATACTCGCTTTTCATATACAGGCATTCCCTGAGTTACATACATCTGACTTACATCCAACTCATAGCTACCAATGGAAGGAGAAAACAGGAAGTGAGAGGAAATCTACCCCTAGGATGGGAAAGTCACTCCTGCAAGAGTTATTATGGGAAAAAGGTGTCTCCACTGAAGCTTTATCACCAATTCCTGTTTCCACGACAACCCACAATTTTCAAGATCCAATTGTCACAGCGACAAAAAGTGAGGTGAAATTTTTTGAACAGAGGCACAGACAACAACACAATTGTTACAGGGGTTTTAACCCTTCCCTATGATATCTATTAGGGCACGTACCTGTCCAGGGATCCAGAGGTATCAGCTTTCAGGTGCTGGTGCCGCCATCTTAACTAAAGGAAACTGGCAGTGAAGATGTGCAGCTTCACAGCTGGCTTCCTACTGCGCTTTGTAAACGGGCCGCAGTCCTCTTGGACCTGTGAAGTGTCCCAGAGGGCTTCCGGGGGGCAAACTTCAGGTTCAGTTCTCTGCAGCAGGAGGGGGTACCTGTCTAAACCAGGATAAGGCAGATAACTGAAGCTTCCACCTTTGGGTGGAACTCCGCTTTAAGAACAAATTTGCAGAACCATCTTGTTTGTAACCCGGTGATTTCCTGTAATTTGCACAAGAGTGTAAAACGATTAGCCAAATGTCTCTTCCTCCCATTCTTGCTTTCCTCTTTATCTGTAACATTTTGTAAAAAAACAAATTGCATCAATAGACATATGGTATAAGTGCATCTTAGATGGAAGAAAAAAAAATAGTTTAATGATGTATGCATTGATTTTAAAAGTACTCTCACACTTGAAAAAACTGAAAATAGTTTTGAGTTCATGTAGGAATTTCACAAATAATAAGTGAATGTAAAAATCTTTTCCTAAGATGGTGCATCAAAGCTATTTATTCTTTGACTTCTGCATATCTGTCAGCCATTCAATTTTACTCTATACTTGGTACACAAATGTTTTAATTTTAGAAGCTTTGGGTCATTTATTCTTACTTAAATAAATCAACTATTCTTGCATAAATAATTAACCCAACAGATAATTATCCTACTCTTTTCATTTTTCTTTTAACTGAAATTCCAGGAAATGATGAAAACCTCCTTCCATTAATTTGTGTAATATTTAAATAAATTAATTCAATGCAATTATATACTTTTACTATAATACTATAGGCTCCATTCAAGGAGCTTTAACACAAGGATAAGGTTCTCTAATTCAATCACAATGACTGTAATTTTCAAATCTCATTGGCCTTGACAGAAAATAAGTGTTACTTTTTAAAAATAAATACACCTATTTTGGTGTGTTAGCTTTGAGCTTTAGGCCTCATTTACACATGATTTTTATCACAGCTGCTGCAAGGATCCAGAGTATTCCTGAAAATGGACGTGTAGGTGGATGTGGATTGTTGTGGCCACTGAGCCTACACAAAACAATGACAGGTTGTCAGTGGCACAGCTTTTCACAGGTGTTTGGATGTCTTTCTGCTATATTGCTTTGCAATATTTTAAAGGCTTTAGGTCATATGGCCGGTATTACAAAGTAGCATTGATTTGCCTTCTATGCCCTGATAAATGATCATCTGTCCCTACCACAAGTAATTGCTCCATGTGCGATTACCTCTAAACACCCTCAGACAGCTGAGTCCATTGACTACCTGTCATTATTTTGTACAGAATGAACAGATACAACTGTCCACATCCACCTGTAAATCCAGCTATAGGATCTACTCTGGATTCTTGCTGCAGCTGTGACAAAAATCCATTGTGAATAATGCCTTATACAGCCTAAATCTGTTTTCATATTAGCGTGTCAAAACATCTGAGAGTTGGAAGGCAAGAAGTGGGGCCCTGAAAGCTCTATTATTCCAGACAGTGTTATCTGTGTAACACTTCAGGGCCTACTTACACAAGGGGAAAGCACGGGAAGGAGCCTATTAGTGTGCTGCTGCTCCTTTATTATCCAATCAAAAGACGGGGGTGGTGGGTGGATGCATTCAAGAAGGCAGAAAATGATTTCAATCACACATTGCACACCATTTCAGGGGGAAGGGTTGTGGTAGATGAGAGTTTTGTGACCGTGATGCTTGCAACTAGAAGAGTAAGAGGGGGCATACATGCTGGACATATAGGGGTTGATTTACTAAAGCACCTTGTTTGCAAATGAGCACAATCCCATGAATGACTGTCTACTTTTAGATGGAGAAGAGATTTACGAAAGCACTCAGTCAACAAATAGAAACAAATTGGAATTCCCCACATAGAAGAAAAATATATTTGAAATTGATTTTAAAAATATTCTACTGACATATATTTGAAATGCTACAATTTTGCCCATATTCAATACATTTCAAAACAATTTCAATAATTATATATATATATATATATATATATATATATATATATATATACACACTGCATGTTGAAATGCGTTTTTATTACAAAATATATGAAAAATATTTTTAAAAATACATTTCAAATATACTGTATGTCTTTAAAAATACAAATCTACATTTTTGGAATGCATTTACAAATATATGTAAAAATATATGTTAACATTACTTTTGTATCTGTTAAAAAAAAGTTTGAGGAATATATTTAAAAAAAATATATTTAAAAATATATTATTCAGATTTTTTTTAACAGACGAAAAAAGTCATGTTAACATATATTTTTACATATATTTGTAAATGCATTCCAAAAATGTAGATTTGTATTTTTAAAGACAGTAAATTTGAAATGAAGACAGTATATTTGAAATGTATTTTTAAAAATATGTTTCATATATTTTGTAATATAAACACATTTCAACATGCAGTGTATATACATATATATATATATATATATATATATATATATATATATATATATATATATTTAAATATGTTTTGAAATATATTGAATACGGACAAAATTGTAGCATTTCAAATATATGTCAATATATTTGGGAAGAATATTTTTAAAATATATTTCAAATTTATTTTTCTTCCGTATGGGTTACTAATGGTCACAAAACGAGGCATACTTGGAAAACATGCAGGTATGAGCTCACATTCATACATACTAGTGCCAATTAACCTACCAGCACGTCTTTGAAGTGTAGGAAGAAACCCACACAGGAACAGGGAGAACATGCAAACTCTAGGCATGGGGTGTTATGTTTAGGATTTGAACCTATTGATACTAGGAAGAAGTGCTAAGCACTAAGCCACTATGCTGCCGTAATGGTAGCTAGAATAGTAGTACCATGATTTGGAATTAAGATATACAATTTTAAGTAGAAATTATAAGAAAATTCAAATTAGACATTAAAAATTATTTGTCATATAGCAGAGATATAACTGTCATGGATTTGAAGGGAAACCCCACGGCTTCCCCACAAAATCAGTAACACACCCTTATCTGAGCATACAGTCCTGCAGGCCAGAAAAGAGGGGTTGAAGAGAGACACCCCCCCCCCCACACACACACTTTTTTATTTGTAATGTCAGCTCTTTTGTTTACATTATGTGAAACCCTTCTAAAGTGTACCAGGTTGCAAAAAAACACATATAAAAACATGCATTTTTTTAAGTTCAGGTACTTATATAGCACTGTCATTTTACATATATATTGTACATTCACATAAATGTGCTACCTTTAAGGAGATTACAATCTAAAGTCCCTAACTCACATTCATATACTAGGGACAATTTAGACAGGATACAAAACAACTACCGGCATGTCTTTGAAGAGTGGGAGGAAACCCACATAGGCATAACATGCAACCTCCCTGCATTTAGTTCCATGGTCGGGATTTGAACCGGTAACCCTAGTGCTTTTGAAGTTGCTTTTCCGTTCACCACGGCAAAGTCTTAATTGTTTAAATTAGGTGTAAGTTGGTGTCTAACATCTATTGCTTCACCTTATTCTTAGTAAATCAGCCGCACAGTTAGGAACCCGAGATTACAACTTTTCTTTTACAGGCAGACCTTTTCTTGGAAACTCTGGTAAAGGTACAGGGTTGCTTTAGGATGCCAAGCATAAATTCTGATACATTGCATAGGCTTAAACCGCTTTTCCTTTTTCCACTTAGACATGGGGCTGAGCAGTGGGCTTCAAGAGAAAACTCTATAGGTAGATTTATACTGGAAAGGATTGTACATTGTTCTCCACATGTGTCAGGAGAAGAGTTATTCACATTAAAACCTACATTGAGCTGAAGCAGCTTAGCATAAAGAACGCATACTGTGGGTTATTTTTAAACACCGCTGTGACTTTACACTCTGTGCTAATCATGCATAATCTTAGTGCATGTGTGCTACTGGTTTTGATAAGCTACTGTCCTCAAGGTAATATGGATGGTTAAATTATGTCCACATTTATAATTTTCAATATGATCAGTAAAACTAAAAACTTATTTTAGGCCTAATTTCCCTTTTACTATTTTACCCAATGTGACCCAAATGTGTCAAAAGCAGGCTTTTCCCCCATGGCACCTACACTTCCTATCAATTACAGTTAAATTCAGGTCTGCCTTAATGCTTTTTAGTAAAAGAAAGGCTTAGGAGAAGAGGGAATTAAGCTTTTGATGAAGCAAAGACAACCTTGAAATGAAATAGAGACAGATCCCTCATAGCTCCATACAGATTACCTTTTAGTTAATATTTGTGTCTTCATCCATGACCTCTGAACAAATACATCCCAAGGTAGTAACAGAAATATGGATCATGCATTTGGTTGTATAATATCCAATAAAGTAGATCATGTACTGAATACTTAGCAGGTGCATTGTCCTTCTGCTATACTGTTTTGTAATATTATAAAGGCTCTAGGTCATATGGCCTGTGATATAATGTAACATCAGTTTTCCTTCTATGCCCTGACTATATGGAAATCAGGCTTGTAAACATCCTGAGAAGCCTATAGTTACCTACAGTACAGCATATGTAGAGCTGTAACCAGGCAATGACCAGAAGGTGGACAATGCATCTTGGTATGGATGAGCACAAGTCCTATGGAAAAAAATGTATTAAAAATGCTGGTATGGCCTCATTTCTGGAGAGACGGAAACTTTCATGATGAACCCAAAGAGCCATATGTGAAGCAAAAGCTGGAAACATTACCCTCATACGTTCCTTTTTTTCCCTACACCATTTCTAACACCTGTGGTAGCTTTTGAGCCTCACAATTAATCACTGCTCTCAAACTACATCCTTTCTCATTCAGTGTGCTCTTTTAATGGTGGTGTCTGAGACTCAAACGCCATCTTGTATTACATTAATGTCCATCATACACAGTAATGTTTCTACCATAACACAAAGTAAGACTCTCCAATCAGGTAGTATCTCTATAAGAGAAAACAAATATTCTATTTTTTTTGCATGCACCCATAGTTTTGTTTTGGATATCAGCCAATACTGCAGATTTGAGAGTTTGAATGACCTGTCAGTCACTGTTATTAAATGAGCACTGATTAAATATAGATTATTTTAGAGGAAATGATGCCAATACTATGCCTTCTGTGGGCAGAATAAAATGTGGATTTGTGTTGCTCTTAATCCATAGTCTAAAACCTTCTTGAAAGCAGTGCCTACTGAAATATTAATCATACTTTCAAAATATATCCAGATTCTTTAATGAAGTCTCCATGGCATGGCAAACATATGGTCATGTAAGTATGCAAGGCCCACGAATGGTTAAATGGCATTCCTTCCCAACATTTAAAGTGCATTAGGACATGCACTCATTGCCGAATACCATGCACCTTCTGTTGTTCCTGAATATGATTTTGTGTGCACTACTTTTATGTAGCTTGTGACTCCGCTGTCTTATTTACAGAGTTATCTGCTTCTAGTTTTGAACTGCTGCTCCATTGATTTTGATGTTAGTTCAGCCTCTAAGCATTCATTTTTTTACTAGCTCAGTATGTTGTTGGATGTTTGATGAACATAGTTTGTTCCTGACTTTGGATTAACCTCCTTATTTGGTATGTAGACTAGAGTTTTCTTGACCTAATATCCCTCTTTGGTTTGTCTGTACTACATTGCACTTGTAGCCATTGTGCTTTCTGTGAATCTGGGACAACAACCTGGAACCAATTCCTTTCACAGCCTCAATGACTCCAGGAAATATCAGATTATTTTGACTGACTGTACTCCAGATAAGTCATGCTTAATATTTGTGGTTTGTTGCTGTGTCACTAAACTATCTGCTGGAAATGCTCACTAAGGGTTGCTTCAACTACTTTTGCCTCTTGAGATCTTAACTCCTAGCTTGACTCTTGTATAGAGTGCTCCATCCTGAAGACCTTGACTAAGTTTCTCTCGCATGAATCTTCCAATGCCACTAAGTAAACTGTTGTGACAGCAGTTTTTCATTTTTAAGAATAATGATGATGCCAACAAATGAATTTAAGATCAAAGAAAGTTAGTTTACATGAAATAGCTTTATATGAAAACAATTGTGGGTCATGGACATGAGCTGGATCTGTCAGTATGATTTACAGTGTAGCTTTGAGATATATAAATCCATTTGTGTAACCACAATGAAGGGTGCAATTCACTGAAGTCTTATTTTCTGTGGAAAAGCCATTTAATATATTATATTCCACACATTCTTTACCAATACCCTTCATGCTTCTACAGTATTAGAAAACATTGTATAGTGTGAAAAATCTCTTTTGTAGTGCTTAGTATGTTTTTTTTTCTTTAATATGTGTACACATCTGTTTGACACTAACACGGTTTCTACCAGTTATCCTGATTATTGTAAAAAAAATTTTTTATTGAGTACTGCACTTTTACACTTTGACAGTATCTACCAAATGTATTTGAACAAAAATGAAAATGTGGAGGTTAGCGTTCATCAAGTCATTGATCTGACACATTAAAAAAATGGCACAATCATTTCAGCAGGGAAGATGAATTTTATATCACCACGCTGCTGAATTTGTGCCTTGATAGCATTTTTAGCTATTTTTCACAGAGTGGATAATTTTAAATTTGTATCGCTAAGCAACTCTTCCTAACGTCAGCATCTAGGCTGCCTATTCAATGTGCCTTCTCCTGGCTGGAAAAGAGTTTAAACGAAGATGATCTATACTACAGCATGACTAAGATGGCTTCATTACATATTAACTGCTTGGCTTACTGTAATGTCCCAGGGCTATCACTGTAATTGCAATGTTCTGGGACCTTCAGATTAGCACAGGGTTAACTTCACTGACTCATCTTCCAAAATGTTCTTTTTGTTAGAAGCCTATTTTTAGACAACAAAATGCTTTGCAAACGCCAGAAATATGAATTTCCAGCTCTGGTTCACGCTAACAAATTATTCAATGCAGTACAGCCTTTGGAGTAACAGCTTCCTAACCAGAAATAAATAATGAAGAAAAAAAAGTAGGTCTGACCAAAGTATATTAACGCCTATATGGATCTACCTTACTCTTCTTGTGGCCATGTTTCCATTCATATCCACATCTTGACTTGACTTTTATTAGTGAAGGTTTAGTGGAAAACAAAGATTGAAGGATCTGTAGGTTTTTTTTTTCTATTCTATAATAGGGACTCAAAGCTTATATTGTGTAAGAGAGTAAAGACTGGAAAATCACAGTGTTATAAAATATACAAATCTAGCAAGTAATTTGACCCACTATCATTCACCCATATCTTATGTTTGTTCAGCTTGACCCTTTAATCAAATTGAATGTGTTACTATCCTGACCTGTTCCTCTACAGGCCTTGTAAGGATGTCTTTTCTTGAGCGGTTATAAAGTCACATGAATTTCGCAGTGACTACTCAAGTAGAAAGGCAACATGGCAAATGTCAGTTTTGCGGGATCCTTACAGCTAAAGATCACAATGTTATGCTGGTATTTAACTTCATTTTTATGTAAAATGCTTTTTGTTATTCATTGAATGGAGATTTGCACAATGTTATAGAGCTGCTTATTCAATGGTGACTTGTGGAATCAGCTTTGAAGACAATGCTTATCTGAACATCTGTGATACAAGTATGAAGCCTGTCAGAAATAATTTCTTTAATTGTATTGGTGAAATTGTTTATTGCCATTATTGTTATGATGTGGAAATTACATTTTCATACTTTAAAGCTTAAGTTTATAGTATATATATATATATATATATATATATATATACTGTATAGTTTCCCTTGTGCTGGCAGTTACTTTTTTGAAATCTTCATGCCTCTGCTCCTCGATACCCCTACAAATTTGATCTTCTGGTGCTGAGGGGGTTAATATGAGTCACCCCAGCTCAATTCATAGAAGCTGTACTATAGCTTCCAACATATATCTCTATATGAATGGAGGACAGTAAGAGTAAAGTCTAACTACGGGCAAAATTTTTTTTCAGTTTTGGATAGAATGAAGAAGGATTAGAACACTTGTCAGTTTTTATTGCTGTCTGTGCCCCATGTACGGGAGATTCACCCTTTTTGTCTTGTTTACCATTATCATTGAATGTGAAAGCAAAAAAAAAAAAATCCAAATTTTGGGGTTACAGCAGAATACTAATAGAGGAGAAATCTTCCAATGCGGAAACTAGTTCTGGAGACCCTGGTGACACACTGGGATGCCCTCTCTTTGGAAGTGAAGGCATCAATAGTACAGCTTTTGTTAATGAATTGGGGATGGGGGGGTATAATCAACACTTGATGAGTCTTGTCACAGGTCCTGGGGTTTGTATTAGCCCCCGCAGCACCAGAAAAACATAGGTGCAGAGATATGGGGGTGCAGAAGAATAAATATTTCAATGAACAGAGCAGCCACCAGCACAAGGGACACTTCTCATTTATAATACAGCAGGTACCATCCCTTGTGCTGATTTAAAAAAAAAAACTAAAGATTGAACGTTATGCTTAAATTTCCCTGATATCACAGATTGCTGTTATGGAAAAGTCTGGGGAACTCTGCTTATCAAGTTTTCTACTCAGCCATGAGTGTAATAATATCTTCTAGGAGCTGTCTCTACTAACCTGCAGCTACTTCAGGCAGATGGGTCAAAGCAGGAAAAAGCTGAGTATAAGAAAGTTACAGTAAATATTGTTTCACAAAAATGGCAAATTTAAATTTAATGGCAGTATAACTATTCAGGAGTGATGTCCATAGATGTAACTGAGTAAACTAAAAAAGTTTATTTTTCTTAAATAATTATTTAATTATGGTATGAATATCTCCAGATTTTTTATTTAATTATCAAAGGAAACAAATTTTTTAAATGTAGCTGTATATTTCTTGCTATTACCATAATGCACCACCAAAGAACAACCCAAAATAAATTCTCCTGTTTCTCACAATCGCAGCCATACCCCATATGTGTATGTTAGTTGCTGTTTGTACCCATAGTATGGCTCAGAAACAATGGTACGCATTTTGCATTTTTTTTTTGTCCTGCCTAAAACACACTGATACTGACACTAACTGACATTGATACTAATTTAAAAAAAGAAATAAAGATTCTACTCAAAATAGGCTGATCGTGACCATTGACCTTGACCTTGATCTTTGACCCCTAATCTTGATCCTGGCACTAACCCTGCCAAACCTTGATCTTGTTTTTTTTTTTCCTTAATTTTTTTATTCTTTATTTTATTTTATTTTTGCACACTTTTTTTTATTTATTTACAACAAGGAGAGGAAGATACAATGTATCCATTCCTATTGGCCCATCACAATGATATGTTGTCAGACTGGGCAATAGGACTTCTTTGGAGGTAGGAGGGAACAGGCAAGCTCTGTCATAACAAGGAAGTGATGGAGGTGTTCTGGCTAAAAATGGTCCAGTGTATGGCAGGCAGAAAGCAATTAAAACTACTAAAGGAGGGTATCCATCATTTTTTCAAAATGTAAAATCATATATTCATTTCCACATATTATTTCAATTATTTCTAGCCTACTCCTATTATTTCCCATTATTTCTGAGTGACCTTGAAGTTTGTAAACTTTGTAAACATTTACTTCCTTTTTGACACACATTCTCTATGCTTGTGAGTAGGCACTGTTGTGTCACATATTTCACAGAGCCTGCCTTATGAACTACACAGGTGTTGAGAGGAGTCAATACAAGAATCATTGCGAGTAGGCAGCAAGGTACCATGGAATATGTAATCCTTAGAAATCAAAAGTAAACAGCAGAGGAGAAGCTGCAAATGAGGGGAATCCAGGAAGAAAGACGTGGTCAGCAGACAGGCAATATTCACAACATGAAGGGAGAGTTCTCAAGCAAGCCTATATTGGATTGTCAAAAACAACTATTGTTGCATTGCTATTACAATGCTGATGTTATAAAATGAAACTGTATACTGTGACCATAGAACTCATTTAAAGTGGTTGTAAGTCTCAGACATGAAAAATGAACATATCCCTCTAAAGTGTGTACTTGCCTCAATCGAGAGTACTAAGTGCCATTTCTGTCTGCTGCCCCATTCCTCTGCTATCAGCATGAGTCAATTCTTACCAGTTTTCCTGACACCAAGAGAAAAATGGTGACAGATGAGGGCACAGTCTGTGATTGATGGCCTCAGCTCTGTTCCTGTGTGCTGTGTGAAGGGAGGGGTGTGTTCCTTCCCTCCAATCAGCTCTCAGAGCTCTCTTCACTGATGAAACTTCAGCGTCCTGCCCCCTGGTGTTCAGAGCTAAGAAATCCTGTGCAAATTCTGCACTTTGAATGGATGTAGGGGAAAGACAGCTGTAGATAAACAGACACACTTTATGTAGGAGGATTTGTTTAGTCTCTGTGTATCTTCTGAGGCCAGTCACTTAATTGGTTACATGAAGGGGTTAACAACCACTTTAAATATTTATGAAGGACTGTCTATGACAGATGTACTTTTTTTTAGACCTGAGTATTATATGTCTATATACAACACAATTCCCCCCATTTAATGTAACTTTGTAGGCAAATTAGAAGCAAATTAAAAAAAATTACAGAATATTCTTTATTATAATATATCTTAAAACTTGTAAGACATGACACATTGCAATATATCCATACAGTATTGTTATATAATAGACTTGTATCAAAAGTTACAATACATAAGAATATTTTATGTTTGCAGAAGCTCTGAATGAGTACCCCAACGCATTTCAGAGACAATAGCTCCTTCTTCAGAGATAACTCTGCAGACAATATGGTATGATCTGTAGCAAAATTAAAAATACATTTTTAGAACATACACAAGGTAATCTGGATGTTGACAATTCAGATTTAAAGTCATATAGTACTCACACATCAGTGACACACAAGAAGATTACGTTATGTTGTCAAGATCATAACCGAGGTGCCACCACATCAAAACAACCTTCCAAGGTTGGAATATGGGAGGAATCTCCACATCCCACTGGAGTTCATCAGAAACAGACACTGGGATCGCCTGAACACCAACAGATAAAAAAGGAAAGGAAGTATATTTATATATATATGATGTGTAATAATTATTAAAAAAAAACATATTTATAGGAAAAGAGAAAGAAAAATGTATTTTCCAAGATTTTACACAATCCTCATCAAGCATGGGCTATTCACATTGTGTCCCAACCAAGGAAAATCTTTAATGAATTAAACAATATACTATAATGCTAAATGTATTGGGATGCCTGCCTTTACAGGCACATGAACTTCAATGACATCCCAGTCTTAGTCCGTGTGGTTCAATATTAAGTTGACCCACCCTTTGCAGCTGTAACAGCTTCAACTCTTCTGGGAAGGCTGTCCACAAGGTTTCAGAGTTTGTATATGGGAATGTTTGACCATTCTTCCAGAAGCCCATTTGTGAGGTCAGGCACTGATGTTGAATGAGAAGGCCTGGCTCTCAGTCTCCGCTCTAATTCATCCCAAAGGTGTTCTATTGGGTTGAGGTCAGAACTCTGTGCAGACCACTCAAGTTCCTCCACCCCAAATTTGCTCATCAATAGAAATGTGCTTACCAAATATTAAAAAAGAAATCAGACAAATTTCCATCTCCTAGTATGAACTCTAATGTAGCCATCTTCTTAAAACGTGTCTTAAAAATTGAGTCCTTAAATTTTAAGCCTCAAACTGATGGGAATATGACAAGTGATGAAGGACAGGCTTTAAACCAACTATCCAATAATGCCTCTTTTGTTATTAAACCATCTGACAAGAGAGACAATATTTTGATCATGAAAAACAACCAATATTTGTTGATATGCAGTAAAATGTTGAGTAATACCAATTGGTATCGTCCGATTCCCTCCAGTATAGTGAACAAATTTAACATTCAATTTTACGAGCTAGTAAACTTAGCTTAGAGGGATGGTATTATAACCAAAGCCACTTTGGACTTTATCAGAATTACTTTTCTGAAAATTCCCACTTTCTATGCATTGCCTAAGATTCATATAGCTGTCAATAACCACCCAGGTAGAACAATCATCTCTGGTAATGGTGCCCTAACTGAAAATTGTAGCCGTCTTGTTGACAAATATCTTAGGCCCCATGTCATGAGCCTCCCATCCTTTATAAAGGACACTATATCTCTTTTACAGATCTACTGTGTGTACTGAGGAATGATTCTAACTGTTGCATATTCTTACCTTTTTATGTTTTGAAAAAATAGCTGTTTGTTTCACCATGTATTTTGCAGACTGATTCTTGAATGGGAGAGTCTGGTTCTTTTTAACCACCAGGTGCCCTTTCAGTGTTCTAATGAGGAAAGCTATGATTTCTGCATTCCTTTAGAAGAAGGCAATCCTTGTGGTTACCAAAAATGAAATTCCCATTACAGGTGATAACTAAAATTTGCATCTTACTGCAAACGTCTAGGAAAATAAGTGAGCTAATCATGCAAGCAAGAAAGGATATTTCTGAAAGCATACTATACACCAGTATTATAGAGAATGCCTCCAGGTTGCCATCTTGCATTGAATTTTTAAAAACATTTTTAGAAAACGACTTCAGAGTGAAATGGAAAACCAATTTTAATAACAATAAATTTCAAAATGGCTTGTATAGCAATTTTATTATAAAAATATATACCGGTACACAATATTTATCTATCTATCTATCTATCTATCTATCTATCTATCTATCTATCTATCTATCTATCTATATATATGTATATGAACACAAGTTTACCTTATTTATACTCATTAACTTTGCAAAGTGCACATTCCCTTTGTAAGGTAAATCCAACTTCTGCTTCTAAGCCATTATAGCAGTTTCATTCGTTACTATGGCCGTAGCCACATCATTGTGGAAGGATGCTAAGCACTGCTTTGTGTTTGGACATATTCCATAAAAATCCAATTTAGTGTGTACTACTTAACTGTAACATCCAGATGATGGAGAAATACATAAAAACAAGTGGCACATACAATACCATACAGCACAACATTAAATATCAATTCCTTTAAATAAATTATTTTCTAGATTGTAAAATCATTGTATCCAGGCTACACTATGACGTAGGTCTACATGAATTTTAATGTGATTTTGTATGTAATTAGAAGATAAATTCATTACTCAAACAACAAAAATGAAATGTATTTTCCATTCATTTTTCAGTGAATTAGAATTATAATGCAGTAGAAGAAATCTCCAGTTTGGAAGCATTGGTTTCCATATAAAAGTGTTCTAACAAAAGAATGAATTTCTTTCGAGTTCCCCATTGTCCTATGTCTTCATACATTATTCATCCCCAAGGACAGTAGCTGCTAATTGAATTCATGATTTCTTTTTTTTTTCAGATTTCCTGTGTCATCGCTAAACAACTCTGGATTTTCTAATCTCCTTTTTTGTTCTCTCATCTCTTGTTCTTAACAAGGAGTAGATAGGCATGTCATTATAAACCTGGCTTTATAGATGCCAAGGTACACAATTTGCTTTGATGAGGGATGTAAAAAGCTTACTTTTAAAGAGCTACCAAACTCACAGTGAAAATTGTGCTCTGTAAAAGTCTTATTAATAGAATCATACAGAAGAGCACTTGTGTTCTATGAAGACTAACAAAGACATGTTTGTAGATGCTGTACAATGTTTTAGAACAATAATAGCATTGTACTTTGGCCATGTTGATAATATAACTTAAAGTGGAACTTCACTCTCTCAGTCAACATTGACTATTTTAAATCCTTATGCTGTAAACATTAGTAAATAGATAGGAAAGTATATCATATTTACTTGTGTTAATCTTTTTTTTCACATTTCTTCAGTAATTTCTTGATTTCCATGCCTAAGCAAATTATGTCATTCACTCCAGGAGCCTTCAGGAGGGGAGAAGGGTGTGAGTGTTTTCTCAGCTAAGCACACCCTCCTGCCTGCATGCCTGAGCTAAGGGCAGAGTGATTCCAGGAAGTAAATACTATATGAATCATCTGCCATTACTCAAGATGGCCACGGCCAGAAATGCTAGGGGGGGGGGGGTTTGAAAGTGATTTCCCAGCAAAATAAAGCATGGAGACATGGATGGATTGGGGAGTTTGCTTTGAATGTTAAACAATGAATTACATGGTGTTTTTGGTTTGTGGCACTCAGATGCAGTGAAGTTCCACTTTAAAGAGACCCTGTACTAAGAACACCAGTTATTACTTATTTTACTTATTTCAATCATGAACTTTAAAAATGCTGAATTCAAAATATCTGCATAATAACCATGCAACTGTGCCTTTGAGAAGACAAGATAAATCATGAAAGTCTCATTTCTTCAGTAATTTCCCGATTTCCATGCCTCCGCAAGATATGTCATTGACCCCAGGAGCCTTCAGGAGAGGAGAAGGGTGTGAGAGTTTTCTCAGCTAAGCACACCCTCCTGCCTGCATGCCCGAGCTACGGGCAGGGGGATTCCAGGAAGTAAATGCTACATGAATCATCTGCCCTTATTCAAGATGGTCACTGCCAGAAATGCTAGGGGGTGTTTTTGAAAGTGATTTCCCAGCAAAATAAAGCATGGAGACATGAACGGATGGGGGAGTTTGCTTTGCATGTTAAACAATTAATTAAATAGTGTTTTTGGTTTGTGGTACTCAGATGCAGTGAAGTTCCACCTTAGGGAGACCCTGTACTGAGAACACCAGCTATTACTTATTTTGCTTATTTCAATCATTAACTTTAAAAATTCTGAACTCAAAATATCTGCATAATAGCCATGCAACTGTGCCTTTGAGAAGACAAGATAAACCATGAAAGTGTCAGGTGTGCTACTGAGTAAAATAGTTAGGTTTAACCTCCTTAGCGGTTTTCCCGAGTGTAGCTCGAGGTAAAATTTGAGTACCAAGAGTGGTAACCCCAAGCTACACTCGGGCTTACCATGCGACGTTGCTCAGGGAGTCCCTGCAGCACTTACCTTGTCCTTCACTCCCACGATGTGTCCCCTGCAGCGTCCCCGACCATCTCTTCCGGCCAATGCCAGTATCCGGTTTCCGTGTTCCGGTCCCTGTGACGTCGGGACATACGGGCACCGGAACCAGCGGCAAATTTTAAATTTTTAAAAAATGTCATTTTTGCTGTCATTGCTGTTTCAATGCATTTCACATATATTTTGGCCCTAGTGCTTTGTCCTGTGCCCTGCCTGCATTTTGACTGTTCTTTCTGCCTGGAAACTTAGAAAAGTCCATGGCGTCCAAAAAGCGTCCCTTTACGTCAAAAGCGGTTTTAGACCAGCTAGAGAACAGCGATAGTAAATCAGAACCACTTGCAGAATTGAGTGATAATGATTCACGGGGAAATTTGTCATCAGACACTGAAAACGATTTTGCGACTTTGCTCAGCGATGTGCGAATTTGCCTCTCTAGTTAAAATTTCAGTGTTTTTGGTTTGATTATATTATTGAATTAAATTTATTATTATTATATTATTATTTTTTATGATTATTTATTAAATTATAATTTATGATTTCGTGTTTCAAGTTTTATCATATCAGGAATGTTTACCAGACTCTTGTTCGTACAGATTTCAATGAGTTATTCCTAAAAATTACAGCCTACAATAAAAAACTACATATTTCCATGCAAAAAAATGGTACCGCTTTGAGCACAAAAAATCGGAAAGAATCATACTGCCGAGGAGGTTAAAGGTGCACAGACTAACAATAATTTCAAACTGCAAACATCTTGTGATGCCTGCAAATGTGTTTGTTTATCCTCAAGTGGCTTTATGTGTGTCTGTGGAGCTCCTGGATGCCCAAAACCCATTATACAGAAGGTTCTACTCTATTTCAGCTGGCTAACCTACCTGCTTCAACCAATGGGAAGGATTTGTTTAAGATTCAGACTTTGTTTTTATAATTAGATCATTTTGTAACAGAGGGACTTCATTGCCGAATTCCTTGATGGCCCTCTTGTCATTCTCTGCTTTCTTTTTTGTCTTTTAGCAAGTAATGGGTTTGAATGTAATAGTTATCTGCATGGTTACAGCATTTAATTCTACCTTCCTTGTCAAAGTGGAACTAAACCATTCTATCCTTTAGAGTCAAGGAAGCTGCCATCTTAACTTCTGTCTGATCTGCAGTTGCCTTGATGCTGCTGATGTGATCAGTTATAACACCAGTCATTTGATGGCTTGACAATTTGGTTTAGGGCACAAGCAACTTTGATATTTATCATTCGCATGCCTTAAAAGTAACTGTTTTGGGAAATAGTTAAATTATATATGAAAACCCTCACCTAGTAAAACAACCCATTCAGTTTAACAGAGAAATGAAAGGCAAAACATTTGTGTATATACTGTATATAAAAACATTATAAATACCTTTTTTTTTCCTTTTTAATAAGTGATCACTAGATATGTGAGGTTTGTTTCATTCTGAAACAAAATTTGGATGAAATGTCTGTTATTCTGATTTGGATGTGTCTGAATTTCCAGATTACAATATTAATGAATTTAAATGAATACAAAATACAAAATTTCATCCGAAATTTTAAAAATAAATTGAATTAGAAAATAAATTTTAAATATAAACATATTACTGACTATTGCTGATTTCCTTCAAAGACTATGGGGTTGATTTACTTAAGGCAAATAGACTGTGCACATTGCAAAGTGCAATTGCAGTCTGCAAGAGCAGTTGCTCCATAGCTTAGTAAATGAGCAAAAGCTTTGCTGACTTCCATCATTCAATCACATGCAAGCAAAAATTATGTTTTTTATTTTCTCTGCACTTGATTGGGTATTCTTTGCACAGTGAAGCTGTACCTCATTTACTAAGGTCTGGAGCAACTGCACTTACAGAGTGCAACTGCACTTTGCAAAGTGCAAGGTCTATCTACCTTTAGTAAATCAACCCCTATGTGTATTAGTGTTAGAATATAGCTATCTTTCAAAATTCGAATTTAGAAAAGAATAGAATAAAATAAAACAGAATACTATAGAGTAAAATAGAATAGAAAAAACAAAATACATTAGAATAGAATAAAATAAAACAGAAAGAATATAGCCGTCTTCTGAAATTAAAATAAAAAAAAATATAGAATAAAACGGAATCGAATAGAATAAAATAGAACAGAAAAGAATAGAATATAATAGAAAATGCTAGAATAGAAAATAAAAGATTAGAATAGAAAATAAAAAAATTGAATAAACTAGAAAAGAATAGAATAGAAAAATAGAATAGATTAGGATAGAATAGAATAAAATAGAAAAAATATTACAAAAAAATAAAATTTTGAATTTCAAATAGAATAGAACCAGCTATTCTTCACAATGAACTCGGATTGATTCGCTATTTCCAATTCAAATTTGATTCTAATTTATATCAAATACTTTGAACCCATGGGAAAAATTTGAATCTGGTCAAAAACAAATGAACAAAACAAAACTAAATGAAACAAAGTTTTTAAAAATGCAACAAAACAAAATTGGTAGCTTAACTAATCAATCCGAAACGTTCTGCACATGTCCAGTTATCACAAACCCCGTTAACAGCTGCAGCAGGAGCTGGGGTTGGAGAAACAGCAGTACACCAAACTTCTGATAATCAAGCACAAGCCTGATTATTGGATTAGCACCTGGCACAGCCAGAAAACTGACCATGCTGTGCTCTCCTGCCTAGTTTTGTAAGTTTTTAATAATAACGCAGATGGACTGTCACCAGGGATTTCACACAAAGGAATCAATACACAGAGAACAGGATAGTTTTTCATATAAGTACATGGTACAGCAGGTGCATGCCTGTCATATGAAATTCTGGCTTTACATATTCTTTAAATCAATGGGTTTACTTCTATTTCTATTTACTCACCTGCAGCTGCCAAGTGGCTCCTTCTGTGAGTAACTACTGTACAAGTATAAAGTAAATGACAATACGGTATCGATAGAGTACCAACCTCTAAAACAGTACTAAACCTCTGAAATCGTACATGCAGAGTGCTTTAATCATGAAGTCATAGAGAATCCTTTGTTGTAATTTAGAGAGTTTAGACTTGTGGCATAATGACACAACTTACATGAATTTGTGAATGAGTACGAAGGTCAAGAGTAAGTAACACATAGAATGAGAAGGTCAAGAGTACAAGAGTAAGTAACACACAGAATGAGGAGGTCAAGAGTAAGTAACACATAGAATGAGGAGGTCAAGAGTACAAGAGTAAGTAACACACAGAATAGGGAGGTCAAGAGTAAGTAACACAGTTAATGAGGAGGTCAAGAGTAAGTAACACACAGAATGAGGAGGTCAAGTGTAAGTAAAAAACAGAATGAGGAGGTCAAGAGTAAGTAACACACAGTTAATGAGAAGAAGGTCAAGAGTAAGTAACACACAGAATGAGGAGGTCAAGAGTAAGTAACACATAGAATGAGGAGGTCAAGAGTACAAGAGTAAGTAACACACAGAATAGGGAGGTCAAGAGTAAGTAACACAGTTAATGAGGAGGTCAAGAGTAAGTAACACACAGAATGAGGAGGTCAAGTGTAAGTAAAAAACAGAATGAGGAGGTCAAGAGTAAGTAACACACAGTTAATGAGAAGAAGGTCAAGAGTAAGTAACACACAGAATGAGGAGGTCAAGAGTAAGTAACACACAGAATAGGGAGGTCAAGAGTAAGTAACACAGTTAATGAGGAGGTCAAGAGTAAGTAATACAGAGAATGAGGAGGTCAAGTGTAATTAACACACAGAATGAAGAGGTCAAGAGTAAGTAACACACAGAATGAGGAGGTCAAGAGTAAATAGCACACGGAATGAGGAGGTCAAGTGTAAGTAACACACAGAATAAGGAGGTCAAGTGTAATTAACACACAGAATGAAGAGGTCAAGTGTAAGTAACACACAGAATAAGGAGGCCAAGAGTAAGTCACATACAGAATAGGGAGGTCAAGATTAAGTAACACACATAATGAGGAGGTCAAGAGTAAGTAACACACAGAATAGGGAGGTCAAGAGTAAGTAACACACAGAATGAAGAGGTCAAGAGTAAGTAACACACAGAATGAGGAGGTCAAGAGTAAGTAACACACAGAATAGGGAGGTCAAGAGTAAGTAACACACAGAATGAAGAGGTCAAGAGTAAGTAACACACAGAATAGGGATGTCAAGAGTAAGTAACACACAGAATAGGGAGGTCAAGAGTAAGTAACACACAGAATAGGGAGGTCAAGAGTAAGTAACACACAGAATGAAGAGGTCAAGAGTAAGTAACACACAGAATAGGGAGGTCAAGAGTAACACAGAATGGGGAGGTCAAGTGTTAGTAATGAATAGAGTGCCTCTCAAGTACAAATTCCCTTGTCCACCCAATACAATATCCCCCACCCCTCCACACATTATGGACAGTTGCAGCATTGGGCATTAAACGTCAGATGCTGGGCATGTGCTCCAGGTGTCCAGCGCTAGCCACATTCCTGTTCTAATCACAATGTTCTTATTCCTAAACTGCAGCATTGGTGAAACAGGCCTCCCCATATAGGACTGGCCATGAACAGCTGCAGTATATGAGGCAACCATTCAAATTTAAGGAAGTGCAGAACAGCAAAGATACCTAAGGGTCTTGCCTGCATGAGCATTGAAAGACAAAACACCTCCTGTACATGAGTGTGGTGATGGTATGATAACAATTCTTCATAAACATCCACTTCTTAGCTGGAAATATGGACGCACCAAGTTTTGCTGCCCTCTTAGGACTCTGCCCACCCCCCCCCCCCCTTCTCCACACACACACACACACACACTATTACATACAAAGTTTACTATAAGGGTTTTTAAGTATTAGGCAAATTCTATGAATTACGTGTATACATTAATTATTAATAATAATGATGGTTTAATGGAATTTATGAAAATCGATCTACCCATCCCACTATTCATGCACTGATTTATTCAAATTATTTATTTATATATTCATAACATAAAATAGTTTAATCTTTTTTCATTCCATTTTAGATTTATTTATTTATCTATTTATCCAATTATGCATGCTTTTATGTAAGGATCGTTTCCAGCAAACTGGATTCCCTTTATGTATGTATACATTCATCATCTGTATATGCATCTATTATCATTTATTATCATTTATCATAATTTATTATCAATTATTCATTATTTATTATTTACTGTTTGTTTGTTCCCTTTTGGCAGTTTTCTAATGCAGTTGACAGTGTGTTGCCCACACTGATCGGACTTCTGCTCTGTGTGTGTGTCTAGGTGTGCAGCTGCTTGTGCTCTTACCTGAGCTCAGTTTTCAGGGATTTGTGCACTGACAGGCTATTGTGGAGTGACAGTGGCAGCAGTCTGGTTTTTGTAAATGTCTGGCTGCTGCTGGGAGGGGAATTGGATGTGAATGCAAATCTGGTCCGCACATCCAGTTTTGGGTCTGGTGTGCATTCCAGCCTGATCCCATGGTCATTTTGAATTATATGTCATTATATGTAAGTAAAAGGGAAATATTTTTATTTCTGTTGTTATTACAAAGATTAGAACAAAGATTAGAATACAATGGTGCGGCATTAATTTTAGAGGACATCCAATAAACATAAATGCATTTAGATGCACAACCACACCAGAAGAGGCATTTAGATCCACCATATAAATATGCATGCATCAAATGTAAACTAGCTCCTTCTATAATGATTGAGAAATATATTTGTTCTATATAACAGAGGACACAGTGGCTCGGGTGCCTTGTAGGAGATCCTGGCTGGAAGAGCCCTGCAGAAGGTGCTGAGCAGCAGGCGGACTGATGAGCTGAACTACCAAAAAGGAAGCCCCCGAAAGGAGACAAAGAGGGTTGCATATAATGACTATAATTGCGGCTGGAAGGTACAAAACAAAATTTATTGAAAAATTATCATATCAATAAAGTATTAATTAGGAAATAATTTGCAAGACTTCACCAACACCGAGTGAGCAATATTGGTATTTAGTGCTAAATGCCAATATTGCTCACTCAGTGTTGGTAAAGTCTTGCAAATTATTTCCTATTTAATACTTTATTGATATGATAATTTTTCAATAAATTTTGTTTTGTACCTTCCAGCTCCCTCCACAGATTTTCAATCAGATTAAGGTCTGGAGACTGGCTAGGCCACTCCAGGACCTTAATGTGCTTCTTCTTGAGCCACTCCTTTGTTGCCTTGTTTTGGGTCATTGTCATGCTGGAACACCCATCCACGACCCATTTTCAATGCCCTCCCTGGCTGAGGGAAGAAGGTTCTCACCCAAGATTTGACAGTACATTGCCCCATCCATCGTCCCTTTGATGCAGTGCAGTTGTCCTGTCCCCTTAGCAGAAAAACACCCCCAAAGCAGAATGTTTCCACCATGTTTGACAGTTGGGATGGTGTTCTTGGGGTCATAGGCAGCATTCCTCCTCCTCCAAACACTGCAAGTTGAGTTGATGCCAAAGAGCTTGATTTTGGTCTCATTTGACCACAACACTTTCAGTGAGTCCTCCTCTGCATCATTCAGATGTTCAGTGGCAAACTTCAGATGGACCTGGACATGTGCTTTCTTGAGCAGAGGGACCTTGCGGGCACTGCAGGATTTCAATCCTTGTCGGCATAGTTTGTTACCAATTGTTTTCTTGGTGATTGTGGTCCCAGCTGCCTGGAGATCATTGACAAGATCCTCATGTGTAGTTCTGGGATGATTCCTCACTGTTCTCATGATCATTGACACTCCACAAGGTGAGATCTTGCATGGTGCATCAGATCTAGGGAGACTAACAGTTGTTTTGTGTTTCTTCCATTTGCAAATGATTGCACCAACTGTTGTCACCTTTTCAACAAGCTGCTTGGTGATAGTTTGGTAGCCCAGTCCAGCCTTGTGTAGATCTACAATCTTGTCCCTGACATCCTTGGACAACTCTTTGGTCTTTGCCATGGTGGAGAGTTTGGAATCTGATTGTTTGATTGCTCCTGTGGACAGGTGTCTTTTATATAGGTAACAAAATGAGATTAGCAGCACTCCCTTTAAGAGACTGATTCTAATCTCAGCTTGTTACCTGTATGAAAGACACCTGGTAGCCAGAAATCATGCTGAATGATAGGGGATTAAATACTTATTTCCCTCATGAACATGAAAATCAGTGCATAATTTGTTAGACATGCATTTCTTTTGAATTTTTTGTTGCTATTCTGTCTCTCAGTGTTACAATACACCTACCATTCAATTTTTAGACTGATCATTTCTTTGTGAGTGGGAAAACATTCAAAATCACCAGGGGATCAAATACTTATTTCCTTCACTTATTATATATATATACTGCATGATGAAATTCATTTTTTGTGTATTACAAAATATATGAAACATATAAAAAATTCATTTTAACACATCTTTTTACATATACTTGTAAATGCATTCCAAAAATGTAGATTTGTATTTTTAAAGACATACAGTATAATTGAAAATGTATTTTTAAAAATATTTTTCATATATTTTGTAATAAAAACGCATTTCAACATACAGTATATCTATCTATCTATCTATCTATCTATATATTATTTATTTATTTATTTATTTTTAGATATATTTTGAGATATATTGAATATGGCCGAAATTGGGGTATTTCAAATATATGTCAATATATTTGGGAAGAATATTTTTAAAATAGATTTCAAATATATTTTTCTTCCATGTGGGAGGGGAAGTGAGAAGCTACACAAGTCTGAATCTCGAGTGTCTTTATGTTAATTTTATGATGAGAACAAGGGGAGAGGGGCATTTCACAATAACTGCAGTTATCCTTTCAGTTAATTTTCATGAGTTGAAACTTTATTTTCCATATCCATAAAGAGAATGATACAAGTAAGACAAATGTTTCATGCACTTCTGGCTTTTTTAATATATATTTAGTTTCACCTCTTACTTAAATCCAATTATTTCCAGCTCTTGAATTCTTGGGTCTGATTAACGAATCTGTCAGATAAAAATACATATTTTATGACTAATAACTCAGTATGACACTTTCTGGTATAAACTTACTATATGAGAAACTATCCGATTTACACCTCTTGACACCACTGACATTTCCAATTTTAAGCTCCAGCTAATTTATGCTAAAATGATATTGGGCATAAATGCTTCCTATTCACTGTGCCACTCCAGAATGGTTTAAACCAAGCAGAAAAAGGATCTATAAGCATTTAAATATTCATCCGATGACAATTTGCATGATTATAATAATAAAGTTGTTCCTTGCTTGGGAACAGTACGGTGTGTGTCTGCATTTGTATTAGTAGTAAAATGGAATGAAACCTATAATTATCTATAGTCAAAAGTATCCTTAATAATGTTAAATCTCAGTTAGAACTTGAGTTTCTCACCACACTTCTGTCTTTTCTCTGCAGATCATGTCTTACTCTGAGTTTCACTTTGCCAGTGGTAGATTCCACCTCCAGAAGCTTTTTCACATCCAACACACATAAGCAGACCAGCAATAATGTGCTACTATATCTTTCAGGCTCCCTAACACTTTTCCGCCACTGCACCCTCCGGCAACTTCACTGCCACTTCAACTGTGCAACTTTTTGCTTACTCACCCCCTTTGCATCTGCATGAGTGACTGCCATGACACATCGACTCCCTGCAGCAGTGGCCCTCCCCCAGGATCTAAAACCAACTTCAGTTGCTGCCTCTGGCCAGATTTTCAGTATTTAGCATGGTGGCTCATGTTTCTCTATCTGCTGCTATGCTGTTGGCCAGCCTCACTACATTGTGAAGTTACTCAGAGCTAGCACAGGGTTGGGAGTTGAAGCCCAGGTGGTAGGAGTACATATCATTTGGGCACTGGAAGTTTTTGAAGGGCCTCACATCCCCTCTCAATCTTTGCACAGCTCTTTCCCAGGCAATGCATCTCTGCCATGAAAGTGAATGCCTGCTCCACTTCCTGCTCACACTTTAGCCAACCCCTGGCCACTTCACCTCACCCACATCCCCAGCCACACTATCAAGTTGCACATACAGCATCCCTCAACAGCCACCTCATCTCCCAAACTACCTCAACTCTTGATAAAAATGCATCCTTCTCCCCTCACTTACATTTCATCCCTCAATCTCACCATATCTCCTTTCTGCTCACCAGCCACCTCACCCACTTCCTTCTCAAGCAACATCCCTTGCTGGCCACTGTCACTTAAGCCTGGTACACATGGGATAACATTTGGCCCAATGCTTTGCTCAGATACCACCAAGCAGTTACAATTTTAGAAATCAAGATTGGCTCATGCAAAATAAAGAGGTGCCTCTCATAGTGCAGTAAAACCAACTACTTTATTTAGACAGACAGAATTGCACTTACAAAACACCAAAGATATAGAAGTATTGATCGTTACACATAGGTGTTCCAAGATGGCGGACACCACAATGATGTCAGAAGGGAGGCTCCTCCTGACGTACTTCATCATAACCAGATATCTTCCGGGATTAGGAGACCGCCCTCCCTCATCGCTTTAAATAAACCAAATCAAGCCTTGACTTGAAATAGACCAGCTTCTGTAATATACAGGAACCAGAAGAAGAATCACATTCGGGAATGGAGGAAGCTATGGAAATAGAAATCAGTGCCATTCAAGCCTCTTTATCATATCCAGATCGGAAATTAACACACTTAGTGAGAAATGCCAAAGTAATTAATAAAAAAAAAATATAAAACCTATATATTAAAAAAACAAGAGTTCCGGCACACTGATGGTCACATATATATTTTCAAATATTTTGATGAAAAGGTACAAAATTCCAAATTGTTGGCAATGGGCTATGTGGATATCTTGAATCACCAAAAAGTCATCTAGTGGTTAACATTGCAACTACAAGACCACATAGATAAAAATTAAATATGAACATGACATAATAAATTAAATAAATTAAAATTGATGGCATTGTTATACTCTAAATATTTGAAATCCCATAGATTAATATAAAACATATAATATAAATAGCAAACTGAACATGAAAAAATAAAAATATAATAAAATCCCACAAATACCTTTTGTTCCTGCCAGTGAAGGCCATCTAATCCATCTTCTTGTGATAGTGTGGCAACAATACTGCATTGCTTTTGAATTCAAGGTAGAGTTGCTAGTCTCATATGGGCTCTGCCTGCTTGCAGTACAGTAAGATGAGAATATTCTACATGGGGTGTAGATAACAGCATTCCCACTGCTCATTCACAGGCCTGTAGTTTGTCAGTTGTCACCAGGTCACACTTAGTCCTGCCCAGTGCTTACTGGATTTATAGCACTTGTCTGTTGTTGGAACCATCCCATTGTAAGCTGCATTGTCTGGGAAAGGAAGCATGTAAGACACAGGTAAAGGAGTATTTGTCTTGGAAGATAATGTTTTTTGTTTACCTTATACGGCTTGTGCATCATATGCATTATATTGCCAAAAGTATTGGGACACCCCTCCAAATCATTGGATTCAGGTATTCCAATCACCTCCATTGCCACAGCTGTATAAAATCAAGCACCTAGGCATGCAGACTGCTTCTACAAACATTTGTGAAAGAATGGGTCACTCTCAGGAGCTCAGTGAATTCAAGTGTGGTTCTGTGATAGACTGCCACCTGTGCAATAAGCCCATTCATGAAATTTTCTTGCTAATAAATATTCCACGGTCAACTGTTAGTGGTATTATAGCAAATTGGAAACAACTGGGAACAAGAGCAACTCAGCCACGAAGTAGTAGGCCACGCAAATTGACAGAGCGGGGTCAGCACATGCTGAAGTGCATAGTGAGCAGAAGTCACCAACTGTCTGCAGAGTCAATAGAACTCTAAACTTTTTGTGGCCTTCAGATTAGCTCAACAACAGTGTGTAGAGAGCTCCATGGAATGGGTTTCCATGGCTCAGCGACTGCATCCAAGTCTTACATAACCAAGTGCAATGCAAAGTGTCGGATGCAGTGCTGTAAAGCGCACCGCCATTGGACTCTAGAGTAGTGGAGACGTGTTCTCTGGAGTGATGAATCACACTTTTCTGTCTGGCAATCCAATAGATGTGTCTGGGTTTTGCAGTTGCCAGGAGAATGGTACTTGCCTGACTGCATTGCGCCAAGTGTAAAGTTTGGTGGAGGGGGGATTATGGTGTGGGGTTGTTTTTCAGGGGTTGGGGTTGGTCTTGGTCCTTTAGTTCCAGTGAAGGGAAATCTTAATGCTGCAGCATACCAAGACATTTTGGACAATTTCATGCTCCCAGCTGTGTGGGAACAGTTTGGGGATGGCCCCTTCCTGTTTCAACATGACTGCACACCAGTGCACAAAGCAAGGTCCATAAAGACAGGGATGAGCGAATCTGGGGTGAAGGAACTTGACTGCTCTGCAGAGTTCTGACCTTAACCTGATAGAACACCTTTGCGATGAATTAGAGCGGAGACTGCGAGCCAGGACTTCTCATCCGACATCAGTGCATGACCTCACAAATGCGCTTCTGGAAGAATGGTCAAACATTCCCATAGACACACTCCTAAACCTTGTGGACAGCCTTCCCAGAAAAGTTGAAGCTGTTATAGCTGCAAAGGGTTGGCCAACTCAATATTGAACCCTACGGACTAAGACTGGAATTACATTAAAATTCATATGCGTGTAAAGGCATGCGTCCCAATACTTTTGCCAATATAGCGTAGTACTGGTTATGGTATCTGTCTAGACCGGGTGTCGGCAACCCGCGGCTCCGGAGCCGCATGCGGCTCTTTTTCACCTTTCCTGCGGCTCCGGAGCACACTGCCCACCAGGTGACAGGCAACAGGGTCGGCAAGCCGCGGCTCTTTTAATGCAGCTCTTCTATGTGCCGGGCGCCCGCTCCCCTCCCTCCTCCAAACATTGGCTGTCAGGATGTAGGCGGGGCAGCGTGACGAACACCTCTCCTCTCACAGTCCGCCCTGAAGACCAGAACGGCGCGGGAACACAGCTAGAGGAACGCGCGGAGCAAAGGTAAGTGAATTGACACAGGGGGAATGAATTACTATGGGGGGGATGAATTACTATATGGGGGATGAATTACTATATGGGGGATGAATTACTATGGGGGATGAATTACTATATGGGGGATGTATTACTATATGGGGGATGTATTACTATATGGGGGATGAATTACTATAGGGGGGATGAAATACTATAGGGGGGATGAATTACTATATGGGGGATGAATTACTATGGGGGATGTATTACTATATGGGGGATGAATTACTATATGGGGGATGAATTACTATGGGGGGTGAATTAATTACTATATGGGGGATGAATTACTATGGGGGATGAATTACTATATGGGGGATGAATTACTATATGGGGGATGTATTTTCAGTTTTAAAAATGTTTCTCTCAAAATAAATTTCAATCGTGGTTTTGGCGAGATTTGGCTCAGTTGAAAAAAAAGGTTGCCCACCACTCACCTAAGGCTATGATTGTGATTATGACGATACACTGTGGCCCTGGTTAACCCTTTGCTTACTGGGCCCTTAAACCCCCTTCATGACCAGAGCGCTTTTCGCAATATATGCAGTGTCGGATTTGTTTTAAATGTTGCAATGGTTTTGCGGCTCCCAGTCTTTTTTTCCCTCTCGGAAACGGGTCCAAGTGGCTCTTTATGTCTTAAAGGTTGCAGACCCCTGGTCTAGACTGTCCTGCAGGATCCTTTAGTTGTACTTCAAGGTTTTGAAGTGGAGCATATTAGGAAATCAGGTATAAAAAATACCTTCACTTCATCGCAATCTTACTTTAGTTACATTAAAGTGGTTCTAAAGGCTCAAGGTTTTTTACCTTCATGTATTCTATGCATAAAGGTAAAACACTTTCTCTGTGCAGAATCCCCCCAGCCCTCCCTAATACTCACCTAAGCCCCCTCTTAATCCAGCAATGTGCACTGGAGTCTTGGCTATCACAGGACTCCTTCTCCTCATTAGCTGAGACAGAAGCAGGAGACATTGGCTCCCACTGCTGTCAATCACAGTCAGTGAGCCAATTAGAAGTGAGAGTGGGCGGAGCCATGACATGGCTCCATGAGCAGTGGGTGCCCCCATAGCAGGATCCAGGCTGCTCTATGCAAAACCACTGCACACAGCAGGTAAGTATAGACATGTTTGTTATTTATAAAAGAAAAAAAGTCTTTAGAACCACTTTAATGCAGGCCCTTAATTCAATTTTGAAAGGACTGGCTGCAAACCTTAACAAATAAAAAAAAAACTTGACCATTTTTTTATGCAACAAGCTGCAGAACATGGCACATATTCCCTGGTGCTCTGAAGTGTTGGTACATTTGCCTCTATTGCAAGAGGGTGGTATTAAAAATGACTAGTTTTGCATCAACATGTATGAGCACATGGAAATTTACTGCACCATGAAGGTGCTTAGTGTAATAATTAGTGTCAATATGAAAAACAACTTTGTGATATTTTTCTTGGCTTCCTGCTAATGGTTCCCTGCCTCATGTGCTGCATTTCTTCCTACACACTGACTTTGCATTGGGAACTCAGAAGATTAAAATTAGGATGGGTGGAGTTATTAAGATGAAACAAATTTCATTGCAAAAGGATGAATTGAGATGTTTAGATGAAATTAGGGGAAACAATATACTTTTTTTTAAAATTTAGATGCTGTTTTTTTGAGGGAAGGGTATTTATGACATTCTATTGGACCTTATTTGGGGCTAACTCATAAAGCAGTAGTATGGCCTTACTATAATACGACAATGTGCCATATAGATGTGCCTGACACTCTGCTAGCTTTGAGACTCTAAAATTCACTGAGTGCTATTAAAAGAATAGATAGTGTGTAAAAAAGAAAAATGAGAAGAGCCCTGTTACATGTTTCCTACCCTTGCTTTATTCAAGTGCAGCAGCATCCATTAGACTGTTTAGCAATTGGCTCTTCTGGAACTATCAAGTGCTATCAAGAGTCCTTCACTGCACACTGTGGTTCTTTTCTCCAAACTCTACACCACTGCTGAATTTTGGGTTGGAAGATGAAAACAATATAGGGGATAGTTACTAAAACTGGTGCACACAGAATATGGTACAGCTCTGCATAGTAGCCAATCAGCTTCCAGATTTTATTGTCAAAGCTTAATTGAACAAGTTATAAGCTGATTGGTTTTTAAACACAGTTGCACCAGATTCTGTGTGCTTTAGTAAATTCCCCCCAATGGGTGGCAGCGAAAACAGGCATCTGTTACTTCCAGAAATGTTGAATGCTGAAAAGACTGATGGAGCCTGCAGGGCTGGAACAGAGGGAAGGTAGGAGACATGTTCTTCTGGAAAGGTGAGTATGACATCCCTTCTACTGCTATGAATTTTCATTAAGATAATTCTGGGCACCTTCAATTGTGAGACATCTTTTAGAACTCTACAGCATTACAACTTTCCAATGTAATCTACTATTGAATGCACACTAAATCCCCATGGTTAAAAATAAATAAATAAATGCAAAAAAATGTAATTCTAAATGTAATCCTAAAATAAATGTATCCTGAACTCCTTGCCTTACAGATATGATGAATATAAAGCAATTTGGGGAATACAAACCTCACATCACTTAGCTATAACAATAGTTATTTGCATAACTTTCTCCATTTTCAGTTATAAGAGCTGAAAATAACACAAGTGGCAGAAAAAAGTGCATGCATTTGAAGTACAAAATAAAGAATCACTTTTAGATTTAAAGAGACACTGAACAATATCCTTATTTTCCAAAAACAATTTATACACATCCACTAATTAATGGCTATGTAGGCTATTTTTCATGAAATGTATTCTTACTGTGTTTTCTGTTTCCTGGTAATGTCCTCTGAGCTCATGAACTTCTCTTTTTCTCCTCACTTGTTTGTCATTTGTTTTAAGTTTGTTATGATCATGTACGCTGCTCCATGCACAAAACCAATTGCATAGTCCAGAGTTCATAGTCCATCTCAGGAGATTGGGCTCCATTCATTAACCGCTTAAGGACTGCCCTATAGGGCGGCACCTGTGATCAGAATCATGTATATATACGTCATTTCGCATTTCCGGGTAGGGGGCACGCACCCTACCTGCACAGCCATTCGCAGCCACAGATGTCAGTCACTATGTCCCAGCCGGTAATTACCCACCAGCGCCCGATGATTACCGAGCATCTCCGATGGGAGGAAGATTGTTTTGTTTACAATCTTCCTCCCTGTCAGCTCGGGCACACTGCACAATACAGCCATCCCGATCAGTGTGCTTACCGTGAAGAAAACACCCCCTGCCCCCTAGTAAAACACTCCTAGCACACAGTTAACCCTTTGATCGCCCCTCACGTTAACCCCTTCCTGCACAGTGCCATTAGTACAGTGTCAGCGCTTTTTTTTTTGCACTGATCATTGTACTGGTGTCACTGGGGTGTCAGTGACACCAGGTTAGTTCCCCCTAGTGTCAGAATGTCTGCCGCAGTCCCACTAAAAGTCACTGATCGCCGCCATTACTATTAGAAAAAAAAAACTCATTCTCATACTGTCATTTGTATACGGTATAACTTTCACATAAACCAATTAATTTACACGTATTGGGATTTTTTTTCAGCAAAGACATGTAGCAAAATACATTTTGACCTAAATTCATGATGAAATTTGATTTTATAAATTTTTTCACTGAACATAATAGCAAAAAGTCCAAGATATTGATTTTTTTTTCAAAATTGTCAGTCTTTTTTTGCTTGTAGCACAAAAAATAAAAAACACACAGGTGATCAAATACCACCAAAAGAAAGCTCAATTCATGGGAAAAAAAGGACGTAAATTTCATTTGGGTGCAGTGCTGCATGACTGTGCAGATTTCAGTTAAAGTAACGCAGCGCCGTAACGCAAAAAAAATGGTCTGGTCATAAAGGGGGGTAAATCCTCAGGAAGGCAAGTGGTTAAAGCAAAAAATTGTTTTTTTTTTGTGTTCAGACACATTTTCCCTAAATATCGCATGCAATCCTGAAATTGTCAATTAAATTTACCAAGGAATTCACAGAAGGAAATAAATCATTAAATGCATGCGGTAATTAAGCATTAATCATTGGAGGTGATTTATTTAACCACTTCAAGTCCGGACACTTTTACCCCCTTCCTGTCCAGGCCAATTTTCAGCTTTCAATGCTATCACTCTTTGAATAACAATTGCGCGGTCATGCAACACTGTACCCATATGAATATTTTAGCATTTTTTTGAGAGAGATAAAACTCTATTTTGGTTGTATTTATTCACCACTGGGATTTTACTTTTTTTGCTATATAAATGAAAAAGTCCAAACATTCTGAAAAAAGTGTTTTTTCATATAAAATTTGGCAAATAAATAATCTTTCTTCATAAATCTTGGCCAAAATGTATTCAGCTATCTTTTTAGTAAAATAACCCAAATTAGTTTATAACCAAAAATTATAAATTTTCAAAAAATGTTTTTTACATTTTTATTTTATTTTTTTTATATTATTTTTTATGTGTTTTTTTTAACATACTATCACCCTAGCAGTACAGTATCACTATAGTGACACTGTTCTATTTGTGGGGGGCTGATGAAGATTTTTTTAAAGGCTGTAAAAGCAATAATTTTTCCTTCTCTCTGGCTGCATTCTTGCAGCCAGAGAGAAATATTGTGTGAGCTGTGATTGGTCACAGCTTGTCACATGGTACAAGGCTGTTGTGACTAGCTTTGTACCATGTGACCTCTGTGATCATTCACAGATTTCACTAGTAGTAAGCAGTGATGTCAGAAGTGACATCTTGCTTACTACTATTCATGTGATCACTGATTGGTCAATCAGTGATCACATGATCAGGACCTCACACAGAGGTCCCGTACAGTGATCAGTGTTCTGCTGGGTCCTCCGGACACAACAGGCACCGGATCGTGGTGCCGCGCGCTCCCAGGGAGCACGCACAGGCAGGGAAGCCGGAGGACTTTTAAAAACGGCCACCTGCTCCTGCATTGCTCCCCTCCGGCTGTTTATATACATGGACCGGACAGGAAGTGGTTAAAGTGTAACTAGGAAGTGGTTAAAGCAAAACTTTATTTTAGTTTTGAATAGAGTGGAGGTGGATAAGAACACCTGTCAGGTTTTTATTGTTCTCTGTGCCCCTGTTACGGAGATTCATCCTCTCTATTTGTCGTGTTTACCATTATCATTGAAAGTGAAAATAAACGAAAATCCCAAATTTTTGGTTGTCCCCAAAATTTTCCCATGGTGACACTGGTTCTGGTGACCTGAGGGGCCCCAAGGGGTTCCTTTATTTTGTAGGGATTTCCTTTCACTTCCTGTTTTGGCTATAGGATAGGAAGTGAAGGTATATCTCCCCAATGGGAATTAGATGGCAAAAAATAGAAAACAAACCTTACAGGCGTTATAACTCTGCGTTACTCTAAAATTAAAAAATGAAAAAAGTTTTGCCTAAAGTTGTACTTTAGAGCAAATAGACTGTGCACTTTCAAGTTGCCCCAGGACCTTAGTAAATGAGGTAAAGTTTAATTTTACAAAGAATACCCAATCACATGCAAGGTAATAAAAAACATTTTTGCTTGCACATGATTGGATGATGAAAGTCAGCAGAGCTACCCCTCATTTACTAACCTCTGGAGCATTTTCACTTGCAAAGTGCTCACTCTATGTACCTCATTACCTTTAGTAAATGCACCCCATTACATGTGGTAAAATCTATCTATTTTCTCTTGTCATTTCGACAGATTTTCAGAGACTTTTTTGAGTATATACAAGCAGATACATAATTTGCTGTAAAAAACCTCCCAATCATTAATAACATAATTCAATGTACATGCATATCACAATGGTCTAATCCCTTGTTAGAACATATATATATATCATATATGTAGCGGGGATACTTTACTTTTTCACAAATATTTTTAGAGATATCTTCCCACTGACAAGTTCTGACTGACATCATTGATCTTTATAGCTATCTATAAGGGGGCGATTCTTCCCAGTGACCACAAATGTAAGGAGCATTCTTCCCACTGACCATCACACTAATGTATCATGAGTTGTAGATATAGTCATTTTTAGCAGGGGTTCCCTGAGACATGAAAGGTATTTCAAGGGTTGCTCTGTGTTGAAAAGGTTGAGAAAGTCTGTTTGAAAGTGTGACAAAAGGCAAAACTTTATTTTCATTTTGGATAAACCAATGGAGGGTTAGAACCCTTGTCATTTATTTGTTTAATTTTTGCCATCTGTGTCCCATTGGGCAGATTTATCTTTACTTCCTGCCCATAGCCAAAACAAGAAGTGAGCGGCAATCCCTGCAAATTAAGGGAATCCCTTGGGGTCCCCCAAAACTAGTGCCCCATTGGAAGATTTCCCCTCTATTACTGTCCTGGGGACAACCCAAAATTTGGTATTGCTTTCTAATTACATTTTCAATGATAATGGTAAGCAGGACAAATAGAGAAGGTGAAACTCCCTAATGGGGACACAGAAAAAAACCTAATAGGTGTTCTAATGCCTCTCCACCCTATCCAAAACGAAAATGAATGAAAAAGTCAATGTTGTAGAAGACGGGTATTTACTATATATATGCGTGTGATTTTTTAAAATACTTTTTTCATTCAATATTTGACATGTAGAGAGATATGCTGTATTTACTTAATTTAGCTTAGTTGTTCTTGAGACACCACATGTGTCCTGTGAAAGCAACTTCCCTTTGACTGGTATTCTAGTCACTTTTTTCTTTTGCATTAACCACTTCATGTCTGGACACTTTTACCCCCTCCCTGTCCAGGTCAATTTTCAGCTTTCAGTGCTGTCACACTTTGAATGACAATTGCTCGGTCATGCAACACTGTACCCATATTAATTTTTTTGCATTTTTTTGAGACAGATAAAAGTTTATTTTGGTGGTATTTATTCACTACTGGGATTTTTATTTTTTTTGCTATATAAATGAAAAAGTCCAAAAATTTTGAAAAAAAGTGTTTTTCTTATAAAATTTTGCAAATAAATAATCTTTCTTCATAAATCTTGGCCAAAATGTATTCAGTTATCCTTTTAGTAAAAAAAAATAACCCAAATTATTTTATAACCAAAAATTATAATTATAATTATTTTTCAAAAAATGTTTTTTGCATTTTTTTTTTTTTTTAATATTATTATTTATGTGTTTTTTTTTAACATACTGTCACCCTAGCAGTACAGTGCAACCATAGTGACACTGTACTACTTGTGGGGAGTGATGAAGATTTTTTTTTTTTACACTGATTGCTTTTACACCCATAAAGGCTGTAAAACCAATCATTTCTCCTTATCTCTGGCTGCATTCTTGCAGCCATTGAGAAATACTGTGTGAGCTGTGATTGGTCACAGCTTGTCACATGGTACAAGGCTGTTGTGAATAGCCTTGTACCATGTGATCTCTGTGATCATTCACAGATTTCACACGTAGTAAGCAATGATGTCAGAAGTGACATCTTGCTTACACCTATTCATGTGATCACTGATTGACCAATCAGTGATCACATGATTGGGACCTCACACAGAGGTCCCGTACAGCGATCGGTGTTCCGCTGTGTCCAGGGAGCGTGCACAATTCAAAATGGCGGGCGCTGCCATGAACGGCAACCCTCCCCTGCACTGCCACCGTCCGACCATTTATATACAGCGGCCGGACTGGAAGTGGTTAATATGTATGCTGCAGGGATTGCTCTGACTAAGAGTCCATTCACACTAGCCACCGCTCTATAATGCAGCTGCTGGTGTGCAGTCTGGCTTGGTGGGTATCACTGCTCTACACTGCGCTGTTCCTTTTTTTTTTCTTAAATTAACTTTATTGAACTGTCACACAGACATTTCATTAAGTTCAGTTGGCTGCTGCGCAGTGCAAGGTGGTACCTCCCACTGCGCTGCTGTGCAGTGAAATAAGTGGTGTATGTACCGTATCTGCACACCACCACAACTCAAGTGATGTGAATTGGGCACACAGGAGACAAGGTATTTTGCCTTGTCATGCAGTGGGACTGCGCAGGAATAACAGCTCAAAGTAATCCCAACGCATCTGGTGTAAGCGGACCCTTAGTGAGTTGACATATTTCTACAGTTTAAATAATTTTACCTCATTACTAGCAATAAAAACTGACAGGGGTTCTAATTCTTCTCCACTGTACCCATTCCAGTGGATATCACATGAGATAAAATACCACATGGTTTCATGAGATAAAATCTGCATATTTCAGAAAAATATTGCATTTGGTATTTTAGAATTTTTTTGTGAATGCCAAAAAACTTTTTGAAAAATGCTAAGTGGTATTTTACCACATTTCTCAAATAGGTAGATACTGCTTTGTGAATGGAGCCCATAGTGTGGCTACATTTCTACATACAATGAGACCATGGAGAACAAACAAGAAGTCAGATCACAGCAGCAAAAAATTAATTTGAAGGTTTGGAGGAGGCTGAAAGCAATAGAAGGTACCTTTTTACAGTTAAAGCAGCAATAAACCCAAAAGCAAACATGTATTATATTGCAGCTTACCAATACGTAGATGTGACGACTGTATTAATTTACTTGTTTTTAGGCTTTCTTTCTTGAATTTACATCTGATAATCCAGCCAGCAAGTCTGTTTTTTCACAGCACAAACCCTCCAGCAGAATGTATCTGTTTACATTCATGAGACAAACCACCTAACACTGGCAGGGGTAATTAAAATGATCAGCTTTTATTTATTCATATAAACCTTTATCCAAAAATGAAAAAAAACTGTTTCCTGTAACTGATTACAAAGTGTGAGCTAGACTTTGCCTTCAATTTGGGGCAGCACAATGGTAATTGGTTAGCACTTCCTCCTGGCAGCATTCGGGCCGTCAAATTCCAACCATGACACTACCTGCATGGAGTTTGCATGTTCTCCATGTGCTTATGTGGGTTTTCACCAGGTACTCTGGTTTCCTCCCACACTCCAAAGACATGCTGTCTTATGTATGAATGTGAGTTAGGGACCTTAGATTGTAAGCTCCTTGAGGGTCAGGGACTGATATGAATGTACAATATATGTGAAGTGCTGTGTAAACTGACAGTGCTAAATAAGTACCTGTATTAATAATTTGTTAGTTTATTTAAATCTGTTAATACATTTAAATTTGTTCTAAAGGCCAAAGGTTTTTTACCTTCATGCATTCTATGCATAAAGGTAAAAAATCTTCAGTCTGCAGCTCCCCCCTAGCCCCACCCCCTTATACACACCTGAGCCTGATCCATGTGCATGAGACCAGAAGCTCTCCTGTGCCTCCTCATTGGCTGAGACACAGCAGTGGGAGCCACTGGTTCCCGCTGCTGTCAGTCACAGCCAGTAAGGAGGGAGTGGGGGTGGGGACAAGCCACACTCTGTGTGTTTCATAGACAAATACAGGTGGCTTGGGGGCTAGCATACATGGAGGAGGGGCCAAAAGCACTGGCCAGGGACCCAAGAAGAGGAGGATCAGGGCTGTTCTGTGCAAAAACATTGCACAGAGCAGTTAAGTATAACATGTTTGTTATTTAAAGAAATAAAATGTGAACCTTTACAATCACTTTAACACTCCCCTTCCCCAAGACTGACAATGTTGTTGTTTGCTGTGCCTCATATTCTCATTCCTCCAGAGTGGTGTCTCATTAATACTGGAGGTGTATTACTGGCCAGATCACCAGGTGAAAACAGAGGGAAAAAAGCTAAAAAAAAAAAGAAAACTGATGCTGTCAACACATCTAACGATAGGTAAGCTGCAATATAATAAATTTATGGTTTTGGCTTTAATACAGCTGTAAGAATGCATACATTAATTATTTTTTTTTCTTTTTACCCTCCCTGGCGGTATTCCCGAGTGTAGCTCGGGGTAAAGTTTCAGTACCAAAAGCGGTAACCCCGAGCTACACTCGGGCTTACCATGCGGCGCTGCATAGGGAGTCCCTGCAGAGCTTACCTTGTCCTTCGCTCCCGCGATGTGTCCCCTGCAGCGTCCCCGGCCATCTCCTCCGGCTGATGCCGGCATCCGGCTTCTGTGTTCCGGTCCCTGTGACGTCGGGACGTACAGGCGCCAGAACCGGCGGCAAATTTGAAAATTTTAAAAAAATGTCATTTTTTTCAAAGCGAATTTTACATAGTAAAACATTGCTGTTTCAACCCATTTCACATACATTTTGTCCCTAGTGCTTTGTCCTGTGCCCTGTCTGCATTTTGACTGTTCTTTCTGCCTGGAAAGTTAGAAAAGTCCATGGCGTCCAAAAAGCGTCCCTTTAGGTCAAAAGCGGGTTTAGATCAGCTAGAGAACAGCAATAGTAAATCAGAACCACTTGCAGAATTGAGTGATAATGATTCGTGGGGAAATTCGTCATCAGACACTGAAAACTATTTTGCGACTTTGCTCATGGATGTGCGAACTTGGCGCTATAGTTAAAATTTCAGTGTTTTTGGTTTGATTATATTATTGAATTAAATGTATTATTATTATATTATTATTTTTTATGATTATTTATTAAATTATAATTTATTATATTGTGTTTTAAATTTTATCATACCCGGGATGTTTAATAGACTCTTGTTCGGACAGATTTCAGTGAGTTATTCCTAAATATTACAGCCTACAATAAAAAAACTACATATTTCCATGCAAAATAATGGTACCTCTTTCAGCACCAAAAATCTGAAATAATCATACCGCTAGGGAGGTTAAACCAGAGTTTAACATCACTTTAATAAAAACCTTACAAAACATGACCACTTACTGGGTAAAATCTATCTCTAAGTAAACAAGTCTGCCTCATGACACATAGGGGTTGATTTACTAAAACTGGAGAGTGCAAAATCTGGTGCAGCTGTGCATGGTAGCCAATCAGCTTCTAATTTCAGCTTGTTCAATTAAGCCTTGACAAAAAAAAACCTGGAAGTGGACTGGGTACCATGCACAGCTACACCATATTTTACACTCTGCAGTTTTAGTAAATCAACCCCATAGGGGTTAACTTATTAAGCGATTGAAGGCTGTACGCTTAGCATTGGTAAGCGATCCTAACACAGTATGGATGTTAGTAAATACAGTGAAGCTGAAGCAAGTTGAATATGTTTTACTATCCCTTGTATGTATATGGTATGCAATGCTCCCATAGCTTGCCTTGTTCACTAACATTTACATTTTAAAGTGAAAATACACTTTGCTAGGTAAACAGACCATATTAGTCTGTCACCGACAGACTAATTAACTGTATTAGTCTGTCACTCAGGGCTTAGCAAATACGACAGCTCATATTAGATGTATTTAAATTGGTGCAATTCCCAGAGCTATTATTAACTCCCTGGCACTGAAAGTACACATATATGCTGTCTCCGGGCGGGTGGGTCCTAACGCCCAGCATATATGCGTATCAAAATGTAAATAAAGCTGCGCCGAGAGAGTGTGCCCTGTGCACTCCAAGCACAGTTACTGGTGCCTAACAAAAAGCTCCCGATTGATACTTGTGATTGGGACTTTCCAATCATGTGACCCCTGTGACAGCCAATCACAGCAGTCACATGATCATAAACTTCACCGCTCCTCCTAGCATCGAAAACCCCATAAGGGGTCTGAAGGCACCAGCATTAAGGGGTTAAAAAACGCTGTTTAAGAAGTCTTGTCTTTCAACCTATAAATGCCTATTACATCCCTGGCCTGTATTCTGCTAGAACATCGAGGTCTCACAAAGACATCTGACCAAAAATGCAAGCTAAAATGTTGCGACAGCACATCCTTAATTGTATTTTGAAACCAGAGGTTGTAGTGGTCATTGGACGGTGGTCAGATGAAGTTCAGGATTAATACCAATAATGAACATTGGTGAGCCCATTATAAAATATAAAACAGCATGACTAGTTAGGAGGTGTTCTCAGTGCAATGCCACTCAGAAGATCTTGTTATAACTGACTAGCCCTTCAACAAAGACGTTCTACACTTGGTAAATGAGACCCCTGGAGATTAGGGAGGAAATGTCATATAATCACATATCCACATTAAAAAAAAATCACAGAACTAATTTCTACAGAAAAATGTAATTTTCCCAATTATCTTGCATGTAGTTCACAATGTGCTGCGCTGTTGTTTCAGTCAGAAAAATTAGGCATGGTAAGAAAAGCAAATATTAAAACAAACATTTCTCCGAACTGCAGAGAATAATGAGCTGCCAAATCCATCAAGTGTTGATCCGCTCTTTCCAGTCATTGGAGGCAAAGTTTCATCATTATCATTGTACACATTTCCTGATTTGGAGTTCAGCAATCATCCAAGCAGAAACAAGGCAGCCAGTATTTACTGGATCTTCATATTAGCGCCAATTATCAATACAGAGTGCAGATCAGCATATAAACATGACAGTTTCATTATTTTCAAACTAATCTGAGAATAACTGGTGATGATACATTATTAGTTTAGGTTTATGCAATTTTTTAAATGTAACTTTGATAACCCAATGTGATCAAGGAGAGAAAACTTGCTATTTACAGTTTCAGCAGAGAATAATATATTATCTTTTACTTCTTTGCTATGTTATCTGTCTTTGGCATATTATAATTTATCATGCTTGTTGTAGATCTTTTTTTAATCATTGTTTTACTATATAATTTTGTAGCTACATTATTGGCTGTATTTAATATTGGACCTAATTCTCTGCAAGCTAACACAAAATGCATTGATTGAACATTTTAGGACACTAAGGCAGTTTTGAAAGGGCAGCTATCAAAGGGTAAATGGCACGAGCTTCTAGAGTTCTTCAGGCCACTTCCAATCATAATCTAGAAGTACAAAGAACACACGAACTAAATCTGATGGGTGTTTATTCAGATTCAGTCATCACCAGATAACAGAACCATCACCTGATGAGGTTTTGATTTGGAATAAACCCCCAGTTGTGGGATTTCAAGAGAGTGGCTCCGGTTTTTTTTGTACTCTTGGTTTAGAGTAATGTGCAGGGGCGGACTGACCATTTGGAAAATCGGGCACTGCCCGAGGGCCCGGGGTCAGTAGGGGGCCCCATGAGATGCCCCTGGTACCTTTTTCATAGGCTTTTTTAAGTTTGGGCAAGGACACAGGGGCCCCATGATCCCCTATTGCCTGGGGGCCCCATGAGTTGTCAGTCCGCCCCTGGTAATGTGCCATTTTATTAGATTCCAGAAAACACAAGACACTGCTGCCGGTAAGTAGTGTTTTCTGTACTGTAGGAATATGCTCCCACAATTTTCTACAAACCTGTGTAATACAATGAATACACATGTTAATTCCAAAGAATCAGTAGCAAAGACGTTTCAATAAAAAAAACTGGAATGGTGACCAGAAGAACCATTGAGGGTAGTTATTACTGTGGCTCATTTTCAATTTGTCAACATGTGACAGAGGCGTAGATGATTTTTTTTTCGTTTTAAACATATTTAACTCAAAAACAAAAATGTAATCTATTACAGCCTACTGGTCCTTACATATGGCAGCTACACTAGTTTTCAGGTTAAGAACATTTTCAGCAAGTACAAAAATAACTGTTGATTTTGTCAAAAATATAATGTCCTTGTTATTTCCTGTGAATTTAGAGGCCAGAGAAAGCACAAAGAACCTTAATTTATGAGATTGTATGTCTTTATGTATGTAATTTGCCCATCATTCCATCACAGATTTTTTTAGAGAAAAACTCAAGGCAAAATGTTTATCTTCCCATGCAGTAGGGCTGTGCCCACACTGCATGGATTAACTGCTCATTTGTGTCTAGGGGTTTGCTGAGCAGAGATATCTTTACCAAACCCACCGATCTTCAGAGTGAAATATCAGTCCCCACCGCGCTCCTGCCCCCCCCCCGCCTTCCTGAATGGACTGTTCCTGATATCATCATGCCCATAGACTGGCTCTGGACATGAGGACGGCAGGAACAGTCCACTGCTGGATGTGGGGGAGCGATGTTTTCTGGAAGTTCGAAGGATCAGGTAAGTATAGCTTTTCCTTGCACCCCTGGACAAAAGGAGTTAATTCATGCAGTGTGAGCACAGCCCCACTGCATGGGAAAATAAGAATTTTGCCTGGAGTTCTTCTTTAAATAAAAGTTAAAGTGGAGTTCCAGTCTTTTTTTAAACTTCCAGTATTTCCAATGCCCCTCCAATGTACAGTGCGAAATGGAAATTATTATTTTTTTGTTTGTTTCTAAATACCTTTATTATAATTATTCGGGCGGCACTTCCTGTCCCGGCCGCCTAGGCGATGACATCTTTAGGCGATTCCCATTGATTCCTGGGTAATCGGCATCATCTATCCCAGGAGTCTTTGGGAAGCCTAATAATGTAATGTGATTGACAGGTTACCATAGCAACAGGGTGGATACTTCTGCTACGGCAACCTGCACTAAACAAAATGTGCCGTGCAGTGTCATTACTGCGCAGACTCGAGATCTGGAGGTGCATGCGGGTAGCTAGCTGCACCGAATCCCAGAAAAAGACACAAGTGGGCTTCAGATGCCCACATCCTAAATGGTCACCTGCCTGCGTCTAAGATCAGATACATTTTTAAATATTTTAAGCTAACCAGCATAAATACTGTTCTAACAGTATTCTAATTTAAATGTACAAGTAATAACAATCACAAGGGAATAAAACAAAATTGATTATGGGGACTGGAGCTCCGCTTTAAGTACCGTATTTTTTGCTCTATAAGATGCATTTTTCCCCCCAAAAAAGGGGGAAAAATGTCAGTACGTCTTATGGAGCGAATATAAAGCGGCCGGTCCGGTATTTCTGCCGCCACCATGTCAGAATACCGGGTCGGCCACTCAGCTGTTCTCTCCTGCAGGGCCTTACCTGTTCCTCGCTCCAGCGCTGCACAGTCTTCCTGCGCTGGCTTCTGTGACAGCCGAGTGCCCACTGCGCATGTGCTGCGCTTTGTGAATGATCCCAGACAGGTCCCAGAAGGCACCGGGCCATTCACAAAGCGCAGCGCTTCTCGCGCATGCGCAGTGGGCACCCGGCTGTCACAGAAGCCGGCCCGGAAAGAAGAGGGAAGGACAACTCTGCGGAAGTGGGAGCGGGTACCTGTCAAATTCAGGTACCCACTCCCCCTCCCTCCCCAAAGGTCAGCAGTCTCTGGTCATTCCCTGCACTGTCTGCAGTCTCTGGTCATTCCCTGCACTGTCTGCAGTCTCTGGTCATTCCCTGCACTGTCTGCAGTCTCTGGTCATCCCCTGCACTGTCTGCAGTCTCTGGTCATCCCCTGCACTGTGTCCGCAGTCTCTGGTCATCCCCTGCACTGTGTCCGCAGTCTCTGGTCATCCCCTGCACTGTGCCCGCAGTCTCTGGTCATCTCCTGTACTGTGTCAGCAGTCTCTGATCATCTCCTGTACTGTGTCCGCAGTCTCTGGTCATCCCCTGTACTGTGTCTGCAGTCCATTGGTTCAGAATATTTTTTTTTCTTGTTTTTCGCCTCTAAAACCTAGGTGCGTCTTATGGTCAGGTGCGTCTTATGGAGCAAAAAATACGGTAAATCTACCATTTTTTTTTCTATTTGGCAATTCATCTTGATATGCTTTATACAGTACAATATCATAGCACTGGATATTTGAGAGTTCCTATGTTTAGGCATCATGTACTATACACTTTAGGTCACCCTACAAGGCTAACAGCACCATAGTGGTTATCAAATAGACTTTTATTGGAAGTTTTAATGTTGTCTTTCACTCGTTCTGTGTGTAATTGTTTCAGTCAAATAGACAAGTATGTGCACTGTTTTTTATCTGCTAAGTGAAGAGCCTTTTTCAGGTTTATATTGAGTGGTAGTGCACAGCCATGTCTACCGTGCTTCCTTGCTAAAAGTGGCTACCGTGCTCTTGCTTGAAAGTGACATAAAACACTTTTCCACACTGTGGGATTAGTCAAGGGTAGGCATTTCTGGGCTCCATAGTTGTCACCTTTTGAACCCTTTAACCAACATCCCAGTCTTCAGAAATGGAAGAGTTAATATACAGCTTACAGTTAGTACTGATTGCACTTATCACCTTTGTTGCTGCATAAAGCCATTTTACTGGCGCTTGGGAGCTAAATGGATTTTTGATACAAAAGTGAACCAATTACCACTCTAATTAGCCTTTAAAATGTATTAGGCAGAATCTCATACGTTACCATCGTATGGAAGAGACTGTTATTCATGTATATGTTAGCAAGTATAAGCCCTTGTACCATGAAAAGGACTGGTGGAACATGTGTGTAGATCAAATGAACCATTTAGCTTTATTTATTATAGTAATAAACTTGTACTAAATTTTTTACTGCTGAGCGCTTTGCCACGTGAATTAATGCCAATATGTTTTACTGCTGCTCTTACATTGTGGAGTAGTGTGAGAACCCTTTTTCCTAGCTAAGCTTCTATCACATGGGAACCTTATGGGAACTCTGTCCAGTGGGTGTGCTGAAGGAAAGCCGGACTTTGCATTATTTTCTTGTTTTTACATGTAGACTCCTACAGCAACATGATGGGTGGAGGAAACCTGTAAGAATGTGGTTTGAGGCAGTCACTGCTGGATTATCAATTTATCCCCTACAATTATTACCTCTTGTACCATCAGCTCCTCCCTCTTAGATTGTAAGCTCCTAGGAGCAGGGCCCTCCTAACCCTCTTGTATTGAACTATATCGTTGCTGTATTGTCTCTCTTTATATTGTAAAGTGCTGAGCAAACTGTTTTAGCTATATAAATCCTGTATAATAATAATAATAATATGTCATATAGTTATGTGGGCCTAAAGTAGCTTAATTTGTTTTATGCTGGCTTTTCTGCAGCATGGATTTTGGATGTAACTGCTCAGTCAGTGGTTCCATAGAGCAATTTCTAGAATTTATCATAGAAAAAAAATTCAGGTATATAGTGCTTAATAGGCAATAGGTAATAGGCAACCAACATATTAATAGGGGTGCAAGTGATCACTGTTATTAGACCTAAAACCTTGTGTGATCATTATACACTCTCAGCCTCACACTGTGCAATATCAAGTCTAGCTGTCATTAAAATGTTCCTTGTAGTTCTAGTAAACAACATAGGTGATGTAATCCCATCAAATTAGGTATTATGAGCACATACTCCAAACTAGAGGTGAAGGTGGGTGGTATTATCCATGACAAATCCTCATACATGTAGACTAGTTTCATAGAACACTAAAGTAAAATAAAAACTATGAAACGTTTAGTGTGGTGCTACCCAATGCTTTAAGATAAGTGCTAAGAGGTGTGCTAAATAAATATAAATATAAAGTGCTGATGGCTATAAAGTGCTATAAAACACCTCCCTCCATTTTAAGTGCATCCTCTTCAAACTTATATATGCATTGCATTACAAGTACATCCTCCTCAAAATGTGTATACAATGTACTACACCTCTCTATACTTAAACACAACATATACTCCTATGCAAAATCTATATAATTATAAATATTGAAATCATCCCTTTATGCAAATTATACAGTTTATGCAATCCCAGTAGGTAATCCTTGAAAGAAAGTGCTCTTATGGTGCAGTCCACATAAAGTGCTCTTAAAATTATAAATAGGTGCTTCATTCCTCTGTGTGACACTCGTGCTTCCCCCTTTTTTGGTTCTGCACTCACCAGAACTCCAAGACTCCCTTACTACAGGCGAGCAGGGGCGGACTGACCATTCGAGCACTTGGGCACTGCCCGAGGGCCCGGGGTCAGTAGGGGGCCCCATGAAATGCCCCTGGTACCTTTTTTATGGGCTTTTTTGAGTGTGGGCAAGGACACAGGGGCCCCATGATCCGCTATTGCCCGGGGGCCCCATGAGTTGTCAGTCCACCCCTGCAGGCGAGTCACATGCGCTTGTTACAACTTCCACCATTTCCTTAGCTCTTCCGTGTCCGCTCTCAGTGTATCTCTTATGTCCCCATTTCTCCTTCCTTCTCCATTCCACCAATTATGATCCGAGAGAACCAAAAAGCAGAACTCCAACCGTGTATTATCATTTATTAAAACTTCACACAAATATGCAGAAATGCACTTACATTAAAAACATCCAAACCCGCTTTACTCGTGGTTCAGGGACGCTCCTGACTGAAAGTAGGCACCCGGAAGACCGTTCCTGTTGACATCACGCCAACGAAACTATTTGGGTGGAGCCTTTTAGTTACTACCAGGTGCCTACTTCTGGTCCGTTGCAGGATATAAGAGGAGTGGTAGGCAGCTGCACTTCCATATTTACAGGTCCATAAGAGCGGATAATATATTAGTAAAGTAAAATAAAGTCTGCTTGGACTAGATGAGGAGGGAGGGGCATGGGGGAAAAGATAAGCATGCACTTACCTTTAAAGTGTTACTAAACCCAGAACCCTGCATTCACTATATCTAGTCTCCCACAGTACACAGAACATGGAAGTGCAATTATTTTAATAAACTGCTAAATACCTTTTCTCATCAGCAGTATATTGAAGTCTTGTGACTTCTATCAGTGTCCAGCTGAGCACTGGTTAAAGCTTGTAGGAGGAGTTTTCATTCTCCTCTCACTGTCCTATGAGATTGCATAACCCCTGACCCTCTGTCTGGACAGTGCTGATTGGCCCTGTGCTGATCACATGCACCCTCCCAAGAAAAAGGAAAAACTCTCTAGCAGTACACACCAAACTGAGCATGTGCAAAGTGTTCTATCAAGAGATTAAATGGGGAACGTGGAAGAAGGGGATGATCAGAGAAGTCAGGATCAAATATCCTTTCTACACAATGCAGAGGACTACCCCTTAAGTTCCACAGTGAGTATAACAAGCATGCTTTACTGCATATACAGATTGATTTTACTGTTGTGAGTTTAGTAGCACTTTAAAGTATAACTAAAGGCAAACCTTTTTTTAAATGTTTGGATAGAGTTTAGAGTTTTTATTGTTGTCTGTGCCCTCGTTAGGGAGATTTGTCCTCCCTGTTTGTTCAGTTTACCTTTATCAGTGAAAGTAAAAGAAAATTTTGGTTGTCCCCAAAAAATAGAAGGGAAATCTTACAATGGGGACAATTGTTTTGGTGACCTGGCGATCACCAAGGAATTCCTTTAATTTGCAGAGATTTCCTCTCACCTGTTTGGCCATGGGACAGGAAGTGAAGGGTAAAAACGTTTTGCCTATAGTTCTACTTTAAGGAATAGAGGTTAATTAGTAAAAGTACGTAAAAGATGTAGCTATCTTCTGCAGTGAGCTGTGTTTTGTTGTATTTACGTTTGAAAAATAAATTTTTGAAGAAAAATAGAATCTTCTACTTGTTTGGATACATTGCAAAGATTTTAATAAACTTTATTGCAGATATATTTTGTGCTGTTTGTGGATACTGAAGCAGACAGTGCAAAAACTTCCTCAAGTCTAATGCTTAATGTAAGGGTTACCCTATGATCACAAATACCCTTGTTCTAGACATGCATTACTACTTGTACCAGTGCTCTTACTGCACTGCAGCACCCCTAAAGACCGTTCCGGGGATGCCTGAAATTCTGCCTCTGTCTTTGTGCAGATGTCTAGCAAAAGCAGAAAGCTAACAGGAGATATATAGTAAAAACAACAGGTTTCCATGAATGCACCCTTCCTGAGCAGTACATACTCCCTTTTCTTTCCCTCCCTAGCCACTCCATTCATCCTTCAGATTTTGCACCAATAACCAAGAGCTAGCACAGTTACATGAGAGAAAGGGGAGTGAGTCACTTGCTCCTCCATACCTGAACCTCAATAACCTGTACTGGTTATTTTCTATATTTCTGGATGTGGCAGAATGGAATAGTAGTGGAGCAAAGAAAGTTGAATATCTGCTGCTGGAGAGGGAGGCATTAAAGCAACCCCATTGCTTTTCTCTGTTTTAAAGTATATGCAAAGCCTATACAGGTAACATTTGTTTTTTTAAAAGCCCTTTGGGTTTGGTATGGATTTTAAGGGGAACATCCACACCGAAATTTTGTAAAAAAAATGGCGTGGGGTCCCCCCCAAAATCCATACCGGATCCTTATTCGAGCATGCAGCCTGACAGGTCAGGAAAACTCGCTCATCTCCCCCCCTCCTGAATAATACCAGACCACATGCCCTCAACATGGGGGGTGCTTTGGGGCAGGAGGGCTCCCCCCCAAAGCACCTTGTCCCCATGTTGATGGGGACAAAGGCCTCTTCCCCACAACCCTGGCCGATGGTTGTGGGGGTCTGCGGGCGAGGGGCTTATCGGAATTCTGGAAGCCCCCTTTAACATAAGGAGCCCCCAAATTCTGGCTCCCCCATGTGAATGAGTATGTGGTACATGGTACTGCTACCCATTTACAAAAAAAAGTGTAGTCAGAAGGCAGTCTTTGACAAGTCCTCTATTAAAAATTGTAAAAATGTCCCCGAAGTAGATCCAACGTCAATCACGATGCCCGCCGCCGCTACCCGAAAAAAGAGAAAAAAACATCCTCTCCACCCTCGATGCTGGCTCCCACCGTTTGCCTTACGTTTTCGACTCGAACATGCAGCCCATCATAATTGTAGTTTGTGGATGCACAAAATACTGTGGACAAATGACACGTTCAGGAGGAGCCCCACACAGCCACTTATTTTCATAATTGTGACAGCTAGCAGGGAGGAGAAGATCCCCCGCTAGCTGTCACAATGAAGAGCAGGGAGGAGTGGGGGCTTGTCTGTTCCTAACATGTTACACCCTGAATATGGGTGTAAAATGTAACGTGTTATGAAAGGTGAACTTAAAAAATCTTGTGTAGCAGTTATACAGCACATACTGTATTACATCAATTTTTAGCAAAAGCAGAGTTTTCTATTAAACTAAGCTGTGCAATTTAAATTTGTTATCGCTGTTATATCTAATTTAAAACTTCTGTTTTATTAAACTCTTAGGGGTTAATTTACTAAAACTGGAGAGAGCAGCTTTGCATGGTAGCCAATCAGCTTCTAACTTCAACTTGTTCAATTAAGCTTTGACAAAAAAAAATCTGGAAACAGACTTGGAACATTCCTCAAATATTCATAGATAAGGAGCTGTTGGAATGTTCAAACCTCTGTATGTATGCCTGCACCTGCACTTTGCCCGCACATATTTTATAGAATATACAAGCTCTGTAAATGTTTAAGGCTCCATTTATGGCTACATTTACTCCCTTGTGGAACATTAATGCACATGTATTATTGCACATTATGTCACAAATTAGCGTGCGGCATATTAAGGCAGACCATTGAAAATAATTGAAAATAATGGTCTGCCAATGTACTCTAATGCACTAAAAATAGCACATCTTTTCAAAATAAATGGTACTGCAATTCAGTAACATATGCTATGGTTGTTACCATGATAGACGCCTAAATGTGCATTCAAACATACTTATTTAATCTATTCTGTGCTGTCAAAGCACCTGTCCTTAGTGAAAAATGAGGGAGTATAGGAAAGTGTAGAACAGAATATGGGTCTTCGTCATATCAGCATATATTGTTCTTGGATGGTTCCCCTCTAGAGCAGGGCTGTATTTAGTCATCATTCTACCTCTAACACTGGACTTTTGCTAGGTTTTGTTTTAAAAAAAAGGTTTGGTGTAGGGAATTGGCACACAGGGCTTTTCTAAATATTATGAATTTTGTTTGCTTTATATGCAGGACTGATTTGTATTTGTGAAGACTACAAAAAATACAAAAGAAGCTTTGGTAACCTAGGTACTGACTCACAGGTACCAGTATGATAAATTCATAATAAATAAATGGATTCATAGCAAGACAACATGTAAATGAGCTGCATTTGAATAACTGTCTGTAAAGGTTCTCATTTATTCAGGTCATAGTTTAGATAATAGTAGTTGTTCACATTCCACTGGACTTCTTTTGTAATGTTGAAGATGTTTAACCACTTGTAATGCAAGGCTGGATACAAACACCACACAGGTACATATAACCAAGAGCAAGTCACAAACACCACACAGGTACAATTAACCAGCACTTACACCATTATTCTAAGCATGCACCAAGTGTACAGCTGTCCTGGCACATCATACAGCATCCACTCAGCACCCCAAGAAATAACAGAATCCAACTGCAGTAGTCTTGAACTGTCAAAACCTCCACTTTTATTATCACTCAACACACAGGAGGATGTATCTTATAGTCATCATAATCTGCATAATAACACACACCAATAGTAATGTGAGCATTACAGCATGAAATAAGCACATCTTTTGACAGCATTACAGCATAGAATTAATACATTACCAAAGCTACGGGAAGATAGGAAGGAAGAGACCCCATCGGAACCATAATGCACAGGGAATCATGGGGAAGCCTTGAAGCACGATTGACCGATGAGCCCATGTAGCCTTGGCAAGAGTCCCAGAGTCAGAGTGTCTCCTTTTGCATGGGATGGCTTCTGGTCTGACCGTGTCCAAGCCTCTCTTTATATAGCCCATTAAGCTCTTCTGGCAACTTTCTCAAAATGGGCAAAAAACTTCTTATCTGGTACCTCCAATCCTAATGAAACATCTCTTTCTACACAAACAACTTCTTATCTACTCTTAATTTAAGGAATTCTAACTTATGAAACAAGTAAACATTTTTAAATGCACAAACAAGTTCCTATCTATTTAAGCAATCTAATGTAACATTTCTTTATGTCACAAACAAGTTCAATCTCACAAACACTTCTTATCTGCTTCAAGCAGTCTAACGTCTTGAGCCTAGAGAAATTACATCAATGTCATTTCTCATGCATCTGGCATATGGGTAAGGATACTTAATTGTAGGCATTACACCACTCATCCAAATAACTTCCTCAGTTTTAATAAGGGTAAGGAACTGACATTTAGAACCACACAGGTAAGTCAATCACCTTAATCGAATCACTATGACATGCTAGAGTTTGATTATCCAACAACATGATCGGAGGTGTGAAAGTTATAGAAAACCTCCATGTTCTAATTACTGTACATAATCCAATCCCTTGGTGCTCTTACATCTGGGACAGGTGTTAATTGTTCAGGCTACATTGCTGAAGGAGTGAATTGTTATGAAATATTGGGGTATATTGCTGGGGTATGTAGTTAAGGAAACTACTCGGATGTGTAGCAAAACATCTTCAACATTATGGAACAAGTATTGTTGATTGTGACTAATGTTTACTACCATACATAGCTCTGCATTGTGTAAATTATATTTTTCCTTTTCCTTCTGTAGTTTTGATAGGGATAAATTAATCTGCATGAATTAATTTAATTAATTATGCTTGAAATTTGAAGTTTGTGAACTCCACATCAAAGTCTATGGGGGTAAATCTTGTTATTCAACTCTGGTCAGTTGTAGGACCAATATGCAAGCTGTTGTCATCATAAAGGCATGAGCATCAAGGCACTGACATGGGCAAATGTGCTAATGCCAAAATGAAAATAAAAAGTAAAAATAAAAAGACATGGGGTTGATTTACTAAAATTGGAGAGTGGAAAATCTGGTGCAGATATGCATAGTAGGCAGTCAGCTTATAACTTCAGATTGCTCGATTAAACTTTAGTTTCTATGCAAAGCTGCCCCAGATTTTGCACTCTCCAGTTTTAGTAAATCAACCCTGCTATCTCTCACTACATAGAATCGTCAACTGAAACACATACTGACAATATGAATTCTGCAATTTCAACCTTTTATAGAAAGGGGGTTACCTATTCCTTCAAATAATTGGTGCTTGTGAGTCTGCTGACCAGGTAAAAGGCCATGCACTGCATTATAGGTTGTTCCTTATTTATGGCACAAAGCCTGCAAACTTCCAAAATCTCAGGATTTGCTGTGAACCTGTGGCAGCAGCAAAACCAAAACTCATCCCTATACATTTTGGTTACACCAGCTATTTTAGCCAGTGTATACTATATCTATAAAGTGCAACACCAAGGTTCTCCTATTAACTTAATCAATCTAATGATGATAATATAAAAACACTTCTTTTTAAACCTAATACTGTAAGTCAAAGTTATATACAGTGCAATGTGCATCAACCAATAAAGCAGGGTTTTTAATGTGAGCAACATCCAGAAGTGTTAATCCAGCAGTCATGTGACCAAAGGTGAATTCTGTTATACCTACACTCACCTTTATGTAAGACTGGCACTCATTGTCTGCACACATGCTTGTGTCCCCTTTTAGGGATCAATCAAAAGGAGGTCTGTGTAGCCCATACTTATACATGTCGCTAGGGCTAGTGGCAGTGCCAGCAGAGGATTTATGCAGGCACTGTACTATGTACACTGATTCTAAGTGTACTTTTTTACCTGGGGATAACATCTTGAGAGTAAGAGCTGGGGAGGAAAGCTGTACAAACCTTTACACTTCATTGGTCCCTTAAATGGGACGCAAGCATGTGTGACCTAACTGGCATGTGAGTGCCAGTTTTGCAGACTGGGGAGTTTCATTGGAACAAAATGCCCCTTTGATCACATGATTGTATAAGGATAGGTTGCTGGATGGACACTTGTGGAAATCACTCGCATTAAACACAGTTTTATTGGTTGATGCAGATTACACTTTATAACATTTGGATTTATTAGGTTTGGAGAGAGGCATTTTTATGCTATCATCGATGGCTAAGTGAAGATGATAAGAGTTGCTTGGTGTTGCACTTTATGGATATGCACTAACTGAATTAACTGTGATAACTACCTTATGCACCTTTTATGAAATTATATATTTTTAATCTTTTTTACACATTTTGAAAGGTGGGTATTTATTAAAGTGGTACGCTTTGGTATATGTTATATTGCTTTTATTTTAAAGGTAGGTGTTGACTGCTTTAGTAGGAAATAATATTAGTAGAGCATGAAAGCATCAATCTTACTTGAGATATTCTATATAGGTATCCTAGCAAACTACAATTATCACTCTGGACATCAGTCCAGAGAAGCACAGATTGCTGAACTATTTTCATTTAATAGTGCAATAAATACATGGTACAGTTTGATGCATAAAGGGCACTTCAGCACTCCTGTGGTCAGTGAGCCTGTTCAGGTGGGCCATCTGCATTAGAAAGGTATCAAAACTCAGCAGCAGCAGTAACAGCAGCATCTAATTAATACCACAATACAAAGAAGTTTCTCAAGAGTGATACACTTTCGCTGTGGTTTCTATTAAGTGCAGTGAAAGTGTTCATTAGATGAACATTTCATTTCTCTTGGAACAGCTTCAAAAACATAAATGTGATTTAATCAATATTTTGCACATGCTTATATATGAGTGAAACCAGCAACTTAATCAATAAACGAATGTAACATCAATTATTTACTTTAAAAGATTATAAAATGCTGTACCTACATATAATAAGATTTTGTCCTTGTAAATACGCCCATAGTGATTATAAGGTGTAATAGTAATAATATAGTTTAGCAAACTAAACTTAGCATATTGAGCTAATGAAAAATGCAGCTATTTATAAAATATATTTTAAATCCCATCTTATCCTCTCTTATCTGGGGTATTAGACTGTAAGGGTTCACAGTTAAGAATTTTCATTTCAAAACATGTCACTGCTTAATGCTAATTAGGATACTATAATCAGGGGCCTTTCTTTTAAAAGTCAAAAAGATAAAACCTCACACAGTATATGGTTATATTTACATTTCTATGTGTGTTACAGTGATTGAGGTAATTGCAAATTTTCCTTTCTCACACAAATCATTGTCTAAGAAGATAATACCCACCTACAACAGCATGCATTCACATGGATTTATACACATTCATTTGAAACTATTGTTTGCATAAGGCAGGCATTCATGACTGAGGAATATAGCAGTGCCAAAGTCATTGGCATAAACTGGCCCCAACCTCTCAAAGCCACCAAGCTTAAAGACAACATAGTTACTCTCCTTCAATAAACTGACTTGAAATTCTTTAATTTTTTTTCTTTTACTTAGCACCAACAAATTCTGGAGCATTTTACATGATCAATATATTGAATAACATGATCAAACTGTTTGATTTTTCATATTTTATATAGATCCAACAAATTCTGCAACACCCAAAGTATAATATGTTATTTAGTCAGGATGGGGTGCTTTAAATTCTTATTTGTCATGTGATTTTGTTATCCAATGTGATCACTTTTTGTGTCAGGATATGGAGGCCTATTAATCTGTGAAGATAGTCCTTCATCTCTGTTTTGTGCGTGTGTGAAGAATTCACAAAGTGTTAATGAGTCCTGGAGGATGGCTATTTGGTAAATTTAGTTTGCCATGCAGCCACCCCCTGTGACAAAGGCGGCCGAAACGTGTCAGGATGTGTCTACACACCAACCGGAAGTGACGTCAGACGCAGTGGATGTGAGGTGTCAGAGGATCAGGTGAGGCGCCAATGACTTGGCCAGTATACATTAACTGTTGGTATTGGTGGAATTTGATAACAGTGTAGTTGGATGCTGTTTAAAGCACTTTTATTTATATGCTTGGTTTGTTTTACCTGTTTGTGCAGTATTATGCTATGCAAGTTTTCGTTTCTTTTTTCAATATATGTTTGTCGAGAAATATGAGGAAGAAAGGATTTGGTTTATACATCTGAAGAGGGTAGGGATATCCCACATTAAAAACACGCGTTGCATGTCAATCATAGTTATGAGAGGCAGGTGGAGTTGGTGAGTGCCCTATCTGAAGGGAATGGAAGAGCACTATTCACACAAGGGGATTTTGAAAGGTCACTTCATTCACCTCTATGGATGAATAAAACCAACATTTACATTGTGTGTGCACAGGCAAGGTCACTGGACATCCAAAAGTATACAGGAAGGGTCATGGCTACACTTGCTTCAATGTGTCTCAATGAGTGCACCTTTTATACAATAAGCTGAATGGAGCCTGTTATTTGAGCTGAATCTACTGAGGAAGTGAAAAGCAGTAAATTGCACATACAAAATGCAGCCAGTTCCTTATAAAATTCTAACAACACAGGAGCATTACTATGGATACTGTGTAAAAGCGTGCTTTTTGCAATAATTGAATGCTGGTTCTATCTTAAAATGATTGATAAATATGTCTTTGGTATTATCCACCCCCCCCCCCCCCATTATTACACAACATTAATTGTGTACAGAATACAATGTGATCCCATGTGAAAACTGTTTTGCACGGGGGAAGGGGTCTGGGTAACAAATAAAACCCCTCATGGGTTATCATGGTGGCAGTTTTGCAACTCATTACTGTACATACAATTTCAAAGAAAGGTTGGAAATGGAAATAATTTTTCATTTAGCCATTTTTTGTTCATGTTTTAATAAATATTTTATGTCATTTTCTTATTCTTTTTGTCCACATACATGCCAAAATGTATTCATCATATCATCTTTGCTATAACTGATTTTCAGCGGTTTTCCTGGTTTTATGCTTTTTAGGTTTAAATGAAATCCTCTATTGTGCAGCAAACATAAAGACCTGCAGAGCCAGTGCAGTACAAAGCAAAATCTGTTCACCACTGTGGAAGTATCATTAGAAGAAACAGTCAGGTAGGCATGCATGGAGTTGAACTACATGTGTCATACATCCTACAAAGACTTTCTTCGTTCCTGCATTTCTCTTTTTCTCTGACTATCTATAGCTTTATGCAAGGTAGAAAATCAGGATAAAGTTCCCATAAAAGAAAAAAAGCCCACCAACAGCTAAAGCCATCTGCAACATCACAGCATGTACTCAGATGGAACCAGTGGAGACAGGAAGAGAACAAAATCTAGCTACCACATTGTACTGTTTTGCTAAAAGTAAGTCATCTCTGACAAACAGACACAAAAAAAACACATTCAACTTTTTTATTTTCAAGTGAAAACACAGAATATAAGTTCAAGTCAAACCAGGGCTTTTGACTTTATACAATAAAAGAACAAATTTCAAGGAGTGGAAAATGCATTTATTTTATTACATACTCCCCTGCTACATTTATACACATATCCTAGTGTTTAACTAACGCCTGGAAAGCTTCAGCATAGAAAGATTTGTCTGTATGCCTGAACCATTCTAGGACAGCCTGCTTCACTTCGTCATCATTGTGTTCACTGTTCTCAGAGAAAGATTAGTCTCTTGTGGAATTTCATGACAGGTTATGGGTTGATTATCTAGGATAAGGAGTTACACTTGCTGAATGTTCACAGAAATGGCTTCTGTGGGCTTGGAACAGCCATGGCTGGGATAATCATTGATGGACGTATGGAAATCTTTGAAATGTTTCCAAAATTCAAATGTCTTACTGCAGGTCATCACTGTACTGTGCTTGAAGTCTTCTGTAGATATCTGGTTTTACTTCTTTGTTCACAAGAAACTTCATCGCCAAACGCTGTTCAATGCATGTACTAGCACTGTTGTCTGCAATCTTGATTAATGGTCTTTGGACTGGCCAGTGACATGTGTGCAGCCTATCAGTGATAGGACATACTTGCCACGATAGCGTCCCTTTTTATACCTGTAAAATTAAAAGTCCTGGTTTGACTTGAATGTCCCTTATATATATTTATATATATATACATTATTGCAAAAAGTATTGGGACGCCTGCCTTTACACGCACATGAACTTCAATGGCGTCCCAGTCTTAGTCCGTAGGGTTCAAAATTGAGTTGGCCCACCCTTTGCAGCTATAACAGCTTCAACTCTTGTAGGAAGGCTATTCACAAAGTTTAGGAGTGTGTCTATGGGAATGTTTGACCTTGTTCCAGAAGCACATTTGTGAGGTCAGGCACTGATGTCAGACGAGAGGGCAAGGCTCGCAGTCTCCGATCTAATTCATCCCAAAGGTGTTCTGTCGGGCTGAGGTCAGGACTCAGTCAAGTTCCTCTACCCTAAACTCGCTCATCCATGTCTTTATGGACCTTGCTTTGTGCAATGCTGCGTAGTCATGTTGGAACAGGAAGGGGCCATCCCCAAACTGTTCCATCAAAGTTGGGAGCATGAAATTGCCCAAAATGTCTTGGTATGCTGATGCTTTAAGAGGTCCCTTCACTTGAACTAAGAGGCCAAGCCCAACCCCTGAAAAACAGAAAAACAACCCCACACCATAATCCCTATTCCGCCAAACTTTACTCTTGGCACAATGCAGTCAGGCAAGTACTGTTATCCTGGCAACCACCAAACCCAGACACGTCCATCGGATTGCCAGACAGAGAAGTGCAATTCATCACTTCAGAGAACATGTCTCCACTTCTCTAGAGTCCAGGGGCGGAGTGCTTTACACAACTGCATCTGACACTTTGCATTGCACTTGGTGCTTCCATGCAGCTGCTCAGCCATGGAAACCCATTCCATGAAGCTCTCTATGCACTGTTGTTGTGCTAATCTGAAGGCCACACAAAGTTTGGAGGTCTTTAGCTATTGACTTTGTAAACAGTTGGTGACTTCTATGCACTTCAGCATGTTGCTGTTGTCCTCAATTGCTTCCACTTTGTTATAATACCACTAACAGTTGACAGTGGAATATTTAGTAGCAAGGAAATTTCACGGATGGACTTATTGCACAGGTGACACCTTACCATGGTACCACACTTGAATTCACTGAGATCCTGAGAGTGATTTATTCTTTCACTAATAATCTGCATGCCGAGGTGCTTGGTTCTATACACCTGTGGCCATGGAGGTGATTGTAACACCTGAATCCATTGATTTGGAGGGGTGTCCCAATACTTTTGGCAATATAGTGTATATATACACTGAAGCACGCGCACATCACTTCTATACTTAAAAAACCCTCCCTGGATCCCACCGACCTAAACAATCTTAGACCCATCTCCCTGCTGCCATTCTCATCCAAACTCCTTGAGCGCTTAGCCTACAATCGCCTACGCTCCCACCTCACCGACAACAACCTCCTTGATCCCCTACAATTTGGCTTTCGTCCCCTACACTCTACCGAAACCGCCCTACTCAAACTCACCAATGACCTGCTAACCGCTAAAGCCAATGGCCACTACTAAGTGCTACTACTCCTCGACCTCTCTGCGGCTTTCGACATGGTCGACCACCCCCTCCTCCTCAAAAAACTATACTCTTTTGGCCTCAGAGACTCCGCTCTCTCCTGGCTCTCTTCCTATCTATCTCAACACTCCTTCAGTGTTACCTATAATGCTGCCACCTCCCCCTCACTCCCCCTCTCTGTTGGGGTCCCCCAAGGCTCTGTCCCAGGGCCCCTTCTCTTCTTCATCTACACCTCCTCCCTTGGTCAACTGATACACTCCCACGGCTTCAACTACCATCTCTATGCCGTTGACACTCAAATCTACTGTATCTCTCTACCCCTCGCCTCACTCCTTCAGTCTTTGCCAGAATCACTAGCCTTCTGAACGACATATCAGACTGGATGTCACTCCACTTCCTCAAATTAAACCTTGCCAAAACCGAGCTCCTAGTTTTCTCCCCAGCCCGCGCCCCCGCCCCCAACTTCTCCATCACGATCAACAACGCCACCATCAGCCCCACCCCGCAAGCCAGAGTACTAGGTGTCATTCTAGACTCCAATCTGTCTTTCCAGTCCAAGATCCAATCGCTGACAAATTCATGCAGACTCCACCTCCGCAACATTTCCAAAATATGCACGTTCCTAACTCCAGAAACTACAAAGCAACTCATTCACTTCCTTATCATCTCCCAACTTGACTACTGTAACTCCCTCCTTGCCGGCCTACCCCAACACAGGCTATCCCCTCTTCAGTCTATCCTGAATTCTGCGGCCAGACTCATCCTTACTAACTGCTCCGTATCCGCCACCTCCCTCTGCCAATCCCTCCACTGGCTTCCGATCGCTCAACGCATAAAATTCAAAATATTAACATTGACTTACAAAGCTGTTCATAACACTGCCCCAAACTACATCACCGACCTGATATCCATCTACCACCCAAAACGCACTCTCCGCTCCTCACAAGACCTCCTACTCTCCAGTTCCCTGGTCTCCTCCTCCCATGCCCGTCTCCAGGACTTCTCCAGGGCTTCCCCCATCCTCTGGAACTGACTACCCCAATCCATCAGACTGTCACCTTCCCTCCTCACCTTTAGGCGCACTCTGAAAACCCATCTCTTCAGAGAAGCCTACCCCGCCCTCACCTAATTGCTGATCTCCTCCGCTCTTCCCACCACTCCATCCCCCACAGCTATTTCCTCCTGTACCACTCTCCCCTCCCTCCTAGATTGTAAGCTCTAAGGAGCAGGGCCCTCGAACCCCTCATGTATTGTATTATATTGTTACTGCACTGTCTCGTGTACTGTCTCCCATTATAATGTACAGAGATGAGAAAATTGTTGGCGCTATATAAATACTATATAATAATAATAAAAATAATAATAATAATAATATACTATATATATATATATATATATATATATATATATATATATATATATATAGTGTGTATATATATATATATATATATATATATATATTTGATAGATAGATAGATAGATAGATAGATAGATAGATAGATAGATAGATAGGTAATTCATGCTCATATATGTATAAAACTGTAAAAATGTTATAGTTTCCCTTTAAAGTATTTGTCCCAATATCACATTCAAAAAATAGTTGAAAAATAAGCTTAGCTTTTTGATAAAGTGAGTAATGATTATGCCACTAAAAGTTGCTTGTACGCAATGGAGAATAGAATTTATTGCTGTGATAAGGTGTCTACATCTAAGCTGCAAATAAATAAACACATTTTATGCCAGCATGTACTTTCACAATCCCTGATGTGCCTCAACTATATATCTTCATTTTATAGTCCTCTCCTGTGGAATTTGGCTTCACATTTCAGAATGCATTACATCTGGAACATCATCTCTTGTTTTACATTGATTTTCTATATTATTCATTTGTTTTAAGTTGATTGCCAGAAATGCTAGACTTTCTGTAGGAGGAAGTCACGTAGATGGCTTTTTAGGAGCTTAGGGGTGTATTATACTGTATAGCTTAATTCATTTAATTAGTGAAACTGCAAATTGTGAACTACAGTCAATCAAAGAAATGACCCTTTCTGTGACCTGAATGATGTATCCTAAATTATGACTGATTGACTGCTATGGATTGTAGCATTTTGAACATCATCTCCATTGCTCTTTGCACTACTATATAAAGTAAGATTCATTAAAAAGAGAATTCAATAAAAAATCCTTTAAATATTTGATCTTTTTGCTCGGTGTTCCTGGTAGGATGCTGTGAGAGTACAGCAAAGGTAGCCATACACTAAATATTTTTTTTTATTAATCTTCCTCCTAATGTTTAAATTCTAATGAGTACATTCAATCACATGATGGATATGGTTGCTTTTACTTTCAGCATTCAGGTTTGGAGTGCATTTGGAGTACACTTTCAGCATTGGAGGTTTGGAGTTAACATTCAGGGTTGGAGTGAATGGACTTTCCAGGATGAAAATCATATTCACTATTAAAAAATGTTTTAGATAAATTTTCCATTTTTCTCCTTTGAATTTTCATCACTGCAGTTGAAAACAAATATTGATTTGACTCCATTAATGAAAAGAAAATTGAACAAACGTTGTTAAAATGAAACTTTATTAACTAGATTCTACTAGAACATGCTATGCTTAAGGCAGAAGATGCTTGTAACTTGTAAATAAAGACTTGTAAGTTTGTTGTAAAGAAATACACTGCTAAAACCACCCTGCCTCCAGCCTGCTCATTGGACAGTGAAAGAACAGCTGCAGACTGATGAGGTGATCTCCCTACTTGCAGATCACTTGATTAATTTATACTACGTCCCCTCCCTTTTATGTCAGAATGCTGTTATACAGAGGGAGCGGCAGGTAGTTAACAAGTCAAACTCAGTACTAAATTAGTTGTATTTAACAAATATGTCATAATTTATTAATGAAGATAAAGCAGCATTATTTTGTGTCTTTTATATCTGCCTAGGGTGCAGCTTTAAATTGCTCTTTAAAAGCATAAAAGATACTGGCTTAAAAATTATACCTATGAGCTAACAGTTACACAAAGAACTTGATCCTCTAAAAGACCAGAAACTCCAGAGGGTGATACTGTGCAGTCCTTCTCCAGATTCACAGTACTTCACAAGAAGAAGGCTCCAGTAGAATATACAAAAGAAAAGAGATAAGTCCTGTCAATAAGGGTAGAAGGTTTTAGTTGAAAATATAAAAGAGATTGTGTGATCTATAAACACAAAAGCAATTTATTTTTTGCTCTAAGCTTTGTAATGTAATACAAATTATGGAAGATGTCTGGAACTTACAAAATGACTCGGGTATATTAAACAATTTGGCAGTTAAATGTCAAATGAGGTTCACTGTAAATACATGTAAAATAATGCATTTGGAAACTAAAATGTGTGACATACAGCCCGTAGCATGTAAAACTGGGTAGAGATTATCATGGAAAAAGCACTAGGTGTCTTTGCAGATCATAGTTCATGCAAAATAAGTCTGCAGCTTCTAAAGCTTGCACACATAGTATGGTACAAAAATAATTAGTTCAGCATCATCCTAGTAGCACAGTTTAATTTTAGGCAATTTCTTACACAGTAGGTGTTGGGGGGTTATTTATTAAAATGAAAAGTGCAAAATTTGGAGCAACTCTGCACAGAAACCAATCAGCTTCCAGGTTTTTGCCAAAGCTTAATTGAACAAACTGAAGTTAGAAGCTGATTGGCTACCATGCACAACTGTACCAGATTCTGAGTGCTCCAGGTTTAGTAAATCTACCACATGATGTCCATAAACAGTATGTACAGAAGGATAACAAACACGTAGTGATCATCAAGGACCTCAAGTATGAGGGAAGGTTCATAGAGATTAAAGACCATCTTCAGTACACTACTCCCCACACTTGTTTTTTACATTAAAAACATTATAAACCTTTTTACCCTTACCTTGTATTTTTCACCTGCATAAAATATGCATTGATCCTGTAATTTCAATACAAAGAACAGAGAGCCCAGAAACATTTAATGAGGTGCAGCTCAATGCTTAGGTTTATGAAGCCTCTCAATCAAAGAAATTGCCCAAGGGACTTTAGAATGACATTAGATTGGGTGTGGCATCCACTGGTAGGTATTTATAGCCTGAGGGATTTCTTTCTGCACTGCCTTCCCTTTTGTTGAGCTGTTAGCTGTAAACAATGCAGATATCTGTAGTCTGCTTATGGAAGCTCATGGCTGTCTCTAAGCAATCTATCTTGCTTTCATTTGTCCTTTGGGCATTGCTGATCACTTGGCTTTTGGGTTTTCTTTCCTTATTATTATTATACAGTATTTATATAGCGCCAAAAGGTTTGCTCAGCGCTGTACATTATAGTGGGGGACAGTACATGAATGAGACAATACAGTAACAAAACAATACACGAGGGGTTCAAGGGCCCTGCTCTTTCGAGCTTACAATCTAGGAGGGAGGGGATAGTGGCACAGGAGGAAGTGGCTTTGGGGGATGGAGTGATAAGAGGAGTGGAGGAGATCAGCAGTTTGGTGAGGGTGGGGTAGGCTTCCCTGAAGAGATGGGTTTTCAGGGTGTGCCTAAAGGTGAGGAGGGTAGGTGACAGTGTGATGGATTGGGGTAGTGAGTTCCAGAGGATGGGGGAAGTCCTGGAGAAGTCCTGCAGTCGGGCGTGGGAGGTGGAGACCAGGGAGCTAGAAAGTAGGAAGTCTTGTGAGGAGCGAAGATTACGGGTTGGGTGGTATTTGGGTATCAGGTCGGTGAGGTAGTTTGGGGCAGCGTTATGAATGGCTTTGTATGTCAGTGTTAGTAGTTTGAATTTCATGCATTGGGCAATCGGGAGCCAATGGAGGGAATGACAGGGGTTGGGTGGCAGAAGAGGAGCGGTTGGTAAGGTGGATGAGTCTGGCCGCTGAGTTCAGGATAGACTGAAGCGGGGATAGTCTGTGATGAGGTAGGCCAGTGAGGAGGGAGTTGCAGTAGTCCAGGCGTGAGATATTGAGGGAGTGAATGAGTTGTTTGGTAGTGTCTGGGGTTAGGAATGGACGTATTTTGGATGTGGTACAGAGGTGGAGCCTGCATGAGCTTGTTAGCGATTGGACATGGGGTTGAAAGGACAGGTTTGAATCCAGAGTGACACCTAGGACTTTGGCTTGCGGGGTGGGACTGATGGTGGCGTTGTTGGTCGTGATGGAGAGGGGGCATGGGCTGGGGGGAAAATTAGGAGCTCAGTTTTGGAAAGGTTCAGTTTGAGGAAGTGGAGCGACATCCAGTCTGATATGTCGTTCAGCAGGTGGGTGATACGGGCGGAGACTTATTACTTGCCATGTTCTTTTTAATGTTAATGTTTCATGTTATTTAATCTTTGGCGGCTTCCATTAGTGTATTTCATCCAATTCTTCATAAGAGGAATTAATCTACTGTATCTCACTTTAGGCCACACTGATCTATTTTTTATCACTGAGGCCTTTGACATTTGGTCATAAATCCTCCGTAATTTATTTTGCCATATTGTGTTTTGCTGGTACTATTGGTATTATGGTTTACAATTTGTTCTTTCTTTTTCTCTTTTTTTTCTTTTTGACCCCCTGGGGTCTCTAACTGTGTACTCCACTTGCCTTTTTTAGAGAAATATATCTATTTTGTGTTTTGTGTTTTGTTTTCTGCCTAATTCAGAGCTATATCTCTTTCCATCTTCACAATTAAGGTTATTGTTGATATTAACTGACATGGCTTCTCTACAGATATCCTATGGAATATTACTATCTGCTGAGGAAGCGAACGTTGCTTCACGAAATGTGTCGCATTTCAGGATATCAACTGTCTAGATTAATATGTGTCTATGCTATCATGTAACTATCCATAATGTTTCTCTATGTCTCATATTTTATTATGGTTTTAACCGCTATTTTGTATGTAAATAAAAATCAGATTTTTAAAAAACTTTTTGTTATTTGTTGAGTGTTCAAAGGTCCAGCTTCTTTAATGTCCCTTTTGCAATTTCTTTGATTGAGTGATCCTGTAATTTCATGGTGCCATTTATTTTCTTGCATGCATAGCCTATAGTAAAGTAAATCTTCGCATTCTGGTTTCATAAGTTTGTGTTTAAACATGAAGCACATAGCATAGCACTGCACAAGGTCATGCGTGACCTGTGTCTGTAGTCTAAGAACCGACACTTCCTGCGAAGGAACTATATATCCCACAAACCCTGGAACTCTTAGTCTAGAACTGGTGCAGGTGAGAGCTGCATAGTATTTAGATCTGGAACAGACACAAGCAGGCACAGCAATTAACAGAGAGATCATCATACTGGAAAAAAATGTTTTCATAAAAATACCACTTTCACATTTGTAATGCAATATGGAGGAAATGGTGAGGCACTGACTGGATGCTTTAATCTAGCCCGTTCTCTTAGTAAATAGGGACAAACTAGGTGAACGAAAACATGAGCATAAGGAATTGATCAACTAGGACACTACAAACTGCAGCCACAAAATGTGAGCCCATCACTAAAAGGTAAGGCAGACAAACAACATAAAGAATATACAGTAACTACACACATTTCTAGTTAAAATAACAAATACATTTGAAAGTGTACAATGCTTTTAAATTCAGATGTATTCTGGACAATCACATTACATTCTGTAACATCAATCATGCAAAAAATGAATTCCTGGTCTTATTTCATCCACATATGGTTGGATAACTAAAGCAAATATTCACAATTTATTGTGAGCATTCTGAGCTCGCCTGGTAAATCAGCCTTAAGCAGCCCACAGATGAGTCGATTTTCTTTCGTTCCACCATAGGCGGAAGGAAAGAAAATCACTTGATTCCCCCATCAACACAGTCAGTTTCACGGGGGCTGAGGGAAAACCTCCTGGCCGGAAGAACACAATTGTTACTGCTAGTGGCTTTAGCTGCTGTTAGTAATCAAATGTACAAACATCAGACAGGTTAGCTGTACCCAGGTCTTGACGGATGGATTGACTTGGGTACAATCAGTCTGCCCATACATGGATTTAATCTCGGCCGGTTCAGTCTTGTATGACTGGCTTTAGTATACCAGAAAGCTTTGGATACTTCCTTAAAATGTTAAATATAAAGAAATACTTATTTTCATATTGTCTGTTTCTCAATGTATTTCAGTCTATGTCACTATAGACTTTGTCCAAGAACAAAAATGTAATATAGTGCAGAACAGGGCCAGACTGACAACTCATGGGGCCCCCGGGCAGTAGGGGATCATGGAGCCCCTGTGTCCTTGCCCAAACTCAAAAAAGCCTATGAAAAAGGTACCATGGTCATCTCATGGGGCCCCCTACTGACCCCGGGCCCTCGGGCAGTGCCCGAGTTTCCAAATGGTCAGTCCGCCCCTGGTGCAGAATAACAGTCCCTAGGTGTGGTGGCTGCATTTATTTTCTTTTTCTTTTCAGGCTTTTTACATGGCAATCTGTCCTAGGACAGAAAAGTATGTCAGGACACCTCCCATCTCCTTTTCTCCATAACATGGGGGAGGTATTCTCTAGTCAACAGAAGGATCTGAGAAAATGATAACTGATAATATACAGCTGAGGCAGAGAGCAAATAAATTGTCGGCTCGGTCATTTTTTGTATTTATCGTACACGTAACTAACATATATAACTAAAAACTTTCAATGGTACATTTTACAGATCAAAAAGGAGCAAATAATAGATGTTTATTGCTAGGGTTAACAAAGACTTTAAGTGTATCTCCACAAAACTCTACTGTAGCCACCGACAGATGTCAGTTGGCAGAATAGTACTGCTTAGCTATCATGTATAATCAGAGGCATAACTAAAGCCTTCAGGGTTTATGGCATGAAATAATGAATGGCCCCCCTGACACCATCCTAGGGCCCTTCCCACTGGTCCTGGGGCCCTCTACTCCCTTTGCAGGACCTTTATTACAGTCTCTCAGCAGTCCCCTTTCACATGTTCTGCAGAAAGCCTCTTTCCTGCATAGTTGCCAAACTTTCCAAAAAATTTTCAGGGACTCCTTTTTTTGCTAGGTGTTCAGCCAGCCAATGTAAGCGGAAAATGTATCTTAACTAGGGGCGGGCATTAAAAATGGGCTTGGTCATACAAGAGGCACCTAATGCCATACCTGTTTGCACATCTTTACACCCCTGGAATGCTTCTGTACCCCTTAGCATGCCTTCATGCCCCCTATAACCTCTGTACCACTAGCACACCTCTGTTCCCCTCAGCACACTTCTGTCCCCCATTGCTGCAACATCACTGCACCCCATTCCTATACACATCACTGCACCCCATATACACACATCTGCACTTCCCAGCATCCTCCGTAACCCCCTCAGGACATCTCCTCATCCCCTTGCACACCTCTCCACCCCCCAAACCTCTGCACTTCCTAGAATCCCCCAGTATGCCTTCATACATCCAGCAAGCCTTTGTACTCCCCAGTACATCTCTGCAACCCCCAGCACACCTCTGTATCCCCCAATGTGTCTTTGTAAAACCCCCAGCATGTCTCTGCACCCCCAGCACCCCCCACACCACCGTACCTCCTCACACACCTCTGCACCTCCCAGCATCCTCTGTATCCCTTCAGCACACCTTTGAACACCCCAGCAAGCCTCTGTAATCACCAACACACTTATGTACCCCCCCAGCACATCTACATAGTCTTCTGCGCATCATTTCATGCCAGAATGAAAAATGCCAGAGCCCATTCGCAGATGTAACCTTTGCGACCCTGGTAGTTCTGCCACTGTTCTGTATAACACTTGTTCTGTTCTGTTCTGTTTTTATTAAGTTCTGTCTTTCTTAATTTTCCTAATAATGTTACTTTGTTTCCACTGGCCACTCTACAATGCAACCTGACTATGCAGTGGATGAGCAGTAATACATTAAAGTGTATGTATAGCCAAACCTTTTTTTGTATAGAGTAGAATAGGGGCAATCCACCTATCAGGCTATACATACAATTTAATGTATTATCTTATGATACCTTATGCATAATGTATTAATTGTTGCTGTCTGTGTCCTGCTAGGGAGATTTCCTTTCACTTCCTGTTCTGGAGATGCCATAGAAAATGAGAAGAAATCTACTTAAGATGAGAAATTACCATCTGCAACAGCTGTCACCAGAACATTTCTCCCAGTTGGATAATTAACCTCATCTCTTTCTCCGATCACAACTCTAAAATGTTGGATTTCCCCTTTACTTTTGTTTTGGTGACAGTGGTCACCAGAGCAAATAGAGATGGTAAAGCTCCCCAGTGAGGACACAGACACCAATGAAAAATTGCCAGAGGGTCTATCTCTTCCTTACTCTATCCAAAACTTTTGATTTTACATAAAATTTTAATTCACATATGTTTTCCAAAAGTTGAATAAAAATACTCATGATCCTAACAAAAAATCCACTACTATATGTAAATTGCAAGGGCAGGGGGCCTACCAGCAAAAGAGACATTACTGTAAATAGTAAAAACTTGGTTTATGGCTCCACCTTCTTACTTGCAATTGCCTTGTATATTTAAATTGTTTACTGCACATAAAGAACTCCAATGTTTGGAACTCCACCCGACAGGTATGGTTCACAAACAATATTTATTATACAAATAGTTATTAAAATACAGCAACAAATAACACAATTAAAAACAAGCCAACATGCCCCTCTTATCCTCAAGCACAACAATATCTAGTATACTCCAATCTATATTATAGACATATATAATTCCTCTTTAATTATTGACTTATATTGATCTCTGGGGTCAGTTTTTTCTATTTATTTACATTAGTTTACATATGTGCATATGACTTAAAAAATTAAAAAACTATTTTAATTTTAATTTAAAAAAAAAAAAGGTGAATTCGATAACTGTTCCACAAATATATACAGTACTATTATATTTCTTTTACTCTAATAAAAATCAGGCCTGGTTTTACTTTTTAAGTCTTCAAAGAGTGTCCATTGTGATATCTGAACATCTCTTCAGTCTGATCAAGGGTCTTGCCCTTTGATGGCCCTATTCAGTTGGTTGAAACACACCAGTAGCTCTGAAAACAGGCTGTGACTGATAAATGCCATTTAGTGTGGGAAATAGACTGGCCATGTCACCCATCTTGACACTAGGTGCACTTCATCTCATTTCTCTGGTAAACAATATGAACAGCAGATGCTGCTTTTGCCTGTAATCACTACCTAAGGTAGAGCTAAAAGTTTATTAAAAAAAAATCACCTTGTTCTTCATTGACATTCTGTCGAACAGCCAAAATACTTGTTGAAAGAATGCAGAATGAAGCACTTTCCTCCAATTTCTAATGCTCTGATGCATTTGGCAGGCTACTCTTAGCTATTAATAAACCTTTATACCAGAGTCCTATCTCATGAGCAGGAGACACAAACCTATTGCACAGACATAGTTATTGATACAGGGACTGGAAGTTCTTGAGATGAGGAGATAATGAGCTTCAGACATAACTACAAAGCACTGAAAGCTCACAAACCTATTTTACTCACTAAAGGTCATCGCTTTCTCTCTCTCCTTCTCTCTATTGTGCAGCAAAAGAAACTGACATTCATTTTAAAAGGCGGTAGCCTGTAATGATCTGAAAAGATAAAATGGAAGAATGAAGCATTTGTGGCACAGGAATATTGAAGGTGGGTTGTCATCAGAACTTGGTGACCTTTTGGATAATATATGAACTGACCTAGAAATAGTTCAGTAATCTGATGTCTGGGAAACATTCAGCTAGCCCTGTGACTGGTATTACAATTCTCTGGAATTTTAAAAGCCATATTGTGAAATAATTGATATAACATCAAGGGGTGGTAATAGTTTCAATAGGCACCATGGACAAATAGGCATTAAAGATCTATCTCAACAATTCCCCTTTAATATGCAACTGGATATTCACCTTTAAAAAAAAAAATAATACACTTTTTGCAGGTAGACAATGTTCATTTAATTTGTATTTTTTATTAGGAAGCTGTAAGCATTGCACACCCGATCTGCTGATGCAGTGCAGGGCTCTTGCAGACTGTCAGTATAATTATTATTATACAGGATTTATATAGTGCCAACAGTTTGTGCAACGCTTTCCAAAATGAAGGCAGACAATACAATTTGGTACAAAAGGAATCAGAAGGCCCTGCTCGTTAGAGCTTACAATCTAAGAGGAAGAGTCAAGTGATACAAAAGGTAATAGATGTGGGGGATAAGCTGATGGAGACAGTAAAAACACAGTGCATTAGTTAGAAGCATGATAGGCTTCTTTAAGGAGAAGGGTTTTCAGGGATTGTCTAAAGGTAGATAGATTAGGAGATAGTCGGACAGATAGGGGTAGGGAATTCCTTAGGATGGTAGAAGCTCGGGGGAAGTCTTGGAGGCAAGCATGGGAGGAGGTGACATGGGAACTAGAGAGCAGAAGGTCTTAGGAGGTCCAAAGAGAGCGGTTTGGTTGGTATTTTGAGACCAGGCTAATGATGTAGCTGGGGGCCAAGTTGTGGACGGCTTTGTAAGTTGTTGTTAGTACCTTGAATTTTATACATTGTGAGAGTGGAAGCCAGTGGAGGGATTGGCAGGGAGAGGTAGCAGACACTGAACGGTTGGTAAGGTGGATGAGCCTGGCAGCATTCATGATAGACTGAAGGGGGGGTAACCTATGTAAAGATAAGCCAATGAGGAGGAAGTTGCAGTAGTCGAGATGAGAGATGACCAGGGAGTGAATTGGAAGCTTTATAGTGTTGTTGTTTAAGAAGGTGAGTTTTCTGGAGATGTTGTGGAGGTTGAGGCAGCATGATTTGGAAAGGGATTGGATGTGTACCTGAAAGGACAGTTCAGAATCCAGGGTTACACCCAGTACCCTGGCACCCAGGGACAGGTTGATAGTTGTGCCGTTAATCTTGACTGAGAAATCAGGGGAAGGGGCACGTGGGGGAGGAAATATTATGAGCTCAGTTTTGGATAGATTAAATTTAAGGAAGGGGAGTGACATCAATTCTGATATATCTGTTAGTAAAACAGTGATATGTGAAGAAATTGATGGGGTGAAATGAGGGGTAGAGAGATAGGTTTGTGTGTCATCAGCATAGAAATGGTATTGGAAACCATGGGAAGCTATTAGCTGACCCAGGGAAGAAGTGTAAATTGAGAATAGGAGAGGTCCAAGGACAGAGTCCTGGGGGACCCCGATGGTAAGAAGAATAGGAGAGGAGGAGTAGAGTTGTAAGTGACACTGAAGTTGCGGTGAGATAGATAAGATGTGAACAAACAGAGAGTAAAGTCACAAAAGGCCAAGGAAATAAGGTTTTTTGAGGAGGAGGGGGTGGTCAACTGTGTCAAAGGAGAGCGGAGAGGTCCAAGAGTAAGAGTATGGAATAGTGACCATTGGTTTAAGCTGTTAGTAAATTGTTTGTGAGTTTTAGGAGAGCAGTTTCTGTGGAGTGTTGCAGGTGAAATCCAGACTGGAGGGGATCAAGAAGGTCATTCTCAATGAGATAACAGCTCAGCAGTTTGTAGACTAGACACTCAAGGAGTTTGGAGGCAAATGGGAGTAAGGAGATGGGTCTTAGGTTGTTAATATTAGTGGGATTTTTTGAGGGTAGAGTTATATTGATTGAAAGTCTTGCTGGGACTTTTTTGAGGCATCTGGTATTGTCTGTTTGCCAGGGTTGTAATGGTCAGGGGCTGGATTCTGTGTGTAGTGAAGGAGACCAATGTGTCCAGGGTGGATGACAGTGAACTGTTGCAGACAGAAGTGGCCAGGTTGGCCAGGCTTAAATTTATACTGCGTTGGGTGGGGGTATTGCCAATTAATCAATCAATCAGGAATGCATAGGAGAAACAGATGGCTAGCAGGGCAAACTTTTCACACCAGAGGAGGACTACAAGAGACAACAAGAGAGCAGGAGGGCAGCATTGTAAAGATTAGGATCAGCAAAATAAACATCACAGTAATATGTACAGAGCTACAGACTTTGAAAGCAGCATAGATTACCAATAGGAATATTGATAGTAATAATTCGTATTGAATAGTAATGAGGAGGTGGATTTTGAAAACAACATAGATTACCATATAGCATAGCAGTGTCAATTAGCAGTCCTAAATGGCATGGAGATAGTACAGATGGATAAGTACAGATGGATATTGCTCACAGAAAATTACCACATACAGGGATTTTTTTTCTCAGAAAATAGGTGCAGGAACTCCCCCTTTCTGACTCACTTCTTGTCTCCTCCCCCTACACATCTCCGAGCACAATCCCTTGGTTCCACTCCCTACCCACTTCCCAGTATCAGTCCTTTTAGTGAATACAGAACCAAGTATCATTTTGTGGTGCTAAGTAATTTACCTGTCAGGGGATAGAGAAGAGTTGTTAAGATGATGCAGACCTGAAGTGCAATACTTAATCCAAGATTAATAATTTATCCAAGATGATAGTTGGCTATCCCATCCTGTGCTACCCCTGCCTGGCATAATCTGTCTGCTCGTACCTCGTACTGGCAGGACGTTACACAATGACAGGAACCATCAATTCACTATGTAAATCACTCACCAGCGCACTGGTAGTTTATTGATAACTACAAGCTGTCAGCTGCAAAAGCTAGTGGTAGTTGTAGTTTTCCCATTCGTAAATGAATGACAGAGGTGGGCGGTGTCGAAGCCTCACATGGCTGCATTTTTAAAATTGTGACAGAGAGTTAGGGAAGAAGATTCCCTGCTCACTATCACTAAAGGTGATGGATAAGAGAAAGGCTGCAGCAGTAAGAACATGTTACATGTTCCACCCTAAAAACGAGTGGAACATGTAACATGTTCCCAAAGGTAAACTTATCCTTTAGACCTGGTTCACACCTATGCATTTGCAGTGCTTTTCAGTTTTGCAGAAACACACTACAGTCTGTTTAACATGGTTCCCTATGGTTCACATTCACATTTGTGCATTTCCCACCAGTGCATGTTTTGGAAATGGTCAAGGACTTTTTTCCTGCAGTAGGTGTTTTTCATTCCTTAGACTTCAATGGAAACACAGCTGAAATACATCAGAAATGCATCAAAAACACAGTGCTTTTGTGTTTGATGCATTTCTGCTGCATTTTTGCTGGTTTCTCATGCAAGACAACACACCCCCCCCAAAAACACAAAATACAAAACGCATCAAAAACACATTAAAAAGTGTCAAAAACGTGTGAAAAAAAACCTGCAAAACGTTCCATGAAAATGCATCAACGCAACCTGCATAGATGTGAAACAGTCCTAAAAGCTCACAATGCATAGTTCGATTTTTGTTTGATTTCAAACAGATTTCTCTACAATATGTAGTGTTTTTCCCAGATGAAACCAACTCACTGTTATAGTTTACTTGTTCAAAAAAATTTCCATTCTGTCTCATTGAATTTTCTCATCACCATGGCCAAAATGAATATTGGTTTGACACAAATTTGAAAAAAAAATACTATTGGCGTATGAGTGCTAGTCTCTACATCAGCATTATAAATTATAATGTTTGAAATAGCAGATATGCTCATAATACTTCCATAAACCACAAAGACTCACTGCGGTTGATTTACTAAAACTTCAGAGTGAAGAATCTGGTGCAGCTGTGCATGGTAGCCAATTCGATTCTAATTTCAACTTGTTCAATTAAGCTTTGACAAAAAAAAAAAGTTGATTGTTCTCTATGCAGAACTGCACCGGATTTTGCACTCTCCAGTTTTAGTAAATCACCCGTACTAATAGAAGGCATTCGCTTCCTCTCCACTCTGGCTCAGGCCTCATTCATGCCATGGTGCAGAGACGTCTGTTTTTCTGGACACATTCTGCAAGAGCACAAAGAAAACAATTGTTCTCTATGTGGCCTGTTCCATACCACAACACTAGTATCATGTACATATTTTTTTCTGCGCAGGAATCTGCACCTTATACAGTATGTGGTTTTCTGTACGGAAAAAAACTGGCGGGACATCAACATTTTGGAACAAACAGGGCTATGCTGTTACACATTTAATATTTATGTTAATGTACATGAGAATTCATATAGTTTATTCTTTGTACCATTTCCTATGGATATTTCTATAGTTAGTTATATGCCGCCACCAGTGGCCTTATTTGGTAATGCATTTGTTTTTCATATTACCTCCCTGAGATCTATGACACAACACCTTTGCATATGAAGCTCCTCCCTTCTTCTTGAGTACAGCACTTCCTGTGTCATGGAGGCAGCTAACAGTCCACATGTAACAGGGACACATGTATTCTGCATAGTACGCTACAGAAAGTATCATCTTTTGACCGCATAATACTGGAAACCATTCATTCTGCTGTATCCTGTTGTCACATGTACAGAATAAAGCAACTTCTGGATGAACACAGTATTGGTGAGTTCAAGCTATCTGATAAGGATTGTCCACAGTGATTATATCTGCTTATACAGGCTAGGCAGAGAGGTCTCACAAGGGATAAATCGCTATCACAACAATCTGAGTCAGAATAAGGGCACCTAGAATACTACTGTTTTCTTTAATCTCTTGCAGAGAATTTATGTTACATACTGTATTTCTGTGCAGAGAAAAAAGTGATGTAACAGCAGTGTTGAAATGCACATGAAAACTGATATAAACTCTTGTCTCTGCAAGTGAAATCTGCACGTTCCCTCTGTTTTTTATGCATGTATGGTGTGAACGAGACCTCAAGGTTTCCTCTGAAGCAGGGGCGGACTGACAACTCATGGTGCCCCCAGGCAATAGGGGATCATGGGGCCCCTAGGCAATAGGGGATCATGGGGCCCCTGTGTCTTTGCCCAAACTCAAAAAAGCCTATGAAAATGGTACCAGGGACATCTCATGGGGCCCCCTACTGACCCTGAGCCCTCGGGCAGTTTCCAAATGATCAGTCCGCTCCTGCTCTGAAGGTTTCTTTCCACCTTGGCACAACAGACCATACATTTGTACACTAATGATACCCTGTCCCATCTTCCCATGCTTAAAAAATGAAAGTATCACTAAACTCAAATTTGAAATATCCCATAACAATTTATTTTTAAATAACGAAAGCATGACCTTTGTTTTATATGTGTTTTATGTGTTTTTTAATATGGTATTAAACCCAAAAGCTGTATTCAAGAATACAGAATTGCATTAATGTTCCTTTCATACCTGCTTGGAGTGCACCTTTAAGCACTGCTGATTTGTTTATGTATGGTACATACTTAGAACTGTATTAAACCCAAGAGCAAACATTCATGATATTGCAGCTTATCAATTCTTAGATGTGATAGCTGCATTAGCTGTATTTTCTAGTTTTCCTTGTCTTTATTTTCACTTGGTGATCCTCTCAGTAAGTCTGTTATTTTTCAACAGAACAAGCTGTTCTGTAGCTGTAGCAGTAAGAGGGATGAGACAAAACATTTAACACTGATTGTTGTGTTTAAGTGACCAGCTCTTATTTATGTAAAACCTCAAACACTCTAATACAGGAGGTATGTTACTGACCAGATCTCCAGTTGACAATAGAGGAAACAGCCTAAAGAAAAACTAATGCAGCCACCACATCTAATGATTGTTAAGCTATAATATATTACATTTTTGACTTTGGGTTTAATACCACTTAACATGTACTTTTAAGTTTCACCCCCATGCTGCTAAGTCTAATTGTTTCTGTGTGCTCTGGTGTTTGTGATGGAAATTTGAGACAGAATGTTTTTGTTAATAAAGTTTGATCAAAAATTGATGTTATAAATAATCGAATTCCATTGGCAGTCTGGCTGAAAGTAAAGACAGATCAAAGCACAGGAGCATGCTTCTAGGGTGCTTCCAGGGTAACAATTCAGCTCCTATATAGGCACACTGCGGTCGATTGGTGGTTCACTTTGCATTGGAATTTATCCCAGAGCTAGAATAATGTGGTAAGACTTTACTTTGCAAAGTATACTGAATTAAAAAAAAAAAACATTTTCATTTGCACAAGATTGGATGATGGAAGTCAGCAAAGTCCAATCTCCTTAACTAAGCTTTTGGGGAACATTTCCATGTATATTGCAACTTTCCTTGCAAAGTGAACAGCTTTAGGAAATGCCCTACTGGCAGGATCAATAAGTGAATACTGAATAAGCATGTAGCATATGTGAATGAGGGCAGGCTGCTATTAGAAGATGAAATAAAATAGGGGGTGGTTTTGACTTCCCCATACTTAAATTATAAATATTTACTATCTTGTTTATTCCTATAATTAACTAGTCTATCAAAGCTCTGATATCATTACTGGTGATAATATAATAACAATATTTAAAACAAAAAGAGTTTGCGCTAAATGCGTGATAAAATCTAAATCAAGAATAATTATAATAAATTATAATGAATTATAATAAATGCTGCCACTTCTATACAAATACATATGATCAACAAAAAGAACCTTCAAAGAGATTCAACAGCACAATGAAATATATATGTGCATATAAATAAATAAATTAGTGATCATTAAAATGTGAAAAACTGAAAGTCCATAAAGAATCTTTTCCACCAAATGAATCTTCCAATTCCCAAAAGATCACCACGTACATTAAAGATGGCGTTCCCCCTTTTGGGTGTGCACTCAGCAGATAGCCATGCCTCTAATTCTCATAGTTGGCTAAAATCACCTATAAAGTGTATCCAAATGGGAAGGAGATCAGTCAAAATGGATATTATCACACTCCTCTCTGGTCATCCTCCAATTGCCATGATCAGCCGGCACCACTTCATAGGTTAACAAATTCCTAATAATGAGGATCTTATAGCAACATGGATAACACTCTCCTTCTCCTTAATCTTTCCTCATACATGACCATGTCTTCAAACAGATCCCCTGCAGATCCCATTGTGGTGGTGAACTTGGTGACAACAGCAGAGATGTTTTAGCAAGTTTTCCTTCCTGGCACCAACTATTTCTAAATGTAAACAAGACAACGTGCTGTGTGTCCGCTCTGCCACCGATCCCCTGTGTGTCTCTGTTTCCGGAAACCAAGCCTCACTCCTGGACTTTGAGTTTTTCACATTTTAATGATCACTAATTTATTTATTTATATATATGCACATAAATATTTAATTTTGCTACTGAATCACTTTGAAGGTTCTTTTTGTTGATTATAATAACAATATTGGCTATAAAATTAAACACAATGCTCAAAGAGGCAAAGGTCTTATTTAAATACAAAGAAAGTAAAATCCTAACATAGAAATCCAAAAGAATATTACATAACACATGGAAATGAAAAAGCAGAGATGATATGTTACATAAGTCTTTCCTCAAAGTTGGGTATCGTAGCTGGGCTCCAGGAGGATAGAAAAGCCGTTCATCTCTGGCCCTCACGTGTAAAAAAAAGGTGCAAATACCAAGCGCAATGAGCCATGAACACAAAACAACAAATAAAGGAGCGCTCCCAACCCTGTGGAAGTTAATAAAGTCACAAAATCAGGAACAGAAATAAAATCGAAATTCACGTTAATGTTGAGTTAAAAACATGACATGCAGGAGTGCCCCTGATTGATACATCACCAGGCGAGAGACCACCCGAACAGGGACTGGTGAAACTGGAAGCCTAGGGGAGCACTCAAACCATGTCAAACCAAAGAAGAAAAGCTGGTCATCATGATAACATTTTTCAGGGACTTGCCCCTTACTCGGATCATCAGATGGGGCAAGTTCCTAGTTCCTTTGATCTTATTGCAGGCCAGTACATCAATCATTTTAATATCTGCATCACCAGGAGCTCTGATGTGAGGCTTTCTTATCTCCCATACCCCACCACCAGGAATCATGCGTGAATCCTCTCCCAGATGAAGATCTGCTATGCACCTTTCTGCTATATGCACCCTGCTGTGTAAACTTGCTCTGCTGGCATTCCAGGCTACCCTCAGCCATATCCAGTTGGCTTCAGCTTAACCATTTGTCAACAATCCAAAAATGTTTCTATATATATTGAAATACAAATGTTGCACCTTCAAACAGGGGATTTTTTATTTTTTGGTGCACATACATTTTAATGCAAATTTCCTTTAACGTGGAATTCAATAAGCCACATTGGTCCCTGGTCAGCTTTGCCTTTAATCCTACCTCAAATCCTCCCACACAAACCGCTACTTGTTCTGCGCTCCCTCCCATGAATATTAAATTACCCCTCCCCCTCTGAATTGATGAACCCACTTGTGAGATCTCAAAGACTGCAGTAGTCTTGAATTTGTCTGAGGAATAATCTTTGCTACTAAGTTATTAACATAAATATGCAATTAACGTTCCATTTCTGCCTAGGGGAGGACAATGTTCTCTAAATTATCTCAGAGCAAATAGGAAAGCTGAACATTAAACTACATTTGTCATCAGAAACAAAGTGTTTAAAAAAGTATTTTTAGCATTTTGCTCTTAGGAAGTGACCTAACATATAGGAGAGACAATTCCCAGTTTATAGCAGAAGATCATGTTGTATACTATATTGCCGCTAGCCATATTAAGGTTTAATAATTATAAGCTCAGCCTAGGGCTATGATCGGCAGCACTGAAGAGACAGAAATAGTGATAGCCTGAATTACATGACTATTTTTGTCCTGTGGAAGTTTATATATACACATTTTTTTGCACTAAAACCTAAAGATTCATTACCAATTCTGTTTCTCCAGGAACAGCAAAACTCATTTCTTACCCTGGAGGTAAGCCTGGCACTCAATGATGTAATGTTGAGTAAAATGTATTAAGAATATCACTCACCGTTTCTGAATTCTATTTGTGTCAAATCCCAGATTTTATTTAGGTTTTAGGATTACAGATATGCAGCTGGGTTTGCCATCTTTTAGCATGTTTAAGTGAGTTATCATTTTAATTTGTTTAGTACCAAAGTGAAATTAAAATGACTTTACTAAGGATTTAAAGAACACCTATAAAAAAAAAAATAGAATACTCTGATAAATGTACAGTATGTTTGTAATGATAGTATTCAACATATTAATTCCTTTTAACCTTTTTTATTTACATGTAGATCAAGCTGACCATAAAAGTGACAATGTTAAGTGGTTGTAAAGGCTCAAGGTTTTTTGAAAAAACCTTCTGTGTGCAGTAACCCCCTAATACTTACCTGAGCCCCATCTCGATCCAGCAATGTGCATGAGAGCAGCGGCTTTCCGGGTTTCTCTCTCTGCTCATTGGCTCACACAGCAGCGGGAGCCATTGGCTCTGGCTACTGTCAATCACAGCCAGTGGGCCAATGAGGAGAGAGTGGGTGGGGGCGAGGCCGAGCCATGCTCTGTGTCTGAATGGGGGCACCCGGCAGAAGGGAGGAGCCAGGAGCGCCATCAGGGGACAAGTTTTAGCAAATGGCCCCCAATATGTTTACATAGTTGTCCTTTTAAAGTGGAACTTCACTCTCTCAATCAACATTGACTATTTTGAATCCTTATACTGCTGGCATTAGTTAATAGATAGGAAAGTATATTGTATTTACTTGTTTTAAACAGTTTTTTTTTTTATTTCTGTAGTCACTTATTAGTTTTCATGCCTAAGCAAATGATGTCATCCATTCCAGCATTCTTCAGGAGGGGAGGAGGAGTTTTCCCAGCTAAGCACACCCTCCTGCCTGCATACCTGAGGACAGATGGATTCCATTAAGTAATAGATACATGAATCATTTGCCTTTACTCATGATGGCCACATCTAGAATTGCTAAGGGAGTGTTTTTCAAAACTATTTCATAGCTAAATAAAGCACATGGATGGAATGGCGAGTTTGCTTTGAATATTAAAAATTAACTAAATAGTGCTTTTGGTTTGCGGTGCTCAGATACAGTGTAGTTCCACTTCAAAGCGGAGTTCCACCTGAAAAAAAAAATAAAATAAGAGTCAGCAGCTACAAAAACTTTAGCTGTTGACTTTTAAAATACAGATACTTACCTGTCCCTCGGTCCAACGGTGTCCTCACCACCGCTGGTTTCACCGTCCGTCTTCTCTCCCTGGCACTGGCATCTTCAGTGTGGGCACCCGGCTGTGACAGCTTGCGGCTTCACAACCGGGTGCCCACTGCACATGCGCGAGAAGCGCTGCGCTTTGTGAATGGCCCTGTAGTCTTCTGGGATCTGTCAGATGTCCCAGAAGACGACGGGGAGGGAGGACAACTTCCGCTTCTGATCGCCTAGGCAATCGCAGCTGAAGTGGGAGCGAGTACCTGTCAAATTTGGGTACCCACTACCCAATGGTGCCAATGCTTAATGGGGAGCGGGGGACAAAGGCTTAAAGTGGAACTTCCCCTTTCAGGTGGAGCTCCGCATTAAGTAAATTACAAAACTGGATAATACTTATTACAATAGAGGAACATACATTTTTACAGCAATACATTTTATTTCTGCACTTGCCTAATAGTACAAAGAGCAGTTATGATGCAGTAACCTACAGTAGTTCATTAACCTCTAAACTGACCTAATAAAAATAAACTGAAATTTGGTTGACTGCTACAGGTTACTGAACTTTGAACATAACTACAGTTGCAAGAAAAAGTATGTGAACCCCTTTGGATTACGTGGAGTTTTGCATGAATTGGGCATAAAATGTGCTCTGAACGTCATCTAAGTCACAACAATAGAAGAACACAGTCTGCTGAACATAATACTACACAGACATTAGATGTTGCCATGGTTTAATTGCACATAACATGTAAACATTCACAGTGCAGGGAGGAAAAAGTATGTGAACCTTTGGACTTAATAACTGGTTGACCCTCCTTCGGCAGCAATAACCTCAACCAAACGTTTCCTGTAGTTGCAGATCAGACCTGCACAACGATCTGGAGTAATTTTGGACCACTCCTCTTCACAAAACTGTTTCAGTGTAGCAATATTCTTGGGATGTTTGGTGTGAATCGCTCTCTTTAGGTCATGCCACAGCATTTCAATCGGGTTGAGGTCAGGACTCTGACTGGGCCACTCCAGAAGGCGTATTCTGTGCTGTTGCAGCCATTGTTTTGTTGAATTACTTGTATGCTTTGGGTCATTGTCCTGTTGCATCACCCATCCTCTGCAGAGCTTCAGTTGGTGGACAGATGGTCGTACGTTTTCCTGCAAAATGTCTTGATACACTCTGGAATTCATTTTCCCATCAATGACAACAATCCATCCAGGCCCTGAGGCAGCAAAGCAGCCCCAAACCATGATGCTCCCTCCGCCATGTTTTACAGTGGGGATGAGGTTTTGATGTTGGTGTGCTGTGCCTTTTTTTCTCCACACATAGTGTTGTGTGTTCTTCCCAAACAACTCAATCTTGGTTTCATCTGTCCACAGTATATTTTGCCAGTAGTGCTGTGGAACATCCAGGTGCTCTTTTGCAAACTTCAAACGTGCTGCAATATTCTTTTTGGACAGCAATGGCTTCCTCCGTGGTGTCCTCCCATGTACTCCATTCTTGTTTAATGTTTTCCTTATTGTAGATGTGTCAACAAAAATGTTAGCATGTGCCAGAGATTTCTGTAGGTCTTTAGCTGACACTCTGGGATTCTTCTTTACCTCATGCAGCATTCTGCGCTTTGCTCTTGCAGTCATTTTTACAGGACGACCATGCCTAGGGAGAGTAGCAACAGTGCTAAACTTTCTCCATTTGTAGACAGTCTGTCTTACCATGGACACATGAACATCAAGGCTTTTGGAGATACTTTTGTAACCCTTTCCAGCTTCATGCAAGTCAACAATTCTTGATCGTAGGTCTTCTGATAGCTCTTTTCTGCGAGGCATGGTCCACATCAGACAGTGCTTCTTGAAACCAGTAAACCCAAAACAGGTGTGTGTTTTTTAAGGGCAGGACAGCTGTCAGCAACACATCCAATATCATCACACTGATTGGAGTCAAGGTTGGCTCACTCCTGGCTCCAATTAGCTCTGGGAGAAGTCATTAAGCTAGGGCTTCACATACTTTTTCCTCCCTGCACTGTGAATGTTTACATGTTATGTGCAATTAAACCATGGCAACATCTAATGTTTGTGTAGTATTATGTTCAGCAGACTGTGTTCTTCTATTGTTGTGACTTAGATGACATTCAGAGCACATTTTATGCCCAATTCATGCTAAACTCCATGTAATCCCAAGGGGTTCACATACTTTTTCTTGCAACTGTATTTGTATTACCTTACTGACTGAGCCAACATTAGCCAGAAATGGTATTGTTTTGGGATCCCAAAATATGCCACTTCCAAAAAATGTGTATCTTTCATGGCAGTTTGGAAACTCTGGAAGATTTTTGGAACTCCAGTTGGGGACCTGGAACCATATCTAAAGCATTTTTGCCCTGCAACATCCCCTAAATGACCAGCAATTAACAACCTATTTTTTTCATGTACAAGACTGACATGGTAGCACTGGATGATTGAAATGATAGATTGATGGCACTGAATCCTTAGGTAGACATACTTTAGTGCTATTGATATATTTAGCAAAAACGTACTGGTGTTATCCCAATGGGGTGTTTGGGTGATAATATTGGAGTACAGAAGTAATATTAGAGTCTGAAATTTGAAGCACCACACCATTGTGTCCAAAGAGTCCAAAAAGAAGATTTATTCCAAAAGTTTAATAGGGGCTACAGCCAAAACATTTTGGGGAGCACACATTGTTCCCTTTATCAGGGCTTAAAATATACAGTCTGCGTTGGTATGGGCTCAAAACAGTTATTTAAACTCTGTACTGAGAGTACTTGCCAATGTTCAGCAGATGGTGGAAAACCATTCCAGCAGCTGCTGAGTATTGCACTGGAGGCTCATTTATAGCCCCTGGTTTGTCGGTTGTAAATCAATACTAAAGTGATCAGTTGAAACTATTCCTCATTATACCCTAATACAGCAGAGGACTGATAGAATAAAATTGCAAATATAAGGACCTAGCTACTCGACAGAAGATACATAACAATTGTAAATGGAACTTACATGAGTGTATTGGAAGGATTGGCATTGGATGCAGTTGTTTTCAAAGTTTTTATTGATTATTGCTTTTTTTTGATTGTACATAGTCTTGTTGATGTCACACAGTTATGCACATTTACAAAAACTCATCAGAATGCCTAGAAAAAAATGAAAGCGTATTTTAAGGCAAAACTTTTTCTTGGTTTTGGATAGAGTGGGGAAGAGTTAGATTCCCTGTGAAGTTTTTACTGCTATTCAGGGTGTGTTAGCGAGATTTACCTTCACTTCCTGTTTTGCTGGCAATATTTTATCTTATAGGAAGTGAGGAGAAATCTGCGACAGCAATACTGACAGAAATAAAATGCTTGGCTTTAGTAGATTAAAGTGACGGCTTACTTTAAAAAAAAAAAAAAAAGGTTCATACTTCCCTGTTCCTATCAGGTGGTCCCCTGCTGGTGCTCCTGGCTCCTCCTCTCCGCCGTGTTCCCTCCATAGAAAGTCGTTTTCTATGGGGGCACTCGTACGGTCTTGCTCCCTAACCTTGTGGTCTCTGTCTATTGGCCCCGCTCCCCACTGCCTTGTCACTGGCTTTGATTGACAGCAGCAGGAGACAATGGCTGCCATGTCATGTTGCTAGACATAACGTTTAAAGTTTTGTATATAATATATAGTATATATATATATATATATATATATATATATACACACATACATTATGTTATTCACATGTAGTGCCATAAATTATTACCAAGGATAAATTACACAGTGAACATACTCTAGAAACAGAAGAGTGACATCTGTTACCTCTGATGCTTATACAAGCCAAACCTTTGGTCTGTCAATGCAAGCAAAAGGATCACAAACAGATTAAAACAAATATCCACGGGTTTCACTGGAGCACTCAGTTTAATGAGTGTTGTTTTGACATGAAAATCCTACTAGTCCCATCAGCAAATATGATCGTATTCATCTGAATAATTCACTGTAGAGCTGATCCTGCCATCTCTTTTAAGATTGTTTGACGGTCACTGAATTTTAACTAGCATGCCTATAAATAATAGACAGAAAAAGGACCAATATAGAAGCTTACTCTGTTAAACCACTGTGTATCTATGACAGTAAGGTATATAAACAGAGCTGTAGTAGATTATGAACTATAAGTATTAAAACACATAATGAAAAAACTCAAAATTTAAAGATGAAGCAAAAAAAAAACCTAAAAAAAAAAAAGAAAGTATTACTGTATTGTTATGATGGAATGAAAGACCGCAGCACACAGATGGCAATCCAAGTTTATTTCATGAAGCAATCACAATCGCAGAACTGGCAGACCATGCAGTAGGACTGTCCTCTCTAATGCATTTTATCCAATCAGGCTAAATCATAGATATTATACAATTAATGCCAGTTTAGGTGAAACAAATTTTGCAGTCCTGTGCCACAATCATAGTTTGTTAAAATAAATCTTAGTCCAACCACTGAATGTCATATAGGCTTTAACAGCTGGTAATTCTCTTATTAAGGTTCTTGTTTGGGCACGATGTGTAATGGGGTGACAGTGCTCTGCCCGTCTCCAACAATCTCCTCCCTGCAAATTTCTCTTGCCGATGCATATTGCCCAGGAAAAAGACATGCGGTTTACAAAAAAAGACCTTTCAGTAACAATTAAGAAATATGTCCCATGAAAATACACATGCAGCATGTTATCAGTGGGTTATTGCATTGTGTAAAAAAAGAATTGCAGCCCTTAAAAAATTGGAATTTTTCCCTGTGAAAAAAGCAGCCTACAATGACTGCAGCATTTGTATGCATCATACATACTAGGTGGAGTACAACTGGGGGAATCAATGGTGGAGAAGGATCTGGGAGTTCTGGTAGATCACAAGCTTAATAATGGCATGCAATGCCAAGCTGCAGTTTCTAAAGCGAGCAAAATCCTCTCTTGTATTAAAAGAGGTATAGACTCCAGAGAGAGAGAGATATCATATTACCCCTGTACAAATCATTAGTAACACCTCATCTGGAATATGCAGTTTAGCTTTGGGCACCAATTCACAAAAAGAACATTGGGGAACTGGAGAAAGTACAGAGAAAGCCAACTAAACTGATACAAGGCATGGAGAAGATCAGCTATGAGGAAAGATTAGAGGAACTGAATGTATTCTCTCTTGAGAAGAGGAGATTAAGGGGGGATATGATCAACATGTATAAATACATCAGTGGTTCATATAGTGTACTCGGTGTAGAGTTATTCACCCTGAGGTCATCACGGAGAACACAGGGGCACCCTTTACGTCTGGAGGAAAAGAAATTTAATCTCCAAACACAGAAAGGTTTCTTCACAGTGAGAGCTGTGAAAATGTGGAATAGACTCCCTCGAGAGTTGGTTCTGGCCAGCTCAGTGGATTGCTTCAAAAAAGGCCTGGATTCTTTCTTAGATACACAGAATATAACTGGATACTAACATTTACAGGTAAAGTTGATCCAAGGAATATCCGATTGCCTCTCGGGGGATCAGGGAGGAATTTTTTTCCCAGCAGGAGCAAATTGGATCGTGCTTTGCTTGTTTTTTTTTGCCTTCCTCTGGATCAACTGTGGGTATAGGATTATAACTTTATTTTCTCTATGGTTGAACTGGATGGACTTTTGTCTTTTTTCAGCCAGACTAACTATGTAACTATGTAATTTGTGGACACAGACAGGCTAAGAGGAAAAAAATTAGGCAATAAATTAGGCAATATGCGCTAGACATGTGCACGGTGGAAATTTTTATTTAGTTTCAAATGCATTTGTTCATTGAGGAATTTTATTTCGTCATATTTGTTATGTTTAATCAATTTGTTTTGGGAATTCCTTTCGTATCATTGGCATTCGTTTGGGTTGATTCGAAAAATGTTGCAGTTTTTTTTAGGAAGATTGCTATATATTAGTTTTCGGTTTTGATATTTTGTGTGGATTTGTTTTTCATCTATCAAAACTATTCAGAAGGATTTAATATATATCGGATGCAACGGAAAAGAATTTGGCGTTCCCCAAAAATTTCAAACCTAAGAATTGCATTAGCGTGTGGAACTGAACTGCATGACTGTAACAATTACAAATTCAATTTAAATCACAAATTTACTCAAATCCGAATTATCAACCAAATTTGAAATTTGAATTTGTTTTTCCACAGGCCCGAACTACTATTACATCGTGTGATGTCATCCATTTAAAACAAATGAAACAAATGTATTCATTAATTTCGTTATGACTTTTTCAGATTCAGTGACATTAACTAATATGTCCATTCAGTGATTTGTATGCGTCCTGAAAATTTCTTTTTTCATCCAAAAATAATTTTGTAACAAAACTAAAATGCATATGCATTTTTAAAGACACACATTCAGCCTATCTTAACTGTAGACAGTACATGTGGCGAGGCTGTTAAAAAGCTTCAGGACACACATCAGCAATGCTACAAAATTGTTCCTTACTCCCACCCCCTCCCCCAAATACCCCAAGATACACATTTTGCTATCTAAAGAACATTCAGTAAGGGTTTACATTTACTTTAGAGAGACCATGCACTTTATCAGTAGCACTCCCTGTGCTTTCCCTATCACAGCTAACTACATTGTCATTAAGACTGCTGGGAAACCCTGCTATTTATAGCCAGGGGCTGACACATGACAAAGTCCCCATTATTGGCCATTCTAAAGGCTAGTACACACAAACAGAAAATCAGATGAAAAGTATTGCTTTCGAAATGATCGTACTATAATCTGATCGTTAGTATACAGCTTTCATCCGAAATTATTTGAAGGGATGAGCACAAACATTTTTCTTGTACAATACCAGATTGTATGATTTTCATTTAATCAGCACAGTTTTTGTCTGAAAATACAATACAAATACATAACATCACTTTTGAATTTTTATTTTGTTGTAAAGAATTTTCATAACTTTAGTAACCTCTTCACTTTCGATATGAGACTAGCATGCAAAAAAAAAAAAAAAATGGATGATTATTTGTCCAATATTATCATTGTGTCTATGAGGCTTAGCCTCTTTCTGTCTGGCCCATGTCGATAAACGTGCCAACGGTGTGTTCTGCTGATGCGGGGGGATGTTTCTAAATGGGACCGCTGTGTGAGGTCCTAATTTATGTGATCACTGATTGGCCAATCAGTGATCACATGAATAGTAGTAAGCAAGATGTCACTTCCTGACATCATTGTTTACTCCTTGTGAAATCTGTGAATGATCACAGAGGTCACATGGTACAAGGCTATTCACAACAACCTTGTACCATGTGACAAGCTGTGACCAATCACATCTCTCATAGTATTTCTCAATGGCTGCAGGAATGCATCCAGAGAGAAGGAGAAATTATTGCTTTTACAGCCTTTATGGGTATGGGTGTAAAAAAAAAAAAAAAAAATCTTCATCACCCCCAGGGGCGGACTGACAACTCATGGGGCCCCTGGGCAATAGGGGATCATGGGGTCCCTGTGTCCTTGCCCATGCTCAAACCACACCCAAAAAAGCCTATGAAAGGTACCAGGAGTATCTCATGGGGCCCCTTACTGACCCCGGGCCCTCGGGCAGTGCCCGAGTTCCCCAATGGTCAGTCCACCCCTGGTCACCTCTTACAAGCATTACAGTGTCACTATAGTGACACTGTACGGCTGGGGTGATAGTATGTAAACAAATACATAAATAATAATATTAAAAAAATAAAATAAAAAAAATTTGAAAAATTATAATTTTTTTTATAAACTGATTTGGGTTATTTTTTGTTTACCAAAAAGATAAGTGAATAAATTTTGGCCAAGATTTATGAAGAAAGAATATTTATTTGCAAAATTTTATAAGAAAAACACTTTTTTAACCGCTAGCCTACAGGGCACTTATACCCCCTTCCTGCCCAGGCCAATTTCCAGCTTTCAGCGCTGTCGCACTTTGAATGAAAATTGCGCGGCCATGCAACATTGTACCCATATGACATTTTTATCATTTTTTTGTGACAGATAGAGCTTTATTTTGGTGGTATTTAATCACCTCTGGGTTTTTATTTTTTCTTAAACAAACCAAAAACCACTGAAAATTTTGAAAAAAAAAGTATTTTCTTCGTTTGTGTTATAAAATTTTGTAAATAAGTGATTTTTCTCCTTCACTGATATGCCCTAATGAGGCTGCAGTGATGGGCACTGATAGGCTGCACTGATGGACACGGATAGGTGGCACTGATGGGCACTGATGAGGAGGCACTGGTAGGTGGCACTGATGGGCATTGATAGGCATCACTGATGGGCACTGAAAGGCAGCACTGATACATGGCACTGATATATGGCACTGATAGGCAGCACTGATAGGCGGCACTGATAGGCAGCACTGATAAGCGGGACTGACTGGCACTGATAGGCGGCACTGACTGGCACTGATAGGCAGCACTGACTGGCACTGTTAGGCAGCACTGACTGGCACTGATCGGTGGCACTGATGCGAACTGATAGGCAGCACTGACTGGCACTGATAGGCGACACTGACTGGAACTGATAGGTGGCACTGATTGGCAGCACTGATAGGTGGCACTGATTGGCATTGATAGGTGGCACTGACTGGCACTGATGGGTGACACTGAAAGGCAGCTCAGATGGGCACTGATATGTGGCATTGATGTGCACTGGTAGGCACTGATATGTGGCATTGATGTGGCACTGATGGGCACTGGCACGAGGCACTGATGAGCACTGACACAAGGCACTGATAGACACTGACAGGTGGCACTGCTGGGGCTACACTGATCATCAGGGCACACTGATCATCAGTGCCCTGATGATCAGTGTACATGTCCCCTCCGGGGAAAGCCAATTACCGGCTCTCCTCTTGAGCTGTCAGCGTGACAGCTTGAGAGGAGAGAAATGTCGATATTCGGCATTTCCCTGTTTAATGTGATCGGCTGTGATTGGACACAGCTGATCACATGACCGAGCCGACATCTTTGGCTCTTTCCGTGATCGGTGATCCGCTGTATTCGAGGGACACAGCGCACCGCCGATCGCCGCGCGCTCTCTCAGCCGTGCATGCGCGGTGAGAATGGGAGGACGTCATATAACGTCCTCCCAGAACCAGAGAACCACCTTGCGTCCATCATATTACTATATGGCGGGCGGGAGGAGGTTAAAAATGTTTGGTCTATTTCATTTATACAGTATAGCAAAAAATAAAAATCCCAGTGGTGAATAAATATCACCAAAAGAAAGTCTTAAAAAAATACAAAAAATTGAATTTGGATAGTGTTGTATGACCGCGCAATTGTCATTCAAAATGTGACAGCGCTGAAAATGGGCCTGGACTGGAAGGGGGTGAAAGTGTCCAGACTTGAAGTGGTTAAGCCACCTTACCTAACTTCAAAGGCTAGGGAGTGCATTATCGGTAGCTGGTTGCTATTGAGGTGAATGGCCACATTAGCTCACCATGTACATGAAACTGCAATGTGTGACGTGGCTTGACATGGAGCCCAGCCTTATTATTTTGGTTTAAACTGCATTATATGCTGTAGTTAGTGCAGACTATTATAAAAGTCTCTTGTTTGAGCCGTTAGCACAAAACCTTTGTGAAAGATTATTATTTTTTTCTCTGCTTTCAAAAAAGAAAAGATGAAAAACAGACATAGATAAATATATATTATTATAGGATATTTATAGTTGAATGATATGTTTTCTCTGGATATCTCTGCCAAAGATCTCAGTAGGTAATGAGGCAAAGAATACTTATGAGGAATGGTAAGTTTTACCATAGAATGAACAACAGTAAATACAAGACCAACTGCTATTCTAATAGACCCCTGTATATGTACTCATGTGGCTGCGAGATTCCCTCTGTAATGATGCTGAATAATGAATACTTTGAATAACATAACAATAGTCTTGCAGAGAGCTAAAAACAAATAATTACCAAAGGCTATTTTACAAAGGATGAAAAAAGCGTGTTCTTATCCTTGTACCCTTTATATCAAACAGATGGTATCTATAATAATTCTGCTTGAATTCATGCACAGGTCTTTGTATATACTGCATGTTCAGTAAAGGGTATACTATCTATAACTAATTCATGATAATGTTTTTTTTAATGTTTTCCTAAAATAAACAAAAGTAACTGTGGTGATTCTCATGTTTGTTTTGAAGATTTTTTCCACAATGCCTTTAGCTACAGAGGTGAGTGTGTGCTTAAAATGTGTATACATATATAAATATTTTAATGTGCAAAGAAAGTTACCTATGTAGCACCCTCTTAGTTAGGCTGCTTATAGGTCTAGGTAAATTTAGTTTTTTTTGTTCCTCTGTAGCCAGTTTGCAGCAAATGTGATTGCTTTTGGCTGTTCTGGGTTCTGCTGGTTGCAGGCTTAACTACTTCCCCCTGAGTTCTGGTAAGTTTGGGAACATAGTGGGCTGGAAGAGGCAGACCTTGGGCTGAATATTCTTGCAGCCTCAGGCAACCCCTGGTCAAGAGAGTGGCCAGCAGGTGGCTGAGATGTGCATAAATAGTTGGGGACCTAGAACAGCAGGGTCCTTTGCCCTGGTGGAAAGAGACCCAGCCAGGGGGGACTGTTTGTGCTCCTGGGCTGTTTAGCTGAATACTACAGGAGACGCATTGAGATCACAGCTCACGGAGTAATGGGGACCTGATTTTGGAAAGGAGCTGGAATTAACTCAAGGGGAGTTGACTGAGGATGTAGCCTAGAGGCTCACGATATAGTGTCTGGCTGGTATTAGAAAGTGGCAACCAAGTACACAGTGACACAATGAATAAATGCCTGAGAGAGAGAGATCCTAGTGACTGTTGCTGCTTTATGCGTTTGCACCAGAGTAGCTGATTTGGGAATGTGCTTGTGTCTAAAGTTCCTGACTTGCAGATCTGCTATTCTTAAGCAAGAGGAGAGCTACCCTAATGAGTAGAGGAAAAGGCAAATCTTGTTCTCTACTACTTCATGCACTAAAAATTGTAGAGACTGATCCAAAGTTACCAGCTCAGGGCTGCTTCCAGATTGGGAGTCCCCTGAGCTGTATGTGCACTATCTCTTACACAAGCGATTTATCCTAAAGAGTTTGGCTACTATCGAAAAGTGTACTCTGTTTCAGCTTGCCCTAAATTTGGACCATCCCAATGCTCACCCTATACCCTATCCAAGTTTTTCAAGCAATAAACCTAAAAAGGATGCTTTCTGCCTGGATCTTGTGAGGAGAGACTGGGAAGCTACCGTGTGCCTGGCTGATTGTACCCACTAGGGAATAGAACCTGGGACAAATAGCCGGGCCCATCAGGGGTCTGTGTTCTACACCTGCAACAGAAGAGGTATACACATAATATAACTGGATGCTAACATTTATAGGTAAAGTTGATCCAGGGAATATTTAATTGCCTCTTGAGATCAGGAAAGAATTGTTATTCCTTCAGGAGTAAATTGGATTATGCTTTGCTGGTGTTTTTTTTTTTCGTTTTGCTTGAGCAATTTTGGGTACAGGATCACAACTTCTTTGTTTTTGGTTGAACAGGATGGACTTTAGTCTTTTTTCAGCCAGACTAACTATGTAACTATGTAACTATAATGGTCACTTCTCCAGTAGCTCGCCCTGTTCCAGTACTGCAGCCTCTAGACCACAGGTGTCAAACTGGTGGTCCTCCAGCTGCTGCGAAACTACAAATCCCATGAGGCATTGCAAGATTGACAGTTACAAGCATGACTTCCAAAGATAGAGGCATGATGGGACTTGGAGTTTCGCAACCACTGGAGGGCCGCCCTGCTCTATACTCTTCAGCATTTGACATGTACTGTATGTAAGCATTGGATGCCTGTGTCCCTTGCCATGTGCTCCATTCTATTACCCCTGTGCCACTTTGTTTTCTGTAATGATGGAGGGGCCAGAGGATGGAACTACAGTGCATGGAGATATGGAGGGACAGCTAGCTGACACTCCCATAAGTACTGAATTCTAGGAGACATGGGCTGCTGGGTAGGGGAGTATAATACCCCTTTTATTGCAGAACTGATATGGTCAAATTAAACATAAATCACTAAATCCATACATTACAATCCAGACCAATGAAAAGAGAATCTTATTAAAGAGTAACTGCCTCCTTAACAACTGTCTTGAAGTACTAACCATTTTCTTTATATGCATTTCAATGCCTTATTTTCACCTTTAAATAAAATAAATCCAAATAAAAATATTTTGAGCAAATATCAGTATAAACACAGTATGTACACATAGAGATTCTGGTGAGACAGTAATAAATTGCTCACAGAGTATATTACACAATTACTATGCTGATCTTTCACATTTTTGGGGGTATGGAAAGGTTGCAACGCAGACACACATGAGGGGCACTAGACAAAGAAACATTTGATATCAGCTAATCTTCTTTGTGATGCTTTACAGGGTTTTTTAATTAACCCCTATCCGTGTTATACTAAAGTGTAACACAATAAATGGTTTGCACAGGCTATTCAATGCTTGGTATCAATTTTATTACAAGTGGAAAAAAATTGGCATTGTTCCCAGAAGCTAGTTGCTGTGGCAATGACAGTCTGCCTTAGAACCTTGGTAACAAAATACAGACTACTGTGAAATAGCACCTAGATCTGCACACTAAATTTCTGTAGTACCAAAGCACAGGAGCAATGTTTATGCAATTAGCAATCAATCTTTGCAGAACAAAAACGAAAGAAGTGTTCAATTTCTTTACGTTACTCTTGAAAGCTTATGGGACTGATTTACTAAAGGTAAATACTGTTCCCTCTGCCTCATTGGCAAGATCACACAATCATGCTCAGGTGATGATATATGTGCACTTGCTGATATGCACATGGCAGGTTTTTTTTTCAGCAGAAACGCAGGGGAACGCTGTTCCTGCACATCCAGTATTGCAATATGAAATGGCAAGAGGTGCTGGGGTGTGAAGGAGGGTCTATTGATGCTAGGGCATCTATTGTTCTTGGGTGGTGGGGAATCTCTTGATGATGAAAGGGGTCTATCATTGCTGATGAGCCAATTGCCGCTTGGAGGAATCTACTGTTAAGGGAGGGGTCTGTTGTTGATGGCTGCTGGAACATCTATTGTTCTTGGGTGGTGGGGAATCCCTTGATGAGGAAGGGGTCTATTGATGCTGATGGGTCAACTGCTGCTAGTAGGGATCTACTGTTAAGGGAGGGGTCTGTTGTTGCTGGCTGCTAGGGCATCTATTGTTCTTGGGTGGTGGGGAATCTCTTGATGAGGAAGGGGCCTATTGATGCTGATAGGTCAATTGCTGCTTGGAGGGATCTACTGTTAAGGGAGGGGTCTGTTGTTGCTGGATGATAGGGCATCTTTTGTTCTTGGGTGGTGGGGAATCTCTTGATGAGGAAGGGGTCTATTGATGCTGATGGGTCAATTGCTGCGTTGAGGGATCTACTGTTAAGAGAGGGCTCTGTTGTATCTGGCCGCTTGGGCATCTATTGTTCTTGGGTGGTGGGGAATCTCTTGATAAGGAAGGGGTCTATTGATGCTGATGGGTCAACTGCTGCTCGTCGGGATCTACTGTTAAGGGAGGAGTCTGTTGTTGCTGGCTGCTAAGGCATCTATTGTTCTTGGGTCTTGGGGAATCTCTTGATGAGGAAGGGGTCTATTTATGTTGATAGGTCAATTGCTGCTTGGAGGGATCTACTGTTAAGGGAGGGGTCTGTTGTTGCTGGATGATAAGGCATCTTTTGTTCTTGGGTGGTGGGGAATCTCTTGATGAGGAAGGGGTCTATTGATGCTGATGGGTCAATTGCTGCTTGGAGGGATCTACTGTTAAGGGAGAGGTCTGTTGTATCTGGCTGCTAGGGCATCTATTGTTCTTGGGTGGTGGAGAATCTCTTGATGAGGAAGGGGTCTATTGATGCTGATGGGTCAATTGCTGCTTGGAGGGATCTACCGTTAAGAGAGGGCTCTGTTGTATCTGGCTGCTTGGGCATCCATTGTTCTTGGGTGGTGGGGAATCTCTTGATGAGGAAGGGGTCTATTGATGCTGATGGGTCAATTGCTGCTTGGAGGGATCTACTGTTAAGGGAGGGGTCGGTTGTTGCTGGCTGCTTGGACATCTATTGTTCTTGGGTGGTGGGGAATCTCTTTATGAGGAAGGGGTCTATTGATGCGGATGGGTCAATTGCTGCTTGGAGGGATCTACTGTTAAGGGAGGGGTCTGTTGTTGCTGGCTGCTAGGGCATCTATTGTTCTTGGGTAGTGGAATATCTCTTGATGAGGAAGGGGTCTATTGATGCTGATGGGTCAATTGTTGCTGAGAGGGATCTACTGCTAAGGGAGGGGTTTGTTGTTGCTGGCTGCTGGGATATCTATTGTTGCTAGCCGGGGTCTTTTTTTGCTGGGGGTTGCTTCTGTTGCTGGCAGCAGGGGATCTATTTTACTGCTTTTTATGTTAACATTAGCAAATTCCACAAAATGACACTTGGTTCTGTATTCAGTATAATCAAAGGGGTAATCCTGGTAGGTGGGTTGGTGGTGGAACCAAAGGATGGTGCTTGTAGGTGGGTAGGGGGTGGAGAAAAGGGGATGACTGGGAAGGGGGGGGTTCCTGCACCCATCCTCTGACAAAAAAACTCCCTGGCATATGGGCAGGTGAAGTCAACTGTGCAACTTAGCTTTTTTGACCAGCTGATGATCTTAATACGATATTAAACCCAAAACTAAAATTGTAACATTTTTCAACATACCAATCATTAGATGCGGTGGTAGCATTCGTTTTCTTCTCTTTTCACCTGGTGATCAAGCCAATAACACGCCTCCTGTATTAGAGTGCCTCCACTCTGGATGAGGGAGCAACAGAAACATCTTTGGTCAACAGCACTGTCAGTCTGAGGGGGAGGGGACTGTTAGATGCACTAGCACATTTAAATAAACTAAACAAATTGAAGCCAAACTCCAGCTCACACTATATATGCAGTTACAGAAGCAGTTTGTTCCTTTTGGCATAAAGGTTTTACATAAATACATAAAAACTAATCATTGTAAGTGCCCCTCTAAGTGTTAAATGGTTTGTCTCAACCCTTTACCTGCTACATTTTCAGGACAGCTTGTTCTGTTGAGAAAGAACAGACATATTGGCAGGTTCACCAGGTGAAAAAAAGAAAGTAAGCCTAATAAAGAAAACGAATACAGCCATTACATCTAAGAATCGATAAGCTGAAATATAATAAATGTTTGCTCTTGGGTTTAATACTGTTGTAAGTATGTACCATATGTAAAAAAAGTCAGCAGTACTTAAAGGTGCACTCCAAGCAGGTATGAAAGGCACATTAATGCAATTCTGTATTCTTGAACACATCTTTGAATGTATTTTGGTGCAAGCAGCGTAAGTAGCTGAATTAGGCCTCAGCCTTTTACAGCCCACTTTACAGCAGTGCTCAGACTAGGGGAGGGAGAAGTAGCACAAAGGACCAATCTGTTATGCTGCAGTGCAAGGTGCAAACTGATAGGAGGAGAGAGCAAAGTGACAGATAATTAGTCTTCTGCTTCTTTCTTCACTGTTCCGACACAGGCAAGAGGTGGGGAGGAGACCTGTAAGCAGGGGCGGACTGACCATTCGAGCACTCGGGCACTGCAGGTCAGTAGGGGGCCCCATGAGATGCCCCTGGTACCTTTTGTTGGCTTTTTCATAGGCTTTTTTGGGTATTGGTGAGGACAAAGAGGCCCCATGATCCCCTATTGCCCGGGGGCCCCATGATTTGTCAGTCCGCCCCTGCCTGTAAGTACTGTATTAGCAAACTGCAGGAGAGAAAGATCATGTCTTCTGCCCTGATAGATAGTACTGTGCTGTATTGTAGCAATGTATCTCAGAACTGGGTAGACAGAAGACACTTTGGCAGGTAAAGCAGATCCCATATGTATTTAGCTATTTTCTGGAGCTCAGTTTTAACAATCTAATAAACAACAAATATAATTTATTTGAGGGCTATATAAACACACATTTCCACAAATCGCATAGAGCGTGACTGTATTTTACTATCATTGTATAAAAACATATTGGAACTGTATGAAAAAGGGAGAACCCAAATAATAATTGAATTATTGTTGGTTAACTGAAAACATACACCTTTACATTATATGTGTATGTACTCTTCTGGTTATTCAATAGTCCTAAAAAATGATTTAAGATTCTTTTGGATTTCATGTAAATAACACAATTATTTTTTTTTCTTTTCTTTCAATCTCATGTGAGTCTGTAGCAGAGTAAATGCACTGCACACTTAAAAGCTGTCTAAAACATGATCTATATTATTACAGTAGTGATAAACCCCCAGCATTTTTCAGCTTAACATATTGAGCCTAATAAAATAAATACTCACCAGTAAACTATTTGATAAAATTCTCATCACTGCACTTGCAGTTACAGCTTTCAATGCTGCTGGCTCCTACTCCCATATTGCAGCTTCCTTGAACTTCCTTTCTTTCAGGAAAGAGGTAACAGTGGCCAGTGCAGTTGAGCCAGTCTGTTAGCTTTGAGAAGTAAGGGGGAGGAGCAGGGGAGGGCCTTGCTATCCTAGACTACAGGGCTGTGTGTTTCTAATAATGCACATAGTGTATCGAAACACAACAGTAGACTCTGCGTGCAAGGGTGGCTCCATAGGTAGAAGCCACCCTGAAACCAGAAATCTGGGGTAGCGATTATGACATCAGCCTAAAGTAGACCATAGACAAGGATTAAAAGATAAAGAAGTTGCATACTCAGTAAGTGATTAAATCAGCTGCTGAAAGTACTTAAAATCTGAGGGTTTAATATTCAATTAAACCATAACTAAAGTTTTTTTTTTTATTGCAATCACTCTGAAATTGGAAGTTAAATATTGTGAATGCATGCAAACTTCTAATTTCTATATTTTGCAATATCCATATCCCATCACACCTAGCAAACTCAGCATTAGTAGGAGAGGATGGAGAGTTTATGGATGTTCCCAACAACTGTCAAAGCAATACATAATTCCAGATGCTGCAAGATGTAGACATTTGTCTTAGTATAGTACTTATTGTATTTTATGTATCTACCATGCCATTCATCATCACGAGTGGGTGTTTTAAAACTCTAGACTGAAATCAACAGTTTTGAGAAATGCATTATTTGTGAAAAATGACAGGAATGTTTAGTACAAAAATGTATTTACTAAGCTAGTCATGACCAGGGGCAGGCTGACCATTTGGAAACTCGAGCATGAGATGGCCCTGGTACCTTTTTCATAGGCTTTCTTGAGTGTGGGCAAGGACACAGGGGCCCCATGATCCCCTATTGCCTGAGGGGCCCCATGAGTTGTCAGTCCGCCCCTGGTCATGACTTGTCAAAGTATATCTTAATCAAAAACCTTTTTTTTAGTTTTGGATAGGTTAAAGATTTGTTCTTGAAGGTGCTTTTTGTTTCTTCATTGAAGAAAAAAATAGTGCAAGAACAGTATGTACCTAAATAACATCAGTAACATTCACACCTCCCCCACTTATCATAGTGCAAAAAAAAGTTAGGCATATGCTGGTTAGGTCTGTTTTGCCTGATTAAGGCTCCATGTACACGGAACACTTCTGAACGATGGAAACTGACTGCTGGAAAACATAGATAAAAAAAGTCTGTTTAGCTGTGTTTGCATACTGCATTTATGCGCAATTATGAGCATTTGCGTTTAGAAGGTTTTTTTAAGATAACCTCAGGAGACCTTCCAAAATGCCCAGAATGCACTGAAAAACAGTAATTAACAATTTCAGACATGTTGAGAGAAATAGAGAGAACAGAAGCAGAGAGAGCAGTATTTGTTGAGATTAGCTGTCTTTTTTTTTTTGTGGTGTTTTGATGTGTTCCAGATCATTTATGTACAGAAATTATTGCAGCAATGTCTAACATATTTTATTTAATGCGAAACATCAAAGTATGGTGTACCAGGTCCATTTGAGTACTGGGAAAACGCTTTGTATGCATTTTTCATGATGAAAAAAGGCTCTGGACAGCATCGGGAACTGGAAGAGTTAAAAATATTTTCAACCGCAAACGCTTATAAATGCGATTTGCCGCGTTTAGCCGCATTTACAAGCATTATGCGTTTGAAGCGTTGATAAAATCGACTGCTGAGTGCAAGTTTTCTGCATTCAATAAGATGACTGTAAACTCAAATGCCTGCAAACGACTGTAAACGAAGATGTGTACATGGACACATAGGAAAACATTAGGGAGAGTTCAGGAGCTGCTGAAAAAAAATGCTGAACAGCTCCTAAACGTGAGTTTATCAGCCTCAGTGTACATGAGCCCTAAAACTGTTCTGTTTCTAGTCAATTTTACATCATTGTACCCTCTGTGATAGTCTAAAGCATGAAGTGAAATCCTAATTGAGCTCTTTGTCTTTACTACATTTGGGATTAGCCTTGCCCATTAAAATTGTAATGCTCCTGGCCAATTTTATGTTACTGTATCATCTGCAGCCTCTAAATTCTCACCTTTATTATTTTTTTTTCTAATATTTCAGACTATTATCCCTGGCCAATTATACCTGGCCAATGTTGCACTACTGTATTCTCTGCAGTATCTTAATTCTTGTAGTAAAATGCTTATCTGTGCTGTTTGTTTTTAATAAATGTGAACATTGCCTTGTTCATTAAAATTGTCCTGCTGCTGGCCAATTTTACACTGTTGCACCATTTGCAGTGTCTTTATTTTTGTAGGAAACAACCTCCATATACTCTACTTTTATAACAAGTCAGCCAATTCTCCTTCATTAGAAATGTCCTGCTGTTGGCCAACCTTACAGTGCTGCATCGTCTGTGGTTTCTTATTTGTTAATGGGAGTTTGATAACAAAGAAAAAAAAAGACCAGCAGCAGCCTAGTTATGTATCTGCAAGAACAGGGACAGCCGCAGCAAACTACTGACTAATAGGCCTGCTGGCCAAAGTGGGCCTATTACCACTTGATAAAGAAGCATGTGTTGCTGCTAAAACTACCTGACAAAAAGTGTCTTTGTTTAAACTGAATTTAATCAGATTTGGATGATGGTGCTGCATGTAAGCAATAATCAATTCCTCTACTAAATATGCACTACTAGAATATGTTGTTGCTGTGAAAATCAAACAAGTCCGTGACAATGGAACAATACCGCTTCAAGGCATGCCCCAAGGATGATATTTAAAGGATTTATGTATTTTCAAGTAGCTCTTGAAGCCTCATGAAATGACTCTTTCCCTGTTGTGTTGTATGTTTTTTTGCATTGGTACATTGGGAAGCTGAGCACATGGTGGTTCCCAGCTTCCCAATGGCAGGTTTGCTATCCCCTAATTATAAAATGTGCAACAGTTTAAAACCAGAACACCAGGGGAAGCCATGGGATTCTCTGTTTGCCCCCTTAGCTTCAGAGAATTCAGTAAGTTCGGACATAGTGGGGCAGATATCTCACCAAGGAAAACGGGTGGGAAGATAAACATCTACCCTAAAACTAGTCATTTGAGCACACAGCTCTACTGCAGTACGTTCCCAATAGTGACACTGAAACACATGTGGATCTTAGGAAGAGGAAAACAGCAGTCTGTTGAAACATTTCCTTGTCATATAATGCTGACAGAGATGCTTATTATCATCACCTAGAATGTCAGAAATGGTTAAGCGATGCTCTATATAGGAAGAATGCTTGTAATTGTCTGCACATTTATAGTTGTAATAACATCCAGTTGAGAGCAAATAGGATGAGATTGATTCATCAAAAATAGCCATTTCAATAGTAACCATTTTGTATAGCAAATCATGGCACACATTCATTCATCTTTAAAGTTCAAAGATGACCAAAATAGGAATCTAATCCAACCTTTGAGCCATCTGAAAGAAATATGCTCTCTGATTTGCAATGCATCAGTCAAGCTGCATCTTGTATTCATCCCCAGCTACTTCGTTTTACCAACATAGAATCAGAGGTTTAACTTCTTCCCTACTGCGCTATATCTAAAAGACGGCTACAGCGCAGTTGTCTAGTTCAGGGATGACATCCATGGACGTCATTACAGAACACGCCCCCTGACCCCTATGGACACAGCTGATCTAGTGATACGGTAAATGGCCAATCACAGCGGCCTTTTACCACGTGATTGGCTGTGTCCAATGACACCAGATCACCGGGTAAATATAGTTGCCGGTTAAAGGCTGCACATTCCTCACGCTGTAACAGCATGAGGAAAGTACTGCCGATAACAGACAATTGTCAGAGAAGTGATCACTGATGATCAGTGCCCAGAAGTACTGCCCACCTGTGCCACCCACCTGTACCCAGCAGTGCTGCACACCTGTACCCATCAGTGCCACCCACCTGTAGCCATCAGTGCCACCCACTTGTGCCCATCAGTGCTACCCACCTGTGCCCTGAACTGCCACCCACCTGTACCCATCATTGCCAACCACCTGTGCCAAGCAGTGCCACCAACCTGTTCTCAGCAGTGCCTAGCAGTGCCAACCACCTGTGCCCAGCAGTGCCGCCCATCAGTGCCCATCAGTGTCACCCATCAGTGCTGCCCATCAGTGCCTCCTATCAGTGCAGCATCATAAGTGCCAGCTCAACAGTGCCACCTATCAGTGCCTCCTATCAGTGCCTCCTCTCAGTACCCATCAGTGCTGCCTATCTATGCCACCTCATCAGTGCCCATCAGTGCTGCCTATCAGTGCAGCCTCATCAACGCACATCAGTGAAGGAGAAAAGTTACCTGTTTGCAAAATTTTATAACAGAAACAAAGAAAAACTTTTTTTTTCACAATTTTTGCTCTTTTTTTGTTTATTTCACAAAAAATAAAACACCCAGTGGTGATTACAGTAAATACCACCAAAAGAAAGCTCTATTTGTGTGAAAAAAAAATCTAAAAGTTTAAGGTGGGTACAGTGTTGTATGACCGCACAATGCGACAGCGCTGAAAGCTGAGAATTGGCCTGGGCAGGAAGGGGGTATAAGTGCCCTACAGGCAAGTGGTTAAAGAAGTACTTCTCTATTTTAGAGAACTGTGTACCATTCCATAAACAATTGTTTATTCACTTGCAATGTACTTGCAACTCACCTTTGAACTATTTTGCAAATTTGGCTTCTACAGGTAGAGTCAATTCCCCAGCACAGCCTTCTCCTCCCTCCTTGCATATCATAGCCCTTTCCTCTTCCGGGAGTGTCTAATTAATCTCTGTTCTAGTATAATACCTTCACTTCTTCCCTCACCTCGCTACTAGGGATGAGCTGAATGTACCTGGATTCAATTCAAGGTGGGCTCGCAGAACATGACTACATTCAAGTGCTCAATCCACACCCCACTAAAGTCAATAGGAACAGAATGTTCAAAACAGTAATGGCCATTTTCCACGCTAAATGGCATGGGGCTGAACAATGCCCTGAAGAACATGTAGCAAAGCAAACATTTAAAAAAAATTCTGTTTGGTGGGGAGCAGTGATTTTAATAAAGATTTAAGGTTAACATTAAAAATAGAAAATGTGTTTACAGTACAAGCTTGCGGGTACGTTTAACCTTTCTGTAAAGTGGCACATTTGTACACAACCTACTACAGCAAAACTGGCATATACTATACAAAGAAAAAAAATGCAATTTAAATTGTTGGCAAATAACAGCTTCAGACGCTTTATTTGTATTTGTGAACAGAAGGCTGGGGGTTCCCTTGGGGATTTACCTAGATGAGGGTCTCATATAAAAAAACTGCATAGGGCCCCTTGTAAAAAAACAACCTAGACCTTTATCATTCATAAGGATATGGTATAGATGTCAAGGGAAACCCCATGCAAAAAAACAAGAAAAAAAGTGCCGGGTCTCCCTAGCAAGTAGAGCCTTATTTGAACATGAAGTTTGGCAGGCCAGGAAAGGAGGAGGGCGTACATATAGACCCTGGTGAGTCCTAGTCATCTGGGGAGATGTGTTTGAGCACTTTCTATTCATGGTGGAGAGATTGAACTATTTTGAGAAGTTTAACTGTTGCAGGATGGACTAATCTTTATTTGAGTACTGGAGAACTTTTTATTCAGTGGAAAGACTGAAATTTTGAGGTTTTTTTAGACCTGTGGCCTGATGGACTAATCTTTAGTTGTCATATACTTGGTGACTTTGGTTTTCACAGTAGTGCTTATTTGATATAATGCACATTTTATGTTCTCCGTGCCTTTTTTATTGCTATATTGTGTCACAATTTTTACATTTTATTTTTAGTAGCAATAGTAGTAGTAGGAGAGTGAAATAGACTAGGAATCCCTGTCAAGTTTTTGTTGATTTGTATTGCTCTATCTGTCCCCTTTGAAGACATCTCCTAACTCCTGTGTGGTCACCAGGACAGCAAGTGAGGTGAAATCTACGGTAACTAAGATAGCAATAAAAATTTTACACACTTTATAACCTATCTCCAACAAAAACAGCAAAGTCTTCAGTTGGGCCTTAAATGGCTTAAAAACACTGTCCTAAATAATGAAAGCTTTTGTTATATTTTTAAAGCGTTGCATGTATCAATTAATTCCTTTATTATTACATGTAAACTAAGTATTTCAATTAAGATATTCAATGAAACTTCAAGGTGCAGAGAGATAAAAATGTATCTGGATGTACAATCCAACCATGAATGATCTTTTCCAGAATGTTATGCAGACATTAGGAACTAGCAACTGTGCTTAGGATTGGTTCATGTGGGGTTTGTGGAACCCAGCATGAATTCTGAAAACTGCAAATATAAAACAAACCCCATTCATATCTTTGGTGGAGCAAACCTTGATAATCAAGTTTGACTACCTTCAAGTCTAATAGGTAAGAGACTGACAAAAGGCATGGGGAGCAGGGAACTGTCATGGGGAATATATATCAATGCAATAAACAATATTTTACAAATACCATACAGTGGGGAAAGGGGTCTTCTTTTAAAGGTGACTTTGAGGACAACATAGGAAAAACAACAATCTTTTCAATTATATACTTGGGAGATGCTTTTAAGCTGTATGTGATGGTAGAAAACAGTACATATCTCATATACTGCATAAAATACATTGTATTCTGGCATCACAAATTTTAAATGTGTAATTGATTTTGTTTTTACTTATACATTGTTGGGTTTAAAAACAACAGAAGCACCCAAATCAGACTCATTACAACTTAGCAAAAATGTCTTTTTTAGATAGTTTTGGCTTCACCATTAGTGATGATAGGCCTGAATTGATTGGTGGAAGTAGCAGCCACAACAGATCTAAAAGCTATATAAAGGTGTACTTAAAAAAAACCAAAGCCCTCAACCTTGTACAAATGAGTCAGTGGCACAACCATTTAATAACATGCTTTGTGAGCATCTATTTTTGCAGTACCACACTGCATTGCATAGTTTATTATAATGTTAAAAGAGAGTACTCAAAAATACTTCAATCAAAACCACAACCCACATTACCCAAACCCCCTGATATCCCTGTATCCCCAATTATTTCCACAACATTGAAAAAAAAGACTTCAGGTATGTGTTTTGAAGAAATTGGAAAGTGGCAGGTCAGTACATAAGCTCCTGAATAAGCAGCAAATAGAAAGAGCTCTGCAGTTTATACAGTTTTTTGCTGATGACATCATCATTATGTTTTCAGCATATTAGCATTGGTAAACGCATCAGCCATTTGGATAACACGTGTTAGGAAACATGTGACTTTGCACCACAGAGCTTGGTGGGATCAGAATCTCAATGAGAGGTTGGCAGCAGGTTACAGCACACTCTTCTTAACAGTTATTTTCTTTCAAAGAGCTGCTGAAGTGCCATGTCCTCCTCCTGATGAGTGCATAGCAGACACATTCTTTTATAGCACTGCTAATGCACCATTTTCTTTCTAATCTTCCTCCATAAAGTGGCCTAATTGCAGCTTTTTTTTGGAGAACTGTTAATGCAACCTTTTTCTGTTCTTCTTCAAGGGTACATACCATACTTTTGTTTGGAGGACAAACATAATTTGCTCTTTTTCTCTTCATCTACTAGTCTTGCCAAAGGAAGGGAAGGGTTAGGGTGCTGGCCATAAGGAGGAGAGTTGTACTGCTAGCAGGGGCGGACTGACAACTCATGGGGCCCCCGGGCAATAGGGGATCATGGGGCCCCTGTGTCCTTGCCCAAACTCAAAAAAGCCTATGAAAAAGGTACCAGGGGCATCTCATGGGGCCCCCTACTGACCCCGGGCCCTCGGGCAGTGCCCGAGTTTCCAAATGGTCAGTCCGCCCCTGGCTGCTAGCATTGAGGAGCAGGAGTGTTGAGGTGCTGGCAGTGGTGAAAAGGTTTAAGGTATACTGTTAGCCAAAAATTAAAAAGGCTGCCGCCCCTTCTACAACACTGGGGAAGGGCAGGCAGCAACAAAAATCATGCATTTACATGTTTAAAATTTTAAAACTTTTATTTGAATGTTATATAGTTACATAGTTAGTCTGTCTGAAAAAAGACAAAAGTCCATCCAGTTCAACCATTTAAAAAAAAAAAAAAGGAAAGAAGTAAGTTATAATCATATACCCACAGGAAGGCAAAAAACAAAACAAAACAGCAAAGCATGATCCAATTTGCTCCTGCAGGGAAAAAAATTCTTTCCTGATCCCCTCGAGAGGCAATTGGATATTCCCTGATTCCATGGATCAACTTTACCTGTAAATTTTAGTATCCAGTTATATTCTGTGAATCCAACCCAGACCTTTTTTAAAGCAATCCACTGAGCTGGCCAGAACCAACTCTTGAGGGAGTCTATTCCATGTTTTCACAGCTCTTACTGTGAAGAAACCTTTCCATATTTGGAGAATACATTTCGTTTCCTCCAATTGTAAAGAGTGCCCCCTTGTTCACATACATTTAACCTTTATTTCTAACAATGTGTTGCCAGACTGGTGTGTTTCAAGCTAAATTGGACCAGTTTAAATATGCTTTTTGTAGGTCTTGATATTTCAGTCTTTCAGGGACCTTGTTTAGACATAGGATAAAATTATGAGTGTGCCATAGGCTTACGCTACCCTTAGCACCCAGACGTAATTCTTGTGGCTCTACTGGAAGTAACACAAAGCTACGCATGTCCTCTATATGTTTTCATGGCAGTTTAATTGCCAACCTTCTACTTCTCTGGTGCTGTATGTTTTCCAGTTTGCTGTGATGGTATGCTGATGCTGTTGACAGTTGCTTTGTAAATTACTTAGTAACAAGATAGGCTTTGTTTATTACCTGTCAAATCTACTAACAAGCTAGAAATTACCTTTTTTTTAAAATTTCATTGCAATCACGTATGAAGAGGAAGTAATTTTTGTATTTAAATACCCATGCTTATGTTGGTACAGGAATATTAGAAAACAGTCATATAATGCTTATGACCTTTTCTTGGATTAATCATTTCCTCGCTTGCCAACCAGATGTTGCTGTTTACTTTATTTATTATTTTCCATGTGTTTATAGCATGTAATGCATAGCTTGTAATGCAAGTACTAAGGTTTGTATATTTAAATGTTTGACAAAGATTCATATACTTTAATCTAGGATTCACATATTTTCCCAATATAATAATTTTTTTAAATGTGTAAATCTAAGGATGTGTGAATCTAAGGATGTGTGAAATTAAGGAAGTGTGAGTCTTATGTAAAGACACTTATAAATAGAACTTTGTCTGTATATCTTATGTACTCTCCAGCGCCTCAGGATATGCACAGCCAAAAGGGAAGCCAAGGGTACCAGGATAGCGACAACCAAAGGAAATGTTCCAGGGGTGCAGCCCTCCTCAGACGGGGAAATCAGCCACTGGATAGAGAGAAAACTGGTGGCGCTCACACCTAGTGCATTATCCAAGGTTTACTGTAGGAATGAAATAATAAAAACATACTCACAGACGAAGCATGTATCTAAAAAGCATAGAAAAATGACAATGGCCACAACGGCGGGCAAGGTGTTCTCACTGTCAGTGCGGTCAAATGGCTGATGCGTTTCGGGGACGAATCCCTTTCCTCAGAGCTGTTGACCAGCATGTATGGAGGTCAAGTAGTAAATAACCAGGGCTAGATGCCTTTGGAGCAAAGCTCCACCTCCTCTACTTGTTATAAGATGAGGGGTTGGAGGGGGTTATTTAAAGTGCAATCTTTTGTAGTTTTTATAAACGCAAATACATACATATATACACATGCATATACACATATACAAAGATACATACATGCACTAAGAAACAAAGCAAATAAAAAATTATTAAAAATACATGAATATAGCACCTGCAAATGTAAATAAATAGAAAAGTTTCTTCTTTGATGGTGCATCAGGGAGAGCCATTCTCACAGTGCATCTTATGCCAAAGCTTTGTCCTCTAACTTAATCAATTTTATAAATTTATGTCTTAAGAAAGTTTTATATACAAACGCACAGAATGTGTTTTTTTATCAGATCGCTGAAACTCCTGACCATTTTTATTTGTGACATAAAGATGTGAAAAACCCCTATGAAATGTTTTAGCTTTAAAACACACTTATGAGACCTATGCTTGAATGGAAACTAAAGTGGACATAGCAACAGTGACTTACATTTCTCCATGTACATAAGGAGAGATATCTCATATAATATCACTGGATTCGTCATCTGCAAGCACTTGTATCATAGATGTCACAGAGGATTTATGTGTGTGACTCTCATGGCAGGAGAATGTTTACCTCACATCTCTGAAACCAGGGTGACCACAGAAGCAGCTTTTTAATGTTCTCATAGAATCCTATGGGGGAGCACTCAGAATCTGGTGCAGCTGTGCATAGTAACCAATCGGTTTTATTGTCAAAGCTTAAAGTGTTACTAAACCCACAACAGTAAAATCAGTCTGTATTTGCAGTAAAGCATACTTGTTACACTCACTGTGGAACCTAAGGGGTTAATCCTTTGCACTGTGTAAAAAAGGCTGTTTGATCCTGTCTTCTCTGATCCTCCACTTCTGCTACTGTCCCCAATCCCTTTGCTGATAGAACGGAGCCTTGGGGGCAAACTGCACATGATCAGTTTGGTGTGTATTGCTGGAGAGATTTATTTTTCTTGGGAGAGTGCATGTAATCAGCACAAGCCAAATTATCACTGTCCAAACAGAGGGCCAGGGGTCATGCTGTCTCATAAGACAATCAGGGTCAGGGGAGAATGAAAACCTCCTACAAGTTTTAGCCAGTGCTCAGCTGGACACTGATAGAAATCACGAGACTGCTGTAACTGCTGATGAGAAAAGGTATTTAGCAGTTTATATTTATTAAAATAATTGCATTTCCATGTTTTGTTTACTGTGGGAGACCGGATATAGTGAATGCAGGGGCCTGGGTTTAGTAACACTTTAATTAAAAATAAGCTGAAAGTGGTTGTAAAGCTTTTTTTTTTTAAACAACAAACATGTTATACCACCCTGCTCTGTGCATTGGTTTTGCAAACAGCAGCCCCAATCCTCTTCTTCTGGAGTCCCTCGCTAGCGTTCCTGTATGGGAAGAAGGGGGTAGCATTATTAGGCCCCCCTTTCTATCATGGGACCATGGCGGCGGCACTGGACCTCGTAGGGTCATTAATCTCTTCTGGGGGGTCATTATTGAAAGGCTAATCAAGTCACATGGCCTCCTAGAATGTTCCAGAACCCTGGTTGAGCCCTATATAAAGGAGCTCACAAGCAGGTTCCTTTGCCAGTCATCAGAGAGGCAGCAGCTTGAGGAGCTTCCGGCAAAAGGGCTATAATACTGCCGCCTCCTCAGAAGAACTCTCTAGCAACATGAAGACTCTGATTCAGCAACTATTGGAGTGGGCCAAATCAGAGGGAGGAGAGGAGTGGCTGCGGCAATGTCTGGACCTTCTGGTGGGTCATGTTTCTGTGGCAGAGGAAGAGCCCAGAAGAGCAGAGGTATCATCAGCGACTGGCAGCAGGATTGAACAGCGGCGAAGTCTCCCTGAAGAAGAAGAGGTGGAAGATCTGGAGGAAGAAGTTCCAGAAAAGTAGGAAACGGTCATTGGAGAAGAAGTCCCAACCTTCCGGAGAGCGGGCAAGAAGTGGTGGTTACCAACCCATGGATCCACACTCCAGAGGATTGTGGCTGACGTTGGAGAAAAGGAGGTGGCGCGCATGCTCAAGGGGGCCGGAGGATAGCAGCGAGGGGAGGAGCTCGGGAGTAACATCACCAAGAAGTCAAAGCCTGCCAAGCCAGTGGAGGATGCCAGGCTGTTAGCCGGCTAGCTCCAGAGCAGCTATGTCTGAAGCGGCATCTCTTTTTACTGCTTTTCCCCATAGAGGACTGCAACACACTGGCAATAATATTCCGGTGAGGTGTACTTCTAAGCCTGTGGCTATGGATCAACAAGTGGCTGCCTTTGGTGGTGAGTCGGATACTTTAGTTGGATTGTCTGCTATTTCATCCTCTCTGGAACAGCTTTTGTCATCTCTCACTTCGCACTCTCCTAGTGCTCTTCCTAACAAGTCTCTTAGTGATGTGACAGCAGGGGTTTGGACTTCAGCTATTTCTGATCCTAATCCTGTGTCTAAAGGTTTTGCTAGAGCATCACTGGATATGCATTCTTCTAACATTAATATTTCAAAATCTGTCAATTCTGATCCATGTCTAAAAGAATGTATACCATGTATTTTATCAGCTCTTGGTTTCCATTTATCCTCTGCTATAAAGGAAAATATCTGGAAGGGTGAATATATTGATTTGTCATCATTGCTGCCTGTTACTAAAGACTTTCATTTTATATCAGACAAAAAGGATGACAAATCAGAGGAGGAAAAGAGAAAGCTGATTATCAAAAATTTTTAATTGGTTACAATCATTCTGTGCTGACTTGTGTTAATATTGATTGGATTACATAATTAAATAAAGTTATGGTTTGTAATAAAGTAATGATAATATGAGTTTTAAACCAATAAACCTGGCCGTGGACTTATTTAATCCAAAATTTGTTCATTGTTTTATTATTCACGCATGTTTTGCTGTTTTGTTTAGCCTGCCACCTGCGGTCCCATGGCTCCTCCTCCCTTCTGAGTGCCCCCATAGGAAGCTGCTTCCTATGGGGGCACTTGTGCATGCTAGATCCTGAGCCAGGCTGTTTCCATCTATTTAGACACACAGCCTGACTCTGCCTCGCCATCCGCTCACAAGTTTTTACTGACAACAGCAGGAGCCAATGGCTCTTACTGCTCTCAGCCAGTTGGGTTGACTCTGAGGAAGAGGCAAGTCCTCGAAACCCAGAGCTGTTCTTTCATGATGTGCCTTTGACTATACTGTCATTTGTGAGTACAATACCTACTTTTATCATTCATTAAATATATTTTCTAAGGTAATGCACTAGGCCGGAGCGTCCTCTGTTTGTTCTTTGCTCTCAGCCAAGCCTGTGAAATGGGAGAAAGGAAAAGAGTGCTGCAGACGTGCATAGTGCTGGATCAAGATCATACTCAGGTAAGTATTTGGGGGGGGGGGGGAGTGTTGAGGGATGTGCTTCTATTAGGTAAAAAAACATTTTACTTTTACAAGAACTTAGGAAGCTAGTTACTATGCCTAGCTGCACCAGATTCCGAGTGAACCATTTTTAGTAGATATTCTGCTATGTGTACTTTATACAATAAGGTGTATATTTAGATTTGGTGATCTCTCATTCAGATATTATATGCCAATATGTTTTTTAAAGTTCATATAACAGGGTGCATACAATCATAAAATCTGAGAACCAGGGGATTGTTTGTGTTTTGTACATTTACTAAAAGGCTTTATGGAATTATTCACTAAAGGAAAATAGGTTGTCATAGGTTTGCAAGGGAAGTTGTACTTTGCATGGGAATTTTCCCCAGAGTTTAGTATATGGTACGAGATTTCATTTCACAAAGAAAACCCAACTGTGTGCATGGAAAAAAAAAAACAACGGCAATTTTCCTTGAACATGATTGAATGATGGAGGTCAGCAGAGCATGACCTCGTTCATTAAGTTCTGGGAAAAATTCTCATGCTAAGTGCAACATGCCTTGCAAAGTGAACATCCTATTTGCCTTTACTAAATAAACCCATATGTCTTAACAACTTTGCTGGGATGGAAAAAGAGTAGTAGAGGGGCTGACATTACCTTTGCTTTACAGAAAATGCAACTCTGAGATCCCTTCTATGTAAATTCTGTCACCAAAACCTTAGGCAATTAGTCAAGTGGTCTCTGGTGAAGGGGAAGATCAGAGCATAACAGTTCAATCTGCCTGAGCTTTGGTGAACCCAGCAGGAAGTCCGCAAACCCTGAACTTGCTTTACACTTTGAAACAATGTTGCCCTGGCACCATGGTGACCCATCGCTTAACAATGTTGTCCCATTGCACTACCACTACTAAATGACATTCAGATCTAAGGCTGTTTTATGTAAATAAAACAGTCAGGGATACTGTTTGTCATCATTAACCAAATGTGGTCCTGATCATTTTGGTCACTTATGTTGCCTGGGATGCCTGGATGGTTTGTTTACAAACAGCAACTGGGGATTCATGCAGATGAACTGCCAAAACATGGCCAAACTGTGAACCGGCTGGGTTCGGGTTAAACTCCCACTTGACATGAACCTGAAAATAATTCCTATTCTTTATTTTCCCATCCCTGCAAGACAATTAAGATAGCTTTACATTAACAGTTAAAGCTTTTCTAAAACCAAAAAAAATACCATAGTGTAGCTAACCAATGCTTAAATGCGGGAGCTGCATTAGTTTTCTTTTTCAATTGTTTCCTTTATTACCATATGGTGATGCCAGTAACACACTTCCTGTCTTAGGATGTCCCCATTCTGGGTGGAAACTGCTTTGGACAGCTGCATTGCCAATTTGGGGAGGGGGTAGTGTTAGATTTAGTAGCAGATTTAGATGGAGTTGACTAACAAATTAAAGCTGAACTATTGCAAACACTTTTTTAGCAGTTACAACAACAGGTTGTTTCCCTTTGGGATAAAGGTTTTGCATTAATGCATAAACGCTGATTATTGTAAGCTGAAACAAACCATTTCTAAATGGTTTGTCTCAAACCTCTAACTGCCACTTTTGGTGGACAGCTTATTCTGTTAAAAGAAGTTACAAAATTACAGACTTACTGGCCAGATCACTGGTTTAAGAAAAAGAAAAAATGCTGTCACCACACTTAAGGATTGGTAAACTGCAATATATTATATTTTTGGGTTTCGATGCGCATTAAAGTGTCATTTAGCAATGGGCATTGTATCAATTTTCAGAAATGCAGCAGCCAACTAATATGTACAGTGCTCAGCATAAATGAGTACACCCCTTTTGAAAAGTAAGATTTTAATCAACATGTCAATGAACACAAGAACAAGTTCCAAAATGTTGACAAATGTTTACAATTGCTATTGCATACCTCCCTTCCCTTTGAATCTCTATACTTTTTATTGAGCCTGCCATTCCCAGGTCTTCCCAAAATGGCCAGGAAACTCACCACACATATCCTGACAGCGGCTAGGAGAAGCATTCCTATGTGTTGGCTATCCTCTATACCTCCTTCGATGCCAACTTTGTTTAAAATTACTGCTGATGTGGGACAGATGGAATACCTGACTGTCCTACACGCCTGTTCGATTGCTGTGTTCGAGGCAGTATGGCACCCATGGGATAATTTCACCTCCTCCCACCTTTCTCCAAATGTTCGGTTCTAATGGCCTCCTCACTGTTGCTATGTGACATTATGTCTTTAACCATGCAGATTTCACCATCGATGTGCTCCCTCTTTTTCCTGTGTTCTTTTTTTAATTTACTGCTTGTATATATATATATATATATATATATATATATATACTGTATATATATATGTGTGAAAACTAATAAAAATTGTTAATACAAAATGTTGACAAAACTGTTTTATAGAACATTTGTTTAGCTCATTACATGAAAGTAAGGTTATTAATATAACTTAGATTACAAAATCTTCAGTTTTACTCAAATTAGTTGATGCAAAAATTAATACACCCCACAACAAAAACCACTACATCTAGTATTTTGTATGACCTCCATGATTTGTAAGGACAGCACCAAGTCTGCTAGGCGTGGAATGAACAAGTTGAACAAACTGAAACATCTATCTCTTTCCATTCTTCAGGAACAACCTCTTTTAGAGCCTGGATGCTGGATGGAGAATGATGCTCAACTTGTCTCTTCAGAATTTCCCAGAGGTGTTCTGAGATAAGGAGACATACTTGGCCAGTGAATCACCTTCACTCTGTTCTTCTTCAGAAATGTAACAGTGGCCTTAGATGTGTGTTTTGGATCATTGTCATGTTGGAAAAGTGCACAATGAACAAGGGCATGGAGTGATGGTTGTGACGGGAGTCACTTTGGGTGGCGGGCTCATGGAACCCAGCTTACTTTGCAGAGGTTGGGAGACCCCTGTCTCAGCTCCCCATATCCCTCTTATTTGCAAGTCACCCTGTGTCTCTTAGGGGCACAGGGTGACTAATGGATGCTGAGAATGTGGTTGGAATTACTTCAGATGGGACAATAATATTTATCAGCCATATGAAGACTATTCCTGGTTGTTGATTATGAACTAGACATGTGCATTGAAGGAGCTTGTCACGTACCTGATTGGAGACTGAAATGACGAGGTCGGCCTTGCTTGTGTCACTAGCCCTGACCCCACTGGAAGTGGAACAGAGGGTGTCTAGGGACCAGGGGGACAAGAGCGCCAGCAGATGTTGTTTGCAGCTCTTGCAGTTGGAGACTTTGGAAGGCTGATGAACCTCTGATTCAGGCACCGTAGTAATATGCAGAGCTGGTATGGTAGATCGCCAGGTGTGCACCATAGCAAGGCAGGAAACAGGGATGGCAGACAGGAGCAGTGTCAAAGGAATAGCCAGGATCATCAACGGGCGGACAGCAAGGTACCAAATCATAAGCAAGCCAAAGTCATTAGCAGAGCCGAAGTCAGGAACTAGTATCAAGCAGGGGAGTAATCAGAGTCAGGTCAGGAACAAGCAGGGTCAGCAACAAGGGAATCACACAGGAACGAGCAGGAAACAGGGAACAGCTGAAGACCAGTCAGCACTCAGCACAGGCAAAGGCACCTTTTAAATAGTCCATCTGGCGCCAATCTTCACCGTGCGTGTGCATGTGCGTGTGCGTGATTGTGCATTCATGTGCACATGCGCACGTCTATTCACCAGCCGTCTCACGGGAATTCCCTTACAGAGCTGGACAGTCTGCTCTGTAGTGAGATCGTAATTCATCAAACCATTGTCTAGGTGTGAATTCCCATTCACCTTTTGTTTAGGTCACCCAGCTAGCTAACCTAATTAACTTACTGTTTAAAGTGTTAAGTCTATTTCTGTATATAGCTGCGTTTGCATATGATCATGTGATCAGTCTCAGTGTGTATTGTATAAAAAGCCCATTTGAGTTTAAAATAAAGAGTTCCATGTTCAGACAGACTGGTGTCGTCTAGTCTTGTATGGTGTTTGTTGTCGGTGTTCGGACAGGGAACCGGTATTCTAACAGAAGTACTCAAGCGCAGTCTGGGTTCCATTACAATGGTAGCATTATATTTTTCAATATAGAGCAGTACATCTGTGAATTCATGATACCATCAATGAAATGTAGCTCCCTGTCATCTGCAGCACTCATGCAGTCCCACAGAAGGACACTGCCATCAACATGTTTCACTGTAGGCACCATGCATTTTTCTTTGTACTCCTCACCTTTGTGACGTCATACAGTTTTGAGGCCTTCAGATCCAAATACATTTATCTTGGTCTCATTACTCCAGAGTACATAGTCCCAGTAGGCTCCTTCTTTTTCAGCATGGGCCCTGGCAAATTCTAGGTGGGCTTTTTTTGTGCATGTGCTTTAAGAGAGGCTTTCTTCATGGATGACACACATGCATGGCATTCCTCTGCAACTTATGCCGTATTGTGTCACAGGAAACAATCACCCCAGTTTGATTGTCTTCTTATTTCGCTAACTGCAGGGAACTTGCATAGCGATTTTCTTCAATCCTTCTCATCAAAAGATGCTCCTGACAAGGTGTGAACTTCCATGGAAGGCCTGGATGTCTCTGTGAGATGGTTATAGTTACATTTTTGTTAAATCTTTGTATCACTTTTGCTACAGTATTCTGACTGATAAGTAAAGCTTTACTGATCTTCTTGTAGCCTTCACCTTTCTAGTGTAAAGAAATTATTTTGTTTCTCAGGCCTTGTGACATTTCTGTTCCATGTGGTGCCATTGCTGACAGCATGAAATGGAAAGGGGTTTTCTTTGTTAAGTAACACCCTTTTATAATCAATAGAGATGAGCGAATCGAACTAGGCGAAGTGGAATTTGTTTCGAATATTAGGAAAATTTCGATTCGCGACGAATCCGAAAATTAGCAGACTTCGGATGCGCGAATCGAAATTTTTCCTAAAATGGTGGCGACATGTGCGGCGACGGAGCGGGGATGTCTGGGAAGGCGCGCAGACAAGGCGCGCTGACCCATAATGCATTCATTCATGACATGTGATCGCATTAGCCAATCAGCAGCCAGCCAGCCAGCACTGTGTAATGGTCGAGCTATAAATGGCGGCCATTTTAGAATTCTCCATTTGCCTCCAGTCATTCAACAGAGGCAGACCTGGCTGTATTGAGGGAGAGAGTTAGGGACACAGAAACGTTACTTAGGGACACAGAAACGTTAGTTAGGGACACAGAAACGTTACTTAGGGCCACAGAAACGTTACTTAGGGACACAGAAACGTTACTTAGGGCCACAGAAACGTTACTTAGGGACACAGAAACGTTACTTAGGGACACAGAAACATTACTTAGGGCCACAGAAACATTACTTAGGGCCACAGAAACGTTACTTAGGGCCACAGAATCGTTACTTAGGGCCACAGAATCGTTACTTAGGGCCACAGAAACGTTACTTAGGGCCACAGAATTGTTACTTAGGGACAGACACAGAATTGTTACTGAGGGACACAGAATTGTTACTGAGGGACACAGAATTGTTACTGAGGGCCACAGAACCGTTACTTAGGGCCACAGAATCTTTACTTAGGGCCACAGAAACGTTACTTAGGGTCACAGAATTGTTACTTAGGGACAGACACAGAATTGTTACTGAGGGACACAGAATTGTTACTGAGGGCCACAGAACCGTTACTTAGGGCCACAGAACCGTTACTTAGGGCCACAGAAACGTTACTTAGGGACACAGAATTGTTACTCAGGGACAGACACAGAATTGTTACTGAGGGACACAGAATTGTTACTGAGGGACACAGAACCGTTACTTAGGGCCACAGAAACGTTACTTAGGGACACAGAATTGTTACTCAGGGACAGACACAGAATTGTTACTGAGGGACACAGAATTGTTACTGAGGGACACAGAACCGTTACTTAGGGCCACAGAAACGTTACTTAGGGACACAGAATTGTTACTCAGGGACAGACACAGAATTGTTACTGAGGGACACAGAATTGTTACTGAGGGACACAGAACCGTTACTTAGGGCCACAGAAACGTTACTTAGGGCCACAGAAACGTTACTTAGGGCTACAGAAACGTTACTTAGGGCCACAGAATCGTTACTTAGGGCCACAGAAACGTTACTTAGAGCCACAGAATTGTTACTTATGGACAGACACAGAATTGTTACTGAGGGACACAGAATTGTTACTGAGGGCCACAGAACCGTTACTTAGGGCCACAGAAACGTTACTTAGGGACACAGAATTGTTACTCAGGGACAGACACAGAATTGTTACTGAGGGACACAGAATTGTTACTGAGGGACACAGAACCGTTACTTAGGGCCACAGAAACGTTACTTAGGGCCACAGAAACGTTACTTAGGGCCACAGAAATGTTACTTAGGGCTACAGAATCGTTAATTAGGGCCACAGAAACGTTACTTAGGGCCACAGAAACGTTACTTAGGGCCACAGAATTGTTACTTAGGGACAGACACAGAATTGTTACTGAGGGACACAGAATTGTTACTGAGGGCCACAGAACCGTTACTTAGGGCCACAGAAACGTTACTTAGGGACACAGAATTGTTACTCAGGGACAGACACAGAATTGTTACTTAGGGACACAGAACCGTTACTTAGGGCCACAGAAACGTTACTTAGGGCTACAGAAACGTTACTTAGGGCCACAGAAAGGTTACTTAGGGCCACAGAAACGTTACTTAGGGACACAGAATTGTTACTCAGGGACAGACACAGAATTGTTACTGAGGGTCACAGAATTGTTACTGAGGGACACAGAACCGTTACTTAGGGCCACAGAAACGTTACTTAGGGACACAGAATTGTTACTCAGGGACAGACATAGAATTGTTACTGAGGGACGCAGAATTGTTACTGAGGGACACAGAACCGTTACTTAGGGCCACAGAAACGTTACTTAGGGACACAGAATTGTTACTCAGGGACAGACACAGAATTGTTACTGAGGGACGCAGAATTGTTACTGAGGGACACAGAATTGTTACTCAGGGACAGACACAGAATTGTTACACAGGGACAGACACAGAATTGTTACTCAGGAACAGACACAGAATTGTTACTCAGAGACAGACACAGAATTGTTACTCAAGGACACAGAACCGTTACTTAGGGCCACAGAAACGTTACTTAGGGACACAGAATTGTTACTCAGGGACAGACACAGAATTGTTACTCAGGGACAGACACAGAATTGTTACTGAGGGACACAGAATTGTTACTCAGGGACACAGAATTGTTACTGAGGGACACAGAATTGTTACTCAGGGACACAGAATTGTTACTCAGGGACACAGAATTGTTACTGAGGGACACAGAATTGTTACTGAGGGACACAGAATTGTTACTCAGGGACACAGAATTGTTACTCAGGGACACAGAATTGTTACTTAGGGACAGACACAGAATTGTTACTCAGGGACAGACACAGAATTGTTACTGAGGGACACAGAATTGTTACTGAGGGACACAGAATTGTTACTGAGGGACAGACACAGAATTGTTACTCAGGGACAGACACAGAATTGTTACTGAGGGACACAGAATTGTTACTGAGGGACACAGAATTGTTACTCAGGAACACAGAATTGTTACTCAGGGACACAGAATTGTTACTGAGGGAAACAGAATTGTTACTGAGGGACACAGAATTGTTACTCAGGGACACAGAATTGTTACTCAGGGACAGACACAGAATTGTTACTCAGGGACAGACACAGAATTGTTACTGAGGGACACAGAATTGTTACTGAGGGACACAGAATTGTTACTCAGGAACACAGAATTGTTACTCAGGGACAGACACAGAATTGTTACTCAGGGACAGACACAGAATTGTTACTGAGGGACACAGAATTGTTACTGAGGGACACAGAATTGTTACTCAGGGACACAGAATTGTTACTCAGGGACACAGAATTGTTACTGAGGGACACAGAATTGTTACTCAGGGACAGACACAGAATTGTTACTGAGGGACACAGAATTGTTACTGAGGGACACAGAATTGTTACTCAGGGACAGACACAGAATTGTTACTCAGGGACAGACACAGAATTGTTACTCAGGGACAGACACAGAATTAATTACTCAGGGACAGACACAGAATTGTTACTCAGGGACACAGAACCGTTACTTAGGGCCACAGAAACGTTACTTACGGACACAGAATTGTTACTCAGGGACAGACACAGAATTGTTACTCAGGGACAGACACAGAATTGTTACTGAGGGACACAGAATTGTTACTCAGGGACACAGAATTGTTACTGAGGGACACAGAATTTTTACTCAGGGACACAGAATTGTTACTCAGGGACACAGAATTGTTACTGAGGGACACAGAATTGTTACTCAGGGACACAGAATTGTTACTCAGGGACACAGAATTGTTACTGAGGGACACAGAATTGTTACTCAGGGACACAGAATTGTTACTCAGGGACACAGAATTGTTACTGAGGGACACAGAATTGTTACTGAGGGACACAGAATTGTTACTCAGGGACAGACACAGAATTGTTACTCAGGGACAGACACAGAATTGTTACTCAGGGACACAGAATTGTTACTGAGGGACACAGAATTGTTACTCAGGGAAAGACACAGAATTGTTATTCAGGGACAGACACAGAATTGTTACTCAGGGACACAGAATTGTTACTGAGGGACACAGAATTGTTACTGAGGGACACAGAATTGTTACTCAGGGACAGACACAGAATTGTTACTCAGGGACAGACACAGAATTGTTACTGAGGGACACAGGAATGTTACTGAGTGACACAGAATTGTTACTCAGGGACACAGAATTGTTACTCAGGGACACAGAATTGTTACTGAGGGACACAGAATTGTTACTGAGGGACACAGAATTGTTACTCAGGGCCAGACACAGAATTGTTACTCAGGGACAGACACAGAATTGTTACTCAGGGACACAGAATTGTTACTGAGGGACACAGAATTGTTACTGAGGGACACAGAATTGTTACTCAGGGACAGACACAGAATTGTTACTCAGGGACAGACACAGAATTGTTACTGAGGGGCACAGAATTGTTACTGAGGGACACAGAATTGTTACTCAGGGACACAGAATTGTTACTCAGGGACACAGAATTGTTACTGAGGGACACAGAATTGTTACTGAGGGACACAGAATTGTTACTCAGGGACAGACACAGAATTGTTACTCAGGGACAGACACAGAATTGTTACTCAGGGACACAGAATTGTTACTGAGGGACACAGAATTGTTACTGAGGGACACAGAATTGTTACTCAGGGACAGAAACAGAATTGTTACTGAGGGACACAGAATTGTTACTGAGGGACACAGAATTATTACTCAGGGACACAGAAATGTTACTGAGGGACACAGAATTGTTACTGAGGGACACAGAATTGTTACTCAGGGACAGACACAGAATTGTTACTGAGGGACACAGAATTGTTACTCAGGGACACAGAATTGTTACTGAGGGACACAGAATTGTTACTCAGGGACACAGAATTGTTACTGAGGGACACAGAATTGTTACTGAGGGACACAGAATTGTTACTCAGGGACAGACACAGAATTGTTACTCAGGGACAGACACAGAATTGTTACTGAGGGACACAGAATTGTTACTGAGGGACACAGAATTGTTACTCAGGGACACAGAATTGTTACTCAGGGACACAGAATTGTTACTGAGGGACACAGAATTGTTACTGAGGGACACAGAATTGTTACTCAGGGACAGACACAGAATTGTTACTCAGGGACACAGAATTGTTACTGAGGGACACAGAATTGTTACTCAGGGACAGACACAGAATTGTTACTCATGGACAGACACAGAATTGTTACTCAGGGACAGACACAGAATTGTTACTGAGGGACACAGAATTGTTACTGAGGGACACAGAATTGTTACTCAGGGACACAGAATTGTTACTGAGGGACACAGAATTGCTACTGAGGGACACAGAATTGTTACTCAGGGACAGACACAGAATTGTTACTGAGGGACACAGAATTGTTACTCAGGGACACAGAATTGTTACTGAGGGACACAGAATTGTTACTCAGGGACACAGAATTGTTACTGAGGGACACAGAATTGTTACTGAGGGACACAGAATTGTTACTCAGGGACAGACACAGAATTGTTACTCAGGGACAGACACAGAATTGTTACTGAGGGACACAGAATTGTTACTGAGGGACACAGAATTGTTACTCAGGGACACAGAATTGTTACTCAGGGACACAGAATTGTTACTGAGGGACACAGAATTGTTACTGAGGGACACAGAATTGTTACTCAGGGACAGACACAGAATTGTTACTCAGGGACAGATACAGAATTGTTACTGAGGGACACAGAATTGTTACTCAGGGACACAGAATTGTTACTGAGGGACACAGAATTGTTACTGAGGGACACAGAATTGTTACTCAGGGACACAGAATTGTTACTCAGGGACACAGAATTGTTACTCAGGGACACAGAATTGTTACTGAGGGACACAGAATTGTTACTAAGGGACACAGAATTGTTACTGAGGGACACAGAATTGTTACTCAGGGACACAGAATTGTTACTCAGGGACAGACACAGAATTGTTACTCAGGGACACAGAATTGTTACTCAGGGACACATAATCGTTGAATTAAAGAGTATGTCAGACAACATGCAGAGGAGTGGCAGAGAAGGCAATGTTTTAGGAGCGAGCAGACGTGGCAGCAGAGGAAGGGGTCGAGGCAGCACTAGTCGCAGCCAGAGGCCATTGCTCCCGGTGTCATCCAGCGGTCGTGTCTCCACCGACAACCCTGCCGTCATTGATAGGTTGGCTCGGTCGTCTTCCTCTTCCCAGGTCACCTCTGACACCTACAGCCAACGGTCGGTGGGTACGTCAGACACAAATGTTAGTTGGCATGGCCCGGGAGCAAGCCCACTGAAATCACGTGTCCTCGACCTGCCCCTGTCCTTTGGTGTTCCCTCACCAAGCGAAGTATCGCATGCTGTGGGCTCAGCCCCACTGTACAGTGAGGAAGAGTTAACAGAGGGCGGTCAGGAACGGGGGGAGACACCCGCCTCTTCAGCAGCCAGGCGAAGAAGTAGTGGCGAGGAGAGTGGCTCGGTAGCCGGTCTAGAGACAGGTCTGTCTCCTGACCCACACGCAGCCGAGGGGGCTAGTAGTGAGGCGGAGACCCTAATTGATGATGATGAGGCTGATCGCACTTGGCAGCCTCGTCGTCATCAGGCTATTGCTTCCGCATCATCAGGAGAAGAGGGTGGCAGCTTGGCAGCGAGCAAAACAGTCGGTGGGTTGCCCAGGAGGCAGCAGGGTCGCAGCAGTGTCAGTGGAGGCAAACGGCCACGGAGTAGAGCACCAGCTCCACTGCAGCCTACCACCACGGCCAGTAGTGGTGCCGGTGTGCACGGAGGAAGTAGCAGTCAGCCAGTGAGGAGTATCGGGGGCAAAGTTTCCTACTCGGCGGTGTGGCAATTTTTCGTCAAGCCGCCCGAGGAAGTAAACGTAGCCGTATGTCGACTATGTGGCCTGAAAGTCAAGCGTGGCCAGGGGGCCCATGTTGGGACTACAGCGTTGCGGCAGCATATGCAGCGTCGCCATTTGGTGGCCTGGGAAAACCGTGATAAAGATACGGCGGTTCTGCCTGCCCCAGCCCCCGCTCCATCACCCGCTCCGTTACTTGCTCCGTCACTCGACGTCAATCGCCCTCTATCAGCCAGTCAAGGCTCCAACACCTCTGCTGAGGGGAGTTGTCGCTCGTTGGCATCTTCCGCTCGTTCAGATGCTCCTTCTCCTGCTACTCCTCTTCACGGATTCCGTCAGCAGTCTTTCTTGGAATCCGTTTCCAAGAGACAACAGTTTGCGAGCACGAACCCAACGGTGCAAAAGCTGAACGTCCTCCTGTCCAAGTTTCTGGTGCTGCAGTCCCTCCCTTTCCAAGTGGTGGACTCAGCACCTTTCCGAGAAATGATGGCTTGTGCCGCGCCGCGGTGGAGAGTGCCAAGCCATCATTTCTTCGCCAAAAAGGCAGTGCCAGCCCTGAATTCACATGTAGAAGATATGGTGGGCCAGTCTTTGAGCATGTCGGTCTCTGCCAAAGTGCACGGCAGCGCCGACGTGTGGAGCTGTAACTACGGTCAGGGACAGTACATGTCATTTACGGCCCACTGGGTGAACGTGGTGCCGTCACAGCCGCACCAGCAACTTGGACAGGTCACGCCGCTTTTGCCTCCACGTTTGCACGTCCTTGGTCCACAAAAGATGTCCCCCTCTACCACCTCTTCTTCCTTCGTGTCCTCAGCCGCCACCCCCGTGCCAAGTCCCATTACCCGACCGGCATATCACATGTGCAGGGCGCAACGGTGTCACGCTGTGCTGCACCTGGTATGCCTTGGCGAACGTAGTCACACAGGGGAGGAACTTCTGAGTGTAATGAACAGAGAAATCGACAGATGGCTGTCTCCGCGCAAACTGAAAATCGGAACCATGTTGACAGACAACGGAAAGAACATGGTGTCTGCTCTGCGTCAAGGAAGGTTGTGCCATGCGCCATGCATGGCTCACGTGTTCAATCTGGTTGTCAAGCGGTTCCTAAAATCCACCATCCCACTGCAAGACATCCTTAAAATGTCACGTAAACTTTGCATGCATTTCAGCCATTCCTACACCGCAAAGCACACCCTCCTTGAGCTGCAGCGGCAGAACGGAATTCCACAGCATCGCCTGATCTACGACGTTGCAACAAGGTGGAATTCAACCCTACACATGTTAGACCGCCTTTACGAACAGCGAAAGGCCATCACCGATTTCCTGATGTTACAAGCGGATAAAGGTACTCCCCTGTGTAACTTCGATGTCAGCCATTGGCAGCTCATGCGTGACACCTGCCGCTTTCTCAGGCCCTTTGAGGAGGCCACGCTATTCGTGAGTCGGCAGGACTATGGGATGAACAACGTCATTCCTCTGTTGAACGTCCTGGAACAAATGCTGTTAACAATGGCTGGTCAGGGTGCGGTAGACGTGGCGCACAGATCTCAACGCCACATGACCCCTGTGGGGGCAGGACAGGAAGAAGAGGAGGAGGTAGAGGAGGACATTTGTGCTCAGGAATTATTGAGTGAAATGGGTGGTTTTTCCACTCAGCGGACAGGAGTGGAGGAGCAGGAGCATCTGGTAGAGGAGGAGGAGGAGGAGACAGAGGACCCAGATGCACTGTGGCAGTATGCTGTGGAGATGGAGGCAGGGAGTCCCTCGCATTCCTTGACACAAATGGCCCATAGCATGCTCGCTTGCTTGCGTAGCGACAGCCGAATAATAACCATCAGACAGAGGGATGACTTTTGGCTGTCCACCTTGTTGGACCCTCGCTACCGTTCAAAAATGGTGGCCTTTTTCACACCTGCTGAGAGGGAGGCCAAAATAACGTACTATAAAAACCACCTATGTAGTCAGTTGGTCTCTGCCTTTGTGCGCCAACGTCCATCCTCAGACACTGTGGGCCCTGTGCGCTCGAGTTCCGCTGCCATGGCAGCAGGGGAGGGGTGGGGTGGTAGGAGCAGTGGCAGCTCCACCAGCAGCGGCTGCCTCAGTCTGCAGTCGATGATGAGTAGCTTTCTTCACCAGCGCAGTGAGGAAACTACTAACCAGCCGCAGCAGCAGCAGCATCAGGTGGACCTGGAGCAGGACCTCAAACAACAGGCTTGGGCCTACTTGGACAGCACCCTGCCAACCGAGGTAGACAATCCCCTTGACTACTGGGCAACGAAACTTGACCTTTGGCCCCAACTAGCTGAATTTGCCCTTGAAAGGCTGTCATGCCCGGCCAGTAGCGTGGCATCGGAGCGCGTGTTTAGTGCGGCAGGAGGTATTGTAACTCAGCGGAGGACATGACTGTCCACCCAAAGTGTGGAGAGACTCACGTTTGTGAAAATGAATCAGGCGTGGATTAGTCTGGATTTCAAACCACCAGTTCCTGACACAACTGACTAAATCCGCCATGAATCATGCCCCAAACATGTGCCACTTTCAGGTCTCCTCACACTGCTGGTGTGTTCCATTTTGTCATAGAGTGCTGGCAGATTACGGGCCTCCCATTGCTGCTGCCAGGCCCCTAATCTGCCATGGGCCCCTGTACCGCCTCCTCATGCTGCTGCCAGGTCCACAGTGTCTCATGGGTCCCTGTACGGCCTCCCATTGCTGCTGTCTCCATCGCCACACTCTGCCATGTGCCACTTTCAGGTCTCCTCACACACTGTTGGTGTGTTCCATTTTTTGTCATAGGGTGCTGGCAGATTACGGGCCTCCCATTGCTGCTGCCAGGCCCCTAATCTGCCATGGGCCCCCGTACCGCCTCCTCATGCTGCTGCCAGGTCCACAGTGTCTCATGCCATGTGCCACTTTCAGGTCTCCTCACACTGCTGGTGTGTTCCATTTTTTGTCATAGGGTGCTGGCAGATTACGGGCCTTCCATTGCTGCTGCCAGGCCCCTAATCTGCCATGGGCCCCTGTACCACCTCCTCATGCTGCTGCCAGGTCCACAGTGTCTCATGGGTCCCTGTACGGCCTCCCATTGCTGCTGTCTCCATCGCCACACTCTGCCATGTGCCACTTTCAGGTCTCCTCACACTGCTGGTGTGTTCCATTTTTTGTCATAGGGTGCTGGCAGATTACGGGCCTCCCATAGCTGCTGCCAGGCCCCTAATCTGCCATGGGCCCCTGTACCGCCTCCTCATGCTGCTGCCAGGTCCACAGTGTCTCATGGGTCCCTGTACGGCCTCCCATTGCTGCTGTCTCCATCGCCACGCTCTGCCATGTGCCACTTTCAGGTCTCCTCACACTGCTGGTGTGTTCCATTTTTTGTCATAGGGTGCTGGCAGATTACGGGCCTCCCATTGCTGCTGCCAGGCCCCTAATCTGCCATGGGCCCCTGTACCGCCTCCTCATGCTGCTGCCAGATCCACAGTGTCTCATGGGTCCCTGTACGGCCTCCCATTGCTGCTGTCTCCATCGCCACACTCTGCCATGTGCCACTTTCAGGTCTCCTCACACTGCTGGTGTGTTCCATTTTTTGTCATAGGGTGCTGGCAGATTACGGGCCTCCCATAGCTTCTGCCAGGCCCCTAATCTGCCATGGGCCCCTGTACCGCCTCCTCATGCTGCTGCCAGGTCCACAGTGTCTCATGGGTCCCTGTACGGCCTCCCATTGCTGCTGTCTCCATCGCCACACTCTGCCATGTGCCACTTTCAGGTCTCCTCACACTGCTGGTGTGTTCCATTTTTTGTCATAGGGTGCTGGCAGATTACGGACCTCCCATTGCTGCTGCCAGGCCCGTAATCTGCCATGGGCCCCTGTACCGCCTCCTCATGCTGCTGCCAGGTCCACAGTGTCTCATGCCATGTGCCACTTTCAGGTCTCCTCACATTGCTGGTGTGTTCCATTTTTTGTCATAGGGTGCTGGCAGATTACGGGCCTCCCATTGCTGCTGCCAGGCCCCTAATCTGCCATGGGCCCCCGTACCGCCTCCTCATGCTGCTGCCAGGTCCACAGTGTCTCATGCCATGTGCCACTTTCAGGTCTCCTCACACTGCTGGTGTGTTCCATTTTTTGTCATAGGGTGCTGGCAGATTACGGGCCTCCCATTGCTGCTGCCAGGCCCCTAATCTGCCATGGGCCCCTGTACCACCTCCTCATGCTGCTGCCAGGTCCACAGTGTCTCATGGGTCCCTGTACGGCCTCCCATTGCTGCTGTCTCCATCGCCACACTCTGCCATGTGCCACTTTCAGGTCTCCTCACACTGCTGGTGTGTTCCATTTTTTGTCATAGGGTGCTGGCAGATTACGGGCCTCCCATAGCTGCTGCCAGGCCCCTAATCTGCCATGGGCCCCTGTACCGCCTCCTCATGCTGCTGCCAGGTCCACAGTGTCTCATGGGTCCCTGTACGGCCTCCCATTGCTGCTGTCTCCATCGCCACACTCTGCCATGTGCCACTTTCAGGTCTCCTCACACTGCTGGTGTGTTCCATTTTTTGTCATAGGGTGCTGGCAGATTACGGGCCTCCCATTGCTGCTGCCAGGCCCCTAATCTGCCATGGGCCCCTGTACCGCCTCCTCATGCTGCTGCCAGATCCACAGTGTCTCATGGGTCCCTGTACGGCCTCCCATTGCTGCTGTCTCCATCGCCACACTCTGCCATGTGCCACTTTCAGGTCTCCTCACACTGCTGGTGTGTTCCATTTTTTGTCATAGGGTGCTGGCAGATTACGGGCCTCCCATAGCTTCTGCCAGGCCCCTAATCTGCCATGGGCCCCTGTACCGCCTCCTCATGCTGCTGCCAGGTCCACAGTGTCTCATGGGTCCCTGTACGGCCTCCCATTGCTGCTGTCTCCATCGCCACACTCTGCCATGTGCCACTTTCAGGTCTCCTCACACTGCTGGTGTGTTCCATTTTTTGTCATAGGGTGCTGGCAGATTACGGACCTCCCATTGCTGCTGCCAGGCCCGTAATCTGCCATGGGCCCCTGTACCGCCTCCTCATGCTGCTGCCAGGTCCACAGTGTCTCATGCCATGTGCCACTTTCAGGTCTCCTCACATTGCTGGTGTGTTCCATTTTTTGTCATAGGGTGCTGGCAGATTACGGGCCTCCCATAGCTGCTGCCAGGCCCCTAATCTGCCATGGGCCCCTGTACCGCCTCCTCATGCTGCTGCCAGGTCCACAGTGTCTCATGGGTCCCTGTACGGCCTCCCATTGCTGCTGTCTCCATCGCCACACTCTGCCATGTGCCACTTTTAGGTCTCCTCACACTGCTGGTGTGTTCCATTTTTTGTCATAGGGTGCTGGCAGATTACGGGCCTCCCATAGCTGCTGCCAGGCCCCTAATCTGCCATGGGCCCCTGTACCGCCTCCTCATGCTGCTGCCAGGTCCAGAGTCTCTCATGGGTCCCTGTACGGCCTCCCATTGCTGCTGCCAGGAGGCAGCAGGGTCGCAGCAGTGTCAGTGGAGGCAAACGGCCACGGAGTAGAGCACCAGCTCCACTGCAGCCTACCACCACGGCCAGTAGTGGTGCCGGTGTGCACGGAGGAAGTAGCAGTCAGCCAGTGAGGAGTAGCGGGGGCAAAGTTTCCTACTCGGCAGTGTGGCAATTTTTCGTCAAGCCGCCCGAGGAAGTAAACGTAGCCGTATGTTGACTATGTGGCCAGAAATTCAAGCGTGGCCAGGGGGCCCATGTTGGGACTACAGCGTTGCGTCAGCATATGCAGCGTCGCCATTTGGTGGCCTGGGAAAACTGTGATAAAGATACGGCGGTTCTGCCTGCCCCAGCCCAGGGTTCCATTTTGTCATAGGGTGCTGGCAGATTACGGGCCTCCCATTGCTGCTGCCAGGCCTTAATCTGCCATGGGCCCCTGTACCGCCTCCTCATGCTGCTGCCAGGTCCACAGTGTCTCATGGGTCCCTTTACCGCCTCCCATTGCTGCTGTCTCCATCGCCACACTCTGCCATGTGCCACTTTCAGGTCTCCTCACACTGCTGGTGTGTTCCATTTTTTGTCATAGGGTGCTGGCAGATTACGGGCCTCCCATAGCTGCTGCCAGGCCCATAATCTGCCATGGGCCCCAGTACCGCCTCCTCATGCTGCTGCCAGGTCCACAGTCTCTCATGGGTCCCTGTACGGCCTCCCATTGCTGTTGTCTCCATCGCCACACTCTGCCATGTGCCACTTTCAGGTCTCCTCACACTGCTGGTGGGTTCCATTTTTTGTCATAGGGTGCTGGCAGATTACGGGCCTCCCATTGCTGCTGCCAGGCCCGTAATCTGCCATGGGCCCCCGTACCGACTCCTCATGCTGCTGCCAGGCCCGTAATCTGTCATGGGCCCCTGTTGTCGCTTGTTGGCATATTCCGCTTGTTCAGATGCTCCTTCTCCTGCTACTCCTCTTCACGGATTCCGTCAGCAGTCTTTCTTGGAATCCGTTTCCAAGAGACAACAGTTTGCGAGCACGCACCCGACGGTGCAGAAGCTGATTGTCCTCCTGTCCAGGTTGCTGCTGCCAGGCTCGTAATCTGTCATGCGCCCCTGTACCGCCTCCTCATGCTGCTGCCAGGTCCAGAGTGTGTCATGGGCCCCTGTACCGCCTCCTCATGTTGCTGCCAGGTCCAGAGTGTGTCATGGGTCCCTGTACGGCCTCCCATTGCTGCTTCCAGGCCCGTAATCTGCCATGGGCCCCCGTACCAACTCCTCATGCTGCTGCCAGGCCCGTAATCTGTCATGGGCCCCTGTACCACCTCCTCATGCTGCTGCCAGGTCCAGAGTGTGTCATGGGTCCCTGTACGGCCTCCCATTGCTGCTGTCTCCATCGCCACACTCTGCCATGTGCCACTTTCAGGTCTCCTCATACTGCTGGTGGGTTCCATTTTGTCATAGGGTGCTGTATGGCCTCCCATTGCTGCTGCCTCCACCGCCACACTGTGGCTCCACACTCTGGTTTTGGCCCCGTGACTGCCCAAATGAGTGAAGTGTGCGGTGATTCTAAGATCGACGGCACTCATCTGCATGTCATACTGACTGACAGTATTATTTCTCTTCCCCAGCAGACTCCAAGGGCATTTAAATTAAAGGTACAGTGTTCTGCACTAATATAAAGGCTCTCTGAAGCCTAGAAACACCCTTTTATAAGTTAAATTCGCAGCGAATATATTCGACTCGAATCAAAATTTTTTCACGAATTCGCCGAATCAGTCGAATCAAATTTTTGAATAATTCGCTCATCTCTAATAATCAACTGTCTGCAGGATACCTGTTTAATGAATAATTAGACTCACTTGTAGTTGAATTCTTCTTAATTATGACTTTGTTATCTAAAATTTAGCTTTGATGCTAAGACTTTTATTGGGGTGTTTTCATTTTTGCAACATGGTCTTGAATGAATTTGTTAGAAAAAATACTTTTTTGTGTATGCAAATTAACAAATCTTGTTTGCAATCAATGGTCCGCATTTGTTGGGAGTATTTTGTAGTATAGTGTCTCATAGAAAACGTTGATTCTGAAAGGAAAGTAAAGGTTTTCTGACAAATCTGTTGGGGTGTACTCATTTATGCTGAGCACTGTACATTGTTTACAATTAGGGATAAGAGTTTGATAGATCCCTCATCAGGTTATCTGACTTTCAAAGAGGAGGATCTTATATCACTTTTGAGATGCTTCGTATACTTTTTGACATCCTGCTACTGGAATATTATCATTATCGACAGATTAGACTTTTTTTCTGCTCACATTTTGGTCTGATATCTTCATCCCCTATCTCACTTTTCGAACGTATTAGTTGTGACTCTCCCAGGGGTAGGGGTCTCATTTCGGATTTGTATCACCAATTTCTGGTTACTGCGTTCCCTTCTCCCCACCTTTATAGACAGAAGTGGGAGTAGGATGGTGGTGTCACCTTTTCTGACGAGGATTGGGAGTCCATGGTGGATATTATATGTAAGAGCTCTAGATCTCTTTCTGTCTGGCAAACTGCCCTCAAAATATTAACCAGATGGTATTATACCCCCATCTAGATTACATATCATGTTCCCAGGGATGTCCCACCTTTGCTTCCGGGGCTGCAGTCTTACTGGTACCTTAGTGCATATATTTTGGGACTGCCCAGGCCTCTCACTGGAATGGCACAAGATCTCGGATGTGGCCTCTGCTGTGGCAGAGGCCCCGGTGCATCTGTCTATGCAGTCTTGCCTACTAGGAGCTCATATCCCAGGAGTTCAGACTGAGATTATGAGGCTAATCCATACAATCTGTATATCCGCCCTATGGGCTATAGCCCTACGTTGGAAATCCATCACGGTACCATTGGCCACAGTTCTGCATAGAGTTGATGCAGTGATGCTCATGGAGAGAATTCATTGCACCTTATTGGATAAGATGCACTTATTTGACAGTAAATGGGAAGTCTGGGGAACTCACAGGCATTTACTATCTGACTAAGGTCCACTCATATTTTGGTTGATTGAGTCATTTTTTTGGTAGCTATATAGCTCTGCATACCCTTCTACCTATATTACTCATGTACTTAATTTCTTTTCTGTTTCTTCCTTTTTTTACTTTGCATGGTTGTACCATTTGAAATATGCATTACAGACGTGCCTTGTTCCTGTTGTATATCTTACTTGATGTTGTACTGCCATTTTGTAGTATATCTCTTGACAAAAAACAAAACAAAAATGTTTGTAAACAAAAAAAAACAATTAGGGATAAGCTTGGGTTCACTACAAACAGGGTTTGGTCTGTACTTAAAAATTAGCAGCCCTTGCTTGGACAATGAGCTATGGGATGGAGATACCTTACCCTGCAGCTGAACATATACAAAGGGGTGGGGATGTTCATGATATCATTGACCTAACATATCTACAAGGTCAAGAATCACTGATTTCTAAATATGACCCATATTGGGAGATTTACTAAAACTGGAGAGTGCAAAATCTGATGCAGCTGTGCATGGTAGCCCATTAGCTTCTAACTTCAATTTGTATACTTAAACTTTGACACTAAAACTTGGAAGTTGATTGGTTTCTATGCAAAGCTGCATCAGATTTTGCACCCTTCAATTTTAGTAAATCTCCTCCAGTGCATTATTGAGAGATTTGTCACATGATAGCCCTCACGCTTAATTATTGACATGTTCTTCATATATTTTTATTAATATTAGAAGAAATGAAACATAGCATACAGTACTTTAAAATAGGGATCCAAAGTGGACCTTTACTTAAGAGATTTTTTTTATCACTTTCCACATGTATCATTGTTTTTCCTCAGACCTTTGAAACTTCCTGTCATGTAGTTATTTTATTGAACTTCACCCTAACTCAGGTGTTGGGGGTAAACTACTGCAAAGCAGTGAAGGAATTCATATCATTATTAGCATTTTTATTTCTCTTATAGCTCAAACCTAAAATTGTCAAACTGTGTAATGATTTTCTTCCAGTAATTTAAAACAGAATTGATGTGGCACTGAACCGGTGGAGAAAAATGCTACAAGCTGAGTAAAATTTGAAGAAGTCATATGCAGTTGTCACAGTTAAACTAAATGACCAATATATCAGTAAACACAGAGAATCAATATGAAAGATATGTTTACATGACAAAATGCTGTAACTATAATTGTGAGTAATTAAATATTTTTCTATTCCTCCTATCAGTTCATCCCTCACAGTTATTACCTTTTGTACCACCAGCCCCTCCCTTTTGGGCCCTTCTAACCCCCTTGTATTGTACTGTATCATTGCTGTATAACCCCCTTTATCTTGTAAAGCGCTGACCAAACTGTTGGCGCTACATAAATCCTGTATAATAGTGAAATAATAATTTAAGTTGTTTAACAGATTTTTTTGTGATGATCATCCTTTGCCAAACATGACTTCTGATTTTTTTTTTATTAAAATAACTAAACAAATAAAACTCAAACCCGAAGTAGCACTTTAATTCAGTACAGTGCCTCATTTACTAGTATTAACTCAGTAATGCCTTATATTTTTGAACGATAATGGTACCTCTGGCAGCTGCACCGCACTTTGTCTCTCCTCTTATGATTGCTATTCAGGAAGCATACTCCATGCATATAAATGGGAATTGGTGGCTTTAATCTGGAAATTATGTACATAACTTATATTTGGAGTGTTTTTTGTAGCAATACACTGCAGCACTTTGGGTACCAAAAAGAACGCATTTTAATAAAACCTATATCCTCATCTGCCTGCCTGTTTATTCATAATGTACATTGTAACTCACAGAGATTGAACCTATGGCTCATCAAATCTGACCTCTCACTGCTGCTCCAACTAAAGTGCCTATACTGCAGTGTGAGAACATATGAAAGGTAAATAAATCTTGTACATTAATTCCAAAAAGTGCCAAAGAAACAATTTCCCCAGAGTACATATTGGAGTCATTGTTATTTGGCTTCACCTTATAAATGCAGAAATAAAGTAAGGGCTGCATGAACATTGCCATTTTTATCACCCAGTTCCCCGAGTAAATTACTGTCCCTGTAATGCATCGTCGTCTTTCTATTTTTATCGCCAAGGAACAGCAATATCAGCATGTAGAATGGAAATCCTAACATAGCTGTAATGCAAGATACACAATGTACTTTATGAAGGCAAGCCGATTTATAATTGTAGGAAGAAAGCATGCAAATAAACAATCTGGAAATATAACAAGCTGGTGCCTGTTGCATTAGCTTTACAAAGGACTTAAGAATAACTGCTGAATTACAATTTTCTTTGGGATGTGTTGGGTATACACACTCATTAAGGCTTGTGGTTTGTTGCTGCTAATAAAATAATGTGGTTAGTTTGGCAGCTGTGCTTTCTTAATGCAATTTTCTTTTGTTTATTGGCCTGCTGGGAATATTTAAATTAAAGGACAAAATGGTATGTGTAGTCAGAAATTTCCTTTGGGAATTGACTTTGTGAGCATTGGTCTGACAGAGCTCTGTGCAAGGGGTGGTATAAAAGTAAGACAAGGGGGTCCCTCCACTGAACTCTCCACTAATTACACTGAATTTTGCTGAGAGCGATTAGGAAAAGTAAGGGCTAGTGTTTTAGGAGTCAATTCATCCACCTCCATGTGCACTGTATTGTGCTACTGGTATTAACATAACATTTTTTATGCATACTGGCAAATTTTTAAATGCAACTAGTCTATACAGGATTTCTATACATACTGAAGGGCATTGCCGATTTAGTGACACTGTAAACTATGTCCGTATTCTCCAATAATAATCCATATGAATCCACTACTCAATTGTCCTGTAATCTAGTTATCATGAAATTGTTTCTCATTGTGTTTTTTCCTCCTTGTAATGTCCTCAGTGAGCTGCCAACCCCCCCCCCTTTCTGTTTAATTGCAAGCAATGCACATTGGTTGCGGTCATGTTCTACACTACACATCCCATTGTTCATAGTCCATTTTAAAGGCAAGCAAGAGAGAGTGGCTACATTCCTATTTACTGTGGGTCCATAAAGAACTAACATAGCCACCTTCGAACAGGAAGTCAGATCAGAGAAAATGGAATCTGAAGATTTGAAGAAGCCTCAAGAGCAATAGAAGGTCCTTTTCTGAGTCAAGAATATATATTTGAATAGAATCTGTCCTTTAAGAGTTCAGTGTCACTTTAAGAAATTACGACACCTAATGTTAATAAAAGATCGCTGATAATAGACAATAGTTGGAAATCCCTTTATGAGGAGTGTTTACATGACCAGGGCACATTTCCTTAGAAGATACAGCCCACCAGTAGCTGTCCAATTATTAGTAACCATTGGTCTCTTTTCTCAGTGTAATCAATAAGAGCAGTTTGTATTTAAAGTTGAACTAAAGGCAAAACTACATATTACTAATAAAGACATTGACCTGTAGTAAAATTTATGGAAGAATAAACCACTTTGTATGTTCTAAAAAAAAAATATCATTTTAAATTGTCTTTCACCCCTGAACGTTACGTACATGTGACCTTTTTACCGCCTCTTTTCTCTTCTGGACAATGTGTGTAAGAGGGGTATTGCTGCATTGCTGCACCACTCATCAACTCCTACATAAACAGTGCAGAAGTACTAAGAATACGTTCTCAGCACTACTGTTTTTCAGAAGAAGAATGGGGAGTAACTGGGTGGGGTTTAGTGTGGCTAGGGATGGTGAGTACCTGATTGACAAGCTAGGAACTTATCTATCATGGTTGATAGAGATGAGCGAATTTCTCAAAAATTCGATTCGGCTGATTCGGCAAATTCCAGTATGAAATTCGATTCGATGCGAATTAATTCGCTATGAAGTTAACTTATTAAAAGGGTTTCTAGGCTTCAGAGAGCCTTTAAATTAGTGCAGAACACTGTACCTTTAATTTAAATGCCCTTGGAGATGAGGAAGGAGAAGGAGAAGGAGAAGGAGAAGGAGAAGGAGAAGGAGAAGGATGAGAAGAAGGAGAAGGAGAAGGATGAGAAGAAGGAGAAGGAGAAGGATGAGAAGAAGGAGAATGAGAAGGATGAGAAGAAGGAGAAGGAGAAGGATGAGAAGAAGGAGAAGGATGAGAAGAAGGAGAAGGAGAAGGAGAAGGAGAAGGATGAGAAGAAGGAGAAGGATGAGAAGATGGAGAAGGAGAAGGATGAGAAGAAGGAGAAGGATGAGAAGAAGGAGAAGGAGAAGGATGAGAAGAAGGAGAAGGAGAAGGATGAGAAGAAGGAGAAGGATGAGAAGAAGGAGAAGGAGAAGGATGAGAAGAAGGAGAAGGATGAGAAGAAGGAGAAGGATGAGAAGAAGGATGAGAAGAAGGAGAAGGATGAGAAGAAGGATGAGAAGAAGGAGAAGGATGAGAAGAAGGAGAAGGAGAAGGATGAGAAGAAGGAGAAGGATGAGAAGAAGGAGAAGGATGAGAAGAAGGAGAAGGATGAGAAGAAGGAGAAGGAGAAGGATGAGAAGAAGGAGAAGGAGAAGGATGAGAAGAAGGAGAAGGAGAAGGATGAGAAGAAGGAGAAGGATGAGAAGAAGGAGAAGGATGAGAAGAAAGAGAAGGAGAAGGATGAGAAGAAGGAGAAGGAGAAGGATGAGAAGATGGAGAAGGAGAAGGATGAGAAGAAGGAGAAGGATGAGAAGAAGGAGAAGGATGAGAAGAAGGATGAGAAGAAGGATGAGAAGAAGGATGAGAAGAAGGAGAAGGATGAGAAGAAGGACAGTTCTGTGACAGTTTCTGTCTATTTCTGACAGTTCTGGGACATTCACTCCATACAGTGGTTTCAACCGCTGTATGGAGGGAATGTCATAGAACTGTCAGAAATAGACTATTTCTAACAGTTCTGGGACACTCACTCCATACAGCGGTTGAAACATTGTATCTATTTGTTTCCATAAATGGATCCATTTATGGAAACAAATAGATACAATGTTTCAACCGCTGTATGGAGTGAGTGTCCCAGAACTGTCAGAAATAGTCTATTTCTGACAGTTCTATGACATTCCCTCCATACAGCGGTTTCAACCGCTGTATGGAGTGAATGTCCCAGAACTGTCATAAATAGTCTATTTCTGACAGTTATGGGACATTCACTCCATACAGCGGTTTCAACCGCTGTATGGAGGGAATGTCATAGAACTGTCAGAAATAGACTATTTCTAACAGTTCTGGGACACTCACTCCATACAGCGGTTGAAACATTGTATCTATTTGTTTCCATAAATGGATCCATTTATGGAAACAAATAGATACAATGTTTCAACCGCTGTATGGAGTGAGTGTCCCAGAACTGTCATAGTCTATTTCTGACAGTTCTATGACATTCCCTCCATACAGCGGTTTCAACCGCTGTATGGAGTGAATGTCCCAGAACTGTCATAAATAGTCTATTTCTGACAGTTATGGGACATTCACTCCATACAGCGGTTGAAACATTGTATCTATTTTTTTCCATAAATGACATTCTGCAGATACACTTAGAGGAGCGCTGCAGATACACTTTTTGCCGGCTTGGAATTATTCTTATTTTCATCCTACTTCTTCTTCTTCTTCATCCTCATCCTCTTCTTCTTCTTATGAGGATGAGGATGAAGAAGAAGAAGAAGAAGTAGGATGAAAATAAGATTAATTCCAAGCTGGCAAAAAGTGTATCTGCAGCGCTCCTCTAAGTGTATTTGCAGAATGTCATTTATGGAAAAAAATAGATACAATGTTTCAACCACTGTATGGAGTGAATGTCCCAGAACTGTCATAAATAGTCTATTTCTGACAGTTATGGGACATTCACTCCATACAGCGGTTTCAACCGCTGTATGGAGGGAATGTCATAGAACTGTCTGAAATAGACTATTTCTAACAGTTCTGGGACACTCACTCCATACAGCGGTTGAAACATTGTATCTATTTGTTTCCATAAATGGATCCATTTATGGAAACAAATAGATACAATGTTTCAACCGCTGTATGGAAGGAATGTCCCAGAACTGTCAGAAATAGTCTATTTCTGACAGTTCTGGGACATTCACTCCATACAGCGGTTTCAACCGCTGTATGGAGGGAATGTCCCAGAACTGTCAGAAATAGTCTATTTCTGACAGTTCTGGGACATTCCCTCCATACAGCGGTTTCCGGCAAAAAGTGTATGTGCAGAGTTCCTCTATTCTGCAGATACACTTAGAGGAGCTCTGCAGATACACTTAGAGGAGCTCTGCACATACACTTTTTGCCGGCTTGGAATTATTCTTATTTTCATCCTACTTCTTCTTCTTCTTCTTCTTCATCCTCATCCTCATCCTCTTCTTCTTCTTCTGAGGATGAGGATGAAGAAGAAGAAGAAGAAGAAGTAGGATGAAAATAAGATTAATTCTAAGCCGGCAAAAAGTGTATGTGCAGAGCTCCTCTAAGTGTATGTGCAGAGCTCCTCTAAGTGTATCTGCAGAATAGAGGAACTCTGCACATACACTTTTTGCCGGCTTGGAATTATTCTTATTTTCATCCTACTTCTTCTTCTTCTTCTTCATCCTCATCCTCTTCTTCTTCTTCTGAGGATGAGGATGAGGATGAAGAAGAAGAAGAAGAAAAAGTAGGATGAAAATAAGATTAATTCCAAGCCGGCAAAAAGTGTATGTGCAGAGCTCCTCTAAGTGTATCTGCAGAATAGAGGAGCTCTGCACATACACTTTTTGCCGGCTTGGAATTATTCTTATTTTCATCCTACTTCTTCTTCTTCTTCTTCATCCTCATCCTCTTCTTCTGAGGATGAGGATGAGGATGAAGAAGAAGAAGAAGAAGTAGGATGAAAATAATATTAATTCCAAGCCGGCAAAAAGTGTATGTGCAGAGCTCCTCTAAGTGTATGTACTTCTTCTTCTTCTTCTTCTTCATCCTCATCCTCAGAAGAAGAGGATGAGGATGAGGATGAAGAAGAAGAAGAAGAAGAAGAAGTAGGATGAAAATAAGAATAATTCCAAGCCGGCAAAAAGTGTATGTGCAGAGTTCCTCTATTTCTGACAGTTCTCTGACAGCTTCTTCACATGTACAGCGGTTGAAACATCTGTATCCTAAATGGAAACTAATAGATACAATGTTTCAACCGCTAAACATGTGTTCCTTCTGTCAGAGAACTGTCAGAAATAGCGGAGCTCACTGCAGGGACACTTTTGCCGGCTGATCGGGAAATATTCAATTCGCGCACCCGAAGTAGGCAAAATTCCGGATTCGACGCGAATCGAATATTTCCTGAAATTCGACTCGAATTCCGGTTCGCCTGGTTCGATTCGCTCATCTCTAATGGTTGACTACATTTTGTTTACACCCACATCCCAGCATTGCCATGTACTGATGTAGACACAGAAAACATGACGGACATGCCATCCTTTCTACCCAGAGGCTACAGTTGTTGTCACCAGACTACTAGAAATGATATTATTATTATTATTATTATACAGTATTTATAAAGTGCCAATAGTTCGCTCAGCGCTGTACATTACAAAGGGGGACAGAACATGTGACAGAACAATAACAATACAATACAAAACATGAGGGGATTGAGGGCCCTGCTCTTTCAAGCTTACAATCTGAGGGAGGGGATGGTGGCACAGGAGGAGATAGCTGTGGGGGATGGAATGGTAGGAAGAGTGGAGGAGGTCGGCAAGTTAGCAGGGGGTGGGGTAGGCTTCCCTGAAGAGATGGGTTTTCAGGGTACACCTAAAGGAGAGGAGAGTAGGTGATAATCTGATGGGTTGGGGCAGGGAGTTCCAGAGGATGGGTGACACCCTGGAGAAGTCCTGGAGGCAGGCATGGGAGGAGGAGACCAGGGAACTAGAGAGAAGGAGGTCTTGTGAGGAGCGGAGTGTGCGTGCTGGGTGGTACTTGGATATTAGGTCAGTGATGTAGTTCGGGGCAGTGTGGTGGATGGCTTTTGAATTTGATCCGTTGCGCAATCGGAAGCCAGTGGAGGGATTGGCAGAGGGGGGTAGCGGAGATGGAGCGGTTGGAAAGGTGAATGAGTCTGGTTGCCGTATTCAGGATTGACTGAAGCGGGGATAGCCAGCGGCGAGGCAGGCCAGTAAGGAGGGAGTTGCAGTAATCGAGTCGTGATATGATGAGGGAGTGGATGAGCTGTTTAGTGGTTTCTGGGGTTAGGAACGTGCGGATTTTGGCGATGTTGCGGAGGTGGAGTCTGCACGAGCTTGTTAAAGATTGGACTTGGGGCTGGAAGGATAGGTTGGAGTCCAGAATGACACCAAGTACTCTAGCGTGTGAGTTGCTGCGATGTCCTTGCGAATTGTGTCAATCTTGTTTTTGAAGTGATTGGCAATCTCAAGGGCAGTGAGTGAGGTGCTGGGTGGAGGTGGGGGTGGCGAGAGTAGAGAGTTGAAGGTGGAGAAGAGTCGGCGAGGATTGGAGGAGAGGGCCTTGATGAGGGTCAGGAAGTAGGCTTGTTTGGCTGCGTGGAGGGAGGAGGTGTAGGTGTGGAAGGGAGATTTGTAGCGGGTGAAGGCTTGTTGGGATTTGGTTTTGCGCCATAGTCGCTCCAGGGCACGACTGTGTTGCTTGAGGGTTTTGGTGTGATCAGTCTGCCAGGGCTGGAGCGGTCGGGGTCTGATGTTGCGTGTGGTTAAAGGCGCTAGTGAGTCAAGGGCTGTTTACAGCGCGTTGTTGTAGGCAGTCATAGCCAAGTCAGGGCAGGACGGGGAGGATGCTGTCGTGGAGTTGATCAGCTGCAGAGTGGAGGGGGGCAGGGTTAAGGTTGCGGAGGTTACGGCTGGTAGTAGTGTGACATTTGGAGGGGTAGGCGTTGGAGGACAAGGAGATAGAGAAGGAAATCAGGTTATGGTCAGAGAGAGGGAAGGGGGCGTTAGTGAGGTTGTGGGGAGCGCAGCGGTTGGAGAAGACGAGATCAAGGATATTACCGTCGGAGTGGGTGGTGGATTGTATGCACTGTGCAAGTGCAAAGGAGGAGGTTAAGTGGAGGAGATGGGATGTGGCCGGGTTGTCGAGGTTGACAGGGATGTTGAAATCCCCAAGGATGATGGTGGGTAGCTCAGAGGAGAGGAAGAAGGGTAGCCAGGAGGAAAAGTCATCCAGGAAGCAGGATATGGATCCAGGAGGCCGGTATATCACAGCAATCTTCAGGGGGGTTGGGGAGAATAGTCGGATGCAGTGGGCCTCGAAGGAGGAGAAGGATAGGGAGGGGGGTTTGGGAGGACTAGGAAGGTGCTCTGCGGTGACAGGAGCAGACCAACCCCACCACCTTTACGACCGTCGGGCCTGGGTGATTGGGTCCAGATGAGACCTCCGTAGGAGAGTACAGCAGGGGAGGTAGAGTCACTGGACTGAATCCAGGTTTCTATAATCGCTAGGAGGTTGAGGGAGCGGGAAACAAAGAGGTCGTGGATGGCGGTAAGCTTGTTGCACACCGATTGTGCGTTCAGGAGTGCACATGAAAACGGGGGGGAGATTTTAGGGAGCAGGGGGACAGATACTAAGTTGTGGGGGTTGCGGCAGGACGTGGAGGTGGGAGGGTGTTGTGTGGGTGAGGGAGGTGGTGGAGGGCCAGGATTCGGGGAGATTTCCCCTGCGGTTAGGAGGAGGAGAAGGGTGAGAAAGGTGGCATGGGAACGGGATGTGCAGGAGCGTGAGAAACTACTAGTGGAGGTGTTCGGGTCAGTGGGAGAGTGGAGTAATAGGTGGAGATGGTGGGTGCCGTGGAGGGGTGAAGGAAGCAGTGAGGACACAATATACAATTGTTTGGGAGGAGCAGGGGGATATAGTGAATGGATTTTGGGAACGGAGGAGAGGAAAATGAGAAGGAGGAGTGGAAGAGGCATTTTAGGGAGGTGCCCAGGAGGGCGGATAGGAGTGGTGGGAGGCTTGGTTGTCGATAGTCCAGCGGGTGTTTCCCAGGGTGTATGCTTGCAGTCTGTCCAGCATGCTGTAGAGTTTCTTGCTGTTGTTGTGTCTTCCTGCTGCTTCAGTTCTTCTGCTTTAGTTCAACTGCTGTGGTTAACTGCATATGGCGTACTGACCTGGCAGGGTCACCAGGTTATTTATGGGCAATGCTGAAAGGGTAAGAAACACACAAGGACAAGAATTCTTTATTTTTAATGCTGCCCCACAAATTGATTTTATTTTTTTGGCAATATTTCCACAATTCTACTTTAGGTTCGTATCTACAAATTGTAGGTTGTAGACAACAAAGACAGTTCTTATTCAGAAGGCTGAACTGAAAAAGACCCTCAGACTGTAGGTGGATGTTGTTGGATTTTTAGCCTTGCCTCCCAAGAATCACCTACAACCAAAGCTATGAGAAATGTAGTCTGAATTCCAAATTACTTCTCTAAAAACTGCCACCTCACATAGAAAAATTTTGTCTTATTTATACATTTTATATAGACCTGAAACCCAGTTTTATCACAGTTTATACTATTCTACTGTAGGAGCAACATTCCTATAGTTTGTATCTTATGTAAAAGATTTCTTGGACATATCCATACACCTGCATACTACATACCCACTTGATCATTCTTGGGGAAATATGTTGCCCAGGTTGGATTTTGTCAAACAATTAGACTGATTTTACTACAGGATTTGAGAATGTTCACATAACAAAATGTGTGAAGATTTAACATCAATTATTCAATCATGTTAAAGAAAATGCCTGTTTACTTATTTCATCTACACATGACTAAATAATTGAAGTGAATGTTCCCACAATTTACTGTGTGAACATCAAACCCTTTTGGTAAATCAGCCTCCTGCCCCCCCCCCGAGTGTACAATTGTACAAGGGGTATATCCATATTCATGTTTGTAGGCTATTCACACGCATGTGTACCTGTTTGACAGCTGAAGCTTTGGCGTTCAAACTGTTCAAATTGTTTCCTAATGTTCAATCGCCATCTTGTTTAGGCAGCTGTAGATGGAATGATATAGGTGTCCGTTTATGACACAGAGAATAGCTGTGATTCCGAGGATCGCAGCTATTCTCTGGTCATTCACAGTTTATGACTAGAGATGAGCGAATTATTAAAAAATTTGGTTCGGCTGATTCGCCGAATTCGCGGAAACAATTTGCTTCGAGCCGAATATATTCGCTGCGAATTTAACTTATAAAAAGGGTGTTTCTAGGCTTCAGAGAGCCTTTATATTAGTGCAGAACACTGTACCTTTAATTTAAATGCCCTTGGAGTCTGCTGGGGAAGAGAAATAATACTGTCAGTCAGTATGACATGCAGATGAGTGCCGTCGATCTTAGAATCACCGCACACTTCACTCATTTGGGCAGTCACGGGGCCAAAACCAGATTGTGGAGCCACAGTGTGGCGGTGGAGGCAGCAGCAATGGGAGGCCATACAGCACCCTATGACAAAATGGAACCCACCAGCAGTGTGAGGAGACCTGAAAGTGGCACATGGCAGAGTGTGGCGATGGAGACAGCAGCAATGGGAGGCCGTACAGGGACCCATGAGACACTCTGGACCTGGCAGCAGCATGAGGAGGCGGTACAGGGGCCCATGACAGATTACGGGCCTGGCAGCAGCATGAGGAGTCGGTACGGGGGCCCATGGCAGATTACAGGCCTGGCAGCAGCATGAGGAGGCGGTACAGGGGCCCATGGCAGAGTGGCGGAGCGTAAGCAGCTAAAATTGAAGGCCATACAGAGGCCTATGTTAAAAAGTCCCCCCAGCAGCAGCGTGGGGAGACGACTATCAAGAGTCCAATGGCAGAGTGGCGGAGCAGAAGCAGCTTCAATTGAAGGCCATACACAGGCCTAGGTTAAAAAGCGGAAGCCGTCAGCAGCGTGAGCAGACGACAGAGACACATGGCGCAGGGTGGCGGTGGATGCAGCAGTATTCGGAAGCCAAACACAGGCCTTGGTTAAAAAGCGGAAGCCGTCAGCAGCGTGAGCAGACAACAGAGGCACATGGCGCAGGGTGGCGGTGGAGGCAGCAGCAATGGAAGGCCATACAGCACCCTATCACAAAATGGAACCCACCAACAGTGTAAGGAGACCTGAAAGTGGCACATGGCGCAGGGTGGCGGTGGAGGCAGCAGTATTCGGAAGACATACACAGGACTAGTTTAAAAAGCGGAAGCCGTCAGCAGCGTGAGCAGACGACAGAGGCACATGGCGCAGGGTGGCGGTGGAGGCAGCAGTATTCGGATGCCATACACAGGCCTAGGTTAAAAAGCGGAAGCCGTCAGCAGCGTGAGCAGACGACAGAGGCACATGGCGCAGGGTGGCGGTGGATGCAGCAGTATTCGGAAGCCAAACACAGGCCTCGGTTAAAAAGCGGAAGCCGTCAGCAGCGTGAGCAGACGACAGAGGCACATGGCGCAGGGTGGCGGTGGAGGCAGCAGCAATGGAAGGCCATACAGCACCCTATCACAAAATGGAACCCACCAACAGTGTAAGGAGACCTGAAAGTGGCACATGGCGCAGGGTGGCGGTGGAGGCAGCAGTATTCGGAAGCCATACACAGGCCTAGGTTAAAAAGCGGAAGCCGTCAGCAGCGTGAGCAGACGACAGAGACACATGGCGCAGGGTGGCGGTGGATGCAGCAGTATTCGGAAGACAAACACAGGCCTCGGTTAAAAAGCGGAAGCCGTCAGCAGCGTGACCAGACGACAGAGGCACATGGCGCAGGGTGGCGGTGGAGGCAGCAGCAATGGAAGGCCATACAGCACCCTATCACAAAATGGAACCCACCAACAGTGTAAGGAGACCTGAAAGTGGCACATGGCACAGGGTGGCGGTGGAGGCAGCAGTATTCGGAAGCCATACACAGGCCTAGGTTAAAAAGCGGAAGCCGTCAGCAGCGTGAGCAGACGACAGAGGCACATGGCGCAGGGTGGCGGTGGAGGCAGCAGCAATGGAAGGCCATACAGCACCCTATCACAAAATGGAACCCACCAACAGTGTAAGGAGACCTGAAAGTGGCACATGGCGCAGGGTGGCGGTGGAGGCAGCAGTATTCGGAAGACATACACAGGACTAGTTTAAAAAGCGGAAGCCGTCAGCAGCGTGAGCAGACGACAGAGGCACATGGCGCAGGGTGGCGGTGGAGGCAGCAGTATTCGGAAGCCATACACAGGCCTAGGTTAAAAAGCGGAAGCCGTCAGCAGCGTGAGCAGACGACAGAGGCACATGGCGCAGGGTGGCGGTGGAGGCAGCAGTATTCGGAAGCCATACACAGGCCTAGGTTTAAAACTGGAACCCAGCAGCGTGAGCAGACGACAAAGACACACATGGCAGAGGATGGATCTGGCAGCAGTATGAGAAGGCGGTACAGGGGCCCGTGGCACAGTGTGGTGATGGGGGCTACAGCAACTGGATGCCAGAAAGTGGCCGATAGGGCTATATACTGCAAGGAATTATAAAGTTGTAAAGACAGCGGCCTATAAGGCTATACACACTATAACAATCATGACTTGATTGACCATTGGCCTATAAGGCTATACACAGCATGAATATCATGACTTATTCTGAGAGTGGTTTGGAAGGCTATATACAAAAAGTAATTCATGAGCTGTCCGGACAGCGCACAATAAGTACATATATACAAATCAATTCATCAGCTGTCCAGCCAGCGGCCTCAAAGGCGACACATATAGAAAGCAATTCATGAGCTGTTCAGACAGCGGCCTCTAAGGCGACAGATATACAAAGCAATTCCCGAGGTGTTCAGGGAGCAGCCTGAACGGCTAGGTTATTAGGTCAGTTGTGTCAGGAACTGGTGGTTTGAAATCCAGACTAATCCACGCCTGATTCATTTTTACAAACGTGAGTCTCTCCACACTTTGGGTGGACAGTCGTGTCCTCCACGGAGTTACAATACCTCCTGCCGCACTAAACACACGCTCCGATGCCACGCTACTGGCCGGGCATGACAGCCTTTCAAGGGCAAATTCAGCTAGTTGGGGCCAAAGGTCAAGTTTCGTTGCCCAGTAGTCAAGGGGATTGTCTACCTCGGTTGGCAGGGTGCTGTCCAAGTAGGCCCAAGCCTGTTGTTTGAGGTCCTGCTCCAGGTCCACCTGATGCTGCTGCTGCTGCTGCTGCGGCTGGTTAGTAGTTTCCTTACTGCGCTGGTGAAGAAAGCTACTCATCATCGACTGCAGACTGAGGCAGCCGCTGCTGGTGGAGCTGCCACTGCTCCTACCACCCCACCCCTCCCCTGCTGCCATGGCAGCGGAACGCGAGCGCACAGGGCCCACAGTGTCTGAGGATGGACGTTGGCGCAGAAAGGCAGAGACCAACTGACTACATAGGTGGTTTTTATAGTACTTTATTTTGGCCTCCCTCTCAGCAGGTGTGAAAAAGGCCACCATTTTTGAACGGTAGCGAGGGTCCAACAAGGTGGACAGCCAAAAGTCATCCCTCTGTCTGATGGTTATTATTCGGCTGTCGCTACGCAAACAAGCGAGCATGCTATGGGCCATTTGTGCCAAGGAATGCGAGGGACTCCCTGCCTCCATCTCCACAGCATACTGCCACGGTGCGTCTGGGTCCTCTGTCTCCTCCTCCTCCTCTACCAGATGCTCCTGCTCCTCCACTCCTGTCCGCTGAGTGGAAAAACGACCCATTTCACTCAATAATTCCTGAGCACCAATGTACTCCCCTACCTCCTCCTCTTCTTCCTGTCCTGCCCCCACAGGGGTCATGTGGCGTTGAGATCTGTGCGCCACGTCTACCGCACCCTGACCAGCCATTGTTAACAGCATTTGTTCCAGGACGTGCAACAGAGGAATGACGTCGTTCATCCCATAGTCCTGCCGACTCACGAATAGCGTGGCCTCCTCAAAGGGCCTGAGCAAGCGGCAGGTGTCACGCATGAGCTGCCAATGACTGACATCTAAGTTACACAGGGGAGTACCTTTATCCGCTTGTAACATCAGGAAATCGGTGATGGCCTTTCGCTGTTCGTAAAGGCGGTCTAACATATGTAGGGTTGAATTCCACCTTGTTGCAACGTCGCAGATCAGGCGATGCTGTGGAATTCCGTTCTGCCGCTGCAGCTCAAGGAGGGTGTGCTTTGCGGTGTAGGAATGGCTGAAATGCATGCAAAGTTTACGTGACATTTTAAGGATGTCTTGCAGTGGGATGGTGGATTTTAGGAACCGCTTGACAACCAGATTGAACACGTGAGCCATGCATGGCGCATGGCACAACCTTCCTTGACGCAGAGCAGACACCATGTTCTTTCCGTTGTCGGTCAACATGGTTCCGATTTTCAGTTTGCGCGGAGACAGCCATCTGTCGATTTCTCTGTTCATTACACTCAGAAGTTCCTCCCCTGTGTGACTACGTTTGCCAAGGCATACCAGGTGCAGCACAGCGTGACACCGTTGCGCCCTGCACATGTGATATGCGGGTCGGGTAATGGGACTTGGTACGGGGGTGGCGGCTGAGGACACGGCGGAAGAAGAGGTGGTAGAGGCGGACATCTTTGCTGGACCAAGGACGTGCAAACGTGGAGGCAAAAGCGGCGTGACCTGTCCAAGTTGCTGGTGCGGCTGTGCCGGCACCACGTTCACCCAGTGGGCCGTAAATGACATGTACTGTCCCTGACCGTAGTTACAGCTCCACACGTCGGCGCTGCCGTGCACAGAGACCGACATGCTCAAAGACTGGCCCACCATCTCTTCTACATGTGAATGCAGGGCTGGCACTGCCTTTTTGGCGAAGAAATGCCGGCTTGGCACTCTCCACCGCGGCTCGGCACAAGCCATCATTTCTCGGAAAGGTGCTGAGTCCACCACTTGGAAAGGGAGGGACTGCAGCACCAGCAACTTGGACAGGAGGACGTTCAGCTTCTGCACCGTTGGGTGCGTGCTCGCAAACTGTTGTCTCTTGGAAACGGATTCCAAGAAAGACTGCTGACGGAATCCGTGAAGAGGAGTAGCAGGAGAAGGAGCATCTGAACGAGCGGAAGATGCCAACGAGTGACAACTCCCCTCAGCAGAGGTGTTGGAGCCTTGACTGGCTGATAGAGGGCGATTGACGTCGGGTGACGGAGCAAGTAACGGAGCGGGTGATGGAGCGGGGGCTGGGGCAGGCAGAACCGCCGTATCTTTATCACGGTTTTCCCAGGCCACCGAATGGCGACGCTGCATATGCTGACGCAACGCTGTAGTCCCAACATTGGCCCCCTGGCCACGCTTGACTTTCTGGCCACATAGTCGACATACGGCTACGTTTACTTCCTCGGGCGGCTTGACGAAAAATTGCCACACCGCCGAGTAGGAAACTTTGCCCCCGCTACTCCTCACTGGCTGACTGCTACTTCCTCCGTGCACACCGGCACCACTACTGGCCGTGGTGGTAGGCTGCAGTGGAGCTGGTGCTCTACTCCGTGGCCGTTTGGCTCCACTGACACTGCTGCGACCCTGCTGCCTCCTGGGAAACCCACCGACTGTTTTGCTCGCTGGCAAGCTGGCACCCTCTTCTCCTAATGATGCGGAAGCAATAGCCTGATGACGACGAGGCTGCCAAGTGCGATCAGCCTCATCATGATCAATTAGGGTCTCCGCGTCACTACTAGCCCCCTCGGCTGCGTGTGGGTCAGGAGACAGACCTGTCTCTAGACCGGCTACCGAGCCACTCTCCTCGCCAGTACTTCTTCGCCTGGCTGCTGAAGAGGCGGATGTCTCCCCCCGTTCCTGACCGCCCTCTGTTAGCTCTTCCTCACTGTACAGTGGGGCTGAGCCCACAGCATGCGATACTTCGCTTGGTGAGGGAACACCAAAGGACAGGGGCAGCTCGAGGACACGTGATTTCAGTGGGCTTGCTCCCGGGCCGTGCCAACTAACGGTTGTGTCTGACGTACCCACCGACCATTGGCTGTAGGTGTCAGAGGTGACCTGGGAAGAGGAAGACGACCGAGTCAACCAATCGATGACGGCAGGGTTGTCGGTGGAGACACGACCGCTGGATGACACCGGGAGCACTGGCCTCTGGCTGCGACTAGTGCTGCCTCGACCCCTTCCTCTGCTGCCACGTCTGCTCGCTCCTGAAACATTGCCTCCTCTGCCACTCCTCTGCGTGTTGTCTGACATACTCTTTAATTCAATAAGCACCCCAAAAATAAAACCGGATTTAACTCTTTGAACGTACAATAGTGGTTGTGAAGCAGAAAGTCAGTTTATTGTACACAATCGGTCAATTGCAGCTTGCCGTTGGCTGGAAACTGTACGTTTATGTCACTGGAATGCACTAATCACCCAAAAAATATTACCGCCACCCGGCGTGTAAATGGATCTAACTCTTTGAACGTACAATAGTGGTTGTGAAGCAGAAAGTCAGTTTATTGTACACAATCGGTCAATTGCAGCTTGCCGTTGGCTGGAAACTGTACGTTTATGTCACTGGAATGCACTAATCACCCAAAAAATATTACCGCCACCCGGCGTGTAAATGGATCTAACTCTTTGAACGTACAATAGTGGTTATGAAGCAGAAAGTCAGTTTATTTAGCACAATCGGTCAATTGCAGCTTGCCGTTGGCTGTAAACTGTACGTTTCTGTCACTGGAATGCACTAATCACCCAAAAAATATTACCGCCACCCGGCGTGTAAATGGATCTAACTCTTTGAACGTACAATAGTGGTTGTGAAGCAGAAAGTCAGTTTATTGTACACAATCGGTCAATTGCAGCTTGCCGTTGGCTGTAAACTGTACATTTATGTCACTGGAATGCACTAATCACCCAAAAAATATTACCGCCACCCGGCGTGTATATGGATTTAACTCTTTGAACGTACAATAGTGGTTGTGAAGCAGAAAGTCAGTTTATTTAGCACAATCGGTCAATTGCAGCTTGCCGTTGGCTGGAAACTGTACGTTTATGTCACTGGAATGCACTAATCACCCAAAAAATATTACCGCCACCCGGCGTGTATATGGATTTAACTCTTTGAACGTACAATAGTGGTTGTGAAGCAGAAAGTCAGTTTATTTAGCACAATCGGTCAATTGCAGCTTGCCGTTGGCTGGAAACTGTACGTTTATGTCACTGGAATGCACTAATCACCCAAAATATATCACCGCCACCCGGCGTGTAAATGGATCTAACTCTTTGAACGTACAATAGTGGTTGTGAAGCAGAAAGTCAGTTTATTGTACACAATCGGTCAATTGCAGCTTGCCGTTGGCTGTAAACTGTACGTTTATGTCACTGGAATGCACTAATCACCCAAAAAATATTACCGCCACCCGGCGTGTAAATGGATCTAACTCTTTGAACGTACAATAGTGGTTGTGAAGCAGAAAGTCAGTTTATTTAGCACAATCGGTCAATTGCAGCTTGCCGTTGGCTGGAAACTGTACGTTTATGTCACTGGAATGCACTTATCACCCAAAAAATATTACCTCCACCCGGCGTGTATATGGATTTAACTCTTTGAACGTACAATAGTGGTTGTGAAGCAGAAAGTCAGTTTATTGTACACAATCGGTCAATTGCAGCTTGCCGTTGGCTGGAAACTGTACGTTTCTGTCACTGGAATGCACTAATCACCCAAAAAATATTACCGCCAGCCGGCGTGTATATGGATTTAACTCTTTGAATGTACAATAGTGGTTGTGAAGCAGAAAGTCAGTTTATTGTACACAATCGGTCAATTGCAGCTTGCCGTTGGCTGGAAACTGTACGTTTATGTCACTGGAATGCACTAATCACCCAAAAAATATTACCGCCACCCGGCGTGTATATGGATTTAACTCTTTGAACATACAATAGTGGTTGTGAAGCAGAAAGTCAGTTTATTTAGCACAATCGGTCAATTGCAGCTTGCCGTTGGCTGGAAACTGTACGTTTATGTCACTGGAATGCACTAATCACCCAAAAAATATTACCGCCACCCGGCGTGTAAATGGATCTAACTCTTTGAACGTACAATAGTGGTTGTGAAGCAGAAAGTCAGTTTATTGTACACAATCGGTCAATTGCAGCTTGCCGTTGGCTGGAAACTGTACGTTTATGTCACTGGAATGCACTAATCACCCAAAAAATATTACCGCCACCCGGCGTGTAAATGGATCTAACTCTTTGAACGTACAATAGTGGTTGTGAAGCAGAAAGTCAGTTTATTGTACACAATCGGTCAATTGCAGCTTGCCGTTGGCTGGAAACTGTACGTTTATGTCACTGGAATGCACTAATCACCCAAAAAATATTACCGCCACCCGGCGTGTAAATGGATCTAACTCTTTGAACGTACAATAGTGGTTATGAAGCAGAAAGTCAGTTTATTTAGCACAATCGGTCAATTGCAGCTTGCCGTTGGCTGTAAACTGTACGTTTCTGTCACTGGAATGCACTAATCACCCAAAAAATATTACCGCCACCCGGCGTGTAAATGGATCTAACTCTTTGAACGTACAATAGTGGTTGTGAAGCAGAAAGTCAGTTTATTGTACACAATCGGTCAATTGCAGCTTGCCGTTGGCTGTAAACTGTACATTTATGTCACTGGAATGCACTAATCACCCAAAAAATATTACCGCCACCCGGCGTGTATATGGATTTAACTCTTTGAACGTACAATAGTGGTTGTGAAGCAGAAAGTCAGTTTATTTAGCACAATCGGTCAATTGCAGCTTGCCGTTGGCTGGAAACTGTACGTTTATGTCACTGGAATGCACTAATCACCCAAAAAATATTACCGCCACCCGGCGTGTATATGGATTTAACTCTTTGAACGTACAATAGTGGTTGTGAAGCAGAAAGTCAGTTTATTTAGCACAATCGGTCAATTGCAGCTTGCCGTTGGCTGGAAACTGTACGTTTATGTCACTGGAATGCACTAATCACCCAAAATATATCACCGCCACCCGGCGTGTAAATGGATCTAACTCTTTGAACGTACAATAGTGGTTGTGAAGCAGAAAGTCAGTTTATTGTACACAATCGGTCAATTGCAGCTTGCCGTTGGCTGTAAACTGTACGTTTATGTCACTGGAATGCACTAATCACCCAAAAAATATTACCGCCACCCGGCGTGTAAATGGATCTAACTCTTTGAACGTACAATAGTGGTTGTGAAGCAGAAAGTCAGTTTATTTAGCACAATCGGTCAATTGCAGCTTGCCGTTGGCTGGAAACTGTACGTTTATGTCACTGGAATGCACTTATCACCCAAAAAATATTACCTCCACCCGGCGTGTATATGGATTTAACTCTTTGAACGTACAATAGTGGTTGTGAAGCAGAAAGTCAGTTTATTGTACACAATCGGTCAATTGCAGCTTGCCGTTGGCTGGAAACTGTACGTTTCTGTCACTGGAATGCACTAATCACCCAAAAAATATTACCGCCAGCCGGCGTGTATATGGATTTAACTCTTTGAATGTACAATAGTGGTTGTGAAGCAGAAAGTCAGTTTATTGTACACAATCGGTCAATTGCAGCTTGCCGTTGGCTGGAAACTGTACGTTTCTGTCACTGGAATGCACTAATCACCCAAAAAATATTACCGCCACCCGGCGTGTATATGGATTTAACTCTTTGAACATACAATAGTGGTTGTGAAGCAGAAAGTCAGTTTATTTAGCACAATCGGTCAATTGCAGCTTGCCGTTGGCTGGAAACTGTACGTTTATGTCACTGGAATGCACTAATCACCCAAAAAATATTACCGCCACCCGGCGTGTAAATGGATCTAACTCTTTGAACGTACAATAGTGGTTGTGAAGCAGAAAGTCAGTTTATTGTACACAATCGGTCAATTGCAGCTTGCCGTTGGCTGGAAACTGTACGTTTATGTCACTGGAATGCACTAATCACCCAAAAAATATTACCGCCACCCGGCGTGTAAATGGATCTAACTCTTTGAACGTACAATAGTGGTTGTGAAGCAGAAATTCAGTTTATTGTACACAATCGGTCAATTGCAGCTTGCCGTTGGCTGGAAACTGTACGTTTCTGTCACTGGAATGCACTAATCACCCAAAAAATATTACCGCCAGCCGGCGTGTAAATGGATCTAACTCTTTGAACGTACAATAGTGGTTGTGAAGCAGAAAGTCAGTTTATTGTACACAATCGGTCAATTGCAGCTTGCCGTTGGCTGTAAACTGTACGTTTCTGTCACTGGAATGCACTAATCACCCAAAAAATATTACCGCCACCCGGCGTGTAAATGGATCTAACTCTTTGAACGTACAATAGTGGTTGTGAAGCAGAAAGTCAGTTTATTTAGCACAATCGGTCAATTGCAGCTCGCCGTTGGCTGGAAACTGTACGTTTATGTCACTGGAATGCACTAATCACCCAAAAAATATTACCGCCACCCGGCGTGTATATGGATTTAACTCTTTGAACGTACAATAGTGGTTGTGAAGCAGAAAGTCAGTTTATTGTACACAATCGGTCAATTGCAGCTTGCCGTTGGCTGGCAACTGTACGTTTATGTCACTGGAATGCACTAATCACCCAAAAAATATTACCGCTACCCGGCGTGTATATGGATTTAACTCTTTGAACGTACAATAGTGGTTGTGAAGCAGAAAGTCAGTATATTTAGCACAATCGGTCAATTGCAGCTTGCCGTTGGCTGGAAACTGTACGTTTATGTCACTGGAATGCACCAATCACCCAAAAAATATTACCGCCACCCGGCGTGTAAATGGATCTAACTCTTTGAACGTACAATAGTGGTTGTGAAGCAGAAAGTCAGTTTATTGTACACAATCGGTCAATTGCAGCTTGCCGTTGGCTGGAAACTGTACGTTTCTGTCACTGGAATGCACTAATCACCCAAAAAATATTACCGCCAGCCGGCGTGTAAATGGATTTAACTCTTTGAACATACAATAGTGGTTGTGAAGCAGAAAGTCAGTTTATTTAGCACAATCGGTCAATTGCAGCTTGCCGTTGGCTGGAAACTGTACGTTTCTGTCACTGGAATGCACTAATCACCCAAAAAATATTACCGCCACCCGGCGTGTAAATGGATCTAACTCTTTGAACGTACAATAGTGGTTGTGAAGCAGAAAGTCAGTTTATTTAGCACAATCGGTCAATTGCAGCTTGCCGTTGGCTGGAAACTGTACGTTTATGTCACTGGAATGCACTAATCACCCAAAAAATATTACCGCCACCCGGCGTGTAAATGGATCTAACTCTTTGAACGTACAATAGTGGTTGTGAAGCAGAAAGTCAGTTTATTGTACACAATCGGTCAATTGCAGCTTGCCGTTGGCTGGAAACTGTACGTTTCTGTCACTGGAATGCACTAATCACCCAAAAAATATTACCGCCAGCCGGCGTGTAAATGGATTTAACTCTTTGAACGTACAATAGTGGTTGTGAAGCAGAAAGTCAGTTTATTGTACACAATCGGTCAATTGCAGCTTGCCGTTGGCTGGAAACTGTACGTTTCTGTCACTGGAATGCACTAATCACCCAAAAAATATTACCGCCAGCCGGCGTGTAAATGGATTTAACTCTTTGAACGTACAATAGTGGTTGTGAAGCAGAAAGTCAGTTTATTTTGCACAATCGGTCAATTGCAGCTTGCCGTTGGCTGGAAACTGTACGTTTATTTCACTGGAATGCACTAATCACCCAAAAAATATTACCGCCACCCGGCGTGTAAATGGATCTAACTCTTTGAACGTACAATAGTGGTTGTGAAGCAGAAAGTCAGTTTATTTAGCACAATCGGTCAATTGCAGCTTGCCGTTGGCTGGAAACTGTACGTTTATGTCACTGGAATGCACTAATCACCCAAAAAATATTACCGCCAGCCGGCGTGTAAATGGATCTAACTCTTTGAATGTACAATAGTGGTTGTGAAGCAGAAAGTCAGTTTATTGTACACAATCGGTCAATTGCAGCTTGCCGTTGGCTGGAAACTGTACGTTTCTGTCACTGGAATGCACTAATCACCCAAAAAATATTACCGCCAGCCGGCGTGTAAATGGATTTAACTCTTTGAATGTACAATAGTGGTTGTGAAGCAGAAAGTCAGTTTATTGTACACAATCGGTCAATTGCAGCTTGCCGTTGGCTGGAAACTGTACGTTTCTGTCACTGGAATGCACTAATCACCCAAAAAATATTACCGCCAGCCGGCGTGTAAATGGATTTAACTCTTTGAACGTACAATAGTGGTTGTGAAGCAGAAAGTCAGTTTATTGTACACAATCGGTCAATTGCAGCTTGCCGTTGGCTGGAAACTGTACGTTTCTGTCACTGGAATGCACTAATCACCCAAAAAATATTACCGCCAGCCGGCGTGTAAATGGATTTAACTCTTTGAACGTACAATAGTGGTTGTGAAGCAGAAAGTCAGTTTATTATGCACAATCGGCAAACTGCAGCACCAACTGTGCACGACAGCCACCAAAAAAAAAATGGTGTATGTCACTTTAAATTTTCGATTCTTTGATAGCTGTGGCCCTAAGTAACGATTCTGTGTCCCTGAGTAACGATTCTGTGTCCCTGAGTAACAATTCTGTGTCCCTGAGTAACAATTCTGTGTCCCTGAGTAACAATTCTGTGTCCCTGAGTAACGATTCTGTGGCCCTAAAATCTCTGTGGCCCTAACTCTGTCCCTCAATACACAGAGGTCTGTCTCTCTTGAATGACCGGAGGCTAATGGAGAATTCTAAGATGGCCGCGATTTATAGCTCCACCATTACACAGTGCTGGCTGGCTGGCTTCTGATTGGCTAATGCGATCACATGTCATGATTCATGACTCATGAATGCATTATGGGTCAGTGCGCCTTGTCTGCGCGCCTTCCCAGAGATCCCCGCCCCATCTTTTCTGTCCATTTTCTCCTGTCGCCACACATGTCGCCGCCATTTTTGGGAAAATTCGATTCGTGCATCCGAAGTTTGCTAATCTTCGGATTCGTCGCGAATAGAATTTTTCCAAATCTTCGGAACGAATTCCACTTCGTCATGTTCGATTCGCTCATCTCTATTTATGACACTCAGAAGATCAGCGGAGAACATGTTCAGCCCTTCACTGGAGATCTGTGTTCTCCCTCCAGATTCTCCAGCCCAGAGCTGGAGAATCGGAGGAACCGCAAACTAAGCAGTGGTAACTTACCTTTGCTTAGTAAACTGATCTTTTACTGTAATCTAGTGAGATTATAAAAAAAGCAGCCGTTTTCCAGCGTTTGTAGACCAGTCTCCCTTCGTTTGGAGAACTGATCTACACCGCTTCATAAAAGGCATTCGCAGGAGAACTGTGTTCTCCGAGAATTCCGGAGAACTGAGCAGCGATCATTTACCGCTGGTTCATAAACGGACACCTTAATTTGATAAATGAATGTGTATGAAAAACAAAAGGCATTGTTAAAAAATAAAACACTTGTTTTTATTTTTTTTTCATCATTTGTTGCATCTCAGTGATGCTGATTTATATTGAAAGAATATGATGATACACTTTGGAAAGTGCTTGTATATTTTGCAAAGTGTACAGTCACTTAGTTTAGTCAATAAGGTGGAGCTGTATTCACTATAAATACCCAATCAAGTGTGAGTTAAAAAAAAAAAGAAGATTTTTGCTTGCAACTGATTGAATGATGAATCTTCATTCCTTTAAGAAATAAATGCATTGCTTACACCACGGTGTACTGCTATAGCTAGAAAGTATAGCAATCTCTATGTTTGCACAGATTAGCAGTTACTTTCCTGCTGTGCTGTTGCTCATCCTTAAGGTATTGATTAGTTATTGCTCTATGAACATCTACATATTTTCATTTTTAATTGTGGCTTGTGTTTGTATGTCTTTTATTATTCAGCTGCTCTGCTTGGTACACAAATAAATTATAAAGAAAGAACTGCATTCTTAGTTTACAATGTGGAATTTTGTTCACAATAATCTAGATTTTTTTTTGTACTGTTAAGTAATGAAAGGATTGATATTCAGTATGACAGTAGATGAATTTTGCAGGTTTATTTGATCAACAGTTAACACAGTATGCATTTTACCTGTGCTTTTCTATAAACAGAGAAATAAATTAGATATAGACTTAAAATGACAGATAATAGTTTAAGATTGAACCAGGCAGGCATCATCAATTGTGTTTGTTATTCTGCTTTAGCTTTTGCTAACAGTACAGTGTTGTAGGTGTGAAGACAAAGGTCAGAGCCCAGACCTCAGATTTACTGCCTCACATGTTATCCAATGAGAAATTAATTCTAATAAACATTTTTTTAATAGGGATCACCAACTTTTGAATTCCGTATTATCCTAGGTTATAGCAAAATGCAAGCTGATTGATCCATCAACATTAATGTTCCATTTACCGGATTAACTGGGCTGTGTGTGGAATAATTTACAGAGAATCATTAACTTAATGACTGAGGTTTTATATAAACTGCTTAGCCCGTCTGCAGGAAAATGGGTTTAATAAATCTGTATAAAAATCACTGATGACTCACAGAGAAAGCACTGGTGATGGTCATTGAAAATATGGTTGACAAATTGGAATTAGACAAAAATACATTGCTGATCACAAAATCCAAGCCTGATATGTTGCTGTTTTAATACCTGGATTTTTGCTCATTCATAAATTTTAAAGAGATAAAAATAACCATACTACAGTATACAAGTGCACACTACGTTAAAACTGAACTTTGAACACAACAATATTCAGTTAAATATATTCCTCAATAGCCACAGTGGGTGTCAATAAAGTATGTGTGCACCATATACCTTTGCAAATTCATGGTTGTCTTGTGAAAGTAGCGGTGACATCATCACTGTGCTGCACTTAGCCTAGCCAGAGGACAGAGCTGTAGGAGGGACCTTTTAGGTCTACCCACTACAGGCTGCCTGTAGAATACTATTGGGGGCAGATACAGGACTAGTCACCACGCATACAGATAATGAGCACTAGCAACTGGTCTATATTACAGGAAGCTCTCACACAGAGGCAAAGTTGCCTATCTGGAAGAAATGCACAAAGCACACCAAGATTCAAAGAAGAATACAAATGCCTATTGTTTGATTATCCCAGAGTTCAGCTTTAAAGTAAACCCTAACATGATGGCATTTAGTTTGCTAAAGCACTGTGGGAACAAATCACTAAAAGCTATTGCATGCATTTTGTTGGTCATGTGACCACATAACGCCTGTGATACTGAAAATGTCAATTCACTATTGTAGTGTGCAGTATTTACCGAACATAGCAAAAACACTCTGCAAATACTGCTTAAAAAGACCTTATAGTCAATTCACAAAATTAAATAAATAATTAAATGCCTGCGCTAAATAAGTAGTGGTCAAGACATGTGGCATGTACTGGTATCTGTCACTGGCTGTCATGGGTTGTCATCAGCTGTCAGCCGTGTTCCCAGCTGACAGCTGAATGAAAAAAAAAAGAATTGCCAGCAATTAAAAATTTAAGAAAAAAAATTGACGAAGGGTTCCCCCCATGCATAACAAGTCCTTCAAGAGCAGAGCATTTTTTTTTCTTTTTTGGGGTCGGTAGTGATGACGGGCATCGTGATTGACAGTGGATCTACTTCGGGGACATTTAAAAAATGTTTTGTTGTTTTAATAAAGGACTTGTCAAAGACTGTAGACTATCATTTTTTACACTGCACTTTTTTTTTGTGACTAAGTAGCAGTACCATGTACCCCATACTCATTCACATGGGGTCTAGGGCCACCCTTGTTAAAAGGGGCTTCCAGATTCCTATCAGCCCTCCCACCTGCAGACGCCCACAACCACCGGCCAGGGTTGTGGAGAAGGGGCCCTTGTCCTCATCAACTTGGGGACAAAGCACATTGGGGGCCCTCTTGCCCCAAAACACCCCCCCATGTTGAGGGCATGCAGCCTGGTATGGTTCAGAAGGGGGGAGCTGTTCCCTCGCCCCCCCCCTTTACTGACCTTTCTTGCTGCATGCTTGGATAAAGGCTGTTATGGATTTTGGGGAGACTCCACACCATTTTATTTTATTTTGATGTGGGGGTTCCCCTTATTTCACAGTGTAGTTTTGCAAAATTTTTCATTGCTGGCAATTCTTTTTTTACATTCAGCTGTCATTAGGGAACCCCGCTGACAGTTGAAACATTACCGCATGTTTTCACTACTAAAGTACCGCATGACCTAATAAAATAACTCATGTGGTATTTTAGCAGCATTTTTAGTGAATGCCAACTTTTTACTTTAACCACTTGCCTACCAGGCACTTATACCCCCTTCCTTACCAGGCCAATTTTCAGCTTTCAGCGCTGCCGCACTTTGATTGACAATTGCGCGGTCATGCAACATTGTACCCATATGAAATTTTGATCATTTTTTTCTCACAAATAGAGCTTTCTTTTGGTGGTATTTAATCGCCACTGGGCACTTTACTTTTTGCGCTATAAATTAAAAAAAGTGCAAAAAATTTGAAAAAAAAAAAGTTTATTTGTTTCTTTTATAAAATTTTTCAAACAGGTATTTTTTCTCCTTCACTGATTTGCGTTGATGAGGCGGCACTGATGGGCACTGATAGGCAGCACTGATGGGCACTGATAGGCAGCACTAAAGGGCACTGATAGGCAGTACTAATGAGGTGGCACGGATAGGCGGCACTGATAGACAGCACTAATTAGGGGTCACGGATAGGCGGCACTGATATGCAGCACTGATAGGCGGCACTGATAGGTGACACTGATGATGGGTACTGATAGACGGCACTGACTGGCATCACTTCTGGGCACTGACTGGCGGCACTGGCTGGCACAACCCCTGGGCACTGACTGGTGGCACTGACTGGCAGCACTGCTGGGCTGCACTGGTGGGTGGCACTGGTGGGCAGCACTGGTGGGTGGGCACAGGTGGGTGGCACTGGTGGGCACAGGTGGATGGCACTGGTGGGCACAGGTGGGAGGGCACAGGTGGGTGGCACTGCTGGGCACATGTAGGTGGCACTTCTGGGCACAGGTAGGTGGCACTGCAGAGTGACACAGGTGGGTGCACTGCTGGGCACAGGTGGGGGCACTGCTGGGCACAGGTGGGGGCACTGCTGGGAACGGGTGGGCGGGGCTAGTGGGCGCACTGCTGGGCGGAACTTGCGGGTGTCACTGCTGGGCACCGATCATCAGGGCACTGATCATCAGTGCCCTGATGATCGGTGCCGATCCCCGCTCTGACAACTGCCGGTTCTCGGCAGTACTTTCCTCACGATCTGACAGCGTGAGGAAAGTGCAGCCGAGAACCGGCACTTGCATTTCCCTGTGATCAGCGTGTCATTGGACACCGCTGATCACGTGGTAAAAGGCCGGTGGGATCGGCCTTTCACCACATCACGTGATCAGCTGTGTCCGTAGGACACAGCGATCACGGAGATCGCCGGGTGCGCGCCCCCTGGGGCGCGCAGGAGAGCGCGTTCTGGGAGGACGTCATATGACGTCCACTCAGAACTGGCCGGCCGCGGTGAAGCCGTCATTCGGCTATGCGCGGTCGGCAAGAGGTTAAATGCTGTGCGATATCTTACTCAGATACCCCGCTCTGACAACTGCCGGTTCTCGGCAGTACTTTCCTCACGATCTGACAGCGTGAGGAAAGTGCAGCCGAGAACCGGCACTTGCATTTCCCTGTGATCAGCGTGTCATTGGACACCGCTGATCACGTGGTAAAAGGCCGGTGGGATCGGCCTTTCACCACATCACGTGATCAGCTGTGTCCGTAGGACACAGCGATCACGGAGATCGCCGGGTGCGCGCCCCCTGGGGCGCGCAGGAGAGCGCGTTCTGGGAGGACGTCATATGACGTCCACTCAGAACTGGCCGGCCGCGGTGAAGCCGTCATTCGGCTATGCGCGGTCGGCAAGAGGTTAACTGCTGTGCGATATCTTACTCAGATACAAAAACTACTGATACTTTTATTTCTATAATATCCTTTTTTTCACTTTTTAAAAATACTTTTTATCATCTCATTGCGGTTAATATTTTTAGCTACATCCTGGATATATGCACTGGCTCCAGCTCCTTCATGTTGATGACAACAGTGGACCATGCTAGTATAATGTGTGTCAACTCAACCATTGTAGTCTTCATCAAGAGTGCATATAACAAGGTAACATTTGGCAGGCAGTTGTCACCCCTTAACATAAGGTGCCTGAACAGGAACATTCACGGCAAGATTAACAGCTGCTATTTTAAAGAAAATGGATTGAAAGCAACTCTTGAAAATACTTTAACTTGTTAATGCCTAAATGAGACTTTAATGGTTGGGTTGGGATATACAATACTTTAAATATAAAACATTCATAACGAGGAGTTAAAAAGAGTAACACAATTTGCCTTTGTCCAGCCAAACAAGTTATTCAATTTTCTCTTTAACTTTTAAAGTAAACATAAGGAGAGGTGCAGCGCTGATATAACTTTCTTTCTATATCTAATTAGCAGACACATTATCAATAATTTCAGACAGTAGGAAGATGAAAAAAGAATAATTGCTTCTATTTTCAGGACATTATTATTACTTAGTTAGTCTCTCTGAAAAAAGACAAAAGTCCATCCAGTTCAACCATAAAAAAAAAAAAAAAAGTTATAATTCTAAACCCACAGTTGATCCACAGGAAGGCAAAAAAACCAGCAAAGCGTGATACAATTTGCTCCTGCAGGGGATAAAATTCCTTCCTGATCCCCTGAGAGGCAATCGGATATTTCCTGGATCAACTTTACCTATAAATGTTAGTATCCAGTTATATTCTGTGTATCCAAGAAAGAATCCAGGCCTTTTTTAAAGCAATTCACTGAGCTGGCCAGAACCAACTCTTGAGGGTGTCTATTCCACATTTTCACAGCTCTCACTGTGAAGAAACCTTCCCGTGTTTGGAGATTACATTTCTTTTCCTCCAGACATAAAGAGTGACCCCTTGTCCTCTGTGATGACCTAAGGGTGAATAACTCTACACCGAGTTCCCTATATGAACCACTGATGTATTTATACATATAATGCATAAAAGTGCACGCTTAAAAAAGTGACAAATAATCATAAAGAAACAGTGAAAAGTGAATCAAAAATTATAGTCCATCTAAAAATTAAAGAAAAGTCCCAGAGGTTGTGATGTCACCAACCACTACTACAGAAGGCTTACCAGAAAGGCATGACAATCCAGAAAGCCGGACACTCGAATCCTCCTCCAGATCTCCAAAAGAGCAAATAAAGATCTTCCAACAATGGACCTTAATTGGGGTAGCTAAACCACTTAGGATGAGGCTTAGACTCGTACTAGAAAACATGGAAAGAAAGCGCACTCCACATAGTGTAAACGGGTTAATTAAACAGTGTATTAATGTCGGCTTGTAAGTTGGAGACATCCTGTAAGGATGTTATTTCACTGCACAGCATGGTGTTATCTGCAAAGACTGAAATGGGATTTCTAATCCCAAACCCTATATCATTTATAAATATATTAAAAAGTAAGGGTCCCAACACTGAACCTTGGGGTACACCACTGATGACCCCAGACCATTCAGAGTATGAATCGTTAACCACTACTCTCTGAATAAGATATTTTGGCCAGTTTTCTATCCATTTACATATGGATTTTTCCAAGCCTGTAGATTTCACCTTACACATTAGCCCTGTGTGGGGAACTGTGTCAAACGCTTTTGCAAAATCCAAGTATACCACATCCACCGCCACCCCTCTGTCCAAGGTTTTTCTCACCTCCTCATAAAAAGAAATAAGATTTGTTTGACAACTTCTGTCTTTCATGAATCAATGCTGTCTGCTGCTTAAAATTTTTTTTTCCAGCAAGAACTCATCTATGTTGTCTTTTATTAAACTCTCCAGTATCTTCCCAACTATAGAAGTTAAACTAACAGGTCTATAATTACGTGGTTAAGATTTTGAGCCCTTTTTAAATAAAGGCACCACATTGGCCTCACGCCAATCCAGTGGTACTATGCCAATCATTAAAGAGTCCCTAAACATTAGAAACAATAGCTTTGAAATGACAGAGTTCAATTTTTTAAGGACCCGTGGGTGTATGCCATCTGGTCCAGGTGCTTTATTCACCTTTATTCTGTCTAAATATTTCTGGATTGTTGTGAGCCAATGTGGTTAATCTGGGCTGTGTCAATACCATGCCTATTATGGACAAGAGCTCCCCCATGCTCCTTTGTATACACAGAGCTGAACAGGGTATTTAATAAATTTGCCTTCTCTTTGTCCCCAATCACCCACTCTAGATTATTTTGTAAAGGGCCTATATGCTCGGACCGGACCTTTTACTATTAATATATTTGAAGAATTTTCGGGGGTTTGTCCTGCTATCTCTGGCAATCTGTAGTTTGTTTTCAATTTTTGCGGCCTATATTTCCTTTTTGCGTATTCTGTTATATTCTTTGTAATGTTTAAATGATGATAGCATTCCTTCATTTTTATATTTAATAAAAGCTCTTTTCTTATTATCAATAGCTTTTTTTTAACTTTGACCGTAAGCCACATAGGTTTGATTTTTTAGCCTTTTAAACTTGTTGCCCATGGGAATATATTTTGCAGTGTGTTCACATATTGTCTTTTTGAAGAACTCCCATTTCTGTGTTGTGTTCATCGATGCCAATTACTATTATTATTGAACCAGTGTTGTAAGATCAATTTCTTGGCAGTTGCCAAAGTATAATTTATAATTGGTTGTTGTTTTAAGAATATCCAGTGTTCATCCACAGATAATTCAAGGGGATTGCCAGTATACATAATTCTGGTGATCTGCTAATAGGACGATCTAGCAGATTTGTCAAAATTTTACAGATGTTATTACATGGTTATAATTGTGAGTTACGTTGATGATATCATGGCTACATTCTGGACCAATCCAAGAGGTGAGTTCTATGGGCCAGAAATTATAATGAATAACCTGTGCTCCAGCAGCTGCATGCTGCCCTTTGGCACTTATTGTACCACCCTCAGAGCTCCAGCAAACAGTAGCAGTGATTAACCAGTATAGGATAAATAATATTTAGACTTGGTTCTAGTAGTTATAAGGCTTGGTTTATTTCTTTTGCACTGGTATATTTTTTGTGCTGTCCATCTCTTTTTGTATGCTTTGTTTTTTTTTTCTTTTATAGTTCATCTTGCAGGAAGAAAGGAAGAAATAATAATTGGGAACTGTTGGAAGCACACATGTGCAAGCATTGATTTGTAAATAAAGAGACTGTAGTAGCAGTGATCACTAGCAGCCTCATGTAATATGTCTCTAGAATGGCTCTCTTCTGAAGCATGTCTCCATTTCCTATCAAATCTCATTTCATGTCTGCAGTCTTTGACCATCTCCTGTTACATGTTAACAATCTCTGACAAATTTATGTAGCATTACATTCACTGAATATTCTGTGCAGCCCTTTGATGGTGTAAGGGGCCACACTTGAGGCCAAATATATCAGCTATGTTGGCCACCTCAATGTAAAGAGAGGATGCATAAGATCTTTAAAAAAAATCAACATTTCTGATATAATAGCTTGTATGCACTGTATGTATTCTCTCAGCCCCCTTATGGAATATTTTCTTGAATGTCTTTGGACCACCGAGTAGTTGCTGCCTATTTATCTTTAGAAGGGTTTTCTTTCACTTTTGCAGTCAAATTTGAGAATTCCCCACTAAATATTTGTTATGTGTTCCCATTCATGCATCACATCTAAAAGTAATTTCTTATCTTTCTAATTGTTTCTTTGGTGCAAGCCTCAGGCAGATTGCAGTCTACTTTGAACAATTTTAGAAGGACAAAGTGGGGAGTAAGTTCCTTTTATTAACATACAATGCAGAATCCATTCCTCAAGCTCTTTAACCCTTTGATAGGACAGTCAGTGTTTAAGTCTAGTTACATGGTTAACTAGAATAAACATTACCTCCACAGCCCCCTTATTAACATTACATAGGTGGGAGCTAGGTAGCTAGTTTAAGAGAGTAAAAGGCCCCTAAAGGAGAAGTGTGGGAATCTAACAAAACAAACATACATACTCACTTCCCTGCTACAGCATCAGTGTAATGCTGCAGCTGTCCCCCAGTGGCTCTAACACCAAGAACTGAGTGATCACATGAACACTGAGTGCTCATTTTTCAGTTTTCTCTTAGCATAAAATGGTGACTGTGATCTTGTTGGTCCAATGAGTTGCAGACATCCATTGTGTTCATCACCATGTCAAAGCTAGATAAACTTGAAATTGATGCAGTTATTGTAAAGTTAAAGTATTTAATGACTTTTTCAGTCAAATTGGGATAATGCTACATTGTATTACACTACTCCAGTCTCTGTTGCACCCACAGTCTAAGCCTCCACTGCACCTCTAGCTTCAATATCCACTGCACCTACAGTCACGGACTCTGCTACAACCATAGCTTCAGTGTCTGCCACAGCCTCAGCTTCCACTGCACCAATGATCTCAAATCACTGCTTAAACTGCAGCCTCCACTGTGCCGTCAGCCTCTGCTGCACTCCGTCCTTGCCTTCACTGCACCTGCAGTCTCCAGCCTCTGCTGCACCCACAGATTCCTCCGCACCCATAATTTCAGCCTCTAGTTCACCTATAAGCTCAGCCTCCACTGCATCAGCAGCTTTAGTCTCCACTGCATCCACAGCCTCAGCCTCCACTGCATCCACAGCCTCTGGCCTTGACTGCACCTGTAGCTTCAGTCTAAGTTGCACAAACAATCTCAGACTCCAATGCATTCATGACCTCAAGCTTCAGCTACAACAGTAGCCTCAGCCCCTGCTGCACCTGCCACATGGTGTGGGCCTCATTCATACTCCAGTTCCAGTTACCTGGCCCCCATCCTCCTCTGTGAGTGCGAGTATCTGTTAAGTGACCTGAGGGTAACCCCACCTCCAGGGGAACACCAGTTACCACTTTTTAGATTCCCCTCACAGAGGAAGCTTACATACAGAGGAGCAGGGTCCACAGTCTGAACCACGACAGATTAGTGAATACTGTAAAAGTATGCTAAAGAGTTCCTAAAGCCAAAACTTTTTTTGTTAATAGTGTGGGGAAAAGGTTTGAATCCCTTTCAACTTTTTATTGTTGTTTGTGTTGCATTACTGAGATTTTTCCTATCTAGCACTGTCACTAGGACTAAAAGTGAGGGGAGATCCAAAATTTCAGTTAGGACTTAGGAGGAAAATCTTGCAATCTTCAGATTTGCAGAGCAGGAAACAAATGAAAATCTCCCCAATGGGACATAGATGGAGAAACGAACAGGGATTTTAACTTTGTCCAAATTGAAAAAGCCTGTTGACTAAAATAATCTTGGCCAAGTTGGCTTTTCATTCACCTTTAGTAAATCAATTCCAGTACATAGGCCAGCAAGCTATACTGATTATATTAGAATCAAATTTGTTCTAGCTACATAAAAATTGTCAGAGCTTTCATAAATAGTAAGAACATTAAAATGTAAAAGGAACCCAGAGATTTAAGTTATGATGTATCTTTCTCTTCATAAGCCATTATCTATGGGATATTCTAAGGATATATCTTTCACCCAGTTTTTGTTTTGAGTAAAACTATAGATCTCTAAAACATCCCACATCTTTTCTTAAGTCCTTGCTAGGTTTAAGAATAAATAAATTTAGCCTTGTGGGTCATTTGGAAAATGTAATTCCATATCATTTGAACAAGTAGTATGCACGCCCTGGACCTGCTTAAATCATATCTTTTATTAGTAATTAGACTGTAAAACTGCTACCATCAGCCATTACTGTCAAAAGTACTAATAGTTGCTCAACAACAAATCAGTAGGGGTGTGAAAATTAATTTTCACCGCATTCCAAGATAACCCTAACTAATCATAAAAATATTCACTACCCCTTCCTAACACCTATGCTTGCTAACCTTTGTAAGGAAGATGCATATACTTACCTATTTTCATGTTGTTCCAGTACGGTCATATGATCTCCCATGTGTCTGCCAGTAGTGCTGCAGGGAAGATGAGAGAGCGTTCGACTATGCCTAATGAAGCCTGGAATGGTGACATCACCCATAGGCTCAGGGGTGCCTGTGTTACAATGCCCATCTGTTATCAGGGTTCCTTCCTCTCCCCTGCAGCCACCACTGGCTGACACAGGGGAGATTATATGAATGGACTAGAGAGGCCTGAAAATAAGTAAGTATATACATCTTTCTTACACAGATAAGTAAGCATAGGCATTTAAAGGGGGGTGGGGAGCATGTTTAGGGTTAGTTAGGGTCAATTCCCTTGCAAAGTGAACAGCCTATTTTCTAATAGTAAATAAACCCCATTGCTACTTATATCTAAATGCAGTTGTTGTGTTTCCAACCAATTGTGTGCTGTGCCCCAGATATTTTCAATTAAACATTGTCAGTAGTAATATTGAAAGTGATGTAATCCCTATACATTGCCATACTGGAAGTAATGCAATTTACATACTCTCTGGGTATAATCGTTATGATGGGGATCGATGGGGATTGGATAGGCATAGAAACAGTGCCCCATCTTGCTTTCTGAAGAAGTGTTGCTTGGACATGCTGCACATTAGGGCAGTGGTTCCAGCATTCCCCTTGCACTCTGCAGCTAAGTATTGAAGTATTGTCCTATTACACTCTGGGTATAGGTCACATGTGGGTCAAGGGCTATTGAATTCTTGAATTGTTTTATGTTCATTGTACTACATTTTTTATCACTGCATGGTGTTATTACTGCACTTTTTTACATATGTTGCTCAGCTTAAAGTGGCTGTAAAGGTTTAATTTTTTTATACTTTAATGCATTCTCTGACTTAAGGTAAAAAACCATTTGTGCACAGGATTTCCCCAGCCCCCCTTATACTTACCTGAGCCCAGTCTCTATCCAGTGCTGTGCCTGAGAGCAATGGTTTTCTCTACTCTCCCCTTCCTCAAAGGGCAGATTTGGCAGGGCCAAACCTTGCTGTGTGTGTTAATGGACATACACAGTGTTGCTCAAGATTGAGCCAGCACAAGCACCCCCATAAGAAGCAGCTTACTATGGAAGCATTTGCAGAAGAGGTGGGACCAGGAGTGCTGGCAGGGGACCCCAGAAGAGGAGGATCAGGGCTACTCTGTGAATTACCATTGCACAAAGCAGGTAAATAGAATATGTTTAGTATAGAAAACAAACAATAACCAACCACAAAAAAAACCCGTTTCTAATCAGTTTAACTCTTATAATAAAGGGGTATACTGAGGATTTCAAACACCTACAAATGAGCATTGATCAGGAGGTACATAATGGCGATAAACTGCTTGATAATTGTATAGTAAATTTGATGTAATTGTAAATAGTTTGTTGTACTATGCACTTTATATGACCCCTTATTGCTGGATTATACTGGTACAGATCTGGATCTGAAAATTATATTCACTCACTGGGATTAGCTAGTGTCCACCTGGATATATTTACTTTACTACATTTACAGCTTAAGAAGGGATTACTGCTGATTTCTGGTGCTTTCATCCAATGTGTGCAGGGTTTTTTTTTTTTTAAGAAATCCTTATTTGTCTATCTTTACCTGACTACAGTACAACCACAGGTGAAGGGGTGGGAAAGGGTAGATATCAGAGGACCCAACTTCATCACTTTCTTGCCTTCACTGGTATAATGTTTTCTTTCCTATTGTGAGCAAATATTACACTTTTTCTATGCAAAAGGAACCTATAACCCAACAAGTATCACCAGTCTAATTACTAACAAAAGATATGTTTGAATAGGACAGGGGTAGCCAGGGGTGGACTGACCATTTGGAAACTCGGGCACTGCCCGAGGGCCCGGGGTCAGTAGGGGGCCCCATGAGATGCCCCTGGTACCTTTTTCATAGGCTTTTTTGAGTTTGGGCAAGGACACAAGGGCCCCATGATCCCCTATTGCCCGGGGGCCCCATGAGTTGTCAGTCTGCCCCTGGGGGTAGCTGTGTTGGCCACATGGCCAACGTTGTATTCATTACTGTATAAATTACTTAAGTCATTACTGCTCTTATTTATAAATTAAATAAAACCTTAGATTGTACGCTCCTTGAGGGCAGGAACTAATGTATTAATGCCTATGTAAGTAGCTGTAATAATAATAAAGCATATTCACCTTTATTAAAAAATGTGTTTTATTTAACAGCATGTGAAATATAATTATTGCTAATAACAATGATAATATAAAAACAATTAATATTAAACAGTGACAAATGTCAGAGGAAGTGGCTTATTTGAATGCACATATAAAGAAAGTGACTTGTGAACAAGCTTAGTCTTCATTACTAGATAGGCATATTCTGCGAAAATGAGCCTGTATTCCTATTAGCTGACAATTACTCTACTTGACTTCATATTAAAGCTCTATATTATAACTACATGACTTTGGTCATAGCTTGCGCTACACAAAACCATCAGTAACAGGAAAGCAGTAGACATGCTTTATTATAACACAGCTCAGGTTCATTGTCTTTTTATTGATCTATAGATAAAAACAATTTATCTCCACAAATTCTCTGCTTTATGTATACCGATTATGAATTGCTTTCATAAAGCTTTATAAGGTACATGTATGAAAAAAACGCACCATTGCAATAGCAACCAAGTCTTTTCTCGAAACATAAAATTTGGCCAAGGTGGAAAAAGTTACAGCTACATGTTACAGTTCAGTGGTCATTGAACTAGATCTTAAAACAGTTTCTGACAGAGGTCATACAAAGGTTGGATGTGCAATTGTGATATAATCTAGCTCCACCAGCGTGTATCTCATTGCTATACTGTGTGCAATGTTCCCTGTCACCACTAATGTCTCCGCTCCTAACTGGAAATGAATGTTCTACAATGCACAGGAAATTCATGCTGTTTATAATGTGAGTATCCAAGTTCGAGTGCAATTTCCAGGGATGGTAACTGCTTGAAAGGGCATTTGCCAATGTGATGTGACTATTTAGACACTGGCTTTATCAGCCTTTTCAGATAATTAAAAAGCAACTTCAGGAAAAGTGTAAAGTCAGTCTGTGAAGGCTTGAATTACCCAGGAAATACAGTAACTGTGTTTAAAGTGTGTTGGTACCAAATTAATTTATATATTCAAAAAAAGCAGTAAAACCCTTTAAAAATAAGCCATCACTCACATGTATAGCTCTTTAATTCTAGGCACTGTGGAGAAATTAATTTTCAAAGTTAGGAAGACTTGAAATCATAGCTCCTACCCCTCATTGCTGCCTCTATGGCAGCAGAAATTTGGCAGCCTTCCAGCCTTCTAATGTAAACAAGCTTTATTTCATATTTAAGATTGCCTTTAAAGCAGGGGCGGACTGACAATTCATGGGGCTCCCGGGCAATAGGGGATCATGGGGCCCCTGTGTCCTTGCCCAAACTCAAAAAAGCCTATGAAAAAGGTATCAGGGGCATCTCATGGGGCCCCCTACTGACCCCGGGCCCTCGGTTAGTGCCTGAGTTTCCAAAATGGTCAGTCTATCCCTGCATTAAAGGTACAATGAAGTCACATTACTATACTAACATCATGGGTTTTTAATTTTCTCTTTTTATATGTCCCAAGATTGTTTTCTCCTTTGACACATAGCTTGCAGCAGTATAGACTACTGTTAACCAATATCACCAAGCCATTTTGCAGTGTTTTTTATGCAACATTAAAGTCAAAAGTAGAAATGGTACTAGCCTGGTCAAGATGATAAAATTTACATATTTCTGAATTTATTTTATTATGGTCTTTAAAATGCTTTGTTGCCATTAGAGATGAGCGAATCGAAGTATCCGAAGTGGAATTCGAGTCGAATTTCGGAAAAATTTCGATTCGTGCCGAATCCGAAAAACAGCCTAATTCGGACGCGCGAATCGAAATTTTTCCGAAAATGGCGGCTGACATGTGCGGCGACGGAGCGGGGATGTCGGGGAAGGCGCGCAGACAAGGCGCGCTGCCCCATAATGCATTCCTCAACGACATGTGATCGCATCAGCCAATCAGCAGCCAGCCAGCCAGCACTGTGTAATGGTCGAGGTATATATAGCGGCCATTTTGGAAATCTTCATTTGCCTGCAGTCATTGAACAGAGGCAGACCGCTCTGTACTAGGGACAGGGACAGAGTTAGGGCCACAGAAACGAGAATTGGGGACAGAGAGAAGTTACTTAGGGACAGAGAACCATTACTCAGGGACACAGACTTGTTAATGAGGGCCACAGAATCGTTATTTAGGGACAAAGAAACGCTAGTTAGGGCCACAGAATTCATACTCAGGGACAGACAGAATTGTTACTCAGTGCCAGAGAATTGTTACTTAGGGCCACAGAAACGTTATTAGGGCCACAGAATTTTTACTCAGGGACAGACAGAATTGTTACTGAGTGCCAGAGAATTGTTACTCAGGGACAGACAGAATTGTTACTGAGTGCCAGAGAATTCTTACTCAGGGCCACAGAATTCATTCTCAGGGACAGACAGAATTGTTACTCAGGGACAGACAGAATTGTTACTGAGTGCCAGAGAATTGTTACTCAGGGACAGACAGAATTGTTACTGAGTGCCAGAGAATTGTTACTCAGGGACAGACAGAATTGTTACTGAGTGCCAGAGAATTGTTACTCTCACAGACACAAAATTGTTACTTGCACAGACACAGAATTGTTACTTGCACAGACACACAATTGTTACTCAGGGCCACAGAATTCATACTCAGGGACAGACAGAATTGTTACTGAGTGCCAGAGAATTCTTACTCAGGGCCACAGAATTCATACTCAGGGACAGACAGAATTGTTACTCAGGGACAGACAGAATTGTTACTGAGTGCCAGAGAATTGTTACTCAGGGACAGACAGAATTGTTACTGAGTGCCAGAGAATTGTTACTCTCACAGACACAAAATTGTTACTTGCACAGACACAGAATTGTTACTTGCACAGACACACAATTGTTACTCAGGGCCACAGAATTCATACTCAGGGACAGACAGAATTGTTACTGAGTGCCAGAGAATTGTTACTCAGGGACAGACAGAATTGTTACTGAGTGCCAGAGAATTGTTACTCTCACAGACACAAAATTGTTACTTGCACAGACACAGAATTGTTACTCGCACAGAGACAGAATTGTTACTCAGGGCCACAGAATTCATACTCAGGGACAGACAGAATTGTTACTGAGTGCCAGAGAATTGTTACTCAGGGAAGACAGAATTGTTACTGAGTGCCATAGAATTGTTACTCAGGGACAGACAGAATTGTTACTGAGTGCCAGAGAATTGTTACTCTCACAGACACAAAATTGTTACTTGCACAGACACAGAATTGTTACTCGCACAGAGACAGAATTGTTACTCAGGGCCACAGAATTCATACTCAGGGACAGACAGAATTGTTACTGAGTGCCAGAGAATTGTTACTCAGGGACAGACAGAATTGTTACTGAGTGCCAGAGAATTGTTACTCTCACAGACACAAAATTGTTACTTGCACAGACACAGAATTGTTACTTGCACAGACACACAATTGTTACTGAGTGCCAGAGAATTGTTACTCAGGGACAGACAGAATTGTTACTGAGTGCCAGAGAATTGTTACTCAGGGACAGACAGAATTGTTACTGAGTGCCAGAGAATTGTTACTCAGGGACAGACAGAATTGTTACTGAGTGCCAGAGAATTGTTACTCTCACAGACACAAAATTGTTACTTGCACAGACACAGAATTGTTACTCGCACAGAGACAGAATTGTTACTCAGGGCCACAGAATTCATACTCAGGGACAGACAGAATTGTTACTGAGTGCCAGAGAATTGTTACTCAGGGACAGACAGAATTGTTACTGAGTGCCAGAGAATTGTTACTCTCACAGACACAAAATTGTTACTTGCACAGACACAGAATTGTTACTTGCACAGACACACAATTGTTACTGAGTGCCAGAGAATTGTTACTCAGGGACAGACAGAATTGTTACTGAGTGCCAGAGAATTGTTACTCAGGGACAGACAGAATTGTTACTGAGTGCCAGAGAATTGTTACTCAGGGACAGACAGAATTGTTACTGAGTGCCAGAGAATTGTTACTCTCACAGACACAAAATTGTTACTTGCACAGACACAGAATTGTTACTCGCACAGAGACAGAATTGTTACTCAGGGCCACAGAATTCATACTCAGGGACAGACAGAATTGTTACTGAGTGCCAGAGAATTGTTACTCAGGGACAGACAGAATTGTTACTGAGTGCCAGAGAATTGTTACTCTCACAGACACAAAATTGTTACTTGCACAGACACAGAATTGTTACTTGCACAGACACACAATTGTTACTCAGGGCCACAGAATTCATACTCAGGGACAGACAGAATTGTTACTGAGTGCCAGAGAATTGTTACTCAGGGACAGACAGAATTGTTACTGAGTGCCAGAGAATTGTTACTCAGGGACAGACAGAATTGTTACTGAGTGCCAGAGAATTGTTACTCTCACAGACACAAAATTGTTACTTGCACAGACACAGAATTGTTACTCGCACAGAGACAGAATTGTTACTCAGGGCCACAGAATTCATACTCAGGGACAGACAGAATTGTTACTGAGTGCCAGAGAATTGTTACTCAGGGACAGACAGAATTGTTACTGAGTGCCAGAGAATTGTTACTCTCACAGACACAAAATTGTTACTTGCACAGACACAGAATTGTTACTTGCACAGACACACAATTGTTACTCAGGGCCACAGAATTCATACTCAGGGACAGACAGAATTGTTACTGAGTGCCAGAGAATTGTTACTCAGGGACAGACAGAATTGTTACTGAGTGCCAGAGAATTGTTACTCTCACAGACACAAAATTGTTACTTGCACAGACACAGAATTGTTACTCGCACAGAGACAGAATTGTTACTCAGGGCCACAGAATTCATACTCAGGGACAGACAGAATTGTTACTGAGTGCCAGAGAATTGTTACTCAGGGAAGACAGAATTGTTACTGAGTGCCATAGAATTGTTACTCAGGGACAGACAGAATTGTTACTGAGTGCCAGAGAATTGTTACTCTCACAGACACAAAATTGTTACTTGCACAGACACAGAATTGTTACTCGCACAGAGACAGAATTGTTACTCAGGGCCACAGAATTCATACTCAGGGACAGACAGAATTGTTACTGAGTGCCAGAGAATTGTTACTCAGGGACAGACAGAATTGTTACTGAGTGCCAGAGAATTGTTACTCTCACAGACACAAAATTGTTACTTGCACAGACACAGAATTGTTACTTGCACAGACACACAATTGTTACTGAGTGCCAGAGAATTGTTAATCAGGGACAGACAGAATTGTTACTGAGTGCCAGAGAATTGTTACTCAGGGACAGACAGAATTGTTACTGAGTGCCAGAGAATTGTTACTCAGGGACAGACAGAATTGTTACTGAGTGCCAGAGAATTGTTACTCTCACAGACACAAAATTGTTACTTGCACAGACACAGAATTGTTACTCGCACAGAGACAGAATTGTTACTCAGGGCCACAGAATTCATACTCAGGGACAGACAGAATTGTTACTGAGTGCCAGAGAATTGTTACTCAGGGACAGACAGAATTGTTACTGAGTGCCAGAGAATTGTTACTCTCACAGACACAAAATTGTTACTTGCACAGACACAGAATTGTTACTTGCACAGACACACAATTGTTACTCAGGGCCACAGAATTCATACTCAGGGACAGACAGAATTGTTACTGAGTGCCAGAGAATTCTTACTCAGGGCCACAGAATTCATACTCAGGGACAGACAGAATTGTTACTCAGGGACAGACAGAATTGTTACTGAGTGCCAGAGAATTGTTACTCAGGGACAGACAGAATTGTTACTGAGTGCCAGAGAATTGTTACTCTCACAGACACAAAATTGTTACTTGCACAGACACAGAATTGTTACTTGCACAGACACACAATTGTTACTCAGGGCCACAGAATTCATACTCAGGGACAGACAGAATTGTTACTGAGTGCCAGAGAATTGTTACTCAGGGACACCTAATCGTTGAATTAAATAGTATGTCAGACAACATGCAGAGGAGTGGCAGAGGAGGCAATGTTTTAGGAGCGAGCAGACGTGGCAGCAGAGGAAGGGGTCGAGGCAGCAGTATTCGCAGCCAGAGGCCAGTGCTCCCGGTGTCATCCAGCGGTCGTGTCTCCACCGACAACCCTGCCGTCATTGATTGGTTGGCTCGGTCGTCTTCCTCTTCCCAGGTCACCTCTGACACCTACAGCCAACGGTCGGTGGGTACGTCAGACACAACCGTTAGTTGGCATGGCCCGGGACCAAGCCCACTGAAATCACGTGTCCTCTACCTGCCCCTGTCCTTTGCTGTTCCCTCACCAAGCGAAGTATCGCATGCTGTGGGCTCAGCCCCACTGTACAGTGAGGAAGAGCTAACAGAGGGCGGTCAGGAACGGGGGGAGACATCGGCCTTTTCAGCAGCCAAGCGAACAAGTACTGGCGAGGAGAGTGGCTCGGTAGCCGGTCTAGAGACAGGTCTGTCTCCTGACCCAGACGCAGCCGAGGGGGCTAGTAGTGAGGCGGAGACCCTACTTGATGATGAGGAGGTTGATCGCACTTGGCAGCCTCGTCGTCATCAGGCAATTTCTTCCGCATCATCAGGAGAAGAGGGTGGCAGCTTGGCAGCGAGCAAAACAGTCGGTGGGTTGCCCAGGAGACAGCAGCAGGGTCGCATCAGTGTCAGTGGAGCCAAACGTCCACGGAGTAGAGCACCAGCTCCACTGCAGCCTACCACCACGGCCAGTAGTGGTGCCGGTGCGCACGGAGGAAGTAGCAGTCAGCCAGTGAAGAGTAGCGGGGGCAAAGTTTCCTACTCGGTGGTGTGGCAATTTTTCCTCAAGCCGCCCGAGGAAGTAAACGTAGCCGTATGTCGACTATGTGGCCAGAAATGCAAGCGTGGCCAGGGGGCCCATGTTGGGACTACAGCGTTGCGTCAGCATATGCAGCGTCACCATTCGGTGGCCTGGGAAAACCGTGATAAACATACGGCGGTTCTGCCTGCCCCAGCCCCCGCTCCATCACCCGCTCCGTTACTTGCTCCGTCACCCGACGTCGTCAATCGCCCTCTATCAGCCAGTCAAGGCTCCAACACCTCTGCTGAGGGGAGTTGTCGCTCATTGGCATCTTCCGCTCGTTCAGATGCTCCTTCTCCTGCTACTCCTCTTCTCGGATTCCGTCAACAGTCTTTCTTGGAATCCGTATCCAAGAGACAACAGTTTGCGAGCACGCACCCGACGGTGCAAAAGCTGAACGTCCTCCTGTCCAAGTTGCTGGTGCTGCAGTCCCTCCCTTTCCAACTGGTGGACTCAGCACCTTTCCGAGAAATGATGGCTTGTGCCGCGCCGCGGTGGAGAGTGCCAAGCCGTCATTTCTTTGCCCAAAAGGCAGTGCCAGCCCTGCATTCACATGTAGAAGAGATGGTGGGCCAGTCTTTGAGCATGTCGGTCTCTGCCAAAGTGCACGGCAGCGCCGACGTGTGGAGCTGTAACTACGGTCAGGGACAGTACATGTCATTTACGGCCCACTGGGTGAACGTGGTGCCGGCACAGCCGCACCAGCAACTTGGACAGGTCACGACGCTTTTGCCTCCACGTTTGCACGTCCTTGGTCCAGCAAGCATGTCCGCCTCTACCACCTCTTTTTCCGCCGTGTCCTCAGCCGCCACCCCCGTGCCAAGTCCCATTACCCGACCGGCATATCACATGTGCAGGGCGCAACGGTGTCACGCTGTGCTGCACCTGGTATGCCTTGGCGAACGTAGTCACACAGGGGAGGAACTGCTGAGTGTAATGAACAGAGAAATCGACAGATGGCTGTCTCCGCGCAAACTAAAAATCGGAACCATGTTGACTGACAACGGAAAGAACATGGTGTCTGCTCTGCGTCAAGGAAGGTTGTGCCATGCGCCATGCATGGCTCACGTGTTCAATCTGGTTGTCAAGCGGTTCCTAAAATCCACCATCCCACTGCAAGACATCCTTAAAATGTCACGTAAACTGTGCATGCATTTCAGCCATTCCTACACCGCAAAGAACACCCTCATTGAGCTGCAGCGGCAGAACGGAATTCCACAGCATCGCCTGATCTGCGACGTTGCAACAAGGTGGAATTCAACCCTACACATGTTAGACCGCCTTTACGAGCAGCGAAAGGCCATCACCGATTTCCTGATGTTACAAGCGGATAAAGGTACTCCCCTGTGTAACTTAGATGTCAGCCATTGGCAGCTCATGCGTGACACCTGCCGCTTGCTCAGGCCCTTTGAGGAGGCCACGCTATTCGTGAGTCGGCAGGACTATGGGATGAACGACGTCATTCCTCTGTTGCACGTCCTGGAACAAATGCTGTTAACAATGGCTGGTCAGGGTGCGGTAGACGTGGCGCACAGATCTCAACGCCACATGACCCCTGTGGGGGCAGGACAGGAAGAAGAGGAGGAGGTAGAGGAGGACATTTGTGCTCAGGAATTATTGAGTGAAATGGGTGGTTTTTCCACTCAGCGGACAGGAGTGGAGGAGCAGGAGCATCTGGTAGAGGAGGAGGAGGAGGAGACAGAGGACCCAGACGCACCGTGGCAGTATGCTGTGGAGATGGAGGCAGGGAGTCCCTCGCATTCCTTGGCACAAATGGCCCATAGCATGCTCGGTTGCTTGCGTAGCGACAGCCGAATAATAACCATCAGACAGAGGGATGACTTTTGGCTGTCCACCTTGTTGGACCCTCGCTACCGGTCCAAAATGGTGGCCTTTTTCACACCTGCTGAGAGGGAGGCCAAAATTACGTACTATAAAAACCACCTATGTAGTCAGTTGGTCTCTGCCTTTGTGCGCCAACGTCCATCCTCAGACACTGTGGGCCCTGTGCGCTCGCGTTCCGCTGGCATGGCAGCAGGGGAGGGGTGGGGTGGTAGGAGCAGTGGCAGCTCCACCAGCAGCGGCTGCCTCAGTCTGCAGTCGATGATGAGTAGCTTTCTTCACCAGCGCAGTGAGGAAACTACTAACCAGCCGCAGCAGCAGCAGCAGCATCAGGTGGACCTGGAGCAGGAGCTCAAACAACAGGCTTGGGCCTACTTGGACAGCACCCTGCCAACCGAGGTAGACAATCCCCTTGACTACTGGGCAACGAAACTTGACCTTTGGCCCCAACTAGCTGAATTTGCCCTTGAAAGGCTGTCATGCCCGGCCAGTAGCGTGGCATCGGAGCGCGTGTTTAGTGCGGCAGGAGGTATTGTAACTCCGCGGAGGACACGACTGTCCACCCAAAGTGTGGAGAGACTCACGTTTGTGAAAATGAATCAGGCGTGGATTAGTCTGGATTTCAAACCACCAGTTCCTGACACAACTGACTAAATCCGCCATGAATCATGCCTCAAACATGTGCCACTTTCAGGTCTCCTCACACTGCTGGTGTGTTGAATTTTTTGACATAGGGTGCTGGCAGATTACGGGCCTCCTATAGCTGCTGCCAGGCCCCTAATCTGCCATAGGCCCCTATATACCGCCTCCTCCTGCTGCTGCCAGGTCCAGAGTCTCTCATGGGTCCCTGTACGGCCTCCCATTGCTGCTGTCTCCATCGCCACACTCTGCTGCCATGTGCCACTTTCAGGTCTCTTCACACTGCTGGTGTGTTAAATTTTTTGACATAGGGTGCAGGCAGATTACGGGCCTCACATAGCTGCTGCCAGGCCCCTAATCTGCCATGGGCCCCTATATACCGCCTCCTCATGCTGCTGCCAAGTCTAGAGTCTCTCATGGGTCCCTGTACGGCCTCCCATTGCTGCTGTCTCCATCGCCACACTCTGCTGCCATGTGCCACTTTCAGGTCTCTTCACACTGCTGGTGTGTTAAATTTTTTGACATAGGGTGCAGGCAGATTACGGGCCTCACATAGCTGCTGCCAGGCCCCTAATCTGCCATGGGCCCCTATATACCGCCTCCTCATGCTGCTGCCAAGTCCAGAGTCTGTCATGGTCCCTGTACGGCCTCCCATTGCTGCTGTCTCCATCGCCACACTCTGCTGCCATGTGCCACTTTCAGGTCTCTTCACACTGCTGGTGTGTTAAATTTTTTGACATAGGGTGCAGGCAGATTACGGGCCTCACATAGCTGCTGCCAGGCCCCTAATCTGCCATGGGCCCCTATATACCGCCTCCTCCTGCTGCTGCCAGGTCCAGAGTCTCTCATGGGTCCCTGTACGGCCTCCCATTGCTGCTGTCTCCATCGCCACACTCTGCTGCCATGTGCCACTTTCAGGTCTCTTCACACTGCTGGTGTGTTAAATTTTTTGACATAGGGTGCTGCAAGATAACGGGCCTCACATAGCTGCTGCCAGGCCCCTAATCTGCCATGGGCCCCTATATACCGCCTCCTCATGCTGCTGCCAAGTCCAGAGTCTGTCATGGTCCCTGTACGGCCTCCCATTGCTGCTGTCTCCATCGCCACACTCTGCTGCCATGTGCCACTTTCAGGTCTCTTCACACTGCTGGTGTGTTAAATTTTTTGACATAGGGTGCAGGCAGATTACGGGCCTCACATAGCTGCTGCCAGGCCCCTAATCTGCCATGGGCCCCTATATACCGCCTCCTCCTGCTGCTGCCAGGTCCAGAGTCTCTCATGGGTCCCTGTACGGCCTCCCATTGCTGCTGTCTCCATCGCCACACTCTGCTGCCATGTGCCACTTTCAGGTCTCTTCACACTGCTGGTGTGTTAAATTTTTTGACATAGGGTGCTGCAAGATAACGGGCCTCACATAGCTGCTGCCAGGCCCCTAATCTGCCATGGGCCCCTATATACCGCCTCCTCATGCTGCTGCCAAGTCCAGAGTCTGTCATGGTCCCTGTACGGCCTCCCATTGCTGCTGTCTCCATCGCCACACTCTGCTGCCATGTGCCACTTTCAGGTCTCTTCACACTGCTGGTGTGTTAAATTTTTTGACATAGGGTGCAGGCAGATTACGGGCCTCACATAGCTGCTGCCAGGCCCCTAATCTGCCATGGGCCCCTATATACCGCCTCCTCCTGCTGCTGCCAGGTCCAGAGTCTCTCATGGGTCCCTGTACGGCCTCCCATTGCTGCTGTCTCCATCGCCACACTCTGCTGCCATGTGCCACTTTCAGGTCTCTTCACACTGCTGGTGTGTTAAATTTTTTGACATAGGGTGCTGCAAGATAACGGGCCTCACATAGCTGCTGCCAGGCCCCTAATCTGCCATGGGCCCCTATATACCGCCTCCTCATGCTGCTGCCAAGTCCAGAGTCTGTCATGGTCCCTGTACGGCCTCCCATTGCTGCTGTCTCCATCGCCACACTCTGCTGCCATGTGCCACTTTCAGGTCTCTTCACACTGCTGGTGTGTTAAATTTTTTGACATAGGGTGCAGGCAGATTACGGGCCTCACATAGCTGCTGCCAGGCCCCTAATCTGCCATGGGCCCCTATATACCGCCTCCTCCTGCTGCTGCCAGGTCCAGAGTCTCTCATGGGTCCCTGTACGGCCTCCCATTGCTGCTGTCTCCATCGCCACACTCTGCTGCCATGTGCCACTTTCAGGTCTCTTCACACTGCTGGTGTGTTAAATTTTTTGACATAGGGTGCTGCAAGATAACGGGCCTCACATAGCTGCTGCCAGGCCCCTAATCTGCCATGGGCCCCTATATACCGCCTCCTCATGCTGCTGCCAAGTCCAGAGTCTGTCATGGTCCCTGTACGGCCTCCCATTGCTGCTGTCTCCATCGCCACACTCTGCTGCCATGTGCCACTTTCAGGTCTCTTCACACTGCTGGTGTGTTAAATTTTTTGACATAGGGTGCAGGCAGATTACGGGCCTCACATAGCTGCTGCCAGGCCCCTAATCTGCCATGGGCCCCTATATACCGCCTCCTCATGCTGCTGCCAAGTCTAGAGTCTCTCATGGGTCCCTGTACGGCCTCCCATTGCTGCTGTCTCCATCGCCACACTCTGCTGCCATGTGCCACTTTCAGGTCTCTTCACACTGCTGGTGTGTTAAATTTTTTGACATAGGGTGCTGCAAGATAACGGGCCTCACATAGCTGCTGCCAGGCCCCTAATCTGCCATGGGCCCCTATATACCGCCTCCTCATGCTGCTGCCAAGTCCAGAGTCTGTCATGGTCCCTGTACGGCCTCCCATTGCTGCTGTCTCCATCGCCACACTCTGCTGCCATGTGCCACTTTCAGGTCTCTTCACACTGCTGGTGTGTTAAATTTTTTGACATAGGGTGCAGGCAGATTACGGGCCTCACATAGCTGCTGCCAGGCCCCTAATCTGCCATGGGCCCCTATATACCGCCTCCTCCTGCTGCTGCCAGGTCCAGAGTCTCTCATGGGTCCCTGTACGGCCTCCCATTGCTGCTGTCTCCATCGCCACACTCTGCTGCCATGTGCCACTTTCAGGTCTCTTCACACTGCTGGTGTGTTAAATTTTTTGACATAGGGTGCTGCAAGATAACGGGCCTCACATAGCTGCTGCCAGGCCCCTAATCTGCCATGGGCCCCTATATACCGCCTCCTCATGCTGCTGCCAAGTCCAGAGTCTGTCATGGTCCCTGTACGGCCTCCCATTGCTGCTGTCTCCATCGCCACACTCTGCTGCCATGTGCCACTTTCAGGTCTCTTCACACTGCTGGTGTGTTAAATTTTTTGACATAGGGTGCAGGCAGATTACGGGCCTCACATAGCTGCTGCCAGGCCCCTAATCTGCCATGGGCCCCTATATACCGCCTCCTCATGCTGCTGCCAAGTCCAGAGTCTGTCATGGTCCCTGTACGGCCTCCCATTGCTGCTGTCTCCATCGCCACACTCTGCTGCCATGTGCCACTTTCAGGTCTCTTCACACTGCTGGTGTGTTAAATTTTTTGACATAGGGTGCAGGCAGATTACGGGCCTCACATAGCTGCTGCCAGGCCCCTAATCTGCCATGGGCCCCTATATACCGCCTCCTCATGCTGCTGCCAAGTCTAGAGTCTCTCATGGGTCCCTGTACGGCCTCCCATTGCTGCTGTCTCCATCGCCACACTCTGCTGCCATGTGCCACTTTCAGGTCTCTTCACACTGCTGGTGTGTTAAATTTTTTGACATAGGGTGCAGGCAGATTACGGGCCTCACATAGCTGCTGCCAGGCCCCTAATCTGCCATGGGCCCCTATATACCGCCTCCTCCTGCTGCTGCCAGGTCCAGAGTCTCTCATGGGTCCCTGTACGGCCTCCCATTGCTGCTGTCTCCATCGCCACACTCTGCTGCCATGTGCCACTTTCAGGTCTCTTCACACTGCTGGTGTGTTAAATTTTTTGACATAGGGTGCTGCAAGATAACGGGCCTCACATAGCTGCTGCCAGGCCCCTAATCTGCCATGGGCCCCTATATACCGCCTCCTCATGCTGCTGCCAAGTCCAGAGTCTGTCATGGTCCCTGTACGGCCTCCCATTGCTGCTGTCTCCATCGCCACACTCTGCTGCCATGTGCCACTTTCAGGTCTCTTCACACTGCTGGTGTGTTAAATTTTTTGACATAGGGTGCAGGCAGATTACGGGCCTCACATAGCTGCTGCCAGGCCCCTAATCTGCCATGGGCCCCTATATACCGCCTCCTCCTGCTGCTGCCAGGTCCAGAGTCTCTCATGGGTCCCTGTACGGCCTCCCATTGCTGCTGTCTCCATCGCCACACTCTGCTGCCATGTGCCACTTTCAGGTCTCTTCACACTGCTGGTGTGTTAAATTTTTTGACATAGGGTGCAGGCAGATTACGGGCCTCACATAGCTGCTGCCAGGCCCCTAATCTGCCATGGGCCCCTATATACCACCTCCTCCTGCTGCTGCCAGGTCCAGAGTCTCTCATGGGTCCCTGTACGGCCTCCCATTGCTGCTGTCTCCATCGCCACACTCTGCTGCCATGTGCCACTTTCAGGTCTCTTCACACTGCTGGTGTGTTAAATTTTTTGACATAGGGTGCTGCAAGATAACGGGCCTCACATAGCTGCTGCCAGGCCCCTAATCTGCCATGGGCCCCTATATACCGCCTCCTCATGCTGCTGCCAAGTCCAGAGTCTGTCATGGTCCCTGTACGGCCTCCCATTGCTGCTGTCTCCATCGCCACACTCTGCTGCCATGTGCCACTTTCAGGTCTCTTCACACTGCTGGTGTGTTAAATTTTTTGACATAGGGTGCAGGCAGATTACGGGCCTCACATAGCTGCTGCCAGGCCCCTAATCTGCCATGGGCCCCTATATACCGCCTCCTCCTGCTGCTGCCAGGTCCAGAGTCTCTCATGGGTCCCTGTACGGCCTCCCATTGCTGCTGTCTCCATCGCCACACTCTGCTGCCATGTGCCACTTTCAGGTCTCTTCACACTGCTGGTGTGTTAAATTTTTTGACATAGGGTGCAGGCAGATTACGGGCCTCACATAGCTGCTGCCAGGCCCCTAATCTGCCATGGGCCCCTATATACCACCTCCTCCTGCTGCTGCCAGGTCCAGAGTCTCTCATGGGTCCCTGTACGGCCTCCCATTGCTGCTGTCTCCATCGCCACACTCTGCTGCCATGTGCCACTTTCAGGTCTCTTCACACTGCTGGTGTGTTAAATTTTTTGACATAGGGTGCTGCAAGATAACGGGCCTCACATAGCTGCTGCCAGGCCCCTAATCTGCCATGGGCCCCTATATACCGCCTCCTCATGCTGCTGCCAAGTCCAGAGTCTGTCATGGTCCCTGTACGGCCTCCCATTGCTGCTGTCTCCATCGCCACACTCTGCTGCCATGTGCCACTTTCAGGTCTCTTCACACTGCTGGTGTGTTAAATTTTTTGACATAGGGTGCTGCAAGATAACGGGCCTCACATAGCTGCTGCCAGGCCCCTAATCAGCCATGGGCCCCTATACCGCCTCCTCCTGCTGCTGCCAGGTCCAGAGTCTCTCATGCCATGTGCCACTTTCAGGTCTCTTCACACTGCTGGTGTGTTTAATTTTTTGACATAGGGTGCAGGCAGATTACGGGCCTCACATAGCTGCTGCCAGGCCCCTAATCTGCCATGGGCCCCTATATACCGCCTCCTCATGCTGCTGCCAAGTCTAGAGTCTCTCATGGGTCCCTGTACGGCCTCCCATTGCTGCTGTCTCCATCGCCACACTCTGCTGCCATGTGCCACTTTCAGGTCTCTTCACACTGCTGGTGTGTTAAATTTTTTGACATAGGGTGCTGGCAGATTACGGGCCTCCTATAGCTGCTGCCAGGCCCCTAATCTGCCATGGGCCCCTATATACCGCCTCCTCATGCTGCTGCCAAGTTCAGAGTCTGTCATGGGTCCCTGTACGGCCTCCCATTGCTGCTGTCTCCATCGCCACACTCTGCCATGTGCCACTTTCAGGTCTCCTCACACTGCTGGTGTGTTGAATTTTTTGACATAGGGTGCTGGCAGATTACGGGCCTCCTATAGCTGCTGCCAGGCCCCTAATCTGCCATAAGCCCCTATATACCGCCTCCTCATGCTGCTGCCAAGTCCAGAGTCTGTCATGGGTCCCTGTACGGCCTCCCATTGCTGCTGTCTCCATCGCCACACTCTGCCATGTGCCACTTTCAGGTCTCCTCACACACTGCTGGTGTGTTGAATTTTTTGACATAGGGTGCTGGCAGATTACGGGCCTCCTATAGCTGCTGCCAGGCCCCTAATCTGCCGTAGGCCCCTATATACCGCCTCCTCATGCTGCTGCCAGGTCCAGAGTCTCTCATGGGTCCCTGTACGGCCTCCCATTGCTGCTGTCTCCATCGCCACACTCTGCCATGTGCCACTTTCAGGTCTCCTCACACTGCTGGTGTGTTCCATTTTTTGTCATAGGGTGCTGGCAGATTATGGGCCTCCCATAACTGCTGCCAGGCCCCTAATCTGCCATGGGCCCCTATACCGACTCCTCATGCTGTGACGTTGCAACAAGGTGGAATTCAACCCTACATATGTTAGACCGCCTTTACGAACAGCAAAAGGCCATCACAGATTTCCTGATGTTAAAAGCAGATAAAGGTACTCCCTGTGTAACTTAGATGTCAGCCATTGGCAGCTCATGCGTGACACCTGCGCTTGCTCAGGCCCTTTGAGGAGGCCACGCTATTCGTGAGTCGGCAGGACTATGGGATGAACGACGTCATTCCTCTGTTGCACGTCCTGGAACAAATGCTGTTAACAATGGCTGGTCAGGGTGCGGTAGACGTGGCGCACAGATCTCAACGCCACATGGCCCCTGTGGGGGCAGGACTGGAAGAAGAGGAGGAGGTAGAGGAGGACATTGGTGCTCAGGAATTATTGAGTGAAATGGGTGGTTTTTCCACTCAGCGGACAGGAGTGGAGGAGCAGGAGCATCTGGTAGAGGAGGAGGAAGAGGAGACAGAGGACCTAGACGCACCGTGGCAGTATGCTGTGGAGATGGAGGCAGGGAGTCCCTCGCATTCCTTGGCACAAATGGCCCATAGCATGCTCGGTTGCTTGCGTAGCGACAGCCGAATAATAACCATCAGACAGAGGGATGACTTTTGGCTGTCCACCTTGTTGGACCCTCGCTACCGTTCAAAAATGGTGGCCTTTTTCACACCTGCTGAGAGGGAGGCCAAAATAACGTACTATAAAAAACACCTATGTAGTCAGCTGGTCTCTGCCTGTCTGCGCCAACGTCCATCCTCAGACACTGTGGGCCCTGTGCGCTCGTGTTCCGCTGCCATGGCAGCAGGGGAGGGGTGGGGTGGTAGGAGCAGTGGCAGCTCCACCAGCAGCGGCTGCCTCAGTCTGCAGTCGATGATGAGTAGCTTTCTTCACCAGCGCAGTGAGGAAACTACTAACCAGCCGCAGCAGCAGCAGCAGCATCAGGTGGACCTGGAGCAGGACCTCAAACAACAGGCTTAGGCCTACTTGGACAGCACCCTGCCAACCGAGGTAGACAATCCCCTTGACTACTGGGCAACGAAACTTGACCTTTGGCCCCAACTAGCTGAATTTGCCCTTGAAAGGCTGTCATGCCCGGCCAGTAGCGTGGCATCGGAGCGCGTGTTTAGTGCGGCAGGAGGTATTGCAACTCCGCGGAGGACACGACTGTCCACCCAAAGTGTGGAGAGACTGACGTTTGTGAAAATGAATCAGGCGTGGATTAGTCTGGATTTCAAACCACCAGTTCCTGACACAACTGACTAAATCCGCCATGAATCATGCCCCAAACATGTGCCACTTTCAGGTCTCCTCACACTGCTGGTGTGTTCCATTTTTTGTCATAGGGTGCTGGCAGATTACGGGCCTCCCATAGCTGCTGCCAGGCCCCTAATCTGCCATGGGCCCCTATACCGCCTCCTCATGCTGCTGCCAAGTCCAGAGTCTCTCATGGGTCCCTGTACGGCCTCCCATTGCTGCTGCCTCCATCGCCACACTCTGCCATGTGCCACTTTCAGGTCTCCTCACACTGCTGGTGTGTTCCATTTTTTGTCATAGGGTGCTGGCAGATTACGGGCCTCCCATAGCTGCTGCCAGGCCCCTAATCTGCCATGGGCCCCTATACCGCCTCCTCATGCTGCTGCCAGGTCCAGAGTCTCTCATGGGTCCCTGTACGGCCTCCCATTGCTGCTGTCTCCATCGCCACACTCTGCCATGTGCCACTTTCAGGTCTCCTCACACTGCTGGTGGGTTCCATTTTTTGTCATAGGGTGCTGGCAGATTACGGGCCTCCCATAGCTGCTGCCAGGCCCGTAATCTGCCATGGGCCCCCGTACCGACTCCTCATGCTGCTGCCAGGCCCGTAATCTGTCATGGGCCACTGTTGTCGCTTGTTGGCATATTCCGCTCGTTCAGATGCTCCTTCTCCTGCTACTCCTCTTCACGGATTCCGTCAGCAGTCTTTCTTGGAATCCGTTTCCAAGAGACAACAGTTTGCGAGCACGCACCCGACGGTGCAGAAGCTGAACGTCCTCCTGTCCAAGTTGCTGCTGCCAGGCTCGTAATCTGTCATGCGCCCCTGTACCGCCTCCTCATGCTGCTGCCAGGTCCAGAGTGTGTCATGGGCCCCCGTACCGACTCCTCATGCTGCTGCCAGGCCCGTAATCTGTCATGGGCCCCTGTACCGCCTCCCCATGCTGCTGCCAGGTCCAGAGTGTGTCATGGGTCCCTGTACGGCCTCCCATTGCTGCTGCCAGGCCCGTAATCTGCCATGGGCCCCTGTACCGACTCCTCATGCTGCTGCCAGGCCCGTAATCTGTCATGGGCCCCTGTACCGCCTCCTCATGCTGCTGCCAGGTCCAGAGTGTGTCATGGGTCCCTGTACGGCCTCCCATTGCTGCTGTCTCTATCGCCACACTCTGCCATGTGCCACTTTCAGGTCTCCTCACACTGCTGGTGGTTTCCATTTTTGTCATAGGGTGCTGTATGGCCTCCCATTGCTGCTGCCTCCACCGCCACACTGTGGCTCCACACTCTGGTTTTGGCCCCGTGACTGCCCAAATGAGTGAAGTGTGCGGTGATTCTAAGATCGACGGCACTCATCTGCATGTCATACTGACTGACAGTATTATTTCTCTTCCCCAGCAGACTCCAAGGGCATTTAAATTAAAGGTACAGTGTTCTGCACTAATATTAAGTCTCTCTGAAGCCTAGAAACACCCTTTTTTAAGTTAAATTCACAGCGAATTTATTCGACTCGAATCGAATATTGTCCACGAATTCGCCGAATCAGTCGAATCGAATTTTTCATTTCTTCGCTCATCTCTAGTTGCCATTTGTTGAGTTCTTTCTTAGCCACAAGTCTTTATCTGTTTGAACCACTTAAGGAGTTTAAACATAGGAGATATGGTAAAAGTAATGTTAACAAAGTTTCTAGAGTTTATGAACTATGCTCAGCTCCTGTGCTACTGTCGCTGATGTTGCCTGTTATTGGCTGCTTTTGACAGCTGGGAATAGATATGTATTACGTAGCAAGTGTGGTTGTCTAAATGTGGCCAGGCCTGTGTAAAATGACTATTGCAGGTGGTTTGAAAGTGCTATTGAATATTGAGTAATACAGTGTACCAATGCAGTGTTACATTGTATTTACTATTTTATTTACTGTAGGTGTACCATCTGACCTGCATAGTGAAATATGAAATATGAACAAAGCATATCCCTCTATAATGTGTACTTGTCTCAATCCAGAGCATTAAGTGTATTTTCACTCTGCTGTTTTGTTCGTCTGCTGCTCTTTTTCCATGAGCTGTGTAGAGGGGGGGTGGGGTGTCCCTTCCCTACAATCAGCTCTCACAGCCCTCCTCACTGAGCTGTACAGTGTGTAATTTCAGCTCCCTTTTCCCTGCTTTGATTGACAGCCAATGGCTCCCATTGCTATCAATTTGCCTTGTGAGGAAGGAGAGAGCTGGTTCAAGATCAGGCTCAGGTAAGTATAAGGAGGAGGGGGACTGGAGGGAATCATCTCCATAAATTTTTTTTCCTTAATGTAGAGAATGCATTCAAATTTAAAAGAAAAAACTTTAAGGCTTTAGAACAAAAGAAAAAAAAAATATATATATATAAATATATATAGCGCTACCCCTGAAGGAGCCAATTGTATGATGTCCACAGGCTCCCCTTTTACCCCAGGCACAGTGTATTTCTTCAGCCAAATACACTCACACACACTTCAGCTCATTGTATTCAATGACCAGTTTAGGGAATGTTTTGTTTATGGACTTTATTGTAGATATAGGACTAGGGATGGGGAATTGTAGTATATTCCAAATCAGAACTATTCACAATGAGGACATCTAGCTGATCTCTTAGTTGAGCACTGTAGAAGTCTTGACTGACAATAGATAGCAGACTTCCCTTTGTCACATATAGCAGCAAGTGATTTAGGAGTGAGCAAAGTCCCTTAGCAGTAGTAGTAATTACAGGGCTGAGCTCCTCAACTAACAAGCCAGGTACGACAGACTGCGTCAGCCCAAAGGTAACGTAGCTAGGCAAAGTGCTTTGCAGTAATAGCCCTTGCACAGAACTCTTCAGAACACTAGCCAGTGTTCCCTTTTTCTAGACCCAAGCAGACTATCAAGCACCAGGGGAGGTAGCAAGCACACAGAGTCCGCAAACCCTCAATGCCAGTACTCTTTGAGGCTCATGGATAGAATGGTTGCCTCCAACTGACCAACCGAAACCCTCCAGTAATACCAGACAGAGCTTTGATGGACAGCTCCCCTTAGTCAGCTTACTGAAGAACCAGGGTCACACTCTCTAACCTCAGGCCTTCAGGTCGACCCACCTGAGGCCGCATGGCGCCTGGCTGGTGCAATCCACTCTTGGGAAATACCCATGTGCTCCTAGAACATAAATACCACTCCCAGCATGCAATGGGACTGCCTTCCCTTACAATTGGACAGGGATGTATCCATATGCATGCTGTACATTTGCCTAACCCCTTCCCATGTTCTGTAAGGCTCTCATAGCTTCCTGAAAGTGGACAAAACTCAGACCAACTCCAACAGCACCAGAGCAGCTTGAGCAGACCTAACTAATCAATCACATCACTCTGTTAAGCAGAACCCCATAGTGAATTTACCGGACAGCCTCTCTGGTAAGCAGAGCAACACAGCTATGCTTAACCTAAGTATACACATCCTAGCACATAACCAGGAAGGTGCTATATATATATATATATATATATATATATATAAGGGTGGACAGCACCAACATGCGAAGTTTGTAATCTATGCACGTAACTAGGTGTGTCCCCAAAAACAAAATAATGAATAAAAAAAAATACAAGGGGATTTCAGCACAATATACAGTATATTATTGTACTTTTTAAAAATAAAATTAACACCTATGATACCTTAGTTAACCCAAATCAGCTTTCATTAATTCCTTCTTCCTGTTTCCTCTTAGCTAGTATTTGTTTGCTTTTTTGTCTTTTTTTTTAAGTTTATGTCGGTTTTCATTTTTTTTATTTGTTATTTTTTTTTGCTGTTGCATAAACAATAGCGCAATATTGAAAAAAGCACCTTTTGTTAATTTGCAAAGAAGTTTGCTATGCTTTGCACCAGAAACATAATTTTAGGCTACATGTACACTAGCCTTCCCTGACCGTGGCCGTGAAAACATGCGACAGAAATGCATGTAAACGTTGTACTGCTTTTACATTAATTTTTGCAGCGGTTTTGCCATATTTTGCGTTTTCTCGAGGTCGGCGGTTAAAACGTGCCTATCCTGAATGTGATTTTTCCTCATTCAGGAGAGAGGTTTAACTTCACCTAAATGTGGCAGCTCCTAAACTCAACTAAAATTTGGACACATACACTTTTATGGATATGAGTTTAGGAGCTTTGGCAACAAAATGCCAAAAGATCCTAAACTCGAGTTTAGGAGCTGTCAGTGTACATGAAGCCAAACTATAATTCCTTGCCCTGGATTGCCACAGCAGGGTACTCTGACAGGGAACATGGATGGTAACTCTCCCCAATAGCCAGTTGGAATTCTCACAAGTCTTGGTTTACCTAGGGGCAAGATTCAACACCTGTGCACTGACCATGGCCTTACCACAGGACAAGGTGCCAATCATCAAGTAGAGGGTGATAAGGGCATTTCAGTCTTCTTCCAGTCCAGTATCTCAAACTAATTGGGCCATTAGTATTAGCAATCCCAATAGTCATCTCGGTGCAATGGAAGCTAAGGCCCTTTGAGCAATGATTTTTCCATTATAGGTTAATAAAGTTCTTATGCCAGAATGTACTGTAATAGTTTCTCACTCGATGAGGTCCAGTTTCTGGTGGTGACTCAAGATGAAGAATCTATTGAACCTCTTGAATCAGCATTACTTTTGTTTCCAGTGGGTGGTGATGGGAAGCATATTGCCAAGGCAAAATGCCACAGGGAATTTGGACCATTCAATGTGTTAGGGTGGCCTTCACTCCTCACTCCTAGACTGCACTTTATTCTTAAGGTGGTATATGCCCAGAACTTCATTCAATATTTGAGGATCAAGGAACACAGCAGACATACAGTCATGGCCGAAATTGTTGGCACCCTTGATATTTCTCCAGGAAATCATGTATTTCTCACGAAACGTATTGCATTAACACATGTTTTGCTATACACATGTTTATTCCCTTTGTGTGTATTGGGACAAAACAAAAAAAGGGAGGAAAGAAAGCAAATTCGACATAATGTCACACAAACCTCCAAAAATGGGCTGGACAAAAGTATTGGCACCCTTTCACAACTGCGGATAAATAAGAATGTTACAAGCATGTGATGCTCCTGTAAACTCACCTGGGGCAAGTAACAGGTGTGGGCAATATAGAAATCACACCTGAAAGCAGATAAAAAGGAGAGACGTTCACTTAACCTTTGCATTGTGTGTCTGTCTGTGCCACACTAAGCATGGACAACAGAAAGAGGAGACGAGAACTGTCTGAGGACCTGAGAACCAAAATTGTGGCAAAATATCAACAATCTCAAGGTTACAAGTCCATCTCCAGAGAACTAGATTTGCCTTTGTCCACAGTGCGCAACATTATCAAGAAGTTTGCAACCCATGGCACTGTAGCTAATCTCCCTGGTCGTGGACGGATGAGGAAAATTGATGAAAGATTGCAACGCAGAATAGTCCGGATGGTGGATAAGCAGCCCCAAACATGTTCCAAAGACATTCAAGCTGTCCTGCAGGCTCAGGGAGCATCAGTGTCAGCGCGAACTATCCGTCGACATTTAAATGAAATGAAACGCTATGGCAGGAGACCCAGGAGGACCCCACTGCTGACACAGAGACATAAAAAAGCAAGACTACAGTTTGCCAAAATGTACTTGAGTAAGCCAAAAGCCTTCTGGGAAAACGTCTTGTGGACAGATGAGACCAAGATAGAGCTTTTCGGTAAAGCACATCATTCTACTGTTTACCGAAAACGGAATGAGGCCTACAAAGAACAAAACACAGTACCTACGGTAAAATATGGTGGAGGTTCAATGATGTTTTGGGGTTGTTTTGCTGCCTCTGGCACTGGGTGCCTTGACTGTGTGCAAGGCATCATGAAATCTGAGGATTACCAAAGGATTTTGGGTCGCACTGTAGGGCCCAGTGTCAGAAAGCTGGGTTTGCGTCCAAGATCCTGGGTCTTCCAGCAGGACAATGACCCCAAACATACGTCAAAAAGCACTCAGAAATGGATGGCAAAGAAGCGCTGGAGAGTTCTGAAGTGGCCAGCAATGAGCCCAGATCTAAATCCCATTGAACACCTGTGGAGAGATCTTAAAATTGCTGTTGGGAAAAGGTGTCCTTCCAATAAGAGAGACCTGGAGCTGTTTGCAAAGGAAGAGTGGTCCAAAATTCCGGGTGAGAGGTGTCAGAAGCTTATTGATGGTTATAGGAAGCGACTGATTTCAGTTATGTTTTCCAAAGGGTGTGCAACCAAATATTAAGTTAAGGGTGCCAATACTTTTGTCCAGCCCATTTTTGGGGTTTTGTGTGACATTATGTCATATTTGCTTTTCTGCCTCTGTTTTATATTTGTTCCAATACATACAAAGGGAATAAACATGTGTATAGCAAAACATGTGTTAATGCAATACCTTTTTTGTGTGAAATACTTGATTTTCAGGAAAAATATCAAGGGTGCCAACAATTTCGGCCATGACTGTATCTGCTTGACACGAGGAGAGTTCAGAAAGTCTGACACAAGCCTAACACATTAAACAGATCTCCAAAATGCAAAAAAAGTGTATAATAACCTGGAGCCCACAGTAGAAAAACTATAAATCATCAACTCTCTATATGGACCTACTTTAAGTGGGCTACCACAGAAGCTGATACTAATATAGGTACAACCACATTTCTTTATAATGTTATGTAAAAATTATTTCATTATAACCTTTCTTTAAAAGCAAAAATGTAAAACAAAGACAAATAGTTATACCTACAGTATTAAAAGAAATTGCATTCTACTCATGATCCATCAGTATACAAAAATGTATAGAAACATCCTAAGTACAGCAACAATATGTATACTATGCAATGTAAGCTCCTAAAAAATATGAATCGTAGCTTTAAATATGATACAGAAGTATCAGAGGTGTCAAAACAGCCTTTCTTTCTTGTTTTTGGCTAGTTATTTCACTGTAGTGCAATACAGGTCAGCCAATTTGAAAATTGATGACTAGATACTGTCATTTTCCTTTCCTGGGCTTTTTCCATCGTATTTTTTAGTTCTCAGGTCCTATGAGTTGATGCGAGGGTAGAGTCAACCCAAGTGTAATGCCATGGACAAAAGTTTGGGAAGGGAAATTATGGTAACTATTTATTCAGTAAATTTAAAGTGTTACTAAACCCTGGACTCTGCATTCACTATATCTGGTCTTCCACAGTACACAGAATATGGAAATGCGATTATTTTAGTAAATATAAACTGCTAATACCTTTTCTCATCAGCAGTTAGAGCAGTACTGTGACTTCTATCTATGTCCAGCCCACCACTAGCTAGCTTGTAGGAGGAGTTTTCTTTCTGCTCTAAGAGGATGGAAATCCCCTGACCTCTGTCTGGACAGTGCTGATTGGCCCTGTGCTGATCACATGCACTCTTCCAAGAAAAGATAAAAAAAACCTCTCTAGTAATACACACCAAACTGAGCATGTGCAGAAGGGCTATGGGTTCAGTCTGTACCAGGTGGTCATTTCAACAAGAGGAGGGGCAGAGAAGAAAGGATAAAACAGTCTTTTTACATAATGCAGAGGATTAACCCCTTAGGTTCTGCAGTGAGTATACCAAGTGTGCTTTACTGCATATACAGACTGATTTTACTGTTGTGGGTTTAGTAACACTTTAATCTGTAAGCTAACATGTTACCAGTCCCTGGTGAGAATAAAGGTTTAACTGCATAGAACTAGCCCATGCAGCTGCTTCAGGGCTCTAGAGGTGGTGAGGCAGTCCATGACTAATACATGATTGTAAAATTGATGGCTCAGGAGTTAAGTATAGACTTTTTCATGTATGAATTTCATATTGATCCACTAACCCTAACTAGCTGTATTCTGACTGAACAAAAAGCACCTCTACTTTGGTGCACAACACATTCTAACAGCAGTGACACATGAGTAGAAAGTCTCACTGGTCCACAGACTATAAAGTGACTAATTCAGATTGTTTTGTCGTCAGTAGTTTTAAGTGGTGATAAAAGGACACCCCCAGGTGTGTATTATATGATGCCATCAATGTTTAAAAGGTGTAATTAGGGGTGCATCTTTTTGATTTAGGATCCCAGGACTTCTAGCGATGTCAATAGGTGGAATCAAAGTCAACTGGAAAAATGATTTGCTAGTGAAGTAGTAGTTAGTCTCATTCAACTGGACGAGTTCTGTAATGTTGAAGATGTTTCACCAATCAACCACTTGCTGTTTTTAAATGGGTCTTTTTAAATGGTGTTTTTAAATTGTATTTAAGCGCTACACAATCTTTTTGTCCACAGTTTAACATTAATAAAAATCTTATTCTTAGTTCATTCAGCAGCCAGTTAAAAATTAAAACAAAAAAACCCTGAATTAATTCTATAGAAGCATTATGTGCACTTTTGGAGTAAAATGTTTCTCAGAAATGTCATTATACCTCATGTAATTGTCTCACTGATGTTCCCAGCAGTTCTTTTATTATTAGGATTGGGACTGATCACAGATGTAAAGCAGGAAGACCTTCCTAGTCAGTGTTCAGGATGTAAGAATTAGCTGCATGGCATAGACAAAGTGAGTGGAATTCACCTGTGAGCTTTAGTACAAAGGCAATGTTATACATATAACTAACCAGAGGAGCATTGCTTTGTTGAATAATACATATTATATTGAGGGGCATAGTAACTGATTTAGTAACCATTACAGTTGTTAGATACAGTACAGTGGATATAAAAAGTCTACACACCCGTTAAAATGTCAGGTTTCTGTGATGTAAAAAAAATGAGACAAAGATAAATCATTTCAGAACCTTTTCCACCTTTAATGTAACCTATAAACTGTACAACTCAGTTGAACAACAAACTGAAATCTTTTAGGTGGAGGGAAGTAAAAATAAAAAACTAAAATAATATGGTTGCATAAGTGTGCACACCCTTCAACTAATACTTTGTTGAAGTACCTTTTGATTTGATTCCAGCACTCAGTCTTTTTGGGTATGAGTCTATCAGCATGGCACATCTTGACTTGGCAATATCTGCCCACTCTTCCTTGCAAAAACACTCCAAATCTTTCAGATTGTGAGAGCATCTCCTGTGCACAGCCCTCTTCAGATCACCCCACAGATTTTCCATTGGATTCAGGTCTGGGCTCTGGCTGGGCCATTCTAAAACTTTAATCTTCTTCTGGTGAGACCATTCCTTTGTTGATTTGGATGTATGCTTTGGGTTGTTGTCATGCTGAAAGATGAAGTTCCTCTTCATGTTCAGCTTTTTTGCAGAAGCCTGAATGTTTTGTGCCAATATTGACTGCTATTTGGAACTGTTCATAATTCCCTCTACCTTGACTAAGGCTCCAATTCCAGCTGAAGAAAAACAGACCCAAAGCATGATGCTGCCACCACCACTGTAGATATGGTGTTCTTTTGGTGATGTGCTGTGTTGTTTTTGCGCCAAACATATCTTTTGGAATTATAACCAAAAAGTTCAACCTTGGTTTCATCAGTCCATAAACACATTTTCCCACATGCTTTTGGGAGACTTCAGATGTGTTTTTGCAAATTTAGCTGGTTTGGATGTTTTTCTTCATAAGAAAAGGCTTCTGTCTTGCCACTCTACCCCATAGCCCAGACATATAAAGAATACGGGAGATTGTTGTCACATGTACCACACAGCCAGTACTTGCCATATATTCCTGCAGGTCCTTTAATGTTTCTGTAGGCCTCTTGGCAGCCTCCCAGACCAGTTTTCTTCTTGTCTTTTCATCAATTTTGGAAGGATGTCCAGTTCTTGGTAATGTCACTGTTGAGCCATATTTTCTCCACTTGATGATAACTGTCTTCACTGTGTTCCATGGTATATCTAATGCCTTGGAAACTCTTTTGTACCCTTCTCCTGACTGATACCTTTTAACAATGAGATCCCTCTGATGCTTTGGAAGCTCTCTGCACACCATGGTATTTGCTGTAGGATGCAACTAAGAAAATGTCAGGAAAGACTTACTAGAACAGCTGAACTTTATTTGGGGTTAATCAGAGGCACTTTAAATGATGGTAGGCATGTACTGACTCCTATTTACATGATGTTGAATGTGATTGCTTCATTCTGAACACAGCTACATTCCCAGTTATAAGAGGGTGTGCATACTTATGCAACCCCTTTATTTTAATTTTTTATGTTTACTTCCCCTCCCCTAAAAGATTTCAGTTTGTTTTTAAATTGAGTTGTAAAGTTTATAGGTCACATTAAAGGTGGAAAAAGTTCTTAAGTGATTTATCTTAGTCTCTTTTTTTACATCACAGAAACCTGACATTTTAACAGGGGCGTGTAGACTTTTTATATCCACTGTAGCACCTCCATTAGGTATAATGGACACTAGGCAAAAAAATTGTAGGTTAGCTACCATAACCCATATAATTGTAGGACTCACCCCCAAGAGGGCCTACTGATTTGTCCTAGGTTCCTTCCCTAAATTGGTGGACAGCAGCCATGCACACAGCAACAGTCACTCTTTCTGGCTCAGTGAACAGTCTAGGGGTGTCGTTTTGATGTTTTATTGTAAGCCTAAACTTGGATGGGGTGCAGGATGCCATGAGATTACTCCAGCAACACTGGAAAGCAATACGAATGCACACTTTTCTTTGTCAAAGCCTCTCAGTTCAGACCCTCTAGTAGCTACCAAAGGAATCAGTAACTAAAGTTACTGATGGGCTGCAAGTTTGCGTCGAACATAAGTTCGACTCGAACATGGGTCTTTCATCTGTTTGGTAAACACACAAACGGTACAGGCATTTGGAGGGCTGTTTTCCTGCCGCATCCCACAATGCACTGTACCCTGACAGTGAATTGTGATTGACCACAGGTCAGGTGCAATGCTTTGGTTGTTCCCGCCCCCTTGTGACATCATCACCTTATTTAGGAACTGTCATTGCAGTGTAGCTGTCAGACTGCGGGAGCCAGTGTCGAGGGTGGAGCAATTTTTTTTTCAAGGTGCTTTGGGGGGGAGCCCCCCTGCCCCAAAGCACACACCCATGTGGCCTGGTATGGTTTTGGGGGGGTGCTTTCTCATGCCCTCCCCTTTTCTGACCTGCAAGGCTGCATGCTAGGATAAGAGTATGGTATGGATTTTGGGGGGACCCCCACACCATTTAAAAAAAAAAGTTTTCATGGGGGTTCCCCTCAAAGTGCATACCAGACCCGAAGGGAGAGGAGACCCCATGCCTTTTTTTTTGTTTCGTTTTTTAAAATTGTCAGGTAATGCCGACAATTCTTTTGACATTCAGCTGTCAGTGGGGTTCCCCACTGAAAGTTTCACTAATAAAATACCGCATGACTTAATAATAAAACTCATGCAGTGTTTTAGTAAATGAACGGTATCTTACCGCATACTCAGATACGTTAAGCTACCACCCAGTAAATATTCCCTGTTCGAAGTTTGCGGTCCAACTTTCGGTAAGTTCGACTGTTTGACAGCGAACCGCACGTGGGGGGGGGGTGTGTTCAGCCCATTACTAATTGAGACTCCTTAAGAACTGTCCCAATTTAAGCAAACTCTGGAAACTATGCGCAAGGGATAGAAGCAGCAAACAGTCACTAGGAGCCTACACTCTGTACTCACAATGTCCCTGGATACTTGAATGCCTCCTTCCTGTATCAGCCAGATATTTCACCCGTGAACTCTCCAGCCAGATCCTCAGTGACATCCCTTTGTTGTTTCTGAATCAGTTCCTCAATGGACTATAGAGAAAACTTTTTTTTTTTACTTCAAAATCTTTCTCCAAATCCATTGAGGGACACAGCTGCCTTGTGTGCAATTTTTATGCAAAATAAAATGCTATTTTTTACATATTGCTTGCAAAACATTGAAGCAACACTGCTGTGGGAGGTGCAAAAGGGGCTATAGAAGCTGGTCTGTGACTTTGTTGCATTGGGGGAGATTTACTAAAACTGGTGCACTCAGAATCTGGTGCAGCTGTGCTTGGAAGCCAGGCTGCTTCTAACCTGTTCAATTAAGATTTGGCAAAAAAACGTGGAAGCTAAATGGTTTCTCTGCAGAGCTTCACCAGATTTTGCACTCTCCAGTTTTTAGTAAATAATCCCCATAGTGTCCTTTGCATCTAAAAGTGGCAGTACATAACCTGTTCCTGTATCCATCGACTCTGAAAATTGTATTTTACAGGTTAGTACAAAAATCCTGTTTTTTTTGTAGCACTATGAATAATTTGACAGTACCTGAGTGTGATTGTTGTCTAAAGGTGCTTTTCGGGGCAAACAGTTTTATTTTCATAGGTTAAATTACAGAAAATGCTGAATTTCTAAGGGTTAAATATGCCATTACAACATTGTCTTTTTTTCACAAGAGACACAAAAAAAAGCCAAAATGCGCTCAAGTTATCTGTGTGTTCTAGACTTCTCTGTTGGTGAAACTCAGGAAAATTACTATCCACTGATGTATTGCAAAAACATTGTTTGTTTTTACTACCTGGCACCGCTGCTGGAATCTTCAGCTGCCTTTTTCAGCCTAGTTGGATAAAAATATCTGCAAATGAAAGGAACTAGCTGATGTTTTCATGCTAGCTTCATGGTTCAGTGTCCTTTAAAGCACTCACACATGAACAGCTTTAGCTTAGTATTCCTGCCAGTGGTCTCCAGTGGCGTTGCGGGATTTCTCAGGAATGCATTAGATAAAGGATATTTTACATGAATTTGACTAACTAGCTAGAAATATACAAAAAAAAATTGGAAAATATATTTTATTGGTTAAATGAAACCTGTTTGGACAGGAACATGGAGGCCGATGCAGATGATCCCACCTTTGAAAATGCTTTAGCTTTCTGAATATTTTCTAAATCACTGACCCAGAATAGGTATAGAGATAAGGAGTTTTTGTACATGGCATATGACTGCTCAGCCTTGCAGATTTTTGTAGTTGCTTTGTGTTGAAGGGCTCCCCTTTGAGAGTTAGAAGATTATTGCATTATAATGCTTTTTTACCACAACAAAAATGTCAGAAAATATTCTCTGTACCTAGCAAGCTTGGAATAAATTACACGAATCTTCTCGGTAACTTGATACTGCCTGTGAATTTTGTTGATTCAACAAGTTGCTAAACAGTCCACACAGACTGAGTCTCAGGGGGACATATGAATGAGAATATATATATTGTATATATTGGATTTTCATCACCAGAGCCACCTGTTTTAACATATACTAACATATACAGTAAAAAATGTGTAAATTAACTACTCATATAAATAGTATAATATATATATATATATATATATATATATATCCAGCAGTATGAATTCCTAGTGCAATGCAGTCATGCTTTCCCACAGCAGTGTTATATAGAAAAAAATGTCCAGGATTGCTGCAATTTTTTTCAAATAAATGAAACAAAACAAAAAATGCAAAGCAAGTTCCATAGCTGCTACAGTTTCAGGCTAGATATACTTACATTAATATATCTAGCCATTAAAGAACTTGCTTGTATTTGTTTGTTTCATTGATTTGAATACATTTTAAAAGTGCAGCAATCCTGGACTATTTCATATATATATATATATATATATATATATATATATATATATATATATAAATACAGTGCTCAGCATAAATGAGTACACCCCATTTGAAAAATAAGATTTTAATCAATATCTCAATGAACACAAGAACAATTTCCAAAATTTTGACAAAACTGACTTATATAGAACATTTGTTTAGCTCCTTACATGAAAATAAGGTTAATAATATAACTAGCGATGAGCGAATTATTCAAAAATTAGATTCGGCTGATTCGCCGAATTTGCGGGAGAAATTCGATTCGATGCGAATTTATTCGCTGCGAATTTAACTTATTAAAAGGGTTTCTAGGCTTCAGAGAGCCTTTATATTAGTGCAGAACACTGTACCTTTAATTTAAATGCCCTTGGAGTCTGCTGGGGAAGAGAAATAATACTGTCAGTCAGTATGACATGCAGATGAGTGCCGTCGATCTTAGAATCACCGCACACTTCACTCATTTGGGCAGTCACGGGGCACGACGAAGAAGAAGAAGAAGAAGAAGAATGAAAAGAAGAATGAAAAGAAGAAGAAGAATGAAAAGAAGAAGAAGAAGAATGAAAAGAAGAAGAAGAAGAATGAAAAGAAGAATGAGAAGAAAAATGAAAAGAAGAATGAGAAGAATGAAAAGAAGAATGAAAAGAAGAAGAAGAAGAATGAAAAGAAGAATGAGAAGAAGAATGAAAAGAAGAATGAAAAGAAGAATGAAAAGAAGAATGAGAAGAATGAAAAGAAGAATGAAAAGAAGAAGAAGAAGAATGAAAAGAAGAAGAAGAATGAAAAGAAGAATGAAAAGAAGAAGAAGAAGAAGAAGAATGAAAAGAATAATGAAAAGAAGAAGAATGAAAAGAAGAATGAAAAGAAGAAGAAGAAGAATGAAAAGAAGAAGAAGAATGAAAAGAAGAAGAAGAAGAATGAAAAGAAGAAGAAGAAGGAAAAGAAGAATGAGAAGAATGAAAAGAAGAATGAAAAGAAGAAGAAGAATGAAAAGAAGAATGAGAAGAAGAATTAAAAGAAGAATGAAAAGAAGAATGAGAAAAATGAAAAAAAGAATGAAAAGAAGAAGAAGAAAAATGAAAAGAAGAAGAAGAAGAATGAAAAGAAGAATGAAAAGAAGAAGAAGAAGAAGAATGAAAAGAAGAATGAAAAGAAGAAGCAGAATGAAAAGAAGAAGAAGAAGAAGAATGAAAAGAAGAAGAAGAAGAATGAAAAGAAGAAGAAGAAGAATGAAAAGAAGAATGAAAAGAAGAAGAAGAATGAAAAGAAGAAGAAGAAGAATGAAAAGAAGAAGAAGAATGAAAAGAAGAAGAAGAAGAATGAAAAGAAGAAGAATGAAAAGAAGAATGAAAAGAAGAAGAAGAAGAATGAAAAGAAGAAGAAGAATGAAAAGAAGAAGAAGAATGAAAAGAAGAATGAGAAGGAGAATGAAAAGAAGAATGAAAAGAAGAATGAGAAGAATGAAAAGAAGAACGAAAAGAAGAAGAAGAAGAATGAAAAGAAGAAGAAGAAGAAGAATGAAAAGAAGAATGAAAAGAAGAAGAAGAAGAATGAAAAGAAGAAGAAGAAGAATGAAAAGAAGAAGAAGAAGAATGAAAAGAAGAATGAAAAGAAGAAGAATGAAAAGAAGAAGAAGAAGAATGAAAAGAAGAATGAGAAGAAGAATGAAAAGAAGAATGAAAAGAAGAATGAGAAGAATGAAAAGAAGAATGAAAAGAAGAAGAAGAAGAATGAAAAGAAGAAGAATGAAAAGAAGAATGAGAAGAAGAAGAATGAAAAGAAGAAGAAGAAGAATGAAAAGAAGAATGAAAAGAAGAAGAAGAAGAATGAAAAGAAGAAGAAGAAGAATGAAAAGAAGAAGAAGAATGAAAAGAAGAATGAAAAGAAGAAAAAGAAGAATGAAAAGAAGAAGAAGAAGAATGAAAAGAAGAATGAAAAGAAGAAGAAGAAGAATGAGAAGAAGAATGAAAAGAAGAATGAAAAGAAGAATGAGAAGAATGAAAAGAAGAATGAAAAGAAGAAGAAGAAGAATGAAAAGAAGAAGAAGAGAATGAAAAGAAGAAGAAGAAGAATGAAAAGAAGAATGAAAAGAAGAATGAGAAGAATGAAAAGAAGAATGAAAAGAAGAAGAAGAAGAATGAAAAGAAGAAGAAGAAGAATGAAAAGAAGAATGAAAAGAAGAAGAAGAATGAAAAGAAGAAGAATGAAAAGAAGAAGAAGAATGAAAAGAAGAAGAAGAATGAAAAGAAGAAGAATTCCAGTACAGCAAAAAGTGTATCTGCAGAGAGCTCCGCTATTTCTGACAGTTCTCTGACAGTTCCTTCACATTTACAGCGGTTGAAACATTGTATCTATTTATTTCCGAATAAAAACATCTGTATCCTAAATGGAAACAAATAGATACAATGTTTCAACCGCTGTAAATGAACTGTCAGAACTGTCAGAGAACTGTCAGAAATAGCGGAGCTCTCTGCAGTGACACTTTTTGCCGGCTGATCGGGGAAAATTCGATTCGTGCATCCGAAGTTTGCTAAAATTCGGATTCGGTGCGAATCGAATTTTTCCTAAAATTTGAAACGAATTCCACTTCGCCAAGTTCGATTCGCTCATCTCTAAATATAACTTAAATTACAAAATCTTCAGTTTTACTCAAATTAGTTGATGCAAAAATGAATATGCCCCACAACAAATACTACTCCATCTAGTATTTTCTATGACCTCCATGATTTGTAAGGACAGCACAAAGTTTTCTAGGCATGGCCTGAACAAGTTGGCGACATATTGCAACATCTATCTTTTTCCATTCTTCAAGAACGACATCTTTTAGAGCCTGGATGCTGGATGGAGAGTGATGCTCAACTTGTCTCTTCAGAATTCCCCATACGTGTTCGATTGGGTTCAGATCAGGAGACATACTTGACTAGTGAATCACTTTCACCCTGTTGTTCAGAAATGAAACAGTGGACGTAGATGTGTTTTTTGGATCATTGTCATGTTGGAAAAGTGCATGACAACCAAAGGCATGGAGTGATGGTAGCATCTTCTCTTTCAATATAGAGCAGTACATCTGTGAATTCATGATACCATCAATGAAATGCAGCTCCCTGGCACAAGCAGCACTCATGCAGCCCCACAGAAAAACACTGCCACCACCATGTTTCACTGTAGGCACCGAGTATTTTTCTTTGTACTCCTCACCTCTGCGACCCCATACAGTTTTGAGGCCATCAGTTCCAAAAACATTTATCTTGGTCTCATCACTCCAGAGTACAGAGTCCCAGTAATCTTCTTTTTTAGATTGGGCCCTGGCAAATTCTAGGCAGGCTTTTTTGTGCATGGGCTTTAGGAGAGGTTTCCTTCACGGCCGACATCCATGCATGCCATTCCTCTGCTGTGTACACCGTATCGTGTCACGGGAAACAATAACCCCAGTTTGGCTTTCTACTTCTTTAGCTAACTGCAGTGAACTTGCATGGTGATTTTCTTCAACCCTTCTCATCAGAACGTGCATCTGTCAAGGTGTTAACTTCCGTGGATGGCCTGGACGTCTGTGAGATGGTTGCAGTTCTATCTTTGCTACATTTTTGTATCACTTTTGCTACAGTAATCTGACTGATAAGTAATGCTTTGCTGATCTTCTTGTAGCCTTAACTTTTCTTGTGTAAATAAATTATTTTCTTTCTCAGGCCTTGTAACATTTTTGTTCCATGTGGTGCCATTGCTGACAACATGAAATGGGAAGGGGTTTTCTTTGTTAAGTAACGCCCTTTTATAATCAAATGTCTGCTGGACACCTGTTTAATGAATAATTAGACTCACCTGTAGTTGAATTCTTGGTAATTAGGATTTTGTTGTCTAAAATTTAGAGCTTTGCTCTAAAGACTTTCATTGTGGTGTATTCATTTTTTCAACATGGTCTTGAATGAATTTGTGTGTGCAAATTAACAAATCTTGTTTGCAATCAATGTACAGTCATGGCCGAAATTGTTGGCACCCTTGATATTTTTCCTGAAAATCAAGTATTTCACACAAAAAAGGTATTGCATTAACACATGTTTTGCTATACACATGTTTATTCCCTTTGTATGTATTGGAACAAATATAAAACAGAGGCAGAAAAGCAAATATGACATAATGTCACACAAAACCCCAAAAATGGGCTGGACAAAAGTATTGGCACCCTTAACTTAATATTTGGTTGCACACCCTTTGGAAAACATAACTGAAATCAGTCGCTTCCTATAACCATCAATAAGCTTCTGACACCTCTCACCCGGAATTTTGGACCACTCTTCCTTTGCAAACAGCTCCAGGTCTCTCTTATTGGAAGGACACCTTTTCCCAACAGCAATTTTAAGATCTCTCCACAGGTGTTCAATGGGATTTAGATCTGGGCTCATTGCTGGCCACTTCAGAACTCTCCAGCGCTTCTTTGCCATCCATTTCTGAGTGCTTTTTGACGTATGTTTGGGGTCATTGTCCTGCTGGAAGACCCAGGATCTTGGACGCAAACCCAGCTTTCTGACACTGGGCCCTACAGTGCGACCCAAAATCCTTTGGTAATCCTCAGATTTCATGATGCCTTGCACACAGTCAAGGCACCCAGTGCCAGAGGCAGCAAAACAACCCCAAAACATCATTGAACCTCCACCATATTTTACCGTAGGTACTGTGTTTTGTTCTTTGTAGGCCTCATTCCGTTTTCGGTAAACAGTAGAATGATGTGCTTTACCGAAAAGCTCTATCTTGGTCTCATCTGTCCACAAGACGTTTTCCCAGAAGGCTTTTGGCTTACTCAAGTACATTTTGGCAAACTGTAGTCTTGCTTTTTTATGTCTCTGTGTCAGCAGTGGGGTCCTCCTGGGTCTCCTGCCATAGCGTTTCATTTCATTTAAATGTCGACGGATAGTTCGCGCTGACACTGATGCTCCCTGAGCCTGCAGGACAGCTTGAATGTCTTTGGAACATGTTTGGGGCTGCTTATCCACCATCCGGACTATTCTGCGTTGCAATCTTTCATCAATTTTCCTCATCCGTCCACGACCAGGGAGATTAGCTACAGTGCCATGGGTTGCAAACTTCTTGATAATGTTGCGCACTGTGGACAAAGGCAAATCTAGTTCTCTGGAGATGGACTTGTAACCTTGAGATTGTTGATATTTTGCCACAATTTTGGTTCTCAGGTCCTCAGACAGTTCTCGTCTCCTCTTTCTGTTGTCCATGCTTAGTGTGGCACAGACAGACACACAATGCAAAGGTTAAGTGAACGTCTCTCCTTTTTATCTGCTTTCAGGTGTGATTTCTATATTGCCCACACCTGTTACTTGCCCCAGGTGAGTTTACAGGAGCATCACATGCTTGTAACATTCTTATTTATCCGCAGTTGTGAAAGGGTGCCAATACTTTTGTCCAGCCCATTTTTGGAGGTTTGTGTGACATTATGTCGAATTTGCTTTCTTTCCTCCCTTTTTTTGTTTTGTCCCAATACACACAAAGGGAATAAACATGTGTATAGCAAAACATGTGTTAATGCAATACGTTTCGTGAGAAATACATGATTTCCTGGAGAAATATCAAGGGTGCCAACAATTTCGGCCATGACTGTATATATATATATATATATATATATATATATACACACACACACACACACAATAATATGCACAAATTATAGGACGGTGTGAAGAAATGTGGTAAAATAAAAATGCTTTAAAAAATGTATATTTTCATTGTTTAATTTTCTCAATTTACAAAATACACAGTGAGCGAACAGAAGAAAAATTTTAAATCAATATTTGGTGTGACTACCCTTTGTCTTCAAACCAGCATCAATTAAATTCATCTAGCTCTCTAGAAGAAGCACCATGAAATTAAAATAACAAATATGTTATACTCACCTGTTCTTTGTAGTGGTATTGCACAGAGCGGTCCCAATCCTCCTCTTCTCAGATCCCCTGTAGGTGATCTTGGCTCCTCCACTTCTTTGTGTGTCCCCATAGCAAACCGTTTGCTATGGGGACAAATGCTGCATGCTTGCTCTTGAACTGTGTGTCTGCGGAGCCACGCTCTATAGACACACACAGCAGGATTTAGCCCCGCCCCCACTTCCTCTTCACTGTACTTGATTGACAGCAGCAAGAGCCAATGGCTCCTGCTGCTGTTTGAGTCTCTGCTGAAGAGGAAGCGAGAGGAAAAGAGATGCAGCCATGCAAAGCGCTAAGCTTTTCTCCCCTTTGTTCCTCCTCACACAGGGAAGGGGGAGCACAGGGAACTTAAAAATGTTTTTTACCTTAATTCAAGCAATGCATTAAGGTAAAAAACGTTTTTTAGGTTAAGTAGATGAAAAACACATAATGCTCATTTCCCTTCGGAAAATGCCCTGCAGTGCCATCAGCACAGAACTGGCAGAAACCAGTGGGACCTAAGTACACCCATCTATTGTCCAGAGGCGTCTGTCCAGAAGTAGTCTTCATGGAAGAATTGTGGGCAAAAGCCATACCTCCGATGTAGAAACAAGGCTAAGCGACTCAGCTGTGCACTAAAACAGGAACTGGGGTGCAGAAACATGGCAGCAGATGCTCTGAACCGATGAGTCAAAATTTTAAATATTTGGATGTAGCAGGAAGCAATTTGTTTGCAAAGGGCTATAGAGAGGTACAAAAATGAGTGTTTGCAGGTAACAGTGAAGCATGGTGGAGGTTCATTGCATGTCTGGGGCTGCATTTCTGGAGTTGAAGATTTGGTCAGGATCAATGGTGTCCTCAATGCTGAGAGATACAGGCAGATACTTATCAATTATGCCATACCATAAGGGAGGCGTGTGATTGACCCCAAATACATTTTGCAGCTGTACAATGACCCCAAACATGCAGCCTTATTATCTCATTATCTATCAGCAAATAGAAGAACAAGGTGTCCTGGAAGTGATGGTTTGGCCCCATAGAGCCCCGATCGCAACATCATTGAGTCTGTATGGGATTACATAAAGAGACAGATAGATTTGAAGCAGCCTACATCCAAAGGCACATCTGTGGTTAGTTCTCCAAGATGAAGATGAAGATGAACAACCTACAAGAACTGATGATGTTTTAAAGCAGGATTAGCCAATCTTAAAGGATCACTGGGCACAGTATTGCCTCCTCACACCTGATTTAAACCTCTAATTGCCTTATTACTGTATCACAATTGCATGCATTGCACAGCAATCATGGGTTGAAGCCCAGGTTCACATATATGCGTTTCGGGACATTGCATGTGATTTGCACAGGAACCACATCTCATTCCTGTGCAAATCACATGCAATTTGTGTGCGTTTTGTGTGCGATTTGTTTGCACAGAAAACGCTGCAAATTATGCATCGCATCAGCGTGAACCCAGGCTAAATCAGGTGATGAGGAGGTAACATATTGCCTCCTCACCATCTGTCAAACTGTGATCGCTTTGCAGAGAAGCAGCAGTGCCTATGGTGAACGAGCCCTTATTTGTAATCAGCAGCGGCACACTAAGCGCATGTTCACTTGTAATGTTGGGGGGGGGGTTTGATAAAATCCTGAGGTTGAATCACAGTTTTACTGCCCTCCAATCCCTACCCCCTTTAAGTGCTGAGGTAGCAGCCAAAGGTGTACGCATGCCCCAGCAGCAGGGATTACACCCCCTGTTGCTTTTGGTGGGTGCTGCCACCTGTCAACCGAGACCCATTCAATTAAATGAGGCCACTCTGCAAGCGCCCTGCAACTGCATGCTTCTGCAGGGTCCAAGGGCTTAAAGGGTAAGTTCATCTTTTGGACAAAAATAATAAATGCACATTTTTTTTGCAGGTAACAAAATAAACATTTATTATTTTTATCCAAAGGAACCTGTAAAGCATTGCACAAGCAATCAGTAGAATGCTGATGCCATGCATGTCTCCTGCAGACCTGTCAGAATATCTGCTTTCCTGTACGGGTTGTACGAGCAAGCAGATATACTGACAGGAAGTTTCACAACGCTGTGATAGATCATTGAAAACTACAAGTCCACACCTGCTAAGGCTGTCAGGACTTGTAGGCATTCATACACAGAAGACTGTGAATGAATGATGCGGCCCTGTGGGCGGAGCCCCACACAGGCGCGCTGTTTTCAAATCTGAAAAAATAGCATAGGGAAATTTCTCCCCGTACTATATGTCAGGGGGAGGGCGGCGGGCGCGGCGGCGGCTATGGGAACATGTTAAATGTTCCACCCTAATACAGTTGGAACATGTAACAGGTGGTGAGAAAGCAACACACCACTGCCTGTTTAACCCCTTGTTTGGTATACTGGACAAGGTTGCAGGGCAGTTGTAGAGTAGCCTCATTCACTTGAATGGGTCATGCTTGGTAGGTGCTACACCCACCAACCATGACATGGAGTAGGAGCCAGAGCTACAGAGGAGACATTGGCTTATGTGGCTCTTGCTGCCTACTACAGCTCCAACTTTACAAGTAGTCCCTCTGCATTGCACTGTTTTATGTTCTGGGATGGCGGGTCACCAATCCCAGACCAAGATCTACCAGTCACCTGGCCAAGACCTACTGGTAGATCATGATCTACTGGTTGCTGACCCCCACTTTAAAGGTAAAGATTGGTCACACCAAATATTGATTTGATTTGGATTTCTCTTATTAACTTTCCATTTTGTTAATTGATAAAAATAAACTAAAAACACTTCTATTTCTGAAAGCATTCTTAAATTATAGCATTTTTTTCATACCTGCCTAAAACTGGCATGGTAGTGTATATATATATATATATATATATATATACATACACACACTGCTGTGAAAAACATTTTGCCCACATCCTGATCTCTTTTTTGCATATTTGTCACACTTAAATGTTTCAGATCATCACACAAATTTTAATAGTACAGAAAGATAATCCAAGTAAGTACAAAATTAAGTTTTTAAGGGAGAATAGCTGCACAAACCTGCCTGGCGCTATGTAAAAAAGTAATTGACCCCTCCCTTGCTAAATCATGAATGAACTGTGATTAACCACATTTTTTGTAAAGCTGAGTTAAATTTCACTTGCCAAACCCCGGACTGATTACTGCCAGGCCTGTTGGAATCATCATTTTAAAACTGCATTTTGTAATTACTCGGGTTCTCTTTGTGTAATAGCAAAATTTGTTTGATTATCTGAATCATTTAAGTGTGACAAATATGCAAAAAAATCAGGAAGGGGGCAAACACTTTTTCTCAGCACTGTATATAGAGTATATAGTATATTCACTTTTTGCTCTAGGAATCCATTGTAATGCATTAAATGTTTATTTGTAAAACAAAGATATGCGCCTTAACTCCAGATTTGAAAGACACAAATTAAAACAGCTGTGTATTAATACATAATTTTTTTTTATGTAAATACAACTAGTGTAAATACCTGAATTTGGAGAGTATCAGCTGCCTGCAATCCCTATACAACAGAACTCAAACTGGGGGAGCAAAAAGCAGCACAGGGAGCCGATCAGCTGTGCTTCAATGCAAGGAGAACACTGATAGAGGAGAGATCAGAGTTACAGCGAGATCAGTTCATCAGTCTGCTGCATCTTCTTTCATTGTTCAGTCACTGGCTGGAGGTGGGGAGCAGACCGCATACTGAACTGCAGCAGGAAAAAATTGGTCTCCTTCTCTGCAGGACAGGACAGTGCTATGTGTCAGAGCAGTGGAAATATAAACACTGGATGGACAGAAATGCAAATCATTTGGCAGGTTAAACAGCTCACTTTTGTGTATATCCTCTGTGTGTTGTTTGCCTGGAGTGCAGTTTTAACCTTTTAACTTCACCCCTGGAGGGAGCAGTGAGAATATACCCAGGTCTTCCTTGCTAATACAGAGGCTACCTGCCACAGGCACAGTTACATGCATGCTGACATTACAGGTTCTGTCTAGGGGATGTTTTTTTTAGAATTTATTGTTGAATAACTTGAAGGGGAGAGGGGTTCAGGGATCAGGATTACTCAAATGATAGCAGAAACAACAGGAGGACATCTCACAAATCTTCTCTAAACAGCCTTTCCTGGGGGTAACAGGGGATGGTCAGTATATCTAAGACTCTATAGGAGCAGTCTCAGTCCATATAGCATTCTCTGGCACTTAGGTGTCCGTTTATGAACCAGCGATAAATGATCGCTGCTCAGTTCTCCGGCATTCTCGGAGAACACAGTTCTCCTGTGAATGCCTTTTATGAAGCAGTTCTCCGAACGAAGGGAGAACGGTCTCCAAACGCTGGAGAACGGTCTACAAAAGGTGGAAAACGGCTGATTTTACTATAATCTCGCAAGATTATAGTAAAATATTAGTCTACTAAGCAGAGGTAAATTATCGCTGCTTAGTTTGCGGTCCCTTCGATTCTCCAGCTCTGGGCTGGAGAATCTGGAGGGAGAACACAGATCTCCAGTGAAGAGCTGAACATGTTCTCCGCTGATCTTCTGAGTGTCATAAACTGTGAATGACCAGAGAATAGCTGCGATCCTCTAAATCGCAGCTATTCTCTGTGTTATAAACAGACACCTTAGTTCCTATCTAGCACTTGCACAACTAACAGTCCACAGCAAGGTCACCCAGCATCCACAGGTAGTTCCTCAGTGAGAGAGACAAAAGATCCTTCTTCAGACCAGAACTCTAGGATAATGCCCTTCAGCAAATAATCTTTTAGCAATATTCTCCAGGCTCTCAACCCAGCACCTGCTGAGGCCCAAACTGCAATTTCTTGTCTCATTAGTGTGGTAGCACCCAGATATTGCAGAGTTCCCCTTTAAAATTTAACATTTTTAACAGTATCTGCTTGCAAGGTTTTTAGCTCATCTTCCCCTCCTCCCTTATTTCCTGTGAGTATTATGTTGTACCAGTTTGTAGCTGGGACTCTTATCTGCAGCTGCTGGCCAAAGTTATTCTGTTGAGTTTAGAAAGCCTTTTGATAGTAATAGAAAGTGAAAGAAGAAATGTATGCCTTGTGACGTAATCATTGGTATATACGTTTGTAAGACGTTTTCTATAACTCACTTAGCAGATGAGAGCCTAAGTCGTCTGTTGGGTCAAAACAGCGCTGTTTTTAATAAATCAGTTGTATTCCTCCAGTCCGTGTCTGGAGTTCTCTGGTTTGCCAAAATTGCTACTACATTAGCTATCTCCCAGGAACAGCAACCTCAGGAGAACTGGATCCCTCCCTGGAGAAGAAAAAGCACTCTGGAAAGGCCTCTCAAACAATCATCACCTCCCCAGCCACCATCTGGATGTCTCCTAGGAATTGGCTGGAGCATGATAAATATTCATACCGGTCATTTGACTCTCCCTGCCTCCCTACGCTTCTTCCAGAAGCAAGCGAGAGCAATCAAACACAGTAGTAAACCCTGAATATACAAACACAATCAATTACTGGTCCACTGACTGCAGTGAATCCAAACACTAAATTTAGCCTAACAGCCTAACTACACTGGATTTGCCAATCTTTTAATTTAAGATCACACATTTTAGAATATATTACCTATTTTTCCAGTTATCGGCTCATTTGAATTAAAGGGAAAGTACAGTGTTTTTAGAGGCAATACATATTGAGCTCCATTTACAGAAGCAAATCACATGCAGTATTTAGGTGTCTGGACACATTTTGCCTAAATAGCTCATTCGATCCTGAAACTGTCAATTTACTATACCATTTTGTGGTATTTACCGCAAAACGCTCAAAACGCCCACTAGATACCGCATGAAAAGGTGTTAAACTCAATTCATAGAAGGAAATAAATAATTAAATGTATGTGGTAATTAAGTAGTGCTCCAGGTATGCGGTATCAAATGCAGAAGAAGAAATGTAAGATTATAATAGGACATTTTAAGTAGTTTCTTCCTTTTTGGAACAGTTCTCTCAACAGTAATGTATAGAATATGGAAACCATTGGGGTCAATTTACTAAAGGGAAAACTTTTTTTAGTTTTGGATAGAGTGGAGGTGGATTAGAACACCTGTCAGGTTTTTATTGTTGTCTGTGCCCCCATTAGATTCACCTTCTCTACTTGTCCTGTTTACCCTTATCATTGGAAGTGAAAGCTTTGGGCTATCCTCAGTAAAGTAATAGAGTACATCTTCCAATGGGGATGCAGATTAACCACTTGCCAACTGTGCTATAGCCAAGTGACGGCTACAGTGCGGTTGTACAGTTCTGAGAGGGCATCATATGACGTCATCCCAGAACGAGCCTTCCCACGCGCCCCCGGGGGCACGCACCCGGCGATATCTGTGATTGCTGTGTCCTATGGACACAGCTGATCATGTGATATGGTAAAAAGCCAATCACAGCGGCCTTTTACCATGTGATCAGCTGTGTCCAATGACACAGCAGATCACCGGTAAATGCAGTTGCCAGTTATCGGCTGCACTTTCCTCACGCTGTCACAGCGTGAGGGAACTACTGCTGATAACCGGCAATTGTCAGAGGATGGATCAGCACCGATCATCAGGACACTGATGATCAGTGCCCAGTAGTGCCACCCACCAGTGCCTCCTACCTGTGCCCAGCAGTACCGCCCTTCAGTGCCCAGCAGTGCCACCTACCTGTGCCCATCAGTGCCCAGCAGTGTCACCCACCTGTGCCCATCAGTGCCTAGTAGTGCCACCCACCTGTGCCCAGCAGTGCTACCCACCAGTGCCCAGCAGTGCCCCCCATCAGTGCCACCCATCAGTGCCCAGCAGTGATGCCAGTCAGTGCACAGCAGTGCCGCCAGTCAGTGCTGTCAGCCAGTGCCACCCATCAGTGCTGTCTATAAGTGCCCACCAGTGCCGCCTATCAGTGCCGCCTGTCAGTGCCCATCAGTGCTGCCTATCAGTGCCCATCAGTGCTGCCTATCAGTGCAGCCTCATCAACGAACATCAATGAAGAAGAATAATTACCTGTTTGCAAAATTTTATATTAGAAACAAAGAAAAACTTTTTTTTTCAAATTTTTCTGCTCTTTTTTTCTTTATAGCGCAAAAAATAAAACACCCAGTGGTAAGTAAATACCACCAAAAGAAAGCTCTATTTGTGTGAAAAAAATTATAAAAATTTCATGTGGGTACAGTGTTGCATGACAGCGCAATTGTCATTCAATTTGCAACAGTGCTGAAAGCTGAAAATTGGCCTGGGCAGGAAGGGGGTATAAGTGCCCGGTAGGTAAGTGGTTAAAAAAAACTGTGAGGGGTTATAACCCTCCCTTACTCTATCCAAAATGAAAAAAGAAGTGCTGCTTATAGTTCTACTTTAAGGCAAATAGACTGCAATTTGCAAATTGCTGGTTGAAGCAAAGCTTCACAAAGAATACCCAACCACGTGCAAGGGAAAATAAAATCAGCATTTTTTCTTGCACATGATTGGATGATGGAAGCCAGCAGAGCCCCCCTTCCCCCCTCATTTACTAATCTCTGGAACAAATTAACTTGGAAAGTGCTCACTCTATGCGTCTTTAGTAAATCCACCCCATTACATTTTGAATTTTCTCCTGTCATTTCGACAGGTTTTTTTTGTGCACTTACAAGCATATACATAATTTGCTGCAAAAAACTTCCCAATCACTAAAACATAATGCAATGTACATGTATGTCACAATGGTCTAATCCCTTGTTAGAACATATATGTCATATATGTAGTGGGGATACTTTACTTTTTCACAATTATTTTTAGAGATATCATCCCACTGACAATTTCCCACTGACACCATTGATCTTTTTAGCTATCTATAAGGGGTAATTATTCTCAATGATCACAGGTGTAAGGAACATTCTTCCCACTGACCATCACACTGATGTATCATGAGTTGTAGATATAGTCATTTTTAGCAGGGGTTTTCTGAGACTGGAAAGTTATTTCAAATTTTCTCTGTGCTGAAAAGGTTGAGAAAGGCTGCTTGAAAGCATAACTAAAGGCATCTTTATTTTTCATTTTGGATGGAGTAATGGAGGGTTAGAACCCCTGACAGTTTTTTTTTTAATTTTTTTTCCATCTGTGTCCCCTCTATCTATCTACTTTCCTGGGGACAACCAAAAATTTGGGATTTTCTTTCACTTTTAATGATAATGGTAAACAGGACAAATAGAGAGGGTGAATTTCCCAAATGGGACAGACAGCAATAACAATTGGTGGTTACTGGTGAATTTGGTTGAATAATTCATATATGTGTGTGATTTTTTCTAGTTTTCATTCAATATTTGACATGACATGAAAGATATTTTGTATTTACTTTATTAAATGTTCTTGCATGGAAAGACCACTTACTGTTATCTCACATATATATTCTTATTATTATAGCCAAATTTACCACCCTAACTCCTCCCACAGTTTTTACACTACATAGACAGTAATATGCCGAAACGTGCGGATTGTTCCCGATTGGTGTGCTATTACTTTGTGGAACGTTTCGCCAAATGGTTCATGAAATATCGGCGTTTTTGTGGTGAAATTGGTCCCATAGGAATGAATGGCGGAATGTTCAAAATTAAAGTGGGAGCTGACAAAAGCTAGAGTGTGAGCTGAAAAATCAGGACATGATTTCTAAACTGCCATCACTCCCTCATTTTCAAGCCCACCTGCACAGATCTTATATCAAAACCTTCAGCTATCCCTGCTGCCACTAAAAATGCTAAGCCATATTCCTGATAGTTTTCACAATATGACCATTTGTTTGCAACTCATGCCGCCCATTGACATTGTAGACTACTGGTGGAGGCAAGAACACTTCACACAATTTCCCCAGAAATTGTAGCTTTTCTAGTTTAACCTAGTTGTTTTTGATACACTATCTGTGTCCTTTGAAAGAAGCTTCCCTTCGACAGGTTTTCCAGTCACCTTTTTTCTTTTCTATTAATACATATGCTGCAGGGACCGCACTGACTTAGTGAGTTAGCAGAATTCTACAGTTTAAACCATTTTGCTTCTTAATTAGCAATAAAAACTGACAGGGGGTTCTAATTCTTCTCCAATGTATCCATCCTACTGGATATGGTTTGAGATAAAATACTACATGGTTTCATTAGATAAATACTGCATATTTCTGAAAAAATACAGCATGTGGTATTTTAGTAGCATTTTTTAATGAATGCCAATATTTTGAAAAAAGCTGAGCAGTGTTTTACTGCATTTTTTAAACACTTGTCAACTGAGCATTTTCATCCCCTTCTTGCCCAGTCCCAATGTCAGCTTTCACTGCTGTCGCATGCAACACTGTACCCAAACAAAATGTTTATCATTTTTTTGAGACATATAGAGCTTTCTTTTAGTGGTATTATATAGGCGGCACTGATGGGCACTGACAGGCATCACCGATGGGCACTGAAAGGCAGCATTGATGGGCACTGTTAGGCAGCACTGATGTGTGTTACTGACTGGTGCAATGATGGGTACTGATAGGCAGCACTGATTGGTGGTACTGATGAGCACTGATAGAGAGCATTGATGAGGAGGCACTGATAGGTGGCACTGATGGGCATTGACTGCCATCACTGATGGGCACTGACAGGTAGCACTGATGGGCACTGATAGGCATCAGTGATGGGCACTAACAGGCATCACTAATGGTCACTGAAAGTAAGCACTGATGGGGCTGCACTGATCATCAGTGCTCTGAGTGTAGATGTCCCTCTGAAGATTGCCGCTTACCAACTCTCCTATCCTTTGCGCTGTCAGTGTGAGGAGGGGACTGCCGATAACCAGCATTTCCTGTTTACATTTGATCAGCGGTGATTGGGCACAGCTGATCACATGGTAAAGAGCCTATATAATCAGCTCTTAACCACGAACAGTGATCTGCTTTATCCAAGGTACACAGTGTACTACTGATTGCCGTGTGACATCCTCCCAGAACAATAGCAGTCCTACCCAGCACTCATAGTACTACAGGCCGGGTGGGAAGCAAATTTTGATATGCTTGGTCTTCCATATTTTGTTAAATTGTTGTAGAGATGTAGATTAGCCACTAGAGAGAAATCTATATCTCACTGCAATCACTCTACTGGCTTGCTTAACAACTGTTGAGTTATGATATCAATCACATAAAGAGTGCATTGCTTTTATTGGGTCGGGATAGTATTGTGAGAAGAACCAGTAATGTATTGTAGCAGAGTTCTGAAAAGCAGAACTTCTGTACATTATATAATGATCACATATACTATGCAAGAAACTATTACATTGATAAGGTCTGTAAGCTCCCTTGCCAGTGCTGACATCTCCCTGGTTCTCCCTGGTGTCTTCCTGGTGCCAGGGCTTTGGCTGTCTTGATTGGCTGCCTAAACATAATGCAATTCCCACACATGCACATTGGAGTTCATTAAAGTGGTTCTAAAGTCTAAATTTTTTTTTGCAAGGTAGAAAAATCACCACACTATGTTTTCTAGCCTCTCCCCTTCCCTAAACACTCACTTGACTCCTGACACTGCTCCAGTGCTGTCTCTGGCTCCAGTGCCCCTCCTCTCACTTCCTGCTTTCACAGGATACAATGAGGGCAGCTGGAACCAAAGGATCCTGCTGCCATCAGTCGAATCCTGTGTATAGGGGTGTGGCTTACCAGCACTGTGTGTGATTATTGACACACACAGCCCTGCTCGGGAAGCACCCAGAGCAGGGTACAAGATGACAGCACCGGCGGGGGACTCTCAGAAAAGCAGAAGACTGTGTTTTGTGTGCAATATCATTGCACAAAGCAGGTACTACCTTTACTTAATAAAAAAAATAAATAGACTATAGTATAATATATACTATAGTGTTCACTTTAATTCTGCCTCCAAGGTGTGCCAAGAATGCACACAGAGTTGCGTGTGCGTAGCTCCGTGTACATGCTAAATAACATTGTGAATAGACAGGTATGTTTGTTTTATTGCAGAAGAGACATGGCATGTCTTCTCTGCAGTAAAGGGTCTCTTGCTCACAATTATTTTACTTTTTCATTCTAATCTTTTTTAAATGTGTATCTAAAATATCTGTATTTACTGGAAGTATGTTTCTGCAGGCATTTTTAAAAAAAAAAAGCTTATAAATGATAAGCAGAAGCATTACTACAGAAAAAAAAGAGTGCTGCCTGGAGTACAGGAGAAGCTGTTAGGATGGATCCCTCTTTGATCCCCGGAATACCTTTTGTCCGGCACAATATGTCTCTAGTCTTCCCGGTTCAATGATGGCATCTTTTAGCCAGGAAGACTCATTTCTAGTACACACAATGAGAAAATTGGAAGTAAAAAAAAATGCTTATGAATCGATCATCCAATATTCTGATTGTTAGTACACAGCTTTTGAGAGCGGATTGCGACAATTCATGTAAAACAAAATGAAGGGACAAGCATGAAAAATGTTCTTGTAAGATAACAGAACGAACAACTTTCATGTAATTAGTATAGTATTTGTATGAAATAAATCGAGTGACCATGCTCGGAAGCAAAATAATAATTTGCAACACAATACAATACAATGCATTATTCTGTGTAACGAGAAGTTTCGTAACTTTAGTAACCTATTCATTTTCAATAGGAGACTAGCATGCAAAAGAAAAAAGGACAATAATTTGTCCGATATTCTCATCGCGTGTAAGTGGCCTTACAGTGTTTTTTTTTTTTGTTTTTTTTTTAAGTCCGCAAACGTGCAACTATAACGTAAAAACCCATAAGTGTTCACAAAAATGTGCAAGTGCAAAACACCACACGAAAAAGTGCACTTAGGGGTGTGCTGTGTCCTACCCCTAAAGGGGCTTGGACCACTTACCCTGATCCCCCGGGGCACGAAGCTCCTGACGGGGACAAAGTTCCCAATTGGTCCTCCTGGCCAAAAGGCCTGGTGGACCACCGTTCCTTGTGTCCAACCGAAGCCAGACACCCAGTACTTGGTCAGGGGGCTCTCCCAAAGAAAAGCCCCCTAGGGATCAGGGGAGGAAGGAACCAAAAGGCCACACATCCTCCCCCTAGACTTCAGGGTAGGCCCGAGGACCCACACCCTCCATCCGTGAAAACACACGCATAAGTAACAGAAAAAGTGACAAACGTGGGAGGTGAAATAAATTAAATAAATAGAAAATAAAAAAGTGGTACCGTGCCAAATTGTGCACAGACCAGGCCCTGAGGCCCGTAGCAAAAATTGCCCTGGACTTGGCCAAAAGGCCTGGTCCTTAGGGCGCTGTGCAAAAAGAGTGTAAAAACAGTGACTATGTGCCATCTTCACACTGTGGGGTCCCACACCCAGGTGTTACTAGTGGCACCCCTGAGAGCGTCTACTCAGGGGGCACTGAGTTTGCGGACTTTCTGCCTCCTCAGCCCCTAGCCAGACCAAGGTAGATCCGTCCAAATCAGGAGGTACTGGGTCTTTCCAGCTTTCCCAGAGGAATTACTCCCAGGGCCCCAGAACGCATCTTGGCGCTCCCCGGTTTCTGTCCCTCCGGTACTAGCCTTCCGGACCCCCATCATACCAGTGAGGGTACTATACAACAGCCATCCCCGCAAAGCTAGAATGGCCGGGAGCACCCCCACTGGACACTGATAAGAACAGATACTACACTTGATCTTAGCCAAAAGGCCGAGAAGCGATGTGTTACCACTCTTAAAGAGTTTAGATTGGCCAAGTCTGCTTTTTACTAGCAATCACATGGCTAAATGTCCAAGCCTTCACAAATGCGCTTAGCAATAATGAGAGTCTGACTGACATTTTGGAAAGACAACTATTTCATCTCTTAGGTCAGCCTTTCTTAACCAGGGTGCCCAGGAACTCTGGGGTGCCTTGAGGTTTCTCTAGGGGTGCCTTGGCAAAATGTATAAAAATTGCATAAAACTTGTATACAAGCCAGTAGGTGGAACAAGCCTGCCTTTTAGTTACACAAAACCACAGGTTTTCATTGTGCACCATTAAGACTTTCTAGCTGCCGGCGTACTGACAACCAATGACATCATCAAATGATAAGGAGGATGTCAGCTGCCTGAACAGCATCCTAGTTTGACCCTCCCCTGCCCCTCTTCATCAGTGCTTGCATTGCATTAGCTCAGTAATGGAGAAAACTGAGGGAGAAGAGAAACACTGGAATACTAGTCAGTACCAGTGTGCAAAAGTGTATTTGCTTTGGAAGAATAAATCACCTCCAATGTCGGGTGTCCTACATGTGTGAATGTTGCTGCATTATATAAAACTATTAGAATAGTTTTTCACATTTTAGAATGGGGTGCCCTTTTGAAATTATGGACAGTCTTGAGGCACCCCATTTTAGAATGGGGTGCCTCAAGACTGTCCATATTTTAAAGGGTACCTCGGGACCATCCGTATTTTTAAAGGGTGCCTTGACTGAAAAAAGGTTGAGAAACACTGTCTTAGGTTACTCTTGGTTTATTATTATTAATTATTTATCATTTATATATTATTTATTTTTCCGTTCAGGCTAGTCTGCTTTTCATAGTGTTTTAATAATAGAATGAACTGTAAGTCTAATTTAATGTCATTGTTCTGTCTTTTGTTTTTCTGAGCCTTTAAACACATAAATCTTCATGTAGCCCTACTCTTGGATATACTGCTAAATTTAATAAACCTACAGGTCTCCGTGAACTATTGAACCTAAGGTCTTGCACTATTGATTTTTTGGGATTTTATGTACATATACTAGCTAGTTATCAACTCATGACAGCCTATATCTATCTATACTGGATGTAACTTCAAGATAACAGCAATTGCAACCATACCTGACCTTAGATTTTGATAGTGCAAGGTTCATTACAAAGTAGCACTGTCTAATAACTTCAATACTGTTACAGTCACACATTGCTTTTAGTGATATGGGCTAAAATGTAAGCAGAACCTAACCGGATAAATGTTTAGGAAATAATAAAAAAAAAACCCAGAATATCCATCTATCAATTTGTGTAATCCATAGATGGTTGGGATTCATTTCCCAAAATGTAATTGTTCACTCATGTTTGCATATAGTCAGCACAGGCCAAAGCAGGGGCAGACTGACAACTCATGGGGCCCCCGGGCAATAGGGGATCATGGGGCCTCTGTGTCCTTGCCCAAACTCGCAAAAGCCTATGAAAAAGGTACCAGGGGCATCTTATGGGGCCCCCTACTGACCCCGGGCCCTCGGGCAGTGCCTGAGTTTCCAAATGGTCAGTCCGCCCCTGGGCCAAAGTGAACATAAGTTGACATTAAACCATCAGTTTAAGCTGGTGCCATGATCGCTGTCCCAGCGTTCCTGTATCAGAGTGGATCCTTTGTCTTGTAGCATCCTTTAGAGCTGCCCTTGCATGCAGTGACTAGAGTTGTGTTTCCTTATACTGTGTGCATCAACAGAAAAACAAAGCCTTGTAGCCTAGGAAGCCGAAGCACTGACCGACTCCACCCCCCTCCCTTCTCCAAGCTAACAGATTGACTGAAGACTGCACTGTCCACTGATCACTCTTTCCTGTGAAGACCAAAAATTCAGAGAAGCAATGTTGAGAGAGCAACTAAAAACACCGAGGCTTAATCACTTCCAGTCCACACACTTTCATCCCCTTCCTGTCCAGGCCAATTTTCAGCTTTCAATGCTATCACACTTTGAATGACAATTGTGCGGTCATGCAACACTGTACCCATATGAATTTTTTTGCATTTTTTTGAGACAGATAAAACTTTATTTTGGTGGTATTTATTCACCACTGGAATTTTTTTTTTTTTTTTGCAAAATAAATGAAAAAGTCCAAAAATGCTGAAATAAAATGTTTTTCTTATAACATTTTGCAAACAAATAATCTTTCTTCATAAATCTTGGCCAAAATGTATTCATCTATCTTTTTAGTAAAAAAAAAAACAAAAAAAACAAAAACTAATTAGTTTATAACCAAAAAGTATAATTACATTTCTTTTTATTTTTTACATTTTTATTTTATTTTTTCATATTATTTATGTTTTTTTTTAACATACTGTCACCCTAGCAGTACAGTGTCACCATATTGACACTGTACTACTTGTGGGGGGGGGGGGGGGTGAAAATTGTTTTTTTTTTTCACACTGATTGCTTTTACATCCATAAAGGCTGTAAATGCAATAATTTCTCCTTCGCTCTGGCTGCATTCCTGCAACCAATGAGAAATACTGTGCAAGCTGTGATTGGCCACAGCTTGTCACATGGTACAAGGCTGTTGTGAATAGCCTTGTACCATGTGACCTCTGTGATCATTCACAGATTTCACACGTAGTAAGCAATGACGTCAGGAAGTGACATCTTGTTTGCTACTGTTCATGTGACCACTGATTGGCCAATCAGTGATCAAATGAATCGCGACCTCAGACAGAGGTCCTGTACAGCTATTTGCGTGTCCTCTGGACACAGTGGGCACCAGTAATGGATGTGCGCACAGGCAATGGATACGGGGGGACATTTAGATGCGGAGGTTAACTATTACTTTAAAGTGGAGGTTTAGTCTGTAAAAAAAAATTTAAAATCTGCAGCTACAAATCCTATAGCTGCTGACTGTTAATAAATGGATTCTTACTGTACCTGTCCCAGGATCCAGCACCTCTGAGTTCATTAGCCTCTGAGTTCCCAACACCAGCATCCTAACTGTGGGCAGCCGGCTGTGTGGCTTTCGGCTTCAAAGTAGGGTGTCCACTGCACATGAGCGAGTCATTATGCGCCTTTTGAATTGTCCTGCAGTCTTCTGGGACCTGTCACGTGCCCCAGAAGACTGTGAGGAGGGATGGGTGAAGGAGAATTTCCACTCAGATTGCCTAGGTCGGGTGTCGGCAACCCGCGGCTCCAGAGCCGCATGCGGCTCTTTTTCATCTTTGCTGCGGCTCCAGAGCACACTGCCCACCAGGTGACAGGCAATAGGGTTTCAGTGGTCGGCAAGCCGCGGATCGCAAGCCACATGCGGCTCTTCTGTGTGCCGGGCGCCCGCTCCCCTCCCTCCTCTCGGGCGGCCGCCTCAAAAGTCAGGACTCTTTTAATCCGGCCCGCGGAGCGTGGAACATTGGCTGTCAGGATGTAGGTGGGGCAGCCAGGATGTAGGCGGGGCAGCGTGACGAACTCCTCTCCTCTCACAGTCCGCCCTGAAGACCGGAACACAGTGCGGGAACACAGCGAGAGGAACGCGCGGAGCAAAGGTAAGTGAATTGAGACAATATGGGGGATGCATTACTATGGGGGATGAATTACTATAGGGGGGATGAATTACTATAGGGGGGATGAATTACTATGGGGGATGAATTACTATAGGGGGGATGAATTACTATGGGGGATGAATTACTATATGGGGGATGAATTACTATGGGGGATGAATTACTATATGGGGGATGAATTACTATATGGGGGATGAATTACTATGGGGGATGAATTACTATATGGGGGATGAATTACTATATGGGGGATGAATTACGATGTGGGGGATGAATTATTATATGGGGGATGAATTACTATGTGGGGGATGAATTACTATATGGGGGATGAATTACTATGCGGGATGAATTACTATATGGGGGATGAATTACTATATGGGGGATGAATTACGATGTGGGGGATGAATTACGATGTGGGGGATGAATTACTATGTGGGGGATGAATTACTATATGGGGGATGAATTACTATATGGGGGATGAATTACTATGCGGGATGAATTACTATGTGGGGGATGAATTACTATATGGGGGATGAATTATTATATGGGGGATGAATTACTATGGGGGATGAATTACTATATGGGGGATGAATTACTACATGGGGGATGAATTACTATGGGGGATGAATTACTATGGGGGATGAATTACTATATGGGGGATGAATTACTACATGGGGGATGAATTACTATGGAGGATGAATTACTATGGGGGATGAATTACTACGTGGGGGATGAATTACTACGTGGGGGATGAATTACTACATGGGGGATGAATTACTATATGGGGGATGAATTACTATGGGGGATGAATTATTATATGGGGGATGAATTACTATATGGGGGATGAATTACTATATGGGGGATGAATTACTATACGGCGTAGCTACTCAACGTGGTTCAGCTTCGCCTCGCCACGAGTACAGTGCCTGGTGACGTCAGGCCTCCTGTGTGCGAGGGGGAGGAGTGACAGAGCCAAAACCAGCGTGAGCTAGCGTTGCATGAGCGTGAAGAAGAACACAGCACTGCGCGGGAGTGAAGAACAAAAAAAGGTAAGTTAATTTAACATTTTCTATGAAAAGTAGTTCTGAGGGGGGGTTAAAAAAATATTAATAGAAAAGTGACAATAATATAATAATGTATTTATAATTTGGATTACATTTACCGAAGGCTATGATTGTGATTATGAGGATACACTGTGGCCCTGATTAACCCTTTGCTTACTGGGCCCTTAAACCCCCTTCATGACCAGAGCGCTTTTTGCGATTTGTCGCTGCGTCACTTTAACTAACAATTGCGTGATCGTGCGACGTTGTACCCAAACAAAATTGGCGTCCTTTTTTTCAAACAAATAGAGCTTTTTTTGGTGGTATTTGATCACCTCTGCGGTTTTTATTTTTTACGCTATAAACCAAAAAAGAGCGACAATTGTTTTAAATGTTGCAATGGTTTTGCGGCTCAGAGGCTTTTTTTTCCCTTCGGAAACGGGTCCAAGTGGCTCTTTATGTCTTAAAAGTTGCAGACCCCTGGCCTAGGTGATCAGAGTGGAGGTGGGAACAGGTACTTGTCAGAACTGCATGCCAAGTTAGGCAGAGGAGGGGTGGATCTCCTCTTTCATTCCTGTCTATGGTAACCTTGGTATTAGTATACATGGCATCATTCACCTGCTGTAAATACTCACACAGGAAGAATGATGTGACTGCACATTCTTTGTGACAATATAGTATACAAACAACTGTAAGAACTTGACCAAGGTGAATTCAGGTTCAGGATTTAAAAAATCCACAGGTAGCATGTTTAAATTAAATCTGTACTGAGAGAAATAAGGAGGCTACCATTGCTGACTTCTCTTTTAGAAGATGCTAGTTCTGACTTTCCTTTAACTTCACTAGTTGCATGTCAGTCCTTGATCAGTGTCTCAAAAACACTGAAGACAGAGAAAGCCAGGCAACAGGCCTCTTCAGAAGGTTAGCAAGAGCAGCTGCTCTACCTCTATCAGTAGAGATTTTCTTTTCCATGTATGTCAAGCCAAAAACTTTTTTCTAGTATTGGATAGAATGAGGAAGGAGTTCAACTCCTGTTGGGTTTTTACTGCTATCTGGAGCTTGGTTAGAGAGATTTCTCCTCACTTTCTGACAATGTTTTACCTAAAGGAAAGTGAAGGAAGCCTCAAAATGTATTTAAAAAAGAATTCCAGGTATGGACTTTTTTCAACTTCAAGCAATGTAACTATGCATATTCTATACCTGTAAGATCTCTGTGGAAGCTGGAAATCACTGTAGCGGACACTGCTACTCCAGTTGTTCAGCAGCATGGGGGAACATCATAATACATTTTATAAAATGACTGTTATCAAATGTTAACATGATGCTATTGCTTACCTGTGAGTTAGTGGCCCACATGGACAGAGGCCAAATTACTTCACTGGGCCCCACACTGGAAGGATAATGCCTTTTCACTTGTCTTTGACACCCGTCCCAGCATTGACTACAGAGTTATTTGACTATTGAGTTATTTTGATGGAAATAGTGTTGAACACTGATATTTCTCCACCAGTTATTTACACATATCACACCTTACACTTTACTTGTTTCAGCCTGGAGGCATAGAGGAAAGATAGGGTATACTTCTGTCTGACCTCAAAACACTTGTGAACCAGGCCCAGTCCCTGAAAGGGTCCTGTTATGCAATGGGCTCTAAGATAGGGACCCTGCTACTTAGAAGAAACAAGATGTACATGTGCTCAAAGTCCAATAGCTTGTACATGCATTTTTCTATCTAAAGGGGTGCTAAAGGGGTGTAGCTACATGTTAACACTAGAAGGAACCCTCTGCACACTGCTAATTACCCTAATTACCTCCAGCAAATGGTGCAATAAAAAATAGGGATTTGTAGTACCCCTGTACAAATCATTAGTAATACCTCATCTGGAATTTGCAGTTCAATTTTGGGCACCAATTCACTGAAAGAACATTGGGGAACTGGAGAAAGTACAGAAAAGGGCAACCAAACTGATAATAGGCATGGAGAAGCTCAGCTATGAGAAAAGATTAGAGGAACCAAATTTCTTCTCTCTTGAGAAGAGGAGATTAAGGGGGGATGTGATCAACATGTATAAATACATCAGTGGTTCATATAGTGAACTTGGTGTAGAGCTATTCACCCTGAGGTCATCACAGAGGACAAGGGGGCACTCTTTACGTCTGGAAGAAAAGAAATTTAATCTCCAAACACGGAAAGGTTTCTTCACAGTAAGAGCTGTGAAAATGTGGAATAGACTCCCTCAAGATTTGGTTCTGGCCAGCTCAGTAGATTGCTTTAAATAAGACCTGGATTATTTCTTGGATACACAAAATATAACTGGATACTAACATTTATTGGTATAGTTGATCCAGGGAATATCCGATTGCCTCTGGGGGGGGGATCAGGAAGGAATTTTTTCCTCTGCAGGAGCAAATTGGACCATGCTTTGCTGGGTTTTTTGCCTTCCTCTGGGTTAACTGTGGGTATAGGATTATAACTTTCTTTTTTTTTTTGTGGTTGAAATGGATGGATTTTTATCTTTTTTCAGCCAGACTAACTATGTAACTATGTAGTTCACACATATTGTAATACATGCTTAAGCTGGCCAACTGCATCAAAGTAATCCCTCTATGGCCAGTCCTACTCTACTCTGCCAACGCAAATGCTACTGTGGACACAACACCCAACCTGAGGGACACAAAGTGGGGAGAGCTACTAGGTTTAGGTCTGTCTACTGACCTGCAATGCAACAGAAACAAGATATATCTGTGCTCAAATCCCAATAGCTTGTACAAGCATTTATCTATCAGATGCAAAAGGTGTGTAGCCATAGAGGGATTACTTTGATGCAGTTGGCCAACTTAAACATGAATTGCAATATATGTGAACTAAAAATCTCTATTTTTTATTGCAATGTTTGCTGGAATTGGTAATTAGCAGTGTGCAGAGGGATTTCTAGTGTTAACATGTGGCTACACCCCTTTAGCACCTGATACATAAATGCATGTTCAAGCTATTGAAATTTGAGCACAGGTATATCTTGTTTCTGTTGCATAGTAGGTTAGTAGCCAGACTTAAACCTAGTAGCTCTCCCCCACTTTGTGGCTGTTGGCCACAGGTTGGCATTGTGTTCACGGTAATATTTGCGTAGGCAGATCAGAATAGGACTGGCCATAGAGGTATTACTTTGACGCAGTTGGCCAGCTTAAACATGTATTGCAATATGTGTGAACTAAAAATCCCTATTTTATTGCAATGCTTGCTGGAAAGGGTAATTAGCAGTGTGCAGAGGGTTCCTTAGGGATTTTTACTGCCACTTATAAGGGTAGACCATGCAGCCAACAATCCACCCCTCTGTCAGAACATCCGTCACCAGCCACCACTGCCTTCTCTCTTTAGCTGGCTGCTCCTCCTTTCTTTTACATTTTACTCCATCACCCAGAAGGTTAGCATGAAGGTCTACACTTCATTCCCTGTTCCTATTCCTTGTAGGAGCACACTCTGACTCTCATTCCACAGTAAGTCAGACCAGTTGCTGTTACTAAGTCAACACTCTATTTACTTGAAAAAAAGGCATAATAGCAACAGTTCCTTAGCATCTCCACATTATACTTCTCTAACAATTACATGGTGATACAGCAGGTTGGCAAACATGATGGGACTCATTCTCTCCTCTTGTATACTATGCTGGATTTGGGTTATGCTGTGGTGCTCATACTTTTAGATTGTTATAATTTCCAACTGACAGTGACATGGCTTCAAATATATAGTCTAATTTCTGGGTACTGCCAAGGGGTAATCCCACTTAAGTGCAACACTACATCTTCTCATATAGGATCCTTTCAACTCTCATGACCAGTGACAACTCCTCACCCAACCCCCTCTACACTATATATGACCCCCCTATGAGAAGCACCACATGCCAAATGGCAGACACACCACCACTGCACCAAAGTAACTATGTAAAAATATAAATACCAGGAATTTGTATTTAACATGTAATGGACAATACTACATTACAACCTATCAAATAATGCTGTTAAACTAAATGGTATAACTCAAAAGCAGATGGCCCTCTCTGCGCTTCAGCAAGGGAATTTCTTTAGAAGGATAAACTAAAATGTAAATAGTGAAAGTATAATCTTATCCAGCTCAGTAACGCATTAAAATGATTGATTTATCTAATTAACCAGTACCTCTGTCCAGACACCAGCATCCTGAAGACTAACATATCTGAGTGGTTTGACTAAAACGGATACTGCTCTTCCTCAAGTCATCTAATGAATATAAATCCATTTTGTACATTCAGTGTGTTCTGAACAGTGATGCATGGATTGTGAACTGGAAATCTGTAAATATAAATACAATTAATCATGTCGTGTATATATATGGCACATTACCCAGAAGCACTTGACTGTGCTCCCCTCTCTGATGTTATCTGCACACCGCGTCTTAGCAAGTGAAGCGAAATGATATATATCCTGATGTTCTGAACAAACTGCACATTGTCGTTGAATTATTAAAGTGAAAATAAAGACAAAGAAACATGGGACTTGTATGGAGATGCTGGAAAAGCTTCTCTGCTAGAGACTTGGCACTGAAAGTATTACTGATGGAGATTTCACAACCCCACTGGACGAGCACTTGTGTTTAGAATTATGTGCTCGCTAAAAAAGAATGCACACATTAGTAATGCTTCTGCCCTAAAATTCTTCATATTCACTATGGCAGGGACATGTATAAGACTTCAGGTAATATTTTATTGTTTTTTCTAATCAGATATAGAAAGTAGCTAATAGGAAAAAAAAGAAAGAAAGGAGCTAATTAAATAGTGGTTAGTTTGTTTTGTTAAATAGTGTTTTGAAAATTGTTCATTGTTGATCAATGCATGCTATTGTTTTAAAAAAACTTTTCTTCTATATATAGTTTGTAATTACATCTAGTATGTTCATGGGAGCCTCCATATTTTCTCAATAATATTTTTTAAAATTGTCTTGCACATGATCAGGTATTCAAGATAAACACAGATTCACTTTATTCGGACAAAGTGAACATTTTAAATACCATTTTTTAATCAACCTTATGAGTTAGCCAACTTAGTAAAACAATTCACAGACTATGTGGCTGATATATTTTTTTACAAATTCTAAAGCAGTTACAGTAGTGTAGCTAGGTGCTGGGCTACATCAATATGGAGAAGGAGATATTGCCCTTTATTCTTCTCTCCCTCTACTGAGATACTGATGTTATGTTGCACCATCCTATTCAGCAGCCAGCAGGGGGAGAGCTAAAGCCAAACAAGCCCATAGACTTTTATGGAAAGTGCTTAGAATCAGGAGGGGGGGGTTGTATTTTGAGATGACAGCCATATAATGAGACTAACGACCTCCTTACAATACAAATCCTAATAGGCACTGTGCAGTAGGAGGAGTGGAGAGAGAATGTTTATTAAACTGCCCAGGAAATCTCTTCCTCTTGGCACTGAGGGAGTTAGAGATAAAGCACCTCTGTCTGGATATTCGGAGACCAGACATACGGATATCCGAGCCTGAGACTGAGAGTGAGGACAATCAGGGGCAGTGCAGCTCCACCCATATCACAGCACCTGCACCACTGCAGCAGGGAGACTGGAGCGTCCACTCACCCACTGCTTCTCACCATTGATCTCTAGAGGCTTTCGGGGGGAGACCAAGGGGCCCCCTTCTATATTGATAAGTCACCCCGGGGACTGGTGAGAGGGCTATTCGCCCATTACTGATACTACTAGCTAGGGACTGAGCAACTGAGAACAGGACACCTAGTGTACCCAATCCATACTGCAATTTATACCGCACTTATTCCAACCCTATACTGCATTATTCCAGACCTTTACCGCATCTGAACCACATCTATTTTGCACCTATGTCGAGACAATACTCTATCTATATTGTACCTACAATGCATACAGGTTAACTGGGATTGTTGTTAAGTGCAAAGACACTCCTAAAGGGCCCCAATGATAGCCAGCAGAAGATATCTCAAAGAATTGCTCTTCCCGTAATATGTATTCTTCAAGCCTCAGTTGGTCTAGGACTAGTATTGCTGCTATAAATCTGCTCTGACAGTATAGTTTCAGCGCTCCGTAGATTAAACTATTGTTCACTGCTGCTGCAAGATGGCCTTGCTACTGTTTATGCTGATCTGGAGACCAAATGTCATCTTATGTCTAGTCCTGACTGGTAATCATGTTGTACTGTAAGCTAAATTGTGTTATTACCATTGTTTATGCTCGCCTAGTTACCAACTATATTGAGTGACACTATATTAAGTTTGCAGTTATTACCTGGTTAGGTGCTTGTTTTCTTTGATATAGCACTACTATTGCTATTACTGCTTACAATAATCTGCTTTTATTCATTTATGCAAAACATTGATCCCAAAAGGAAAAAACGGTTTGCTGTAAGCCGGTAACTGCTTATACTGTTAGCTGGAGTTCAGCTTCAATTTGTTAGTGTATCTAGATCTGCTAGTCTAACACTACCCTCTCCCCAAATTGACAAATTCTGCAGTCCAAAGGTTTCTGCGTTACTACTTCATCCTGAGTGGGGACACCCTATGACAGGAGGTGTGTTACTGGCTGGATCACCAGGTGAAATAAAGGAAATAAAAGTTTAAAAAGGAAGAGTGATGCAGCCAATGATCGGTAAGCTACACTACATATGAGTTATGCTTTCCCTATAGTTCATATATATTGTCCTAGATCTGCTGCTCTAATGGACTTTCACATAGGTGTTTCTGGGCTCAATCTCTGTCACTTCTTTCTCCTGCTATAGGAAAGTAAGACAGAGGAGTCACATCAGTCAGAGAAATAATGGAAAATGTTACACAAACATATCTGAAGTGAAGTGACTATCCTCAGGTGATACACAGAGATTAAACAAATCCTTCTACATAAGTTGTACCTGTTTTTCTGTAGCCCCCTCTTTTCTACATCTGCTCAAAGTCCAGAATTTATACAGTTTGTCTGAGCTTTCAGAAAACAGAGGGTGGGGAGCTAAAGTTACACTCAGAGACAAGAGCTCTGAGAGCTGAATGGAGGAAAGGGACACACCTCCCCTTCACACAGCACTAAGGAAGAGAGCTGAAGTTGGCGGTCATAGGCTATGTGCAAGAGCTCCCTCCCCTGTCACCTTTTTTCTCTTGGTGTCAGAAAAACCATCAGAAGTGACTCATGCAAACTAAAAAAAAATGGGGCAACAGACAGAAATTACACTTAATGCCAGTCCTGGACTGGTCATTGGGCACACCGATATTTGACCGGTGGGCCAGGGCCGCCTGGATAGGAGGGACTGCCGGGCGGCACATAGAGGAACTGATCCGTGCATTTAACTCCTGCAGCTAATGAATACCCGTTTCTCCTCCTCTTCAATGGCGGCAGGAAAGAAATGCATGGACCGGTTCCTCTATGTGCTGCCTGGCCGCCCCTCCTATCCATCTCCTGCTGCCCTGGGCTCCTGTATTTTCTTTCTTTCTTTCTTTCTTTCTTTCTTTCTTTCTTTCTTTCTTTCTTTCTCACCAAAGCCCCCCAACTGGGCTCCAAAATAAATGTAAAAAAATAATAACACATAAAATTGTAAACAAATAAAATAAAAACCTGCTGACATTAGTGGGTGGAACTACCAGAGTCATAAAGGATGCTCTTGAGACTGGGCCCTGGCGTTCCACCACCAAGGAAAGGGTCCCTGGGCTTGGGGCTGCTCAGTCTAAAATGCCCGGGCCTATTTTTTGGCCCAGTCCAGGCCTGCTCAATGCTATAGATTGAGCCAAGTACACACTATAGAGTTATATATTTTGCTGATATTTCATGTCTGAGGTTCACAAACACTTTAAGTGACCAGTCATACCAGTGTGATTTCAGGTGCAATTTGGGAATTGAAATCACACCTAAAATCGCATCTAATGAATGTGAATTTCAGTGTCTTAACATTTGTGATTTGCTGCAGTGTGATTTCTAAAGTAGTTCTTGCATTACTTTTTCAGTTTTTGCTCTGAGGAAAAGGATTCGTCCCAGAAAAGCATCAGCAAGCCGACCACACTGACAGTCGGAACACCCTGCCCATTGTTGTGGCCATCTCCATTATCATATAAATCTTCACAGACATGTCTGTGAGCATGTTTTCATCTTATCTACTTTTCAATAAACCTTGAATAATGCACTAGGTGTTTGCGCCACTTGTTTGCTATCTTTCCAGTTGTTGATTTCCCCATCTGAGGAGGGCTGCATCCCCGAAACATTATCCATAGGCCACCTTTTGTCCTGGTTCCCCTGGCCTTCCTTTGGCAATAGACTCCTGGAGCGCTGGAGAGTACACACTGTTATCTGGTGTGATTACACATACATAGCATATAATGGAAATTGCGCTGCAAATTGCAAGAAATCGTTGAAAATCTTCACAAGTAGCAATAAAGTCTTCAGAAATCGCACCTGAAATTGTGCTGAAATTGCACACAAATTGACCAATTTTAAATCTCAGCGGTGTGACCAGTGGCTACGTCACGATTGCCATGTCAGTGAGATCATCACAGGCTAGAGAAAAAAGAATAATTAATTAATAATTTGCTCCTATTGTAATGAATGTAAAATGTAAAAATAGCAAAAATTCAGATGAGGAAAATGACTTGCAGGTAAGGCTAATCAGCAAATCACAAATATTTTGATATGCCTAAATATATAATAATATATTGTCTAATCTGTTGAGTGATTAGATTTATTAATCACTATAATGCGCACCCTAAATTTCATGATTCTTTGCAGATCATTAAAATTTGCACGGAAATATGATCACAAACCAGCAATCTAATTTTTCGCTCACCTGAATATTTCCAGGAGAACTGGTAAATTGCACATTTTGGGCCTCTCTGAATATTTGCCTGCAGATATGCCTCATATTCAGAAAATCACACATTTCAGGATCCTGACAGAATAATAAACTTTATGATCCTTAGCATTTTGGAGAAATCTGCATGAATATAGTGTGTTTAGGTGCATCACAATTTGTAGACTAGGAATACAGATAAGTTGCTCCTACAGTTCTTATTTTTAAACTGTATGCACTCACATCTGCTCCCATACATATGAAGGAGTGTGTGTACAGTATGTATCTACAGTAGGTGTGTGTGGCTGTAGATTCCACTGCATACTTGACAGTACAGGAATATCTAGGGTCAGTAAGCCATTCATAAAACCCATATGCAGCATGTACTTATATTTTCCTAACTATGTACAGAGTTTTAACCGTTTTGCTGCCAGAGCAAGAAAAAAGGGAAAGTTTCCTGATAAATCGCCAACATCCCCAAAATATGAATAAACATAAGAGAGAAACCCCCTAAATGAATTGGGACTTTAAAGGCATGAATATGTAAATTGGTAATACAAAAAGTACAAATTCTTTATTTTGTCAAAATTTTCACAGCATGACAAACCATTCAAGGTCATAGTATAATATCAGCATCAAAATTATTTGTTGGCAATACAAATACTTAATATAGTCATACATAGTTGACCATTTAAAAAAAAACATAATGTGACATCACCATCAACACATATTATTGCAGAGACAATTTCTATAGCTCCAATGCATTTCGGAGTGACTGCACGCCTTCTTCATGGAAAGAGGAAAGCTCTGCATAGGAGTGACATCATCTACAGGATTGAACATATAATTGTTTGCAACATTGCTTATATCCACTGACAGTATTTTTGTGATTTTCAATCTGTAGATATACTCACAATATATAAAAGTACAGGGACATAAGTGAATCTTCAACCAGACTTAAAAACAGTGAACTTCAAATTGTCTGCACCTCATAAACCAGGGGACCGGTGAGCTCCAGGCACATAGGGCCCCCCAAAACCGAATAACAAGGGCACACCCAAATCAATGCAATAGAGGACTTAAAAAATAAATAAAGGGCATTTCCAAAAACACAATTATATAATAAACAAAGAACCATAGTGGTATTCCTGGGTAAACATCCACCATTATATTTATGAGCATCTGGGCACTTCAGCACCTCATGGACATCTAACCCTATAGACTGGGAGTGTATAGGTAACGGTCTTTAAAACAGATATGTCATATTGAGCCGTATAAACCTATTGAGGACTTATCACCGGGGAAATCAATAAACATATACAGTTGTGTTCAAAGTAATAGCAGTCAGGCATCACTAACCTGATCAATCACTGTTTTTGGTAGAAATGATATTTCTACATGGCAAATAATTTACTAGCAGGTGTAGTAGAGTAATAGAAATCCAACAGACCCAACAGTCATGACATGCATGCTGCTGATTCTGTGTATTTGAATCACTAATTGAAAGGGGCATGTTCAAAATAATAGCAGTGTGGAGTTCTATTAGTGAGGTCATTCATTCTTTGAAAAACAGGTGGCAATTATTGCCCTTATTTAAGGAAGGAAGGCAGCAAATGTTGTACATGCTGGTTGCAGTGCATTTCTCTCTGAAATTCTGAGGAAAATGGGTCGTTCCAGACATTGTTCAGAAGAACAGCGTACCTTGATTAAAAAGTTGATTGGAGAGGGGAAAACATATAAAGAAGTGCAGAAAATGATAGGCTGCTCAGCTAAAATTATCGCAAATGCTTTAAAATGGCAACCAAAACCTGAAAGATGTGGAAGAAAGCGAAAAACTACCATTTGAATGGATAGAAGAATAGCCAAAATGACAAGGACTCAGCCAACAATCAGCTCCAGGAAGATCAAAGAAGGTCTAAAGTTACCTGTGAGTACTGTTACAATTAGAAGACGCCTATGTGAAGCCAAGCTATCTGCAAGAAGCCCCCGCAAAGTCCCACTGTTGAAAAAAAGACATGTGCTGAAGAGGTTACAATTTGCCAAAGAGCACATTGACTGGCCTAAAGAGAAATGGCGCAACATTTTGTGGACTGATGAAAGTAAGATTGTTCTTTTTGGGTCTAGTGGCCGGAGACAGTTTGTCAGACAACCCCCAAACACTGAATTCAAGCCACAGTACACTGTGAAGACAGTGAAGCATGGTTGCGCAAGCATCATGATATGGGGATGTTTCTCATACTACGGTGTTGGGCCTATTTATCGCATACCAGGGATCATGGATCAGTTTGAATACATCAGAATACTTGAAGAGGTCATGCTGCCTTATGCTGAAGAGGAAATGCCCTTGAAATGGGTGTTCCAACAAGACAATGACCCCAAACACACCAGTAAACGTGCAACATCTTGGTTCCAGACCAACAAGATTGACGTTATGGAGTGGCCAGCCCAATCCCTGGATCTTAATCCAATAGAAAACCTGTGGGGTGACATAAAAAATGCAGTTTCTGAGGCAAAACCAAGAAATAGAGAAGAACTGTGGAATGTAGTCCAATCATCCTGGGCTGGAATACCTGTTCACAGGTGCCAGAAGTTGGTTGACTCCAAGCAACACAGATGTACAGCAGTTCTCAGAAACAGTGCTTATACAACTAAATATTAATTAAGTGATTCAAAGGAAAGCAAAATCTTCAAACATTTTTCAGTTTATATAGTGAATGTTTGAATTTGTAAAGAAGAATACAAACACTGCTATTTTTTTGAACACTCTAATATTCACTTTTCTTCAGTTTTTTTAGAGGAACAACATATATGATATATTTTTCTTCATGTTTTGATTTGGAATAGAATGTGTAGTGTTCCCAATGCATTTGTGTGTATGGAAATAAAAGCTATTAGAAGGATTTTGAGCTTTATTCACTTTTTTCAACACCCTGCTATTATTTTGAACACAACTGTATATCAGTATAAATGTCCATTCAGTTGACAAAACATAGATGCAAACCCCAATTCCCAAACCAAACAGGGAAAGAAAAAGGGGCTTACCAATAAATGGATCTATTGCTGCCCAACACACATAAAGCCACCCTGCGGTAATCCAGAACTGTCTGCACTGGCCCGTAAAAGAGATGATTATCAAGACTATAAGGGATAAGCCCCAGAGCTGTTTTTGTATTTTTTGCATGTTTAAAAAAAAAATTTAGGCCTGAAGATTACACAAAGTCCCCAAACATTATATATGTTCTGAAAGCAGACACACTATAGAATAAAACAGTGGTAATTTAAATGTTTTATGTCACAAAATATTATTGCAAACATCTAGGAAACAAATTTCAGTAAAATTTTAGGGCAAACAAATGCAATAAATGAACCAAATTTTGGTAAAATATAAAAGAAGATACCAAGTAAATAGATACCTAATATGCCAAGTAAATAGATACCTAATATGCCAAACCTCAAATTTGTGTACGCCTATGAAATTGCATCAAACTTCAGTACCCCATATTTTCCAAAGACGACGCCTCAAAAGCCCCTATGGGTCATTAGTTTATTGTTACAGAGGAGGTCTGGAGCTAGAATTATTGCTGTCATTCTGGCGTGTGCAGCAATATGTAACTTGCATCTCAAATGACCTTTTCAAGAGTAGGCGCACCGAGGTGTGCGCTTATGTTTGTACATGCGTATATGTGGGGATGGGGGGGTTACATTTTTTGGGGAGGGGGATTTAATGTGCTTGGGTGTAACTTTATTTTTTTACCCCCTCCCCCCTATTTTTTTTTACTTAACTTTTTTTTTCATCACATAGGGGACACAAAGTCCTCTATGTAAGATTTTTTGGTGACAGGTTCTTTTTATTGAGACACGCAGGGTCTAAAAGACCCTGCGTGTCTCCTATGTGATCCATTAGATTAATTTTAACTGGGAAAGTGACAGCCATGACCCAGAAGTGACGTTATGGAAGTCACCTTTCAGGTCACACAAAGAAGAGGAGGGGAGTGGATGCTAATCTACTCTCCTCTCTCCCCTTCACCTGCCAACACCTGTCATAACTCTCCTCAGGCCAGTGGAGCCCAGGTACAATGCGGGAGCGTGCCTGTGGGGGGGGCACTGTCACCGGGGGCTGTGGAAGCAATCGGCGACAGCAGAGCCACCTATCAGTCTGCCTGTCAGTTTTATACACAATCCTGGAGGCTGCAGCCACTGTATTGTGTATAAAACCCCCTGCTGTCAGGTCCTTACAGAGTACAGTGTACAGACCTGGCAGCGAAAGGGTTAATCTTGTGCAATTTTGGCTCCCCAGAAGGTAAGATAAACACCACGAAAAATTGAGAAGCAAGAAAATAGCTTGGACAGCAGCGTACGCAATCGATATTCTATATCAGAAAGAGAATAATAAGCAAAACTGTAGACTTGGTACATTGTATTTGCATGACACTGATAAAATATTTAATTTAAAATATCTCTCTCTAATGTCCTATTCCAGGAGAATAAATTTTATTTATATTGTATGTAATAATATTGCTGACATTCCAGGAAAGTGAAGAAAATGTGAAAATATAATCAGTCAAAATTGAACTGTGCTTAGTGCTTTTGAAAACAAACTTTCTGAAAAGCTAATATTGAAGATAATAAAATAAAGGTTTGGTTTCCTAAAAGATGTAAACTTTTTCCCATGAGCAAAAATGTCTAGGTAAATTTATTCAACAATGATTCTGATTTAAAGAAGAACTCCAGGCATACAGGTAAATAAACTGATGGAATATACAGTATATTGTTTATGTGAGCTACTTACCATGGCAAAATTAAAATTCTTGAGATTCACGTGACTCTGCATAGCCAGTAGAGTGATATCACGATATACAATTGCAGCTTTGAAGGTTCCTGTGTATCCTACTTGCCAAGCTGAGGGTAAATAAGTACTATCACACTGCTGGGCAGGGCTGCTGTTATAAACCATGGGGCCCCATACAGCCAACCTGACATCCCCCCCTAAAAAACACAGTTTACTATACTTCAGTTATGCTAGGTAGTTTTAAACCACAAAACATAGCAAAAACGCAGCAAAAATGCAGCACAAACGCAATACATGCTTTTCTACAGCGTTTCCATTGAAGTCTATGGAACCAAAAATGCAACTTTTTGCGTTCAAAAAAGTCCCTGACCCTTTCCAAAAAACAGACCTGGTGAAAACGCACAGATGTGAACATGTCCCATAGGAAATCATGTTAAATGGACTGTACTGCGTTTCTGCGAAACGCTGCAGAAGACACTTAGGTGTGAACCTAGGATAATGGTGATTAGGAGTAGTGATAAGCCGAATACCCCACATTCAGAATCAAACTCAACAAAAGTTTGTGTGCCAAATCTGAACCCTATGAAAATCATTTGGAACCAAATCTTAGAAATTGGTAAAGGCAATTTTCTGAGCTAATAGTCAAGGGATTGTCAAACAAAGGGCACAAGTGTGCCCTATGGGACATGTTGCAATGCAAAAAAGTTTACAAGTTATTGCGAAGCAATGAGACAGTCTTTCCAGGTGGATTAAAGGTTCACACAAAAATTATGCAGTTCTGTTAAATGACTTTTTTGGAGTTCAAAGTTGTACATGATTTAACCCCTTCACACCTAAGGGTAAAACAAATGTAAATGCCTAAGCACAATTTTGCAATGTTGACATGTGTTAGTAAAACCGTACATATCATCACAACTACTTTGTACATCCAGGTGGATTATACCGCGTTTTTTTCAGGACACATCGGCCTTTCATTTGGTGGTAAATGGTAATGGATATCTGCTGATTTTTGTTTATTATCAAAGGAAAACTAACCCAAAATAGTAAAAAAAAACAATTATTTTTAATTTAGCTGTGTGTTTATTGTTACTACCATAACCTATCACCAAAGAACAACCCAAAATAAATTCTCCAGCTCTTGACGATCGCAACGATACCATATATGTGTATGTTATTTGTTATTTGTACCCGTAGTACAGCTCAGAAACAATAGTGCACATTTTGTTTTTGTTTTTTTGTTTTTTACCTAAAACACACTGACACTAACACCAATTATTTTTTAATTCTGACATTTGACCTTGACCTTTGACCCTGACCTTAACCCAAACACTTACACTGGCACTGAACTAGATCAAACCTTGATCTAGGTATTTTTTTTTTCTTTTTTCTTTTATTTTTTTAATTTTTATTTATTTATCTTTTAAAAAAAAAAACATTTGCTTTTCCCTCTATGCCAGGAGTTAGAGAGATACAATGTATCTCTCTCCTCCATTCATATAGAGAAAAGAAAACAAGGGGGCAGGGCTGTACAGTGACTGATCACTGTGATAGCCAATCAGAGGCTATCACAGCGATCACGTAAGCTGGAATCTGGAGTCCCGGGTCCCGATTGTTAGAATGGGACCTGGTGCTCTCAGTGACACCCTGGTCTTTGTGCTGGGAGCGCGCGCTGTGCGCCACACTCCCAGAAGAAAGACAGGTGCACAAATATGTGGCCAAAGATCCATTATCTCCTGCGCACAAAGACTCAGATCAAACAGGCGTTAGTGACAAGCAGCGTGTTGTGTGTTCATCCGCTGGTGATCAGAGGTTGTGCAGCTCTATCATGAAGCTGGGGAAACTTAATAAAACTGTAGAGGAAGATGAAAAAAAGAGTGCACCTTGTGCATTACCTCAATAAATAGTGACTAATTTTATTAATAGGAAATATACTCACAAAGTGATGGTATAACAGGCATAAGTAACCATAATCCAAACAGGGTTACAGGTAAAACGAAAAGGGGGGGGTGAAGGCTAACGCGTTTCGAAGGGTGCTCCCTTCTTCATCAGAGCTGGGTTGAGCAGATAGAGACTTCAGTATGGCAGAGTTCCCATGGCAAGGAGATATTCAGCCACTGAGTGTCAGTATTTCAGCAGTAAACAGGCTGAACTGTGTGTATGTGTATTGTTTCGAAGACTAAAGATGGATACGGTTACAGATTTGCACCACTGATATTAAGCATGGGCAGGGTGCAATTTCTGAGTGACAGAGCAGACATATTGCAACTGGAAATGAAAAATGAGGTTCTTTTTGTACATATTTGCACCATGCTTTTGATTAGGATAGTCCACAATTTAGGATGAAGAAAGTAAGCAGATTGCATTTTGCCAATGAAGAACTGTGTTCCCTTTTCACACACTGAGGAAGCATGGCCAAGGTAGAGTTCCACCTGATGGGCATATCGCATATCAGGTAAATAGCGTGCAGTTGAAATTCATGCTGCACAGATGAGACAGAAAAGGTCCAATCGGCTGCACTCCAACCAATCCATTTTATTGAGCTTGAATAAAACCAATACAGACAGTGCAAATACAGTGGGGGAATGTCAGAGAAATGTGTTTCATGCTAAAGACAGCACCTACTAATGACAGCCTTCTTGCTGAGTGCCAACCACTCTGTTGAGGATTTAACCTGGACTTAACCCATGCCCTCCAGAGTTCTGCCTCCTTGCTGTGTTCCAACCCCTGCACTGAGGATTTAACCTGGATTTAACCCTTGTCCGCTAGAGTTCTGCCTCCTTGCTGTGTGCAAACCCCTGGGCTAAGGATTTAACCCAGACTTAATCCTTGCCCGCAGAGTTTTGCCTCCTTACTGTGTGCCAATTCCTGTGACGAGGACTTAACCCTTGCCCGCCAGAGTTCTGCTTCCCTGTTGTGTGCCCAGACTGTGCTATGGACTAACCCCCTTTGTCTACTGGAATTCTGCCCCCTGCTGCATGCCCAACCTGTGTTATGGATTTAACCCCCCTTTTGCCTACCAGAACTCGGTTATCCTTGCTGTGTGCCCTACCCTGTGTTATGGACTTAACCCTTTTTTCTACCAGGTCTCCGCTATATTAATCGTGTGCCTTCGCTATCATTCAATAAAAGCCTTGTGTGTCCCACTGCTCTCCGCAGGTGTTCTGTCCCACCTACACCTCCATCACAAAGACCATCTATGTTCCATTTATAAAAGCATCATGATGAAGTTTTAAAAAACCTTCCAATGTTTTTTTGCTCTCACAATGCAGTCAATATGTAAATGAGCCATAAAAGACCAATAGTAACCAAGTTCATATTAGTTGGACCATCTGTGTCCCACTAGAGAATAGTATGGTAAATCCCCTATTAGACACTCTTGACATCAGAGCATAATTTTATCATTGGAATATTTCTCCTTTATTCCGGTTCTGGTGACATCTTTGGATTTTCACTCACATTTAATCATGGTAGCATTTGTCACCAGGACAAGAGAGAAAGAATCTCCCTAGTGGGAGACACAGACAGTAATAACAATCTGACAACAATTCAAAACTCACCACTCTACTTTTACAAAGAGGCAACCAATATGTAACATAGCTGTTTGTTTGATGGTATATGTATATATGCTGTATATGTTTGTGTTTTTCTACTGTTCTGTTGCAAGGGATCACTATAAAGCAGAACGTTTTATGTTCGTCATTTATTATAATTCTGATTATAGCAGCAGTGTCTACACATGTGTAGAATCCTCCTAGGTAGGTGCTGGGATATATACAGTAGATTATAGTTGGTTCCTCTGCTTAGGAGAATTATTAAGAAAATCTACTCAAACATTCTGCTTAACAGAGAGCTGCAATTGTTAGTAATGCTTGCTCAGTGTGTTCAAGTGCTGCTAGTTCTGCCGCTGACTTCTTCTGCATCCAAGTAACCTACACAAGTTCTGGATGTATAGGTGGAACTCATGCAAGACACAGTATCAATATTAATGCCACTCTAGTATTTATTCTTTGGTCATACTGAGCCCTGGGTCTTTCCTAAAGAGGATTGTACCAGCCTGAAGGGAAGGCATGCTGCCTCCCCAGGCTCCTGCTGCTATGGGTGACCTGAGGGCCTGAAGTAAGAGAGAGAGTGACGCTGGATCTTCAGTAAGCTGACTGAGGGGAGCTGTGTGCCAAATATCTGTCTGGTATCACTGGAGGGCATTGCCTGGAGGATTCGCAGGACTCTATCATTTTGGCCTTCAGCCTTGTGAGTACATACACTTTGGGATCTTGTGGACCTGTGTGCTTTGTTATCCCTTTGGTGCTTTGTAGCCAGTGAAGGTCTGAAACAAGGGTACACTGGCTGGTGTCCTGAAGAGCACTGTCCATTTACCCCTTTCTAACATTTGGACTTTGCTCAAAGTTACTACTTAAGGAAGTTCTGTCCTCAACTGTGATTAGTATTACTCCTGGAGTATCCTATTAATTTCCCACCCCTTTTCAAGTTTTCCAATAATAAAACAAAAACAACAACCCCTAGACTGACTATTGGAGACAATGTGCAAAAGTGTGTGTGCACCTGGCTGTGAAAGTACCTTGTGCCTGGCTGTGGGGCGAAATTAGGGAAGACATAGACAATAACTACAACGGCTCCTTCAGGGGTAAAAGGTACACATGCTGATGTGCAAATGACATTTACATATAGGAGAGGAATTTTCTAATTTTCCAGTGTATGAAGGTGGCAACTTTACGAGTGCACGATTTACTACATCACTGCTTATTGGTTAGTTATTCCATTCCCTTCCACACATACAATGAGGGTATCTAATAACATAAGGAAAACATTAAGTATGGTTATAAGCTAGTGGAAATGTTTTACTTTTATTGTTACTATTAACGATTTCACAAAGAAGTTAAAAGCAAGTTGTCTGGTTACTGAAAAACATCTTCTCTTACCGCAAGCACCGCTGTTCCAAGTGTTCATATGATAATCCTGATTGAGTGCTGATTATCACGATGGTTTTTCATGACTGCTGACATTTCCATTTTCTTGCATCTGTTCTTCAGCCACAGGAAAATGCAGAACTTTGTTATGTGTTGTGACAAAACAGATTAACAAGAAAGAAATCTGCCGAAACGCCTGACTCCTACATTGCATTTTGCCAACATTCCTACAGTCCAATGTGATATGAGCTGACGTTTTACAGCAAAAAATGAGCTGTGTGTCAGAACTTGTAAAGAAATCTCAACCTCAGACCATCAACAGTGATAACAAGGAACACAACGGCTCTTCGCTAACTTGAGTTTGCTGAATTCCTTATTTTTTACAAGAAATATTTTCTATATGCAATATTGAGGTTTTCATGGGATTGATACATATTGCAATTAATAAACCTGCTTTTGGTATCTAACAAACATAACTGGAAATTTGGGATCACTGTGATTCTGCCCCTGATCCCAAATCAAATGGCAATTGCAGCAGAATGTGTGCATTTGGGTGCCATTGACCTTTAATGGCACCGCAAACGTGATGCAATTCTGCCATGATTGTCTCACAACAGGATTTCACTGCAATTGCGGCAAATTGCCCCTTCACAACTTGCATGAAGTTTGTCATCTTGAAAGGAGCAGGAACTTCTATTTTAGGCACAAACATTCATAGGGCAGCCTATTGAAGTGAATGGGATGCCTTATACGACACGCATAATCACGTGAAAATCACATGTCAAAATCCCGTTACTCGATAATCTGAGTAGGTCATTAAAGCGGAGTTCCAGTGAAACTGTAAAAAAATAAAACTCAGCAGCTACCAAAACTGTAGCTGCTGACTTTTAAAAAACAGACACTCACCTGTCCCTCAATCCCATGGTAGCCTCCTCACAGCCCCTTTCACTGGCCATCCTGTGTTCTCAGCCCCGGCATCTTCAGGGGGGGCACCGGGCTGTGACAGCTTGTGGCTTCACATCCAGGTGCCCACTGCAAATGCGTGAGATGCACTTTCTGAATGGTCCTGTTGTTTTCTGGGACCTTTTAAGTGTTCCAGAAGACCACGGGGAGGGAGTGAGGGAGGACAACTGCACCTTCTTATCAGCTAGGCGATTGCAGCAGAAGTGGGAGGCGGGTACCTGTTAATTTTGGGTAGCCGCCCCCCCATCCCCCATTCCTCAAAGGTGCCAATCCTTAATGGGAAGCGGGGGCCCAGTTCTTAAAGCGGAACTGTTTGGGTGGAGCTCCGCTTTAAGTTCAAATTTTTAAACATGTCCAGTGAAAAGTATTAAGAACAAATTGAACTTTATATTGCTGTTTTTATAAAATACAACTTATGATTATGATATTAAAGCATATTATAATACCCAGTAAGCCACTCATATACAAGTGTCCTTAGTTTGTGGTTGTTTTAACTTACTTGCATTTCCCTTTGCTGCTGTTTATTACTCCCTTTTGACAGTAGTGGACAGTGCTGAAATGAATACAGGAGGAGTGGTGACCTTTTGGGGAAGATGAAGTGATAAAGAAGACTTGTATTGGCCAAAGCCATGGACTTGGTCCTGCTAATTGAACAAAACAAGGAGAGAACCTACTGGGGACTGGAAGCAGAGTATATGGTCTGCTGGAGCTGCCTGAGCTGTGAGAAGGAGCTGTGCAGAGGAAAGACTGTGTAGATCTGTCCTAGATAGTGAGAGGTGCTGCTGTACTGTGCTACCTGGAGACCTGCTTTTCCATCATTTGTGCAAGGGGGATCATATGCGCTACCACTTTGAATTATATAATTAAATGTAAGGATTGAGCAGCTGCTCACATTTAAACTATGTGTCCCCACATATAAACATGAAATTGAAAAAAAAATGGCGCTTACTCAAATATACAGTATATATCACATAAATTAAAGAAAAAAACAGCAAAATAAAAATGAATGTCAACTACTCCATTAAATATTTACCAGTGCTTAACCTCCCTAGCGGTCTGATTATGTCAGTATTTCTGTACTCAAAGCGATAAATTTTTGTTGCATGGAAATATGTATTTTTTTTATTGTAGGCCTGTAATTTTTAGTAATAACTCACTGAAATCTGTCTGAACAAGAGTCTAGTAAACATCCCAGGTATGTTAAAATTTGCAACATGAAATCAAAAATGATAATTTAATAAATAATCATAAAAAATAATATAATAATATTGCATTTAATTCAATAATATAATCAAACCAAAAACACTGAAATTTGAAATTGAGCGCAAAATTCGTACATCACTGAGCAAAGACGCAAAAATGTTTTCAGTGTCTGATGACGAATTTCCCCACGAATCATTATCACTCAATTCTGCAAGTGGTTCTAATTTACTATCGTTCTCTAGCTGGTCTAAAACCGCTTTTGACCTAAAGGGATGCTTTTTGGACGCCATGGACGTTTCCCAGTTTCCAGGCAGAAAGAACGGTAAAAATGTAGGCAGGGCACAGGACAAAGCACTCGGGACAAAATGTATGTGAAATGGTTTGATAAAGTAATGTTTTACTATGTAATTTTAGTGTATTTAGTGAATGTCACTTTTTCACACTTTTAAATTTCCCGCCATTCCATCCCCCGTACGTCCCGACGTTGCAGGGAACGAAGCCCGGAAGACAGATGCCGGCATCGGCCGGAGAACATTGCCTGGGACATCGCGGGAGCGAAGGACAAGGTAAGTGAAGAAGAGATCCCGGAGCAACGCTGCAAGGTATTCCCGAGTGTAGCTCGAGTTTACCGCTTGTGCTGCTAAAACTTTACCCCGAGCTACACTCGGGAATACCGCCAGGGAGGTTAAATAGTAAATAAAATCTTATAAAATTAGTTCAAACATATAAAGTGCAAATGCATAAGGACATATATTGTGCAATTACTCTTAGTGTCACTAACCCTACTGTGGGTTAATGTCGCAATTCCAGTGCTTAAAATTCAGTGTAAATTATTAGAGTTCCACTGATACCATTTTTTTTCTCCGAGTACAAGTACCAATACTTGTGCTCAAGTACTCAGTGATACCGATTACAGATACCTTTGTGGTGTGCTTCGAGCCCATACAAAATTAATAGGTTCAAATCGTACTGCAAAGAATGCAGTGCTATTCCTGTCCAAATCACGTGCTTTTTCCCTGTTGGTGCAATCTGCAGTGCGATTTGAGCTATACAAATTTCAGTTCAAATCACATGCGATTCTTTGCAGTGTGATTTGAGCCCATTCATTTTGTATGGGCTCAAATTTGCTCTGCAATAGTATCGCTTTCAGGTATCGGAGCATTTGCACAAGTACAATTACTTGTGCAAATACTTAGTATCAGCACAGATACCAGTATCGGTGCAACCCTACTCACAATGAATGAATAGCTTTCGCAATAAGAATATCTTGCTTTCATTGTGAGGCTGGACTTGATCCAGTGGCTGCACGGCTGTAAACATAACCATGTCCTTCTCCTTGATCTACAGTGCTCAGCTTGAATGAGTACACCCCTTTTGAAAAGTAAGATTTTAATCAATATCTCAATGAACACAAGAACCATTTTCAAAATGTTAACTAAACTGAGTTTTATAGAACATTTTATTAGCTCATTACATGAAAGTAAGGTTAATAATATAACTTAGATTACAAAATCTTCAGTTTTACTTAAATTAGTTGATGCAAAAATAAATACACCCCACAACAAAAACTACTTCATCTAGTATTTTGTATGACCACCCATGAATTGTAAGGACAGCACCAATGTCTTCTAGGCATGGAATGAACAAGTTGGAGACATATTGCAACATCTATCTTTTTTCATTCTTTCTTTTCAAACTCTTTCAGAGCCTGGATGCTGTATGAAGAGTGATGCTCAACTTGTCTCTTCAGAATTCCCCATACGTGTTCGATTGGGTTCAGATCAGCAGACATACTTGGCCATTGAATCACTTTCATCCTGTTCTTCTTCAGAAATGCAACAGTGGCCTTAGATGTATGTTTTGGATTGTTGTCAAGTTGAAAAAGTGCCAAATGACCAGGGGCACGAAGTGATGGTAGCATCTTCTCTTTCGATATAGAGCAATGCATCTGTGAACTCATGATACCATCAATGAAATGCAGCTCCCCGACACCAGCAGCACTCATGCAGCTTCACAGAAGGACATTGCCATGTTTCACTGTATGCACCATGCAGTTTTCTTTGTAGTCCTCACCTTTGCGACGCCATACCGTCTTGAAGCCATCAATTCCAAAAACATTTATCTTGGTCTCATCACTCCAGAGTACACAGTCCCAGTAGTCTTCTTCTTCAGCATGGGCCCTGGCAAATTCTAGGCAGGCTTTAGGATAGGCTTCCTTTATGGACCACACCGTAGCATGCCATTCCTATGCAGTGTATGCTGTATTGTGCCAGGGGAAACAATCACCCCAGTTTGGCTTTCTACTTCTTTAGCTAACTGCAGTGAACATGCATGGCAATTGTCTTCAAATCAGAAGACGCTCCTATCAAGGTTTTAACTTCCATGGATGAGTTGGACATCTCTGTGAGATCGTTGTAGTTAAATTTTTGTTACATTTTTGTATCACTTTTGCTACATTATTCTGAATGATAAGTAAAGCTTTGCTGATCTTCTTGTAGCCTTTTTCTTTATTGTGTAAATAAATTATTTTCTTTCTCAGGCCTTGTGACATTTCTCTTCCATCTGGTGCCATTGCTGACAGCATGAAATAGGAAGGGGTTTTCTTTGTTAAGTAATGCCCATTTTAAAATCAACTGTCTGCTGGACACCTGTTTAATGAATAATTAGACTAATCTGTAGTTGAATTCTTGTTAATTTGGATTTTGTTGTCTAAAATTTAGCGTTGCTTCTAACACTTCCATTGAAGTGTATTAATTTTTGCAACATGGTCTTGAATGAATTTAGGAAAAATACTTTTTTGTGAGTGCAAATTAACAAATCTTGTTTGCAATCAATGGCCTGCTTTTGTGGAAGTATTTTGTAGTAAAGTGTTCCATAGAAAATGTTGATTCTGAAAGGAAAGTAAAGGTTTTCTGACAAATCTGTTTTGGTGTACTCATTTATGCTGAGCATTGTATATCTTGCATCCTGCATTCAGCTCTTTACACTGTTTTTCTTCTCTTTGTTGTCAAGGGCTTCACAGCAGGCCCCACACACCTCTATCTGACTGGGTCCTGCCTGTCGCTTTGACAGTTTTTAAATCCCATCCTCTCCCTTGGGCAATAAAAAATGGAGGTGGGGCCTTGGAAACACAAGGAAGCCCACCCCCTTCAGTCTGTCACATTCTGCTGTCTTTTCTGTCAGTGCCGAGAGTGAGAGGAGAGATGCCCCCAATCTATCATCTTACAATGGGTGCCTTCATATTGCAGCATCCAGATTGCTAATGGGGCTGGCAGGAAAAATGTCTGTAGTACTGAAGAATAAGGTAAGTAATTATCTCTTTTGCATACCACTTAAACTATGCATGCATTAAATCCTCAATATACAGGGGTGGGGGGCAGGAAAATTAAAAATTACATAATTGTGTATATAGTAGAAGGGTCAGGAGTATATGTACAGAGTACAATCTGTATGGCGTCTGTCATCTACAACCAAGCATATAGAGTGCAGTGGTCAAAAGTTTGAACTGTGCAATTCTATAAATATGCAAGATACATCATTAAGGGGTATGTACCATGTATGGCGGTCAGGAATATTTGATGTACAGATTACATAATCCTGACTGCTGCACTTTGTATGCCATATGTTGCATATGCCTGATTGCTGAACTCCCAGCATACAAAATGCAGGAGTACCTAAAGAGACACTATAACCTTGCCCAAATATCTCTGCAAAAGGCCCCCCTAACCCACTTATACTTAATTTACCAATAATCCCTTGCTAGCCCTCGCTGCTCCTTTATAGCTGTCCATAATACCCAGAATATCTGGGTATGAAAGAACATGTGACCTCCTTTACAGTGATACAATGATAGTCTAGCAGCCAATCGCTAGGCCCAAGCAGTGCCACATGACTGGGGGAGTGATCTCACTGATCCCTGGGTCCCCAACATCAGTCATTTCAGTGCCAGTTGTGGAAGGGGGGAGGGTAGAATGCAGAAGACAAATTGGAAAAGAAACAGTGGGCAGTCATGACAGTTGGACCTGGCATGTCCAGCAGGGTGGGTGCATTGCTGGCATACAGGGAATGGATCTCCTTTGAGCTGCAGCTGCAAGTGACAAGCATGGCTGCAGCTTAAAATGGCATTGTGGCCACAGTTTTATTTCTACCAACTCTTGGAGCAGTTCTAACAATTTTGATATACCTATTTCCCGTTATTCATATTATTTTTGACTTGGAGCAAATGTACATTGAATCACCCAATTCTTCTCTATAATTCGCCTGCACGTATATATTCAGTTATTTTTCCTGAAAATATATTGGGGTGCATAGCACTGCTTACCTGGCAGCTGTGCTTAGTGATTTAGCTAATTGCAAGTGCTGTTAAATCACGATAATTGCTTTGTTATTTTTCACCCTAGCAAGCAACTGAAAACTTGATAACAGTATCTGCATATTTGCCACATGGCACTCTCTGAAAATGAACTATTCATTCACTTTTGAAACAGCAGAGTGACAATTAAATGTCAGTTTCATCATTACTAGAAAGTGCTGGGAGCAATAGAGACACTTTCATAGCTATTGGCATCTGCAGTCCGCAAGAAATCACAATCATTCTCTACAGGAGGAGATAAGAATATGGCAAAATGAACCTGAAAAACAGTCATATCCTTAGTCTTTGGAGCCCTGCAGAGCACAAACCGAAGGTATTTAAAGCAGACCTAGACTCAGCCAACCTTACTCTTCAAACAATATAAGACAAGTCAATGGGGAATGATAGCACTTATAGTCAGCATTTTGCAGTTGCTCCTTTGCTTAGACCTACTTTTTCTTCCCTTGTAGTGTCTCTGTGGAAAAGTTCTTACTGTTTCTAGATCAGCTTCCTGATCACACTGTCAATGCAACCTAGTCATTAAAGGCAGGAGTGGCTGGGATATTCCTATGGAACTGCTAATAGAAAAACAGAGGGTGCGTAGACAATTTAAATGCTCCTTCTAAGTGATTTTATAACCTAAAGGTGATTTGCAGTGTTACTGTACTAATAATTGCCTATTACATACCTCTCAACTTTGTGAGATGGGAAAGGGGACACATTATAGCATAAAGCCAGCCATAGACAGTTTGAATCTTGGCTGGTTCAGTAGGCACTTCAATTATATATTGGCAGGTTGAATCGATTGATCAACCAGCCTGTCATATTTTTAAATGTGATTATTGCTAGCTTGCAATTAGCTATTAAAGCCACTAGCAGTATTACTGTGTTCTCCCAGTGGGGACGGCTTCCCCCACCAGAAGAACATAATATCTCCATGGGAGGGATTCGCCCATCAACACTAAGCCATGGTTGCAGGAAACAAAATCCGTCCATCTATGGCCCAGATTTAAGTATGTAAGTGAAGGACGAACACCTGCCATGTCTCTAGTAACCTGGACCTTGCAGATTAATGCACAAAAATGATTGGTTTATCTCCAAATTTCTTTTTTTCCATCACTATTTTCCTTTATACTGTCTTCTTTAGAAAATTAAATATCTTTATAGAGGTCTATGCATCAGGTCAAAAAGGGGGACAGCTGAGGAAGACAAAAAGCACAGGGGGCTTGGTTCTAAAACAGGGACATTCCCTTCAAATGAGGGTCAGTTAGGAGCTATGCTAATATCCAGCCAAACTTAAAATTTTAAATATAGGTTTACTTTAATGATGACATATAGCCTTTAGAAAGTACTTAAGATATAAATATATTACAGATTAACCAAATCTTTAGAGATTAACCAAACCTTTAAAAAGATATGCTAAAATAAACTTGGGTATTTTGTTACCACAATGAGCTAAAATACGTAAAATGGTCATAATGGTTTGAAGGTTGCCATCTGGAGAAGGACCACAGTGTGTCAGAGTGGTTTGACCATGGCACATCTTTAGAAACTGGGATCCTGTTGCACCTTATACTCAAATTGAAGGGTTTTATAACATGATATTGGAGCAGGAAGTTATGGGAACTTTCCCCAATGGGTATTCCAAATGGAATCAGGATGAAGGTTCTAGGCATTTATCAATTTATGAAGGCAATACAACAAACATTTGGCTGGAGTTGGGCTTCTTCCACAGGTTTTTAAAAATAATAAAGAAGCTACAATTGCTATACTCAACTGATCTTCGGTGCTGTTCTCTACAAACTCACTGTGCTATCTTTCAGCCGTTGCTCCACTTCTGGGTTGACTGTCACTACCTGGTGCTAACTCTGCAACATAATTTACCCACTACTGTAGTAAAAATGAAGACCACATCTGAGGTCATCAGATTTGGTCAAAGGCACCTGGAAAAAAGGATATGTGTCTATGTGTCTTGACTGATGTCTTGGTCGCAGGAGTGCTCCGGGGGGGGGGGGGGGGGGGTGAAGGACTTTCAAATGGGGGGAGGGAACCTGAGCCTAGAGTTTGGCTTAAGAGTTCTGGTAGATATTTTTAACTCCAGCAATAAAAATATGTCATTGAACTTTCTTAACAAGATCCTGCCTTTGATGATAAAACAGAAATGTTTACAGAAATGGTATGAACTGGAAAAGCTGGCATCCATGTGTAACTTCCGCTAAGTTTGATAACTACTGAGTATGAAAAATAAAAATCTTTGCTGTATTCCTCATACATTGTGTTTAATATCTAATTAAAAAAAACCACAAACACAAGTGCAGCTTGAGAAACCTGACACTACTTATAAACTTTATAAAAGCAAAGGAAGCTTCTAATGCCAGCACCTCCAGTGTGTCCTGCAGAAGAATTCTTCACAAGCAGTAACATTAAACATCGAGCCAAGCCACTATGGCACATTGTCCTCCATTCAGGCTATGATGAGATAAAACTTATTTTTCTAGAATTGCTTGAAAATGTGTAATTGTTAGGCTTTCTGTTAATTTTCCAGGATTCATCTACCTTAGAACATGCTGTTAAATACATTATGCAATTATTTTAAATGGGGCAGCTGAATAATTCATATCAGGGTAAAAATCATCTTCACATGTAGTGACCTTTACTATGGTCACGTTCTGATGAAGTAATTTTTATTCATTGTATGTATATTTATTTAGAGCACCTTTACTGGCAAAGATTAAAAATACATAGCCTAGCTAATTAAACTCAGACTGATTTGAACTCACCTCTCAACATTTTTATTCCCTGGGCCTATTAGTATAGATTGCTGCAATCATTCATTTTACATAGTTATACATTTTCCTCTGTACTGACTAAGAAGACCTATAAAGTCAAATAAATGATTTAATACACTTGGAATATTGTTTTCCAGAAGCTAGAGCTCTTTATTATTAAATGATGTAAAATGCTAAGCAGATCTCCACTTATTTAATAATAATTTGCATGGTACTTCTTTCTCAGGACACATGCATATTTTGCAATTACTCTCCCTGTCCTGATTAACTTTGTTTATTTCTTAATTAGGATCCAATGTCTGCTGGTTGGGAAAATAATCATTTGATTGATGTGTTTGATTTCCTATTTCCATTTAACTCTTGAATAACTTTTGCACCAATTAACTAGATTGCAATGCGGTAAATACTTAATTTGAATGGAAATTTTAGTCCATTAAAGTAATAACCACAATATTGATTGGTGATAATGCCTCAAGGCTAATAAATAAGTGTCAGATTAAGTTCAAATTAATTAGTAACTAGTAATTTACTTGGTAAATGAAGTTAATTTTTAGTCTAGGGCTCCTAGGAATACAATATTTATGAGATGTGCCGGAAATAGATTTTAATTATAGATTTATATTATAGCTGCATGCTAAATATGTATCAGGAAAACTGAACATTATACTTACACTGTATATATCTGGAATAAGGATGGGCAAACGTGGCAAAGCTCAATTTGTCTTAGGTTAGGCGAATCCTGTTTGAACTTCATCAAACCTGAACTTAACAGCAAATCCCACCGAAGCCTGAGGGGTAGGGATTTTGTTAGTGGACTCTTAACATATATAGGGCTAATAGGCAGAGTACTGTCAAAAAAGGCAGGGATACCTTTTGTAGTGTACATGAAGCAGAGCACATGACTGCCCCTTTCAAACAAACGTATGTGAGGGGGAAAATGTAGAGGTTCAGGAACTCATAGAGAACATTGCAAGGAGCCAGAAAAACACAGTGCTAGATAATTTCATGAAAAATAGATTACAGTGCCACTATGTAGGGAATGTGTATGGAGTATTTTTTTGTTTATTTAGTGTCAGTTTAACCACTTGCTTCCCAAGCCAATGGTGACACTTCTCACATAAAAGTAAAAAAAAAATCAGCTTTTTTTTTTGCTAGAAAATTACTCAGAACCCCAAACATTATATATTTTTAAGCAGAGGCTCTAGAGAATAAAATGATGGATGTTTTTTTTATGTCACACAATATTTGTGCAGCGGTTTTTCAAAATCAATTTTTTTGGAAAATATACATTTTGATTAATTTTAATGCACAAGAACACAATATAATACCCAAATGTTTGGTAAAATTTGAAAAAAATATTATGTTGAATAACATGTCTCACTTTGAAATTGCATATGCCCATGGAATGGCAACAAATTATAGTACTTAAACATCTCCATAGGCAATACTTTAAAAGCCTTTACAGGTTACTAGTTTACAGTTACACAGGAGCTCTGGTGCCAGGATTATTGTGCTCGTGATGTGATCACTGTTCACATATGCATGCAGGACCTTTGTGCGCATTTGCCTATGCATGCAAGCATGGGGGCGGGGGGGTTAATAGTGGGGCTCTTTAAATTGTTTCTAACTTGTATTATATGCTTTTATACTGTCTCTTTATTTTTTTAAATCAACTGTATTGCTATCACAAGGGATGAACAACAGACCCCAGATCTCTCCTCTGCCCTTAATAGCATCTGACTGAACTGAATTCGGTTTTATCAGATGCTTTCTCGAGCTGGTAATGGCCTGTTTCCATTAGGCCAACCCATAATTACAAAATACTCATCACTTCAAGTCTCTTAGACCATAGAGATTATGGGGGAATTTGTGGTCCTTGGTCACTCCTACTGTGAGCCGGCAAAAGGTGGCGGAAGTCGGTGAGAGGGGGGACCCTTTTCGTTATGTAAAAGCGATCCAGCAGTTATTTAGCCACTCAGATTGCTTTTACATTTTTCAGCATTATCCAGGTATAACCTCTGAAACTCAAGGACGTATGGGTATGTCCTATGGGCAGGATGCGGTTAAAGTATTAAGCCAAGAGCTAAAAGTTCCCCGTCCAATGAAAAAATCTAGTATGCTGAAATCTCTGCCATGAAAACCAATTTCTTATTCTGTATATTGCACATTCATTAAAAGTTGAGTTTTTATTGTTTTCCTCTAACAGCAGAACTTTTTCACAAAAGTCATACAAGAAATTTTTGGCGCTGTCACCTCAACATTAGAGTATTAGATTATCTCTTTCATAAACTGAGCTAAACAATCTGCTATCTTCTGGAGCCTATTCTCTAATGTGCTTTTTGTATGTTTAAGACAGACTTAAAATAAAAAACAAACTAAATTAAAATGAATGAGAGCGACCCTCTCAGAAAATGCTGCCTACCATTTTGGAGTGCTAGTCACAATATTCAGCAAAAATACAAATACAAATACATTTGCACATTAGCTGGAATTCCGGGGAGTCAAATGTTGCTACCCTTGAAAATGGGAGATGAGTGGGTTAAGTCAAGTATTTGACAGGCCAGCAAAATGCATGTTGTCTTCCAACTCCTTAGTAACCTTATGAGCATCAAACACAGAACCTTATAGTTGTTTACATTCCATTAACCAAAGGGCTTTCATGTAATATGCTACCTCAGGAGCCTCTTACATGATACTTTTAAAGTATATGTTATTGGAGAAAATTGCAGCATCTAAAACCTCTCTTGTCATCTTGTTCTTATGCTGTGTACACATTGTACAAGTAATTAGCTGCCATTTAGGATACACTAAAGGCAGGCTTTTGTCAGCAGCTAACTAAACAAATCTTAGAATGATCCTTTGTATGGTGTTTACCCACGATATAATGGTGTCAACACTGAAAAGTGCTAGTGATCAACATGAAAAACCATGCTTCTGAATGTAAATGACCACAGTTTTCTTACAGCTTCACAAAGAGGTATGAAAAGAAAGAAATATGAAAATGCTGAACAAATGTCTGCTCTTAGGTAAAGTGAAAAAGGTGGAAAGTTTTTCAGTGCAAACATGTTCACATCCTAGGACCCATGATGTAAGACAACCACAGCCTCCCAGTCACCAAGGTTTTAGTTATTTTCTTATATTAGTAACATCATGTAACTATTTTATTTGCCTTTTTTTACCTCTACATCCCTTTGCCAAGACATTTAGATAGACACTAGAAAGCTTATGATTGTGAATTTACATTACACTCATTGGCTGTTCCTTGTTTAAAGGGAATGTACAGCAAGTATTTTCTTTATTTATAGTAGTTACCACTAATCATTTTAAAACATTTATTTTTTTTTTCTGTTTGGGACTGGTGCAACCCCTTTACTAACGCGGGGTTACCTCATGTAGCTATATACTGTATGACTTCTCAAATATGGTCATAGATGATAGTTATATTTATGGTTCACTATTTCAGTGTTGTCCTAAGCAGACAACTGCAAGTTTATAGGCCACTTATGATGGGGACTAAAAATTATGCTCTTTATATACAAGTTTTTCTTGCCTTTACAACTTATTGTACCATACACTTGAAAGGACTTGTCTGGAACTATTTATGCTCATATTCATAGTTACCTGCTTATCCCACTTAGATTTCACCTCAGGCTTATGGCTAGTTCTGCTTTTATCCTTAGTTGCTCCCATTTCTTTAGTCTCCCATATCACACCTACCCCTCCTTAGTTCCATCAACCTTTCCTCTGTCTAGCACATTCCCCTTTCTCTTTTGCCATTTCCCTACGCTTTACTAGACCTTTCCTGGTCCTTTTTCTGCACCCCCCACCTTTTTTTCTTTCTTTCTCCTTCCTGTTCTTTAGTTCCACAAGGTTACATTGATCACCTTGTCACACTTCAACAGGTCAAAATACGGGGTCAATAAACTTGGTGTCTCCTAATGTTAAGGAACTTAATGTTCCAGAGAAAAAGTAACGTCCTTTGAGAGCTCTGAAAGGATAAGGGCAAAAATTGCGTTTCTCCAGGAAATCCATTTTAACAAATCAAATTCGCTGAGTTTGAAAGACTGTAGATTTCTCCATTCATACCAAAGCTACTGCACAACCTCAAAGTGTCTGTAGTGTAACTTGACATGGGAATTTTAAGGAGCAAATGACAAACACACAGGCCAGATGTCTTTTCTTGAGCGGAAGGATTCAAAATCAAATATTTACATTAGCAAATGTTCATTCACTTCCAAACTTGACTTCCTTGAGTTCAGCCTAGGTGACATTACTGGTATGTTGATTCTAGGGGGTGACTTCAATGTGGTTTTAAATCATCTTCTAAATGTTTCACAAGGGGGCGCATGCGCTGCTGGCTCCGGGATGGAGAGCTCAGTCCACCCACCAGCACTGAAGCGGCTCACTCCGACCCCAGGGGAAACCGAGTGCTTGACTGCATAGATAAGGGTCACAGGACCCCCTACAGACCATGACCAGCCACCGTAAAGCTCCAGGACAGCCAGGGAAGCTCACCAACGTCTTCCCTGCTGTTACCTCATGCAGCCTAGATGGTGCTGGCTGCATGACAAGCAGCCTCATCTCCTGTGAGGGAGACAACACTGCACAGCACCTGGATTCCAGGCTCAAAGCACCACTGTACCCAGGAGACCCGGGTGGGTCCTCTCCTCCCCTGTTTCCCACTACCAGCAGCCTTGCTAAATCCAGGCCCAGACTGGATACTGACTCCACTCCTGACAGACAGCCTTCCTTTCCACAAATGCTGCCTACAAATCTTACTCCATCTTTAATTGAATCTTTCCCTGCTTCTGACCAACCTATTACTGAAATCTCCATGAAAAACATGCTTCTTTCTCTGCGACAAACACTCCACAATGATCTGACAGCATAACTATACCAAATCTCAAATGTGGCACCCAACAAAAGAAACAATTTGGTCCACAATGGAAACACTCCCATTTCTCCCGCTCATACCATGAAAGGTACTCTTAATACCGCCAACACCTCACACCAAATATCGACTAAAACACCCATGTATCCAAGCCTTCCTACAAGCCTGGTACGACCTCCTAACTACTAAATTCACTAATACTAAACATATCCCCACCCCAATAAACATACTACACTTCATTACTCCCTCCTTAAATTTACTACAATGGGAAAATTGCAGCCAAACTAACATAAAGGACCTCTACACAGAGCACAGACTAAAATCTTTCCAGATCCTTCAAAACAAATTTAATCTGCCCACCACTGAATACTTCACCTACATGAGAATAGCTCACTGCTTACAAACGAAAAATATACCTCACTTCACGAGAATTCCTACCACTGCATACCATTTCTTTAACAAACCACAATACCCGGGCAAAGGTATTTCAACCTTCTACACGTACACAATAAATTCACAATTTATCCTACAAACTAAATCTCTAACCAATTGGGAAAAAACCCTCTCACAACCAATAACAACAGAATCAAGGGAGAAAGCTTTCAACATCACCCATAAATCTTCTCAATGTAGCTCTCATTGGGAATCGTACCTAAAAATTCTACATCAATGGTACCTAACACCCGCTAAACTCTCCCTATACTACCCACAACCTTCCTCCTCTTGCTGGATACAATGCAGAGAAATAGGCTCAATACTTCACACACTATGGGAATGCAAATCACTCAGATCCTTCTGGAATAGCGTCTTCCAATTGATTTCGACACTATCCAATACCTCAATAACCTCAAACGCCGCTTTTGCACTCCTTCACATCAGAATTGACACCTTCTCCCGCGACTCCCGTACCATCATTATCCACACACTATCTGCGGCTAAAATCAATATCGCTAAACTATGGAATAAATAAATAATTGGTTGTGTCGCGCTCCACCTCCTAAAAATGTTTAAAGTATTTTAACCATGCATTTCATGCACTACTGTGTTAAATAATAAATGATATAAATAAGTGTTATTCCATGATTATATATAAAAAAATATATAAAATAAAATGCAAATAAAAACTCCCTGAATCCCCCTGAGGAATCCCCCTGAGGAAGCCACATGACCCTGTGGCGTAACGCGTAGGGGAGGGGCTCTGACGTCACAACGCCATCAGTCAGCGGAACGGCGAGTACTGTTTTTGTGCACGGGCACACATTTGAAACACGCTTTGTATTGTTTTAAAGAATGTAAGTGCGCATTTTATCGGAGACACATTAAAGTCTTATTTGAGAGATAAAGCACTATGTGGGAATTCTTCTTTTACATGGCATAAACTGGAGGAGCAAAAGGGGAGAAGAGGAGATAGGAGTCTGACCCCTCCAGAATGTGAGGGATATCCGCATCTATCCACCTAGCCCTTACAGCTCAGAAGTATCTGGGAGGCCACCCAGTGGAAGGACAGTAATATTACCACCTTACCAGCAAAATATATATATTGTTCACAATATATAAAGGTCGTAAGTGGGACATTTGCATTGTGTCTAGCTAAGGACAATAAATACATAGCCCCATTTAGAACTCTGGGTTATACAAGCTGAGGTGCACATACAATATCATTTGCACTGTCAGATTATATAGAATTGTTATTGATTATTTATTATTAATGACTTGTTACTTAATATCATATTTCACATGCATCTTTATGCTCATTTAATATTATATATTATTTATTATTAATTATTATTTATTTATTTAGCATCTTTTGCATATACACATTGCGTTTTGCACATATATGTCACTTTAAATGGTGGGTTTATCTAATATCAGCGATACAGCACTCTATATTTATTAAAGTTTCTTACATTATTATTTTTAAAAGATATTGTTTAATAATTAATTATAGCACAGAAGTTTTTATTTGCATTTTATTTTATATATTTTTTTATATATAATCATGGAATAACACTTATTTATATAATTCATTATTTAACACAGTAGTGCATGAAATGCATGGTTAAAATACTTTAAACATTTTTAGGAGGTGGAGCGCGACACAACCAATTATTTATTTGTCTATTACCACACAGTATTATGAGTATGTGTATTTGTGTTGAGGCACCATTATTAATTTAGTTGTTAGTTAATTATTAATATTTTTAGTTGTCAGTCACTTATAAATTTTGCACATATCACTGTAGTAGCTCACAAGTACACTTTATTAGCTAAACTATGGAATACTACTAAGATCCCTTCCTTCACATCAGTGATAATAGACCTCAATTTTCAATGTGACATGGAAAGAAGATCCGCCCTCAACAACTCCACCCACCATATATTTATTTTCCAATGGTCTCGCTGGCTACAAAATCCAAATTGCTCTGTAAAATACTGATAACCTAATTGTAAACTATCCTGACCACTATGTTTAGACTGGTTGTACCCACCCTCACCCTCTTTATCCTCCCCTTCATCCCCTCTCTCTCCTTGTTCTCCATCCCTTCCCAATCACCTACACATCTCAACACGGTTCAGATTACATCAAGAATACCACTCATGTTATTGCCATATACACCACTATCTACCCCAGCCAATTGGTGGAGCATATATTTAATACTATGTTATAGTCCCATATTTGCTGATGAACCGTATATGCTTACTATGTTATTCATAAAACCTTTCAATAAAAATTATTGAAATTAAATGTTTCACAAGGTGCTTTTTACCTGGCCTACCCATATCTGAAAAAAGAGGTTATATCTTCTTCTCACATGTTTATCAATCCTACTCCAGGATCAGATTTGATTATTTTTTTTCCTGCCACACACCTCTTTTGTCATATTCACTTCCTCCATTATACAGCCTATGTTCATATCTGACTATGACCCTATTTCCATACAATGACCATGGGCCACACTTGCGAACATCCTGGCAGTAAAGACTTAAAACTGAACTCTGGGAAACTTTAAAACCTTTACTGTGACTGCACTGCAAGGGTTTATTTCTTATTTAGGCTAGAGAGACAGAAAATATTTACTTACATGCTCCTCCGCACTGCTAGACTGGTCCATGAAGCCTTTTATGCCGCATGCTTGGGCATAATAATGCTGAGGGACAGTCCATTACTTGGAGTGTGAGGGTGTGCCATCTGCCAGGGGACTGGAGAATCAGGTAAGTTAAAGCATTTTCTTTCTCCTAGACATAACATGCCAGTAACCGTTGCAGTGTGGTTGCTGGAAATGACCCACAAATAGTCTCTGGTTATGATTCACATGGTTGAACTGTGACTACTCTGCAAAGAGGTCAGCTAATTGCTGCTTAACAAAACTAAGGTGACATTGCTCTACATGCAATGCTTATTTTATGAATTTGGAAATAAATCACATTGATTGCTGGTGTGCTCACTCCAAAGAGCACAGTCTGACACATTTGTTGCTCAAATCACTACTGGCCATGGTCTTATGGTAAAAAAGTCAAAGGAGAGTTGTATACCTCATTAAACAATCTCCCTAACCAGCATCCCCACCAACCAGCTGACAATACGTCTGGCTCCATGTCTCAATATTTTCTAGATTCAAGGCTATGGAAATTTCCTTTAGAAAGCAAAGAGACTCTATTGAAAAGCTTATATCCAAAGATAAGCTTCTGCTAGTCTTCAAATCTAAGCCTTCTGGTGTTATGGGCATGGGCAGGCTCGGAGGCTAGTAGCTATTGCAGTGGAAAGGCTCACACAGAAACCAGCAGGATAAATACTGTACATGTGCAGGTCCGGGTGACGCAGGCTCACCCAAGGCACGGGGTCTAAGCACCATCCAGTCTTCACCAGATCTCCTGATGATGGAAATGGATTTCACTGCATGCTAGCACCAGGTCCTAGTCCTCAGGATCACTCTACCAGGAGGTGAGCAAGCCAGGGTACAGATGTACCAGTTAGGGATCAAGCAGAAGCATAGCCAGTAAACAATCAAAGATCGATAACAAGTAGTTGCAGGTTGGGATCAAGCTGGAGAACAGTCAAGGAACAAGCCAAAGGTTTGTAATCAGTGGTAATAAGTAGAGATGAGCGAATCGAACCAGGCGAACCGGAATTCGAATTCAGGAAAATTTTGATTCGCGTCGAATCCGAATATTTGCCTACTTCGGGTGCGCGAATCGGATTTTTCCCGATCAGCCGGCAAAAGTGTCCCTGCAGAGAGCTCCGCTATTTCTGACAGTTCTCTGACAGAAGGAACACATGTACAGCGGTTGAAACATTGTATCTATTTGTTTCCATTTAGGATACAGATGTTTTTATTCGGAAACAGATGTTTCAACCGCTGTACATGTGAAGGAGCTGTCAGAGAACTGTCAGAAATAGAGGAACTCTGCAGATACACTTTTTGCCGTTTTGGAATTCTTATTTTCATCCTACTTCTTCTTCTTCTTCTTCTTCTTCTACATCCTCATCCTCATCCTCAGAAGTAGAAGAAGAGGATGAGGATGAAGAAGAAGAAGAAGTAGGATGAAAATAAGAATAATTCCAAGCCGGCAAAAAGTGTATCTGCAGAGCTCCTCTATGTGCATCTGCAGAATAGAGGAGCTCTGCAGATACACTTTTTGCCGGCTTGAAATTATTCTTATTTTCATCCTACTTCTTCTTCTTCTTCCTCTTCATCCTCATCCTCTTCTTCTTCTTCTGAGGATGAGAAGAAGCGGTTGAAACATTGTATCTATTTGTTTCCATAAATGAATCCATTTATGGAAACAAATAGATACAATGTTTCAACCGCTGTATGGAGTGAATGTCCCAGAACTGTCAGAAATAGCCTATTTCTGACAGTTCTGGGACATTCCCTCCATACAGCGGTTGAAACATTGTATCTATTTGTTTCCATAAATGGATCCATTTATGGAAACAAATAGATACAATGTTTCAACCGCTGTATGGAGTGAATGTCACAGAACTGTCAGAAATAGCCTATTTCTGACAGTTCTGTGACATTCACTCCATACAGCGGTTTCAACCGCTGTATGGAGTGAATGTCACAGAACTGTCAGAAATAGCCTAAGAAATAGTGGAGCTCTGCAGATACACTTTTTGCCGGCTTGGAATTCTCCTTCTTCTCATCCTTCTTCTTCTTCTCATCCTTCTTCTTCTTCTCATCCTTCTTCTTCTTCTCATCCTTCTCCTTCTTCTCATCCTTCTCCTTCTTCTCATCCTTCTTCTTCTTCTCATCCTTCTCCTTCTTCTCATCCTTCTTCTTCTCATCCTTCTCCTTCTTCTCATCCTTCTTCTCATCCTTCTCCTTCTTCTCATCCTTCTTCTCATCCTTCTCCTTCTTCTCATCCTTCTCCTTCTCCTTCTTCTCATCCTTCTCCTTCTCCTTCTTCTCATCCTTCTCCTTCTCCATCTTCTCATCCTTCTCCTTCTTCTCATCCTTCTCCTTCTCCTTCTCCTTCTTCTCATCCTTCTCCTTCTTCTCATCCTTCTCCTTCTCCTTCTTCTCATCCTTCTCCTTCTTCTCATCCTTCTCCTTCTTATCATCATTCTCCTTCTCCTTCTTCTCATCCTTCTCCTTCTCCTTCTTCTCATCCTTCTCCTTCTCCTTCTTCTCATCCTTCTCCTTCTCCATCTTCTCATCCTTCTCCTTCTCCTTCTTCTCATCCTTCTCCTTCTCCTTCTCCTCCTTCTCCTTCTCCTTCTCCTTCTTCTCATCCTTCTCCTTCTTCTCATCCTTCTCCTTCTTCTCATCCTTCTCCTTCTCCTTCTTCTCATCCTTCTCCTTCTCCTTCTTCTCATCCTTCTCCTTCTCCTTCTCCTTCCTCATCTCCAAGGGCATTTAAATTAAAGGTACAGTGTTCTGCACTAATTTAAAGGCTCTCTGAAGCCTAGAAACCCTTTTTATAAGTTAACTTCGTAGCGAATAAATTCGCATCGAATCGAATTTCTTCCTGAAATTCGGCGAATCAGCCGAATCGAATTTTTGATTAATTCGCTCATCTCTAGTAATAAGGATATGGATGGCAGAATGAGCACGAGGAGCAGGATATTGGCTGGAGAAGAACACAGTACACTGGCAGACAGGAAGTGTAAAGGCACGGTTTCAATAGGACATTCATGGGAGGAACAAAATGTTTAAGGTTCACCAGAAACAAGATAGAAAGTAAAGTTGTCTAAGGGATCAGGCACTATTTCCAATCTACTGCAGAATTTGTTGTATCTTCCTCAAACCCTCCCAATTCACATCCTATCCACCTTTTTGAAACCAGTGCAGTGGAAATTCCTTAGGTTTTGGGGGGTAGAGCGCCCCCCCCTCCCCCTGCTCAGTTTAGACACCACAGTATTCACCCTGCAGAAACCCAGGGAGGCATCAGCCTATCTGACCCAAAAATCTACCATTAAGCAGTTAATCTCTCCAGGGTGTCTGGGGTAAAAACACTCTGATTAAAGGTTACTTTGGAGCAGGAGATGTCACCAATCCCCCTTCCAAATTCCTGCAACTCTCAGTGTATAGCCCCAAGACCATCAAAAACACCCTTTCATATGCCCGACTGTGAAAGTTGTGACAAAATCTTGTTGCCCCTCCCACAATTCTCCTAACCTCTCCCAGATAACACCAGTTATTGGTATTCCAGAATTCTTACCTGGTTTACATGACCTGTCACCCACATAAAGTAATTTCTCTCTTATTAGGATTGAAAATCAGTGAAGCAAATACAAAGGATGATAGAGTCTCTGCTCCCTCTTTAGCAAGCTATGCAAGTCTGATATTTTTTGGCTCTCTTAAGACCAATCATGTTGATTTGCAGCAGACTTCTGCCTTCTGTTTTACTCTATTCTTTTCTTTAGAATTACAAAAGATGGCTATATTCTTTCTATTGAATTCTATTCGAAAATTTAAATTTTGAAATTTGAATTTTCTAAGATGACTTTATTATTTCTATTCTATTATATTCTTTTCTTTTTTTATTCTATTCTTATCTATTCTACTCTATTATATTCTGTTCTTTTGTATTATATTTCTTTATTACCTATTCTATTCTTTTATTTTCTATTCTATTCTGTTTCATTCTATTCTTTTAGAAATAGGAATTTTGGAAGATGGCTATGTATCATTTCTAGTATATTCTATTCAATATTTGAATTTCGTAAGATGGCTATATTTTATTCTATTCTATTCCATTTTTTCTATTCTATTCTATTGTTTTGTTTTCCATTCTAATCTATTCTTTTATTTTCTATTTTATTCTATTTGTTTCTATTCTATTTTATTATATTCTATTCTTTTATTTTCTGTTCTATTATGTTTTATTCTATTCTCTTCTATTCTTTTCTATTCTTTCTATTTTATTATATTCTATCCTATTGTATTCTATTCAAGATTCAAATTTGAAATTCAAACTAAAATAGATGGCTACATTCATTCTATTCTAAAATTTTGTTTTGTTATTTCGGATTTGGATTAAATTTGTTAATTTTGCAATTCAAAAATTTGAATACATCGAAATCTCTGAATAACAAAACATTTGTCTGAATTTTGATTCAGAAACAATCCGCACATCTATCTATTTCCCATGAGGTTATCACCACTTGAATGTTCTCCTTGTAATGTCTATGTCCTTTTGTGTCAGTCAGCTGGATTGGAGATAAAAGTTTAACCTGTAAAAGCTGTCAAGATGCTGTCAAGATGCATGATAAATTCGTATGGACTAATCTGAAGTCGAAATATACATAAACAAAGCCTGATGGCAGGTAGCTTTTGCTGTGCTCTCTCTTTAGACAACACATAGAGCTTTGGCAATATTTTGAAATATAATTCAGATCACTATCATCTTCAACCATGCTGCCTTGAGCAGCATTCAGGTCGATAAATGTAGATTTTTCTTCAGTATTTTATGATACTAAGCTGCATTTATTTTGCCATCAATTTTAGCCACATTCCCTTTGTTACTGTAGCTCAGCCCCCCCCCCCCCCCAAGGTCCACCTCCATGCTTCATGGTAGGGATGGCTTCTTTACAAAAGCAAGGTTGACTCCTCTCCCAACATAGCATTTATGGCTGTGACCAAAAAAGTTACATTTTGGTGTTATGATACTAAATGACGTTGTTTCAGAGGTTTTGAGGTTCAGTTGCGTGCTAATTGGAGTAATGTAAGAATGCTGTTTTCTGACATTGGTACAGCAACATTTACAAAATATACTAATCTTGCCAGGGGTATGTAAGCTTATGAACAAAATATATAACTAAAAAAAGTCAGATAATATACTTAAAGTATATCTGCTTGCCAACAGTATCACTCAGTTATCACTTGGCGATAGAGCGGCCTCCCTGTGCTGGATCACGTACCTCGGGCAGGAGAGGGGTTGCACACGCCAGCCAGCCTGGTTGTGCTGTGATTCATCACACCACATGCCGATCCCTGGGTCCCAGCCAATGACTGACCCCCAGCACCCGCTGATCGGCTCTGAGCTTCACCGAACACAGCTCTGTAAATGTACACAACACAGAGCTATGTTCAGTGACAGGGGATCTCGTTGTTTGGTCATTCCCTGGTAAAAGTGTGAATCTCCCTAACGTGGCACAGACAGCAATAAAAACTAACAGATGTTCTAATCCCTCTGCACTCTATCCAAAACAAAACAAAAAAAGTTTTACTTCCAGTCCGGACACTTACACCCCCTTCCTGTCCAGGCCAATTTTCAGCTTTCAGCGCTATCACACTTTGAATGACAATTGTGCGGTCATGCAACACTGTACCCATATGAATTTTTTTGCATTTTTTTTAGACAGATAAACTTTATTTTGGTGGTATTTATTCACCACTGGGATTTTTATTTTTTTGCTATATAAATAAAAAAGTCCAAACATTTTGAAAAAAAAGGTGTTTTCTTATAAAATTTTGCAAATAAATAATCTTTCTTCATAAATCTTAACCAAAACGTATGCAGTTATCTTTTTAGTGAAAAAAAAATAACCCAAATTAGTTTATAACCAAAAATTATAATTAAAAAAAAAGTTTTGACATTTTTATTTTATTGTTTTATATTATTATTTATGTTTTTTTTTTTTAACATACTGTCACCCTAGCAGTACAGTGTCACCATAGTGACAGTGTACTACTTGTGGGGGTGATGAAGATTTTTTTTTTTTACACCCATAAAGGCTTTAAAAGCAATAATTTCTTCTCTCTGGCTGTATTCTTGCAGCCATTGAGAAATACTGTGTGAGCTGTGATTGGTCACTGCTTGTTACATGGTACAGGGCTGTAGTGAATCATTCACAGATTTTCACTAGTATTAAGCAATGATGTCAGAAGTGACATCTTGCTTACTACTATCCATGTGATCACTGATTGGCCAATCAGTGATCACATGATCGGGCCCTCACACAGAGGTCTTGTACAGCGATTGGTGTTCCGCTGTGTCCGGAACACCAATCCCAGGGAGCGCGCACAGGCAGGGAAGCAGGGAGGATGTTTATAAACGGCCACCCACCCCTGCGCTGCTCCCGTCCAGCCGTTTATATACAAGTGGTTAAGGGCTCGCTCACACTAGAATGCAGTGCCTGAAAGTGGGGTACCGATGCAGCTTCCTGCACAGCAATCTAATCATATTGCACTTGTGATCTGCTGTGGGTATCAGTGCAAAGTTAACGAGACCCCAAATGCAGGTCACAAACACAGTGCACTTGCCCACGCTAGCCCGCATCAGATCACATGGCACAAATGTACCTTGGGATACGGTTGCTGTGCATTTCAAAAAGTAGTGCATGCACTACGTTTAGTGCGGTGTGGTGTGATTTTAGCCCATTCAAAATGACTGGGCTGAAATCACACTACACAGAACTGCTTGTGAATCGCACAGGAACTGCACAGAGTTCCTGTGTGATTCACACACAGTTCCTAGTGTGAATGGGCCCTTAACCATGATTTTTTTGTGTCTCAAATCATGATTGTGTGTCCTTTTTAGGTACCTATATATTGTACATTCACATCAGTCCCTAACTCTCAAGGGGTGTACAGTCTAAGGTAGCTAACCTACATTCATACTTACACATACTGGGGCCAATTTAGACAGGAGCCAATTAACCTAACAGCATGACTTTGGAGTGTGGAAGTAAACTGGAGTACACCCACACAAACACAGGAAGAACATGCAAACTCCAGGCAGGTGGTGCCGTGGTTGGTATTTGAACCAATGACCCTAGTACTGCCAGGTGGAAGTGCTAACCATTTAGCCACTGTGCTGCCCATTGTTATCATATCCCTCTTAGGTGCCTCTTCTGCAGAGTAAACAACTGTAATCTATGTAATTGATCCTTATACTGTAGCTAAGGGCCTCCATCTGCCTTATTACTTGTGTTGCCCAATGCTGAACTTCTAATGTAAGATAGTTTTTCCTTAGAACTCGTGACCAGAACAGAACTGCATATTCAAAATGAGGCTGAACCAGTGTTTAACAAAGGGGTAGAATTATTGATTTATCTGTCCATTTTAATAAATGACAGTTTTTTTCTCAATTTGTTAGCTGTGGCTTAGCATTACATGTTATTGCTAGGTCTGTGATCTAAAAGCACTCCCAGATCCTTTTCCTTTACTGATTCTCACAGGGAGAAAACTCCTAATTAATGTTTTGCATGTGTATTTTTGGCAAGTGCATAGCTTTACTTTTCTCAATATTTAACCTCATCTGCTATGTAGCTGCCCAACTCCCTACTTTATCAAGATCCTCATGCAATGATGTTACATCCATGCTGAATTAACTTCCCCACATAATTTGGTATCATCAACTGGCAATAAGCTCAAGATAAACCTTCCAAACAGGTTCCAGATCAGGTAGTATTGGGTATGGGAGCAGAAAATTGAATGACAACTACTTTCAGAAATTTTCCTTTCCAGGGCAGCACAGCTTGGTAAGGACCCTGCCTCCCCCCCCCATGCTTCCAGGACCTAACTCATAAATAATGTGAGCCCACCTGCAGCCTTGGCATTCTGTAACTAGTCCTACCAAGCTGTGTGGGAATTGTGCTGACATGGAGCTCGTTCAGAAAGGAAAATTACAGTAAGTATCTGTCATTCAATTTTCCATTCTCCTGACAGCTCCATGTCAGCATAGCTGGGAACTAACTAGCCACACAGGGGAGGGATAATGCTACACACTCCTCCATTCTGACTTAAAGCAGAAGCCAGGATGCCTCTGCCAAACTCAAGTGTCATTAAAAGTGCTTCTATACAGAAATGAGCCATGAACATATATATATATATATATATATATATATATATATATATTGACCCCCACGTAGCTGCCTTTCAGATAGTGTCTGGGAACACGCAGCCTGCTGCCACTCATACGTTCAAGACCTTTTGGGTAGATAGTGATGTGATCACCCTGGCACAGCCAACCCTTTCAACTTGTAGGCCAAGGAGATGAGCTTCATCAACCAAGGGGCAATAATCTTTTTAGAAGCCGTGAAATCATTACACACTCCACCTGGAATGGCAAACAAGTGCTCCGACTTCCTGATGCCAGATGTCGCCTTGGTGTCTGATGGGCTAACTTCTTGGGTACTCCCCAAGAAGGATGTAGGAAAGACAATGTTTTATGTGATATGGATTCCGAAGGCCACTTGGGCATGATCATGAACATCAGCATAAGTACCACCCTATCTGTTATGAACATTAGAAAGGGTTCTTTAAACCACCAATATGAACACTCTTCTGGTTGATGTAGTTTCCACCAGGAATGTTTTCAGATAGAGTTACCACAGGGGGTCACTTTGATTGAAGGGATCTGATGCAAACAAGTCCAACACCAATGGGAGATCCAGTTTTACAAACAACAATCACTTATGTAGGTTTCAACCAAGTTGCAGCTTGAATAACAGTATAATTGAATGTTGGATGCTCACTGTATGCCGGTTAAGTCAGAGATAGCTGAAATGTGGGCACACTGTATACTTACGCATAAACCTAAATTAAGCCCCGAATGCAGAAACTTCAAAATGTAAAAGACTTGTGAAGATCCTAGTGTCAAACTTTGATCAGCAGCAAACCTGTGAATTCATGTCATATTCTACTATAGGCACTGTTAGGGCTGTTCTTCTTTGCTTTCATAAGAGTATTCACAACCTTTACAGAGCACCCAAGATCTATTAGCCTCTGCCTCTAAGCTTGAGCCTGCCAGGTGTTGGATGAATGGGACTTTGCAGAAGATCTGATTTTACAGGAAGAGGGAGTGGATCCTTGACACTCATTAGGAGGGGCAGAGGGTACCAAGGCCCCTTCAACTAATCTGGGATAACCCCCGAACTATCACCTTTCCCTGCCACAGCCTCAGAAAGAGGAAGAAAGGTATAAGCTGCCCTGGAGATCCAGTCTGCAATCAGCACCTCCACCCAGATTGCTTGTGGATGGTGGACCCTGGAATAGAACTTTAGCAATTTGGTGTTGACTAGGGATGAGAACAGGTCTACCTCTGGAAGAGATTACCAAGCCCATTTGTTCTCAAAAGACTTTCGGCAGTCTGAACCATCCATTGTCATCCGGGGCTGACCTGGACAAATTCTTTGACTAAAGGTTCCTCCGACTGGACACATAGGCCGAAGATAGCTGCCGGATATTTATTTGGGCCAACTCTAGAATCTGAGAAACCTCCTTCAGGATGGAGACCCTGAGTACCCCCTTGTTTCTGGATGTAGGCCACAGTTATTGTGTTGTCTAACTTCACCAGGATAGGTCCACCCTGGATGTCATGACTGAAGGCTAGGAGAGCATGAAATTCCCTTCTTAATTCCAGGATGTTGGACATGATCTTGGACCTTTAAAAAAGGCCATTGGTGCTGAGCCCATTGCTCCTGAATTATTGCTCTCCACCTATTTTGCTGGTGTCTTACTGCATCACCAGCCACTAGGTCGTCAGATGGGAATGACATCGCAGAAGATTCTGCTTCTCCAACGACACGTTTAGGCTCACTTTCATACAGGGCATGATTCATATCTTCTGACCCAGCCCCTCTGACTGCTACCAGTCCAGAAACCCGACTTGAAAGGTTGGTGAGAGTTCAACTGAGCCTACCTGACCTGCTGGAGTGAGGCGATTTATGCAGCCCAATCTGAGACGTGAAGGATGAAAGATCTCCCAAATATTTCCTGACATGCATGCCTTGAGTGACCATGTGTCCATCACAAAAGCTGTACCTATGTCCAAAGAGGATCCAACAAGTGCCCATAAGACATGTATGGATAGCACAATCCCCAAAATGCCAGAAAGCATCCTGACATGAAGCTCTTCGCTGACTTCTTGGATTATATGATGGCTTTTTCTTTGACTCCCAGCCAGATATGCAGCAGCTACCCTCTCTGGAGTGAGTATGGAAACTGACTCTTGAACTTGTCTCCTTTAACTCAACAGATGTTCATCTTGCAGGGAGGAAGCCTAACTGACCACTATTAATTGAATACATCCTTGAAGGCCACAGCATTTTCTACAGGTATCTGGCGAGTCCCATAAGGGACATGCTGGCCAAAGAGGTGATTCAAAGCCCTTGACATCCTGCTGTGACAACATGCTCCAATCTTGTAGAACAAGCACTTGATTAAGTCACCATAAGGGAATTGTCAAGCACTTGAAATACATCCACAGCTTTGCTTCTTTTCATCAATTTTACAAAAGGAGGAGTCAAAAACCTGGACAAAGGTCACCCTCATCTTCTTATTCAGAAGGGACTGAAGATGATTGATTGACTTGAGAAGGCTCTGAGACCAGTTATAATGGCCCTAAAAGGAAGACTGGACATTGCCTGAATAGATAGCCCTTGCAGAAGGTGAATTCAGCAATTCCTTTAGAGTGTCTAGACCAAATGCTTAATTAATTGTGACAACTTGGTCACCATCATCCTAATCACTGTCTGCTTGAACAAAGCAAGAATCATACAGTCATGTTCATCCACATGGTCTTTGGATGAATCTGGCAAGGGTTGATTTGCCTGAGAAGGTTCTGCGACTGCTGATTGGCAGTGACCCCTTCACAAGGTGAGTGCAAGCAACTCCTTTAGAATATATTGATCTTATGGTCAATGAATGTGATAACTTGTTAGGTGTCAACTTCTTTATCCCTGGCTGCTTGAACAGCAGGGTTCAAACAGTCATGCTCATCCGACTCTTTTGGAAGAGTCTGAAGAGGATTGTTTGCCAGGAAGGCCAGGAGACTGCTCATTGATACAATAGATAACTTTTTCACAGTGTGAGTGGAAATATTCCTTTAGAACGTATTAGCCTCATGTGACAACCTGTTAGGTGTCATCATCTTTATCCTTGTTTGCTTAAACAAAGCAGTATTCATGCAGTCATGTCCAACCGCATCATCCTCTTTGGAAACTCTCAAGAGGGCTGTTTCACCTGGGAAGGCTAGGCTGCTTCTTATTGCCAAAGCAGATTACCCTTTCAAAGGGTAAGTGGAAACCACTCCTTTAGAGTGTGTTTATTGAATGTGACACCCTGTTAGGTGTCATCATCACCTAATGGCTGTTAGCTGTGATAAAAGCCACCCCGAGGACCAGCAGTGGGGCTTCCCGGATTATGGGTCATTTAGCCGGTACACAAGGGACTGCGTCCATCTGAAACCCACATGCATGGACGGACAGCAAGCTCTTTAGATCAGCAAGGTAGAGGATCACACCTAGGTCCTGCACATAGGAGGAAAAAAAGGAGCACCAAGGCTGCAGGTGGGCTCAAATTTATGACTTAGTTCCTGGAAGCATGGGGGGGGGGACCCTTACCTAAATGTGCTGACATAGAGCTGTCAGGAAAGACAGTGATTAGTGTGATATCTGAACCAAGTAAGGTTATTATCACATTGCTTGTACCTATGAGAGATGATAAATAACTTCCCAATTATACTTGACTTTATGCAAAGTTTGCTCCTAGTTTGGTTATGTCCTTTTAAAATAGTTCTTCTATCCCAGCATGTTATTTCTTGAGGCTATTGGGGGACCACTGTTGATGCAACTCCTGTCAATGTGAACTGGATTTATATCTAGTTCAAATCTTGGCATCTTAGATAAGTAGACTGAAGCCTAGTACACACGATGAGAATATTGGATGAATGATCGTCCTTTTTTTTTTTGCATGCTACTCTCATATCAAAAACAAATAGGTTACTAAAGTTATGAAAATTCAGTAGTGATGTAATATATTCTATTGTTTGATAATGTATTCTTTTGTTTCTAAGCATGCGTGGTCTTGGTTACTCTTTGTTTTGTTTTTTAATACTATACTAATTACACGAAAATTATTCATTCTGTTTCTTACAAGAAACATTTTTCTGTGTGTGTCCCTATGGATATTTTTGCATGAACTGTCGTGATCAGCTCTCGAAAGCTGTGTACTAACAATCAGATTATTGGACAAAATCCATGAAAGAGTTTTTTTCTGTCTGAATTTCTCATCATATGTACTAGGCTTAAGAGTGTGCTGCAGGCAGTGAAAACAAAATAAGAAAAATAAAAACTGCTAGGAAAAAGTGGAAAGATTTTTTATTATTTTGGCAAATGAAAAAAACTGCAAAGGCTCTTCTTGCAAAAAAAAAAAAATAAAACAACTTTTAACAATAATTTTCATTTGAAAACCTACAATTTTTAACTCTGTGCCTGAACAGATGCAGCAGTTACCAAACATATGCACCAATGTGTACCTTTTTCACATATGCATGAAGCTACCATAATGTGAGCTAGTGTTTTCCAAACAAATCCTTAAGGACTACAAACAGTTCTTTATTTCCAGCAGTCTTCAAAGAGCCATAGATGCTATAATTACTGGCTTCTGTTTATGCTGTTTGTTAATACATTGGAGCTGCTGCATGGAAATGGTAATGTCATATATTGTTAGTGGTTCATAAAAAGGGAGTTGTGAAACAATAAATTGTGCAGATAGAGCCCTTTGTGACTATTCATGAAATTATATGGCACAGACCATGCTAACTATTTATTTGAATTTCTCACTATGCAGGGCAGACTTAAGATTGGCCTTGAATAGCGACATACAGTTCATTATAATAGCTCTTTTGTTTAATACGTATGGGACAAGAGCTGAGATTTGCTGTTTAAATTTTTCATGAACTTTTAACTTTACTACGCTGTTTGCTCTGATATTTCTTTTGTTTTCAATTGTACAATATCACCATTGTACTAAAAGAACTGCAGGAATTATTAGAGTCCAGGTGTCAAACAGACAATTTACTTAAAATAAAAAGAAATTGCAATTTAAATATTTTGTGTTTTAATAAGAGTTATGCACATAACAATTATCTCTGGAGGCTAGCAGGTAATAATTAAACTGTTATTGACTGTTGTCAAGGTTATAGTTATGTCATCGGGTATACAAATTAACAGTTTATATAATTAGAAAGGGATCATGGGTCAAACGAGGATGCAAAACATGCACTGTAGTATTATCTTGCTTTTTAATTAGCCAGGAAGGAACCTAATCCATTACATATGCCCGCACAAAGTCTTCATACATAAGTGCTGGCTGAAGATTTCTGGCAATGCATAAACATTTTACTATTAATTGCTAAGGTTTACACAATGGAGCCACATATTGAAATTAATTAAATTATGCCAATTTACATAGATCTCTTATCCCTGTGTAAAGCAAAGTTTCTTATCTATGGTTGCAGACCCAAACTGAGTCATGGAAGTGTTGCCACTTAAATTTACGTCTAAGCCTGAAATCAGCAAATCATTGCCAAGTAACAGTATAGACACATTTAGGAAGTTAGTGACAATGGTACTTGTGTAGCGATAATCAGGAACACTGTTGCCAGTTTACACTGGTCTGGTGACACTGGGGACTAGTGTGACAGCAATCAAGAACACTGCTGGTGACTTGCATTATTCTGGTGACACTGCGACTGGTGTAGTGACACTGGGACTGATGTGACTACGATAAGGAACATTGTTGCTGGTTAGTGATGGGCCGAACACACCCCCCTGTTTGGTTTGTGGTTGAGCATTCGAACATCGAACCAGGACAATTCACTAAGCAGTATCTTACTGCATCCAAGTATGTGGTAAGATACCGCATAGCTATTAAAATACTGTATGAATTATATTATTAAGTCATGCGGCATTTTAGTAGTGAAAACATTCTTCAATGTATTAGGTGTAAGCGGGGCTACTCGCTGACAGCTGAATGTAAAAAGAATTGCTGGCAATTAAAAAATAAAAAAAAAATACTCTGTAGGATCTCCCCCCCCCCCCCATCCATACCAAGCCCATCAGGTCAGGTATGGATTTTGAGGGGAACCCCCACGGTCAGGAAAGAGGGAGGGGGATGAGCGAGCCCCCCCTCTTGAACCATACCATACCACATTCCCGCAACATGGGGGGTGCTTTGGGGAGGGGGAACTCCCCTCCAAAGCACTTTGTCCCCGTGTTGATAGAGACAAGGGCCTCTTCTCCAACAATCATGGCCGGTGGGTGTGGAGGTCTGCTGGAGGGGGGCTTATTGGAATTTGGAAGCCCCCTTTACACAGGGGCCCCCAGATCCCACCCATGTGAATAAGTATGGGGTTCAAGGAACCACTACTCATTCACACACACAAAAAAAAAGTGTAGTGTAAAAAATGACAGAAGACAGTCTTTGACAAGTCTTTTATTAAAAACAAAAAATAAAAAAATGTCCCCCGAAGTAGATCCAATCACAATGCCCACTGCCACCGCCGACCCAAAAAAGAAAAAAAACGCTCCGCTTTAGACTCTGGCTCCCGAAGTATGACAGCTGCACAGGCCTGGCAGTTCCTAAATATCTAATGGGCGGGGCCACCCGGTGATATCAACTGGGTGACCCTGCCCCTTTGTGATGTCATCATGCACTGTGTTTCAACAAAGCATTGCACCTGACCTGTGGTTTATATCACCCGTCGCCTGGAACATACAGTTCCAAGTGCTGGGAAGGTTGGTCTTGTTAACATTAGCCATGCTGCGGGCAAACAGCCTCATTGAAGTCAATGGGAGGCAATTTTGCATTGAAGTCAATGGAGTCCCTTTGACTTCAATGCAAAATAGTCTCGCATTGACTTCAATGCAAAATTGCATCCCACTGATTTCAATGCAAAATCACATCCCATTGACTTCAATGAAAATTGCTTCCCATTGACTTCAAAACAAAATTGCTTCCCTCAAACGCCTTATCTATGCATGCCACTACTCTATCACTTGCAAGTCTGGAACGCACTGCTACAAACTTGTACAGGACCCTTTTTTGTGTTGGCATCCAAAACGAAATGCACGTGGATCACATCTGTGTGAACCACCACAACAGGAAAACATAATACCTGTCATATGCATCTGTGAGTTTGAATATGCATCCTGGATCACATATATGTGAACCAATGAGGTTACATTCATAACTGGTCATTTTTTGGATCACGGCAGAATCACTGTGATTCTGCCCACGATCGGAAAATTCAGGTTCAGGTGCCAGCTCCTGCTCCTTTTTGGGAGACAAGCTTCACGTGATGCGATTTGCCAAGGTTGCCGCACAGTAAATTGTGTGATAATTGCGGCAAAACCGTACCGCGTTTTAGGTGCCATTAAAATAATAACACTTGAACCTGAGTTTTGCGATTGTAGTGTGTTTTGAGATTATGGGCAGAATCACAACGATTCTGCCGCAATCTCAAAACACCCAGGTGTGAACTGGGCCTAATGGAGCGGACACCAGAGCTTGATTTGGATGCTCAGCAGGCGCTAGTACTGAGCACCCAAGTGTTTCCATGTGTGAGGGTAACCTGAAGGAATAAAGTTTTTTTTTTCTCTTTCCAGCCAGCACCTTATTTACTCACTCAGCAGATGCGCGTCTAAAAAGCCTGACACTCCCCTTTCCTGATGAGCACCCAATCAGGTACTCATTACACTGCAAAGTCTCTCCCCTCCCTGCTAGTCCCTGGGGGCGGTTCCAGAGACAAGCAGGGAGGGGAGGAGGAGATAAATAGTGCAATGTTTAAAATATTAAAAGTTTAAGTCGCCATAAGGTCCGTTTCATATTTAAAAGCCCCAGACATACCTAAAAGCACCTCAGATTTAAGTACGGTTTTGGTTTATCAGAACAAGTAGATTGTCATGAGGGACAAGCAGATGGGGCCCCCAATTTAATCCCTTGAACAAGTAGTTTTGTTTTTTTTTAATTTCCATATCAACACTATTCGTAGTTACAATGGTCTGGTGGTGATCAGAGAATTGTGACTGGGTGCACTCATTCACATGTGAGGTTGGGGGGTGGTAAAACCTCACATTTGAGTAGCTTTGAGGAAGCTTCCTGTGATGAATTGTTAGCTGTTAAAAGGGCCTAAGGCCTTGTTCACATTAGAGCGGTTTCCCCTGCGCCTGCAGCCACGCCGCACTGCATGACAATGGAAATCATGTTATGATCATGTTCACATTAATGCAGTGTAATTTTTTGAAAGGTGCCAGTGCTTCTTTTGGTGCAGCATAGTGCATTTTTGGCCCCATAGACTTCAATGGATGAGCATGAAACTCACATGAAAAAGGCATTTATATGCATTTTTGGTGCATTTTTAGCAGGGTTTTGTGTTTAACAACCACTCTCCTTCACCTACGAAGAAACATATAAAAACACATAAGAAAACATATAAAAATGCACTAAAAAAAGGCATGATTATGCAGCAGCATTAAATAAAAAATAGTACTTGTGAATGTACAATACGTTGCAATTTAATACAAACCCAAAATAAAACTATTGTAGCAGTCCCACAAAATGTGCAATACTACCACAATATAAAATGATATAAGTATAATCAGACTGCGCACCTGAATTAGATATGTGTACCATGCATACTGTATGTACTGGATAATTCAAGAAATGTAAAACATCTATACATCAAATATCACACCAGATCAGTAGTTTACAATATGAATTGGCCATGAATAAAGTCCCAGAGAGTGAAATGTCTGCCTGTGCTTGTGTTTCAAACTTAATTAGGGTGCTTTGCTTGTTCAGCTACTGTAGCCTCCCTGGCAGTATTCCCGAGTGGAGCTCGGGGTAAAGTTTCAGTACCAAAAGCGGTAACCCCGAGCTACACTCAGGCTTACCATGCGGTGCTGCTCCAGCATCTGTTCTTCACTTACCTTACCGCAATGTCCCTCCTGCAGTGTCCCCGGCAATGTAATCCAGCGGATGCCGGCATCTGTCATCTGGATTCCATCCCCTGTGAGCGTCGGGGGGGACGGGGGATGGAACGGCGGGAAATTTGAAAATGACAAAAAGTGACATTCACTAAATACACTAAAATCACATAGTAAAACATTACTGTATCAAACCATTTCACATACATTTTGTCCCTAGTGCTTTGTCCTGTGCCCTGCCTGCATTTTTACTGTTCTTTCTGCCTGGAAACTGAGAAACGTCCATGGCATCCAAAAAATGTCCCTTTAGGTCAAAAGCGGTTTTAGACCAGCTAGAGAACAGCGATAGTAAATCAGAACCACTTGCAGAATTGAGTGATAATGATTCGTGGGGAAATTCGTCATCAGACACTGAAAACGATGTGCGAACTTGGCACTATATTTCAAATTTCAGTGTTTTTGGTTTGATTATATTATTGAATTAAAATTTTTATTATTATTATATTATTATTTTTTATGATTATTTATTAAATTATAATTTATGATTTCGTGTTTCAAATTTTATCATACCCAGAATGTTTACTAGACTCTTGTTCGGACAGATTTCAGTGAGTTATTCCTAAGACTTACAGGCCTACAATAAAAAAAATACATATTTCCATGCAAAAAGTGTATCGCTTTGAGCACAGAAATATGTACATAATCAGACCGCTAGGGAGGTTAAAGTTCTCCACAGTGCTCAAAAGGTGCCCCACATGGACCCACCCTTAGCCAATGACCATTTATTTCTAGAGAGGTCTACAGCACTTGTGGGGCATTTCCCAATGAAGTTGGTTCTCCACAGTTCATTGCAATCTCGAGATGGACATATCACAAAGAGAACAGTAAGGGGAATCCTATAATGTAAAACCGTATTATGTGTTATTGTAAAATAGATATATTAAAAAAATCTCACAAATAAAGTGTCTCAGCCCGGCACCTGGTGTACTCAGCCTTATTTATGTAATGGAAGCCGCTGGACTAAACACTCATTGGAGCGGCGTGCGTTCCATTCAATGGGAAGTGACGTCAGCAGAAGTTGCGTCATCAAGCCTTGACGCGCTTCGATCAAAGATCATATTCAGGAAGACGCAGCATTAGTGTGAAGCTAGGCTAAGGCTACAATCAGACATTCAAACTGAGTAGCAGTACATCTGGCGCAGCAACACTCTTTGCTATGACCACACACAAATTGGCAGATTAGCTGCAGCCAGTTTGTGTGCAGCTAAAATGCTACAAAAACACCAACCCTGGATGAACACTGGCTGTGTCCAGGGTCAGTTAGAATCTCTATCTGCGTGTAACCACTCAGGTGAGTAGTTTACATGTGAACAGCAGTGGTAGTGGCCATAGATTTGCACATCTGTATAAATCTGACAGTCACTGCTGACAGCTGCAGTTGTACGCACACAGTGTGTGCAGGTAGCGTTTAAAACTGCTGGAAAAAAGCTAATTATTCTTGCTGGCAAATGCCCCTTAGTCTATGATATTTGGCTATCTGAAACCTATATTTTTAGGCTGCAGTTGTGCTTTAAAACGGCTCAACATTGAAAGCTGATTTTTATTGATTTCTACAAGATTCCGTATTCTACTACTTGTAGTCCATTTATATTAAATAGATAAGACAGTCTTTTCCATTGAATAGCTAGGAGGAAAAGAAATAACAGATAGAAGTGGTTTTAAAAAGACTAGAAGGAACTGTTGGCACATATGTTTTTTGGTAAAGCAAATGTATCGATGGAAAATGGACATCAGTCTCCATCATCACAGCAAACCTAAGCTGTGGCAGGAGACATTTATTCACCTGCAGAACCAGCTTCCTCATTTCACCCGCCTGTCTCTGAGCTTGTTCTATCAGTATTAAAAAATAGCTGGAAGCAGAAACACTTTGGTTAAAAAATAAATGTCATTTTGATAGGAATACTTTACATTACGACTTAATTTAGGGTGGCCTTTTCCCGCATGTTTACTTGGATCATGTAAAGCAATTAATGCCAGTGTCAGGAGAAGGGCAACTTTCATGAGAATTTAGCTGGAATGATTTTGCTGCACTTTGTCTCTTCACTTAGACATAAAACAAATCATTATGGTTATAAAACATCAACGTTATAACTTTTATTTTTCTAACATTTAGAAATTTCAGGAAAACATCCATACTTTACCCAAGACTGGACTATTTTAATCCCTTCCTTCCCAGGCCATTTTTCAGCACTCTCACACTTTGAATGACAATGCAACACTGTACCCAAATTACATTTTTATCATTTTTTGATACACTTAGAGCTTTCTATTGGTGGTATTTATTCACCACTGGGTTTTTCTTTTTTTCCTATAAAGATGAAACAAGAGCGAATATTATGAAAAAAAAATAATATTTCTTCATAAATTTTATTGTGACTTTTAAAATTGATCAATCCCAATGGACTGACTGCCTATATCTTATTTGTTGAGGCCCTAAAATGCCAGGACAGCACAAATACCCCTAAATAACCCATTTTTTTTTTTTGGAAAATAGACAGTCCAAGGTATTTAATAAGAGGTATGGTGTGTCTTTTGAAGAAATTAAATAAAACTTGTTTGCTTTTTTTCATAATTTTGTCATTTTAACAAGTTATCTCTTACATACAACATAGGCTCACTTACAATTAAACTTTAAAACACATTCTGATATGCCTTCTGAGTAAGGGGATACCACATGTGTGATATTTTTCACAGCCTAAATGCATAGAGGGGCCCACAGTCCAAGGAGCACCTTTTGGGCTTTCAAAGAGCATAAATTATGCCTCTAACTTCATGATTACCTATCATATTTTTTGAGTGCCTGGAGAACCAGGACAGTGGAAGAGGTCACATTTTGGAGAATAAACTCCCCAAGGTATATTTTAAGATACACAGTGAGTGTTTTAAAGACTTTTTCAATGTCTGGACTGATTATGTACTGGATATTGTATCTTATGTATGATACAAATCAACCCATTGTGTCAAAGCCAATGTACTATAATAGTTTCCTCTGTAGGAAGTATACCTTAATGTTGCATCAGCTATAGAAGTTCCACTTCCTATAAGCCAAGCAAGCCTTGCCTACTGGTAGGTGGCTGCTCTCAGGAATGCCATGTTTGCTGGCCAAGAAGTACAAGGAGCTGAAGAAAGAAAGAACAGGGTGCAGTTGTCTGCAAGGGATGCTTGGGACGGGTCTCTCCTAGGAATATATTCAGTCGAATGTGCACATGGGTGGCAGGCAGAGACATGGCCAGCAAACAGGCAAAGAATCCGTCCAGGCAGCAGGCAGAAGCATGGTTAATAAACAGGCGAGTGTGAGTACAGGCAGCAGGCAGAGGCAACAGTGTGCTGGTGTGGCACAGATTGGGGACATTGTTTCTGGCTACACTGAACTGGTGACACAGGGGACTAGTGTGACAGCAATCAGGAACACTTCTGCTGACTTACACTCATCTATTGACACTGGGACTGGTGTGGCGATAATCAGGGACACTGATGCTGGCTTATGCTAGTATGGTAACACTCTGACTGGTGTGGCAGTGATAAGGAACACTGTTGCTGGCATACACTGGTCTGGTGACACTGAGACTAGTGTGGTGGTGATCAGAAAAACTGTTGCTTGCTGCACTGCTCAGTAGGTTAAAAGAAAACAATGGGGAAGATTTACTAAAACTGGTGCACACAAAATCTGGTGCAGTTGCGCATAGTAACCAATCAGCATCTAGATTTTATTATCAAAGCTTGAACAATCTGAAGTTAGAAGCTGATTGGTTAACATGCACCAGATTTTGTGTTCACCAGCTTTAGTAAATCTTCTCCCAATGCATCAATGTGGTAATGGTATGGCCTTTACTCAGGAACGTAAAAAGCTTGTAACATTTCACTAGAGGGCTATCATTCTGTGAATGAAGAAAAACTGAGAACCTTTTCATGGATTCACAATATGTCTGTGTGCTTTCATTCACAAAACAATCTACCTTTGGTGCAGCATTAGAATGTAAAAAAGAGTGATAAGCAAAGTAAGAAAAAACATTAAACTTAAGTGCTTAAATATATAATAATTTTTTTTAATGGATTTTGAGATACATAACGCAAAGCTTTTTAAAGTGATATTAAAGGCAAGTAACTAAAAGATTAAGAAAAATGTCATACTTACCTGATCTGTGCAGTGATTTTGCACAGAGCAGCCCCAATCCTCCCTTTCTTGGGTCCCCCTCCGGCACTCCTGGCCCCTCCCTCCTGTTGAGTGCCCCCAGAGCAAGTAGCTTGTTATGGGGGCAACCAAGCAGGTTCTCTCCATGAATGAATGCATGAAGGTAAAAAAAATTGAGCCTTTACAACCACTTTAAAGTGATATTAACCACTTGCCCTCCAGAGGATTTACCCCCCTTCCTGACCAGTCCATTTTTTGCGATACGGCGCTACGTTACTTTAACTGACAACTGTGCGGTCATGCAATGCTGCACCCAAATGAAATGTATGTCCCTTTTTTTCCCACAAATAGAGCTTTCTTTAGGTGGTATTTGATCACCTCTGCATTTTTTATTTTTGCGCTATAAACAAAAAAAAATTTTTTGAGAAAAAACTATATTTTTGATATTTTGCTATTAAACATGTCCAATAAAAAATTTTAAAAAATCAAATTTCGTCATAAATTTAGGTCAAAATGTATTCTGCTACATGTCTTTGCTAAAACAAAATCCAAATACGTGTAAATTAATTGGTTTAAAATATAGCATTTACATATGGCGGTGTATATACTGAAATTTTTTTATATACTAGTAATGGCGACGATCAGCAACTTATAGCGGGACTGTGGCGGGCATTCTGACACTGGGGGGAACTGGCTTGGTGTCACTGACATCCCCAGTGACACCAATACAGTGATTAGTGCTAATAAAAAGCACTGACACTGTACTAATGGCACTCACTGGGCAGGAAGGGGTTAACATGTGGGGTGATCAAAGGGTTAACTGTGTGCTATTTCACTATGTGTGCTGTGTGTGTGTTTCACTGTAAGGAGCTGACAGAGGAGAGATCTGTGTTGTTTATACAGAGGTCTCTCCCCCGTCGGAGATGCTCTGTGATCAACGGGTGTCGGCAAGTAATCACCTGAGAGGACCCGGTGATTGACAGTCGAGGCCGTGAATGGAAATGCAAAATCACATATATATTATTTATATATATATATATCTATATATATATATATATATATATATATATATATATACACACATTATTTTGTGCACCCCTACCACCCTGTAGCAGTATTTCTGCTATAGGGCGAAGGGGAAGCAGTTAAAGCTTAGTTTAAACTTTTTTTTTAATAACAAACATGTTCTACTTACCTGCTCCATACAATGGTTTTTCACAGAGCAGCCCTAATCCTGTTCTTCTCAGGTACTCCGCTGTTGCTCTTGTCTCCTCCCCCTTGTCCATTTCCCCCAATAGCAAGTCGCTTGCTATGGGAGCACTGGTGCGGGCTCGTTCCTGAGACCTGCTCTTTGTGTCCATAAGAAACGTAGAGCCACACCCACTCTCTCCTTATTGGCTCACTGACTGTGATTGACAGTAGTGGGAGCCAATGGCTCCTGCTGCTGTGTCTCAGCCAATGAGAAGAGAGAGACCCAGGACAGCTGAGGTATCCGTGCACATTGCTGGATTGAGAGAGGGCATAGTGAGCATTGGGGGGCTGAGGGGAGCAGCACACAGAAGGTTTTTTTACCTTCCTGCATAGAATTGGCTGTCTGTGTCACGTTGGGGATATTTTCTTTCAGTTCTTTTTTTCAGAGACACAACAGGAAGAGAAAACAAATTTATCCAAAGTAAGGAAAGATTAGAAAACTATCACCAGCACAGGCTCCAGCCATGGGAAGATTTTCCCATGCCTCCTGTTCTGGTGATAACTGTAAAATTCTGGATTTTACATCACTTTCTGTCCCTGAGAGAGACCTGTCTAGATGGCAACCCTCTCTTACTCTGCTCAGAACTGAAAGATACACTATAGCTACAATCTAATGTAGACTTTAAATACAACTCAAAAATACAACTACATCTGTCTATCCAATTCTTACCCAACATTTATGCAGGGAAATCTAAATTGTACAAATTTTTACAAAAGCTGCCCCTATTTTAGCCATTAAACACAAATACCATCCTTAAAGTGACACTAAAACTTTGTTGTTTTTTTTTTCTAAAATAACAAACATGTCTATACTTACCTGCTCTGTGCAGTAGTTTTGCACAGAGCAGCCCTGATCCTCTACTTTTCGGGTCCTCGCCAGTGGTCCTTGCTCCTCCCCCTCCAGCAATGCCCCTAGGGAAAGTCAATCGCCCTGGAGGCACCGCTACGTGCTCCTCCCTGAGCCCCTGCTCTATGTGTCCATAAGAGGCTATAGGGAATGTCGCTGGATATGAGGGGCTCAGGTAAGAATTGGGGGAGCTGGGGGGCTGCTGCACACAGAAGGTTTTTTACCATCATGCATAGAATGCATGAAGGTAGAAAAACCTTGAGCCTTTAGAACCACTTTAAACGTTGTAAATTATACATTTTATGGAAACAAATACTAATGTCTTGTCTGAGCTCATTTTCTGTTTCCTATGTTATTTCTGTAATTAGCTAACTACCAAGTGATTATATAAACAGTAAAGGTGTCACAACTCCTGGTATAAATTGACAAACATAACACCAAAGCATAATAACTGTAAACTCCAACTCAAATACCCTAAAGCAACAATCGCACAATTAAAATACTTGCTTTCAACTAACTTCATTGTAAGTGATGGAAGTTGTGTGCATTTTGTTTGAAAATAAAGCATTGCAAATCTGATGTTTGAACTCTGTTGACAGAGGTTTCTGCATAACTATCAGAGGTTTTTTATAATTGCTTTATATTTACCTTTAATTGCAGTTTTATTCAGTAATGACAAACAATTTGAACACAAATTAACCACTTGACTTCCAGAGCAATTCTTTAATTTTTCATACTCTGCATGCAGTTATATATATATATATTTGCAAGCAGAGCACCAGTAGAATAAAATGGCAGCAGTTGCAATTTTTTATATTGCATGCTATTTGTGCAACTGTTTATCAAAAGCATTATTTTTAAGGAAAGATACACTAAAGTGAATTTTAGTACACACAAACATAATAATATAATACCAAGTTATTGATAAAATAAAAAAAGATAGGGTTGCATTCAGTAAATATATAGCAAACATGTCAAAACTTAAAATTGCATGCACCTGTAAATTGGTGATGACCTATGTTACCTAATTTTATCATATGGAACACTTTAAAAGCCTTTCATGTAATCAGTTTGAAGTTACCCATGAATTATGGCCCTAGAATCATTGCTCTCACTCTGACATTCTCAGTCATACCCAGGGGCGGACTGACCATTCGAGCACTCGGGCACTGCCTGAGGGCCCAGGGTCAATAGGGGGCCCTATGAGATGCCCTTGGTACCTTTCAGAGGCTTTTTTGGGTGTGGTTTGAGTGTGGGTGAGGACACAGGGGCCCCATGATCCCCTATTGCCCAGGGCCCCATGAGTTGTCAGTGCGCCCCTGGTCATACCTCACATCTGTGGTGGAGCCACTGTTTACATGCAAGTGAGGGCCCTACGGGGTATCAGTGTGCTTTACATTTTTAAAAAAGTTTTATTTCTTTTATTGCAATTTAATTTTTAAAGCCTTTTTACATTTTTTTTTAATTTAACTTTTGCTGCCACAACGGGATTAATATTGGGCAGGTGGCAGGCCATCTTTATGGGGACATCCGGAGTCTATTAGACCCCCCTTCATGTCTGCTCTGCTCTCCATTGAAGCTATTCAAGCATAGATCATGCTTGATTTGCTGCTTCCCTGACTAAAGCAGACAGGGAGTGACAGCTGTAAACCAGGATGTGACAAAATGCTCATTACTTCCGGGCTCATTCATTGTAGGGAGATAATGGAATGGATGTTCCCCAATAACCTCCTGCTTAATATTTTACAGTGATTAGTGCTGTCTTGTGCTCCCTGAAGTGGTTGGAGAGCCTAATCCAACTGCAGATGGCTTCCAAGGGGGGGTAAGGGGAGCCTTTTTGGTATTGTAAAAATGATTGGGTGGCTCTGTAGCCACTCAGATCACTGTAACATGAAAGCCACTGTCTGATTGAAGAAAACAATACCAAGCTCATAGCCACAGCAGCCATGAGCTTGGTTTAACCCTTTGAATACCAAGACATTTATATACCATTTATACATTTATATACCATTTATAACATTTATATACCTAAGTAGACAAGGGGTTAAAAGATCCATACATTAAAAAATGTATATGATCCACCTGATTCACCTGAATATATACATGCAGAGTTATCCAATCTGCTAACAACAATATAAATAACATAATATAATTTCCTATAATCTTCAATCCATGTTTTTCTGACAGTCTACATACAAATGTTAAAGTGGACCTTCGACTGCAATTGAGGGACCATTTTACTGATAGCCCCCACCCCCCAAATACAAAGAGGTTCTATCATCACAGCATATATTTTTGTTTTGTAACATTTGACTTTTAATAACAATAAAAACAATAGTTTTGACAATCCAATATACTGTAAGCTTACTTGAAATATCTTTCATTTTCTGAGCTCTGTCTGTCTGCTTGCCTTCTCTTTTCACAAATTCCTGGATTCCCTGCATGCTTTGCAGGTTCTCCTCTGCTGTTTACTCTCAATTTTTAGGAACTACATATCCCATGGTACCTTGCTGTCTACAAGCATTGAGTCCTGTACTGACTCCTCCTTTTAGAATCTCTGTAGTTAAGAAGGCAGGCTCTGTGAAATGTGTGACACAACAGTGCCAACTCACAGGACATAGTGAATACGTGTCACATAATTCAAGGAAGCAAATGTGTGTGTGGAGCTTCACAGAGTAACTTTAAAAACTTCAAGCTCATTCAGATTAATAGGAGTAGACTGGAATTAATTAAGGAGTAGGAAGTAGACTAGAAAAAAATTGAAATTTAAAAGCACACCCAATTTTGAGCAAGAATTATTTATTTATTAAGACAGAAAAACTCTGCTGACTTCCATCATCCAATCATGTGCAAGTAAATATGCTGTTTTTTTTAAATTCTCCTTGCATGTGATTGGGCAATCTTTGCAAAGTGAAGCTCACCTTATTTACTAAGCTCAGGAGCAAATGCCTTTGCAGAGTGCAATTGCACCTGCAAAGTGCACAGTCTATTTGCCTTTAGTAAATCAACCTCAAGGTGATTAGTCACTCAATAGTACACATGAATAAGTGTGCTGCACTAAAATATAATGATGCTGGATATTCATAAATGTAACAAATCCATGTACATCAATCATGTAACAGATTGTATAAAACAATAAAGATGTGAAATCAATAAATGCATATAAAAAAAGTCCAATATGAATCCGTGTAAAGACAACGTCCAAGTTCCTTGTACAGGTTATGCTTGAAGAGTGCTCTCCATGAGTTTGAGGAAGCAGGATTGATCTGTATTAGCCACAGAGACAGCGGTATATGGGAATTTGATAAGCTATCCAGCTGCCTATGTGAATATGTTACAAAGGGGTATGCTGTCGCTAAGGAGAATAAATGATTAAATTATAACTTACCTCTCATTGATTACCTGGACTTTATTGGGGAGGTTCTACACCCAAGGAATTTATACTTTTCGGGGTTGGACCCCAAGGACCTTATACTCTTTTGACAGACATTCTCTACAGCACTTCCAGTGCACCAGTAAGAGCCTACCATGCCTAGTTTGATCTGGAACAATGACAAGCTGTCCATAATTTCCATGAAGCCTGATTTATGACAATGATTGAGCTTGGCTTTCCTACTTGCTGATTCTTTCCATTAGACTGCATACCATGAAGCCATTCTGGTGAGAGATCCGTCTCTGTGTTTGATGTGGAGCCCTAATACCTTATTATTGAATTAGGATTTATGCATTTTGACCTTTATGATGGGAGTCAGTTAATTAAGGTAAGAAAACACCTAAGATGGGAGGTGAAGGGTTTGCATGGGGAGAGCACTTATTAAACATAACATGTACAAGAGATATGAACTTTGTCTTTTCACGGATTCATATTTTGTGCACTTGGACATTTTTGATATACAGTTGTTGGTTTTGCATCTTCATTGTTTCATACATTTGGTTAAATGGTTGATGTACACAGATTTTCTCATTTATAATTATCTTGCATCAGTATATTTTAGCACAACATACAGTATTTATTCTTAGGCCCTCATATTATTTAATTTTGGCAAATCTAAAATTGATTGTACAATTATATAGTCAGATTGTAATGTGTTTGGTGACCCTAATTCCTCAACCACCGCTCCCCCATCTGACACTTACGATCCCTAAAGGCCATGTAAGGACCAAGTAAAATGAATGATTGAACTTCCCCTGTGCAGTGACATAAGTTTGAGAGGTAGCACTTGCTGCTTGATTTGAACGATTCATAGCCAGCTTTGTGCCTTTTTGGCTTGCAAAAATAGTGAGTGGAGTTCAGGAAGCATTGTCTTGCTGCTGAATTACAGAGATGGTTGTGGAACTTAATCGGGACATAGGATTATCATGGGGTCCACCGGATCCTGAGATTTCCCTCCATTGAGGGACAATCATATCAATTCCAAGACTGTTGAGAGGTATGTCACAAACCAGCCAGTGCAGATTGGAGTAGAGTGTCCCAGGAGTAGTCAGAGCTGACTACTTCTGGGTTCACTTTAGACTGAAGAGATTGGGGGGAATTGGAATTCCTTGATTTCCTCCTGCTAAACAATCCTGAACACCTTCTGGATCTGTTCCAGGACCACAGGAGCAGAGTGAGTCCAGGGACTGGGATAGTAAGAGGACACAGTGGGAACGCATAGACCAGAGTATATGCAGGGTGTAAAAGTGGCACTTCTGCAATGTTGTATATGAAAGTCATAAGCAGTATTATTTTCAGTAAACACTAGGCTGCAAAGTTTTTTTTTCATACATCCTTACAATGGAAAGGTTTGTCATGAATAATTCTTCATCAGTACTGATTGATTTCCCACAACACTCTCCAGCCCACTTCTGGAGATCATTGCAATCTCTGAAGAGTGTTCAAGCTGCAAAAAAGTGACTTCAAATAAAACCCTCCAGTCATAAGAAACTCCTAGGAAGGACCTTAATTTAAAATGGGAGGCTTTAAACTATGTATTTAGTAATAAACTGGAGTTCACATTTATTATTTAAAGTTAAAATTCAAAATACTAACCACAGCTTACAAAGCCATCCACAACACTGCCCCTAGCTACATCACCGACCTCATCCACAGATATCGTCCAAATCGCCCACTCCGCTCCTCCCAAGATATCTTCCTCTCTAGCTCCCTCATCACCTCCTCCCACGCTCACCTCCAGGATTTCTCCAGAGCCTCTCCCATCCTCTGGTACTCCCTAACACAGCATTTCCGGTCAGCCCCCACCCTGTCTGCCTTTAGGCGATCTTTGAAAACTCACTTCTTCGGGGAAGGCTACCGCACCTCCACCTAAGAACTGTACTTGAATCACCTCCACCAGATCATCCCCCGCAGCTATCACATTTTGTATTATCTCCCCCTTCCTTTAGATGTAAGCTCCACGAGCAGGGCCCTCACATTCCTTCTGTACTGAAATGTATTGTAATTGTACTGTCTCCCATATATTGTAAAGCGCTGCGCAAACTGTTGGCGCTATATAAATCCTGTATAATAATAATATTGCACCCCTACATTAGAGACATAAGATCCATCCCTTTCACTGATAATGGCACATACTATCTTTTACTCCCACACTTATATGCTATGAGTACTTTGCCAAAGAGGGCAATATATTACTCTGTTGCCCTGTTCACCCTTGGTGGTAGCATAGGCAATGGAGTAGACTGATAGATATTAAAGTTTAACATTTTATTCACACAATTCAGAAACATACTACCATGTTAATTGGCTTGCATTCTACTGTATGTATGCTTGTGAATGGTACATTAGATTGTAAGCTTCTGAAGGCAGGGACTGATATGACTGTTCAGCTAGGCTTGGCAGACTAATTAAAACCGAACATGTGTTTACAACAAATGCAGAAGCTTTTTCTTGGCAGTTCTTTTATGAGTTCAGAATGTAAAACAAATATACCTGACATCTTAATAACAGAAGCAGGAAAAAATTGGACTGGAACACTGCTAAAATAATTGTAACTTATACAGGACTTTTATTTGTACAGCAAAGTTAGATTTTTCACTCCAAACAAATGCAACAGAAAATCTGCCATGATGAGGAAGTTTGCTGAAAATGATATGAACTACACGTTGGTCTGAAGTCATGATGAATTTTAGGAATGTATCTTGTTTCATAAGCTATTTACCAAACAACAATACTTTAGTCATCCATTAAAAAGCATTTTCAATCCAACACAACAGCAGAATTACTATATATGAAGGATCAAACCACTGCAAAAATGTGGATCTTTTTTTCTAGGCTGCAGTGGGAAATTAAATGTCCTATTTCATAAAGCAAGGATGATGTGTAAAATTCAGTACATTTCAGTTCTCTGATTCCAATCAGTATGGATCCATTATGATCTCTTGCTACAGATAACTTAGGTTTGCATCATTACTTTGCTTCACTGAATAAACCCAAATAAAGTTGAATGCTTATTTCCTTGCTTTACATTGTAGAATATGAAATACCCCACTGTGTCCATTTAGGATTATTGAACATAAAGTCAGTGCTTATACAAACTCTTTGGTGGAAAAAGGTTTAAATGTCTTAAATTTGTGCATGTAGAAAAAGTGTACCCCATCAAAATAATTAAAAGATATTTGTTGTTTCCTCTTTGAAATGCTTTCACTTTGCCTTTTAGGTGTATGGCTTTAAACAAAGTTGTATTACTTCCAAGTCAGGTATTTTAATTCACTTTAATTACAGTATCCAGGAGGTTCCATTCTCAATCCGCTACCTGGCAACTTATTACTCCATTTGGCTCCCCAGCATCTCTACTAATTGTGTTCCTGGGGTTGATTTATATTTGGTCTATCAAACTCTGTGATTACATTTTGAAAATTAGCTAGCTACCTATGGTACATACATACTTAACAAAGTCCTATAACTAATACTGAAGCCCTTTGTAATGAACAGATTTTGGTTAGGAGGCAGAGGGTGCCTTTCAAATAGACAAGAAAAAACAGTGTAAGTAACATTACCAAATAAGCGTGTAGGATATTTTCCTTAAAAATTCCAACAACTAATTTTTGCCATTTTCCATTGTTCAGCTAGAGCTTCATTATACATATATAGTAGATATATGGTAGGCCTGGGTGCCACATACAGAATAATAATATATGCATTTATTTAAAACAAAAACCAGATTGCCAGGATTTTAAGGCACCAAAACACAACCATATCTATCATGTGTGGGAGGGTTTGTTGAATCCTGTGCAAGGTCTAAAAGTTTCATAAATTCTAACCCCAAATTCTATAGGGGTGAATCTTTATAATTAATTATGGCCATTTTCCTTTCAATAATTTTTATTAGGTTTTTAGGTAAGTTTAAATACAGATTTCAAAATTTAACCACATACAAGTACATAAATCCAAAGTTACAAAAGTAAATGGCTGTTAATGGTGGTCGTATATGATTAGAACAAAACAGGAAAAGGCAACATTTTAAACAACTTGTCAAATGACTAAAAATAAAACATACGATATGTGGCGGGCAGTTAGCTGGTGCACAAAAACTGCTATGTATTTGTGATTCATCAGCTAACGTTGGCATAATGTGACACTATTGAGGATATGCTAATTCACTTTCCAAATGGGAAGTATATTAGACACCTCATGGTCTGTATGGCAGCCCTGTGGAAGAACCAGAGGAAAAAAGTCTAGAAAGAGGGGAACAGTTATAAAAAGGAAAATACGGATCAGGAGATGAACATCTGAAACACCTGGGTTCAAGTTGTAAGGGTTAGTATAGCTATAGCGTGGTGAAGCTAAACGCTGAGATCTTGGGGTGAGCATGTTGGATCCATGGAGTCCAAATTTTAAGGAATCTTTCATGGGTGTCCAAAAGGATGCTAGACAGTTTGTCATTGATCAAGAAGAAATTGAGAAGGCATGAACTGCTGTTTCCATGCTTTCGCTATGGTTTGTTTAGCTGCCAGTAATACATGGGTGGCAAGTTTGAATTGGTGTTTAGACAAATCCAGGGGTTTTAGAGAGTATGCCTGGAGTCCCTTGGGAAGATTCATGAATAGAGATTGAAGTAATTTGAGAACCCTGGACCAGAACCAGGAAAGCATAGGGCATGTCCACCATATGTGTAGAACATCACCCGGAGCTTTACACCCTCAAAAACAGGTATTAGGGGCTGATGGGTGAAGAAATGCTAAGTGAAAAGGGACAAGATACCACCATGTGACCGTTTTGAATGCAGATTCCACTGTAAAGACATTGATAGAGCATGAGGTCAGGGTTGACCACATCTGTGACCACCATGCGTGATCTTTGGTGCTATTAATGTCTTTTTCCCATCTGGAGATGTAAGCGTGATTATTAGGAGTCTGTATTATTGTTATTATTATACAGGATTTATATAGCGTCAACAGTTTGCGCAGCGCTTTACAATATAAGGGAGACAGTACAATTACAATACATTTCAGTACAGAAGGAATAGGCGGGCCCTGCTCATGGAGCTTACAATCTAAAGGAAGGGGGAGATGATACAAAAGGTGATAGCTGTAGGGGATGATCTGATGGAGGTGATTCAAGTACAGTTCTTAGGTGGAGGTGGGGTAGGCTTCCCTGAAGAAGTGAGTTTTCAAAGATCGCCTAAAGGCAGACAGGGTGAGGGCTGACCGGACATGCTGTGTTAGGGAGTTCCAGAGGATGGGAGAGGCTCTGGAGAAGTCCTGGAGGCGAGCGTGGGAGGAGGAGATGAGGCAGCTAGAGAGGAGGATATCATGGGAGGAGCGGAGTGGGCGATTTGGGCAGTATCTGTGAATGAGGTTAATGATGTAGCTAGGGGCAGTGTTGTGGATGGCTTTGTAAGCTGTGGATAGTATTTTGAATTTTATACATTGGGTTAGTGGAAGCCAGTGGAGGGATTGGCAGAGAGGGGCAGCAGTCGCTGATCAGTTGGTAAGGTGTATGAGTCTAGCAGCAGCATTCATAATAGACTGAAGGGGGGATAGCCTGTGTAACGGTAGACCAGTGAGGAGGGAGTTGCAGTAATCGAGGCGGGATATAACCAAGGCATGGATAAGTTGTTTTGTGGTGACTTTGGTCAGGAAGGGGCGGATTTTGGAAATGTTCTGGAGGTTGAGGCGGCAGGATTTAGCCAGTGAGTGGATGTGGGGTTGTAGGTTAGTTAATTGTGAGTACAGGATAGAGATAAGTTTAGGAGAGAGGCGTCTGGTGGCAGATGTGTTCAAATAGAGATAATTGTGTGGTCGGGTCTTTATCGATGAGGGTTGTTGTTATCCAATGCTTAATTTGTAAGTATCGGAAAAGTTCTGAGGGAGGGACTTGATGTTTTTTCCGTAGATCTGCCCAAGTGTAAACTAAGCGACCCGTAAGAAACAAATGGATACAATGGAAATTGTGAGAGATCCACCACTGGAATGCGGTAGGACATTCAAGACCAGGAGGGAACAAAGGGTTACCCACAAGGGGGAAGAGTGGTAAGTGAGGGGAAATTAAGCCGCTGGTGTATTTTGTGGAGTCCCATACTTGCAGTGAATGGGCCATAAGGGGAATGATAGACATGGGTCTGGATTTCGGGGGGAGCCACAAAAGCGAAGCAAAGGAGATCAGGTGGCAGGAGAACGCTTCTAAAGTAACCCATATGGGGGCTAATTGTGCTGCATACAATAAGTTAAGGGTGCAATTTGAGCCACCACGTAGTGCTTAGAGAAGTTAGGAACTCTCAGGCCTCCCTGTTTTTGATGTATGAGCATAGTGTATTTGGTAAGCCAAGATCTTTTATTGGCCCATATAAAATGTAAAACGTGATTTTGAAAGGATGTCAAGGAGTAAGAGAGAACTGGGACAGGAAGGGTGCAGAATAAGTATAATAGTATGGGAAGGATTTTCATTGCATTCATTGTACCCATCCATGAAACGGGTTGGTGTGACCATATTGCAAGTAGAGTTTTCAGGGAACGGAAAATTGGGATATAATTAGCCTCATAGAGAGTATAGTAAGAGTTTGTGAGATTAATCCCCAAGTATTCCAGATGTTTAGGGGGCCAGGCAAAATTGTAATTTTGTTTCAACAAGTTCACAACGTTATGTACTGAAGATTTGCCTTCATTTACTATTAAACCCGATATTGTGGAAAATTTGGTTAGGCTGGTAAAAAGTGTGGGTAGGGAGGTGTGAGGCTGAGTCAGCGTCAAAATTAAGTCATCAGCAAATGCACTGACTTTAAATGATTGATGGGCGAGTGTGACATCTGGGTTGGTTCTGATAAGGCAAAGCAAGGGCTCCAGCGCTAAAACAAAAAGTATTGGGGAGAGAGGGCATCCTTGGCATGTTCCTCTTTGAATAGGAAAGGGGAAGTATTGTCTGGAGAGATAGCAGACTGTGGCAGAGGGTCCACGATAGAGAGCCTTCACCCAGGATATAAACATAAGCGGGAAGCTCCATTTTTCTAAGACGTAGTACATATATTCCCAAGAAAGGGGTTCAAATGCCTTGTGTATGTCCAGGCTCAGAATCATGCCAGGCCGTTTGTGTTGTTGTAACAAATTGATTAAGTGGATGACTTTGCGGGTGTTATCTGAGGGCTGTCGGTGGGGGATGAAGGCCCCTTGGACTTTGTGAATGCAAAAAAGAATTAATTTGAGTGGCAAGTATTTTCGCTAAAATTTTGATGTTGACATTTAATAATAAGATTGGTCTAAAGTTATGGGGATCATAAGTGTCCTTTCCAGGTTTTGGAAGCATCACTATTTGAGCTGCAGTGGATGATGGATGAAGGTCCTAATGGGAGCGTAGATGGTTAAAAAAATTAGGTGAGGGGCCAGAGAATCAGCAAATTTTTTATAGTAAAGTACCGTAAAACCGTCAGGGACGGGAGTTTTTGTTGCATCTTAAACGTCTTTACTGCAGTGAGGACCTCTGGAATAGTAATATCAGGTTTCAGCACATCTACCATAGAGGTGGATCATTTGGGGAGGTGGACATCTGGAAGAGATCATCCACCAACTCCCTGCGAAGAGGTTGTGGGGACTGGTATAACTTGGACAGGATTGTAGTGAAAGTGTCCACGATTCTGGAGGCATTAGCTGTGGTGCGTTTGTTAGGAAGGCATAATCTAATCGTGTTGGTGTTGTGAGTGTGTGCCTTCAGAAGGCTAGCCAGCTTTGTTCCTGGTTTGTTAGCGCAAGTGTAATATTTGTATCTGGACCATCTGAGTTGTTTTTCAGCTTTATCGTCAAGAAGGAGGTTAAGTTCAACTTTAGTAGCTTCTAGTTGTTTACGCAGGGAAGTAGTGTGGGATTGTTTAAAATGAGTGGGATGATAGGAATGATACTCAGGACTCCCTTTCTTTCTTTCTGCGGGAGGCGATTTGTATTAATTTCCCTCTAAGTGTGGCTTCATGAGCTTCCCATAAAATTGTAGGAGGTGAAGCTGATGTGAGGTTATCTTTAAAATAATTGGAGATGAAGTCTCGTATGGTCCCCAGCACCTCACCAAAGGACAATATAGAGTCGTTGAGACACCAAAAGTAGTGTTGGGTGGTGGAAGCCAGTGTTCTACAGGTGAGCAAGAGAGGTGAATGGTCAGACCACAGGCTGGACAAAATCTTAATGTTCAGGACATCAGGGAGGAAAGCCTGGGGGATGGGAAAATGGTCTATGCGTGTATGACAATTGTGAGGTGCAGAATAATAGGTGAAATCCTGTACACAGGGGTTAAATTCCCTCCAAGCATCTACTAGAGCATGTTCGGATAGAAGGTCCATGAATTTCTTTGATTGCGAAGTAGCTTCAGTAGGATCCTGGTGGGGATAAGTTGCAGGGGAGCGGTCTAACTGTCTATTCAGCACCATATTACTGTCACCCATCATGATCAGGGCGCCCTTCCTATGGGAGAAGATTGCTCTCAACAAATGGGAGAATAAGAGAGATTGGTAGATGTTAGGGGCATAATAGATGACTATCGTCACTTCTACTTCAAAAATCGACCCCTGTAGTATTAAATATCGGCCTGTAGGGCCCACAATTTGAAGCATGTAAAGGGAGTGTTTCTATGAAATGTCACAAGGATACCTCTCCATTTCTCCTCAGATGTTGCCTGGTACACCTGAGGGTAATTTTTATGGAAATATTTTGGGTAGGAGGAGGTGGAAACTTTAGTTTCCTGGAGTCCTATAATGTGAGCTCAAAGGGAAGCATAATAGGTACAGGCACACTTACGTTTCTGAGGGGAGTTTAAGCCTTGTACGTTGTGGGAAACTATGATGAAATCGGAGGTAGCCATCATGGTGGGTGAAAAGGGAAAGAGCTAGAGAACCCAGCTGGGAACCGTCTTGTGTCAAATATAATATGTGCAGGTGTTTTGATGTCCTGTGGAAAAAAAAGAGAAAGTTAATAGAAGACTAACAGTGGGATGAGGCGTAAGAAGCTCAACCACAGGCGCGCAAAAACAAGGGATTGTCTAAACAATCGAGGGCAGAGGTCACACGAATTGCCATGGTTGGGGGTCACCAGAAACTCCCCAAGCACACATTGTATTATACAATCAGAGAACGTTTACCCCTCTCCCCTCCAGATATGGCCAATTTCAAGGCAAGGAATTCTCAAAAAAAAGAGAAGGGGGGGGGGGCTTGGGTTATATATACCAATGCAAAAAGAAAAAAAAACTTACATTGGGGATAGGGTCTTTAGGGTTCTTTTATTGAGAACATGGAGATGCCTTTAAAACTATAGGTAATGCCATGGAATAGCACTATTTTCATGTACAGTGGTAGACATATTTATTTGATTTTTTTTTATAGTTATGGCTGTGAAACTGATTTTTATATCCAGCGCTAATTGATCTTAATTGAACAATGGAAGTAGCAGCCATAATAGATATAAACTCTAAAGGAAATTAGGCCAAAGCCCCTGACTTTATACTAATTATGTATGTATACATACACACACACACATGAAATTCCTGCTAAATCTGAAAGATAAAACTGTGCTGAGTTAATAAATAAAGCTCTTGGGGCTCATTACGGTGTGAATCAGTGTTTTTTGTCAATGTGTCCTCATAGAGTAACTGCTGCACAAACAAGCCGCTCATTCACACTGTATGGGCTAGAAAACCTGTAGAAATGAGCTCTTATTTTTTAAACTATTTTTTATTAATTGTTTTTTTTACAATGTTTTTAATTATTTATTTATTTATTAACAACACTTTTAGGGGCGGGGAGGCTTTGGTGAAATATCAGGGGTCTAAACAGACTCCTGATATCTCACTTTTGAGACAGAGAAAGGGACTGAAAATATTAATTTTTCAGTCCCTTTCTCTGCAGCCTCAGCTGCATTGGACAGTGAATGAACAAAAGGCTCTATGCAGAAGCTCCTGCTCATTCACAAACTGAAGCATAGTAAACACATTTTATTATGCTTCCGTTATGAATGAACACAGTGAGTAATCGGTACTGGTATGTTCATTCATAAAACGAAGGGGCTAGTAAATATGACATATTTACCAGTTCCTTCCCCCAATCTCCATCCTGAAGATCCTCCACCCTGTATGCCAGCAGCAGCTGGCAGGAGGGAAGTGAAGGGAAACCAGTAGCACTACAAGGGAGGTGGGGAGCACATGGGCGGGGGGTCTGAACAGCAGGGCGATCGAATCCTGAACAGGGGGGTGATCAGTTGGGGGGCAATTATAATAACCAATCCCATTGTAAGTGTCCCCATACAGCAGCTGAAAGCTGGTGGGAGAGAGAAAAAACTGGCTTTCATTTGTATCAGGGAGTGACACCCAACGAGATTGGTTCTTATAAGAGCCCCCATACCGCACTGATCACCCAATCTACTGGCCCACATCTGATTCCCATGTCAGTGGCACATGAGGTGATTGAATTTGCCCAGGCACACTTGCCATGCCCTGAGTGCACGCCTATGATCTATGGCGATGACAACTGAAGAAGATTAAGATTAAAGCAGATGTAAACTCAGCCACTAAATCTCACATATACTTTAACATGACAATATCACTGGGATGGGTTTCAGGTTCAGATTTTGGCTGTTTGGAGTTCGGTCCAACAGTTAAACTAAAAGGGTGTTCAGCTTTTCATTGAGCCCTGAACTTCTGGTATTTAGTAGTAACAACCACGACTCATTCAAACCACCTATTCAGCTGTCATCTTAGCATCTCCAACTGAAATGTAAACAAGGGGGCAGAATGGAAAGCAGACAATGTGTCCATATCGGGTCAATGGCCATAGACATATTTGACAATGGAAATGACCAAATATGACCATGTCCATGGCATCAGACACCATCCCTGCCCCTTTGTTGGCATTTAAGCAGGAAAACTGTCATTCAGCGAGTGTATCCATGGGTTTATTTGCTTGTCATATTTTTTTGTGAATGAATAGAGCTACCTGTGCCCCTTACTCATTAATATGGCAAGTCTGTCACAAATATATCAGGGTGGGATTGTGAGGGATTATGCAATATTGCAGGAAAGAGAAAGACGTGACAACTACATCAGTCAAAGCACTGTTATGACATTTATTATGATGCATTGTATTTTATACACATGATAAGGAATGGACAGTTACACACAACACCCTGAAGTACAGTATACCAATCATAAATATACAGATTCATTGTTACTTTTTAAGGCAAAGTAAGCTTAAGACATAACAGAAAACTGTCTCTGTCAAAATGTAGAATTAATATAAATTTACACTGGCATCCATTTTGTATTCAGACATTATATTCAAGCTATTAAAATTTCTCTCAAAGGGTGATATCTGGGGACCCCATTATTTTCAAATAGGGTTTCTAGATTCTGATATGTCTCCTGTCTACAGACCTCCAAAACCACCTGGCCAGGGTTGTAGTGAAGAGGCCCTTGTTCTCATCAACACAGGAGCAATGTGCTGTGCCAAGGGGGTCCCCCAGGTAAGGTGCCATTCTTGTGTTGAGGGCATGTGGCATGGCAAAGTTCAGAAGGGGATGATGCATGCTCATCCCTCCCCTTTGCTGGCCTGCAAGGCTACATGTTCAGATAAGGGTCTGGTATGGATTTTGGGGGAGACCCATGTCCTTTTTTTGCATGGGGTACCCCTTGACGTCCATATCAGACCATCATCAAGAATATAGTTTGATACGTATTTTTAAAGGGAACCCAATGCTATTTTTTCTGTGGACTCCCCCATTAACATCTATACCACACCCTCATCTAGGAGTTAAAGTTCAGCTCATGTTTAGACCAAATCTTTAACTAATCCCTACTTACTAATTGTTTCTGGCTGCATTTTTTACAGAACTTTTTCCAGGTGATATTTATTGATGAGCCAAATGTACCTAGATTTAATTTGGGGTGGGTTTACCAAACATTACTGAAGTTCAGGTACCAAATCAAAACTTAACTGAAGTCAATAGGAGCTGAATCCTAAAAATCAAAGTAATGGTCATTTATTTTCTGGGCTAATAAGCAAGGGATTGTCACACAAACGGCATGGGGCTGGGCACTTCCCTGGGAAAATATACCAAAGCAAAATATATCACCTGGTTCAGAAGCTCACTCATGTTCAATTGCAGTACCTCTCCTGGATACTTGGCTATCTAGCCTGTAGACACAGTGCCCTGCTTTAAGGCTCACCTCAAACGTTTGAATGGGGGTTCTACTGACACCTGGATAGGAGCTGATCTGACTCCTGGAACTGAGACCTCTGTCTCTTGGCTTCTGGTTGCATCCCCTGACCCTTCAATAAGACCATCCATCTCTCACACTGGGAGCGGTCTCCAACTGGCAGCCCCCAGCTATTCTCAGACCTGAGTATAAAAGGACACCTCGCACCCGTGTACTCTAGATTGCAGGTGTCTAGAAAAACCCGGGCACAGGATTGAATGTTCAAATCCGGAGCTGCAGAATCCAGAGGTATGGCAAATCTGCATCTTTCTCTGCCCAGAAACATTAGTCTGGAACATCGCATTCACTCAAAATGCGAATCTTATGTCACATTTTCCCATCTTCTCACAGAGACAGGGTCTCGTCCTGTCACTATATATATATATATATATATATATACACTGCTCAAAAAAATGAAAGGGACACTTTGAAAACACATCAGATCTCAATGGGGAAAAATATCATGTTGGATATCTATACTGATATAGACTGAGTAATGTGTTAGGAATGTAAGGATGCCCCATCATTTGATGGAAATGAAAATGATCAACATACAAAGGACTGAATTCAAAGACACCCCAAAAATCAAAGTGAAAAAATTATGCAGCAGGCTAGTCCATTTTGCTGAAATTTCATTGCACCAACTCAAAATGGTACACAGTAGTTTGTATGGCCCCCACGTGCTTGTATGCATGCCTGACAATGTTGGGGCATGCTCCTAATGAGATAATGGATGGTGTCCTGGAGTATTTCTTCCCAGATCTGGACTGGGGCATCACTGAGCTCACGGACAATCTGAGGTGCAACCTGGCGGTGGCAGATGGACCAAAACATGATATCTCAGAGGTGTTCTATTGGATTTAGGTTAGGCAAGCATGGAGGCCATTCAATGGTATCAGTTCCTTCATCCTCCATGAACTGCTTGCATATTCACACCACAGGAGGCCGGGAATTGTGCACCAGGAGAAACCTAAGACACACTGCACCCATGTAGGGTCTGACAATGCTTCCAAGGATTTCATCCCAATACCTAATGGCAGTCAGGGTGCTATTGTCTAGCCTGTAGAAGTCTGTTCATCCCTCAATGGATATTCCTCCCCAGACCATCACTGACTCACCATCAAAACATCTGTCACAAGTGCTCAGGGTGAACCTACTCTCATCTGTGAAAAGCACAGGGTGCCAGTGGCAGACTTGCCAATTCTGGTGTTCAATGGCAAATGCATATCGAGCTCTATGGTGCTGGGCAGTGAGCACAGGGCCCACTAGAGGGCATTGGGCCCTCAGGCCACCCTCATGAAATCTATTTCTGATTGTTTGGTCAGAGAAATTTACAGCACTGGCCTGCTGGAGGCCATTTTGTAGGGCTCTGGCAGTGCTCATCCTGTTCCTCCTTGCACAAAGGAGCAGATACTGGTCCTGCTGATGGGTTAAGGACCTTCTACGGCCCTCTCCAGCTCTCCTAGAGTAACTGCCTGTCTCCTGGACCCTCCTCCAAGCTCTTGAGACTGTGCTGGGAGACACAGAAAACCTTTTGGTAATGGTATATATTGATGTGCCATCCTGGAGGAGTTGGACTGCCTGTGCAACCTCTGCAGGATCCAGGTATCTCCTTATGCTACCAGTAGTGACACGGAACCTAGCCAAATGCAAAACTAGTGAAAAACAGTCAGAAAAGATGAGTAGGGAAAAAAATGTCAGTGGCCTCCACCTGTAAAACCATTCCTGTTTTGGGGGTCGTCTCATTGTTGCTCATCTAGTGCACCAACTTTACCTAAGCAGCTGAAACTGAAACAACCCCCTTTGCTACTTAACTAACCAGATCAATATCCCAGGAGTTTAATTGACTTGATACTATACTTAATTATGTTAATTATGTTAATTTTATGCGAGAGGCAGATTATTTACCTTGGCCCTAATCTAATTCAACATTTCATCGATTTGCATATTTGCAAGAATTGTAAAATGCAGATTGCTTGGTCGGACTTGAAATGAATCGTAAAGATTCATGGGGTGAGTTAAAGAATGTGATTTGGCCATTAGCAATATAAAAAGTATCTAATGATGGTAATTAGGCTCCAGGGGTCTTCATGGGAAATGAATGTTCAAAGGGTAACTTGCTTACCTGGTAAACACTATAGTTACCTTTATTGCTATCTCCAGTAATTAGTGAAGTCTTTTCATGTTAAGATCAAAAGTGTTTGACCAACCAATCACCTGTTTTTACATGTTAGGAGATGGGGGTAAGAAACTGTACATCAAGAAAAGGAAAGCACAGCTCTAGAATGTAGTATACATTATTGCATCCATGGAAGCTACCTAGGTGCATACACTTGAAGACCAAGCTTTTTCTTTTTTTTTGTAATTCTTTATTTAGACTTTGTGCATTTTCAAAGAAGTACCATCACACAGTAGACAAAAGGAGTGAACATACACATGAAACACAACCGCATTGTGGCACAACATGTCAAAAATGTTCCAGTAACAAGGAACATTTAGGCTAGATACTAATTGTCTATGTCAGAAACTAAAATAATGCCACTCATACTGTAAATGTTGGGTAATGAAACTGAAATACACAAAGTCTACATCAAACTGTTTCATTATAGAAGGCAAATTCTATCTCACAAATCTTGGGACCATAGAAAGAAAACAAAATAGTGTAATATAACTCTCAGGGTAGGGGGAGAAAAAAAAACCCCAGGGAGGGGTGAGGGTTGAGAGGAAGGGGAGATGCCAAAGAGGGAGGAAGGGACCGGAGGGCCAGGACTGAGTGGGAACACGCAGACAGTACTGGAGGGGGTGGAGGGGCAGAGTAGCACAGCAGCCCCCGCTCCTTTTACTCCCCCCCATAGAACCAGCCCTTTGTCGTTTATAGCGGAGGGTTTAGCTCAGAGCTGTAGATAATTTTTTCTTCTGGGGTGGTTCAGCTCGCAGCATTTTTACCGACCTCCCCCCCCCAACTTCTCCTCCTTAAAGTAATGAAGGAAGGAAGGGGTGGGTGGAAGGAAGGAAGGAAGGGGTGGATGGAAGGAAGGGGTGGGTGGAAGAAAGGGGTGGACGGAAGGAAGGGAGGGTGGGGTGGAAGGAAGGAGAGGGTGGAAGGAAGGAAGGGGTGGGTAAAAGGAAGGAGAGGGTGGAAGGAAGGAAGGAAGGAAGGAAGGAAGGAAGGAAGGAAAGAAGGAAAGGGTGAGTGGAAGGAAGGAAGGAGTAAGAGGAAGGAAGGAAGGAAGGAAGGAAGGAAGGAAGGAAGGAAGGAAGGAAGGAAGGAAGGAAGGAAGGAAGGAAGGAAGGAAAGGGTGAGTGGAAGGAAGGAAGGAGTGAGTGGAAGGAAGGAAGGTGTGGGTGGAAGGAAGGAAAGGAGGGATGGGTGGAAGGAAGTAAGGAAGGAATGAAGGGGTGGGTGGAAGGAAGGAAGAGGTGGGTGGAAGGAAGGAAGAGGTGCATAGAAGGAAGGCTGGGTGGAAGGAAGGGAGGGGTGGGTGGGTGGGTTGAAGGAAGGAAGGAAGGGTGGATGGGTAGAGGGAAGGGAGGGGTGGAAGGAAGGGGTGGGTAGAAGGAAGCGAAGGGTGGGTGGAAGGAAGGGAGGGGTGGATGGAAGGAAGGGAGGGGTGGGTGGAAATATGAAATATGATGTTGCATCGAGTAAATAGGTACCTAATATGTCATGCTTTAGAAATTGCACACTCTCGACAAACTGTAATACTTAAAAATCTCAATAGATGATGCTTTACAATTTCTTAAAGGTTACCAGGTTAGAGTTACAGAGGATGCCAAGCACTAGAATAATTTATCTCACTGTTACCTTCACGGCGATACCTCACATGTGTGGTGCAAACACTGTTTACATATGCATGCCCAACATTCGTATGCTTTCGCTTCTGCACGAGCATGGAGGGATGGGGGCACTTTAACATTTTATTTATTCATTTATTTATTTAATTTTTACACAGTATCTTTAATTTTTTTTGGATCACTTTTATTCTTATCACAAGGTAAACATCCCTTGTGATAGGAATAAGAGATGACAGGTCCTCTTTATGGAAACATCTGGGGTCTATAAGACCCTGTTTCCTCTACCTTCAACCCTTTCGCTACCAGGCCCTGTGCTCCACTTTTAACCACTTACCTGCCCTGGCCAATATACAGCTTTCAGTACTGTCCCACTTTGAATGACAATTGCGTGGTTATGCAACACTGTACCCATTTTGAAAAAAAAAGTTTTTTTTGTTTCTATTATAAAATTTTGCAAACAGGTAATTTTTCTCCTTCACTGATGTGTGCTGATGAGGCTGCACTGATATGTGGCACTGATGGCCACTGATAAGCAGCAATAATGGGCATTAAGAGACAGCACTGCTGGGCATTGACTGGCAACACTGATGGGCACAGATTCGCAGCACTGCTGGGCACTGATGGGCAGTACTGTTGGGCACTGATGGGCACTTTTGGGGGCTGCATTGATAATCAGTGCCCTGATTATCAGTGTAGATTAATCCTTTTACAGTAGCCGGTTATCAGCAGTACTTTGAGGAAAGTACTGCAAATAACAGGCAAGTGTATTTACATGGTCACAAAGGACACAGAAATCACAAATCACAGAAATCTCAGACAGCGCCTGATGCATGCCGCTAGGGGCACGCAGTGGGCACGTTTTGGGAAGACGTCATACGTTGCCCTCCCAGAACTGGATGACCGATCTGTAGCCGTCATTTGGCTATAGCGTGGTCAAGAAGTGGTTAAACTCAGCTGGCTGAACCATTTTTGCAATTTTTCTATTGCTTTCTGATTTTTCTCTTTCAGCTTTCAGAGTTTGTAAAAGACCCCCCAAACCATATATTTTCTGAAAGTACATGACCGGTACAATAAAAAATAGGCACTACTGATTTTTAAGGCTCCATGATATTTGCACAAATGTTTATCAATATGTTTGCTGAAAATACACTAAAATCATTATTAGCAAATAAAAACAAAGCAAATTTTACAAAATTCCTGCTAAATATATAAATAACAAATATTTGTACATTTTAAATTGCGCCTTTTTGCAAAATGGTAAAAATGGAACATATGCAAATATGTAAATATTCAAATTTCTCCAAAAATCTGGAGGTTTTCATTTTCTGCTTTTAGAGTTTGTGAAAGACCCCCCAAACCATATATTTTCTGAAAGCATAGGACCGGTAGAACAAAATGAAGGTGCTGCCAGGGGCGGACTGACAACTCATGGGTCCCCCGGACAATAGGGGATCATGGGGCCCCTGTGTCCTTGCCCAAATTCAAAAAAGCCTATGAAAAAGGTACCAGGGGCATCTTATGGGGCCCCCTACTGACCCCGGGCCCTCGGGCAGTGCCCGAGTTTCCAAATGGTCAGTCTGCCCCTGGGTGCTACTGATTTTTTAGGCCCTCTGATATTTGCACAAATGTTTAGCAAACAATATTTTCGCTAAAAATACACTAAAATCATTATTAGTGCATACATGTATGGCATAAATGTATAACATTCCTACTAAATATAAAATGTAAAACTCTATTGATTTAAAAAAATAACAAATATTTCTAAATTTTAAATTGCACCTTTTTGTGAAATGGGGAAAAAGGAAAGTATGCAAAACCGGAAAAAAGGTTATCATTTTTCAAATAGTTTTAACATTTGTAAAAGACCCCCTAAACCAGATATTTTCTGAAAGCATGACCCATGGAATAAAAAAAATGTGCTGTTGATTTTTTAGGCCTCTCAATAGCGCAAATGTTCATCAAATTGCTATTTTCACTTAAAATACTAAAAAATCATTATAAGTGGAAACATACATGGCAAAATTTACTACTAAATTTACTACAAAATTTCCTATTAAATATAAAAGCTAAAACTGTATTGAGTTAATGAATAAAAAATATTTGTAAAATTTGAATTGCACCTTTTTGTGAAATGATGAAAATGGGATGTGCGCCAAAATGCAATTAAAAACAAAGTAATCTCAAAATCTGGAGGTTGCCATTTTTTCACTTACAGCTTTCAGAATTTGAAAGGACTCACCAAACCATACATTTTCTGAAAGCACATGACCTGTAGAATAAAAAAAGTGCTACTGATTTTTTTAGGCCCCACAGTAGTTGTGCAAATGTTCATCAAATCACAATTTTCACAAAAAATACTCTAAAATAATTATTAGTGCACTCAAACACAATGTTTTAAAATTCCTGCTAAGGTCTTTTAACATGGGGCATACTAAAATGTATGCCCGGGAGGGCAGTGTTTTCCTGCATGGAGATTGGGATGTTCAATTGGGATGCAATGGCTGCATGGGCATAGCCGCTGTTCCCAATCTGACATCCATGTGAGTATACGACCCTGAATGCATAGTGAGCTCAGAGACATGCACCTGGACTCACATGGATGTCAAATTAGTAGCAATGGCTGTGTTTGTGCAGTTGCTACATCCCAAATGACATCAACGGGACTGCCTGCACAGGTATGCACTGAATACTTGTGCATCCCTGTGCGGGTAAACATGGCCTTGGAGGGGCATATGCTATGTATGCTCTGTGTGAACAAGGTCTTACAATTTTTTTTATTATTATTTTTTTGACAATTTTGGTTTTTATTATTTGGTACTTTTTTAGGGGGTTGGGAGGAAGGGAGGGCTTTGGTAAGATATCAGAGGTCTGAAGTCCCTTTCTCTGCAGCCTAAGCTGTGCATTACATGAATGAATGAGGATTCTGTATAGAGACTCCTTTTCATTCATAAACTGACCAATAGTAAGCACAAAATTACTATGTTACGTTATCAATGGATACAGGAGTGATCAGTAGTGATCCACTTTAGTATCCACTAAAGAAAAGGGAGGGGGCCAGTAAACACAGGTTTACCAAGCCCTCCCTCCCCCCGCTCTCCATCCTGACAGCTTCCCTGAGTGCCGGAGCAGCAGCTGCAGGCGCAGGAGGGAGAGGAGGGAACGCCTCCTGGGAGGAGGGAGGCCATTGAGGGGGGCAACATGGCGGGGGGAGGTCAAATTAGCAGGGGACACTTCCAAGCCCCTGGAACAAGCTGGCAGGAAAGGCAGAGGAGGGAAGCCGGTGGCTGCAGGGGATCGGATATGCTAGTGGGTGGGGTCCCAGATTGTGGATGGCAGGATCGGTGCTGGTGAAATTAGAGTGGGGGGCATTTAAAAAAAGAATAACGGCAGTGGTAGGTAGGGAGGCTGGAAAGGGAAGTGGGGGAGAGGTGTACATTTGAGGTGCATAGCTCGGTTTTATGTGAAAGGTAAACGGCTGCTGAAAAAAAAATACCGGGCTTATGGCTGATAGCTTCAGGCATAACCCCAGTGTGCCACTTCAAAACCGTAATGTATATACATATACGGTATTGAGGTCTTTACGTGGATTTATAGATTGGATATATATGCTAGATGGTTTAGTGCCTCTATGCTTGCTATGACAGAAAACATATTTTGAATGGAACTCTGAAGGCTGCTGTTGTAATATCTACAAATACTCTGCTGGATTATGTCATTAGTAAATTGTGGACTGTGGACTGTGCTGGAATCCAATAAATATCTCTCTCTGGAGAACCAAGTTGCTGCAGAACAATTATTTTTCCAAATTCTTTGGATTAGAGGAGTTTGTGTTTCATAATGGCTAGCACACTCTTGCCTCAACAACAATAATTAAAACAATAATTGTCACTCCTCTTCCTGTATACTGTATATGATAGCACATTAGTGTAGTGACTGGGATATACACTCACTGGCCACTTAATTAGGTAATCCTTGCCAGTACCAGGATGGAGGTTTTGCCTTCTGAACTGCCTTAATTCTTCTTGGCATAGATTCAACAAGGTGTTGGTAACATTCCACAGAGATTTTGGTCCATATTGACATGAGTTACTGTTGCCTTTCTATCATCTCAAACCAGTCTGCCCATTCTCCTCTGACCTCTGACATCAACAAGGCATTTTCATCCACACAGCTGCTGCTCACTGGATATTTTATCTTTTTTGGGCCATTCTTTGTAAACCCTAGTGTTGGTTGTGCGTGGAAATCCACGTAGATCAGAAGTTTTTTAAATATTCAGACCAGTCCATCTAGCACCATCAGCCATGCAACGCTCAAAGCCACTTAAATCCCCTTTCTTCCCCATTCTGATGCTCGGTTTGAACTTCAGCAAGCCTTCACCACATCTAGATGCCTACATGTATTGAGTTGCTGCCATGTGATTAGCTGATTAGCAATTTGTGTTACCAAGCAATTGAACAGGTGTACCTAATAAAGTGGTCAGTGAGTGCATATAAAGACAAGCACCCATTCGCAAAAAAAAGGAGTAGTAAAGAAACACACACGCGTTTTGCCAAGTACTTTATAAAAGAAAAAAAAAGTCCTGCAAGGTAAAGCCTTCCTCTATCACACATCCAATCATAAAGATCCTTGTCAAACATGATGAATGACGCCCATCACCCACCAAAACAAAAAACATACTGAGGCTTGACCTGTCCACATCCCGGTGCTGTAAGAAAATCCTGGTTTGTATCAGAATTAGAAGACTATTGCAAGCCCGTGCTCATGAGCATGCTCATAATTTTGAGCAAGGGCTCACTGCAAGACAGCTATTAGAACATGCAGACGTAGTAGCGTGCACACTAGGTGATGTGTGCACACACATACACATACACTCCCTGCACTGGCATCAGCATCAAATGGCCTATTTAATTGCTGAGTGGTCTTCAGCTCATTCTTGCTTGATCTGTTCTCTGACCTGTTATTTTTTCCTTCCTGTGCAGGGCTTGCCTCTGGCCTGTCTTTGCATTCCTGTCTACTGTTGTGACCTCATCTTGCGTTCTGACTCTGCTTCTGCCCTATGTACATGTACCTCGCTGCCTGGCTGTGAACTAACCCTGGCTTGTATTCTGGCTCTGCCTCTGTCTGATGTTCCTATACCTTGCTGCCCAGCTGTTGATGACTTTTTGTCTTGTGTCCTAGCTTCACTCCTGTATGCTGATCAAGTGTCACCTTGTACCAGTCTCTGGTCCCTGTTTGGTTATCTAGTGTCATCTGGATCCCGCACTCTGTGTTCTTACACCTGTCACCACTACCAGGGGTGTTAGACAAAAAGTGCAAGAGAAGCCCTCTCTTCACCTCAATCTCCACCAGGTACCTGACAGTTACTATACTCGCCCAATGACAATTTTCCTACGTGATAGCTGAAATATCAACAAAAGGTGTGGTTGTGAATATTATTGACCAATCTATACCAGACTATGTAAGTTTCAGCAATAAACCTCAGTCTGTGCAGGAATAAAAAAAACAAAAGAGGTTATTTGGATTACTGATAAGAAGTAAATATACAAATACTATTGTATTCATAAGCGTTTATAACTATGGTTTTCATGCAGTGCAACATATAATAAAATTCCATAGACCAAAAACAAAGATATAAGCAAAAAAAAAAAAAATCGAGAATCATAGTACATGTGCAAATCAGACCAAAAGGAACATATTATTACCAAGGATGTGTGAGGCAGAAATGCATCAGAAATCTGCTTTTCAAGTGCTGCTACAATAAAGTAAAGATTTTGAGGATTATGCTGTGCTGGATATTCTTTTTCAACATCTCGCTGACAAAGAAGATTGCATTCTGTGCACTCCTGGGGTTGGAAAGCATGTGCAACCAGGGGGAGCTGAATGCTTTCCTACTTTGAAACGAAGGAACCAACTTAGAAATCTCCCAAGAATCCTGGATAAATTATTTCAGAACACCAAACAAAATTTTTTATCCTCATAAAGAGCATCCCTCTTAGTGAAGTTCAAGGTAGCTCTGGTAACACAGGTGAATGGTTGCAGAAATCTAAGGCCAATGGCAATTTGGATGGTACTCTCCACTGTAGCTGGGTCTTCCAGAGAAGCTACATGCTGTTAGGCTTCTGCCCACCAGCCCACACACCAGTTCTGACAGAGGAAAGTGGCCTACCTGGCTGCAGATCACTTGCCCAGCTCCTTCTCCCTAATGAGATGTAATCTCTCTGAGCTGCTGAGTAGGGGAAGAAGAAAAATATATCTTCCCTGGGTATATTGATATAATAAAGGTTTCATTATATTCTACCTGGAATGAGATGAGTGTAACTCCATAATACTCATGCAGATCCATATCTGCTAAATAATGCAAAAGTAAGTTTGATTCATGCTACCAGTCTGTTACCAGTGGGACATCTGACATTAAGTGGGCCAGTATATTTTGTTGGTGTAGACCTGACTTTGTCAAAATGAAGAGATCAGAAACTGGATGGTGGAATCTTTACAGTATATGCTTGGAGAATAAGGCCTCATGAATACTTCTGGCAGGAGAAAAGCAGGGTAAAAAAGGTATAAAATAACATGGTATGGCGCTAAACAATCATATGACATGCATAGTAAAAATAGCACAATTTGTAATAAACATGCATGAATGACAAATTCTATATATAAATTATTTGTGTAAATACAAAAAGAAATGACAAAACAAGTTCACTGTGAGAAGTCCTTCAAAGTCCACAAATAGTAAACAAAAAAGTGCAAAAAAAAAAAATGTTTAAAGAAATAAAATCTTCTTAGTCCACCAGATGAAACACCCTAAGCTGTGTTCTCCTTGTGCTTGCATGGGTTTTCTCTCACACCCTGTGTTTTCAAAGAGTTCATGTACCAAAAGACTCCAGTGGGGAAAATTGCACCCAATTTAGAACATGCAGCCCCGTAACAGATTATAAACACCCCTGTATAAACAGAAAGGTCTTACCATGCTTGAAAGGGTTGAATAATCACATCCAGTATCTAACATCCTCTGGCAGATGAATATGGTAACATGCCTCCCACATTGCTTAAAAATAAGATGCAAGAATCACTTGCATGGTGTAAAACAGTATAGCAAAATTAACAAATAATAGAAATAACACTCACATTTAAAACGTAGCCGACCGGCTAGACAAGCATAACAGAATATTGGTTGTGGCATTCCTATGGGTTGATGCGATCCAGACACCAGCTGTCAACCAATCCGGCTTCTCGTGTGTCATGACATCACCATCATAGGCCCCACCCTACATGTTTCGTCAGAACTCACGTCGTCTGGGGGATGAGCTAAAGGTGAGTTGCGATGGGTGCAATTATTCAGCCCTTTCAAGAGTGGGTAGACCTTTATGTTCATACACGGGTCATTATGTTATATACATACATGGGTGTTTACTCACTATTTGTGGACCTTGACGGACTTCTCTCTCTGGATTTGTTTTGTGGTTACTTTTTTTATTTACACAAATAATTTATATATAGAATTTGTCATTCATGCATGTTTATTATGAATAGTGCTATTTTTACTATGCATGTAATGTGATTATTTTGCGCTGCGCTATAGTATTTTATAAGCTTACAAGTTTTTTGGACTTTCTTTCTTTATGAGGGTAAAAAAGGTACCTAAAGCTGTGTTCTCCTTGTGCTTGCATGGGTTTTCTCTCACACTCCATAGACATGCTGGTACATTTTTTTGGCATCTGTCTAACATTGGCCCTTGTATGATATTCTACGTATGATCATTTCTTTGATCAAATAACGTGTGCTGATGTCTATGCAGACCTGCTCTACAGAGAGCCTGAATCTCAAGTACTGTGTGTTGGTGACCTTCTGGGCTAAATGGTTGGTTGTTCTGGTCCTTTAGAAATGTTCAGATATACCCTGGTGGTGGTTGTAGGTTCTCTTGTTTTATCTAAATACTTTTAAGTTGAGTTATTGAGGTGCATTGCAAGACCACTGGAGATTATTCATGCAGGTTACCTGTGATGATTGGAGGAGAACCAGGGAGACCTACTGCTGATAACAAAGTGAGCTTTGGCCTATCTATTTAAGTAAAAGATGTCAAATAATTTTGGTAAGTGAGCACTTGAGCTGGGGAAGCTGACATACAGGTGCAATATCAAAGAGTATATAATTTTTCATGATCACAAGTTGTGAAGACACTTTGGATTGCGGACATTTTTGACATTGTGTTGAGCAAATTGTTAATAGATCTAAAGGCACAATACAATATTGAATTTTTTTGCGTGTGCATTGTTTGCACATACTTTGTGATGCTCTTTATGTATATGTTATATATTTGAGATCTTTAAAGGTTTCTGGTAAATTTGTTGTTCACAAAGCACCCTAGATAATTTAAAATAATGCACAAAAGCCCGAGTGATTCTACTGATTGTTCTCAAGATGGCTGCTTCACCAGCAGATAAAGTGCTTTGAATCCCCAGGGAGAAAATCACTATAAAAATATAATTAAAAATACTGTTCAAGTCCACTCTGCTGGCGTGCCAAAGGCAGAGCCTTTGCTCCATTACAAAAATATAGCTCCAGGTGGCAGTCATAGCTCATGCTGGCAAGGCCAAAGGCAAACTCACTATTAATTGCATGGCTACAGCCAACAGAGGTTTAGCACTACGACCCATTTTTCTAAATGTTTAATGAACCACTATAGGTACAGACCTTTAGCAGTTTTGAACCTTGAATATCAACCATGGAATTTCCTGTTATTTTTGTACAACTTCCATATTACAGAAAATTGTAGTGTTTGGTTAAACAAAGATAAAAACACCAACATGTTCAATCCATACTGTATACATCTGCATACTGTATATGGTGCTGCATTAAAAAGAATGTTGCATTTGTAACAATAAGCTATGTCGCAGTGCTGTGACCTTCACCGCATTGTACACCCGGCAGGACAGTTCGCTCACACTGCAAGCCATTGCAAATAATGAAACTATAGCTTTTTCTTGCCTGAAAGTCTGCCTGTGTTCATTAAATCGCACTTTGCTTTTTTCCCTTCCTTTTAACTTAACAAGTTGCTTGATAGCAAGGAAGGAAGAGCCCGCTGAATGCTATTTTCACAGTTTGAATTGAATTACAGCAGCCAGTGCCCTCAGCTACATCATTACTAGCCCTAGCACACTTTAATTAGAATATTTTTATTTTTCCTCAGAGATTAATACTGCGGACTTTGGCATTTTTAACCTTGCCGCTGGGTGAGGCTTGACACCGCTGTCACTGCTTCACATGGGCAGCCCAGCTGACGGATGCAAATAAGAACATATTGATTTCATTTTTTTTATATACCAGGCTATGTACCAACTTCCCCAAATGCAAGTGTGTTTGAAGAGGACACAGGGACAGCAGAAATGTGCAAAATAAAATTGCCTGTGGAATGAATCAGGGAATATTTCAGAAGGGAATGCAAAGTCAATTATAATTGCTCATTTCTTCCTCTGTACTATGTGCAGCAGTTTGAGTGTTTAGCAAGTGAAAATGTCAGCAAAGATATGAATGACACATTTGCTAAATGCACTGGAGGCAGCTGCCTAATGCCATTTAATGATGTGCTGCCCTTTGAGGACTAATTTCTGGCTTAATAGATATGATGAAAAATAAAATCCAAGGAAAGGGGCACTTTTAATTATTTAGGCACAAAATGTCTCTTTCTTCTCCTAACATAAAATGACTGAAACGTTAGAAAGTTGTGCAAATGATCTCCCCCCAAAATAAAAGACTTTTTCAACTGGATTGCATTGCTGTGATGTCTTCTAAGCACATACTCACCTACACAGTGAAGCCAGTGCAGTCCTGCTGCGATCCATTATTAGGGTGCTACTTGGTCCTCTTCAGCTGGCTGCCTTTTCCTGGGTGTAGGTAGCCAGCTCTGATGATGCACTAGACCAGTGGTGGGCAACCTTTTTTTTCAACTGAGCCAAATCTCGCCAAAACCACGATTGAAATTTATTTTGAGAGCCACATTTTTAAAACTGAAAATACATAGGATGGTACACTGTTTTTATTTTCAATAAGTTTTTATAGTAATTCATCCCCCATATAGTAATTCATCCCCCATATAGTAATTAATCCCCCATAGTAATTCATCCCCCATATAGTAATTAATCCCCCATAGTAATTCATCCCCCATATAGTAATTCATCCCCCATATAGTAATTCATCCCCCATAGTAATTCATCCCCCATAGTAATTCATCCCCCATATAGTCATTCATCCCCCATAGTAATTCATCCCCCATATAGTAATTAATCCCCCATATAGTAATTCATCCCCCATAGTAATTCATCCCCCCTATAGTAATTCATCCCCCATAGTAATTCATCCCCCATATAGTAATTCATCCCTCATATAGTAATTCATCCCCCATATAGTAATTCATCCCCCATAGTAATTCATCCCCCATATAGTAATTCATCCCCCCTATAGTAATTCATCCCCCATAGTAATTCATCCCCCCTATAGTAATTCATCCCCCATATTAATTCATCCCTCATATAGTAGTAGTAAGTAAGTAGCAAGTAGTAAGCCAAGTCCCCCCTGTGTCAATTCACTTACCTTTGCTCCGCGCGTTCCTCTCGCCGTGTTCCCGCGCCGTTCCGGTCTTCAGGGCGGACTGTGAGAGGAGCATAGCTCCTCTCACGTTCGTCACGCTGCCCCGCCTACACACATCCTGACAGCCAATCACTGGCTATCAGGATGTGAGTGGCAGCGAGACTGGCCAATCATTGCATTTGAGCGCGCTGCCCTGGCTGTTTTTTTTTTTTGGATCACGCTGCAGAGTCCCTGCCGCCCGAGAGGAGGGAGGGGAGCGGGCGCCCGGCACACAAGAGCCGCATTAAAGCGTGTAAAGAGCCGCATGTGGCTCGCGAGCCGCGGCTTGCCGACCACTGCACTAGACCTACCTCCAGCCTGCGCTCCGAACTGCCCTTGGCCTGCCCTCTGCCAATCCTGCAGTCTCCTGTTGTGTGATGTATGTATTCCAGGAGACATGGTAGTGGGGTAGGGGTAACAATTACATTTTTTAAAAATAGTAAGTTAAAAAATCCTCCACCATTCTCCTTGAAGAGGAGGAAGTGTTGAAGCAAAACTAAGTTTGGTTCCACTTTAACACTATAAAAACACTGTAGGGGATATTTATTGAGCAAATGAGTGCTATAGTAAGCTACAAATCAGGCTGTCTTTTGTTTAGCAAAGCCTATGAAACATTTTTCTTGGGTATTTATTATTGTTATTATTATACAGGGTTTATATAGCGCCAACAGTTTGGCCAGCACTATACAATATAAAGGGAGACATTACAGTTACAATACAATAAACGAGGATTAAGAGGGCCCTGCTCATAACAGCTTACAATCTAATAGGGTGGGGCAAGTGGTACAAAAGGTTATAATTGTGGGAAATGATCTGATACAATGACGTCGCTATGGGGGTGCAGGGGGGTGCGGACTGAACCCGGGTGACACCTGCCAGAGGGGTGACACCATCCAGGGGGGTTAAACCCAGAGAAGGCAGTAACTATAACATCCCTGCTGGTGGTTGATGCAGCACTTTGAGTGGGCCCATGGTGATGAAGGCAGTGGCAGCTGGCAGCCATTCCAGGCAATTTCCCTCCTGGGGACTTCAGTGGAGGGGTGGGGCCACAGTCCATATTGTGGCCATAGGGCATAGCAAGTCAGAAGTGAAGAGAAATGGAGGTGGCAGACAGAGTGCACTGCAGAGCGGACTCAGAGGAACCTACTTTGACTGATGCAGGTCAGTAACAGTGATCGCTAGCCCAGTAGCTTAGTGTGTCACTCTGCCTTAAAGTATACCAGCCAGGCTGAGTGTTCCTGTCCAGTGCCCATACACCAGGTGCTATTCTCTCTTGATCTTTATACAATGAGTGCCACTGCAGAATATTTCTGACCAACTCCTGTAGTATGTCTGCAGACTCTGACCATCTCCTGTACTAGGCCTGCAGTCTCTGACATCTCCCGTACTCTGCCCGCAGTCTCTGGCCGTCTCCTGTGGTATGTATGCAGTCTATGACCATCTCCTGTACCATGTCTGCCATCTCTGACCGTCTCCTGTAATATGTCTGTAGTCTTTGACCATCTCCTGTAATATGTCTGCAGTCTCTGACCATCCCCTGTGCTATGTATGCAGTCTCTGACCATCTCCAGAACTATATCTGCAGTCTCTGACCATCCCCTCTGCTATGTCTGCAGTCTCTGACCATCTCCAGTACCATGTCTGCAGTCCCTGACCATCCCCTTGTACTGTGTCTGGAGTCTCCGACCATCTCCTGTACCATGTCTGCAGTCTCTGACCATCTACTGTAGTATGCCCCCAGTCTCTGACCATCTCATGTAGTATGTCTGCAGTCTCTAACCATCTCCTTTACTATGCCAGCATTCTCTGACCATCTCCTGTACCATGTCTGCAGTTTCTGACTATCTACTGCAGTAGGTGTGCAGTTTCTGATCATCTCCTGTATTATGTATGCAGTCTGTTCATCTCCTGTAGCATGTTTGCAGTCTCTGACCATCTACAGTGCAGGGCACTGTGGCAGGCTTGATAGGAGAGAGCCCGAAGGAGGGGGAGCAGCGGGGGGGATGACACCATGGTTTACCACACCAGGTGACACCAACCCTAGTAATGCCACTGAGCTGATGGAAGGGATAAATGTTTAATTGGAGGCGTGATAGGCTTCCCTGAAGAGATGAGTTTTCAGGGATCGCCTAAAGGCAGCCAAAGTAGGGGATAATTGGACAGATTGCGGTAGAGAGTTCCAGAGGATGAGAGAGGTTCTGGCGAAGTTCTGGAGACGAGCATGGGAGGAGGAGACAAAGGATCTTGAGAGCAGGAGATCATGAGAGGAGCGGAGATGACGGTTTGTGTGATATTTGGAGACAAGATTGGTGATGTAGCTTGGGGAATAGTTGTGAATAGCTTTGTATGTTCTTGTTAGTATTTTGAATTTAATTTGCTGGGCAATCAGAAGCCAGTGGAGGGATTGGCAGAGGGGAATGGCAGATATAGAACGGTTGGTAAGGTTGATGATTCTGGCAGCAGCATTCATGATAGACTGTAGACAGGATAGCCTACAGAGAGGTAGGCCTATGGTAAGGGAGTTGCAATAGTCAAGGCGAGAGTTAACAAGGGAGTGAATGAGTAGCTTGGTGGTTTCATTGGTTAAAAAGGGGCGAATTTTAGAGATGTTACAGAGGTGAGGTCTACAAGCTTTTGACAGCGATTGGATTTACAACCCTTGTGCCTGTTATTCTGGGCAGCCAGCTACAACATATTTGTACAGGTCTCACTCTAAATTATGAGTGACATTGGGTCATGATTTTCACTCTAAATGGATGCACTATTCGGCCTAGTTTACATTGCATTTGAGGGTAGTAGAAAAAGGCCTTTGAGCTGCATTTTTAGCCCCCTACCCCCAAGCTGCAAAGACAAAAATGATCCTCCTGTTGCATTCAGCAGACAGTACCACCCATTGAACCTATTTACAGTGGAGTAAAAAAGTATTTAGTCAGCCACCAATTGTGCAAGTTCTCCCACTTAAAAAGATGAGAGAGGCCTGTAATTGGCATCATAGGTAGACCTCAACTATGAGAGACAAAATGGGAAAAAAAATCCAGACAATCATATTGGCTGATTTGGAAAGAATTTATTTGCAAATTATGGTGGAAAATAAGTATTTGGTCACCTACAAACAAGCAAGATTTATGGCTCTCACAGACCTGTACCTTCTTCTTTAAGAGGCTCCTTTGTCCTGCACTCATTACCTGTATCAATGGCACCTGTTTGAACTTGTTATCAGTATAAAAGACACCTGTCCACAACCTCAAACAGTCACACTCCAAACTCCACTATGGTGAAGACCAAAGAGCTGTCGAAGGACACCAGAAATAAAATTGTAGGCCTGCACCAGGCTGGAAGACTGAATCTGCAATAGGCAAGCAGCTTGGTGTGAACAAATCAACTGTGGGAGCAATAATTAGAAAATGAAAGACAAGTACAAGACCACTGATAATGTCCCTCGATCTGGGGCTCCACGCAAGATCTCACCCCGTGGGGTCAAAATGATCACAAGAACGGTGAGCAAAAATCCCAGGATCACACAGGGGTCCTAGTGAATGACCTGCAGAGAGCTGGGACCAACGTAACAAAAGCTACCATCAGTAACACACTACGCCGCCAGGGACTCAGATCCTGCAGTGCCAGACGTGTCCCCCTGCTTAAGCCAGTACATGTCCGGGCCCGTCTGAAGTTTGCTAGAGAGCATTTGGATGATCCAGAAGAGGATTGGGAGAATGTCATATGGTCAGATGAAACCAAAATAGAACTGTTTGGTAGAAACACAACTTGTTGTGTTTGGAGGAGAGAGAATGCTGAGTTGCATCCAAAGAACACCATACCTACTGTGAAGCATGGGGGTGGCAACATCATGCTTTGGGGCTGTTTCTCCACAAAGGGACCAGGACGATTGATCCATGTACAGGACAGAATGAATGGGGCCATGTATCGTGAGATTTTGAGTGCAAACCTCCTTCCATCAGCAAGGGCATTGAGGATGAAACGTGGCTGGGTCTTCCAACATGACAATGATCCCAAACATACCGCCCGGGCAACGAAGGAGTGGCTTTGTAAGAAGCATTTCAAGGTCCTGGAGTGGCCTAGCCAGTCTCCAGATCTCAACCCCATAGAAAACCTTTGGAGGGAGTTGAAAGTCCGTGTTGCCCAGCGACAGCCCCAAAACATCACTGCTCTAGAGGAGATCTGCATGGAGGAATGGGCCAACATACCAGCAACAGTGTGTGCCAACCTTGTAAAGACTTACAGGAAACGTTTGACCTCTGTCATTACCAACAAAGGATATATAACAAAGTATTGAGATGAACTTTTGATGTTGACCAAATACTTATTTTCCACCATAATTTTCAAATAAATTCTTTCCAAATCAGCCAATGTGATTGTCTGGATTTTTTCTTTCATTTTGTCTCTCATAGTTGAGGTCTGCCTATGATGCCAATTACAGGCCTCTCTCATCTTTTTAAGTGGGATAACTTGCACAATTGGTGGCTGACTAAATACTTTTTTGCCCCACTGTAAGTGAATGGAGCCATGCCTGTTAAAGGCATCCTCGCCACCTTTCAAAAACCCTCCAAAAAAAATCCACCTCAGCTCACTCTTCAGAGGGTTACTGCATGTGTAAACAAGCCCTTTCGTTGGAAATAAAATTAGCCAATAAAAAAAATATATATATTACAGCGTATAAAATTGTGACTTGAGTCATATTGTAATTGCATGTTATTAAAAATGACCTTTTCTTTTCAATCTGTAGCGCTGAAATTTTCTGCAAAATGCAGTACAATATGGCTATCTAGAGACGTTCTGTACACCACCTGCTTGAGGTTTTGGCTTGTTGATTTTCCCAGAAGTCTGCACTAAGGTACAAGTCAGATTTCAGGAATCCCCTGGAACAAAAATGTCATTTTTGGTGAGCTACTTCCAAAGGGAAATCACATCTAAAGGAATACAGACCCTGCAGTTTTCCTCCTTAGAGCCCTGCAGGTACAGCAGCTGATTGATAATTATCAAACCACTCCCATACAGATACACTCTGACAATGGACACAGACAAACAAACAGTTATTTCTTCAGAATAACAAAAGGTAGGTGTTTGCAACAAAGTGTGTTAGAATCCTTGCAATGTACATATGTAGATCACACAGAGGAGAATGTTTTTTTTTTCTCAACAAAAGTGGAGTTACTCTTTAATAAGTAGTAAGGGGAAGTTTTTATTCTGAAGCAGATCTCTTTAGAAATTTATGGCCCAAGGTGTAACCTTGTAGTAAATCTGTTGCACAGTCTATTTCACTGCTTCTGTACAGCATAGCCTTGGTGTGAGACAATTTTGCTAAATGTCCCCCTTTGACTTTTCTGTGACTTCCCTGATCTGCATTGTTGTTCCAAGTATGACAGGCTAAAGTATGGCTTCACACCTATGTCTTCGGGTAACATACTGTAGCACTACCCCCCGTAGGACTTGCTGAGTTTTAGGTCCCCTATAGTCACGCACAGTCAGGCAACACATATTTATCTATGCAGAGTTGCATCCAGGAGACAGTAACCAGTCTTTGAGCTTCTTTTTTTTGGATTTTATGAGGGGATTGAACTTGGATGGGGTAAGGGATGTACAGGATGCCCAAAGGGAATGTCAACTGAGGACAATCTCCCTGGAACTATGTACAAGTCTCTTTAGACAGCAAAAATTATCTTCTGGAGAGCTAGCCAGCACCTACTGGTGTACCACCCCAGACTCCAAATACTCCTTTATCCAGCTGTACTGGGTGAATCCCTGAGTTGGGGATCCAATGCCTGTCACTTTAAATAAAAGACAGTCCCAGGTAGCAAGCTAATCCAGTTTCCCATTAGAGTGCTCCTTCCCCTTTATGACCCAGGGGGTGTAGGTCCACTCACTCAGTCCTCTGTCTGTGAACTGATGGGTTGGTGGCTGCTCTCATGCCTTCTGCTGGGCCTCTCCTTCTGTGCTGCATGGATTGTCCTGGCTCTGGAGGCCGATGAGGTTCTGAGATTTCCTTTCTGCCTCTGTAGGTGAACCCCTTCCCATCTGGGTTCCCTCCCAGTCTCCTGCTCTCCAGCCACTCACTTCCTCTCCATCTTCCACCTGAACTCTCCTGCTGCTGAGCAGGCTCTCTCACATTTGAAGGCTGTCCTGGCCCAATGCCCAATGGCCCTCCTACTTGGGGATTGGTAAAGGTCCTCCTCACCACTGCCCACTGCTTCTAGAATCTTCTCCAAGATCTCTAGAGCAGGAGGAGGTATCAGGGAACTGGCCTGCAGAGCCTCTCAGATCTGACTCAAATTTTACTTCCCTCTGACTATCACCACAGGCTGCTACTCAGCCTCTAACTAACAATTGAGCACTAGCTCTCCCTAGCTATCTAGGAGGGTACTACAATACCCTTAGGGAACACTTCTGAAGGAGTGATAATTCTATAGTTGACAGATATTCCAGAAGTTCTAATAATAATCTATGACTACTGCAGACAATAAAATACAATGGGAACTTTTAAAACCTTTAGCCATCTGTAAGACTGCCTGCCTGCCTGCAAGATCAACAGAGCATTGTATTCTGTTTTGCCACATTTTTTTTTCCAACGGAGCATTGTATTCTATTATGCCACATTTTTTTTCTCAATGCTTGTGTCCAACAAAGAATTCAGTTGGGTTGGAGGATTTTGAAACATGTAGGGTAAGGGTAACTCCACTTTCGTGAGAAAAAAAAAATAGCAACTAAAAAAAAATTATAACACCAATCATACTATAATTGGATGTTATTAAAAATGAGCTTTCATTTTCAATCAGCAGTAGTGTAATCTTCTGTAAAATACAATGCATTATAGCTAACTGAAGGTGTTCTGTACACAGATGATGTACAGAACGCCCATGAAAATGTAATATCCTGCTTGAGTGATTGGCTTACTGATTTTCACAGAAGGCTGCACTAAGATACAAGTCAGATTTTGAGCACCTCCTGTAACAAAATGTCATTTTTGGTGAGATACTCCCAAAGCGAAATCATGTCTAAAGATATGCAGACCCTGACACTTTCCTCATTAGAGCCCTGTAGGTTCAGCAGCTGATTAATAAGAATCCACTCCCATTAGATTCACTTTGATTCATGGGGTTCCCATGTACACCTGCACCATGTACACCTGCACGATAACTGTCCTCCAGTTAACTCTCAGGTAAATGTACATCTTCACACAGTAGCTTGAAATTAGGAAGGCCATGCCGAACACTGACCATGGCCACCTGTCCAGCATTTGCTGATTCCGATAGCAGCATAGAACCCCCCCCCCCCGTGCACATAGCACGGGCTCCAATGCTCACTTGATTGTAACTCTTGAACTTCTGTTCCTCTGTACAGGATGGGACTTCTGCAGTACAGTTCCATTCCAGTTGCTAAGGAAGACAGAGATCTCCCTGGCGGTTAGAGGCAATTCCACCTATATCAGGTACACTTTTACCACAGGCTGCTTGCTGACAGTACTTTCATTGCTCATGGCATGCACATGTATAACTTGAACTAGAATGACTAGAATGTGCTATTTATACCCCATGTGCTAGTGACCTAAGCTGTAGACTAAGTGCAAAGTTGTGCCGGTTACCTGCATTACACCCCTTATGAGTAACTTCAGACCAGGCAAAGGAAAAGTTTCAACGTTTTACTGAATAAAATGTAGACGGTACAGAGTCCAACATGACACAGTCTTTTTCTAAATTCCTATTCCCTAATCCCACTCAGGATAATAGCTGCCCTGGCATACCTGGAAAGGTGGAGTCTATGTAAATACAGAGTATTCTCCAACAGCTGGTGCCTTCCAGGCAAACCCCAAGTTCTGATGAATTTGCATCTTGGTAGTGGACTGTGACATCCTTTTCCTGGATGCTGCTCTCCAGTCTTCTCCATTACAGGGTTCTTTCTTATGGGCTCTGGGATCTCAGCTTTCCTCTGGAAATCTGGACCAAGGCAAGCCAAGGACCCGGCCAAGGACTCTAGTCCTTGTAGCAGCTGGAGATATGATCTTGCTGGATGTCTGTGTATGTTATCTCCCAGGCAGCAGACTGAACTTGTCTGGATAAAGCCGTTCCTTTTTTATACTAGCACAGAGAAAAAGTGGGAGAGAAGATAACCCCTTCCCAGGGACGGACTGACCATTTGGAGACTCGGGCATTGCCCGAGGGCCCGGGGTCAGTAGGAGGCAACAAGAGATGCCCCTGGTACCTTTTTCATAGGCTTTTTTGAGTTTGGGCAAGGACACAGGGGCCCCATGACCCCCTATTGCCGGGGGCCCCATGAGTTGTCAGTCCGCCCCTGCCCCTTCCTTCCTTGCCAGAGCGACAGCTAACTAACTAATTTCAACTTGCTTACATATATTTGAAAAGGGCTGGATGCCTTCTTATTGTTTAACTATGTGCTTTCAGTACAGCAATATGCTGTGGCCATATTTAACACATGGTACAAACACTCTCATAATATAGGTGGCACATCCAGGTGCCAGCATATGCTCTTCAATTTTCTACAGACTCCCCTGGATGCCAGAAAGACACGTTGCTCTGTTCAGGAAAGAGCAGCCTGCTCCTGTGGTTTTTGGATTTGGAACTTTTTACTCCATTTTGTACCCTTCATTTGGTGAGGAAGACCACCCATCACATTATAGTGAGGTCAGAGGATCGCTGGGAGCTAGGGCAGGCCAGAGCAAGGGGGTATGGAAATTAGTATTGATTTGCTCAGAAGTGCATTCCATTTTTCTGAGACACTGGAGTGCAACAAATCAGAAGTTATGCATCAGTATGCAGGCACCTTGAGGTTCTATGTCCACAATGTAAGTATATATTTCATATGTTTTACATGGCCACAGATCCACTGTCTGTCAACCTCCTATGATAGACATTTTCGTAGCAGTAATTTGGTTCTGAAATAGTATCAGTATTTTTTCTCATTTTTGAAATTTTTAAAACGAACAAAAACTGCACATGCTCAGTATCAGCCTCCCTTAATACATAAACAAAATGCACAAAATGCCCGTATACAGCATGTAACAATGACAGCAGTGCCTACAAGATACATCTTGTTGGGGATCCAAGAAGCAGGGGTTGAGGATATCTCTATGTGTAATGCAGTTTTCTAACAGTACTTCGTCAGCAGTCCACAGATAGCAGTCCTCCCATTTAACAACGTTATTATTTTATGTGACTCCTATGTGCCAAATATACCCCACTCTCTGAGTTGAAACTAAGAGTATGTTGCTAAATACTTTGATTTATTTCTTGTACTGTGCTTGTATTTGGGTGTGTCTTTGGGTGCACCAAGATGTAAAAACTCCTTTATTAAGCCTATGGATAGAGGAAGAGGTGCAGGTAACTGAGTGGCCATTAAAAGGAGAGCTTCATGCAGGAAACAAATAATAATGACTTCACAATATCTATTGTATGATCTACAAACTGTATAGTACATACTAGCACATAAAAAGATAGAGATCATTTTTAATTTACATTGACAAATACATGTTTCAGTAATCTATAATAAATACATAATAGTATCTGTTTTTCAACTTCTAAGATATTATTAGTTTATTGTTCAGATCTCCAGAACCCATTTTATAGGAACATCATTGCTAATTTACATAGAAGTAAAAATATAAGAAAGTCAATACAATTCCTTTGCTATAAATGCACAGTCTACTATATGTATTATTATATGTTCCCACTGTTTTACCTGTGATGTTGGCATTCAACCATGACTGTACCATTTCCTCAAAGATATCAATCAAAAATGTATTGATCTAAATTCAGTATGCCAGACAAGAAGTCAAGCACAGAGTGTGGCCAAGCGATTAAACTACCAAATTAAACCTTTAAAGGTACATTCTATGTAGCTCCAAAATGTACCCAGAATATCCATATGGTTTCTTTTTGAAGCATAAGGCAATCCAGATTCCCCCATTTTGTATCTATAGTGATCCTTATGATAGGTATAAAAAGTGCAGTAAGATATATGTTTGCCTTTGCCTGCATCTTGATAGGTTAACCACTTGCCTTCCAAAGGATTTACCCCTTCTTCCTGACCAGGCCATATTTTTGCAATACAGCACTGTGTTATTTTAACTGACAATTGCGTGGTCATGCAATGCTGCACCCAGATTAAATGTATGTCCTTTTTCCCAAAAATGGAGCTTTCTTTCAGTGGTATTTGATTGCCTCTACGGTTTTTATTTTTTTGCGCTGTAAACAAAAAAAAATGACAATTTTGAAAAAAAAACAATATTTTTGACTTTTTGCTATAAAACATATCCAGTAAAAAAAAAATTAAAAATCTAATTTTGTCATAAATTTAGGCCAAAATGTATTCTGCTACAAGTCTTTGCTAAAAAAAAATCCCAATCCATGTAAATTAATCGGTTTACATGAAAGTTATAGCGTCTACAAATGGCGGTATATATACTGGAATTTTTATACTAGTAATGGCAGCGATCAGTGACTTATAGCAATACTGCGGGACTGCTGCGGGCATTCTGACACTGGGGGGGAACTGACTAACTGTCACTGACATCCCCAGTGACACTAATACAGTGATCAGTGCAAGTAAAAAGCACTGACACAGGCAAGAAGGGGTTAACAAAGTGGAGATCAAAAGGTTAACTGTGTGCTGTGTGTGGTTTACTGTGTAAGCACACTGCTTTGTATGGCTATGCAGAGCCATACAAAGCACCGTGCTGGAGCTGACAGAGGAGAGGTTTGTATTGTTTACATACAGACCTCTCCCTGTCAGTGTTCCTTGGTGATCACCACATGCCAGCGGGAAGTCTCCGGTCGGGACCTAGTAATCGACAGCTGTAGCCGCCAATGGAGACCCCGAAATACAAAATCATGTATATCTACGTGATTTTGTGCAGCCCTGCTGCCTTGTAGCAGTAGCGGTTAATGTAATTCATTGTTAGATTCTCAATGTATTATGTGGATGTTCCACATAATATTTAAGACCAGGACTGATAAATTGATGAATTTCTGATGTGGTATGACAGACGACATATTGACATGTTATTCATTTTGCCAATCTCCGATTCTCTTATTTTATTTGATGTGCTCATAAATCCACATATTTATCAATTACAATAGGGGTTACTGCCCACCAGTCCTATACCCCTGTTAAGTGAAACATCTCAACATTAAAAGCTACAGTGACAACATTTGTCACAGAGGTCTCATGGTTATGTTGCTGGTTGCAGGTTTTGCAGGATAAAAATGACAAAGAATACCATGAGATAAAATCATCTTTCAATGTCTGTGCTGTATGTTAATAAAGTCAGATTATTGACTATAAAAACAGGTGATCATTCTCACTAAGATTTCCATCTGTTTATATCATGGTATTAGTAGTGATCATCTACCACCCCATTTCACTCACCAGTATGCTTTAGCAAAGCATGTTGGAATCTCCTCATTCACAGCTATATATGTGTCAGAGAAGCTTACTCCTGAAAGCAGTTACTAGAAATTTAAACACATTAGGGTGGATTTACTAAAGGCAAATAGACTGCACTCTGCAAGTGCAAATGCTTCAGAGTTTAGTATATGAGATGAAGGTTCACTTTTCAAACAATACCCAATGACATGCAAGGAAAATAAAAATGAAAGCATTTTTGATAGAACATTTTTGGATGATGGAAGTCGGCAGGTTTCCTCCTCATTTAATAAACTCTGGACAACTGCACTTGAAAATACATAGTTTATTTGCCTTTAGTAAATCAACCCCATTGACTAGCTGGAATAAATACTCTCACTTTATAAAAACTGTTTCCATAGATGGGTTAAAAAAAATCAAGTGGCAGTTCTGGCATCAGAGACTAATGAGATGTTCAGTTCAAGGAAATCCATCTGTTTCTTGGACAGGTGTGATGTTAGATGGAGGTGAATGACTGTTCATCTGACAAAAAGGAGGATCCACATACCACTGACATCACTCAGCTCAGTAATTTTTTTATTCAGCCATACAAGCAACATAGGTCATTCCCAGTCTAGAGATTGCCCCTCTACAACATGTTTCACCCGTACAGGCTTAGTTACAGACATCCTTGGTGTTTGTAAGGCTGAATAAATATGTACTGAACCAAGTCATGTAATCAGTTTGTGGCTTCTCCATTTCTGTCATTGTCTCTTCATGGAGCAAGGATGTGCTCCTTAGGCCAGCACCAGATCAGCTTTACTGTGATGGAGGCTTGGAGTGATGACTCCGACATCGCTCAACTGTTTGAGGAATTCCTGGCAGGAATTGAAAAACTCACCCAAAAATGAAAGCAAAGCCATTTTAATATTGCAGAATATTACTCACATTGATCCTTAAAATATTGTAGTGATTATTTACAAGCCAAGATAAAAGGTTGGCACGTGGTGGAGCGTACTTTGCTCCCATAGCTGTACTTGATATCTGGAAGTAAAACATATGGTCAGTCATGCCAGTCCCTGTATTTGTCAGCTAGGTGGTCTAATTTATTTCTTGGTCTAAATGCTAACCCTCAATTGCTGTTTGCTTTGTGTTTTATAATGACAAATAGGAATGTAGTTGGCCAACCAATTAGATACTCGATACCAATTAGAACACAAAAAAGGTACATACTATATACTGCCTGTTTGTTTTGGGGAATCCATTAGGGGGCACTCTGTTAGTCAGGGACTGACTTAAGTTTACTTAGTTTTACTTACGAAAATGCAGGGCAAATCTACTTGGACTATTCCCGAGTGTACCTGTTTTGTGCTTGGTCTATTGCTCTCACTACCAGTTGAGCCTTTCCCCTTTACAGTAAACCCTATCCACTAAGCATAGTACACATGCATATGGAAAAAAAATAGGTCACTATGAATAGCTGTGTGATCTTTAAATTGTTAAACATGCTTTATTATATTTTAACTTTCCTCTATTTCTATTAAAGATACCATGAAAATAGAAAACAATAGAAAATATATCTACACAAATCCCATATTATAATACCAAATCAGTATAGACACATTAGAATAATTTATAATGTGTTTGGTATATTATGCTGGGAAGCATTTATATTATTTTATTTTAGTGTGTCTGCTTCAGCTATCTACAGAAAAGGTATATTTTGTTTTAAAAATATATATATTTTAATATGTAGCTATAGAGCATTTCTTACATAATGACATTGTTTCTAGCTGATTTTATTAAGAACACAGTGTGAGTTTGAAGCTAGACTGTAGAGTGTTGATAAAAGGTATTAATATTGACCTAGTCACTGCTTTTGTTTAACTATGTTCATTTTATAGCAGGCACAGAAAAGATAAGACTAATAGTAAAATGTGTGGGATGTGTCATTTATAAATTCTATTTATATATTCTTATCTTTCTAAGTTTCCATATTGTGTAGTCCTACTGTTTTATTTTACTTTTTCCCCAATAAAATTGGCTTTTGCTGCCTTGTAGGCACGTAATATTTTTTTATGAAGCACTCAGCCACCTTTTAACAGCAACATGCTACCATTTTTGTTCTATCATGTTGGTGCATATGAGTATTTACAGTAGTATTATCATTATCTTCACCACAAAACAGAAAGTTTGAGTCGGCTGAACCTAACTCCTCTCTCCCTTTTCTGAGTGTTTACAATCTTTTGCTAGGTTATCAGGCTGATGCAGCATGTCTTGTGTCAAATATTGGTTCTGTGTAATCTCCTTTCAGAACAAGCTCACACAGTCCCACTGAAGTTCGGCAGTAGGGCATTAAACAAAACCCACACTCTCACTCACTAATCACTAATCATACTCATACTTGCAAATTTGGTTTGAAAATAACTTATGGATGTGCAAACATTTGAGTACTGATATATACAGGTAAAACTCGAAAAATTTGAATATCATGCAAAAGTTCATTTATTTCAGTAATGCAAGGTGAAACTAATATATGAGATAGACTCATTACATGCAAAGCAATATAGTTCAAGCTGTGATTTGTCATAATTGTGATGATTATGGCTTACAGCTCATGAAAACCCAAAATCCACAATCTCAGAAAATTAGAATATTGTGAAAAGACTATATATATATCCGCCTGCCTTTACATGACCTTTAATGTGATCGCAGTCTTTGTCCGTAGGGTTCAATATTAAGTTGGCCCACCCTTTGCAGCTATAACAGCCTCAACTCTTCTGGGAAGGTTGGTTTAGGAATTTGTCTATGGGAATGTTTGACCATTCTTCCAAAAGCAGATTTGTGAGGTCAGGCACTGATGTCAGACGACAAGGCCTGGATTACAGTCTCCACTTTAATTCATCCGAAAGGTGTTCTATCGGGTTGAGGTCAGGACTCGGCACAGGCCAGTCAAGTTCCTCCACCACAAAATCACTCATCTATGCCTTTATGGACTTTACTTTGTGCACTGGACTTTGTGCACTGGTGCTCAGTCATGTTGGAACAGGAAGAGGCCATCCCCAAACTTTCCCCACAAAGTTGGGAGCATGAAATTGTCCAAAATGTCTTGGTATGCTGATGCCTTAAGGGTTCTCTTCACTGGAACTAAGGGGCCAAGCCCAACCCCTGAAAAACAACCCCACATATATATTTAGTATTTAGTAGCAAGGAAATTTCACAGATGGACTTATTGCACAGGTGTCAACCTATCACGGTACCACATTTTAATTCACTGAGCTCCTGAGAGTGACCCATTCTTTCACAAATGTTTGTAGAAGCAGTCTGCATGCCCAGGTGCTTGATTTGATACACCTGTGGTCATGCAGGTGATTGGAACACCTGAATCCAATGATTTGACTTTTGGCAATATAGTATATATATATATATATAATTTTTTTTTTTTAGATCTGGCCTTTTTGTTTAAGTGGCAGGAAGCAAGGTGTACCAGTATGCCTTGAATGTCCATTCCATGGTCATCACATTACAAAGAATGGACAGTGGGTGGGTCAGTGCAACATACAAAACCTTACCTATAAATCTGAACTGTTCGGCTCCCTGTGGAGGTCCCACTCTAATAGAGCTGATTCTGTCCTGTCTTTGATGTAATCCCTGATACTTTGCTTTTATAATTACATAATATGTATAATATTTATACAATGCTTTTCCTGTTATTTCCTTCATGTTTTTTACTGTTCATAAACAGTATATGCTGTCATATATTGGTATTGATAGATTTTTAAATAACAATGTTCTATTAATCTTCAAGTAATGATTGTATGATAATTTATTGTTATTGTATATAATGTCTTATTTGTGAACCTCCAGCTTTCCCCTCACTCAGTTATTAGTATTGCCATAACAGTATACATTACAGCTATACTGTATATAGTATGTTTATATATTTGTACTCTTTTAACTCTTTTAACTGGTATTTCTAATTATCATGTATGTACAAAGCTTTGGGCACTCTAATTTGTCATTGCTCTCTGTTCTCCTTTCCTCTTGTCCTAGTTGGGGCTTAGGTCTAAAGAAGGAGCTTCTCAGCATGCTCCGAAATGCATTACTTTCCCTCTCCTGTTGTCACATCCAGCATGTGCATTGCACGTCAAGCCTGGAAGTGAGGTGGCCATCTTGCTCTTGCATTCCACTACACCCCACAGCCACTGGTCAGCCGAGCAGGTCTCTACTGATACACACAGACGCTTGGCTGGAATTATTTATTATTTGATGAGCCTGTATTATATGACTTTTTGTAAGTGCTTTTAACTTTTTGTCCTATTAAACGGCCTCTACTACTGAATTTAGAAGCGCCTTCCTTATTGTTTATCTTCCCTGGATTCTCTGGCTTTTTTTTGGAAAATGCGTGTTGCCTGGTGGTCTCTATGACTACCAGGCAACAAGCATTTTCCAAAAAATGCCATCAGTTTCAGTCTAAGTTTTGCTTTTATGTGGTCCACTGTGGTTTTCCACTAAAAAATAGGTGTGGGGCACTGGCATTTGTTTTGTCTAAATATATCTGCATCAAAGGGAGTCCCTCTTTCTAACCTTCTTTCTAATCCCAGTAAAGTGAGTAAGTGAGCAGAATTATGCTACCAAGCATTACACTAAACTTTTTGGAAGGACTGCAATGTGGGTGAAGTAGCTGGCTCTGACTGTGCTCTATCAGCACTAACAGGTACATTCCAACTGAACAGAACTAATGGACACCTCACATTCCCATATGGCAGGGCGAGAAGGTTAATTAAAAACAGTTGAAAATAATATCAGTTTGCCAAGAACAGTCCTTCCATATGTCTCAGCCTTGGGGATCTTTTTGTTTTTGCCACAAGCCAGATGTTTTTTTTTAATGTTGTCATTAAGTGATATGCACCTTGCCTGATAAGATAGATCATTATATTTGCTGCATTATTCAATCAAACTGCTGCAGTGTTAAAAGAAAAGAGCAGTATGTTTGACTTTTTTCTTGGATTTTCTTTTAGGAAGCAACCTGTGTTATTTTAGATTTACTGTACTATAAGGCAAAGTAAAAAGAACAGAAAATATCTTCATATAGCACATTTGCAGTACATCTCCAGACAGAAATGCATTTAAGTGGGAAACAGAATCATTTTCGTACAAAGGTTTCACATTCTGGAAGAATAAAAGATTCAAGCAGTTCTATCAAATCCTAGATAATACTACCGGCTCTGACTTTCTTAGGCTCAAGATTTCATATTCTGAGAAGAATTTCTGAAAACTGGGCCACAGAAAAAGGTGCTTAGACCTACTGTATATCAACCAATCACTATTGCATTCATTTTCTAAGCTCTGTTGGGAAATGGCAGTGACATACTTTTACCTACTTTGGGTTACAGCACCTGTTCTTTTGCCATATTCCTATGTTTCTCCAAAGCATGTATGCAGTGGTGTATATAGGTTTCGTGCTGCCCTAGGCAGCACAAAAATCAGTGTCCCCCCCCCGCAGAGAGAGCCTGACATTGACCAACAACACCCCTGCCCCCCACCCGAGAGAGCCTTCTACTACCACTGCCTCCCATACACCAGCCACCATTGCCCTCGGTGAGAGAGAGTAAGTCACTCACCTTCACAGCTCAGGGCACTGATGATCGGTGCAGATGTCCTCTGTGTTATTTGGCAGTTATCGGCAGTACTTTCCTCACACTGTGACAGTGTCCATAGGACACAGCGATCACAGACAGCACCAGTTCACGCTGCTGGGGGCGCTTGGGAGGGCGTGTTCTGGGAGGACGTTATATGATGCCCTCCCAGAACTGGACAACCACTCTGTAGCCGTCATTCGGCTATAGAACGGTTGGCAAGTGGTTAAAGTGGTTGCAAACCTCAGACATGAAATATGAGCAGAGCATATCCCTCTATAGTATGTATTTGGCTCAACTAAGAGCACTAAGTGTCATTTCTCTCTGCTGCTTCATTCCTCTGCTATCTGCATGAGTCACTTCTGACAAGTTTTCCTGTCATTAAAATAAAAAAAGTGACATGGGAGGAACCTCCAGCAGATTGACAGCCTCATCTCTGTTCCTGTGAGCTGTGTGGAGGGGTGTGTGTCCCCTCCCTCCAATCAGCAAGCAGAGCTTCCCTCATTGAGCTCTGCAGTGTGTAATTTCTGCTCTCCTCTCCCCCTTTTTTCTGAAATCAGACATCTTTTTAAATTCATAATTTTTAATGGCTGTAGACAAAAGAAAACTGCAGATAAACTTTTGTGGGAGAATTTTCTTTATCTTTGTGTATCACCTGAGGCCAGTCGCTTCACTGGGTATATGTAAGGGTTTACAACCACTTTAACCCATTCTCAAACGTCTTCCCAGCAAGTGCTCCATGCTAGGTGTACATTTAAACTACAGCAGATTTAGTGTGCTATAGAGGTGTACGGCCACCCAATCCCTGTGATTATTTATTTGTTTCTAAGCTCCTCCTGCTGGGACTGAAGCTGAAGGAGCTCAGCTGTGAGCACTTCTGGGTTCAGAGGTATCAATAGCCTGGCACAGATGACAGATACAAACAGATGAGGGATCTCTGTCTTTGATCTGCATGTACAGTACTAGTGGCAGTGGAAACATCAGTGGTCTAAAAGTCTTACCTACATAAAGAGGACCTGTCACTGCTATCACACAGATTGGCCTATTAGCACATTGTGATAGCAGCAAATAGAACAAAAAGTATGTTCTTGCCGGATCAGCAGTTGAAAAGAAAAAAAAGAAAACTAGTGAAACCATGACATCTAAGAAATAGTAAGCTGCAATATATTACATTTTTCCTTGGGTTTAGATATGCTTTAGTGCAGTGTAATCAGAAGTCTCTTCGTAGCGGAAAAGGACATCTTATGCTTCCAGAAAGGGACTGATGTTAAACCATCAAGAAATCAAATTTTTCAGTTGGTATTCTGCTGTATGTCTAAAAGTCTATAGGATATTCACACAGCTGCCCACTGAAAGATGTGATATGTGATAAACACATCCCAATATGCATTAAAATGTCACAAGTGCAATAGGCATTTTAATTTGAAACCTGCCGAGAGTGCATGGAAGCTTGATGTTGCAGTACAGAATGATAATAGCTGAGTGAAAATGCATTGTGATTTATAGGCATGGAGATCTTTGAAATAATTTTTTACAAGCATTTGAGAGCTAAACCATACCTCTGACAACAATATGAAGCTATAGGAATATTCTGAAAGTGTTTTCATATATTATCTACACTAATCCTAAAAAGCCCAATTATCTGCTTCCCCCGACCACTCCCAGTGTTCTCCCCTGCCCCCCCCCCTTTGGAGGACCCCCTTGTCCCCTGTATAATTACATTTTTTAACCTCCTTTTTCCAGATGGCTTTAGACTGCCCACTTGTGTGCAGGGTCGTCTTCCTCTTTCACAGATGGCACCGCCTGTCAAATTGGTAAATGAAGTCAATGGGGCCATGCTGCAACTGTGAGCCAAATGCTTGACTTGCAGTTGTGGTGCATTAACCCCATTATATATTGGCATTTTGAAAAACAAATCAGGCATTCATGCCTCCTGAATGCCTAAAAATGGCAGTTTAGTGTAACTCTGAAAAATGATCAACCATGGATCATGATACATCGTGCATCATTATATGTAAGTTCAGGGTGCTATGGGGATTCCCTACACTCACAAGATGTCCTCAGTCTTCCTTTATGGATCTTCACCTGCTTGTTGGCAGTCCTCAGTGGTTATGAGAGTAGAGATGGTTTATTGATGTCAACAACACTCTCTGCAATTTTCAAGGTTTACCAACATTGGCCTTCATTCAACCCAAGACTGAGAACATCCAGTGGAGAAAAAAATGAACTATGTGAGACAGTGGCAAAGAAAAGTAGAGTATTGCACACAGAGTTTTTTTCTTGTTTTAAACCCTTGTTGGAGCTTGTTTAACATGAAACTGCCTGAAGTTGAAGCTTTAACACAATTTCCATCTGTCTGAATACATAAATAAAGAACACTTTTACCATAAGGCCGCACATGTTCTTCTTACATATAAAATTAATAAGATATTATAAATTACATGCAAGCATGTTTTAATGGAAAAGACTCCCATATCCTGCAAAGCATTCACTGTTCTTCACTGCATTGCAGGAAAAGAAGTAGCAAACATTCGGAAACATAACCTGTTTTGGAGCATATTTGCATTTCACATTCAGAGTGCAATAACTCTAAAACATCTGTTGATGGAGCAGGGAGCAAAAGACTAAAGCATCAGCCCTGATGAAGCAATTGAGTTTGCTCATGGAACATTCTGTTGATGTTTGCATTGCTAAGTAAAACACGTTTACAGCTTTTATCACCATAATTAAAGGCAATGATTTTCTGTAAGTATTTTCACCTCTGTTTGAAAAGAAATGTTTGAAAGCCTTTTCTAAGAACCAAGGTGTAATTTCAAATACAAGAAGTATGGTTTTGTAAAACTGTCAACAGACCATGTAGAACAATATCTTGGTGTAAATTGGTACTGATTTCATTCATAAGTAAGCAT